>NC_083719.1:133455860-134746440 GCF_028564815.1 Eubalaena glacialis
ATACCCCCATATGTCCTCCCTCTGGCGTCTCCCTCCCACCCTCCCTATCCCACCCGATATAGTCTCTCCCTTGAAGGATCCTTTTTTTTAGAAGTTATCCTTTCCTGTGATTTTCTAGACTCCCACTATCCCAATTATCCAACTCAGATCTACCCATCCTTGTTACTCTCCTACTGCCATATTCTGGAGTTTTTCTTCCTTCACTGTATCCCTCTGTGTACAGTAGAATCTACAAACCAGGGAGATCATCCATGGTTAGCAATGGCTTAAAATGGCTTCCAACTAATGCTGAGATCCTCATGGGTTGGAAACTTTATTTAATTAATTTTTGCATCCCTGTAGCTCCTCTGTTTTGCTGGAGTCTGTGCTAGATAAATGTTTGTGAAATGAACAGGACAAGAATCTTTAGACCCAAGCTAGTTTAAAGTAGGGTAAGAACCAATGTGAAGTCAAATTATATACATTTTACTTTTGGCTTGGTTGAGACATATATTGGACCTTTCTTAAACATTTTCTGTTTTGAAGGAGAACTACATAAATGAGGACATAATGTGAATATTTTTGCAGACTTACAGGAAATAGCCACTTTTCTGTAATGGTGGTTATAGGTTATACACCAAAGGACCATATTTACAAATACAGAGCCATATGTCTTACTACATAATAACTTCTATTGTTTAGAGACATAATGTCACAGAATTAAGAGGACATTGATAATGCGGTCTTAGTGTGTCTACTCTTAACTGCCTATGCTTTCCCCCCTTTTAATGATTTTCTGGCTGTGGAGGACGAGTGCCTTTGATTTTCCTTTTATTTTTTTTTACTAGTGGGTACTCTTTATTTGAAAAAATCAACTGTGGCTCTGAAATTCCCATCTGCAGAATATTTCTATCTTCTAAATATTTTCCCAGGAAGCCATCAGTTGGTTGATCATTTCCAGCCTGCAACCGCATAGTTACATCTGCAGCTGAGGAGGATGTTGAAGACTCTGTAGCAGCACCATCTGTTGTTCGCAGAATGTTTTCTTTCCGATAAAGATGGGGGGTGTTAGTCATAATTAGGCAAGTTGCATGCTAGGATCAGAAGCTGATATGATTTACCAGATTTCTGCACCAGTAAGTACTTCTGGCCCTATGGGTATTCATAAATTCAGGGGGAGTTAAAACTAACGCTGCTATGGTTGGTTATAATTTTTCATACTAGCACAGGAGTCAGCAAAGTACAGACCCTGGGCCAAATCCAGCTGGTGGTCTGTTTTTATAAATAAAGTTCTATTGGAACACAGCCGCACCCATTCCTTTATGTATTGCCTCTGACTGCTTTCACAACAGAGCAGAACTGAATAGTTATGACAGAGATTATATGGCCTGCAGAGCCTAAAATATTTACCATCTGACCCTTTACAGTTTGCTTGCCCTTGTACTAGAATATTATTAGACGATTTTCTTTTGTCACTAGATTTGTATGACTTTCGTGTTAAGTACATGACCATTTTAGATTTGAAAACGTTAACTTACAACAGAATATCACCACCTCCAGGAAGCCTTTTGTAATGCTTCCCCTGTACTCCCTATCAAGCTGGGCATAATGGTCTTTTCCTGGCCTCATCTAATACTGTAGACAAGTCTCAATTACTGCATATATCTTATTATTTTTAATAACTTAATATCTAAACTAAATAATTTCTGCGCCTGCTGTTTCCTGTAAGCCTGTGAAAATTCTCACATTATGTCCTGTTATAGATAGATGTTCATAAAATAAAGGAAATATTATCATTCTTGAGGAAGGAGGCTGCCTTATTTGTATTCTTAGTGCCTAATAACAGTACCTAGAGTGAAGAATGCACTTGAAAAAAATGTTGAATGAATGGATTGAATGAGTTATTAATTAAAAAGAAGATATTATTTAACTCTCTTTTAAAGGCTGTTTGGGATAGAGGTTAAGTGTGTGGTCTCTAGACTCCAATCTGTTGATGTGAAGCTCCATTTCCACCACTTACGAGCTCTTAGTCTTTGGTCAAGTTACTTTCTCTCTCCTGCTTCAGCTTCCTCACCTGTAAGGTGGAAATAGCAACATAACCTCCCTCCTACATTGTTGTGGAGGACAAAACTGTATCATCCATGCGAAGTTTCAGCACAGCACCTGGCTCATACTAAGTATTCAACATACCATGGTCGTTACTGGTGACTCATTATTTCTTTTAATCAAAAGTCAGTTCCCTCTCATGTCACCATTAGTTTTGTCACACTTCTGAGTTATTACTTGCAAGGATCCATGAAGATATCCTTTATACCAAGAGCCAATTTTTTGGTCTCCTACTCTGTGTCAGACTGACTGCACTAATCACTGGGGATAGAAAGTGGATCAGATGTCTTGATGATCCTTAAGTATTTCATAATCTAGAACACTGAGCCTAAATCTGCCACTTGGGAAAGGACGTGTATAGCTCAGTCACAGAGGAGGTCAGAGACTGATCATCACTGAGGACCACTGCCCTTCCTGGTCCATGTTTATGATGGGAGAACAAAACCCTAAATGAATGAAATGAGGTTGTATCTTAGGAATGTCAGATACCAGCCAAGGAGTCCAGTTTTGTGGGCAGAAAACCTTCCAGATCCTCAGGGTGCCTCCAGACACCATTGCTGTCTGTACTTGCAGATGGCCCTAGTTCAAAACAAAACTAGGGCTTCCCTGGTGGCACAGTGGTTAAGAATCTGCCTGCCAATGCAGGGGACACGGGTTCGAGCCCTGGTCTGGGAGGATCCCACATGCCGCGGAGCAACTAGGCCCGTGAGCCACAACTACTGAGCCCGCGCGTCTGGAGCCTGTGCTCCGCAACGGGAGGGGCCGCGATAGTGAGAGGCCCGCGCACCGCGATGAAGAGTGGTCCCCGCTCGCCGCAACTGGAGAAAGCCCTCGCACAGAAACGAAGACCCAACACAGCCAAAAATAAATAAATAAATTTATTAAAAAAAAAAAAAAAAACAAACTAAAACCAACCAACCAACCAAACACAACAAACAAACAAAAACTCAGATTGTTGAGCAAAAGTTCTGTACTCGTTAGCGTTCAGTTGGGTGAAAAACACTGGCACTACCTGGAAGGCAAGAGAAGGCACTTGGCGGATGAAGTGCCAAGGCCACTTGCTATGCAGAGCACAGGGCTAAGAGCTCCTGTTCTGGAATCTGACAGACGTGATTTGAATCCCAGCTCTGCTATTTGCTAGTTAGATGATCTCAGGCAGGCCCCTTTCCCGTCTCTGTTTTAGTTTTCCGATTGGTAAAATGGGATGGTCATAGTATTTACTTCATCCGGTGGCTGTGGGATTAAGTGAGATGACATAAAGTGTTTGACAGTGCCTGGGGTATAGTAACAATTCAATAAACATTAGCTTTTCAATGAGAGTGGAGGTTACATACAGAGGAAAGCAGAGGCCCATCTAGATTTTGTTTAGTTATCCAGAGGAGGAGCGTGTGAAGGTAGGTCTATTTCTAGTGGAAGGAAGGTGAGGGGTTTAGCCTCCAGCCTCAGCGACACTGATCCGTTTTCAAAAGCACCCCTGAATCTCTCAGACCAGGAGGTTTTCCATCACGAAGCCAGCAGGCTGGGATTCCCCCATCTGCCACCGTCCTCTTCCCTGGGCTCAGCCTCTGCGTGGTGGCTTCTTCACACTGTGCAATGCAAGAAAGATATCCACGGGCCAGGCAGCAGAGTCTCATTGATACTAGTAAGCTTGCAAAGGGGGACTTGGGTTCAGTACATGTTGGAGCACTGAAAACAAAAACAAAATAGTAAGTGCTGTCTAAATAGAGATTGAGGCTACTTCTGACTTAAAAAAAAGCTATGGTGGCATATTTCCATGAGAGGCAGAATAGAAAAATAATTAAAAACACAGGCTCAGGAATAAAAAGTTTCAAATTTGCTACTTTGTAGCTGTGAGATCTGGATTGAGTTACCTGATTCTCCTCAGTTTCTTCATCTGTGAAGTGAGAATAATGATGAGTACATCTCTGGGGCACTGGGACAAATGAAAGGTTTTGCATAGACCTCAGTAACAGTGGTCATTAGGCAAGATGCTGAGTTCCTGCACCTCCATAGGAAACGTGTGTACCCTCTAATCTTGTGTGTTAGACACCTGGACCTATACAAGGAAATTTTCCTTCCCAAATATGTCTCGAGAGGATTTTAGACTCCAGATTCTAAAGGTAATGAGAACACTGCATTATTTTAAAGCAGTGTCATTTCCTGTCTAATGATATTTATCAATCCTAGGAGGTAAAAATTATGGGTATCTTCATATTGTTCTCTCCAATAGGAGAGTAAAAAGGTCACTATCAGAAATTTTCATTAAAAGCCTCCAGTGGTAATAGAGGTCAGGGTTGAGAAATATAAATGTGCATTGCCATGGTGATGGAGTTAGGATTCTGTTATGAGCTTGTTTTATTTATGATTAGTTATTTCTATCAGTTTTCTTTCGTCACCTTTGTTTTTTCTTTTTTCTCAAATTACTAAACAATTAAAGAATTTGGCAAGGGAATGAGCCAGATGTAAGTTTCCTCGTATATCCCTTAATGGAAGCAAACACGCTGTAATGTAATTTTTCTTTCCTCTGCCAGAACTGCTTCCCTCCCCCGCCCCCGCCAAATTCTCAGCTTTAGAGCAGTTACAGAATCCCTTGGAAGTGGAAAAGCCCATGTTCTCAATGGAATGTAATTAAATTTAAATACTGTTGCATCAACCAGTTGAAGAGAGGAATCTGGAGAGAAATCCTCCCATTTCTCAAAGTTACTTTGGGCTACACCCAGACATCCTGCTAAGTGCTGACATGAGTTTCCATATGGTGGTGGCATTAATGCAACTGTGGGCTGTATTTATGCCATGATGGAGGAGGCTCACGGAATCTATAAAATTGAAAGACTTTATAACAGAAAACAAAGTTTAACTGAATTTTAATAAGAAACAATACAGTGTAGTAAGGTAGTTATGAACATTGGTTTTGGAGTTAGACAATTTTTCGACCAATTTAAATTTGTCTTCTGCCTGTGGTTCTCTGGATGAATTTAGATGAGTCAGTCAACATCCTTGATCTTTGGTTTCCTCATCTGAAAAACAGATGAGGAATCATAATGTTCATAATTAATGAGATTGTTGTTGGATTGAAATGGTCCGACGCATATAAAGCTCTAACTTTAGCACAGAGTATATACTCAATAATAATAGCTGCTAGTGCAATTATGTATTAGCCATGCAGGTTCCATAACAACCATATTAATTAGAATTCACTCCATGTGGAAGAGAGAAATGCACAGGTAAAACCAGTCTTAATTTAGGATAAGACTGAATTAAAGAAAATGTGAACAGTTGTTCCATTTTGTAACTCCCGCCTGCATGTAGAACACGATGTCCTTCTCTTGACAAGAGCTGATTCTTCTCCTACACTGTGGGCCTTTTCAGAAGTCATTTCTCAGCTCTGGCCCTGAGTTTTCCCCCTCTGCAAATAAGGAAGTCAGAAGAGATGATCTTGGAGGACGCTTCCGGGTCTGGCTTTCTGAAGATTCTTCCAGGATTGGTTCAAGCCATGTTTAAGCATTGATAGAAATATTCATCCTTGCCTGAAAAACAAAGAAAGGTTCTTCATTTGAAAGGAATTAATGAGCAAGACAGTAGCAAGAGACTGTCTGAAATGTGTCCAGCCTTATGTTAGTCCAATAAGCAAAGCAAAGAAACTCTTAGGAAGGTTTTTCTGACTACTCAGGCTTGGATAACTTCGTTTTGATGGGTTAGAAGCATAGATCAGAACTGTTCCTGTTAGGGTAGGGGTTAGTATCACCTGCTTCTCTGAAGGTACAAAGAATCAACCTAATGGTACTGAATGGGCATAAGTGGTTTTCCAGTATCTGGGCAGGTTCCTCAGGTCAGTCCTTCCAGTAGGGGTGCAATCTACAAATGGGCCACGTTATTTTTTTCATTGACATACTAAGATGTGGTATTATGGAAAGAATGCTACATTTAGAGTTAAGGACTTAGGTCTGAATTCCAGGTCCCACATCCATGATCTTGGATAAGTTACTTCACTTCTTTCATTGCATTTCAGCTACCTTCTCTTTAAAAATAGGGTCAATATTAATCATATTAAAGGGTCATCAGGAAGATTAAATAAGATAACTCATGCGGAGCCCCAAGCACATATGTTGTACATGTCAGGCACTTGATAAATAAATAAATGATATCTATTTTTCCATTTGACAAATATCTCCTGAGCACTTGCTATGTGCCAGGCACTGTTACATTAGAGACCAAAGCAGACCAAGATCCTGTACCTCTGGAGTTTAATTTCTAGTGGGGGAAACAAAATTTTGTACAACACAGGGAATATAGCCAATATTTTATAATAACTATAAATGGAGTATAACCTTTAAAAACTGTGAATCACTGTGTTGTACACCTGAAACTTACATAATAATGTAAATTAACTATACCTCAATTTTTAAAAATTTAAAGAAAAAACTTAAAAACCCAGTAAATGTAGTAAAGTAAGTGAATTATGTACTATGTGAGAAGGTAATAATTATTGTGAGGAAAAAAGAAAAATACAGCATGATGTATAGGATTCCAGGGTGAGTGGGAGAGGTTATGGAATTAAGTTGGGTGGTCAGGGTAGGCCTCCTGAGATGTTGCCATTTGGGCAAAGACATGAAGGGGGTGAGGGAATTAGCTATGAGGATACTTGTTGGGAGAAGGTTCCAGTCTGCGGTGCAAAAGCCCTGAGGCAGGATTTTGCGTTTCATGTTGAGGAACACCAAGGAGGCCAGTGTGGCTGAGGCAGTGACCAAGGATGGGTACAGCAGTAGGAAATGAGGTCAGACAAGTCATGGGGACCAGACCAAGTTGGACCTTGCAGGCCCTCGTAAAGGCTTTAGCTTTTACTCTGAGGGAAAGGAGGAGACACTGAAAGATTTTGAGCAAAGGAAACACATTATCTGACTTAGATTTTCAAAAGGACCACTTTGGTTGCTATTTTAGAACAGCAGTGGTGCAGAGAGTGGGGAGGGAAGGCAAGGATAAAAACAAGGAGACCAGATAGAGGCTGTTCAGAATTCCAGGGAACAGGTGATGCTGATCTGAGCCATGGGAGGTAAGAAGGGATCAGATTCTGAATATCAGGCAAAGATCCTTCTTTCCACTTGCCTTTAATTTCTTGGAGTATAATAACAATATTTACCTAATTCCCTTAAAGAGGAGGAAGATGGTGATGACAGACAGTTATTAACACTGACTCTGAAACAGACACTGTGAAAAGTACCCATCAACCCTATGAGATAGGAATAATTAGTAACTGTTTTTGACACATGACCTGAGGCACAGAGAGACCGAGCAATATACCCAAGGTCTCACGTTTCCAAAGTGTTGCAGTTGGGAGTCGAACCTGGTCCGTCTGCCGCTGGAACTACGCTCTGAGGATATGGTCAGTGCAGTGAGAAGAGTTTCTCTAGAGAATCTCGAGACTGTTCTCTCCTCACTCCCTCAAGGTTTTCAGACAGAGTCAAAAAGAGATTTACCATACTCAGTGTCTTCCCCGTCTGGAATCTTTATCAAAGAAAGAGGAAGGTAAAGATGATGCTTGATGGTAGCAGAACTTTGTCCTTTGAGATGCTGGTTTGTTGGTTGGTTGGTGAATTGATTTATTGGAAAATAAGAAAAAGAATGAACGATTATATCAAAACACTTTTTTTTTTTTTACTCTCCCAAGGTCACAATGCATTTTAAAAATTTTTTAATTGTGGTAAAACACACTTAAAATAACCCAGTTTTACGTGTACAGTTCAAGTTAAGTGCGTTCACATTTTTGTGCAACCATCTCCACTGTCCATCTCCAGAACGCTTTTCATCTTGCAAAACTGAAACTCTGTACCCACTATAACACTATCCTGCCATTCCCCTCTCTCCCCACCTGGCCCCCACGACTCTACTTTCTGTCTCGATGAATTTGACTTTTCTAAGTATCTCATGTAGGTAGAATCATACAGTATTTGTCCTTTTGTGAATGGCTTAATTCATTTAACATAATGTCCTCAAAGTTCATCTGTGTAGTAGCATGTGTCAGAATTGAATTCCTTTTTAAGGCTGAATAATATTCCATCATGCGTATATACCACATTTTGTTTATCCATTCACCTGTTGATGAATCAAAACACATTTTAAAAATCTTATAACACATTAACTCCTTGAATTTTAGAAATCACATCATTTTATAATCAAAAAGAGACTGAAAAGTAGAAATTCTCTTCTGTGCTCCTAGACTCTAAAGAAGGGAGATCCGAAGGCTCAGTGACTCAGAACTGATTTGTCTAAATTAACAGGACAGTCTCACAGTTCACAGAGCAGAAATTTCTGTTGACATTTCTTCCATAGAATCATAAATGTGGAGTGTTTTCCACCGTACATTTTCATCTCATTTATTACGTTTCATTTGTCCTAAATTAAGCTGATCATTTTGTTTGCACAACAGTTTGCTTTTTGGGTTGTATTTGGGTTTTGTGAAAATTTTACTTTCCACAGTAAGTAATAGATTTGTTCAAATATTAACCTTGGGGAAATGTGATTTGATAGTTCTTCAAAGAATGTATAAAACTAATTACAAATGAAAGTCATTTCAATTTCAATAGTTAAAGAAAAAAACCTGCCAGCGCTGGATTATTCTCTTTCAACTCATAGATCCATCCATCATTATGGTCCTACACGTGTTTGTTGACCAAACTGCATGAATCAAAAGAAGTGAAAGCCTAATTTTTTTTCATGTTTTATTCAGACTATTTTTTCAATGAAATGTGCATAAACTCAGTTTTAAAAAGCTAATAAATATCTACCAAAATGAAGATATTTCTGGTGTTTACTTCTGAAAGTCACTTACGTGGTTTACTTTACCTGTTTTAGATGGTATACTATTTTATTATTGGAATAAGGTCATACCAGCTTTAAAGGGCCCAGCATGTTATAGATTCATCAAACCTCAGGATGGATGAAACTTATCCTAAAGCTTCTCCAGTCCCCACACCCAACCTGGGCTGAATCCACTGGGTGGTCTGTGGTCCTCTAGCCTTTGCTTAAACACCCTCTATCCTGTGTTACCCACACTTTAGTCATCTGTGTACCCCTGGCATAACAATGTGTCCTCCTTACTAGTTTTACTTAATATTTTCCTTTTACAGGACTCCTGTGTTTCTTTGATGCTTTAAAAGAGAAATTAAATACTACTCTATGTGAAAACCCAGTGTGATTTCCCATGGATAGAAGGCAGATGTAAAAAATAACTACACATAGCGGGGTAGTAAGCTTGAGGCCAACTCTGCCTTTGGTAAAAATGAAAATGTGGAAGTGTTGCAGAGATATTAATGTCATTATATTATATTAATGTCAGGCTCAAAATGAGATAGTGTGTCCAACATCATGAAAGGTAGAAGAGAATTGACAGGCAGTGACTCTCTCGTATATAATGCTATGCTCCATGACACCTAAAATCATCTTGAGTACTACTGAGTCTCAAACCTTGGGAAACAAGGTCTCTTCCTCTCGTTCCATTGTTCGGAACAGCTTGGCGGTTAGAAAGTTCTCCTCTCATCAACTTGACATCTGTCTGTATACATGGTTCACCCACAAATTATCCCACTCTTCAGAGCCATCTGGATCAAATTCAGTCTCTCTTCCCCATGATAGCCCTGTGATTATTTGAAGACAGCTCTTACATCTAAGCTAGCCTTCTCTTGGCTGGACTCCCTCTGTTATTCGTATCTTTTCTCATATGAAATAATTCTGCAGTAGTATTCACCCACTTCTGCTCTTTCACTATTTTGACTGCCTATATTAGTCAGGATTCTCCAGAGAAATAAAACTAGCTGTGTGTGTGTGTGTGTGTGTGTGTGTGTGTGTGTGTGTGTGTGTGTGTGGATGGATGGGTGGGTGGATGGATAGATAGATAGATAGATAGATAGATAGATAGATAGATAGATAGATAGATAATTTTAAGGAATTTGCTCAGGAGGTTATAGAGGCTGACAAGTCCAAGATACCCAAAGTGCGCTGGCAAGCTAGAGGTCAAAGTGCAGTTCAAGTCCAAAGGTCATCTACTATAGAATTCCCTCTTGCTGGGGGAGGTCAGCCTTTTGTTCTATTCAGGACTTCAACTAATTGGATGAGGCAAACCCACATTATACATAGCAATATACTTTACTCAGAGTCCACTGATTTAAACACAAATCTCATCCAAAAACACCCTCCAAGTTGACACATAAAACTAACCATCACAGGGCCTTCCCTGGCAGTCCAGTGGTTAAGACTCTGTGCTTCCACTGCAGGGGGCACGGGTTCGATCCCTGGTTGGGGAACTAAGATCACACATGCCACACAGCGTGGCCGGAAAATAACCAAAAATAAAGCAAACAAACCATCACACTGCCATTGGTATAGCATCATGCATTGTGTTATGATTAACAAGCTCAGAATTGGTAATTTGTCCAAAGCAAGATGTAAAACTTATTGGAACGTGTAGACCCTTCCACGAGACAAATTCAATATTCTTCTGAAAATTTTAACTAAGCAGCCCAGAGATTGTGGTCAGCGAGTGATAGGTGCTGGATGATGATAATGTTATTATGATTATGATGATTAGCCATGTCAACAGCAGTGGCTAACATAGATTTGCAGCATGCTCTCTGCTAGGCATGGTTCTCATTGCTCTTCTGACATTATCTAATCCTCATAATAACCTATAGAATAGGATCACTTTTATTTCTATTTTATGGAGAGAGAACCTGAGCAACAGAGGAATTAAGTAATGTGTCCAGGTTTCTATAGAGCTTCCATGAAGTAGGGATAGAATTCGAACTTGGGTAGTCTAGTTCCAGAGCCCTTATCACAGCCATCACGTGGCCCCAGCCCCTTTTCTTCCCCCACTGAAACATTGAAAAGCATTGTAGAATATACAGGGTGACCAGAAAGTCTGGAAACATAAGTGACTAGTTGACATATTTGAACACATGCGTGACCAGTTCATACGCATACTTGACTGGCTAGAAGTTTGCTCAGAGTGTTTCCACCATTCCACACCAGAGTGGTGAGGGTCTGCTTGGCTGATCATCTCTAGACCTGCTTTGGATGTGTGAACACGTGTAGTGGGCTGCCTGTGTGCCAGATCTGAACCCTTCTGACATGCTAAAAGTGCAAGTTTGTTGCATAATAGACAAGAATCATGTTAGGCAATGCATCATAGATACTATGCACAGTTGAGGAAAATTTGTTAATACACCACATTTACTGCAGTTTCTCAGTTCATCGAACTATGTATTGCTAATGAGAAACAACACATTGAACATATCACATAATACATCATGCATTGTAATATAATACCATGGAGCCATTTTTACATATGTACACCAATGTTTACAGACTTTATGGCCATACTGTATTTACCATCTTGGTTGTTCACCTTTTTCTGTCTCCTTTAATGTGTAGGGTCTAGACTGAACACAGTATTCCAGATGTGCTCTGACTATACATAGTAAAGCAAGGCCATCTTCCCACTCTTCAGTGTTTTTGGTACTACCATCTAAATCGTATAGACTTTTCTGGCAATCAGTTCAACAAACTCAAGTTGACTTTGATTTTCATTCATATGACAGTCGTTTTCGTATCTACCTTGTACGAGACACTGTTTTAGGCACTGGGGACACAGTGGCGAACAAAACAAAGTCCCTGCCCTCAGTGATCTTCTGTTGTAGTAGGAGGAGACACTAAAAAAAACACAGTCAAATAATTACATAATACATTTATGTTGTGCTAAGGTAAATGGAGAAAAAGAAAGCTTTTCTGCTCTGTCTTTAAAGGATATAGAGGATGAAGAGGTTACTGTGTTAGCCAGGTGCATATCTGGGGGAGGTCATTCCAGGTGCAAGGAACAGGAAATGCAAATGCCCCAGGCGGGGAAGAAGAAAAAAAGGCCAGTGTCCCTGCCTAGAGTAGAAATAACAGTGGGCAGAGGGGCCTGGTAAGGAATAAAGATTGGAGAGATAATAAGACACCAGACCACATAGAGTCTTGTAGTAAGGAGTTTGAATTTAAGCCTAGTTGTGACAGAGAGCCATTGGAGAATTTTTTTTTTTTTTTCTTCTCACGGGAGTGACATAATCTGTGTTGAATTTAAAAAGGATTACTCTGTTTTGGGATAATAGACTTTAGGAGGGCAAGAGTGGAAGCAGGGAAATCAATATGAACTACAACAGCTATTTTTATATGTCCAAGATAGATTGTTTTTTAATTATCTGTCTTACTTGATTTACAATTTAATTGCACTGCGGTCAGCAAATGTGTTTTGTATGACACTGGTTGTTTGAAATTCCTTTGTGAACTAGCACTGCATCAATTTTTGTAAATGCTTTAGTGTGTTTGAAAATTATGGAGAGCCTCAATTTGTTGGATGCAGAGTCTACATGTCCATTAGTTCAACCTAGTTAAATATTGTTAGTTCAGATCATTCACATCCTTGATGTTATTTGGTCAGCAGAGTGTGTAATTTTCTAATAGATTTTTGTTCAGATCTCACGCTAGGGTTTGCCAAATTTCCCTCACACTTCTGACAACTTTTAATTACTGTTTTTAAGCTGCATTGATAGTTAAGTATCTAGTCATGATTTGTATAACTTCTTGTTAGGGTTTTTTATTTTACGTGTAGTTTCTACTTAGGCATTGATACCTTTTGCCTTAAATAATTGTATTTGTCTGATATTAATATCGCTGCACAGCCTTCTCTTAGTAAGTATTTGCATGGAATATCTTTTTGCATATCTTTATTTTCAACCTTTCCATGTGGTTTTGTCTTAAATGTTTCTTTTTTTTAATTGATTTTTATTCGAGTATAGTTGCTTTACAATGTTGTGTTAGTTTCTACTGTACAGTAAAATGAATCAGCTATACTTAAATGTTTCTTTTATAAAGAGCATTTACTTTGACTTTTTATATATATTATGGATATTTTTTACTTCTACCGTCTTGGTTTGTGTTTCTTCTCTACTAGTCTGTTCCTTTGCTTTTTAATTTATTTTAAAAATGTTTTATCTTTCCTTCTGGTGGATGAATTTTTTTTCTATTCCTTCTCTTTCTCCTCTGTTGGTTTCAGACCATAGATTGTATTTCAGTTTGTTCAATGACCACTTTAATTAATAACATGTATACTTATTAAGTAATTATATACCTTCCCTCTTATATATGATATAGACATTGGTCTACTTTATCCACTAACCTCCCCAGCACCCACTCCTCCTCTTCCCCAACGCCAACACACAAACTGTTACCAAACTCAGGTTCAGCTGCTTGCTGCTCGAAAGCTAATATTCAAGAGACAAGTGCTGGTAGGAAGGGAAAGGTTGCTTTATTCAGGAGGCCAGCACCTGGGGAGATGGTGGACTCTTGTCCAAAAACTAACTCCAAATATGCTTGACCGTGAAAGCTTTTAAAGGGAGAATCATTTGGGGAGGGGGTCAGAGTCTTCCTTATCTTCCACTGTGCAGATTTCTTGCGATTGGTTGGTGGTGAGATCACAGGGCGGTGCTCCAGGAATCTTGTGCTCCGCCTGAAGTTACCATCCTCCACCTGGGTAGGGGCCTTAGTTCCTGCAGAAGAACTCAAAGGTATTGTTATGTATGTTTCTTGAGAAGGAACCAGGACCCTGCCCCACAGCTGCACTATTGTTCCTTGACTGTTCCTCCTTTGTTTCTGCATTCCCTCCCTTCCCTGATAAGCAACTGTTTGAATCTGCCCTTTGGAAATCTGGGAAGGTCAAGGAGGCTGAATGAAGTCTATTTCCTACAAACAAGAAATTGGGGACACAGAAAGGATTTGTACTCAGGAGGGCCCCACAGGGTGCTGCTCCATTTACAAACCTCCCAGCAGGAGGTTCTCTACCTCACAGAGAACTCTTGAGGTTCCCTTTACTTTGCCTGATCTAAGTACACAATCAATATACCCTCCTTCTAGACCTTCCTGGCTGCAGGCCTTTGTCTGTAGCCCATATTCCACTCAGTGATTTCTTTTTCTAGTCCATGCACAAGGTTGTCCTTTTTTTTAAAATTTTTTATTGTGGGAAAATACACATAAAATAAAATTTACTTTTTGCATCAATTAAAATTGTGTGATTCAGTGTCATTAAGTACCTTCACAATGTTATGCAACCATAGGCCATCTAGTTCACAATCTTTTTTAATTATCCCAAACAAAAATCCTGCGTCCATTAAGCAGTCGCTCCCCGGTACCGTCTCCCCCACCTCCTGGCAACCACTAATCTGCTTTCTGTCCCTCTTCTGTGATGTGCCTGTTCTGGATGTTTCATATAAATGGAATCATAAAGCATGTGGCCTTTTATGTCTGGCTTCTTTTACTTAGTATAACGTTTTCAGGGTTCATCGATGTTGTGGCATGTATCAGCATTCCATTCCTTTTCATGGCTGAAAGATATTTCATTATATAAATATACCTCATTTTAAATGGTACAGATGAACCGGTTTGCAGGGCAGAAATAGAGACACAGATGTAGAGAACAAATGTATGGAGACCAAGGGGGGAAAGTGGCAGGGGAGGGGGGTGGTGGTGTGATGAATTGGGAGATAGGGATTGACATCTATACACTAATATGTATAAAATGGATAACTAATAAGAACCTGCTGTATCAAAAATAAAATTCAAAACAAATATATATATACCACATTTTTTTTAATCCATTTATCTGTTGCTGGGCATCTGGATTGTTTCCACCCTTTGGTTATTGTAAACAGTGCTACCATGAACATTTGTGTAAAGTTTTTGTTTGTTTTTTTAACATCTGTTTTCAGTGTTTCGGGGTCTATACCAAGGAGTAGAATTGCTGGATGATATGGTAATTCTATGTTTCACTTACTGAGGGGCTGACAAACTGTTTTCCATAGTGGCTGCACCAATTTTCATTCCCAACAATACATTTTTATATTTTACATTCATGATATTCCTGATTATGAACATATTGTATATTCATGTATATTCATGATTTTTAAATTGTTGTGAAAATAATGCATGCTCATTTCTTTCTTTCTTTTTTTTTTTTTGAGCAAGAAAATTAAAATCACATATTATCTGCCACTTCTTAAGAGCTGTAAGGACTCAGGGAGCATGACATGAAGGTCCCAACACTGCGTTTAGATTACGAGCCTGGGTTCTAAGTCAGGTTCCATGTGACCTGGGGATTATTACTGCTTCACCCTTCTGTAAATCTGATAATTAGATGAATACAAAGTGCAAACAGTGCCTCAAGTTTGAAATATTTTGTTTTAATACTCCCTTTCCTTTTCTGCCTACCCTTCATGAATTACCCGTCCAGGTGGACCTGGTCTCGGATCCCATATGGAATTAGTGCTCATGTCCTCCTTTTGAATCAACAGTTACCTACCGTGTCTCTATTCTCCACTAGCCTAGTTCTCCGTGGCAGCTGATGAGGCAGGCTTACGTGGTAGGAGCGGTCTCAACCATGGGCCCTTCAGACACCTTTTGCGGTCTAGGTGCCTTCCACGCCTCCTTAATCACTCCAGAGAGTCATCTACTCTGCCTAGACACAAATGCTACGCAAGACACTCTTCTTGTCCTTACTGTTTCTACATGTTGAGTTCTTACTGTTTACTAGGCACTGTGCTGTATGTCTTGCATACGTTATTTTACTAGTCACAGCAACCTATGAGGTGGGTACTTTTCTCCCTCCACTTTATAGGTGAGGCGACTCAGACACAGAGAGGTTAAGTTGCACACTTGCGTTCACACCACTAGTGAATAGAAGAGCCATGGTCAGCTCATCTTCCTAAAATTAGGCTCTTAACCACCATGGACAAGCAGAAATGTTTCACGTCCTCTTAACTCTGCCAGTATGTTGGGGCTGACAGAGCTCATCAGCCATCAACATCAGTGACCTCTAATACCCTTTTAAATATATATATGTTTAAAGGTACAAGCATGATGCTAAATTCCTTACCTGTGCTATTTTAGTTAATCCTTCCAGCTCTGTAAGGGAGCTACTGTTATTATCCCCATTTTTCACGTAATTAGCCCCATTTTTCCAGTTGAGAAAACCCAGGCTGTGTGGTCTAAGGCTCCTAGCTCAGAAATGTCAAAGCTAGGTCTCAGCTGAGGACTGTGTAGCCCCAAAGCCAGACACAACCACAATAGCACAGCACAAGGAAAGGCTTGAGTGACCCAGGGTTTGGAGTCTGGAGGTGGTTGGATTGTTTCTATGTCACTGGGACTGATTTGTTAAGAGGCAAAGCCTCCATCGAGTCCATTAGCATTGGGCTGGGCATATATCTTCCAACACAAATCACATCGCAACTCTCCTACTACATAAACTGGGCATAAGCAGCAACTGGCTTTCTATCCATGTCAGCGACGCCAGCCCCCCTTGCACTTGTTTCTCTCTGCAGGGCTCACATCATCTTTACCCAGACTGTTCCTCAGAGATGCTTTTTGCCTCCTTAGCAGGCCATGCACCGTTCTGTGAAAGGTCAAGATCCAAAGCAAAAGGCCCCATTGATGGAGGGAGGAACACATACAAACAGAGCTGAGGAATGTGTGGGGACAGCCACAAAGCTGGACTTGTTTTTTCTTTGGTTTTTTTTTTAACATGTTTATTGTAATATAATTGCTTTACAATGGTGTGTTAGTTTCTGCTGTATGACAAAGTGAATCAGCTATATGTATATATATATCCCCATATCCCCTCCCTCTTGCGTCTCCCTCCCACCCTCCCTATCCCTCCCCTCTAGGTGGTCACAAAGCACCGAGCTGATCTCCCTGTGCTCTGCGGCTGCTTCCCACTAGCTATATATTTTACATTTGGTAGTGTATATATGTCCATGTCACTCTCTCACTTTGTCCCAGCTTCCCCTTCCTCCTCCCCGTGTCCTCAAGTCCATTCTCTACGTCTGCGTCACAAAGCCGGACTTGTGCTCCTAGGTCTGGGGATGCTCTTGGGCCACTGCAAGGACACCACACATGGAAGAGACCTGTTTGCAAATATGGCCAAAAGTCAGGCAAGTTTGGCCTCCAAAGTTTCTGTAGCAAAGAACAGGAGTGGAAGAGTTTTTATCTGTTGCTTTCTGTGTTAGGAAAAACAAACTTCCGTGAGAAAAGCTCATCCTAACGTTGGTGCTTGTTGGGTTTTAATGCTGTCGTATTGGAATCAGCTTGACCTCTTGTGGAAAAGATGGAGCTGCCTCCTTGCACTGTGGGATCTTTGTGTTTATTGGCTTTCTCAGAACCCTGGTCATGTCTCCCTTCCCCTCCATGAAGATTGCCCTAACTATGCCAGCCAGTACTGAAGACTTCCTTTAATTACAACTCTTACACTTTCTGCTTAGGCTACACCTCCCACAGCAATAGAACAGGGGGACAGTGCTCAAGTCTATAGCCCTGAGTTCTCTCTTTCTGCCGTTTACCAGCATGCAAGCCTGGGCAAGTCGTGCCCCACACCTAGCCTGTCTTCTCATCTATAAAGTGGCCATAACACCTGCTCACTAGGACTGTAAACATTAACCAATCCAGCAGGCATTATTGAGAGTCTATCATGTGTCAGCTTCTCTGCTAAGAAGCCCTTTGATGGTTTTTACAGAGATAAAGCGAGAGATATCTAAGTCATAACATACGTTTTTAAAGCAACCAGTAACATACCATTTCCCCACATAGGTCCTCCCATGTTTTCTGTCAACATGTAGTTTAAGAAAAATAAAGTTATAGGATTAAGTAGATTTTAGAACTCCTAGGTACACAACAGTAAGCAGATTATGTTGATGTGGGACTTCTTAGAGCTGATGATAGACGAACAAGTACTCTGCAGCTAAAAGGTAGAGGAAGTAATGTTGAATTTCCTGAGTTTTTTTCCCCCCACAAAATCTTTTTGGTGCAGGTTTTTATTTTATTTTGAAGGATGGCTACTCACCTATTATGGAAAATTTTTCTGCGGAACACTAGGAAATACCAGAAAGGAGGTTCAGTCAGTTACTGAAGCTAGCATCGTGTTATGTACTGTGAAGATGAAATTGTCACCTGAGATAATGTTAGGAGAGTGCATTGGACATTGTCAGGTGACCCTTCACAGTCTGTCTCTGATGTCATATTGGTTTTGGATTCTTACTTGAATCTTAATGTTATCTTTCCAAATACAGCAAAGGCTCTGGATTACCTCTTACACTGCCATTACAATTTCTAGCCCTGTATTGGGTGCATAAAAGGGTAACCAGTTGAGCTCTGACCTTGGCTTCCTCAGCCAAGCAGGTATAAAACATCTGCCCCTTTACGCATCCCCAAAGCAATCTCTGCAATAGCTATACTCCCTCAGAATTGAGTCCAGGTTACAATATGTCCCTTTGGGCTCTTTGGTTGGAATGTGGAAGAAGTCATTCTTAGCCAAGGTATCCCAATGAACCCTCAGATCTGACCTTACCCCCAAAGAGGAAAATGTATCAGCATTTTCTTTTCTCCTATGGAGATAGCTACATTTCAGGAACATTGAGTAGCAAATTAAATTAATTCATAATTTTATGTCTCCTGCTGACTTGTTTATTGTATATGTAATTAGAACCCCTCCCTTCCACCAGCCTTTGGACACACCCACACACATACCCATACACACAGACCAGAAGAACCACTGACTTCTCTTCCTGAGAAGTTTTGTTGAATTCTTTGTAACCTTCAAACTATGAGAAATTTAACTTGAGATGTTACCTTTAAGTTAACGATTGCATTATATGTCTCCCTCTCACAGGATCCCCAATGATGATTTCTAGAGAAAGTAGAAAGCAAAATTTAAGCTGCCAGAAAGGATCAACATGAAAATGCACAGATTTCTGTGTGAGTTTTGTCAGCTGAGATAGTTTGTGAACATTTTTCTAAAGGAGCTTTTAGTATTCATTGTGGATGTGCAGTGGAACTTAAAAGATAGGATGTAGGGTGGGAAGAAATGCCAACTCTGCACCTCAATGTATCAGACTCTGAAGCAGTTCATACTTACCGTGTCCCAAGCTGAATTCTTAAGTCCCCAACCTCCCTCCTACCAGACTCTCCCCTCAAATATTCTCTCTCTCCCCCACTGTTCTCTGTCTCAGTAAATGGCCTACAACCTCTCCAAATGCCAAGAAACATAAGAGCCATCCTGGACTCTTCCCCTTCCTCATTACCAAGCCCAATCAGTCACCAATTCTAAAATATATATGTTTAACCTTTCTGCTCATCTTCCCTACTCCCACTCCAGTTCTAGCTGCCATCCTTTGTCACCTGGATGACAGCAGTAGTTTCTCACCTGGTTTCTCCCATCAAGCGTTGCCTCTTTCTTGTCAGTCCTCACAAGGTAGCCAGAGTGACCATGTTTAGATGAAAATCAGCTCCAGTTACTCCCCTGCTTAAAACACTTTGATGACTTCCCACTTCTGGAGAAAGTCCAGTATCGTTTAAATGGCATCTAAGAGCAAAGAAGGAAGACGGATCTATCAGATATTTAGATGTACCATAGACCATAGAAATAGAAGAGTATAGTATTGATGCCAGAACAGACAGATGGTAGAACAGACTAGAAGGCTCTGATACAGACTCATGTATATTTGGAAAGTAATATAGGATAGTGGTGGCACCACATATTGGCAGGGAAAATAACAATCTCTTGGTAGAGAGCGTTAAGGAAAATGACTTCCATTTGTATTCCCACCTAAACTGTATACAAAAGTAGATTCCAATGGCAATGAAGACTTAGTATGAGAAGTGAAACTCAAATGTGAGTAGAAGAGAATATGGAAAAAGAACTAAGGCAGGAAAGGATTTCTTTATGAAACCCCAAGGAACCATCCTTAAGGAGAAACAAATGAGTTTTCTTACATCAAAGTCAAACATTCCCATTTATCAGAGGACAGCATGGGCTGAGTTAGCAAAGCTGATGGCAGACTTTGGGGACATGTTTTCCCTCTCCCCGTTGATCTTTAAGCTCCATCTACATTTTCCTTTCTCTCTGTCCCTTAAATATACCAAGCTCCCTCCTGCCTCAGGGCCGGTATACATGTCTGTCACTGTCTGAAAAGTTCTTTCTCCTCTGGTTTAGTTAATTCCCATTCACCCCTATGATCTCAGCCAAAATGCCTCTCCCTTAGGAAGGCCTTTGTTGACTGCTCAGATTAGGATAGGTTTTCCTTGCGTGTGTGCTCATTTCAACTTCTACTTCCTGTTCATTGTACTCGTTGTAATCGCAATTATATAATCTTTTACGGAACTCAACTTCACGTCCATCCTCCCTACTGGGGGCTGTAAGCTCCAGGAGAGCAGAGGCTACCTGCTCAGTACATAGCACAGTGCTTTATGCCTAGAAGTTATCTTTAAAATGTTAATGGAATGAACAAATGGCAATTGAAAGAGGGCATATTCCATACCACGTGCCAGACGGGTGCTACAAGCCCGGGGCACGGGCTTAATTTAACCTTCAGGTCAGCAAGAATTGGGGATAACGATGTGTGCCCCTGCTTCTCCCTGTCATCTGAAGTCTCAACATCTCAACTCTCATTTGTATCACCTACAATTCCTTGCACTCAGTAGGTGGTGAACAAGTATTTGTTGACTACAGGTCTATACTGCCTCCTCCCAGCACTCTCAGTTTCCTGTGTTTACACTGTCACATCAGCCATGCTTAATGGCTTGCCTTTTGAAAACTCTCTTTGAGAGTTGATGTCAGCCTTCATTTATTTACTTCTTTTGTTGACAACTCTCACTCTCAGTTGACTCTTAATTTGATCTGAGTATTCAGTTATTCAGCAAATATTGATTGAAAGCCTAGTGAGTGCCAGGAATGTGCCAGACACTAGGAAAGCTGGCAGTCCCCTTCCAGTTTTTTTTTAAATTATTTATTTATTTATTTATTTATTTATTTGGCTGTGTCAGGTCTTAGTTGTGGCGCATGGGCTTAGTTGCTCCGCGGCATGTAGGATCTTCCCGGACCAGGGCTCGAACCCGTGTCCCCTGCATTGGCGGGCGGATTCTTAACCACTGTGCCACCAGGGAAGCCCTTTGTCATGTTTTTAAAAGGATCAATTCAGAGACAACTAAAGCATCCTATTTAAAGTAATAATGGTAATGGAGACATTTGATGCTTGCTGAGGGTAAACTTACAAAGTACCTTTTGGGATGATTTTAATGACGAATACAAGTTTGTGTCGGTTTGATTTTTCTAGTCATGTCAAGAGTTAGTATTAGAAATAGACTCACAGACATAGAGAACAGACTTGTGGTTGCCAAGGGGGCAGGGGGGAGGGAAGGATTGGAAGTTTAGGGTTAGCAGATGCAAACTGATACATATAGAATGGATAAACAATAAGGTCCTACTGTATAGCACAGGGAACTATATTCAATATCTTGTGATAAACCATAATGGAAAAGAATATAAAAAAGAATGTATGTGTATGTATAACTGAATCACTTTGCTGTGCAGCAGAAATTAACACAACATTGTAAATCAACTATACTTCAACTAAAAAAAAAAAAAGAATATTATTTAGTGAACATTGATCACTACAGCCAGTACATTGTGATTCCTACCACAAAGAAGCTGGCGACTTCTGATTACCCTGTTTTCTGTAAACTGACCAGGGGAGAATGGTAGCGTATAAAGAGCCCTGCATAGAGAACTGGCTGTGAGAGGCCCGTGCACTCTTGTTTATTTTAGTATTCCTAAAGATAAAATCCCATGGAAATAAATTTGTTTAGGCGAGAATTTTCTAGTAACATGATCCACCCCAGAGTGAAATCACATGTCCATGATGTATTAAGCTTCCTGCCTTCGCAGAGATGAGTGCCTTTCTGAGGTCTCTTCCTAAAGTTCTAGATCTTGGAATTTGGCAGCCTAATATAGCTTTCCAAAAAAACACTAAAAAATTTTTTTGAAAGGTTTAAATATACAGACAAGTTGTAAAGATCATGCAGAGCATTCTTGTATATCTCGTAGCCAGTCTCCTCTATTACTAGTATAGAACATTGGTATGGTACTTTTGTCACAGTTAATGAACCAATACTGACACACTATTACTAACTAAAATATATCCTTTTTTCAGATTTTTCTTAGTTTTTATGTAATGTCCTTTTAATATCCAAGGATCTCATCCAGGATACCACATTATGTTTATTTGTCATGTTTCTTTAGGTTCTACTTGGCTGTGACAGTTTCTCAGACTCTCCTTGGTTTTGATGCCCTTACCATTTTGAGGAGTACTGGTCAGGTGTTTTGCAAAATGACCCTCAATTAAGATTTGTCTGATGATTTTCTCATAATTAGATGGAGGTAATGGGTTTTTAAGAGGAAGACCACAGAGGTAAAGTGTCCCTCTCTTCACATTTTTCAAGGGTGCATACTATCAACATGACTTATCACTGTTAATGTTGACCTTCGTCACCTGGCTGAAGGGGTGTTTGTCAGATTTCTCCACTGTGATGTTCCTATTCCCTATTTCATGCTGTATTCTTCCAAAGGAAGTCACTATGTGCAATCCATCTTTAAGGAATAGGGAATTAACTATGAAAATTGTTTGGAATTCTTCTATATAGGAGATTTGTTTTTTCTGTTCCATTTATCTATTTAATCATTTATGTATATCAGAATGGACTCATGGATATTTATTTTATGTCTTGGGTTATAATTCAGTGCTACAATATTTATTTTGTTGTTCACATTGTCCCAGCTTGGCCATTGGGAACTCTTTTAAGTTTGTCTCCTGTGTCCCTTTGACATGCTCCCCCATAATTGTGGGGTGTTTTTCTGTTTGTTTTTTTATTTGTTTTTGAGCACTTCATTCCTTTCTGGCACTGCACGATGTTCCAGGCACATCTTTCCTATTTCTTGCCCCTGTCCTAGAATCAGTTGTTTTCCAAGAAGCCTTCCTACTATAGGGTTTGTCTGTTTCCTTGTTATAGTTTATGTAGCATTTTGGTAGCCACTGTGCTAGGCCCTTGACATATACTGTCTTTTTTTAATCCTCATATCAACACTGTTAGGTAGCCTTTAACTTCATTTTGTAAATATAGAAAATGAGGCTCAAAGAGTATAAATGATTTACCCAACACCACACAGTTAGTAAAAGTAGAGTTATGATTCAAGCCCAAATCTGACTCCAAAGCTCACGCTCTGAACTGTTACTCCACAGGCCAGGCTCCCCTGTGTTCTCAGTCAGCATTAGGTGGATACTATGCTACTGTGAATTGCTGTGCCTTTTCGTTAGGAGGATAAGGCAGAAGCCAGCGAAATTCTCCTCTGGAAAGATGGCTCAGGATTCCAACCCTGCTGATCCTTTCCTTCTCTGAGCTTCATTCCCACTGAGAGTTGAAAGCCTTCTCTGAATGTGGAAGTTGTTTATGTGCCGTCTTGGGGTTTTCTCTCTTTATCTACATTCCCAGATCAGACTGTTAGCTCCTCAGAGGGCAAAGAAAATATATGAAGATAAGTAACTTCAGAACAGGCTGTGTTGATGCGGCTGGCATCAAAAGCAAATATTAAAATCTGTGCCCTTTATACCGGGAGAGCATAGATCTTGATGGAAGGAATATTGCATTGTTGTCATGGTTATTTTCCATTGACTCAGTCTCCTGCTGGGCAAGGAGCTACTCCAACACAAAGGTCGTATCTTTCCTATTCTCCAGGGCCAAGGACAATATGTAACATGTTCTAGACACCGAGTATATACAAAATGCTTAAGAGAAGCTCTTGGGTCCTGGACCAGACACTACTTGCTCTTGACTTACACACAAGTTTAACCTGCTTTTTCCACTTAGGAAGGCAGAAGTAAGAGGTGGCTCTAAAGATAGACAGATTGATGGCAGTGAGAAATGATAAGTCTCTGCTTCATTCAAAAAGACAGTAAATGGAAAACAAAACTGAAAAGGAATAAACTTACATGGTCATAGAGAAAGAGAAAAAATGATGGAAAGGGCTGATGGAAAGTGGGTTGATGAGAGGGGGCTGACCTGGCAGAGCTGGAATCTACAAATGTGCAGTGAAGGAAGCAAAATAAATAAATAAATAGAGTGAGAGAGGATCCATGATACAGAGCCCTGGAAAGGCTCTGGAAATAGATGTCCCTGATGAATTGAGAGCCACTGTCCAGAATGAATGGAACAGGGTTACTTATCCACAAAGCACTTGAGGCACAGTGCCTTGGGCCAACAATAGTCATGATGCACTCTGGAGTGAGGCTGACAAAAAGGACTGGTTGGAAAATCTGCAAAAAGACCAGTTAAACTCAGCATCTATACCCAGATCCCATCCCCAATTGACCCGGCTAGGAAGTACCTCTTCCCAGCCTAGCAGAAGATAGGAGGATTGTGATCTAGAAAGTTAAACCATCCAGAAGTATTGAAAAGCCTTCTCTAAATAGAAAGGAGGCAAAAATCTGTAGGAGAGAGAAAATTGCAACTGGAAAATAAATCACTTAAATGAGCCAGTACATAGATTTAAAAAAAATTTTTGTGTGTGAAAGTGATGATTAACTGCAATGAATAGCAAAAGGATAAACATGAAGATGTTAAAGAGGAAATACAAATCATAAAATACTGGGGAGGGCAGTAAGAAAATGTAGATTTTTTTTTTTAAATGTGTTTGAGCCTATATTACTATCAGTCTAAAGCAAGTAAATATAATAATGGGTTAACATACTTGAAAAACAAAACAGGATAACTACAAATCAAAAACATACAACAGATTCACAAAAACTAGAAAGAAGAGAACTCAAGTATAATACAGAAGAAAACCATCAAACCACAAAAGGAAAAACAAAAACAAAAAGAAAGGAACAAGAAGAAATACAAAATCAACTGGAAAACTGGGTTCAAAATGGCAATAAATACATACCTATCAATAATTACCTTAAATGTCAATGGACTAGATGCTCCAATCAAAAGACATAAAGTGGCAGATTGGATAATAATATTCTGTCTACAAGAGACCCACTTTAGGGCAAAGGACACATGTAGATTGAAAGTGAAGGGATGGAAAAAGATATTTCATGCAAATGGAAATGACAAGAAAGCAGGGGTAACAATACTCATATCAGACAAAACAGACTTTAAACAAAGACCATAAAGAAAGATAAAGAAGGACACTATATAATGATAAAAGGATCAATATGAGAATAGGATATTACAGTCATTGACATATAGCACCCACTATAGGAGCATCTAAATACATAAAACAGATACTAACAAGCATGAAGGGAGAAATTGATGGGAACACAAAAATAGTAGGAGACTTTAACAGCCCACTCACATCTATGGAGAGATGTTCTAGACAGAAAATCAGTAAGGCAACAGAGATCCTAAATGACACAATGAAACAGTTAGACTTAATTGATATTTTCAGGACATTATATCAAAAAAAAACCCACCGCACAATACATATTCTTTTCAAATGCACATGGAACGTTCTCTACTATAGATCACATACTAGGACAGAAAACAAGCCTCAAAAGATTTAACAGGAGAGAAATTACTTCAAGCATCTTTTCTGACCACAATGGCATGAAACTAGAAATCAACCATAGAAAAAGAAATGAGAAAAAAAAGATTATTTAGAGACTAAACAACATGCTACTGAAAAACCAATGGGTCAATGATGAAATCAAAGAGGAAATTAAAAAATACCTTGAGGCAAATGACAATAAAAACACAACCAAACAAAAATCTGTGGGTTGCAGCAAAAGCAGTACTACGAGGGAAGTTCATAGTGATACAGAAAAATCTCAAACAACCTAACCAACCACCTAAAAGAATTAAAAAAAGAAGAGGAAACGAAACGTAAAGTCAGTAGAAGGAAGGAAATGATAAAGATCAAAGAGAAAATAAATAAAATAGAGATTTTAAAAAATAGAAAAAAATCAATAAAACCAAGAGCTGATTTTTTTGAAAGGGTAAACAAAATCAACACACCTCTGGCCAGCCTCACCAAGAAGAAAAGAGAGAGAACCCAAATAAAATAGGAAATGAAAGAGGAGAAATAACAACTAATAACACAGAAATACAACAACAACAACAACAAAAACCTGTAAGAGAATACTATGATCAATTTTATGCCAACAAATTTGACAACCTAGAAGAAATGGGCAAGTTTCTAGAAACATACAGTCCACCAAAACTAAACAAAGAAGAAATAGATAATTTAAACAGACTGATCACTAGAAGTGAAATAGAATTTGTCATTAAAAAACAAAAACAAAAACAAAAAAACTCCCTGAAAACAAAAGTCCAGGACCAGATGGCTTCACTGGGGAAGAACTTACACCAGTCCTTCTCAAACTCTTCCAAAAGATTGAAGAAGAGGAAGCACTCCCAAAGTCATTCTATGAAGCCATCACCCTGATATCAAAACCAGACAAAGACACTACAAAAAGAAAATCACAGGCAAATATCTTTGATAATATATTGGGTTGGCCGAAACGTTTGTTCGGATTATTCCGTAGAATGTTATGGAAAAACCTGAACGAACGTTTTGGCCAACCTAATAGATGCAAAAATTCTCAACAAAGTATTAACAACAAAACCCAACATCACATAAAAAAGATCATATGGCACAATCAAGTTGGATTCATCCCAGGGTCACAAGGATAGTTCAGACTATGCAAATCAATCAGTGTGACACATTACATCAACAAATGAAAAGACAAAAATCACCTGATCATCTCAATAGGTACAGGAAAAGCATTTGACAAAATTCAGTATTCATTCATGATAAAAACTTACCAAAGTGGGTATAGAGGGAATGTATCTCAACATAATAAAAGCTATTTATGACAAACCCACAGCCAACATAATACTCAGTGGTGAAAAGCTGAAAGCCTTCATGCCAAAATCTGGAACATGATAAGGATGCCCACTCTCACTGCTTCTATTCAACACAGTATTGCAAGTCCTAGACCCAGCAGTCAGGCAAGAAAAAGAAACAAAATGTATTCATTTTATTTGTAGTGAGGTGGATGGACCTAGAGTCTGTCATACAGAGTGAAGTGTCAGAAAGAGAAAAACAGATACCGTATGCTAACATGTATATTTAGAATCTAAAAAAAAAAAAAGGTTCTGAAGAACCTAAGGGCAGGACAGGAATAAAGACGCAGACGTAGAGAACGGACTTGAGGACACGGGGAGGGGGAAGAATAAGCTGGGACGAAGTGAGAGAGTGACATGGACATATATACACTACCAAATGTGAAATAGATAGCTAGTGGGAAGCAGCCGCATAGCACAGGGAGATCAGCTCGTTGCTTTGTGACCACCTAGAGGGGTGGGATAGGGAGGGTGGGAGGGAGATGTAAGAGGGAGTAGATATGGGGATATATGTATACGTATAGCTGATTCACTTTGTTATAAAGCAGAAACTAACACACCATTGTAAAGCAATTATACTCCAATAAAGATGTTAAAAAAATAAAAATAAAAAATAAAATGTAAAATTGTCATTATATGCAGATGATGTGATACTATATATAGAAAACCCTAAAGACTCCACACAAAAACTAGTAGAACTGATAAACGAATTTAGCGTGGTAGCAGGATACAAGATTAACATACAGAAATCTGTTGCATTTCTTTGCACTAACAATGAAATGTCAGAAAAAGTTTAGAGAGTTTAGGAGTTTAGAGAATTCCTCTTTGATGAAACTAGCCCACAGGTACTGACTGCCCACAGATACTGACATTTGAAGGTTTTCCATTGAATTAGCCAATTCGCTATGGCAAGGTTTACTCTTCCAGAAACCCAGAGCTTCCAAAGAGCATTTTTATTTCGTCTAAGAGAGGATAGTGTGTCAGTGAAACATAGAAGGGATGGTATAAAATGAAGTTTCAAAGAATAAGAAAAAGCTCTTGAAAATTACAAGTACTGTAGTAAAATTTTTTTAAAAAATCAGCAGAAATATTGGAACTTAAAGCTGAGGTTATTTCCCAGAATATAGAACCTAAAGAAAAAGGATTCAACATTAGGAGGAAAAAAACAAAAGTAGAAAATAAAGCATTTTTTTTTAATGAAGCATTTATTGACTCTACAAAAAGAAAAAAAAAGTGTACAAGAAAGAAAAAGGAAATGTAATCAAAGAACATGACTTCGCTCAGCTGTGGACAATATTACGCATAATCATAATAATGTAGATTCTGAATATTGATTTGACCAAAATTGCATGGAAGAGTCCATACCATTGGAGAAATTCAGTGGATAACGTCTAAAGTCGATAGATAAGAGATAGCACAGAAGTATATTTTGGGCCATGGGGAGGGAAGTACCTGAAGGAGAATCCTGGCAAGTTGAAAGCTCTTTGCTTTCAAGGTGGTGAGAGGTATGAACCACTGCTCTTCAAGATAAGCTTTGTAGTATTTCATGTTTATATGGACTGCCTTCATATGAGAACAAATAATACATTTCAAAAAATCAGATACACTAATTTTAAAATGTCAGCATGATGAAGCCATTTAGTGTTCAAATAGCCACATGCATACAGTAGTCCCTGGAAAGCATTGTGGGGTAAATAATGTTCATTGCAGTGGTCTTGCGTCATCAAGAAAATGTGTGATTCTGTTCTGCATGTTCTGCTCTAGAGAAACAGATACGATGGGGGTTCTTCTCCATCCAAATGCTGCATGCTGTACTTGTTTGGGGAGAGTACTGATGTGGCATGTCCTGATCTCCCAAAGTGGGAGAAATGGTGTGTGTCCCCCTTCCTCATGTCCCAAGCAGCCTCACCCTGTGTCCAGGAGAATCTGGGCTGATTGGCCACAGACTGACTTGCTCCGGTCCAGAGCTCTGATAATCATCATCAAACACCCTCGGGTTTGCCAGACTCCTCCCTTTCCGCCAGGCGGGGCTGAGCCTCCCTTGGGTTCCCCATAAGCCCCTTGTCCTTGGATGGTTGCCTTGAAGTCATTTAGTGAAAGTCACTGGCCCCAGAGCAGGCTATCCTGTGGCAGAAATTAACCTCCCCAGGCCCAGAGGCTGCAGTGGTGAGTGGGAGGGAGACAGGAAAGAGAAGCAGCTGAGAGAGCAGAATTTAGCCTCTCCTCATAAAGTGTTTCCCCTACTGGTTCTGATACCACAGAGACCGCAGGGATGCTTCGCTTGGCTGCTATTTCCTGGTTTAACCTCAGTAAAGCGAGCCAGAGAGCCAAATAAAATGGCACTAACCCAGCTGAGTCAGAGTTTGTTAGCTGGTGGTTTGTGCTCTTTTCCTGGTAATCTTTCTGTTATCAGGTACTGTATATGGGAGGATTATAGCAAGCTGTCCCAGGCTAGAATGAGGCTCTTTGTTTAAACCCTTATGTAGCAAAGACTGTTTCCCAACGTGTTAAGCATCATAGACCAATTAATGCTATATGTTAATAGTTTGACCTAGCAATAAAAAGGAATGGCTGGCTTTATTTAATCTCTTGCTACAAACCTTGATCAAAGCTGTAGAGATTTTTTTTTTCCTCAATAGAATTTTGTGAATATTAAGGGCAGGCAGATACGTTTGAAGATACTGGGATTTGAAAGATAATAGTGAACCGGCCACTAAAGGGAGATCCTTTGAAATCTGGAAACAGAATATTCGATGTAAAGGATACCCCTGACTTAGTTCACACATAGGTTATAAGGATTAGGTAATACAAAGAAAGGTCATCCTTTTCCTCCTCCCTCCTTTCCCCCTCCCCCCTCCTCTTCCTCTCTTTCCCCCTCCGTCTCCCCTCCTCTTCCTCTCTTTCCCCCTCCTCCTCCTCCTGCCTCTGTCACTAACCTGCCCTGTCTGCCCCCTCCCCTAACCCTACCAACTACAGAGGACTTACTGTGTGCCTGGAACACAGTTCATTACATAGAGAATTTAATAATTTTAATAAGATGTGTCTTTTAATAATTTAATAATAATATGTGCAACATCACATATCAAGAAACTTAAGTTACTTGCCCAAAGCCACCCAACTGGGAGGTGGTAGAGTGGAGCTTGGAAACTAGGTAGCTTGACTCCAGGGCTTCTACTGTGTGCGTGGCTCATAGCGAGGGCTCAGCTATGTCAGCCCTGTGCTGCTGCTGATATCGATGTTGCAGAGAATGAACCACAGAATGATTAAGTGATTTGCTCAAGGTCGCACACTGGTCAGTGGCCATGGAGTTTATCCAGTTGTCTGATTCCGGGTCACCCCTCTCTCTGCAGTGCCAGGTTGCTCAATATATGAAGAGTTAGTGCTTTAACTTCTAGAAACCTATATCCTCCTAGGCAGGTTCCAGGTTCTGAATTCTCACATTGCTTGAATTGTTTGTAAGTTTGAAGTAGCACAGTTAAGCCCTGCCAGAAGCAATGGCAAAGAAACTATTTTAGGTTAATATCTGTTTCCTAATGGATGGGAAAAAACAAAAAAAACAAAAAAACCTGTGTCAATATTAGATTCAATGTATTTCTTCTTCCCTGATCCAAGTAATAAACAAAAAACAAAACAGAGCAAAAAAACCTTTATTCATCAGGCAAAATTTTAATTTCAAGCTACGGGGTGGGGGGGGGAGGGGCACAGTGAATCAGTGGTTGCCCAGATGTGGCAGGAGTTCTCTCTCTCCTCAACAATAGGACAAGAGCTCTCACCCAAGGTTAACTGGTTTCTCAGGGCTTGAGCGGGTCAGTCATCCATTTCAGCAGTTAACCTTGGGTGAGAGGGACCATGGCTCTAGACCATCAGTGTGTGGAAGACGCCTTGGTGGTGGCTGCCCCATCCACCTCCTCCGCTTGTGAAAAACCACCTCAGACCTTGGCCCGAGCCGCCTGTCAGCACAGCTCTGCCACTCCACCATCTGCAGGCCCTGGGCTGGGCCCATGAATCACCTGTTTTCGAAGAAAAGAGACATGAGACAGTCAGCCCACAACCATCCTTGTTTTCTCACTCCATCTTCGGAAAAGCCTATCTACATTCTGTTCCAGGTTCAGTTCAGCATGACCATCCCCTTTGCGTCTCACTCCACAGCCTTCAGCCAGGGACAGCCTCCCCCTTCAGGAAAGTTCCCGCACACTGTTTGCTGCTCTCTAATCACCCTTACGGTCCTCTGCCTGGTGTTGTAGGTGTGTGTGCTGCGTCATTGTCCCCACTGGAACGTAAGACTTTGAAGGTGAAAAGGGTCTTTCCTATCTTCATTTTCCTGACAACTCGTGGCGCAATGGTTTTTCTGTATTTGGGACTCGATTCATAGTGGCTTTACTGAATTTTCAGGCAGGTACATGCCATGTGGTAACGAGGGTTTGTAAAGACAAGGATGACTTCCCACATTCTTCTTCCTAATAACCATCTGGTTACTGACATATTTTGTCAGAGATTCGTCCTTTTGTTTATGGCTTTAGTTTACTCCAAGAAAGGAAGAACGTCTAAGCTGGGGGTTGGCACAATATGGCCTATGGGCTACATCCAGCCCTCTGCCTGTTCTCATCTGGCTGGTGAACTGAGATAGTTTCTACATTTCTAAATGTTTGGTGGGGGAAAGGCAGGGGGAGGAAGAGTAATATTTTATGACAAAATAAGATTATATTAAGTTTAAAATTATATGAAATCAAAATGTCATTATCCACGAAGAAAGTTTTACTGGAATACAGCCATACCTATTTGTCTATGTATTGTCTATGGCTCCTTTGCACTAAAGCAGAAGATTTGAATAGTTAACACAGAGATGATATGTCCCACAAAACCTAAAATATTTATTATCAGGCCCTTTATAGAAAAAGTGTGCCAGCCTCTGTTCTGAGTCATTCTCAGAAATGTCTGCCAGCATGTGGAAGGGGGATCAGGTGCCCTTTTTGATTAAAGCGAGATGGGTTGAAGGCACAGGATGCCTGGAGGAAAAGAAATCTGGAGAAAGAAAAGGAAGAAAGGGGAGGCAGAGGGCACCTTGGAGATGCTGGATCCTCCTGGGTTTTGTATCCATGCGTGGCAAACATTCTACAAAAAGATTTCCATCTTCCTGGGGAGCACCTGTATTGTCACAGCCAGTGGACCTGCTGGAGGGGGAAACCTGGAGTGTTTTCCACAAGCATTTTCCTCTCCACTAAGAACTCTGCATAGTTCTTCGGAGAAACTGTGAACTAGAAAGGGTGAGAGTAGGAGATTATCATTCACTCCTGATCGTTCCGTGTACCAGAGCTAACTAACATCTACAGTAAGATCTAAAGGGCTCTGTGTCCTTGTTGTCTTTGATTCAACAAATTTGTGTGTGTGTGTGTGTGTGTGTGTGTATGAAATCTCTTTGGAGTGTGTCTGTCTATCTGTGTGTCTCTTTGGGGAAAATCCATTCTGATTGAATGCCAATTAATTATCATGTATGTGGGGATCATTAAACATTTAGAATTTTCAAAGAAAGATACATCAATTAGAACTTGGCTAAGATCAGCTCAGCCCCATGGAGAGTGGGGATTACAGTTTTGTTTAGAAATCTGCTGCCACCATATATAAAATATACAAACAATAGGACCTACTGTATAGCACAGAGAACTATACTCAATATCTTGTAATAACCTGTAATGAAAAAAAAAATCTGCTGCCATTTTCATATGTTTCTCTATTTTTCTTATTACAGGGTAATGCCCTGTACTTCAAATCTGCCAGAAATGTGACAGTGAACATCCTCAACGAACAGACTAAAGTCCTAACTCAGCTGATAACAGGTAAGAAAAGAAAGAACTTAGCAGTGTCTGGTCCAGGGTAAGCACTCAAAAAACATACCATGGAAGGTTGAATGAAACACCATGTGATGTATCTAAAGAAAGGAAAGTCTGCTCGCACATTTTACAGTGTCGGAAAAGAGAACAAAGCATGTGTTCCCTGATGCTACTCAAGGGCAGAGTCTCATCCTATACACACCTTTAACGTATGCAAATCTGATGATACTCGTGTAGGGGGTGGGGAGGAAGAATCAACTGTTTTTCACGTAGCATGGCCCCTAAACACCAGCTGCTTCAGCTGGAGCTCAACCACGGCAAAGCTCTCTGCTCCAGTGCCAGAGGAAAAGCTGGCTGTGTTGTATTGACTGGAAGAGAGCACGGTATACACAGAACCATGCACATCATACTTTATGGGTTGTAAAAGGGATTTGTAATGGTAGTTTGAATCCATGCCATATTTGCCGTACGTGCTGACTTTGAACCTAGCTCAATTGCGAGATGCAGATGTACCCCGACTGAATATGTTTGTGTAGTTCCTTTTCATAGAGCAGATCTGCTCCTAACAGCCGTGGAAAACACCCAGTGGGGTTTAAGCTGCACAGTCCTGAAATTTAAACATGGATTGGTTATTCACCATAATGACTGCAATGATGAACATGGCCTCATGGTCACGGTAACATGCTGGGTGGTACGACCAGTGTCCCCTCTGTAGGTTATGAGCAGCGGTAAATAGGAGCTGTTATGCACCTCCACAGCAGAAGGGGAAAGGGGGGCTATGTCTGAACGGCATTGTTACACTTGCAGACAGAAGATGCCATTTGTTTGGCTTCAGGGCCGAAAGAAATGTATACAGATGGACATTTCGAGAAGCCAGTTGCCCAAATGTCCTGAAACATTGCTGGGACTAAAACATCTGGAGCCCCACTAATCCAAATGCCACGGGGAGGCAGGTGCCTTTGTGCCCAGAGTCTTGCTGGGGAAAGAGCCTCACTCTTTCGCCACCAGATGTGTATGTCTGGAGAGCCACAGCCGGTGGGTGACCTAGACTGGCTCCCACTGGAGGAACGGCTATGGCAGAGCCCGTAATCCATAAAACTGCTCTTCCAGCGCGCGCCCAGCTCAGCGGCCTCGCTGCTCTAACATCTGGCCCACAGTCACGATGCTAAATAATTAAATAAACAGCTTCAGTAAGCAGTGATTTAAGTGGTATGCGTGAAAATTGCCTCCAGGAGGGAAATAAATCCGACCTCCAGCTCCCAGATTCCCGAGTTCAAAAGGGACTTATTTAGCCTGATCATTTGATCATTTGCCATTTATTTGCAGTGGGAGATTTGGCTGACTTGAGAGATTTTGTTTTCATAAAGCTGGAACTGGACGAATGACTGTTACTCAGGAAAAGAGTCTCTCTCTCCCCCTCCTTTTTTCTCCTCCTTCCTCCTCCCTCCCCTCCCTCCCTCCCCACCTCCTCCTTTTGCTTCTCTCTTCCGACTTCCCCTTTTCTCCTCCTTCACCCCCTCTTCCCTCCCCCTCTCTCCATCTCCCTTTGTCTCCCTCTGCCTCCCCCTTCTCTCTCGCCTCTCCCCTCTTTCTCTCTGTCCTTTCTTTCTTCCTCCTCCTCCGTCCTCCCATCTCTCCTCTTTCTCTCTCTCCTTTTCCTCTTCTGTTGTTCTCTCCTCTCTCCTGCCTCTCTGCTTCCCCATCTTCTTTCTGTCTCCCCTGACCAGGGCAGGCCCCTGGAGCTGAGACCCCATCCCTACTTCTTAAAGTAAGGCACAAGGTAGCTAATATTAAACAAGATGGGCAGAAAGCCATCCTAACACCAGCCGGCAGCAGCCTTTCAAGATGCCTTCTAGAGAGGATAGTACGTATGTTCAAATAGAATTCCCAGTACATATACCCATGCACGATCACCCCTAAAGTTTCCCTTCAGGGTTCTCCTTTTACATTGATGCACATGGTAGAAAGCACAGAGCAGTTCCAGGAGAAAATATCCTAAGGCCCATTACACTTAGTGGTGGACTTACCTGACAGCAAATCATTTTGCCTAAGCAGCCGGGTTTACCATGGCAGTCCTGAGGATTCAAGAGTTCTCCTGCTTATTACCTAATGATCATGTCTCAAAAGCCCAGAAGAAATTCCATTGTTAGCAATTCAGGTAATCTTTTCACAGGAAACAATGTTTTAAATGATGGTTAAGTTCCCAGGCCAGGCGACACAGGCATACCTGACTCATGCTGCTGCTGATTTAGTATCATCTCAGTAGTAGGTCCAAACAGGGAACCCTCTGACCTGCAAGGAGGAAAGTTGTAGAAGTCTTATACAACATCTAGCCAGAGTGGGGAAAGGCTCCAGGATCAAGGGAGATGAGGAAAGAAATTAGACTGCACGGCCCCCAAGTCCTTCTAGCTCCCACATTCATGGCATTGGCAGGACTGGGAGATGGCCAGTGCATCCTGATGGAGGAGATTAATTAAGGAGGTGCTTCACACGTACACTACTGTGCACAGAAAGGGATTAACTGAAGATTAGTTTCAGGTTACAAATAACGATCTTTTCCATCCCAGAGAGGAAGTGAGCTCACCAAGAGACCTCCTGAGCGAACGCAGGTCTCCAGCTCCATTTACTTTTCTTTGTAGAATCCTTTTTTTTTTTTTAAAGATTTCATCATGTCCAAGGAACTTTGGCAGCCCCAGGTGAAATCAACAAAAGGACAAGCCATCTGCACCATGGAGCCAGCAGTTGGTCTGTGGAGTTTTGGCTAAAACTACCAACTACTGAGCTTTATATACCCAAATGGTTCTGTCCCTGGTAAAGTCCATGTTGTATTCTCAGAAGCCTTGAAAAGCAAGATAACTTAATGGTGTCTTGTGTTCTCTGATGGCTGCAGTCTCTTCAGTACATGCTCCTGTGTCTCACACACCGTTCGTAAGTGCAGAGTAAACTTAGTTTACACACAGACCAGTGTTCTTGACTCCTCAGGGGTGTGTCTCATGGTATTGCCCAAGTCCATGAAAGCAAAGTCCAAGCATTTGTGTGCACAAGTCATACCGCCGTATCTGACTAGATCCAGAGTGGGCAAATTGTGCTCACCCCATGGCCATCCTGAGATCATTCATTCATTCACTCATTCGTTCATTCATTCATTAGCACTAGGCCTCCTGATCTCCAGTCTCCCCCCTAAAAAGAAAAGGTAACAACCTCAAAGCATTGCCAAATAATACAGATTTTACTGAAGGTTTGTTGTGACCAAGAAGACAGCTACATCTTAGCCCTCCCTAAGCAACTTAATCCCAGGCCCTCACTGTACATGTCTCTTCTTTCAGGATTTCTCTCTTCCTTGTCTCCAGCTTCCTAATTCCTCTCATCCTCCAAAAGTTCCTCTCCTAATTGCCCCAGCGTCCTTTTCCTTTCTAGACAAATAAACATCCCTTTTCTGCTATGGAATAATTCCTAGGGCACAGTTCCAGACGCAGATCTGCCATTAGCTCACTTGGTGACCTTGAGGGAGCCCTTGGCTTTGCTTTCACTTGTTCTCACGTACAGTGTGAAGGCAGTCAAAGAAGACAATGTCCAGGTCCCATACCATTTGGAAATGCGTGCTCTGTCTGCTGTTTCCATCCGCCACTCATTAAAGAGCCTTTCCAGGGTGCTTCTTTTTGTCAGAGGGCCAGTGTGGATGTACTGGCAAGAGATCAGTTTTGCTGAATTGACATGATGATGCAAATGAGGGAAGTTCACTCAGAGATGGTCACCATTTTTTCATTTCAATGTGTTGTGACCATTACATTAGAAAAATGGCGATGGTTATGTTCCCAATGGTGATGATAATCACAAGGTCAGTCCCCTACATTTCACAACTCTTTTCTGCCTACAAATTTCTCTTTATAAACACAGTATAATTCAGTCCTTTTAACCTTTCTATGCGGTAGATAGAATCGATGGTAGTAGCACAATTTTGCAGATGCAGAGAATGAGGTTCAGAAAGATCAAATGACTTGCCCAAAGTCACATTACCAGAAAATGAGAGAGTTGGGACATAATTTTGGTCTTCTGATTCTTAGTGTGATAGTCTTGCCAAAGAGGAAAGCGGACATCCAGGGGCTGGCTGGGCTCTATCAGCCAAGCGTTGGTGTTCTGTGTGGACATAAGTGATCTCACAGAACCTCAACACCAGACAAGGCCACTCGTGGCCATGAAGGATGGAGAAAAAACAAAAAGCAAACACAACTCTGATCATGTCTGAACATAGATGAAAAATAGAAACTTTTATCCAAACCACAGGAATCACCAAACTTCCCCCTATCCCCCTATATTATGAATGACTACTGTTTGTTTATCCATTACAGTTTGGCATGGTTCTGGTCTTCCCTACTCTAGATAAGATTTACTAAGATGCTAATCGTAAAATTACTCCCAGTTCCTGACAGCATGTAATCCAGAACAAAACCTTGCTTCCTTAAACCCTGCCTCCAGATGACCTATTATAAGGCCAGATCCTGTAATAAATTCTTTCTTCTTATTGAGAAGCCCTATGGTTCCCCACAGTGTGTGTTCTCTCTCATGGCAATGAGTTAAAAACCCAACTTGTTCAACTCCAAGTGTGTTCCTAGTGATCTTTGCCTGGAAGGCACTGAGGGCCCTTTCACTACTACTTTTTACTAATAAGTGACACTGTCTTGAAAAATAACTAGAAGGAAACAAAAATGCTATACAGTCGGCCCTCCGTATCCACGAGTTCCACATTCCTGTAATCAACCAACTACAGGTAGAAACATTTGGGGGAAAAAAATTCCAGAAAGATCCAAAAAGCAAAACTTGAGTTTGTCCGGTGCTGGCAACTGTTTACATAGTATTTATATTGTCTTTGCAACTATTTACACAGCATACATTGTATTAGGTATCATAAGTAATTAGATAATTTAAAGTATACAGGAGGGGCTACCCTGGTGGCGCAGTGGTTAAGAATCCACCTGCCAATGCAGGGGACACGGGTTCGAGCCCTGGTCCAGGAAGATCCCACATGCTGCAGAGCAGCTAAGCCCATGTGCCACAACTACTGAGCCTGTACTCTAGAGCCCAAGAGCCACAACTACTGAGCCTAAGTGTCACAACTACTGAAGCCCAAGTGCCTAGAGCCCGTGCTCCGCAACAAGAGAAGCCACCACAGTGAGAAGCCTGCACACCGCAACGAAGAGTAGCCCCCGCTCGCCGCAGCTAGAGAAAGCCCGTGCGCATCAACAAAGACCCAATGCAGCCAAAAATAAATTAATTAATTAATTAAATTTATAAAAATAAATAAATAAATAAAGTATACAGGAGAATATGCATAAGTTATATGCAAGTATCACACCGTTTTATATAAGGGACTTGAGCATCCATGGATTTCGATATCCGAGGGGTATCCTGGACCTAATCCCCCACAGATACTGAGAAACAGTTGTATCAGAATCTCCTGGGCAGTTTTGGAAAAAAATATAAGCTTTCTGGACTCTCCCCTCAAATATTTTTCTATGTGAATTTCCAGACCAAAAGGTAAATTCCTTTTTGATCTCAGCTATTATCATTGAGAATGATGACACCCCCAGGTTATTCTGATGCATTTCTGTGGTCTAGCTTTTTGGAGCCTTCTGAACTTCAGGTATTTAGGTAGCTCTATGTTGTTGCTGTTGTTTTTTTAAGAATTCTAACACACTAACCTGTTCTACTTTTTCCATAATACCTAAAACTCTCTGCAGTTTTCTGGTTGATTTATTAACACATGTTTAAATGTCTGTCTGTCTGTCTCTGTCAGCAGGTAAGTGCTAAGGGATCAGGGACTTTGTCTTCCTTTTGCCACTACTATAGCCTCAGCTTCAAGAATAGTATCTGTTGTGATATGATAAAACCTCTAAAATTTATTTTTTATTGAATGAAATTCTATCATGAAAGATTCAGTAACTTTCAGGGCAAGTAATTACAAGATATTATAGCCTCTTCTGTCAAGAAATGACTTATATACTTGTCTGGTGTCAAATGCAGCCAGCGGGTCAAGGGTAGAAAGAGTGAGGCAGACTTCAGCTGAATTTAAAGGTGCCCTTTCCAACAGTTAGGGCTGGCCAAAGATATGCCGGTCCTTCAAGAGGTGGTGAGTATTTTGTGCTTTCATAAATGCAAGCCAAAATCTACAAGTATTTGAAAGTAATTTGGTGGTTAGCTGAGGGAAATCTCACTCAAGCATTAGTTTGGAGGAAGGACATGATGGTTTTTAAAATCATAGCTGGAGAGCGTATGATTAAAAGTAATTGGCAAGATATGGCTAGAGTCATGAGGCTAATTGTCACGGCTAGCTTCTGAAAACCAATCCACTTACATTAAAGTCCAATACAATCTTGTCAGATGTATATGTTCTGCGAAAAGCTCTTTATAATTGAATGCAACGGAACGAATGTATTCTCTCTCTCCCCCTTCTAGGGCCAAAAGCTGTAGAAGCTTATGGCAAAAAGTTCGAGGTAAAGACAGTTTCTGGAAAATTGCTCTTCTCTGCAGACAACAATGAAGTGGTAGTAGGAGCTGAGAGACTAAGAGTTTTAGGTAAGTAAACTTCAGTCATTGAACTGGTTTAATGCTACTGTGTACATTTTAGAGGAAAAGTTAAATGGTGTGTAGAAGAGTGATTTAGGCTAATTACCTGTAAAGGTAACTTTACTCTCTCAAAGCAAGGTCGATGAATCTCCCAGTCCCCACCTTAAAAGTTTCTCCGATCATGAGTCTTTGTGGCACGTCTGCCACCATCAAGCTTCGGGTGGGGATGTGTGCTCATACCAAGAAATGTACTAATCCTCACAGGTTGGCAGTCCTGCAATAAGCATTCAAGACTTGTATACGTTGTTATAGTGATTACTAAACCTGGTTGTAAATTAAGAATCACGTAGGGAACTTCTGAAAAGTTCAGGTTCACAGATCCAAGCATGACTTACTGAATTAGAAGTTCTGTTGTAAGGACCCAAGAATTTATTTGTAAAAACAGGAATTTCTCTGTTGGTTCCACTATTGGAATCATTGAATTTGGCTGTACACCGCAATGGTCTAGCAGGGTGGTTTAAGAGTTCTGGTCCTGGAGCTAACCTAGCTTTTCATCCGGCTCTGTCACCTACTAGCTGTGTGATTTTAGACAAATTACCAACATCACTGAACCAGTTTCCTTTTCTGCTCGATTGGGCTAAGAACATCTACCTCCTCTAGTTCTCCCTAGGGTTCAATCAGATTGTGTTAGATCATGTTATACACACTTATCACAGTGCCAAGCACAAAATAGTACTCATTCAGTGCTGCTGCTGTTAATACTCATGCTACTATTAATACTAATCCTGCTTTTCCTTCTCTTGCTCTCTATGAGTACCAGTTAAAAGCTCAGACTCTGGAATTAACCCACTATAATTTTAATGCTATCTCTATCTTTTACTAGCTGTGTGACCTAAAGCAAGTTAGCTAACCACTCTACACCTATGTTTTGCTCATCTATAAAATGGGGGTAATAGAAGTATCTACCTTCTGAGACTGGAAGGACTGAATGAAATAATCTATGGAAAGTGGTTAGTAAGTTGACTAAAAAATAGGAAGTGTTCACTGAGTACTAGATGTTATTAACTTATTATGTTATTTGTACTTGAACTTATTATTTGTTGTCTACATTATTAGTTGCACCCTGCATCTTCTTTCTTCTCTATTAGTGCTGTCTTCCTTCTGTTCATCACCTCCACCCTCAGTCCATCAGCTTGTCTGGCCTGTCAGTCTGTCTCTCTATCTGATATAATACACATTCATATCTAACTTTCTTGCTAGATGACTCCTAAGTTTCCATCCCCAGGCCTGGCATCTTCCCTGAGTTCTAGGTCTTCCTTTTCATCTAGATATTCCACCAGCCTCTCATACTTAGTGGATCTTGAGTGCCTAACATGATAACACACATGAGCATGCACGCACACACACACACCCCACGCACACACTCACCCTCTACCCTCCCGCCAGTATTTACCCCTGACTCCCCTGTCACTCTTACTGGCCCCATTAGGCTTTCCTCTGTCAGTGTCAAAACTTCAGCATCGTTCTGACCAGCATCAGGCTCAACGGAGTCAGAAGATGGCAGTGGCCATCCTGACAGAGCTCAATGGCATGGGAGGGCCGGGTGCAGAAGCAGCGAGCCAGGGGCGGTCTAATCTCTGGTCAGGTGCTCACTGGGATGGAACAATTCCTTTGTCTTTCAGGGCCTTGCTTTTTCCTATCTGTAAAATGAGAGTTGTCTAGAGCAGAAGTTTCAAACAGTTTTTTAAAACTTAGCAACAGAAACTTTTAAAAATAAAATTTCATACCAAACCCCAATCAATAAAACGTATAAAACAACAGCACTGCTCTGGGTTGTGGATGGGGCTTTTAAGGCATAAAGGTTAAGCTGTATAGCTTCATTCTTCCCCCCACTCTGTCCTTGGGAGACCTCTTAGAACTTATTTTTAAAACCCCTTAAGTAGATAGTCTTTAAAAAAAAAAAAAAAAAGGTAAAGTCTACTGACCACTTGCCATGATCCAAGTAGCATGCTTTATGTGCATTATTACATTTAGACCTCACCAACACCTTGTGAGGCAGGCACCGTTTTTATCATCCCCATTTTACAGATGACGGAACTGAGCTATAGGGAGAGGTGAGCCATAGTAAAGGGTGAGAGCCAGGATTCCCAGCCAGGTATTTGAATACAGACTGCTTCACGTTAAAGCACTATACTTTGCTGCCTCCTCAAATTGGTCCCATTTTTAGATGAGTACACTAAGGCTTGAAAAGGTGAAGAAACTTGCCAAGATCAAGTACCAGTAAGTGGTGGGACTGATGTTCAAATCCTTATCTATGGACTCCACCCTCAATGCACATGGCTACACATAAATATAGTTCTAAGACCTTTGCCAACTCTCACAATGAATGTTTTTCTCTATTATTCATAGAAATGGCACTTTCTATGTTAGTTCTAAGTTTTGGGGGGAAAAAAACACAGAAACTTTAAGCTCTCCTCATAGTCAAGAGTATTTTGCTCTACCAGTTCTAAAATAACTGCCCAGGGGAAAAAGTGATGGTATCTCATGCTGAGATCATTTTGTACAAATGGTGTTTGGCACTTCCCATTAGTCTTTGGTGCTTCGTGAGTCACCTCACTGCTTTAAAATCTGACTTTGCAAAGATACAGATATTTTAGATGTCCAAACACTGTGGTTTCATCCTAGTGTACAAATCTTTATGATGGTATCATTTAAGAACTTCCCCCCCTCCCCTATCGTGACATAAACTAAGGATTGGAAGATGATTGTAGCATTTGGTCGCTTGAAGGCAGGTGGATAATTTTGCTGCTGTTGTTTCTTGTGCTTGTGATATTTCACTTACAGAATGATTTAGGATAAAATCTGTCTCTATCCATCATCAGAAGCATTTGCTTTTTTGTGTAAAAATGTAGAAAGGAAGCATCATAATAAATACCACTGCTGCTACCAATGCTGAAAAGAAGAGGAAATGACCACCCCACAAATCTCACATCAGCCTACTCAGAAATGAGCCTAGTGTGTTGCAGAAATGAGCTTCCTGACATCTGGGATTCAGCCATATGGTGTGGAACGAGAAGTTTAGGCAATTTCATTTTCAGCTTAATGAGAAGTTTGTCTTTTTGAGTCATCAGACTGCTCAAACTCTTGGGAGGTTGGAATCTGGATGCATATTTCGTGGTGGAATCTAACATACCTGGGTTTGAATCTTTACTCAAGCATTTACGATCTGAGTGACCCTATCCAAGTCTATTTTTCTCTTTAAGCTTTAGTTTCTACACATATAAAACAAAGAGAGAGGAATACAATAAAGAATGGAGGGCTTCCCTGGTGGCGCAGTGGTTGAGAATCTGCCTGCCAATGCAGGGGACACGGGTTCGAGCCCTGGTCTGGGAAGATCCCACATGCCGCGGAGCAACTGGGCCCGTGAGCCACAATTACTGAGCCTGCGCGTCTGGAGCCTGTGCTCCGCAACAAGAGAGGCCGCGATAGTGAGAGGCCTGTGCACCGCGATGAAGAGTGGCCCCCTCTTGCCACAAATGGAGAAAGCCCTTGCACAGAAACGAAGACCCAACACAGCCATAAAATAAATTTAAAAAAAAAAAAAAAAGGAAAAAAAAAAAAAAAGAATGGAAGTAAGAATGAATGAATACAGTAAGAAACATCTGTAAATAAATCAGTAATTTTAGTTGATAGCTGAGTAAGAACAAGCAGTAGAAGATAATAATAACCCTAAGGAGATAATGTCTCTTGGAAACAGTTGCTTAACCCATGGGCTCAGAACAATTGTTTATACTCCTCTCTGGATAACCACACCCACCGATTCAGTTTTCAGGATGATGACTACCTTGGGCACACTCCAAGGACCTTGAATAGCCTGGCTAAAGGACTAGTAACCATACCTCATAAAGAACAGTTCGACTATCTGGAAACTTTTATCCTGGAAAAGATATGGAGGAATCATGTAGGCAGACAACAGTTGCTGACCTTTCATAATGCACATGTTTCCTGGGGTAAAAAGAGCAGGCAAGAGCTGTGTAGTTGAGTGGTCGAGAGAACAGGTTTAATCCTGGTTTCTGTCATTTGTCAGCCAGTGCCTTGGGATATGTCACTTTACCTTTCTAGGCTTCCTTCTACTCTGTGACATGGTGTAATAATGCCTGACTCTCTCAGGAGTTGGGAGTAGATGGTACAGTATATGTACTGATTATCAGCACAGTGATTGGTACAAGGTCAGCACTCTACGTGCTGACTGTTGTGTTGGTGATGGTTTTTGCTGGTCCACTTGGACTTCAGGGAACCCATCAAGTTCTAAAATTGTACATAGCCCTTGTATGTTCACAGAAGAAGGTACTCAGAAATTGGCTTAGGACTTGTAGGAGTGTTCAGATATCAGTTAAGTTTGGACTGGTAGATTTCCTGAACACAGCTAGGGTCAGAAGAGAAAACACCTTTTCAAGATAGGGATTGAAGGCCTGGGTTGAATTCCCAAAATTGTAGGGTCTTTCCTTCCACTCAAAGACAGTGGTTCTCAGAGCATGGTCCTTAAATTAGGAGCATCAGCTATGGTCTACTTGTTCGACATGGAAATTCTCAAGCTCCACCCTAGACCTATTGATCAGAAACTCAGGAGTAGGGCCAGTAAGCTGTAGGTGATTCTGATGCAAGCTAAAGCAGGGGTCTCCAACCCCCGGGCTGCGGACCACTACCAGTCGGCAGCCTATTAGGAACCAGGCTGTAGAGCAGGAAGTGAGCCGCAGGCGAGTGAGCCAAGCTTCATCTGCCGCACCCCATCGCTCGCATTACCTCCTGAACCATCACCCCCCTCCCCAGTCCGTGGAAAATTGTCTTCCATGAAACTGGTTCCTGGTGCCAAAAAGGTTGGGAAAGAACACTGACCTAAGACAGTCACAGCTAAATCATTTTGCCACCACTTTGCTGGTAGCTCTCATTTGAGTTCAGGTTCAGCGTTTTCCACTTTGCTCCAGAAAAGCTACAATATAGATATAGCAAACATACACTGAGGGCTTATTCTGTGCAAGATGTCAGTCACTTGCCATGAGTAAATGCATTTGATCCACAGCACAATCTTAGAGGAACCTGGCTCATCGCCTTGATTTATAGAGGGGCAAACTGGGGCACAGAATGCTGTGAACTTTGTCCTCAGTTCCACAGAGGGAAACTGGCAGAGTCAGGATCTGAATCCAGGCAGTCTTACCCGCTGCGCCTGATGACCTCTGTCACAGTGATCTGCAACTTCCCTGCACTCCATAGCACGTTGCATCATACTGAGCGGGAAAGAGAACTGGACCACAGTTGTCCACTTATTCCCCTCATTTCTGGCTTCTAGAGACACCGCTCTTCCCCCAGTTTTCCCACATCTGTAACTGTTCCTCCACTTCCTTCACTACCTCTTCTTTCACTTACTCAGTGACATGGATTCACTCCTGGCACCACATATGGACTTGCCCCTGGGTCAGTCCTTAGTTTTCTTTTTTCACGTTTCTATGGAAAATCCCATACTTACATACAGTTTCAATAATTGCCCTTTTCAGGTGACCCTCAAATCTGTATTTGCCTTGAACTGTCTTCTCATTTCTAGTTCCACATTTCCAAAAACCTGGACTTTTCTGCGTGGATGTCTCGTCATCACTTTCACTTCATCATTTGCAGCTGAACTTACCAATCGCCCTGTCACACTCCCCGCCTCTCCAGCACCTACTTCCCTAACTCTCCACACGGGGCCTCCATGCCCCTAGGCTTCAGGGCCTTGCTTTCATTCAGGTACCAGACCCCGTCTTTCTTCACATGGGCATCAATGTCTTTGTCAACCTTAGGTTTTCCATATTACAAAGGTATCTATTTAGGTCTTACACAAGAGAATTTAAGTTTATAGCCAAGCCCGTTCATTTAATAACCAAAAAGCTGTAAAATTAGCATGCAGGATGAGGCATGGTATAGTTTAACTTTAATTACAGAACAAAGGTATGAAATACCAGTCAGCAGTGGCCTTTAAAAAGCAGCAAAAGTAGGCAACATAAAAGCCAGCGCATCTAAGAGGCATCTTCATGGAGACACCAGGGAGAACATAATTTTGATCTCCATTAATGACCAATTTCACTGAACAATGAATTGGACATTATAGCCCTTATAAACAAAGCATAATTATAAAATGATATTCTAATTGTTAATTAGGTCTCTTTATACTCTAGATTAGTTTTTTAAATATGTCCTCTAGATGCCACTTGATGCTAATTATCCAAGTTACATTATTATCAATTGAAAAACATTTTTAATTAAATCTAAAGCCATTTAAATTAACATAAGATTTATAGAAATTTAAATGTGGTCTGATGCATTTAGCCTTTTGCATTAGTTTTTGATGAAACGCTGTACTGCAGCCTGGTAATTGATAATTATGATGAAAAGAGTAGGGTGTACTTAGTAGTGTTTATTCATTAAATATATGTATGTGTGTGTGTGTGTATACACACACACACACATGCACACGTACATTTATATATAAGATTACTGTTATTGGAGTCATGGAGATATAGAGATGAAGTGGTTATTTTTCCTGCTCTTTCAGGGAGGTATCTTATCAGGGAGATGAAACACACATGCAGATATGTGAGAGCCCAAGCAGAAAACAAGCTTCTTAGAAGGATAGAAGCAAAGTGACTCCAGAATTACAGACTCTAGATGTAGTAGGGTGGTATCCCAGAGAGAATTTTGAAAGCTTTGTAAATGAAGGGAGTATTTGAACTAGGTCTTGAGTATGGATTGGGGGGAAAAAACACAGAGGGAGAGTGCTTTCTTGGCAAATAGAATAGCACATGTTTATCTGTCAGGACTCATTTGGTTGTAATTTCTATGAATCCAACTCAAAGCCAGAGGCGGGGAGATTTATTGCCTTGTGTGGTAGAAAAGTTCAGTGGTAGCCAGCTTCAGGCTACATTCAGTGGCTCGAATAATGTGACCAAAATTCAGTCTCTGTCTTTCTCTTACCATCTCTTAGCTCTGTTTTCCAATCTTGTATTTGGTCATCACCTCTGCTGGTGAGCAGGAGGAGTGCTTACCTTCCTAATAGAAATCCAACAAAGTCCTTGTTTTTACTCTGACTGGACTGACTTGGGCCATATGCCCATCCTTGAATGAGTCGTCATGACCTGGATGATGGAATCTGCTGGTTAGCATGGCCTGGTTCATATTCCACTGCTGGAGCTACGGTGGGAAATGCCTGGGAGTGAGATAAAGAAGGGGTCACTTCTCAAAAGGAAAACTGAGGTGGTGTTACTGGGAGGGGGACTGGGTGCTGGGCAAAGAAAAACAGCAAATATTCATTACATTTTTATTATAATAATCAAAGGCACGATCATGAAAAATCATGACTGTTGTACATGCAACAGTGGAACCCAGGCATTATGAAGGGTGTCCATGGAAGATACTCTGTGAGTTCTGTCCCCCTTGCTTGCTTAGCCCCAGATACCCTGGCTTCCTTGCTTCATCACCAAGCATGTTTTCACCACCCAGCATTTGTACTTATGCTTCCCTCTGCATGGAATCCTCTTTTACAGTCTATGCATAAAGGATCTCTTTCTTTATGGCTGAAATATCACTTCATCAAAGAGATCTTCTTAGATTCTCTTTAAAAATTAGCATGTTCCTGCTATCAAGTCTATACCAGGAGTTGGCAGAGTATGGCCTGTGGGCCAAATCATACCACTACCACTGCTTGGTTTTGTAAATAATGTTGTAGTGGAACACAGCCAGGCTCATTTGTATTGTCTATGGTTGCTTTCACATTACAAGAGCAGAGTTTCGTAGTTGAGACAGATCATATGGCCCACAAAGCCTAAAATATTTATTATTTGGCACTTTACAGGAAGTGTTTGTTGATTCCCGGTCTGTACTTTTACCTGCTTTATTCCTCTTCAGAGCAATTATCACAACATGACGTAGCATGTTGTGTATATATGTGTTTATTTTCATCCTGTCCACCTCATTAAAATGTAAACTTCATGACAACAGGAACTTTTGTTTTTCAGAGTCTAGAATAGTGCCTGGTGCCTAGTAAGTGCTCACTAATATTTGTTGCATGAAAGGATTGAAATTTTTGAACCTTGGAATGTTTGATAACCAATCTGGATAGCACAGAGAAACAGAGGGGGTGAGACCTTGCATCTAAGTTAAGAGATTATTATAATATCTTTGTTGAGGATTCATAAAGTCCTAAACTAGGATAGAGAGAGAGAGAGGGAACAAATGGGAACGATCATCTTGAAGGAGAACTAATGAATCTTGGCAACTAATTGGACGTGGAACGTCAAGAGGGAGGGAAGCTGGGATGCTTCTGGTCTTGTGCACCTTGTCAGTCAGACAGCTGTGGCACGGTTGACAGAAATGTATAGGAGCAACAGCAGGTTTAGGATTGAAGACGAATAGTTCAGTTGTGGATGCACTGCATCTTGCTACTTAAGCACCTCTCTAAGGGAGAGGCCAAGCATTTGGTGGGAAATGCCAGCCCAAGAAAAGGCCCACAAGAGATGCCCCACTGAGCAGCTGAGCAGAAGAGAACCATTGACACAGATGGAACAGGTGAACACCAGAGAGGTGATGGCCTAGTAGGGCATCCGGGAGCGAGAACTTAGAGAAGCTCATCAAATAGAGCATCACTGAAACAGCTCCCAGGTCCAGGCCATTTCTTTCTCTGATGGAGGCACAGGGCTGGCTTCCTGGGGCCATGGCTGCCTTGCTGGAGGCATCCTTAGAATTTGAGGGCCTCATCCTGTGTTCTTACACTTGTTCTAATCCGCTCTGCCTTTCTCCACGAGAAGGAACTCAGAGGCTTTAGAATGTGGCATAACTGGGTTCTGCCGTACCTACCAGCTACCTGAAGTTGGCTACGTTACTCAGATCATTTAGTCCATGTATGTGGGTGCTAAATAAACAAACTTTCCCCTTTTCCTATTTCTTTGCCTCCATCTTTTTTTCTTCTTTCTCCTCCTTTCTGAAGTATCTCATCAGTGAGTAGAAGGAAGCATGAAAGAGGCTACAGGATTATAGTAAAAAGTGGAACATACTTCCTCTTCTGTGGTGGTAAAAACTGAATAGTTCAGACATTGATCCTTGGGAGAGAAGGGCTTACAATCTAACAGTAACATTTGGGTAACAAATCAGAGGAACCCGAAACTTGCCAGGGCCCTCCTTCTCTGTGTTATCCTTAGCAGAGATCATCTGCTGGGGATTCAACTATTTACAGAGAACTGCCGGTCGTAGAGTTCTTCTGGCACCTCATCCCAAAGTTGGTTTATTATTTATAGGCATACAGGAATACTGTATTAGATCATAAAGATACATTTCTCATAAATAATGTAGCGAGAAAGCCACATATAATAGAGTCTCAGATGAACAGTTCCAACCTTAATAAACCAGAGATAACTAAATGAGAAAAAGCACAATTTTACAATAGAGAAATAATAACGGGGTTTCATCGGAAAGGCTCCTGGAAGTACAAATCTCATCATTCTCCAAAAAATAAAAAAGAGCCAGTCCCAAAGCCTGGGTGATTCCGCCACCTGGTTTCACGTGTTCACCCACCCACGTGCACGGGCATCTTAAGCTGCCTTGGGTCAGCTTTTCCCCCCATGCTTAGGGGTTGATTCCTGATGCGGGAGGAGGATGCATTTGCCGGGCCCCATGCGCTTTTCCCTTGGGCAGGAGGGAGATGTGATTTCATATCAGCGTGATGGATTAATCATTCTGTGTCAACATCCCCAGCTGTCCCAGCAGTGTTGCCTTAGCCAACCTCCCCAGTTGCTGAGCCATTGTCTTCCTCATTTGCATATGGGGGTGGGGAGAGGAGGAAAAAAGGCAGTTGGGGACATTCGTCAGCTTTCTAGTTTGATTAAAGAGTTGATGAAGTTCACTATTTGGCTGCTTGCAAGAGAACCAATTCCAGCACTTACTGAGGGAGGGCCATGTTTGTTTTTTTGTTTGTGGAACCGAGACGACTTTAATTTCTCTATCAAGCTACAGCTAATATGCTTTCAGGCATCTGTTGGCTTGTTTTTATCCTCAAAGTTGTCTTCTTGCCAGTTAATGCCAAAAACAGAGTATTTTCAGACAAGGAGATAAACTAACTTCTACCAGGCCATCTTCAGTGGCAAGAGGCTTGCCAGAGAGTTTGGCTCTATTGTCTCCTTTCTCATTAATTATATTCACTGTTGTAGAATATTCTTATGCAACCAGAAGTCACCTGAGTTGGATTTTTTTTCTTTCTTCCCAGCAGAGGCCAAGGGGAATGTTGGTATTCCACGGTGACATTAGGAATTTAACGAGATGACAATGTGAATAAGAAACTCTCAGTATGCAGAATAAGGAAGGAAATTAACTTTATTCTCCTCTAAGGAAGGGACTTGAGTTTATTTCTGCTCATTTGAGTGGGAGGAAAGAGCGCTAAATATACTTGTATTGTGCTTTCCCTCCCACCTTGCTCTAAGCTTTTGCCATGGACCAGTCTTTGAATTTCAACTGCTTCGGCACCCTGTCTTCCCAAGGAGTAGCGGGGAAAGGTGGCGAGGGTGAATATAAACAAAAGAAATAAGGAGAGATAGAGGAGAAAATATCCAGAACCCTTCAGGACACAAGATAGAAGCAAATGCCTAAGTTTCTTCTTTGAGGGACAGTAGTATCGGACAGCATAATGGTTACCTGGGTAGGGGCTTTGGAGGCAGACCAACTGGATTCCACTTCTGGCTCTAGCGGTACAACCTTGGGCAAGTTCCTAAATCTTGGAAAGCCTCAAGTTGCTCATCTGCATGATGAGTGTGATAAGAGTACCTACATGATATACGTAAGGTCCTTGGCATGGTGCTAAGCACAGCATAAGTGCCCAGTGTATTGATGCCTGTTCCTCCTATATATTCCTATTGAACAGCATTTGTGCAGCTATCACCAATCGAAGTTCAGTGCAGGGATGGAAGGACACAGCACAAAAGTTCCTTGATCACAAGTCGGTTATAGTCTAGTAGGGGTATTAAAGCACATACCCAGTGACATATTAAATAGCGGCGAAAATGGTTTTTAAAAAGTTAAACAAAAATGTAAGATAGCCCTCGGCTGCAGTTTGTGCTGGAGACGGGGGTAGGAGACCAAGCTCGTGGAGGTGACCTGCAGAACTTCCCAGAGGAGAAGTCGAGGGGAAGTGTGATGGGTGGGGATGGAGGTAGACTTCGCAGACGTGGGGGAGTGAGCACAGCGCCCAGACAGCAGGGTCACGGGAAGCATGAGCCCAGCTCTACGGGACAGAGGAAGTGGGATGAGCCGCCACTGGTTTTTTTCCAGCAAATAAGCACATTTGGATTTATCTTTGGGGAAGGGCTTGTCATTATCAGCATAGAGTAAACAGGAATTGCTTTCTTCTCCAAAAGGCTGAGTTAAGACAACGTCTCAGGTTTCTGTGAGAGCCTCCCAGGGATTTTCTCCTTTTGGCAGTGTCCTGGACGGGATGTGTCTGCAATGTTCATGGAAATATTTGATAGGATTTTTATTCTGTAAGCCAAAGAGAAAAGTTAAGTAGAGTTGGACACTTAGAAGTTATTTATGATGCAGGAACTTTCACAGGTCAAAAAAGAAAGGAAGTGACTTCAGCAGGAAGGTTCTTGGCATTATTCAAGCCATAGTGTAAGCAGTTCTCACTACAAAAATGACAAAACTACAGAAAGAAATTCAATCGCATTCAGCCAATATTAGTTGAGTGGTTATTCTGGCCAACTGCTGCACTGACCGGAGGGACACCCCGGGCCCCTGTCTTTCTGGAATGTGCAGCCGAGCAAGAAAGACAGATGTTTTAAACATTTACGTGAGAAGAATGTGTCTTATGCGAGAAGTACAAGATGTATAGAAACATAAAATTAGGAGATTTTAACCTAATTTTGCAAGTAAGGAAAATCTTCCTTAAGGAAATGATGATTAAGTTGATTAAGTTGAGGCTGGCAAGATAAACAGGAGTTAATCAAGGAAAAGGGACTTGGAGGGGCTGAGAGTGGAGTGGCATCTACAAAATCCTGGGGAAGCATGACCTTTCTGGAAAAGTGTAAAAGTTCAACACAGCCAGAGGGTAGAGGTCAAGGAACAGAGTGCCCAGACATGAAAAGAGACAGGCTATAAATGTGAATAAATTAACAGTTTATTAAATGCTTACTCTATACCGACTACTGTTCAGATCTCTTTACGTGTTAGCTCAGTTCTCACGATAGCCCTCTGAGATACGTTTTATTATTCTCACTTTACACATGAACAAACTGACAAATAGAGAGGTAAGTTCCCCAAGGTTATATAGCAAGTTAAGTGGCAGAAGAGAGATGCAAACCCAGATAATCAGACTCTAGAGCATATATTTTGTTTTTTTATAACACCTTTGTTGAGATATAATTCACATTATCTTACAGTTCACCTATTTAAAGTGTGCAATTCATTATTTTGTTATAAAGAGCCTATGCTTTTAACATATATCACATACATGTAGCTACAAATATACATATACATTTCTATATATGTTTCATATGTATGTATGGTGTATGTATTTGTTATGTATGTCATATATATGTGTATATGTTATATGTATACACATTATATAAGTTATACAAAATATAGATAACTATTACAAATACCTGGATACTTATGGAGGGGTGTGTGTGTGTGTATGAATATATTATAAAACCATAATATAGTGGGCACTGTGTATCATATTAAGATATAGATTTAAAAGTAGTGGGGAGACACTGAAGGGCTTCAAACTGGGGAGTGACAAGATCTGATCTGTGATTTATAGGGTGCTGTGAGGACAGTCAGCTGGTGAGGGGTAGGTTGGACAAATCTGCTAGTCTTGGGACCAAATGCACCCATGAGGTCTATGATTGGTAGTTTAATCCAAAAGGAAAGTCATGAGCCTGCTCTACAAGGCTTACAGCGCTCACAGACAGTTCCCATTGCTCTTTTTCACTCTCAGCCCAAAGGAAACAGGCTGTGCATATGAGAAAGGACAAGATTATGCCAGTTGGAAAGAGCACAAGCATGGCTGATGATGTCTGGACACAGTGCATTTCTTCCCGCTAAATTGCTTGGTGGGAGCTGATCAGAGGTCAGAGCACATTTAAAGTTGTTGTATCATGGGCTTGTGGAAGAGATTGCATTTAACCAAACAAAGGAGAGAGCTGATATGCAATTAGTATGCAGGATGCCTATGAGCTATGGATAAAGGTAATGTGCTTTTCTCCTTTGGCCGTTAAATGCGTCTCAGCTGCCAAGGAAAATGACTTTCCCTCTCGACTTCCTATCTGTCTAGCTGATTGGCTATTGGGGAGTGTTCAGGCTCTAGTGCTTCAACTGTATGTTTAATGAGGGCATCCTTGCATGAACAAGTTCCTCTGGCCTAATTCTTTCTCCCAGGACTCTGAAAATATGTCTCTCCTTAGCATATTCTAATCAAAGATGTCTAGTGAACCAATGGAAGGTGCCAGGGCATTGGATTTATAAGGCATGGTCTCTACCTGCCTTTGGGAACTTATGCTGGAGGATGAGATGTGAGAAATGCACCAGAGAAATGTACCCTAAAAGTGCCCAGAGCATTGGGGTCACAGAAATTCCAAAGAAAGGCCTTCACTGAGAAGTGGAGATTTGAGTTAGCCCTTGAAGGATTTCATTGGGTGAAGTTAGGAAAGGCAGAAGTGCTTCCTGCTGGAAGAAGATAACATAGAAGACCACTGTTACTCTTGTGGTCCAGCCTGGTAACTGAACTCGAGTTCAAAACCTTCGTCCTGTCACCTGAACAATGGAGGGATAAAAAATGAACTACGGGATAGCAGCTGAACTGACTGGTGTTTAAGACGATTCCTTTTCTCTTTCTGTCTCCATCTTTGTCCTGCCCTCCCTTCCTTCTTTCCTTCCATGATTCTCAGACAGAACAATTATATAAGTGAGTTTGGGGGAATGTCTGTGCTACCACAAATCACAGGTGGGCTAATGCACAAGGGCTCATGAAATCCTAGAAAACTGAATGTATAGTCACCCTCTGCATAGTAGAACTGAGTTAGATCTGAATATTTGCTGGCATCTTATTTGATTCTCTGAACCATCCTTAAAGGTACTTAGGATGGAGAGAAAAAAAAAAAAAAAAAAAGGAAATTTCTAAATCTCCATCTTAGAGATTAAGAGATTGAAGCCTGTGGAGGTAAAACAGCTTTGCCCGAAGTTTCTCAGCTAGTGTGTGCTTCTGCCCTGAGGTCAGACCTGACTCAGGTGAGATATAAGTCAGCCACACCTCACAATAACAGTGGTTAGACCCTGCTGTGAGTATGACCCTCCCCCAAGCACCCCTGCAGATGTCTAAGAGATGGACTTTGATCTCTGAACACTTGCCTGATACTTATGTTGGATGGTCATCCGAAAGCAAGCGTTCTTCTTCTCCTTTTTTCTGCCATGGAGCCTTTTGTCGGGCTGCTGAAGATCTCTTCTCAGAACTGTATTTTTAACCCATTATACAAAATGCCCAAGATTACCAAACAAAGCCAATATTAGACAGTTATCAACATCTAAAAAACAATTGTTGCACTTATTATGTGCAATCTCTACGTTAAGCTGGGGATTCAGGTCGAATATAACAAGTATAAGACATGATTCCAAACTCTCAGGTATGTCTATATCATTTCATGTTTAATATCACGGAGCAGATGAAAGGGCCTCCTTCACATGGAGCTGGCTCTATGGTTAAATTCTGAGGATGGGGTTAGCTTGGAGCTGTTAGGATGAGGATGTTACAGTGTACTGGGACCAGATAATGGTTCTCAACAGGGATGATTCTGCCCCCCAGTGGAAATGTATACAGATGTCTACAGATATCTTTGATTGTCACCACTAGAAGTGAAGGGGGTGGGGGCCTTGCTACTGGCACATAATGGCTAGAGGACAGGGATGCTGATCACCACCCTACAATGCACAAGACAGCTCCCACAGCAAAGAATTACCTGGCCCAGATATTAATAGTACCAAGTTTGAGAAGCCATGGACCAGAGGGAAGGTGTACAGAACACTGAGTGAAGTCCCTCTATAAATAAACTCGAGTGTCTCTGGTTCTCTGCCCTTCATCCCCTCAGAAGGTTGCATGTCCTTCTTTCTGATTTCTCAAGGTTGTAGATTCCATTCTTTCCCCCTCTGTAGTGCCTGACGTCAGGCCATACACACAGCAGGTACACAGTGAATGTCAGTCACTGGTAAGGGTGACCCTGCTGTCTCTCCAGCCTGGGGCTTGGCCCTAAAGTAGTGGCAGAAGCGAAGAATTCAAGATGACAGCTCTGCAGGAGATGGCTGTTTGGAGTGGGGAAAACAGAAGTGACATGAGTAGAGGTTTGAATCTCTGCCTCCCGTTTGGAGCAGTGTGATGTCCTACTTTTGTCCATGAAGTAAGGAATGTAGCAGCCTGGGCAAGACATTCCTCATGGGAAGTTCCATTACTTCCCGATACAGCATATATTATGCCTGTTATATAGGATGGATATCCATTCCCTTATTTATATAATCTTATAGTTGAAATAGACCTAAAAAGGCATTCATGACTTTACTGACATTTGTTAAGGACCTCATATGCATTTAGCTCCGCTTTGTATCTTTTACATTTATTACATCACTTGTTTATGATGCTTCCCCCCAAGTCGCTTTCCACTGAGAACGAGTGTTGTTTCCTCAGTACAAAAACCTTCTCTTATCGGGGCAAAAGATAGGCTGCACCTGTCATCCCAGGCATTTAAAATGGCAAATGCTAAGTTGTATATTAGATGCATGCCTTGAAGACTACTATAGTAGCACTCATAACATCTCATAGTTGGATCTGTTTCTTTATAATTCTGAGATGTGCTGAACTTGGTAGCATTTTCTTTTCTTCCTTTAGGGCTGATTTGGCCCAATCCTGAAGTTATGATCAATTGCCTGGTGGGAGGGTGGTTTCTGTGGGGTCCCTGGGTCTCTGAAAGTTCTTTGCTCTAATGGATTAGGGGGGATGCCAGTGTCATCCATTTAGTGAGCCTTCTCCTTGAGCTGTTTCCATTTGTCATGAAAATCTGGAAGGAGTTTTTGCATTGCCTGAGTAAGAGGATTCAGAAAAATGAGACTGGGCTATTGATTTATTAGTGTCCAGTGTCCCTAAAATTGGACCCTGGGGTGGGACTTTTTGAGAGCTATAAAAATGTATAGAGCGAGTTTAGCAGACCTAGATGGCAGTCTTGCCATTCGTCTTATATATTTAGCTTACTTATCTGACTTTAATGGGACCTACTTATATAAGGGGCAGTTTTTAAAGACTAAAAGTGGGACTTCCCTGGTGACGCAGTGATTGGGAATCTGCCTGCCAATGCAGGGGACACGGGTTCCATCCCTGGTCCAGGAAGATTCCACATGCCGCGGAGCAACTAAGCCCGTGCGCCACAACTACTGAGCCTGCACTCTAGAGCCCGCGCGCCACAACTACTGAGCCCACATGCCACACTACTGAAGCCCACGCGCCTAGAGCCTGTGCTCCTCAACAAGAGAAGCCACCGCAATGAGAAGCCCGCGCACCGCAACAAAGAGTAGCCCCCGCTCGCCGCAACTAGAGAAAGCCCGCGCGCAGCAATGAAGAGCCAGTGCGGCCAAAAATAAATAAATGAATAAATTTATTTAAAAATAAATAAATAAATAAAGATTAAAAGTCTTTATTTGATCCAGGGAGGTTCCCTGTGTAGCACCATTTGTCACCTGCATTTGTATTTTGCTGTACAGGTTGAAAAGCTCATTCACCTCTTTTTTGGTCTTCCTGATAACCTGAGCCATAGATTGGGCAGTGGATTATGCTCACTTTATAGATGCAGAACTAAGCCCAGAACAGTAAGGTTACTGTGAAATTCAAGATGAGAGCACCAATATTCAAACACATTAACCAGAACTATGCTACAACATATAATAGAAAAAGAAAAAAAAAAAAAAACTAAACAGTGAGTTAAAAGACCCAACTTCTAGTATCCACACTACTATAAATTAAAGCTGTATTTCTGCTTGGTAAAGTATAGAAGCAAAATGTGCAATATAGAAAGACTATATCCCTTCACCTACAAAGATTAAGTGGCAAGAGCCAAGAGTGGCTTGGTTCAGTTATCAAAATGTATGGTTTGAAATTCCTTGTACGTTAAAGATCTAAAGGGTATCTCTTGGGAATGTCTTTAGTCAACTTCAGTAGCCCATTGACAACTTCTCATTTAGAGCATATATTTATTAATGGACAGAAGTTCCAATATTCATCTTCCATTACTGATCAGTACTGGGACTAGGGTTCATTTGTAAAATAAGAGACAGTAAAGAAATCATTAGAATCAGGTATCCTTGAGAGCTTAAAGCTGATACTCATTTGATTTGAAAGCATCACCATGACAGATTTTGTCTTTTCCTTCTACCGTTCTAATCGCCAAACCACAGACAGGAAATACCCAGAACATTTTAAGGTCATTGCTCAATGAGGGAGCTGCATGTAGGCACCACATCTGACTCAGGGGGGAAGTAGAGGGAGGAGATGGATGTCCCTGTGAGTGAACCACAGGATAGGTTTTAAGTGGGAATCCCCAGAACACAGCTTCCTGACCTCAGTCAGATTTCAGTAGTAAGTCCTCGTGTCCCCACTTACTTGTGGTGGGATCCTAAGCAAGTCAGCAACCTGACTGAGCCTTTTGTGCCTAGTGGAAGGATCAGTACTGCTTTACCAGATAGTCATGTTGGGAATTAAATAAGACCGACATGTAAAGCTTACCACAGTTCCTCAGATATACTAAGTTCTCAATAAATTGACTATATTTTATCATTTTAAACATTAATATCCTCTCTCAAAACCTCAGTTTCCTCATCTGCAGATGGAGATGACAACAGTACCTAACTTGTGGGCTGTTACAATGATTGAACAACGTAATATATTAAATGTGCCTGGATTCAGGTTAGAGTCAATCATTGTTCTTGTTAGAACCTTGAATGTTTCCTATAAGCCAACAGTTAAATATTTAAAATACTCGTGCAAAATAATATTTAAAAAAGAAAAATTCTAACTGCCCAACAACATATCAACCGGCATAGACTTCAGCAGTAAAAGCCAAAGTAATGCTGATAAAAAAAGAATTCTAGCAAAGAAACTCAGGAATGGTACTCTCTGCCTAGCGAGTCCACATAATGCAAAAAATTGGGCCAAACATGATATCATAAGGGATCCAAGGATAGCTGAAAACATTTGGGGCATAAGAAGGAGAGAGTAAAAAGGAAGAGAGCGGTAGGACCACAGAAGAGTGAGTTCATGCTTTGGAAGAATATTTTCGCAAGGTTATCCAGCCACCTATAGAGGCAAGAAGTCCACTGGGAAAATCAGTAAGGCCAGAATCATAAAGTTCTTTTCTGCATTTTGGGCATATCTTCAAATATAAACAAGCTGATTGGCCCATATAAGTAAACCGTCACTGTTTATTTCTTAAATTCCAAGGGATGATGAGAGAACAGCTGCAAGAATGCAAAGATATAAGAATCTAGGCCAGGACTCTTTTCCTGTAAAGGGCCAGATAGCAAATATTTTAGGTTTGTGGACCATGGGATCCCTGTCACAGCTATTTAACTCTGCCATTGTAGTGGGTGAAATCTGATAACAAATACAAATGCCAAAGACTGAAAAATCTGTCTGTAGACTGAAAGGTATGGAAGCTTTATCTTGTTCAACACGGAATCTCAGCAGTTTTGCCGTTCCTCATACACAATAAATGGTGGACGGATGGACCAATGGATGGTCCAACCCACAAATGGACAGGCAACTTGACTGTGGCAGTGGCTTTATGTCTGTTTCTAAACAAGAGTATCGTCATCATCACAGTTAACATTTATTGCATTCTTACTGTGCGCCAGGCCCTGTTCTGAGTGCTATACCTGTGTTAATTCATTGAAGCTCTACAACAATCTGGGAGGTAGATATTATCATAGCCATCAGGTACTGTAGTATGATATAGTCCTGGGCTTGTCAGATGCTTGACCTTAAATGAGTCACTTATGTTCATCTCCTCTGTTCCTTTCATATGGGTTTTTATAAGAATTTAAAAGTATATGTGAAAATCCCCATAAAGTGATATTCAGGGATTAGGTCATTGTTGTTTCAATCCAGCTCTGGTATGTATGAACAGGCTGAGATGGTGCAGGATAGGAAGGCTTGACCCTAGGTGTGTATTGGCCTAGTTGGCTGAGGACAAATTGGAAAATAGGGCAAATTGTTGGGTCTGTAGATATTATTACTATTGCTCACCATTATTATTTCTGGTACCTAGGACATTGCCTAGCCCACATCAGGCACTAAATAAATATTGACTGAAGGAAGAAATGAAGGTATAAACAAACAGAGGAAAATAGAAAAGAAAAATTCACCTGCACCAGCCCAAAAAGGGCACTGTGTCCATAAGATATTCCGGGTGTTAATAGGTTCTCCCAGAGACTGGGATATAGATCATAATATAAAATGATGGGAAATGTCTGATCTATTTACTATTGCCTTGAAAGCTGAAATATTTTCATAATGCATCAGAAAGGCATTTTTCAGGACAACTTGGTAATTCATCTTTATTTCCTTGTGTATGCAGTGCATTCCATTTAAAAAGAGATACTAATGTATTTACTTTAAAGCATATAGATTTACAGCCTGGGATAAAATATATTCATAGGTAGTATACCTTAATACTGTTTAGGTAAAAGGAAGAATCAGCTGGCATCAGATTAGTATTGATTAACTGTCATTTGATTGACAAAGCAGTGCACAATACACTTAGCAAATACCCAAATCGAGCTATAAAGCTCTACAGATTTGGGTTTTGACACTTGCTTTATTTTTTTTTCCTTTCTTCTTTAAAAGAAACTCAGTTGAACATCCAAGAATATACTGTTTGGCACTGACTAATTTAGACCTCATAGACACTGTTTTTTATCTTACTGTGTGACATTGGCACTGTTTATAGGAGTAGAGGAAGAAGCTACAAAAAACTCACAAAATGCACTGGCTCCTGGCTTGTTAAATAGAGAGAGATGCTAAATGCCCTCAAAGGCATCTTACACCAAGTCACACCAGAAGGACACTTTCGAGCATACTGGCTTTCACAACTCTTGTCTGGTAGTGAAAATTGACTGGCTTTATTGCCCTGTGGATTTCCATTTTGTATTGAGCAGGTGTTTGAAGTGGAGTCGTACAGGAATAATGATCTCTCTCCAAAGACAGACTTGTTTGTGGGCTCCAGAGAATAGTTCTTCTCCTTGCTTTAATGATGTGGCTTGTTAGGGACAGTCATGACATTGACTCCCCCACCCCACGAGGAAAATTACACATTATTCAGGGTGCTTCCAATTGTAAGTGACAGAAAACAAAATTAATCAGGCTTAAAATATATATTTTTTAAAAATACAAAAGATGGGAATGTGCTCACTCAGTAGATAGTTAAAAATTTCAGGTAAGCCAGACTCTGGTGCTTTTAACATCTCTCCCCCTGCACAGGTTTCGTTCAGGCAACTCCTTAGTGGACATCATCTCAGAAAGAAAGAGAAGGGAACACCGTTGTCTAGGCAGCCATAGCAACCCTTGAAAAGAACTGATTGGCCCTACTTAGGTCACATGCTCTTAGAGCAAACTCTCTTTCTGGGGAATCAGATGTTCTGATTGGTCAGCCTGGATCACGTTCCCTTCTGTATGTTTGGAGGTGGTGGGGAGGGACATGTGATTATCAGCCCTAGCTGGTTTCCCCAAAGCAAATAATTGCTCTAATATCAAAAGGAGAGTGAGGGAATGTTAAACAGAGTAAGACATTGTCACCATTCAACTCTTCCCTTGCTCATTGGCACATGTGGTGTCTTCTTTTGAAGTTCTTTCTCCAGACTTTGTTTCTTGCTAAGTCTTGAAGATTTGCAGTGATGGACACAGTTGAAGAAGAAACTTCATTTCTTTTACTGCCCTTTTTTCCATAGTTATATTCCCTAATCCAAGTTGAATACCAATCCAGGTTTTGATACCTGTTATGAAACACTGGAGGCAAAGGGAAATGGGAACTCAAGACTATTATAGTTGCTATGGCTTGGGTTTAATGTCAAAAAGTAAAGGAAATGGGAAACCTCCACTTCCATTTACTGAAGAACTGCCTACTCAGTTGTATTTTCTCTTTGAAGATGCTAAGCTCACTTAAGGCTGCTTATCCACATTCCGTCAAGTATTATGAAATCAGCAGGGAAGCTTCTAGAATGCAGGTGTTCCCTCTGCCCCTGGGGCCACATGACTTCTTTTTTCTCTGCTCTGCTTTGTCACATTTTCTCATTGAGATGCTACTTCTTGTGTACCTTTCAACATGACTGCCAGCCCCAAATCTATGTCTGATGGTTAAAAATGTGAGCTGGGAGACTAGTTTGTTTGAGTTCTTCTCCCAGCTCTATTACTAAGTAGCTTTGTAACAGTGCATAAGTTATTACTGAACCTGCCTGTATTTCCCAACTCATAGGATTGCCGGGAAGATGAAAAAGACTGTGTCCATAAAAGCACTTAGCATGATTCTCAATTCTCAGTAAATGTTGGTTGTCATTGTCTTGTGTCTGTCACTCACCGACATTGCCCTCTTTGTTGCTTAGTTTCAGTTCTCAAGCTAACATCTGACTAGCCAGGTGTAGCCAGGTAGCATTTCGAAGAGGACCACCTAGATGACCCTTCCGCAGAGAAGTGGCTATGAGTAGGATGTGCCTAACTGAACATTACTACTCTGGGGTGGTCTGTTCCTGGAGGAGGAGATTTGGGGAGTATGACTCTTAATCACCAAACTCACGATGGAAGGCATAACAGGTTCAGCAAGGAGTTAAAAACATGGGCTCTGCAGCCAGATTTGTCTGAATTCAGATTCTGGTTGCCACACTCACCCTCTGCGAACCCTTTCTGCACTTCAGTTTTGTCATCTAAAAATAGGGAGGTGACATCGTGTACCTCATAGGGGTACAGTGAGAATTAAATGAGTTAATCCAAGTGAAGTGCTTGGAAAAGTGCCTGGCAAGGAGTAAGCACTTAATAGATGTCAGCTCTTGATATGACTTTTCTTCTCTAAACATGACTCTGAACTCCTGCAATAGTCTGGTAGGAAATTCCATCTCTGTCATTACTGGGTTGCTCAGGAGTTGAAGAAGCATATATGGTATCAAGAAAATATGGGCAAGCCTACTAATCCTTGGTCCACTAAGCTCACCTCTGATATTTTCATTTTCCTGGCCTGTGTAGTCATTGAAAGTATGTCGACTCTCTACTTTCATGCCATAGAGAAAGTCGAGGAATCTTTGCTGAGGCTCTGGGCTCCTGTGCAGGGGGTCCTGCCTTCAAGGGACGTGACCCCGCTGTCCCTTCTGAGAGTGTGCCACCTCCCTAGGGGTGACTCTGGCCTTCAAAGGACCTTAGATCTCTCAGTTCTTATAAATCAGGGGCAAAATCTGCCTCCCCCCCTTGGCTTCCTTCGAAGGCATTCCTCTCTTTTCCCCCCACTGTAGGAGAGCCAGCACACTCTTACTAAGTTTAGGCCTATGCAAAAGGCAGGAATAGCTGCTGACTTAAGGCAGCTCTGCCTTTGACCCACTGAAAACCTTCCATCATGAAACTCAAATTCATTTTGCTAAGTTAAAGCCAAACCCCAAACTCTCTACTGAATAATTCCGTTAATATGACATCCTAAAAAAGGTACCACTGCAGGGCCCAAGAACAGTGGAAGCCAGGCATTAGGGCTTGAGAGAGAGATTGCCTCCAAAAAGGGAGCCCAAAGGGATTTAGAGTGAGGAGATTGTGCTGTATTTGCGTATGGTGGTAGATACAGGACTCTATGTATTTGTCGAAACTCATGAAACTATATACCACAAAGAGTACATTTTACTTTGTGGAAACAAACAGCAAAGCTATGCAAAGGGCCTGGCTATCTGCTTGAAATGTAGGGAAGACAAAAATATGGGGATAGCAGACATAAATCAATACTTTAAAAAAATTATCAAGCCTCAGACAAAGCTAAAGAGGTGGGTTAAGCCTGATCACATCATGTTAAAAAGTTGGGGGGCTTCCCTGGTGGCACAGTGGTTGATAGTCTGCCTGCCGGTGCGGGAGACGCGGGTTCGAGCCCTGGTCTGGGAGGATCCCGCATACCGTGGAGCAACTAGGCCCGTGAGCCACGGTTGCTGAGCCTGCGCGTCTGGAGCCTGTGCTCCGCAACAGGAGAGGCTGCGATAGTGAGAGGCCCGCGCACCGCGATGAGGAGTGGCCCCCACTTGCCACAACTAGAGACAGCCCTCGCACAGAAACGAAGACCCAACACAGCCAAAAATAAATAAATAAATAAACAAACAAACAAACAAACAAACTTACTTTAAAAAAAAAATTGGGCTTCCTGTTGTAGGAAACGGGAGCTCATTACAGGGTGTAAACCAGACAAGAAACCTGCCACAGGTGGGCTCTGGGAAGTTGCACTGAATGCAGTAAATTGGAGAGGTTACAAGAGAGAGCCAATAGAAAGAAGAGCTAGTAGCAGCCTGTCCCACTGAGACCATGTAGCCATTTCCTTTGCTGGACAAAAAACTGTAAGGCTATCACAGTATAGTATAGCTGATACTGACCAGCTCATACCTCTTTCCTCCAAAAGCTTCTTTTTCATTCTGCAGCTTTTCCTGCTTAAGTGAAATTAAATTCAAAACCTTTAAATTTTTTGTAGCCACTTATCTAGAAAAGCCAAAGACTCTCAGGACATTGTTCTTGACTTTAAGTAGCTGACATTAGAATGAGGGCAAAACACACTCAATGAACCATCTCACAAGATAGAGGGAAATGAGTGCTCAACCCAGATATCAGGTGTGCATTATGGAAGCACAAAAGAAGGAGCAATTAGTGATAACTGAGAGGGGACCGGGGAAAGCTTCATCATGGAGATGGCATCTGAGCTGCGTCTTAAAGGGTGTGATACACTGAAAAGGAAAGAAAAGTACTTTCTGGCTGAGAACATCATGAGCGAAGGCAAGGGAATGGGAGAATGCAACCCCACCCAGCAATCCATGAAAAGATACTTCAGTATAGTATGAAGGTACTGTAACAGTGGTTTCCAACTTTTGGTCCTTTGGTTTACAGCAAAAAAAAGATCTAGGTGAAGAGTCTGACCCTCTCAAAAGGTCAGTTTGCTTCTCCCTCATCGGTCTTGGGTAAAATAGTATTGAACCTTAGACAGGGGTGAGTAACAGGATTCTCATAAGGTGGCTCAAACAAATAATAAGTAGGGACTTGACAGTTGCTGGTAGCTTAGTGGTCTGGGGCAACATATCTGAAATTCTATTTGGTCTTCGTCTCACGGGAGGGAGATGGCTCTTACAACTCCAGATATGATGTTGATATTCAGGTAGAAAGAAGAGTGGAACCAGCTGCATCTGTACCTTCCTATTAGGACAGTAAAAGCTTGCCCAATACCCCACCCTAGTAGACTTCTACTACATCTCATTAGACAAAATTGCATCATGGCCACCCCTAGCTTCAAGGGAGTCTGGGAAAGTGATTATTTAGCTGGGCATTTTGCTTTCATGAAATACTGGTATTTTGTTGGCAGGGGAAAACGGGTGTTGATAAAGTAACACGCTGGCCGTACTAGTGATAAAGTCAGTGGATGGGTTAAAGTCACGCGGTCAAAATTACCATGTGAGTCACCTGTATAGTGTGTCCATTTTGAGGCTTGCTTTCATAGTAAGATTGTATTCTGACGTCTAATCAGTCAAATGTTTTAATGCTTTCAGATGTTCAGCACTTTCATTAAGATTTCAACTTCCTGGTTTTGCTTTTCAAGTCATCATCCTCTTCATCACCTGAAAATGACTCTATAAGTTTCTCCAGTTATTTTTTAGACAGTGTTTCTTCATCGTCCTCAGTTAGTGTTTCAATTTCCTTCTCCATAGGAAAGCATCACCCCCAACCCACTTGGCAACAGGAACAAAGTGTTCTACTTCTTTTTCAATGACCAGGAAACCCTTAAAATCATGTACATGTTGTTTTCTTAGGTCTCACAGGCATCCATTGACTCTCTGAGTCGTGATTGGTCTCACACTGTGAGAGACACTTGAGAACTGAGATCTGGACAGAGGAAGCAGTGTGTTCAAGTCTCCCTTCTTACCCTTACTTCCAAGTAGAAGGGCAGGCTTTCCTTAACTTGGTCACACAGTTCATATCCGTTCTCTCCTTTCTCCCCTCACTGTTGGCCTGATTGTGGCTACCGGTCCCACAGAGACCTGGAGGTGACTGTGAGTGGAATGCCACATTCATCCCATTCATGGGACACACAGTACGTCATTTCTGAGAGCCAAGGAGTCTCTCTTATGCCCAGCTCTGCGTTTCATGTCAAGAAGGCTTCTCAGCCTGTTGCTGATGCTCTGTTGTTCATGTACTGTCCTAACTCAGAGGTTGCTTTATTCTGGTGTTCCATCAATGTAATACAAAACCAGTGAGTTGAGATTATTTGTTTTATTGTGTGGTTTTATTTACTATCAAAAATAATGTAGTCATAAGAAACTGAAATGAGGTTGCTTGCTGCTTGGATGCTCCCTTTTATTTTTTCCAGTTTTGGCTTAATGATACACCAAGCATGAGTTCTGGTCTGTTGGTTTCTAGAGTAGAGTTTGTATAATTAAACTACTTGTCTCTTCATATCTTGCCAGAATATTTTTGTACATGAATCTTAAATTGCTCTGCGGGTTCACATTCTACACAATTATTTAAAGTGTGCACCTTGATGGTATGGTCGGTTCAATTACACTGTTAGAATACTTGAAAGGAAACATGTCTTATTTTCTTCTTCTCCATTGTTAAGATTCAAATTATTCAAAGATTTTTTTTGTCATTCTGGTCTTCTATCATTGTCATTGACATCATCTTTTCTCATACATAATAGATAGATAGATAGATAGATAGATAGATAGATAGATAGATAGATAGATAGATAAATCTGCCATTGAGCAGACTGGTGCCCCTATCAATTTTGGTTACTAACCATAGCTGGGTCTTCAATATCTAATATCCAATATCTAATACTCAACTGTCTTACTATACTTCTCTTGTCACCAAGTGGGAACTCTTGCTATAACCATTTCTCCACATCCCACTTTCTCCTCTGCCCACGAGTCCACCTCCAGCTCTTCATAGAATGGCTCCTATGATGTAAATGACCTCCATGTTGCTAGATTCCATGGACATTTTAATTCCTCTTCTTAACTCTAAGTACCAATTAAGCACGTACATAACTCCTCCCACCTTCTTGGAATACTTGTCACTCCTGACTTCCTATGTTACACCATTTCTGGTCTTCTTTCTGTCTCTCTAGCCACTTCTTTTCAGTTTCCTTTGATGGCTCATCCTCCCATACCCAAACTTTAAATGTTGGAATCCCTTAAAATTCTGACCTTGGCTGTCTGTTGATATCACTGTAACCATTTCTTGGATAATTTCACATATTCTCTTGGTTTCCATGATCATCTGTATCCCAATGATTTTAAGTTTATATACCAGTGGTTTAGAACTCTACCTTGAGCAATATACCTGTACATCCAGTTGCCTCCATAAGCATCTTAATCTGGGAACTCCATAGATACCTTAAATTCAACAGAGCCAAAATTAAACTTGTCCCCCACACCCCTGCAACCAAAACCTGGACATCTCTTACTCATCCACCCCTCATATCACTAAGTTCTTTTAATTCTACCACCTCAATCACTCTCACGTTCATCCTTCCCATTTTTTTTCACTGTAAGTTCTTTAGTCTAGGCCATCATCATTTCTCACATGACCTACTGAAATAGCCATCTAACTGATTTCTATGCATTTGCTCTCGACCTCCTATAATGCATTCTACACAGTATACTGGCATACCTTGGAGATAGTATGGGTTCAGTTCCAAACCACCACAATAAAGCGAATCTTGCTATAAAGCAAGTCACACGAATTTTTTTGTTTCCCAGTGCATATAAAAGTTATGTTTACAGGACATTGTAGTCTTTTAAGTGTGCAATAGCATTACTATGTCAACAAAAAACAGTATACTTACCTAAATTTAAAAAATACTTTATTGCTAAAAAAAAATGCTGACCATCATCTGAGCCTTCATTGAGTCGTAATCTTTCTCCTGATAGTAGCCATCAACATTGAGGCAAGACCCTCTGACTCATCGAGGTGGTGGTGGCTGAAGGCTGGCATGGCTGAGGCAATTTCTTAAAATAAGACAACAATGAAGTGTGCCTCATCAGTGGACTCTTCCTTTCATGAAGGATTTCTCTGTAGCATGCAGTGCTGTTTGATAGCATGTTATCCACAGTAGAACTTTTTCAAAATTGGGGTCAATCCTCTAAAATCCTGCCACTGCTTTATGAACTAAGTTTATGTAATATTCTAAATCCTCTGTTGTCATTTCAACCATCTTCACAGCATCTTCACCAGGAGCAGATCCCATCTCAAGAAACCACTTTCTTTGCTCATCCATAAGAAGCAACTCCTCATCCATTAAAGTTTTATCATGAGATTGCAGCAATTCAGTCACGTCTTCCAGCTCCACTTCTAATTCTGGTTCTCTTAATATTTCCTCTACATCTGCAGTGACTCCCTCCACTGAAGTCTTGAACCCTTCATCCATGAGAGTTAGAATCAACTTCTTCCAAATTCCTGTTAATACTGATATTTTGACCTCTTCCCATGAACCATGAATGTTCTTAATGGCATCTAAAATGGTAAATTATTTCCAGAGGTTTTCAGTTTACCTTGCTGAGATCCATCAGAGGAATCACTATCTATGGCAGCTATAGTCTTATGAAATGTATTTCTTAAGTGATAAGACTTGAAAGTCGAAATTACTCCTTGTTCCAGGGGCCACAGAAGGGATGTTGTGTTAGCAGGCATGAAAACAAGATAAATCTCATTGTACATCTTCATCAGAGCTCTTGGGTGACCAGGTGCATTGTCAATAAGCAGTAATATTTTGAAAGGAATATTGTTTTCTGAGGAGTAAGTCTCACCAGTGAACTTAAAATATTCAGTACACCATGTTGTAAACAGATATACTGTCATCCAGGCTTTGTTGTTCCATTTATAGAACACAGGCAGAGTAGATTTAGCATAATTCTTAAGAGCCCCAAAATTTTAAGAATGAGAAATGAGCAATGGCTTCAGCTTAAAGTCACCAGCTGCATTAACCCCTAAGAGAGTCAGCCTGTCCTTTAAGCTTTGAAGTCAGGCGTTGACTTCTCCTCTCTAGCTGTGAAAGTCCTAGATAGCATCTTCCAATATAAGGCTGTTTCATTTACACTGAAAATCTGTCATCTAATGTAGCCACCTTCATGAATTATCTTAGCTAGATCTTCTGGATAACTTGCTGCAGTTTCTACATCAGCACTTGCTGCTTCACCTTGCACTTCTATGTTGTGGAGATGGCTTCTTTCCTTAAACCTCATGAACCAACCTCTGCTAGCTTCAAACTTTTCTTCTCCAACTTCATCACCTCTCTCAGCCTTCATAGAATTGAAGAGAATTAGGGCCTTGCTCTGGAATAGTCTTTGGTTTAAGGGAATGTTGTGACTGCTTTGGTCTTCTCTCCAGAACACTAGAACTTTCTCCATATCAGCAATAAGGCTGTTTAACTTTCTTATCATTCGCGTGTTCACTAGAGTAACATTTTTAATTTCCTTCAATAATTTTTCCCTTGCATTCACAACTTGGCTAACTGTTTGACACAAGAGGCCCAGCTTTCAGCCTGTCTTGGCTTTTGACTTGCCTTCCTCACTAAGCTTAATCATTTCTAGCTTTTGATTTAAAGTAAGAGATGTGCGACTCTTCCTTTCACTTAAACCCTTAGAGGCCATTGTGGGGCTATTAACTGGCCTAATTTCAATACTTTTGTGTCTCAGGAATTAGGGAGGCCCAAGGAGAGAGAGAGACAAGGGAACAGCCGGTCGGTGGAGCAGTCAGAACACACATGACATTTAACAATTTAGTTCGCCATCTTATATGGGCATGGTTTGTGGAGCTCCTAAACATTGATAATAGTAACATCAAAAATCACTGAACACGGATCACCATAACAAACATAATAATAATGAAAAAGTGAGGGATGTTGTGAGAATTACCAAAATGTGACGCAGAGACACGAAGTGAGCAAATGCCGTTAGACAAACGGCACCAACAATAGACTTGCTCGACAGAGGGCAGCTACAAACCTTCAATTTGTGGAAAACGTAATATCGGTGAAGCTCAATACAGTAAAGCACGATAAAACGAGGTATGCCTGTAGTCAGGCCCTATAGCTATTGGAATTACAGACACTCAACAAGCAGTGGCTTAAACAAATCAGAAGTTTATTTTTATTACGTAATAATAATTCTGGATGTAGGCTGTCCAGAGCTGTCACAGCAGGTCAGCGACAGCAGAAAGCGACCAGATTCCTTCTATCTAACAGTATCTTAGATAGAATATCAGCTATCCAACTGTGAAAACTCCTCTGAAATTTTAACACGGCCTACATGCCCTACATGACCTTGCCCCTCGCCCTCACCAATCTCCTTTTACGACCGTCTTGCTCCGCCCACTCAGGCTACGCTGATGTTATCATTATTCCTTGAAAGCCGCATCCTCCCTCTTGTCTCCGGGCCTTCGTACGTGTCCTCCTTCCAGATGTGCTCTGTCCACCCGCCTCCACCTCAGCTGTCTCTCTGCCTGCCTAATTCCTCTTCCTTCTTCGTTTCCCCAGGAAGCCTTCGCAGATCCTTCCATACTATGGCAAGCCTCCCACTCAATGTTCCGTCAGCTCCCTTTCCTACTTCCGAGTATTTACATCAGTGTTCCTCACCCTTTTTTCCAGTATCACTCTTCTAAGGAATCATTTCAGTCCTTTTTCTCCCTAATTGCACCCATCCAATGGAATTTTAGTGTCGTAGATACTGTATATCTATTTATGTATATTTGTGCTTTATACATGAATGGATTAAGATTTATTCTGCCCTCCAGGACCAATTTTTGTACCTTTGGGGGCTACATTACCCTCATTGAGAATGCATGGTTTATGATAATTTTTATCAAAAATCAATTTAAATTTGTTCTCAAATATCTTTCTGCCTAGCTATAATAAACCTACATAAGGGCAGAGATCAGAGTTTCAAACTGAATATTGCCTTAGCATTGTGCCATGCACATAGTAAAATATTGTTTTTTTGTTAAATATTTTATAGACAACAAATATTCTAACACTTGGAATGGCTGTAGATTTTATGTTTTTTGATCCCTTAAGGAAGAAAGTCTGAACCTGTTTTCCCCACCAACCCATTTATGGAGTAGGCCCTCCATAAATATTTGTTGAATGAATTATCTGTACTTTGAGGTTAGGCAAATCTGTCCTAGTTCCTAAAAAGAAAATATTTCATACGTATCCTAGAAACAACTTGTAATGACTACAAATGTTTTGCGTTAACAGTTTATTAAATGCCACCAGCAGCCAGGGAGACACAAGGGGATTAAGTTACTTCAAGTGACTTTTTCCAATCAAAGTTACTGTCTTGCATCTGTCTGTTGCTCATGTGTGGGGATGGCTTTCAGAAATTGACAGCCCCCTTCAAAGTGGTTAATCCTGAAATGAGTGGAACCTCTGCAACCTCACTGATTACTCAGTTCACTTTAAACTGTTGACTTAACATAACCCAACTCCCTCCTTGAAAAGAATTTTTCACTGCATAAGAGTATTAAGAGAAAGTCAAAAGTTCACATTAGGAATTAAATCCAAAAGCACTGTTTCTGTGGAAAATTCTGAGGAATTTTCTGTGATCATTTCTCTCACAATTCACTTATACCTATCTTGGATAATGTGCTGTAGATGAGATTAGTTTTCAGGAAAATGGGTCTCACTCAGATATCATAGAATGTTTAAGTATCAAAGTGTAACCATGTCAGGAGCCTAGACTTACAGAGGCAAAAATCATTACCTCATGTACTTTAGAAAGATTTTAAGCAATAGAAGACATATGAACTGTGTTCAGCTGAAACATTGGAGTAACCAGAAAATTATCTTTCACAGAAGACAATGTTCATTATTCAAAGAATTATTACATTATTCATAGTGTTTTTTAAAAATGCTTGTAAACACTGTGAGAGACTTAAAAATTTTCTGTCATGTTGCCTGTACCTTCACAGGAAAAATATAGCTGGATTCATAGCGGCTTCTGGTATTAAGTAAAGGCAATTTCAACTGAAATTAAAATATCAAATGTCAAAGAAGCTAGATTTTATTGGAGAAGTGTAAGGTTGCCGTGGGCACAGCTGGCTTTGGGTGTTAATCACTTGGCTTTGACCTCAATTTCAGATCTTCCCATGGGCCCTGTGGTCATTCTCTGTCTCCCTCTTGTCCAGCACATCACTAGATCCCATTGGTTTTCCTCTTAACATATTTCCTAACCCACCTGCACTTCTCCGTCCTGGCTGCCAGTTCTTTAGTCCAAGCTGTCATCATGTCTCCTCTGCTTCGCCTCATTTACCTTTGCCCTCTTCAAGTGTCTTTTCCACGATACAGTGTCTCAGACAGCTCAGGCTGCTGTAACAGATAGCACAGACTAGGTAGCTTAAACAACAGACATTTATTTCTCACTCTTCTGGAGACTGGGAGGTCTGAGATCAGGGCACCAGCATGGTTGACTTCTGGTGAAGGTTACAGTTGGAGCATGTGACTTTTAGGGGGACACAAATATGCAGACCATAACATGCAGCCACAGTAATCTTTGAAAAATGCCAGTTTGCTCGAGTCTGCTTAATACCCTCACTGTGGGACTTCCCTGGGAGTCCAGTGGGTAAGACTCTGTTCTTCCACTGCAGGGGGCGTGGGTTTGATCCCTGGTGAGGGAACTAAGATCCCGCACGCCGTGTGGCACGGCCAAAAAAGAAAAAAACCTTCACCGTCGCTCTGCATTACCTGGGCCAACCCACCTCTCCAGTCTCATCCCACACTGCTTGCCCTTGCTAAATATGGTCTGGCCACACCAATCTTCTTTACTGACCTCAGCTTCCCAACCCTGCCACCTTTGCATAATCTCTTCTACCGTTCCTTCCCCCTCTTAACTAGGTTGTTCCTAATCACTTAACAAATATCAGCAAAACTTCACTTTTTCAGGGAAACATACCTGACAGACCAATCTATGACCCCAAGTTTTATACTTTCAAAGACATGTTTGATTTTCCTTTCAAGTCCATATCACCATTTGTCACTATTGTATGTTATTTCTGAGTTTACTTAATTACTGATTCTTTGAACTAGCCAGTGTACCCTACTGGAGAGTACTACAGTCTACTGGTCTATAAGCTCCATGTCTCTCTGGTTCACCTCTACAGTCCCCTGCTCAATACGTATTTGTTAAATACATTTAACTTTGGGTTTATCAAACCTACCATGCTCCTCTCCTGGTCCATTAGGTTCATCCAACCAGGTTATCTGGAGGTTCCTAAAACATCAGGGCTGGAGGTGGCCTCATGGACCATCTAATCCCCACCCCCACTTTGTACAACAAATGGGGAAATAAGACCTGAGGGCAAATGGCCAACAGTCAGCTATAAGCTTATGCAAAATCAGCGCTAAAAATCAGGTCTTTGGTTTCCTAGTTCTCTGATATTTCAGGAAATTGAATCATTCTTTCTCCCATTTTCTTTTCTTTAACATCTTTGTTGAAGTATAATTGCTTTACATTGTTGTGTTAGTTTCTGCTGTATAAGAAAGTGAATCAGCTATACGTATACGTATATCCCCACATCCCCTCCCTCTTGCGTCTCCCTCCCACCCTCCCCATCCCACCCCTCTAGGTGGTCACAAAGCACCAAGCTGATCTCCCTGTGCTATGCGGCTGCTTCCCACTAGCTATCTGTTTTACATTTGGTAGTGTATATATGTCAATGCTATTCTCTCACTTCGTCCCAGCTTACCCTTCCCCCTCCTTGTGTCCTCAAGTCCATTCTCTACATCTGCGTCTTTATTCCTGTCCTGCCGCTAGGTTCTTCAGAACCAATTTTTTTTTTTTAGATTCCATATATATGTGTTAGCATACAGTATTTGTTTTTCTCTTTCTGACTTACTTCACTCTATATGACAAACTCTAGGTCCATCCACCTCACTACAAATAACTCAATTTCGTTTCTTTTTATGGCAGAGTAATATTCCATTGTATATATGTGCCACATCTTCTTTATCCATTCATCTGTTGATGGGCACTTAGGTTGCTTCTATGTGCTTCCTTCTCCCATTTTCTTATCACCATTTTTTAGATTGACATCCTTTGTCTGTTTTATAATCTAATATTGGTATGAAAATAGAACCTTATCAAGTAAAATATGGTTGTTATTAAGGACTGTCATTCAGGATATATCTACCCAAGCAACAGGAATTGGAAAACTTAGAACGTTGACTTCAAACAGTGGTCATCAGATATTTTAACTCACATATGGAACCTGTTAAACATTTTAGCTCCATGGTTTTAACCCAAAGATGATTTTTAGTCTATTTTCATTTATATAAAAGCATTAATCATAATTATGCCCATGTTAAAGAATGTATGTCTAGAAAGAATTTACCAGAGCAAACTCCATTAAGCTAGTTTAATTCCTTCATCAATTTTCTAAACAGTACTCTTAAACCATGTCTGCCCTTTTTAAAAGCTTTTCTTGAAATTAGTGTCTGTAAGAGTAGTTCTTTTCTGTGTACAACAAAGATTTGATTTATCATAAATTTCTTAAACTCCAGTGTTACTAATTATAACTTCTATCATGGTAATTTTTTCTTTTGTGTCTTATGTTTCTCTCAAGTCCAATTTTCCTGTATCATAATTTGCAGATCTAAATTTTTCTTCCAGTATTTAGTCCATGGCTATTTTCAACAGGTACAGATTTAGGCACTTTAATGTTTCTTATTTTTATACAATTGAATTTCCCCAGATCAATAAAGAGTTACAAACCAGGTTTTTGGGTTTTTTAGTTATTCTCATCTACAGTAAATTTTGTTCTTCACCATTTTTTCTCTTATGAGGTTTATTTTCTGGTGATTATTTCTACCAGTTAATTGTAGTTTGAACTGGACAAACGTCTGTCTGCTTTCATTTGCTTCTTCCTTAAACACTGAGAACATTTTTAACATTTTCCTTTGATATCCCAGGGTTGCTCTGTTTTCCTGGTAGGGAATGGAGGTGGCTAAAGATAGTCTTCTGTTTAGATTAGATTGTTACCTTATGAAATTTTAAATTTGAGGAGAAAACACTTTAGCTCTGACGCTTCTCATCCCATCCCTCATTTTACAGTGAAGGAAATCAAGGGCCAGAGAGAGTTATGTGATTTGCCCAACATCACAGAGATAGGACTGGATTTCAGGGCTCTTGACATCCAGGACACTCTGAGGGAAAAGCATGACCAAACTGACCTCTGAACTTGAGCATACTTTCTAGAGAGGAGAAACTGGCTTTTTTGTTACTATGGCAACAAAGTGCATTAGAGATTTTTTTGACGAGTTTACTTCCTACCTGTGCTAGTAGGAAAAAAGAGCCATTGAGCTGATCTTTATGATGATTCAAAACACTTTAGAAAGATCCTGTCACATGCTTTATAAGTTCCTGATTGATTGTGTGGAATTAAGTTACTGGGCAGAGAACCAGCTAATGGAAACACATTGATGAAATCGTTTCTGAGGGACATTAAATGGAACTTAAAATAAAGCTGAAATGGCTTTATGGATTTTTTCACCCAAACTGTTTATGAACATTTATTGCCAGTAAATTAGATCGTGTCAAAAGAAGGAAGCAGTAGGCATGGCTTTAATAGAAACCTTTTTGAAATAATAAAATTGAGAATAATTTATTATCTAAGAATGGATAGAGGATGGGATGGGGGCATTCATCCTGATGGATGATTGTCCACTCTGCAGCTTTTGGAAAAGTGAAAAATGGTGTGGAAATCAGAAATCTGTTAGGACTTGGAAAGAAATGATCTTTTTGAAATGTATTAATATCTCATTTCATTGTACATGGGAATTATTTTTAGAAGAGGAGTGATAGGGGATTTAGCAGGTGTTACTTGAGGCTATAAACATGGGTATTCGTTCATGTTTCATAAAAAGATGAGCAAGTAGAGAGTTACTTAATCTGCTGAATGAGGGTCTAGAGTAGGGTCAAGGGCATCAGTTTCAGAGCTGAAATGCTGGAGTTCAAATCCTGGCTCCCCCTCTTCACTGTGTGACCATAGAAGAATTTCTTGACTTCTCTGAATCTCACATTCCACAACCATAATAACAGAAATTAATAGTCCCTCCCTCACAGGGTTATTCTCATGATCAAATGAAGACGGTTTCAATAGTTTCTACTTTGTAGTAAGTGCTTTTAAAATGTTATTTTTTAAGAGTCATAGAGGACCCAAATAAGAGGAGGAAAGAATAGGGTTCATGAACATTTTAGTACTAGTAGTGGTATTTTATTAATTGTCATTTGATGATTGCTATGTACCAGAGATCTCATTTAGTCTCCAAGATCCCTGGGAGATGAGAGTACTACCCATATCTCTTCTTTTCAGAGAAGGAAACTGAGCGTCAGAGAGATTCATGCCCAAGGTCACTCAGCTACTGAGAGATTTTGATAAGTTCCCCTGAGAAGTCACATGCATGTGTCTGTCCTCCAGTATGTATGGGACATGTGGACCCCTATGGCCGAAGTCCAGCAAAAAAACAATCAAAGGGCATCTGGTTGGACGATGGAAGCTAAAGGAGCATGAGTGTCTTGCCCTTCACTTTCATCCACAACCAGAGCCTGTCAGTTACCCATCTCCTCCACCTGTCAGAGCCCATCCCCTCTGGATTTTGCTCGCTTGCCATTTAATGAGTGCCACATTGGCCTGGCACTGAGAAAACAAGGCACTAGGGCGCTGGGGCTAAATGTGGGTTCTTTAGTCAGATGCCCGGATGTGAATCTCAGCTCTAGTGCCCACTGGCCATAGGACCATGAGCCCCATGTGTCTTTAGCCCCAGTTCTCTTATCTATAGGATAAGCAGGTTCCTTGGTTTGGGAAAGAGAACACAAGCATTCTGATCTTATTCTACTTTAAAGAGATATTTCTATTCAGCCCAAATAGCATTCCTTTATAAGCATACTCCTTTATTTTAGTGGTATAGTTAAAATGCACCCGGGTGTGATTTTAGACATTCATTTAATATGTGAGGTATGAGGAGTTTTATAGCAGTAAATTAGTACTCCCATAAAAGTGGTAGTACTAGTTGAATTGAGTCCAGGAGGAGTCTTGGGAACCTAAAGGCGAATCTGGTTATACTCTGTATAAGACCTTGCCCCTGCCCACACAGAGCTTACTATCTAGTTGAAGAGATAAGATGAATGTCTGCGAGGTAAATCCCAAATGCTGTGTGCTCAGTGCCTAATGAGTGTACGTAGTCATCTTACAAGTACTTGTTGAGTGCCTGCGCTGTGCTAGACAACGAGGATAGGACAGAGAGCAAGACGCACTCCTAGCCAGGAGCACAGCAAATGCGCTTGCAGGTCAGAGAGCTGAGGATCCAAGCTCAGGTGTTCCAAGGAGACCATGTTCTTTCCACAAACACAGATAGTGAGCATCTGTAATGTGCTGGATGACTTTACTGTCACCCTTTTTCCCCCTTGGCCTTGCTTTCAAAGGGTGGCAGAGCTCAGCGCCCCCCGCTGCAGTAGAGCAGTTCCCTCTTGAGCCTAGTAGAGCCAGAAGTGATAAGTAAAGTAGCAGATGAAGTTTTGTCATTGTATCTGACAAATAAAGAAACAGGCTCAGTACAGAGTTTGGATGGGATAAAGAAAATGGCCCGAGCTTTTGAGGTTCATTTTTCATAAGAGCCGGTCACTCCTCATTTTTGGACAACTGGTCTGAATAAGTGTAATCTATGTCCTACTGTGTGCACCTACTTGGTACAGTCACCAAAGTTGCAAAATAGATCTTCTTTGACTTCAAAGATCTTATAAAATGATGGAAAGAGTGGGCATGAGAAAGAGGTGAAACATTAAGTGTTACAGCATTCTAGAAACAATTCAAATAATGAAAGCTGTCCATGGGCCATGCTCATTGCCATGTGGGTGAGTCAAACAATTATGGCTGATTTGGAAAGAGGTAATGCTCTTTCTGTTGCAGCTTTCATGGAATTCTCGGTAGAGGTAGAGGAGATTTGAGCTGACACTAGGGAGTAGAGACAATGTAAATAAACAGAAATAACTCTCCTCTCCTTATTGAGATATATAATTGTTCCTTTAAATATGTAGATATAGATACAGATATTTTTAAATAGAGCTCAAATGGCTAAGAACTAAGCATCTCTAAGAATGTCGAAGAGAAGTCCCTGTTAACTACAGTAGCAGCAGATGGGAGTTGTTCAGTGACAGACAAGATGGCACTGAGAGATGGCTGAGGGCATGGTCTTGGGTTTCACACAGCTTAGAGCCACCTTCCGATGTGTCAGTCACTGTTCTGTGACTTCTGCAAGCCTGTTTTATCCACTTGGCAGCCTCCACAGTGCCTTTGACCTAGGTGCTCCTCAAAGGATCCCAAAAATGTTGGAGAGGGGAAATGGATATTCTGCAAAACCAAATGTAATACATATGTCACAAAAGCTACATTATAATTTGTAATCCACCCCATTCTTACTCAGTTACTGTATCAGTCAGAGTTCTCCAGAGAAACCGAACCAATAAGGTCTATACAGAGAAAGAGATTTATTGTAAGAAACTGGCTCACACAATTATAGAGGCTGAGAAATCCCACACTCAGCTGTCTGTTGAATGGGGACTTAGGAAGGCCAGTGGTGTAATTTAGTCTGAGTCCAAATGCCTGAAAATAAGGGGAGTAAGTGGTGTTGATTCCAGTCTAGGTCTGCAGGCCTGAGAACCAGGACCATGGACAGCAGGAAAAGATCAATGTCCCAGCTCACAGGGTGAGGCAGGAAGGGCGGAATACTTCCTTCCTCCACTTTTTTGTTGTATTCAGGCCCTCATCTGATAGGATGATGCCCACTTACATTGGAGAGGGCAAACTGCTTTATTCAGCACACCTATTCAAATGCTAATCTCATCTGGAAACACCCTCACAGACACATCCAGAAATAATGTTTAGCCAAATATCTGGGCAACTTTTGATCCTGTCAAGTTGACACATACAATTAACCATCACAGTTATCAAGAACACAGTAAAGTTTCAATCACTAGAGCAAAATAAATAATATATACTTAATAAAACAGTGAACATTCTTATGAAATTTACACCAAAAAAATGTATTTAATGGGGCTATGGGTACATTTTGAAATGTACCTGTATATTTGAAATGATGTGATTTGGGATCTTGGAAAGTAAAAGTGTCTACGGGCAGAGAAAGATCTTAAAGGTCCCCACATGGAGTGTCTCTATGCCACCTGGAACTGTCAGTTTTATGGGGTTGTTGCAGGGAATAAATGAGATATATCTATGATGGTATCCAGCAATGTGGTAGTCACTCAAAAATGTTAGCTGAGAAGAATAGTTATTATTCACCAGAATATTCTTTTAGTGACCATATGTTAAGGCAGAAAAAAAATTCTGATTTTACTTGCAGTGGTCTATTACTCTTATCAAAAAAGATTAAATATTTCCATAGTTGCTACAAAAGCCAGGAAATCAATTCATTTTCCTAGAGTCATTAATATGTTGGGATAAACCTGGATTTGGAATAACAGTGGTTAGTAGAGGATTTCTAGACATTATAACAATGCAAGAGGATTCTAGAAATTCACACATGAATGCAAGATATTATTCCATCCCTTCACAGCATCAGAGAAGGACACTGAGCATATAAAAATAAACACCTTTACTTCAGGATACTGCCTGGCTAAGTTTAATTGAAAAACAAATATCCAGTGCAATTGTCTGTGATAAACTGAGGCTTAAATGATTTGAAGACACTTTGGGAGCAGACAAATTAGATAATCACAATCTTTACGGCTGGAAAGGTTCAGCTGATGTTGACAAGTTGTAAAGATAAAAGCTTATAGCAAAGTCAAGAGCTAAATGTCTAGATTGGGTCGGGGATCAATGTTAATACTCAAATTGTAAAAGCACTGAACTTCAAATGATCCCTCATAGTGTTCTAAGTTTTCAAGATTATCGTGTAAAACTCGATTTACTGAAAAACTTGGGCTTAATTGTCCTTAGGCAAATACCTTACAGTCTTACAGTATTCTCTACCATCTAACCCATTTCTTAGATGTTGTATGTGTTATGTGATTTGTGCCCCATGCTGCAGTAACAGAATTTCAGCTGCTGGTTTTCAAAACACTTCCAGTTGGGTGACTGTTAATAGTTTATGAGAGACATGAGTCAGACCATGCCATTTCTAGGCATCTATTTTTTTTATTTTTTTATTTTTTTAAGCCAACATGGAATTTGCCTCATGGCCTCACTCTGATCTCAGCAAGAACACATTCAAAAGAGTTCCTTGTTTTTTCAAAGGCTGTTTGCATGAGTTGATTGAATGCTCTCCTAGCACGGAGACCTGCCCTAGAGCCAGTGGCAGAATAGCTGTGTATTGGGTTGTATAGAGGATTCGCTGCATTTAGCTCCAGTCATTATGCTGACTGTGCCTCCCAGTGACACATCCAACTCTCCAACCTCTGTTTGCTTTTTTCTTTTGTTTACAGGAGCAGAGGGCACAGTGTTCCCTAAATCTATAGAGACACCTAATGTCAGGGCAGATCCCTTCAAGGAACTAAGGTAAACTTCTGAGTATGGTTTGCATTGATTAAGTGGCTGTTTGCTCTCTTTGTGCAACTGGTTGATGATGCATTTTGAATATCTATGATGTAACAGTATCATGAGTATATGAACTGGGAGAGATGAGAAAGGATGTGAAGATAAGCTCCAACTAAGAGAAAATTTTCTCTGAGGACTGAAAGTTGAAAGTTTGGAGGAAGTGGTTGCCAGTCTTGGAGTTGTGAGATTTAGGATTCGTTCATTTGTAGTGTGTATTTCCTGATGTATTTTGTGGTACCAAAATCCTCTCCAGTTAGAGAACTAATCAGTAATTGGTGCTGATCAGCCCAAAGAAAAGTGGTGTTTAAAAGAAGCTGAACTGTAAATACAATACTTTTTTTTTTTCTATCTAACAAGCTCCCCATTTTCTGGAATGATACGGTGCTAGAACTACCTTCTGTGGGTATTCCATGTACTGGTGTTAATCAGATATCCGTAAGCATGCTGCTTTTAGCAGAAAAGGGCTCTGCGATGCCATGTACTTACCACCAACAACTTATGGAAAGCAAAAAGGAACAATAGACATACCGACGGACAAATAGACAGAGATATAGCCAAAAAACCATTCCTGCCACCAAAGAACTATCCCCAGCCCTCTAAATGAAACACATATAAATTGGTATGATGATACAAATATAACTTTAATTTTCACTGTGGAATTAGAGCCATGAAGAATTCAGTGAATATTGGCTTTCTTCATTTCTCACAGTTCTTTTAATTAAGACCAATCATAAATCCTCATAAATAGCCCTGAATAACTCTTGCATAAAGACATCAACTATATGCAAACGCACCTGTATTGCACACGTCATACCTTCTCTTTCACAACCAGTCCCGAGATCTCTGTTTTGCGAAAACAGCAGCAGCCACGTTGGAGCTTGCATTTCCCCAAACAGAAACATGTCCTCAGGAAGTGGAGAATATATCACCTCATTACAAAACCATAGCATTCCTGCCAGGCCTGTAAGTCTTTATGAATATAGGGAAATAAATCGGGCCAAAGGGAGAGGATAATCGGTGGGGAGTGAGAACCTTTTCTTAGCAAAATCCCGTATACAGTGGGCTATATTTTTAAAATTACATACCACACTGTGACGTTTTACATGTTACTGGAATAACCATTTTCACCAGGTCTTCCAGAGGCCAGAAGTTGCGTGACTCTCTGTCAGTTAGATCCTGGGTTTCATATTAATGTGCTAAAGCTGGAATCTTTTAATCAAATCCACCCAAGGAAATGTGCATTTTAGGACCCTGAGAGAGCTCATTCTCTGAGAATGAACTGGATCCTTGTGGCTATGATGTAAGAACTCTTTCAAGCAGGCTAATGGGTGGCCCGGTTCCCTGTCTTTTCACAGTCCTGTTTAGGAGCAGGGGTTTTTATTTGGGGGAAGGGGGGGTTGTTTTTTACAGAACTAGTGAATGATTTGTGCTGATCAGCCCAAAGATAAGTGATGTCTAAAAGGAGCTGAACTCTATCATGTACTACAATGTTCATTGCAGCTCTGTTTACAATAGCCAGGACATGGAAGCAACCTAAGTGTCCATGGACAGATGAATGGATAGCGGTGTGGCACATATATACAATGGAATATTACTCAGCCATAAAAAGAAATGAAATTGAGTTATTTGTAGTGAGGTGGATGGACCTAGAGTCTGTCATACAGAGTGAAGTAAGTCAGAAAAAGAAAAACAAATACTGTATGCTAACACATATATATGGAATCTAAAAAATAAAAAAATTTTAAAAAATGGTTTTTTGGTCAGAGGTTCTGCCACAAAGCACCATTAAAAAAAAAGTTCCAGAGGGATGGAGAAGCCAAGTGATCACATTCTAGGCTCCTGACTCAGTTCAGGCTATTACGCATCAACACAATCTGAACAGGGGCAAACAAAAGACCAGCTTAAGAATTACATACTAAAGTCTTTTTGTGCTTCCTTTATTTATACTTAGACTGACTTCTCAGATAAACAAGTAAAACTTAAATATCCATTCATGTCCCTCAGCTACTCGATCAATCAAACATGAGAAAAATAACATCTATTTTTGAGACCTTCTCTTTTAGGATAATTTTTTTTTTTTTTTTTTTAGTTTTCCCGCTTGATTTTATTTATTTATTTATTTATTTAAAAACCTTTTACTTATTTATTTTTGGCTGTGTTGGGTCTTCATTACTGTGCACGGGCTTTCTCTAGTTGTGGTGAGCGGGGTCTACTCTTTGTTGCGGTGCGCGGGCTTCTCACTGCGGTGGCTTCTCTTGCTGCGGAGCACGGGCTCTAGGCGCACGGGCTTCAGTAGCAGTGGCACGCGGACTCAGTAGTTATGGCTTGCAGGCTCTAGAGCTCAGGCTCAGTAGTTGTGGCACGTGGGCTCAGTAGTTGTGGCGCACGGGCTCTAGAGTGCAGGCTCAGTAGTTGTGGTGCACGGGCTTAGTTGCTCTGCTTTTGGGATAATTTTTGTTTCCTCATACCCCTTTCTTGGCTGCTGGAGGTTTTTTTTGTTTGTTCTATTGTTGTTTTCTGCTTGCTTGTTTGTTAATGAGAAGCAAATTTTAGGCCTCTGACGTTTCTTCCTGGAAGATCTCAGCTCCCAGCTAAAGGAATGGTAGCTTCCTCTCTGTGAGCGTTTTGGTTCACTGCTTTTCTTATTAGAGTTACTATAGTTACTATATTTGCAGTGTTGGCTTAAGAGGTTTGTAAATAATCCAGGGTTGAGCTGAAAATCACAAAAGAGGGTTGTTTCTCTCCAGACAAATAAGGAGTGTTGGTAAAGTCTGCGCCCAACACCCAACTCAGGCGTATTTGTAGACTCTGCTGCTGCAGGGCGATTCTGAAATCATGACGTGTGGCTCTAGATTCAAGACTATACTTAAAAATATACCAGGCACTACCCCCATCCCTCTAAATAAGAAAAACTAACTTTGAATAGAAACTGGATTTGAATAAATTCATGATCTTAAAATTTGAATTTAAAATTTGAATATTTTAAATGTTCACTTTTTCACACAGTTTTTTTTTCCCCGAAGTCTGTATAAGACAAATGGAAAAAATCCCTGATCTCAGACTGTGCCTGATCTGAGACTGGAAATAGGCCATTCAGTTTGACATAGGTATTTTCTGTAAGAACAGAGACTACCTTTGAATGACTACCTTGCTCTAAGCATTCTTTTCAACTGTGACGTTTCCTTTTAGGATTCTGATCCTACCAGAATGGGAAATGGACTATGAAATCCTATTTCCCAGATGTATGCCATGACAATTGTAAAAGAAAGGAAGAGGGTTATATGGACCAATGTACACAGACAGCCAACTCTGTTCCCCTAAATATCACTAAAAGCTTGGAAGGAACCACAAAAAAGCAAGAAGCCAGAAGGTCTTCATAAAAGAATTCTTCATCAGCGGCTGTGCTGATATGCTTTTACTCTACCTTCAATTATAACAAGGGTGGTGACCTGATTTTCCATTTCATTGTCTATAAGGAGCTGTTTCCCAAGTGTTTTTTTCAGATTCTTTTCCCATATAGGTTATTACAGAACATTGAGTAGGGTTCCCTGTGCTGTACAGCAGATCCTTGTTAATTATCTATTTTATGTGTAGTGGTGTGGATATGTTAATCCCAAACTCCTAATTTATCCCCCCCCCCAACTTGGTAACCATAACTTTGTTTTCAAAGTCTATGAGTCTGTTTTGAAAGTAAGTTCATTTGTATCATGTTTTTTAGATTCCACATATCAGTAATATCATATGATACTTGTCTTTGTCTGACTTACTTCACTTAGTATGATAATCTCTAGGTCCATCCATGTTGCTGCAGATGGCATTATTTCATTCTTTTCTATGGCTGAGTAATATTCCATTGTGTATATGTACCACATCTTCTTTATCCATTCCTCTGTTGATAGACATTTAGGTTGCTTCCATGTCCTGGCTATTGTAAATACAGCTGCAATGAACATTGGGGTGCATGTGTCTTTTTGAGCTATGGTTTTCTCTGGGTATATGCCTAGGAGTGGGATTGCTGGGTCATATGGTAGTTCTATTTTTAGTTTTCTGAGGAACCTCCATACTGTTCTCCATAGTGGTTGTACCAATTTACATTCCCACCAACAGTGTAGGGAAGGTTCCCTTTTCTCCACAGCCTTTTCAGCATTTATTGTTTGTAGACATTTTGATGACAGCCATTCTGACTGGTGTGAGGTGATACCTCACTGTAGTTTTGATTTGCATTTCTCTAATAATTAGCGATGTTGAGCATCTTTTCATGTGCCTTTTGGCCATCTGTATGTCTCCCTTGGAGAAATATCTATTTAGATCTTCTGCCCATTTTTTTGATTGGGTTGTTTGTTTTTTTGATATTGAGCTGCGTGAGCTGTTTGTATATTTTGGAGGGTAATCCATTGTCGGTCGCTTTGTTTGCAAATATTTTCTCCCATTCTTTTCGTTTTGTTTATACCAAGTATTTTTTTGACACTTTATTAAGAGTCAAGGCATGTGATAAATACTTGAGATGTAGAGTTAAATGAGTACTCAAATAATTTATAGTTAAGGAGAATAAGACAGAAAGGAACCTCAAAATGCAAGGTAATGAAATCTAGGATAGATGTATGAACCAAATCAGAGGAAACACAGAGAATTACAAAACCTACCTAAGAGAGTTAAATAAGGCTGCCCAAAGGAAGTGACATTTTAGTTGCAAGAAGAAAAAAGGTAAAACCCAAAAGTACACCTCAGAATTCAAAAAGTGTGGTTCTCTGCAGCCATTTAATGTAAGAGAAAGTACCCCAACATATTTCTCTAGCTCCCAAGAATGTTACTGTGTTATTGACAAACATGAGGGATTGTAATTTCCTCATGACAGTTGTGTTCTTTAAAAAATCGTGTGAAGGCAGTTTCAAATCTGGTCACAAAAGACTAAAGATTGTTACAAGCTTCAAAAATCAGTATGTAATTCAATTCAGAACTGAAAGATTCACTGATAGCAAACCCATTCTACAGCCCCAAATAAATAAGGCATTACTTTGTTACTGTTTATTTTTCTCCATAATATTACCAGGGTTTTAATGATAAAGCTGAAAAATTATGATACATCTGTTACTCCCAATAATGCACTTGAATGTTTTGCAAAAATTTTTTTTTTAACCGAGTAGGTACTCAATCTGGCTCCTTTGGAAATATGTGAATTTACAGTTTGTGTGTCTTATAGGGAAACAGGGATTAGACAAGCCTCCCACAAGTTGACAAAAATGAATTTATTCATTCTTTAATTGTATTTTAAAATGTCTATAGCCAGCTAAGTATTTATTGGCTCTCAGTGGTTTATAAATTTAAGTGGCAAGAACAGTCTGTCAGAGCTTCAGGGCTCATTTAATTTGAGGCTTGGCAATCCTTCTTCCACTTCTTTGTCCTCTTCAAAATTCACAATACCAAAAATAATGGATCGACAGTCTGATTTTTAAAAATGTACACACACAGGTAAAGAGAGAGACACACACACATACAAAGACAGAAATACAGAGAAAGAGCAGGTGGGAGTGGGGGAAGGGAGAGAAGAGGCAAGAAGCTGTGTGTTGAGCTTTTAGCTGTGATACATGGTGAAAGGGGGAGTACCATTGTGGAAGAAATCTTTAAATTTTCTCCCTTTTAAACATTTTGCAGACATGTTCTGTAATTTTCTTCCCTCTCTTCCACCCCCAACTCCATATACTTAGACTAAGGTTTTTTTGTTTTGTTTTGCATGTATGAGATTTAGAATTATTTGATCATATAGCACAAATATTGCAGTGATTCAAAGGAGAAATGAAAAAAAAATATGTAGTGGACCAAATAATAGCTGTTACTTACTCCAAGGCCTTAAAAAAATAGAATAATGGTGAAGCAGTGTCCCTGTTGGTCAAGAGCCTGTGCTTTGAAGGTATCCTGCTCTGGCTTTGAATTTGGTACCCATGCCTGTCTGCTTTGTGAACTTGGGCAAGTGTCTTAAGCTCTCCTAGCCCCAGTGCCTAGAATGGAGGAAAAGCTCAGTGAATACTAATTCAACACATGTTAGCTATTGGGAGGACGGGCAAGCAGCTCTCTCTCTCACAGGGACACAAGAACTCAGATGGGATGCGAGTTCCCAGAGTTTAATATTTCTTTAACCCCTAAAAAGTTTCCATCAAATCATGGTCACCAACAATTATTTCTCAATTAAAGACAAAAGGAAAAAATTATTGAGTACTTCCATCTACTATTAACTGCATTTTATATAAGAGAAAGGATATAAGAAGACACAATATAGAATAAAAGACAGTCTCATAATTGAATACAAGACAATCTCATTTAACTATATTAACATGTCATTGTATTGCCTCCATTTTCTCATTTTGCCAAAAATGCTAGTGACTGCCTTACAACTCTTCTCTTCACACATTTAATAGTGCCTGCTGAGAAAAAAAAAAAAATGAAGATCTGAAAGCCACAGTCTAGGGCTTAATGAGGCCCACTTGACTTTAAGATTGTCCTGTCTGAAATCCCAAAACTATTACATCTTGCATCTTCCAAAACCAGTTAATACATATATATGTCCCTTTTCTTCCTCTTCCTCCTATATTCCAACATGCCATCATTTTTCTCTCTTTTTTTTTCCTATTAGTATCAGCACTAGAGTTTGAATTTACCTCTGTATTTCCCTTTTCTACCTTATCCCCAACCTTTCCCCAGGTGCCTTTCAGCATGGTTCTATTAGTAAATATAAGGAGAAGCACAAGAGGTAAAGGAAAAGTGATACGTCTGTATTTGAGGTATCGCCACCTTTCCCTTTACCTTGTTTATCAACAGCTCTTATTTTGCACATATAATAGAAATTACAGCTTAAAGATATTAAACCCATGAGTCTGTATTCATCTCCTCTGTACATTATGATTCTACCATTAGAGACCAGAGAATGATAGATGGCAGATAACATCACAGGGAAAGCTGAGGCTAGGACATAGGGGAAGTCCCATTCAGACAGGAAGAGGAAGTAGAAATCTCCTCTGTTCTGGTCTCTGGTGAATTGTGGGAAGAAGACGACAGGAAATGTAGGAAAAGCAGGTGGTCAAATATATGTCCTGATGACCTTTCTTCTCTGGGTCATGGAGGGAAGAAACCAATTAAGTAAATTTTAAGGAAAGGCAAAAGCAAAGGGTCATTGTACAATTTCATTTGGGATTCTAGGAGGAAGCCAACTTGTAGGGTGGTTTCACAACCCCCTGGAAAGAGAGGAAAAGAGGACCTGGGTGAACACTCTGGAATCTCTGTTAATTCCAGGGGTGGGGGAGGAGGGAAGGCAGTTCATAGAAGTGTCCATGTGGTGTGTTGAGGAATGCGCATGGATAACTGATGGTGCAGGCTGGCTGGTCCTGGGGAGCGTCCCTGCAGTGGGGCTGAGGGCTCCAAAGAAGACAGTCCAGTTTGGTGCAATGGGAGACGTGCCCGGGTCTCAGGGTCTACCAACACCATTCAGTCCCGACTCAGTGGATACTGCTGGAGCCCAGAGAGAGTTTATTCAATGAGGGCTTGGGCATGGGGGTCTAGCCTGATGCAGATCAAAATAGCATCTCCTGAAATCTAAACTTGCTCTGTTCCTGTCACCACGTGGTCACATAAGCCTCCTTCTGCCATATCCATAATGATACCTGAAAGAGGGAGAGGAAAATTTAGGCTAATTATTTATCCTAATGGGAAAGTCAAAACTTTTCAATTACAGAGAGGATGCCTGAATAGATTTTTTTTTTCCCAACAATCCATAAGGATAAGTTTGAGAGAAAAATTAAGTCAGGTAAAAACAATAAAGAAATGCCATTTGTTTTCGTGGATGAGCATGGTTTGTACATTGGCCAGCTTGCAGTACAGGGTGTCATTGCAGTCACAAGGTATCTTACATGACTTGGCCAAGCTTCCAAGTCTGTGAGTCTCGCCCTCTGTCTTGCAGGGACCACTGGGTATGAGCAAAAGGAAAAGGTGCTTTCAGAATCCATCATCAGATGCCTGCGATTAGTGTTCATTTCTCTGCAAGTTTTGAGTGAGCATTGATTGGAATTGTAGTCCAGATCTGATGCTCTCAACATACTCCCCAAAAGTGGTCCTGGATTTTTAATCTTTTTAAACCAATAGGATATTGGGGGAAATGCTTTAATAACCAAAACAAACCAAATGCCTTAATAATCAAAACAAGCCTCTCTCTCAAAATCATTACTGGACTATCTACGAAAGCTAGAGCCATCAGCCTTGTTCAGTGAGGCACCTGATGGTCCATTAATGGCCGGCCCATTTTTGTCTGAATTTGAGAGAGGCAACTTGACACATTGTTAACATTATCTAAGACAAGTGGCTTTTATTTAAAAATTAAAATTATATCCTTTTGATTCATTGTTTAACTTAAGGGTTTAAAATGTGAAAAAAAATCATTCAGCAGGTAAAACCATAACTGGCAGGTGTGTATAAAATTGCACTTTTATTCGTGTTGTCAGGGCAGGCAGGACATCATGAAATAAATGCTAACCTCCCAGCCCTTTAGAGCACAATGGGCATGTGTGTATATCTGCCAAAATTCCAGAGTTGGGGCTCCCTTCTGCCTCAAAACAGAGCATCCTGACTTTATTATTGTTTCTATCTTGATTTAAATGTCAGCAGCTGCCATGTATTATGTAAAATGTGTGGGGTAGATTGTTCTATTATTTTGAAAAACACACAATTGCTTTAGAATCTCTCTTTTTCCCCCCAGTAGGATTGCCCTGCTGTGTGGATAGACAGAAAATCTTGTTTAATTACACCCTTCATGATCCTGGCTTGAAGCCAGCCTTATTTTATTCCAATTATAACCTTTTCAAAACAAAGAGTAATGGGAGTTTAGAGGAACAAGCTGACAGTTTTTACCTGAAATAAGTTGGGAACTAGAAGTAAATTAAAAAAAATAAAAAAGCCAGACAGAGGATTCTTAGTCCAGAATTTCCCATGGATTGTTAAAACATACAGTTGACCACTGAACAACGCAAGGGTTAATCTGCATATAACTTATATTTGGTCCTCCGCATATGCAGATTCAACCAACCATAGACCGTGTAGTGCTGTAGTATTTACTATTGAAAAATATCCACGTATAAGTGGACCTGTACAGTTCAAACTTGTGTTGTTCAAGAACCAACTATAATATAAATGAAAGTAAGACCATCTCAGAAAGAACTAAATAAATTTGCCTGACTTCTGGCCTTGAATTATGTGCCAAGTTGTGCTAAAGGTCACTCCTTTGTTTGCTATCCTTCAGTGGCTCCCACTGACTTGAAGATAAACAAAAACACTCACTCACGTACCACCTTAAAGTGGTTGATCTGGCCCTGCATGATGGGCCCAGCCTCTCATCTCCCATTACCCTTTCCCCTCCTTCCAACCTTTTGTTATTTTTGTTTCTCCCTCTGCCAAGACTCTCATTGCCACAGGCAAATAAAAATGGTGTAGTGAAAACAGTGTCTCTGGTTTCCCGTGAGGATGTGAGAAGCCTCCAGTCCCAGACCCGCTCATCTGTGACACCAGGCAGACGCCACTGGAATGGGACCTGTTTGTACTAACAAAGCAACAAAAGTTGAAACAGCAAAGGCCCCTTATGGACCAGGACCCCTTATGACAAACCCCCCTGAGAACCGGTGTTGTCGAACACAAGTTTGTGTGCCCGACGCACAGTGAGGCGAAACAAAATGAAATGTCAGAGTTTGGAGCAGAGAAATGTTTAGTGCAGGGCCAAGCAAGGAGAATGGGTGGCTTGTGCTCAAAAACCCTGAATTCCTTGATGGTTTTAGGGGAGAAGTTTTTAATAGGCAAAATTTGGGGTGCAGGCTGCAGGGTGTGGGACTTTCTTCTGGTTGGTTGGTAGTGAGGTAACAGTGCGGTGCTCCAGGAATCTTGTGCTCAGCTCTACCTGGGCGGGGAAACTTAGTTCCTGCAGAAGAACTCAAAGATACTATTAGGTATTTCCTTCAGGAGGAACCGGGACCTTGCCCCATTGCTGCACTAGTGTTGGGGGGAGTGGTGTGCCCACAGGTTCCTGCTCGGTTTCAGTAGCAAAGTTGAACCAAGAGAATGCTGCTTCTTGGATTCACAGTCTATTTGGCTGTCCTCCAGAGGCATGCCTGGACATGCATCCTCTGGCTGATGAAGACCAGGGGGAATATTCTCACTGGTCACAAAGCCAGGCTCTCAGGACATAGAACAAGACGGAAGGAAAATCTCCTCATACCTGTGGTTCTCCTCCTTGTGACAAGTGGCACAAAAGACAGAGACAAGAGAAAAAAAATGACCACCTCTGGGAGGAAAAGGACCAGTAGAAAACAAGAGTTCTCATAGTAAATCTTTACCAAAGTTGCTACACCCAAGGAACTTATTCACACATATATTTTCTCCTACTAATCTAAACTTGAAAAGGGACAAGAAATTTTTACCTTCCTCTCTCAACCTACAGAGTACTGCAGAGCGAAATCCAGGAGAGCTGACTTTGGTAAAAATTCTTAGCTTTCTGTCACTTCTGCCAGTTTTCCAGGATCTCATCTGCAGCCTCCAGAACAAGTGTGGTATCTCAGAAAGTTCCATCTGGGTTGCCAAAACTGTGGGAAAGGAAAAATAATTTTTCCTCTATCTTTCTAGGTTCTTGGCTGAGACACTCCTGTAATAAAAGACAGATTAATACAGAAAAAAATGTTCAATGATGTGTATATCTCCTGTATACATGGGAGATACCCAGGAAGACTGAGTAACTCCCTGAAATGGCCCAAGCCAACACCTTAAATATCATCTCTAGCGAAAAACAGAAGATTTGAGGGAGGGGTATGGGGGAAGAGGCCAGTTATGGGAAGTTATCAGGAAAAGCACAGTAAGCAAAGGTAAGGTTATTATGCAGATTTAAGTCATTGCCTTCTGCATTGATGAGAGTTTCTAGAAATTTAGTCCTCCTTCTCTACCTGGTACAGAGAGGGAAACCCCTTACAAATGGAGATTTCCTTATAAATGTAAATGTCTCTTACAAAAGAGTAACATCTACTTGTTTTTCAGAGCTTCTCCCATGTTTGCTATTTCTTAAAAATAATCAGCCTAAAATAATCCTTATGCCAAAGAGGCGTATTTTGGGATGGTATATTCTGCTCCCATATTCACTGCTTTTCTTTTTCTTTATCTTTGTGGGTGTGGGTCTTTTTTGCTCCATTTACTGTAGTTGTGTTAGCATTTCAGGAAGAAGCAGAGGTAGACATATGTGTTGAGTTCACTGTTTAATCAGAAGCCTCCTCAATTTGCAGGCTACAGCCATTCTCCCTTGGTTTCCTCTACAGTGTCATAGAGGCCGCACTTAGAGCCTTGCTATTCCCTTTTCTTGAAACATTCTTCTCTACTCTTTCTGAATCATCCTATTCATCTTTTAACTCTCAGTTTAAAGTTCACTTCCTAAGGAAATCCTTTTTGGCACGCCCCAGGATCATACTGGTCTCCCTGTTAGCCCCTATACATAGCCCCTGCACATCTTCATTTTTGGATGCACTGGCTCAGATGTCTTCCACATTTGCCATTGCCCACAGAGGGGTTTAGGTTAGGTGAATCATCACAAATTCATTCCCTCCAGAAGTGTGTGCTCAGCCAGCAAAACAATGAGTAACTGACTCTTTGACATTTGTTTGTAAAGGAGAGCCATTAAAGTCTCCTAGAGTCTCTAATTTTGGCCATATGCTTATTTATCCCTTTTCTTTCTTTCTTCTATTCATCCTAAGTCATTTCCAAAAGAGAATAATCTCTTTTTCTTTCTTTTACAAGCAGTTTCAAAACTTTAGATTTCTTTTTTGCCCAAGCGTTCTGCTATAGTCACACTCCAGTAGAACTTTGCTTTAACGTGAAGCCTCCGACCTACAATCCCTATTCATTTTCTCAACCATGGTTATCATAATTCATAGAGGAATCAAGTCCTCTTTCACCCAGTTCTACATTTCATCATTGCTTCCTATTCACAAAGGAAGATTAGTTTCCAGGTCTTTGGATTTTTTTCAAAAATACAACCTGACTCATTAATGATAATTTTCCTTGCCTGGCATCTGAGTTCAGGCGCACTCACTCTGGAATAACAAAGCACAGACGAATTTGAAATCCTTTGGCAATCCAAGCACATACCCCTAACCTTGAATAAAAAATAGATGCTAATAAATGCAGGGTCTTAAAAATGTGAATTATAGTCATTTCACACTTCATGGCAGCTTCATGCTGAGGAAGTAGCTTAAAACTTAATTACGATGCTTGTCCCTTCATTAAGTGCAGATGACATTCCTCGGATAAATTTTTGCAATGACCTCTGAGGAAGGGAGTTGAGAAACTCATTAGTTATTCATGATGGAGACTATTGACTGTGTACTGATTAAAGGAAAGTGTTGACACCCTTTTTAACATGATGCATCTGTCTTTTCATTTATGGTTCTCTCTGTGGTCCCCATGGAAAGCTCTTTGGGAAATGAGGAAAATGCCCTTCAGCATTTGAATGCAGATATATATAAAATATGCATGATGAGTGAGATTAAAATGGAGAGCGGGAGGCCCTGGGCTTCTGATTACCCGCCCCTGCAAATGACTGGGCTGCTCTGTGAGGACCATTTGGGAGATACACAACCACAATGGATTGAATACGTCCTACTCTTGGCGCCTGAGGAGCTATTATGCTACATTCAGTATTTCAGTGGCTCATTCTAAAGCTAGAAGTCAGTTCTCAGTGAATGATGCATGGAGGGTTTTGCCTCCTGTCACATAATAATCCCATAGCTTGAGCCAGGCAGTGACTAAGTTAAGTGAACCGGTGAAGGCACAACCCCCCTCTCTTTGTGTGAGGGGCGATATTCTTACAGAAAGAGAATTTTGCTCTTTACTGTAATGACCCAGAATGGCTAAGAAGTGAGGGCAGCAGAACCAAAAGTAAGATAGTGCAACATAAGTGTTTTTGAATTGTCTGAATTACCTCCCTCGATAGCCATGAACTTCCTGTCACTGAGAGACTCAAGGTAAGGGGAACTGTCCAATCAGGACTGCTATAGAGGTGTGTCAGGCATCAGAAGGAGGGAAGGTTTTAACTAAACCACCTTTCAGATCTGCTGTAATAGGAAGATACTAAGATTCGGGCTTCTAAGTGCTGTTCACGGATATGATTTTACCAGGGACCTCTCATTAAGTTGAAGTTTCTCACGAAGTTCTATTCATTGAGTAGTTGAAGGTTAGAATCTGTGACCAGTATTGATGGATTCCTTTTCACTTTTCCTTGCACTGTGGGTGTTTGAAGAACAATTCAAATTCTTTCCATGCTTTGTAAATTTCAAAGTGCTTTCACAAATACCCTCTCCAAAACTCCCTTAAGTGGGATGAGAGGGATGGACTTCATTCCTGTTGTACAGATGGGGAGACTGAAGGGTTAAAATGTAACACTTGGCTGTTTGGCATAATGAACAGATCCTGTCCTTTCTCAGGGCTCAGTCAGATTTTGAGGTTTAGCAGAGTCTCTGACACTGGTGGCAGCATGGAGTCAAGGTTAGGAGCAGAACTTTCAAGTCAGACCGCCAGACCCTGGATCCTGGTTTTGCCACCTGCCAGCGTGTGCCTCTGGGCAAGCTTTTAAAACCTCTCTCTCTCGCCGTTTCCTCATTTATGAACAGGCGGATAAAAACAGCACCAACTGAGAAGGACTTGTGAGCCCTGAATGGCATGACGTATATGAACTACTTCCCACATCACGTAGAACCTAGGACTTAAATGTTAGCTCTGGGGCCTCTGTTGTTGAAGCAACCAATTATTGCTCATTCTTGATTATGGCCAAGGAGTCTGTCCAATGATAGGGTGGTTTTGCTATATCATATGCCTCACAGATAATGGTCAGCAGGTTAATAGCCTATTTTGTACCAATCAATACAGTCAAGACAACAGTGAAACAAGTATGAGTTGATGAAATTGGCCAATATTAAAAGTGAACTCTAACCCTGCTTTTGAAATTTTCTTAATCGCAAAGGCATTTGCAGTCTATATTCAGCCATGAGAGAGGCGAACTTTGTCCTTAGGAAAAGAAAACTGAGACTTAAGCATTACACAGACAAGATGAAGTGGAAAGGATTGTGGTTATGGATGAAAAGATTAGTGTTTAAGGGCTTCCCTGGTGGCGCAGTGGTTAAGAATCCGCCTGCCAATGCAGGGGACACGGGTTCGAGCCCTGGTCTGGGAAGATCCCACATGCCGCGGAGCAACTGGGCCCGTGAGCCACAACTACTGAGCCTGCGCGTCTGGAGCCTGTGCTCCGCAACAAGAGAGGCCGTGACAGTGAGAGGCCCACGCACCGCGATGAAGAGTGGCCCCCGCTTGCCGCAACTAGAGAAAGCCCTCGCACAGAAACGAAGACCCAACACAGCCATAAATAAATAAATAAATAAATAATTTAAAAAAAAACAGATTAGTGTTTTAAAAACACATACAAAGAGCTTTGGATCTTTTTCTGAATTTAATTGCAGTGTGGTGAGTGACAGTTGTGAAAATGCTGTTTAAAAGGGAAAATAATAACATTTAAGTATCAAAATATTTTTTAAAACCACTAATTCTGACTGTAGTGTAATTCTAACTGTAGTGACCAAATACTCTCTCCCTCCTGGCTCCTTCAGCCATTCGTAGGAGGGAGAAAGTGGCTTAGACCAGCTTCCCTGGAAGACCTGACCAAGCAGAAAATCCCAGAAACAAGAAGCCTCATCTGGGGACCTTTCATCCCATTTGCCAGCTGCCACCAGGAGTCAATGGCTCTTTCATAATCCTAGCAAGAAAGTGAAATCACAATTAAACTCTTATGAGATTTTGGTTTTTTTCTTTTCTAATTTTCACATTGACTCTTGCCCTTTTTTGTATATATATATATATATATCTCCTTAAAGTTTTTGATCCTCCATTGCAGTATACCGTTAAGAGTTATGTTGTTTTCTTCCCCCTGAAGGCCACAACAAGTGCTTATTTTTCATGTGGGTTGGATGGATTTTTATCTCATAACCACAGGCTGCTGCTAGTGAACCTTTGCTTCCTGTCTGCAACCTATTGCTGGGCAAGATTTACCTGTAAAGATATAGTGGCTGCTGTGGCTTTTCTAGTAGAATAGAATTAATTCTCTTTGGTAGTAACAGTTAGTTAGACGCCCCTATGGCCATGAAAAGCAAACCCCAGGAGGATTTTCCAAAGGGCTGGTGTCACTTGACAAGACTCTCTGAATGAGGTCTAGTGGATGAATAGCACACAGGTCAAAATGCTGATTTGATCATCCTCCTCTTCCTGGTACAGGGAGGGATGACCCTTACAAATGGGGATTTCCTTTATAAATCTAAACGTCTCTTACAAAAGGATAACTTCTACTTGGTTTTCAGAGCTTTTCCTGTCTGCTATTTCTTAAAAATAACCAGCTAAAAATAATCCTTAGGCCAGAGAGGCATATTTTTGATGGTATGTTCTGTCCCCCTTCAATAGCAGGACGAGCCCCAAAATTCAGCTTTCTGGCCACTGCCTTACTGATATTTTGCCACAAGGGAAATGTCTGTTATTACAGACACAACCATAGTATGAGAAAATGCACAAAAACAGATGAATAAAATTTACTTTTCAGTCACAGCCTGCTAACCTTTGGGCCTAATCTCAGAATGGAGATTTGCTAGAGCCAACCAGAAGGCATGAAACACTGCTCTCTATGGCCTTTTGCATCATTTGTTCACTTGTTTGCTGTTTATCTCCCTTACTAGGTTGGAAACGCTAAGCCAGTGAGTCTCATATTAGAACCACTCAAGTTTAAAAATAATTCTGATTCCTAGTCCCTGTTCCAGAACAATTCAATTAGAATCTCTAGAGGTGCAGCCCAGATGTTGGTATTGTTTAGAGTGTAACCGAACGCAGGTTCGGCCACTTGCAGCTCAACAGCCAATAAATCGAAGGGCAAGCTTTGGCAGAGAAGAAAGGTACTTTATTCAGAAAAGCCAGCAATCTGGAGACATGGTGGACTTAATGTCCAGAGACCAACTCTGAAGATTCCGCTCAGCCATGACAATCTTTAAAGGGAAAAGGGGAAACCATCTCAGTTCATCATTAAGGCAGGAGGTCAGATGCTTTGTCATTTTTCCATTGCGTGCAGACCTGCTGATTTCTCCCCATCTTCCTTGGGATGCTGTCTTGCCCACGTGGTCCACCTGCAATTGGATGTTCTCTTGCCCGCATGGTCTGCCTGCAGATTTACTAAGGGGAAGCTAGGGGTAGAGAGTCAGTCATTGTTTAACTACTTAATTCTTCATTCTTACTCTTTCTAATCCAGGAAAGGAATCAACAGGTTAGATAAGGTGTTGCACATATTTAGTAAATCAGAAATCCAGAGCTAAGTTAACTGTTGCCTAATGATCTCATCTTTATGATTAAGGTCTAAAGAAAACAGGGATGATTAAAAAGGAAGGAGGCAAAGGACCTGCTTACAAGAACATGCCTGGTGATTCCAGGGTGTAGCAACGGTTAAAAATTGGGTTCCAAGATGATGGGTACCATGTCACACACCCTCATGGCCATATACACACCGAGTATTGTAAACTCTGAAACAGTGCCTTGCACATCAATGGATACTCAGTAAAAGTTGAATAAGTGGGTGTCTGGAGAGATGGAAGGATGGGTGGGTTGAGTAAGCGAATGAATGAAAAGAAAAAATCAGTGATTGTAAGTTCCTGGAGTTAAGTTCTTAAGATAATTGTTATTAGATCATTGTTTACAGTTGACCTTATAATAGTTGAGATTCTACGTACCACTGTGCCAGAAAAGATCATTAGAGGGTTTAGATAAGTATATAAAAAAGTAAACAGCAAACTGCAGGGTACACACATCATCTAGAAGTGGAATTTACTCTGCCTGCCTTAATGCGGCATTCATCTCCCGTCTTGGCATGCTCCCATCTCTACAGAACAGGCAGCCGCTACATCAAAGGTAATGGTTCATTATTATTTCCTCAGTGAATCATGTTTGTCTGAAGGGAGCAGAGATAACAAAGAGGAAATTATAGTTTGTGTGGAGTGATATGATTGCTTGTAAACCTAGCAATGAAAGAGAAGTGTATGCAAGCAATTGAGAATACTGTCTCTGTCCTCCAAATGCAGAAAATGGGCAGAGTGAAGAGTTTATGCCCTATTCACGTTTTAATTGGAGGTGAGAGAAAGACACTTCAGTGTCTTCCACACCTGGGCAACCCACAATTTCCTTGTTACAGCGTTGATTACACCCCTGGATAATTCTGTGGATGCCAGTGCAACGCTGCACACATCGATGTTCATTCCAGCTCTTATTCATGTAAAAGCACAAGCGAGTCTGTGTTTATACTAAGGAACAGTGGAAAGACCAATGGAGAAAGTGGCATTTGTATAGATTTCTGTTGATGGACCTAGTACTGCTTTGTCCCTATGTTACTTAGAGGCCAGCTGAGATTATTCTGTCCCCTAATATCTACCTGATAGTGATTGATGCAAAACTCTTTTTGCCAGATTGAGCAAAATGTAATGTCCTTCCTACAGACCACCTTCTAGTTTCGTGATCACCTCTGACTTTGGCTTTTTATTCTGTGAATGTGTTCGGTTTAAGACTAACAACCACCACTAGACCATATACCCCTTTTGTGCAAATTAGAAAGAGACACCCCATCCTCGGGTCACTTCCATCTATCAGAAAATTGTCATAATATAGTGATTTTTTAAGAACAACACACTTACGGCATGTACTAGAAAATTATAAGTGCACAAATTAATGATACCTAGGATGTGAATCACCCCTCCACACACACACATACACACGTGCATGACCTAGATAACGATGTATGAGTCCCTGAAAGAGCATCTTGCCGTTCTGCTCAAGCTGTCTGTGTATAGCACATTAGTTGGAACTTGGATCACAGTATGTTATTTTTATTTAATTTTCACCAAAAAGACTTACTCACGCAAAGCTCTGGTGTATACGGGAGATTTTATGAAAGTTTTGAGAGAGGGAAACAAGCTAAAATTCAATTATAGCTTGAATATATTGTAATATATGTAATATATATTGTAATATATTTACAAATGCATTTCAACCTGGATTTTCTTACTTTGCTCTTAGCATCCCCATTTTGCAAATGAGAAAATGGAAACTCTGAGGGCTTAAGTCCTTGGTAACAAGGAACAGAGCTAGGAGTACCTGACTCTAATGTCTAGATTCCAATGGTCGTGATACCAGGCTGGCTCGTGAGTGAGTAGAAAGTACAGATGAAACGCTGTAGGAGATAGTCTAGTACTAACAAGTGCCCAGGCCTGGGAATTAGGAGACTTCATTTGCAGGGCTGAGCACTCCACTTAACTCTGTGCCTTGAGGCAGGTCACTCTCTCTCTACAAGAATATTTACAAGAATAGGCTTGTAAATATTCTTGTTCCACAAATTCCCTAGGCCACATTGCCTGGTCCTCTATCTTCCCTAGAGCAGTCTTTCTTTTTTTCTTTCTTCTCTCTACACTTTTTACTCCTGCCCCTCAGATATCTGGGTTCTTTCTACTGCATAGCAGTTTAGGTATCTTTTTGGTAACTCGGGTTCCTGAAGACCCATGCCCTTAGGGTCTTTTCTTTCCCTCAAGCTGTACATCAAAGTATTTCCCCAAACAAAGAGAATTCCTTCCCTAAGATAAATTCTGGGGGAAGCATTAAGAATTTGTCTCTAAATCTTGCTACAAATATTTAAACTGGAATTAGTTGTTCAGTGTGGCAGCTGATTTCTATCTAGTCAACATTCTGTAGGCTGTAAGTAAGAAGAAACCATTAAGGAAGGAAAATTAATAAGAGTTGAAGATGCATATGGCCCTCGGATATGACCTGGCCCAATCTTCTCATGTTATGAATGGGGAAATCTAGGCCCAGAAAGAGAGGGTGACCTGCCTCAAGGCACAGAGCTAAGTGGAGTGCTCAGCCCTGGAAACAAAGTCTCCTAATTCCCAGGCCTGGGCACTTGTTAGTACTAGACTATCTCCTACAGCGTTTCATCTGTACTTTCTACTCACTCACGAGCCAGCCTGGTATCACGACCATTGGAATCTAGACATTAGAGTCAGGTACTCCTAGCTCTGTTCCTTGTTACCAAGGACTTAAGCCCTCAGAGTTTCCATTTTCTCATTTGCAAAATGGGGATGCTAAGAGCAAAAGCAAGAAAATGCGAGTTGGAGTGCACTCTTTGGGTTTCAGAAGGCTTTAGTGTTTGAGAGTCCTGTACTTTATCCACTCAACTAGTAAGCCTGTGTGAGGGGTGCTTAGAATGCAAAGATGGTTAAATCACAGTCCCCACCTCGATGAATACATCGCCTAGTAAATATGAACGTCAACTTTATATTAACAGGCCTAGGTAAAAGTTTGGTAACAGGTCTATGTACTGAGACAACCCAGGTGAAAAGACATGTGTACTGGGGCTCAAAGATGAGTAGGAATTCACCGGAAAGAGATTCGAAGGTAAAAGCCACCCAGCAGGGAGAGGTAGCCGCACTTGGTACAACACGGAGACATGAAAGCACATGTATGAAATGCTGGAAGTGTGATGAAATGTCAAGAGTGTTTGGGACAGAGAGTGATAGAAGATGATGCTGCGGGGAGGGCACGTTAGGGATGGATGAAAAGTCTTGGATGACGTGCTAAAAAATTTGGATTTTAACCTATAGGTGATGGGGAGAGCAAACAGTCGCAAAATAAAAGTGCTATCTTGTTAATTACTATAGTGACTTTTTTTTTTTTTAATGTTTCACTGTTATCCATGTTCTTGATTAATTCTCAACTTGGGATTACTGGGGAAAAATTTTCTGGTTCTAGGCTGTCTACCTGAAAATGAATTACCTCAAATGAAGTAGCCAAACCAAATGCTGTCATGAACGTGAAAATATAATCTCAGCAGGCTTTTATTTCATTGAGGGCTTGCATAATGAAGGAGTTCACTGTAGCTAAAATAACATGTTCCCTGCCAGTGGATTTAATGAAAAGCAGCTTAAAATGTATTTGAAAAGAGTGAAAAGCTAGGTGCGTTGTCTATCTGGCACCTGTCCCAAGACATTAGTTACCGAAAATCAAATATGAAACATGTTGCTCACTTATTTGAGGATATCTAATTTTAAAAAGGGAAAGGATAATGTAGAATGTCAGTTGAATAAAAAAAAAAAAAAAAGATGTAATGCCGTGGCTATAATGGCATAAAGACATGAGTAGTAATAAGTTTGTAGATCCCTTGTTATTGAGAAATAAAATGCTATGTTTTCTCATAGGATGTGATAAGCATCGGAATATTTCTCAAATAAAATTATAGAAGACATATGTAAAAAACTACATGTTGAATAGCTTCTACTGTGGGCAAGTAGCAAGAAAGGGATTCTTTAGAAAACATTCATACTAGAACAGTAAAAAACAAACAAAAAAAAATTGTTGACTTTTGCTTTACCCCTGTCCTCCCAAATCAAACTGCATTAAGTACAAAAATCTTTTCAGCTCCTGCCAAAAAAGCAATATCTTCAGGCTATACAATAGCTGATTTACAGTTGAACGTGGTGACCAAGTTAAAGAAAAAGAATGCAGTATGGGTAAAAGACATTAAAGCACTAGGAAGAAAATTAATTGGAAATGTAGGGAGAAACCAGCATGTCCACCTGTGAAGAGAGACAGAGGACATCGTTTGATCAGCAGTGGCTGGGTTCTCTGTGGCTTTGAGGTATTAGGGGTCAAGGACTGGGGGAAGCTTAGTTTAACACTTGAGAGCACTTAATAATGACTTTGTGTGCAGAATCAGTGCCGAGGGTCTCCAAAGCATCGACACAGGATGTGTCCATGAGCCCAGTGGATTGACGGATGATTAACAAAGGTGATGCCAGTGTTTCCCTTCCCCATGTGCCATTTACATGGGAAGCTTAACTTGGAATCCCCAAGAAAGCAAAACTATTAAAACAACTGATGCATTTCAGTGCAGAAGGGAGGCGCCAAAAACTGTGATAAAAGAAGGGAAAGCCATGTTTCTCTAAGAGCAGGAAGTGGGGGTATCTGAGTGAGTGACAGCCAAGCAAAAGTTTTAAAGGGACTAATGCCCAATTTATCAAGATGTGTAGTTCTACCAAGGGAACCACACTGGATCATGGGAAATATCTGAAGTTAGGACTGTTCATTCTGTAAGACTGTGATGAGTTGATAAGCTCTTTGAGCTAGTGAAACAGATACAGACCTTTCCATCAAAGACTTCATAGATTCCCTCCCTTTTGCCTAATTAAAATCTGTATGGAGCTTAAGCATCACTTCGTCAGGCTCCACCTCGTGCCCTGAGCTCTTACAACCCCACATTTCTCCTCCATAGCATTCACTTCCATGTCCTATTGCACATTCACTTGTAGGCGTGTTTTATTCATGTTTGCATTCCTGATTAGCCAAAAGCACTGTGAAGGCAGAACGATTTTCTCTCTTTTTTATCCCTAGTGTCTAACACGGTGCCTAACACACAGTAGTTATTCAATAAATACTAGCGGAATGAGAGATAAACACATGAGATTAAATCAGAGCCAACTAGGATGGTTAACTCTGAGAGGAGATGGGTATCCTGCAGACACAATTATATTTTGCTGGTGAGAGCACCACTGTCACCTTCATTGTGCCTGGCATGGTTCTAAATATCTCTACTCAACCCCAAAACTCTACTCCCTGGGAATTTAATTAACAAGAACCACAGTCAGCACTTGGTAATCATCTAAGCACCTACACAGGACCCCGAGCTTTGGACTCACGTAGACCTGAGCTGAGACTCTGGCTCTGCCACTTACTAGTCATGTGATCTGCAGCAAATCACCTACCCTCTTGGATGCTCACTTCCCTTATCTGTAAAAGAAAAATCAGAATACATTCATTTCGTAAGGCTTTCTGTGAAGTTTGGTAAGCAAACCAAAGTGCAGGCACATAGAGACATTTAATTATCCTCATTCAAGGGAAACTTTGGAGAGTTTAAGATGGAGTCAGCGACACGGCACAGAAGGAAGAGACCAAACAGTAAAAATGACAGTGCAGTGAATTGTAACTCATATGTTTAGTAGTTAATTGTGTCCTGCACAAACCTGTAAGATTCATAACCCAGGGATAAACTTTGTTTTGTTTACTACCATGTGCACAGGGCTTGGCACACAGTAGGTCATTAATAAACATTGGATGGATGGATAAGTAAATTCCCAGGTAGGACATTATGACTTGCCAAACTATGTTCTAGTTAAAGTACTTAATGGTCTACACGAGAGTACTAGTTAAAATACCAGTTAGAGCACTTCATAGGCTACTCTAGAGTTCAGACCATTAAGGTTTGGTTAGCACAAGAAAGGGTGATGGCATTCTAGGTAAAAAGGGTGGGGGAGATGCTGAAGTGCAAATGCTGTGACAAGAAAGAAAGCCTAATACTGTGGACTTCCATGGCGTCATGGCCATAGGTACTTTTTTTTTTTTAATTAGTTTTTTTTTTAATTTTTGAATTTTATTTATTTTTTTATACAGCAGGTTCTTATTAGTCATCAATTTTATACACATCAGTGTATACATGTCAATCCCAATTGCCCAATTCATCACACCACCATCCCCAACCCCCCCGCAGCTTTCCCCCCTTGGTGTACCTACGTTTGTTCTCTGCATCTGTGTCTCAACTTCTGCCCTGCAAACCGGTTCATCTGTACCATTTTTCTAGGATCCACATACATGCGTTAATATACGATATTTGTTTTTCTCTTTCTGACTTACTTCACTCTGTATGACAGTCTCTAGATCCATCCACGTCTCAACAAATGACCCAATTTTGTTCCTTTTTATGGCTGAGTAATATTCCATTGTGTGTGTGTGTGTGTATATATATATATATATATATATATATATATATATATATATATATATATATATATATATACCACATCTTCTTTATCCATTCATCTGTCGATGGGCATTTAGGTTGCTTCCATGACCTGGCTGTTGTAAATAGTGCTGCAATGAACATTGGGGTGCATGTGTCTTTTTGAATTATGGTTTTCTCTGGGTATATGCCCAGTACTGGGATTGCTAGATCATATGGTAATTCTGTTTTTAGTTTTTTAAGGAACCTCCATAATGTTCTCCATAGTGGCTGTATCAATTTACATTCCTACCAACAGTGCAAGAGGGTTCCCTTTTCTCCACAGCCTCTCCAGCATTTGTTGTGTGTAGATTTTCTGATGATGCCAATTCTAACTGGTGTGAGGGGATACCTCATTGTAGTTTTGATTTGCATTTCTCTAATAATTAGTGATGTTGAGCAGCTTTTCATGGGCTTCTTGGCCATCTGTATGTCTTCTTTGGAAAAGTGTCTATTTAGGTCTTCTGCCCATTTTTTGGATTGGGTTGTTTGTTTCTTTAATATTGAGCTGCATGAGCTGTTTATATATTTTGGAGATTAATCCTTTGTCCATTGACTCGTTTGCAAATATTTTCTCCCATTCTTAGGGTTGTCTTTTCCTCTTGTTTATGGTTTCCTTTGCTGTGCAAAAGCTTTGAAGTTTCATTAGGTCCCATTTGTTTATTTTTGTTTTTATTTCCATTACTCTAGGAGGTGGATCAAAAAAGATCTTGCTGTGATTTATGTCAAAGAGTGTTCTTCCTATGTTTTCCTCTAAGAGTTTTATAGTGTCCGGTCTTACATTTAGGTCTCAAATCCATTTTGAGTTTATTTTTGTGTATGGTGTTAGGGAGTGTTCTAATTTCATTCTTTCACATGTGGCTGTCCAGTTTTCCCAGCACCACTTATTGAAGAGACTGTCTTTTCTCCATTGTATATCCTTGCCTCCTTTGTCATAGATTAGTTGACCATAGGTGCGTGGGTTTATCTCTGGGCTTTCTATCTTGTTCCATTGATCTATGTTTCTGTGTTTGTGCCAGTACCATACTGTCTTGATTACTGTAGATTTGTAGTACAGTCTGAGGTCAGGGAGTCTGATTCCTCCTGCTCCGTTTTTCCCCCTCAAGACTGCTTTGGCTATTCGGGGTCTTTTGTGTCTCCATACAAATTTTAAGATTTTTTGTTCTAGTTCCGTAAAAAATGCCATTGGTAATTTGATAGGGATTGCATTGAATCTGTAGATTGCTTTGGGTAGTATAGTCATTTTCACAATATTGATTCTTCCAATCCAAGAACATGGTATATCTCTCCATCTGTTGATATCATCTTTCATTTCTTTCATCAGTGTCTTATAGTTTTCTGCATGCAGGTCTTTTGTCTCCCTAGGTAGGTTTATTCCTAGGTATTTTATTCTTTTTGCTGCAGTGGTAAATGGGAGTGTTCCCTTAATTTCTCTTTCAGATTTTTCATCATTAGTGCATAGGAATGCAAGAAATTTCTGTGCATTAATTTTGTCTCCTGCTACTTTACCAAATTCATTGATTAGCTCTAGTAGTTTTCTGTTGGCATTTTAAGGATTCTCTATGTATAGTATCATGTCATCTGCAAACAGTGACAGTTTTACTTCTTCTTTTCCAATTTGTATTCCTTTTATTTCTTTTTCTTCTCTGATTGCCATGGCTAGGACTTCCAAAACTATGTCGAATAACAGTGGTGAGAGTGGACATCCTTGTCTTGTTCCTGATCTTAGAGGAAATGGTTTCAGTTTTTCACCATTGAGAATGATGTTTGCTGTGGGTTTGTCATATATGGCCTTTATTATGATGAGGTAGGTTCCCTCTATGCCCACTTTCTGGAGAGTATTTATCATAAATGGGTGTTGAATTTTGTCAAAAGCTTTTTCTGCATCTATTGAGATGATCATATGGTTTTTATTCTTCAGTTTGTTAATATGGTGTATCACATTGATTGATTTGCATATATTGAAGAATCCTTGAATCCCTGGGATAAATCCCACTTGACCATGGTGTATGATCCTTTTAATGTGTTGTTGGATTCAGTTTGCTAGTATTTTGTTGAGGATTTTTGCATTTATATTCATGAGTGATATTGGTCTGTAATTTTTTTGTAGTGTCTTTGTCTGGTTTTGGTATCAGGGTGATGGTGGCCTCATAGAATGAGTTTGGGAGTGTTCCTTCCTCTGCAATTTTTTGGAAGAGTTTGAGAAGGATGGGTGTTAGCTCTTCTCTAAATGTTTGATAGAATTCACCTGTGAAGCCATCTGGTCCTGGACTTTTGTTTGTTGGAAGATTTTTTTATCACAGTTTCAATTTCATTACTTGAGCTTGGTCTGTTCATATTTTCTGTTTCTTCCTGGTTCAGTCTTGGAAGGTTATACCTTTCTAAGAATTTGTCCATTTCTTCCACGTTGTCCATTTTATTGGCATAGAGTTGCTTGTAGTAGTCTCTTAGGATGCTTTGTATTTCTGCGGTGTCTTTTGTAACTTCTCCTTTTTCATTTCTAATTTTATTGATTTGAGTCCTCTCCCTCTTTTTCTTCATGAGTCTGGCTAATGGTTTATCAATTTTGTTTATCTTCTCAAAGAACCAGCTTTTAGTTTTATTGATCTTTGCTATTGTTTTCTTTGTTTCTATTTCATTTATTTCTGCTCTGATCTTTATAATTTCTTTCCTTCTGCTAACTTTGGGTTTTGTTTGTTCTTCTCCCTCTAGTTCCTTTAGGTGTAACATCAGATTGTTTGTTTGAGATTTTTTTTGTTTCTTGAGGTAGGCTTGTATAGCTATAAACTTCCCTCTTAGAACTGCTTTCGCTGCATGCCATAGGTTTTGGATCATCGTGTTTTCATTGTCATTTGTCTCTAGGTATTTTTTGATTTCCTCTTTGATTTCTTCAGTGATCTCTTGGTTATTTAGTAACGTATTGTTTAACCTCCATGTGTTTGTGTTTTTTACGTTTTTTTCCCTGTAATTAATTTCTAATCTCATAGCGTTGTGGTCACAAAAGATGCTTGATATGATTTCAATTTTCTTAAATTTACTGAGGCTTGATTTGTGACCCAAGATGTAATCTATCCTGGAGAATGTTCTGTGCGCACTTGGGAAGAAAGTGTAATCTGCTGTTTTTGGATGGAATGTCCTATAAATATCAATTAAATCTATCTGGTCTATTGTGTCATTTAAAGCTTCTGTTTCCTTATTTATTTTCATTTTGGATGATCTGTCCACTGGTGTAAGTGAGGTGTTAAAGTCCCCCACTATTATCGTGTCACTGTCGATTTCCTCTTTTATAGCTGTTAGCAGTTGCCTTATGTATTGAGGTGCTCCTATGTTGGGTGCATATATATTTATAATTGTTATATCTTCTTCTTGGATTGATCCCTTGATCATTATGTAGTGTCCTTCCTTGTCTCTTGTAACATTCTTTATTTTAAAGTCTATTTTATCTGATATGAGTATTGCTACTCCAGCTTTCTTTTGATTTCCATTTGCGTGGAATATCTTTTTCCATCCCCTCACTTTCAGTCTGTATGTGTCCCTAGGTCTGAAGTGGGTCTCTTGTAGACAGCATATATATGGGTCTTGTTTTTGTATCCATTCAGCAAGCCTGTGTCTTTTGGTTGGAGCATTTAATTACCATTCACGTTTAAGGTAATTATCGATATGTATGTTCCTATGACCATTTTCTTAATTGTTTTGGGTTTGTTTTTGTAGGTCCTTTTCTTCTCTTGTGTTTCCCACTTAGAGAAATTTTTTTAGCATTTGTTGTAGAGCTGGTTTGGTGGTGCTGAATTCTCTTAGCTTTTGCTTGTCTGTGAAGCTTTTGATTTCTCCATCGAATCTGAATGAGATCCTTGCCGGGTAGAGTAATCTTGGTTGTAGGTTCTTCCCTTTCATCACTTTAAGTATATCATTCCACTCCCTTCTGGCTTGTAGAGTTTCTGCTGAGAAATCAGCTGTTAACCTTATGGGAGTTCCCTTTTATGTTATTTGTCGTTTTTCCCTTGCTGCTTTCAGTAATTTTTCTTTGTCTTTAATTTTTGCCAATTTGATTACTATGTGTCTCGGCATGTTTCTCCTTGGTTTTATCCTGTATGGGACTCGCTGCACTTTCTGGACTTGGGTGGCTATTTCCTTTCCCATGTTAGGGAAGTTTTCAACTATAATCTCTTCAAATATTTTCTCTGGTCCTTTCTCTCTCTCTTCTCCTTCTGGGACCCCTATAATGCGAATGTTGTTGCGTTTAATGTTGTCCCAGAGGTCTCTTAGGCTGTCTTCATTTCCTTTCATTCTTTTTTCTTTATTGTGTTCCGCAGCAGTGAATTCCACCATTCTGTCTTCCAGGTCACTTATCCGTTCTTCTGCCTCAGGTATTCTGCTATTGATTCCTTCTAGTGTAGTTTTCATTGCAGTTATTTTATTGTTCATCTCTGTTTGTTTGTTCTTTAATTCTTCTAGGTCTTTGTTAAACATTTCTTGCATCTTCTCGATCTTTACCTCCATTCCTTTTCCGAGGTCCTGGATCATCTTCACTATCATTATTCTGAATTCTTTTTGTGGAAGGTTGCCTATCTCCACTTCATTTAGCTGTTTTTCTGGGGTTTTGTTCCTTCATCTGGTACATAGCCCTCTGCCTTTTTATCTTGTCTGTCTTTCTGTGAGTGTGGTTTTTGCTCCACAGGCTGGAGGATTGTAGTTCTTCTTGCTTCTGCTGCCATAGGTACTTTTGATGGGGACTAAATAGTCTTTCATGTCCTGACCTCTATTTTGCCTTCCTGCCCTATAGACTCCAGCTAAGGTAAATTATTTCCAGTTTCTCAAATTCTTTCTCTGCTCACTTGATCTTTCAGTAATCCTCTGCCTGGAACACTTCTGTATCCTCCTTTTGTGTAACTGTTCCTTATTCTTTGGGTCTGAGTTTAGGCATCATCTCCTCCTGTAAGGCTTCTCTGAACCCTCAAACTAGTTTGTCTTTAATACAATCATAGTAATTATTCCTCTGCATTGTGTTTCCTTGCTGAGTCATTCCTTTCCCCCTGGTAGGCTGAGGAAAGACAGGGACAGTCCATGCCTCCTTCACACTCGCCAGCCCCTGGCACATATTGGTATTTATTGAATGAATAACATCATTTTAAGATGTAAAGCCTAAAAGAATCATAGGGAAATATGTCGCTAGAGAAGTAGGAAGCTTGTAGGGCATGGTTGGGGCTTAAGGCTGAATAATTGGGGTTTTAAATTTTCTTTGAAGTAACTGAGAGCCAGATGAATAAAAATACCCAGGAAGCAATAGAACAGGGTGCAAAAGAGAGGAGGTGGGACTACCGTGGATGGCATCTCAAGAGAACAAAAAGTGAAAAGACAGACACACACAAGGACCAGAAGGAAGAAAAGGAGCTGACAAAGGAGTTAAGTTACAGGAGCCAAGAAGGAAAAAAAAAAAATGTTTCTCAAAGGAGTAGACATGGTCAAACCCTGCAAGTGGAATTTTGAAAAGCCCTTAAAATGGAGGGCAGATGCTGAAAGGAAGTAGGTGGGGACACCTGTTCTGGTGCTCCAGCGGGGAGAAGGTGGGCTGGATAAGAACTCAGATGGGCTACTTGGCCAAGCACAGCTGTCATCAAAACAAGTTAGAACTATGCCTGTGAAAGGCAATGAAAATCGAGAGATGGAAGATGGCAGAGGAAAAACTGAGGGAGGTAGGTCTGACGTGGAAAGTCGTTGGTGTTATTCTATTTTGTTTCTAAATCTTCTTTGTTCCTAGGCCACTCTGCTGCAGGGAAATGGGCTTAGGCACAGTGCTGTGTAGGATGCTTTAGCAGGTTCCCAAGCACTTGATAAAGCATACCATGGAATAGTTGGAGAGGACTGAAAAGGGCCATCTTGAATATCTTTGCTTTGCTTTGCTCTGTAGCTCCTAGGGATTTCAGTATTTCAACATCAACAGAACCTCCAGCTTGCTTATGTGCTGCCTTGGACCCCTTCCTAAGTTTCCTTCGTGTACGCATGCCTTATCAAGAAGGTTGTAGTACAGTTGGGAAGACAACGGAGATACTGTCATTTCCTTTAGTGTCTTGGCAGTAACCTCTATCCAACAGCAGCTACTTAACCTATGTTTATTGAAGTGAAGTCATGCTGGGCTGATGTTCTTTGATGACACGGGGCTTGCCTTGCCATTTGAACTTAGGTTTGTCTAAATCCAAAGACCACTAGGCTAGGCTGTTCCTCATATGGTCCACTTTTCTCTCAGCACCTTCATAAGGCACGTGACCAGAGAATGTTGGGACCATAATAGTCACCTACAAGGCACTGCTTTCCAACCTTTTCCCTCATTTGCCCTCCAGTCCTCATAGAAGCCAGGGTTGTTGGTGTAATTAGCACAGACACCGCCTCAGTTGCAGTAGAGCCCTGATGGCCCTGATGGATAGTCCCTCTAGGCAGGCTAGTATCTAATACACCATGGGTCCCAGCCTTCATACTGGAACAGGATCCCTGCTGAACACAGAGCAGCCACACAGTCCTTGGTACCAAGTTTCCCCAGTTGCTAACAAGATGGTAAGTGTCCAGGGGACAAAGCTATGGCTGATGGTTAAATTTGCTTTAGATTCATCTAATGATTTGATCATGGTGCTTCAAGGTCACCAATTTCACTCCTTTGGGTAATTGGGGGTGGTTCTGCTTGAATCCCTGATCCACTTTGCTTTGGGGAATTCTATGGGCAAAGCCAAAGCCACAGGGAATTTGATCTTGAGGACTTCCCAAGGCCAGTCCTTAAAACTGACCATTTCTCCTTCTCATTGTGAGCCTCTGTCAGGATTTCACAACCGCGGCTGTGATTTATTAACTTGTCTGATTCCCTCCGGGGGCAATCCATTTTTCAAAGCTATCCCATGCTGGAGCGTCTCTTCACACAGTGGCCGTCCATCAGGGGCACCTGCTTCAGCAACCAGCAGCTCCAGGGACACTCACACCTCACCAGACAGTGCAACAATCTCCCGGGACCTGGCACACAGGCAAATAATGGATTTAGAGAAATACACTAATGTGACAAAATGAGAAGGCAGATTAATAGAAAAGGGAGGGCAGGCCAGAGGCTGAGGAAGATGGTGACAAAATTCCAGAAAGCTAAGCCCCACGGTAGTAACAGTTGATATGGCTGTAGCATCTCAGTGTGCCCCTCCCACCCAACCAGAGGAGGTGGCATTTTGAGCAAATGGAGGGTCTCCACGACTGAGACATGGTCTCTGATCTGGATTGAGGCAGTCTGGAAATCAGAATTATAAAGACACACATTCAAGTGGAACAAACTTTCCTTTGCATCTTTTCATTCCCTGTGATTTTCTTTTCCTCTTTGAAAACAATTTAGTAAGGGTCATGCAACAGAACACAGAGAAGGAGGGAGGGGAGCTAGTGACTGGAGGTAGAAAATTCAGCATATGCTGGCGTTCTGTCACTGAACTGAAGAGCAATCGGAGACTCTTTTTCCTCAACTTTGAATGAACCCAAAATGTCACTGTTATCAAAGTTGCACAGTGAAGGAGACAGCAGATAATGTGCCTGGTAAAATAGGCAGCCTCAGCCAGGAAAATATACAGCACTTCCATTCACTGACCCTCCTTTCCCTCTGCATCAGCTGACGACATAAATCGCTATTCGCTGACAAGTTGTGCTGTTAGGAATTCAAGCCTGGCTCCAGCACCAGGGAAATGTGCTATTCGCCTAGTGCCCATGACTGTCAGTCATGCTTCTCCCAGACTGATCACCGTGTTGCTGCCTGCTGGAGAGAGGAGAGGTGATACCCACCATCATCGCGGGACTAATTCCCAGATATGCACTTTAGCACATTAGGGACCAGAAGAGAGAGAGAGATTCACCCACTATAGGATGCTGGAAGAGTTATGCTGACATCTACTCCCACCCCTTCCTGATGCCCCCACCACACACACACACACACACACACACACACACACACCTCCCATCTTGTTGCAGAACAGGAAGAACTGCAGAACACTTCAACATTGAATCGCCTTGATAATTATTTTTAAACGCTTGTTATTTTTAGCAGAGTGGCTGGCCCATGTAGATATTTGGTATTTAAATCTATGCTGAATGAAAAGGTGACCTAATGGATTTTATCTACATAGATTTATTAACTAACATATTCAAAGGAGTCACTGCTGGTAATGGATTTTCGTAGATATTAGCTTATTTGATCTTTACAACAAAAGCAGCACCTACCGTACCTGTCCTCTTACTTAGGGTTCTCCAGTAGTAAACAAGAGAAACGCATTCTGCCTTATTTACTTAAAAGAGGGTTTTTTGGAAAGGATTTCAAGAAGCTTCCAAAATCAACAGGAGGCTAGAAAATGAGGCCCAAAGACAAGGAAGAACTAAGGTGGTGTTAGAAGGCCAGGAAGTAGACATCCTGGGAAGTGGAAGAGTAGGATCAGGAAGCCACTACTAGGATGGACAAACTCCACCTGGTTTCCACCTCTTTGTCCTTCTGCTTAAGAGGCATATTCCAGGCAGGCGTGCCCAGTTGTCCTGGTCTCCATGCCCACCCCTTGTCTCAGGGAGTGTGGGCCCCAGATTACAGCTCCATTGAACTGTATGCAGTGAGAAGAAAATCCCAAAAGGAACTCAAGGTTCTGTGAGGAAAGGAAAATGGATTCTGGGAAGCCAAGCAACCCATCAGTTCTACCATATTCCTTTACAGGTAGAAACACCGAAGCTCAGAGTTTGTTTTTCTTTCGAAATCACACACATGGTGCTTCAAAACATGACTCGCATTTGGATTTTCTATCTATTCTCAAATACTACATCCTTTCCTTCATAACACAGTCATACAATATGTTCATTTAGACCTCAAAACAAGGCACCAAATGCAATGTAGTATCCTACATTGGCTCCTGAATAGAAAAAGGACATAGGGAGAAATTGGCAAAACTAAAGACTATAGTTCAGTTAATTGTATTGAACCAATGTTAATTTCTTAGTCTCGACACTGTGGTTATGTAAGATGTCGATATTAGGGGAAGGTGGCTGAAGGGTATACAGGAACTGTCTGTACTATTTTTACAACTTTTCTTGAAATCTAAAATTAGTCCACCAAATATAAAGTGTTTTTAAAATGTCAGGCATATATCGCTCCTCAGCTTCTTTGGGACAAAATGACACACATTTATTGATAGCCTTCTAGATTCCAGGCGCAGTAGAACTCCCCAAACTCTCAAACTCTCAGCCTCTGTACCAAAGGAAGCAATCATCCAGGAAGAGCAGTAACCATCCCAGAAAGGAATTTGAGGGACAGGCATGATATTCAGAAAGCTCAGAAGAGGCAAGGAAATTTGAGGGCAGAGTTATGGGAAAGGTGGTATTTGATTTGGTCCTGAAGGGATGGTGAAATTTGGGTCTCCAAGGAGAGGGAAGTGGGAAGCATAATCCCTAGATGAAGGAGAGAATGAAACTGAGATGGGGAATGAAGTAGGCACATGGAAGGCCCCACCATCCAGACCGAGAATTTGGGGTTTCCTCCTCTCTGTTGGCAGTTGGTTGAAGTCCTCAGAGCTGTTTTTGGAAAAGATACTCCAACTTGATGTGTAGGAGAGATTCTGAGTAGAGGAGCAGGAGGTAGGAAATATGGTGGGAAGATGATTCAAAACTCAAGAGATAATTCAAATCAATTCCATGTCCAGCGGGGAGAGGGAAGGGGCAAAATAGGGGAAGGGGATTAAGAGATACAAACTACTATGTATAAAATAAATAAGTAATAAGGATATATTGTACAGCACAGGGAAATATAGCCATTATTTTGTAATAACTTTAAATGGAATATAATCTATAAAAATACTGAATTACTATGTTGTACACCTGAAACTAATAGAATGTTGTAAATCAACTGTACTTCAATTTAAAAGTCATCAAACTAAAAAAAAAAAAAACAATCAGTTCTATGTCTTAAGCATCGGGAATAGTCACCACTGAAACCCTTCCTTTGTCCAAATATCCAGAACTATCTGATAGAGGCACCAAACACTTGCTGTTCTTCATGGCAGCCTGGAGAAGCAAACTGGATGTGGAAGTTGGCTCATTGCTTGTAGTTGTCTGTGATATCTCGGTAAAAGATTACCATCCCTTTCATCGTATCAAACAGCCGTTATCATGTTCAGAATATAATTTTCATGTTTAAAAAATATGACATTCTTACTTAAATGCATATTTAAAACATACTATCTGCCAGGCATGGTCCTAAATGCTTTACAAATATTAATCTTCATATTTCTCACTCTTGTGAAGTTAGTACTATATTAACCCTGTTCTACAGATGATGGGACCAAGGAACAGGGAGGTGAGGTAACTAACCTAAGGTCACAGAGCTAGTAAAGGGTAGAGCTGAGATTCCAACCCAGGCAGCCTGGCTTGAGACCTTGCTCTTAATCAGCACCCTCTTTTGTTTTTGTTTTATTATTTAAAAATTGTGATTAAAATGAAACAGATGATGCTGAAATAGCATTGGGGCTAGAGACGGGGGATGAATGGGATAGACTGTGTATAGAGAGGACGAACAGGATGGCAACTCCTTGAATACAGCTGGGGATAAAGGAAAGAAAACTAAAAGTTGATTCCAAGCATATGAGCCTTGCCACTGGAAGTTTTTCTGAGAAATGAAGAAAAAAGAGATTGTTCAGGGGGATGAGAGAGGGGTGGCAAAAGATAAGCTTGAGTTTACATGTTGGTAAGTTATTTACATAGAGACGCACAGCAAGCGTTTATACTTGTGGGAATGCTGCTCAGATACGAAAGCCATCTGCTTCGTCGTGACAGTTGATGCCACAAGAGTAAGAGTTATTGTCAGGAAAACAATTATAAATAGAAGACATGGCCAAGTCATTAGTAAATGCCTACTTTTACAAGGAGGAAGAAGAGCCTGCAATAAATAGAGATAGGAAGAAATTTCCCAAGCACAGGAAGGAGAAAATATGTGTTTAATGTGGGGAAAAAATGCCAAGAAAAGTGAAGATCAAGAGTGGTACCCTGCAAAAATAAAAGAAAAAAAAAAAAGAATGGTACCCTGCATTTGGTAACTTGAAAGTCAGTGGTTCGGGGAAAAATAGGATGAATGGTAAAGTCAGAAGGTTAAGGACGTGGCAGGATACTATACTCTTCGAAGGTCAAGTTTGGACCCAAATTGCCATTATAGACAGGCAAGAACTGTACTGTTGGCCATGTACATGTGACTATTTAAATTTAAATTAAGTAACTAAAATTAAAAATTCAGTTCCTCAGTCACATGAAGCACATTTCAAGTACTCAGTAGCTACCTATGGCTGCTCTGTTGGACCACACAGACAGAGAGCATTCCCATCATGGCAGGAAGTCCTATTGCACAGAGTTGAGCTAAACTAAGGGTCAGGAAACTTTCTGTAAAGGGTCAGATAGTAAACATTTTAGGCTTTGCAGGCCACATGGTCTCTGTCACCATTACGGAACTCTGCCATCATCGCTTGAAAACAGCCATAGAAAGTTTGAGAACAAATGGGTTCCCAAAAAAACACGTTATTGTTGGACAGTGATATCTGAATTTTATATGATTTTCACTTCATTAAATATTACTCTTCTTTAGCTTTCATTTTAACCATTTAAAACTTAAAACCCATTCTTAGCCTGTGTGCCACACAAACACAGATGCCAAGTCGGATGTGAGCAGTGGGCTGCAGTTTACTGACGTCTAGACTAGACTTCTGTGGATCTCAGCAACAAAAGCAGGACATGCCTGAGCATGTGTGTGTGCTAAATGGGCTGGACGAGAATAAAAGTAGAAAATGAACATATGTTAGCACTGAGCTTCATCTGCTCCTCATCATCCATATAGATAATGCAGGTCAGATAAAAGTACCCATCAAAATTCCATGAGCTGTGTTAGACTGTTACAAGGGTGGCTGTTAATATCTAATGAGGAAAAGGAAATTTTGATGTGCGGAGTTGACATTAATATGCTAGAATCTCAACTTGTGACTAGGTAACTAGATTCGTAGCTATATGAAAATCAAACGAGATGCTCACTGTAAAAAAAAATTCCCATATTCAGCCCAATTTCCTGAAATATCAATATTTGCAATCCTGAGCACTAATCATCCCAAGACTCTACAAGGTCCTCAAAGAAAATGCAGTGAAGTGCAATTATGACCTTCCTGGTTTACCAGACATTAGTGGTAAAGAGTTTTCTTCTCATTTACCAACTTCCTAATTGACAGTAGCTGCCCGGAGTCCTGAGATGAGGAGTCTTATGATTGACTAGTAATGTCTGCATGGGTGAGAGTGTGGGAACACATGGCACAAGTGCTAGAAATTTGCTCTCCGTGTATGTGCAGTGTGATACAATGGCAGGAGGGTGGGGGGGGATTAGATTTTGAACCACATGAAGATCTGATTCCACTATACTTGGGGTTTTTTTTTTTTTACCTTTTATTATGGAATATTTTAAACATATACAAACAAGAGAATGGTATAATGAGCCCCCATGTACCTATCACCCAGCTTCAACAATTATCAACTCATAGCCAATCTTCACTTTCCTTTCCCCACATTATTAAGAAGGAAATCCCAGACATCATAGCATTCACAAGCCATTTTTGGACCAGTTTCTGACCCTACCTAGGATGCCTCTGTTGTTATACAATAAATGCTTTTAAATTGTTCGGTGTTTTTTTCAGTGTGCAATATTAAGGCACAGTCAGACTGAGCTCCTTTTGAAAGGGTCTATAAATGGTTGATTAAAACAAAACCTTCAGTTAACTACATTGTAATCTAATCAGCCTATGGCATTGGTATGTACGAGCTTGAAGACATGATTTATAATGTATGCATACCCTCAGGTTCAGCCAGCAATTGCCATGTGCCAGCCATGTGTCAGACACCATACTCAGCATAGTCATCTCTTTTTGTCCGAGCCCTGTAGGACATTGTTATCACAAGACCAGCTGAGGCACACGTGTGCTAAGTGATGGATCTGAGGCCAGTCAGACAGAAGGGGAGGGCAACTGAGGAAATAATTTGCTGTTTTAGTGAAACATGACTTCCAAGACGCCTGAGCTTCCTCTACCTTATTCAACATAACTCTGATGTTCCCTTTGGTAGATTTCACTTTTTCTAAAGTTGTCATTGAAACCCAAGTCCAGTAACTACGTGAAGTTTGGCTAGCCTGACAAAAACCATGAAGAGACACCTGGAGGGGAACATGTGAGTTTAGAGCTAATATTTATGACCATGGAAATAAGGAAGGCAAGAAATGTTATTACATGCTCTGACTGCCAGCTTGTCCTACATCCCCAGACTTCAGAGAAGAAGTGCATGATCTGATCTCAAAACCGTCTTTAGGATCTTTTGCAGTAGTTTCATTTCTACCTTGAGAAATGGGTGGGAAGCTGGAAATGAGAATGAGAAAACATTCCTAACTTCACGAACGGTTGGAGGCAGTTAGACCTTTATGTTGAAAAATCAACATGCCAGGGACACCAGTACATCTGCCAGGATAGTATGATAATGCAAGGAGGGGGAGGCAGGAGGACTTGACCTCTAACTGGCTGGTTGCCACCTCCACCCCCGTCACGTCTCTCTGATCTTGTTTCCTTGTTAATAAAATCAGAAGGGTAGACTATCAGAAATTTCAGTTGATAGCATGTGGATGTATGCTTTGGCATATGGATTGTGCTGTTGTTGTTATTGTTGTATTAATTTGAATCAGCTGCCAATACTGAAACACTGGGACACTCCCCATCTTTTCTGGACCCCTATTTTAAATGGCAAGAATTTGGAATCTCCAAAAGAGCCGCTGCCTTCAGAAAGGATATATGGTCTCTTGTTCTCCCCAATCACCACCACTCCTTATTGTCTCCCTGACAGTCTGAGGGCCATTTCTCACTGTACTTGCAGTGACTTCTGACATATTTCACTCTTACATTCCCCGCCTGGTCCCTGGAGACTTTTGCAGTTATAACCTGGACTTTTTGAACTCTAAGGTCTCGGAGATTCCATGGTTGTCTGGTTGTCTGGTAACATCCCAGATGGCTAAGGTTGCAACCTGTTGTCTAATTAAAGTTTTCCAGCTTTGGGAGCTTTGGAGTCCAAACTGCAGAACTAACTTTTTCACCCAAGTCACTGTAATTTTCAGAGGAAATGCTGACTCTGGATCTGGGAGATAAGGTGAGAGCATTGGAGTCCTGTGTTCTGTTTAATTATATCTCCCTACCTTTGCTGTGCCTTGGCTTTCAGCATTCAGTGAGGTTGTTTTTTTGTTTTTAACTTTTTGGCTACTGATACTCAAATCTGAACTGTGGCCAACTAGAGTGTTCTGGACACTTGTTTTATCATCATCTATTTGCATAGTCTTTTATAATTTTCAAAATTCTTTCCTAAATAACATTTGCTTTTCACACTAACCCTGTGAGAGATAGAGCATGTATTGCTATACCTATTCTACAAAAGTGAGGACAAAATAGGACAAAAACCTTATTAACAAAGGTTTTTACATTTCAACCTCTTCCCTTAAATCAGACCCCAACACTTTGTTTTTAAAGCTATTTCCTAAATACAAAAATAAATACGTGTTTATTTAATTAAAGCATCATTCTCCGAGGTCTAAAGACTTCCAGACTGCATTATTCTCCCTCCCCACTGAGATATAATTGAAGATTGATATGATACATTTTATTAATTAGGCCTGTCTGGTTTTCCCACAGAGAAAAAAGGAATGTGTCATCTTTTATGCCAGCCTATTTAAATAAAAATCCACTTGGATTTAGCCGTTTCTTGCTGGTGCTATACCAAAATGACCAGGGTGTGAAATGTGAAGTATTTACGTTTATCATTCTCAGGGAACAAATATGAATTGTTGTAGCAAAATATATTGTTTCTCAGAACACTGAGCATCTGAGTATTATGCAGGATTTGTCTCTTCCAATTGACTGATTTAACTGCAAACTAATCAAAATGAGTTGAGTGAAATCATTAGAAGACATACAGAGAGTAGGGTGTACTCGCCTTGGTTTCAGAGGACATTGCTCTGTGTGTATCTGTGTGTGTGTGTGTGTGTGTGTGTGTGTGTGTGTGTGTTAGTTAATTTTACGTGTCAAGTTGACTGGGCCACAGTACCCAGATACATTATTTTAAATGTTTCTGTGAAGGTATGTTTTTTTAGTTGGGATTAACATTTAAATCAGTAGACTTGAGTAAAACAGCTTACCATCCATGCAGTGGGTAAACCTCATCTAATCAGTCAAAGGCATTAATAGAAAAAGACTAACTTCCCCAGAAGAAGAGAGAATTCTGCCAGCAGACTACCTTTGGACTTGTACGGCAACTCTTCTCCAGACTTCTGATCTACCCTGCAGAGTTTGGACTTGTCACTGTCTGTAATCTCATAAGCCAATTCCTTAAAATCAATCAGTCAATCTACCTATCTATCTATCTATTTATCTATCTATACATATACATACATCTTTTTGGTTCTGTTTTTCTGGAAAAACCTAACTAATACAGTGTGTGTGTGTGTGTTAGAGAGACAGATTGTGTGTGCATTATATCCTAAAACAATTAAAACTATAAACCAGGAGTTGGCAAACATTTTCTATAAGGGGCAAGAGAGTAAATATTTTAGGTTTTGAGGGACATATGATCTTTGTTGCAACTACTCAGCTCTGTTATTGTAGCTCAAAAGCAGCCATAGACAGTGTGAAACAAGTGGGCATGACTGTGTTCCAATAAAACTTTATTTATAAAAACAGGTGGTGAGTCAGATTTGGCCCATAGGCTATAGTTTGCAGACCTCTGCTGTACACTCCAAACACGTTATCTAATATAGTCATTGCAACAGTTATTGGTTGATAGATAAAATATTGAGCATTTACCACATGCCCAAGCATTTTGTGGCATGTAATGTGTACACATTTCAACTACAACTCAAATGTGCAAGATATAAAATCCTTATTTTTATGTAGCAACTTAATATCTAATTTTAGCTCCCATTCTACCAGAGTGACAAAACTTCACATCTTTGGCTTAAGAAGGCAACAAACAGAAAACGAAACCCTCTCTCAAAAGATCAGCTCTTGTAATTAAATACCTCTGCTTTCAAGAGCCTATTCTAGAGCTAAAAGTGAAGTTTCTGACTCATTATTCTAGGGCCTCTTGGAACCCTCTTCCCTCCCCTGGCCCCTACCCTCCACGCACGTATACCCGCACACAGATTTCACCACTGCAGCAGACTTGGAAAGCCATCCTTGATTCCAGAAGTTTAGGTTTCTGGCGCTTTGTTCTCTGGACCTATTAGATAGCAATTGCCAGTTATGCCTTTTTTATACCTGAAGGCTACATGCAATTTTAAAAACCGATTGCCTTATGGGGTGATGGCTAAGGAGCATGGGGTTTCTTTTTGGGTGATGAAAATATTCTAAAAGGGATGATGGTGATGGTTGTACAACTCAGTGAATATAATAAAAGTCATTGAATTGTATACTTTAAATCAGTGAATTATATGGTATGTGAATTATGTCTAAAGAAAGCTGTCTAAAAAAATACTTAGATTAAAAAAATAAAAGAAGAAATGGCCCAGCTCTCCAGGACCCATGACTGTGTGTCTGAGGAAGTCAATGGAAACTCCTATGAGGTGTTCTGTTTCCCGAACACTGTACTTTGTTGCCTTCCTCACGTTTCCTATACTGCAAAACTCTGTCACCCTGCTCCTCTCCTCCAAATGTTATATATACATACTTGACCTAGAGAATTCCAACTCACCCTTTGGGAAACAGTTCAGACATTAGCTGTTTCCATGACGTTTTCCTTGACCCGTCGAATGCAAGTGAAGAGCCTCTGCCATGTGCTCCTATTATATCATGAAATCTTCTTATCACAGCCTGTTTCCTACTGTATCATAATTGCCTCCTCACCAGACTGTGAGCTTTGTGAAAGCAGGAGTCACTTTCATCACGTTCACTATTATATCCCTAGTGCTCAGAGCGGTGCCTGGAAAATAACACAGAGTAGATTGGTGGATGGATGCATGCATGCACGCATGCATGGATGCATGGATGCATGGATGCATGCATGCATGCATGGATGAATGATCCACCCATTAACATACAGTTTAGGATTTTTCTGTTATGAGATAAAAACGTATGAAAGGTACAGTATAAAGAAGGTGTTTTTCAACTCTGAGGTGAGGAGAAGGAGAGAGGTGGGGATGTTACCATTCAGATCAGTCATTTCATTTTTTCAGAATCTTAATTTTTTTTGAGTGGTGTGTAATGAAGGCTTTCTCTGGGGATAGTGGCTCATGCACATTTGCTATTATAATTGACCTAGTTCTGCTATCCCGCTGTTCTCCCAGCTTGTCTGTAAATTAGAGAACATCTTTCAACTTGGTGGAGGTGCTATATTCTAACACAGGAACAGCAGGATGGCATTATGTGTAGGATAATTTAGAGACATCACTGCAACTCACATGGGATGCCCCATACTTTCTTTCAATGCATGAAATCACTCACCAGGACAAGACCAAATTGAATGAGAGTTAATTTGCAGGACCAACAGTTTTTTTAATCAAAGTATAGTTGCTGTACAATATTATATAAGTTATAGGTGTACAATGTAGTGATTCACAAGCACCAACCATTTTTAAGCAGGCCAGGAGCAGGGTTAACGTGTTGAAAAAATGAGGAATTTTCTGGGTGACCACCTCTTTCCTGTCCATCTGCTGCCTCCCTAATGGCACCTACAGTGGTCTAACATGGCCACCAACTCAGCATCCCAAGCCCAGCTTTAAAAATATATCAACCTTTTATCAATATGTAACAATCAGTTGGAAGTTGACTCAGAGGCCACCTGGTCCAACCTGCTACTTAATGCAGGAATCCCTTCTGCAGTACTCTGAACAGATGGTATTCAGCTTGTTCTTTGTGCATCCCTGGGGACAATTACTCATTACCTCAAGAGACAACTGATGATGGCATAGAAAGTTTGGTTCAGAGGAGCAGAGTCCTAAAGGGCACAGTTTGGAGACACAGCAGCCTCGGACTCATGACTCTGCTCCTGACCAGCTGGGTGCCCTTGGGAAAGTTACTTAACCTCGATAAACCTTATTTCTCTCTCTATACAAAAGGGACGTCAGAATTATCTGACTCATTATATTATTAGGATTAAATGAGAAAGTGTGTGCAAAGCATTTAGTGTATCACTTGGTATGTAAGAAATATTTAATAAGTAGTAGTTTAAAAATAAAACCAAAGAAAGTTTTTAAAAGGTTCTAAGAGTAATATATTTGCATGTAAAAGTCAAGAAGAGAATGAGCTACAGTTACCATGATTGTTGGTCTTGCCAATACCTTACACTAACAGGTATGGCATCTTATGACTCTACTTGGATTTGAAATGAAGGACTCTGAACTCATTCCTAGTTAAACAGACTTAGGAGTAAGGTATTGCTAAGCAGAGAGAGTAATGCATGGAAAATGGCTCCATAGTTATCTAGATATTGAGACACTCCATTTTCATATGTAAAAACTCCTTGGGAGTCCTATCTACGCCCCTTGGTCGCCTTGCTTTGCCAAGCCCTCTGTTCCTACTGCAACAGCTAGTGACTACCATTAGATGACACAAAATCACACAGATCAATTAATTTGGAAGAAAGGGCCATTTCTTTACTATCAGTACCCACATGTAGAATTTGATGACTCCAATTGTGATTTCAGTTAATTTTTTTCTATTTGTAAAGCTTGAAATTACCTAGCTCATCAAGGTGCTAATTGGAATCTCTGCCTGATCTATAAAAGCAATTGGCTGTTGTTTCACAAACAAAAGACCATTGTTCTTGATTTTTCTGAATTACCTTGCATTATAATCAAGGGATATCCTTGCAAGTAAGAGGGTCATGCATTAGGGCCAGCTCTCAGTTTAGCAAACCAAAAAAGGAATAAAATTTGTAATGACTCTTCAAGAGCTATAATCACCAACTTTTACTTCTTAAAGGACAAGTCGGCACTAGAACCTGTTTCTTCAAAGTGGCCATGAGATACAGGGGACAGAGCTAATCAGAAATATTCAAGAGTACTTCTCAGGTGACCAAGGACATTTCAGCATTTCCCACAATCCACATCTCAGTCAGACTCACCTGCCGAATTTACAGCACATCTTGTGCACGTGGGCTGAACGTAAGATTGGCGTGAAATGGCCTTCCCAGTAATTAAGAACAAGGGCCTCAAACTTTCTTTTAGGACCATAAGGTCATTACTTTATGGTCACCAACTGCCTCCAAATGCAAAAAAACATTTGGGTCTGATTCTTCTGGATGCAGGCAGAGATCTTCAAGCTCAGGAAGAATATGAAGGCTTTTTCTGAATGAAAGAACTTTAGGGAAATCCAGGTTTTTTCCTTCAATGAATTTAGTCCTGAACAATTCCTAGAGGAACTGCAATGGCTGATTTTATTTTTCCTAAACCCTGTGCTTTTGAACCTGTTACTCCTTCACCCGGCATACCCATAGTCTCACCCACTGATTCTCTTTATCAGGTTAACTCCTACTTAACTTGAAGCATCACTCATCCCTGGACTTCCCCCAGCATCTCTGTATCTTTGTATGAAGCCTGCACTGTTGTCTTGTAATTTACCTGCTTGCCCACCTGTTCGCAGAACGCTGTGCACTCCACCTTTGTACCCTCATGGTACCTAATAACTTCCCAATAATAATTTTGTTCAGTAGCTCTGACAGAAAGCAAACTACTCTAATTGAGATATTTATTTTTCTCATTCAACACATATTTATTGAGTTATTATACCTAAGGAAGAGCAAAGTATAAGGGAATGAGGTTCTCAAGTCAGCAGGGCTGAGAGAACAAATTATAGTTTTAAAAAATTACCTTTGGAAATCTCTTTAATTGTATCTATAGTACATGGTTTTATATGTTCAACCCTGTACAGTAATTCTAATGCAGTCTAAGGTTTGATAGCCACTGAGTTAAAACAAGGAGCAAAGCGCTGCCTAAATGCATATATCTGGGCAGGCAAGTCATTCTGCATTTAAGTAACTTAAGTTCCTATCTGTGAATCAGAGTGTGGGTGTAATGTACCTATTCACCTGAAGGTTTCTTTTAATATTAAGTCCCTATAGTCTTAACACATACAAAGATGTTTGTTTTATGAACTAAATGAGACAATTATAAAAACACATAGCATAGGTCCTGGGCACCTTGTGAGAGCTCCATAAATGTTTGCTCAATTGAAATTTATATCTTACTTGATTGAAGCGACATACACATTTGTTTTTGAAAATTATAGAGAAGAAGTTAACCACCTCTTTTTTGGTCGTTCTTACTATGGCTTCACTGACTGGCTGCCACTGTCAGTCCTGGGTCTTGGCGTCCTGGAGCCCAAGAAGCAGAGAGTTTGGTTCTAATGACAGTGTTTGCATCGGATGTATGAATCATGTGACTGTGCTGCGTGTGACCATGCTCTGCCAGCCGCCAAGTAAGACGGTTAGGGGAGGCAAACGTGTCCCTGACCTTGGGGAAAGCCATGTCACGTATGAAAGACATAGATTGAACAAATAACGACAAAGGGGCATCTGTTATGGAAGAGGGAAGTGAGAGCGGCCAAGAAGCCTATTGCAGTCTAGTCTGAGGGTCAGTGAAGACTTCCCTGAGGAATTGGTATTTAAGTAGTAATTAGCTAAATGAACAGTAGGGGGCAGTGTTGAGTAGGGGAACAGAGGAAGATCCCGAGACAAGAGAGGCTGAAGGAATGAGAGAAGTCCAGTCTGGTTGGAATGTGGAGGGTGGGCTTAACCATTGCCTCCACCCCAGCTGTGTGCCGTCCTTGGTTAATCTGATTCTCTGCCCACCCTCTTTCTTCCCCAAGGCAGCAGACCCTCTGCCAGAGAAGAATATACAGTCACATTAACCAGTCTGTCTCTAAGGTCACGAGCCCTAACCTCAGCTGGGTTATAAGTACAGAGCAGAAACCCTCGGACACGTCTTTAGTCTGTTCCCTATCATAGCCCTAGAGTTACTGCATACCACTCCTTTCTCTTAAGACCTTTCATAGCCCCCTCACTATGCCTCCCTCTCTTCTGATGACTTGGCTTCCTTTTTCATATAAAAAAAAAAAAAGATGCAATCAAAAGAGAATGTCCACACATTTCAACCACTACATCTACTTGTGTGTTTCCCACCTGCCTTCCTCCAGTTACCGGGATCAACTGTCCGTGCTTCTCATTAAAGCAGCCCCTCTGTTCCTGCAGTGGATCCCATCCCCTTGCACCTATTCAGTGATATTAGTCCAACAATTGACCACCCGTCCCCTGTATCTTCAACTTTCTCCCTCTGAATTATCCCTATGAGTGGTCAAATATACTCTCATCTCCTAGCCAAGAAAAACAAAAGAGAAGAAATAGAAGAAACCTTCCCTTGACCTCTATATTACTCCTGGCTACCCCATTTCATACCCCCCTTATAGGAAAACTCCTTGAAAAGGTCTCTACTCTCTGTCCTCCCATTTTTCCTTGCTCCCCTCCAGGTAGTAGGCTTTCTCCCTCCACTCCAGAGAACACTTTCCACAGTCATCAGTGACCAACACCAGAGGTGAATTTACCCTGAAACTAATAAAGCTTACACTTCAGTGATCCTCATTTTCACAAGCCCTTTCAAGACCATAGCTCTAATTTATATGCTCTATCTCAAAGACAGTCTCCAAATTATATAAACCTTGGACCCCACAAAACCTGGATCTGCCCCTCACTTCCACATTGACATATCCAATGGTCGGTGTTTCTAGTCCTTTTCTTACTACATCTATCAGCAGCATGTGACATTGTAGATCACTCCCTCATTCTTAAAAATGTTTCTTCCCTTCAGGTGCCCTTTCTCTAGATTCCCCTCCTAGTCTGCTGGCTCTCCTTCTCCATGTCTTTGGCTATTTCTTATCTCCCTGCCCTTCTAATCAGTTATGCCCCAGGACTCAACGCTGGGACCTTATCTTCAATCATTCCCTAGATAATCTCATCCAGTTTCATGGTTTTAAATACCTTCTCTATGCTGATGACTCACTTATGTACCTTTAGCCCAGGACATTTCTCCTGAACTCCAGATTTGTATGCCTATGTAGTTACTCACTCTCCCTGTTGGATGTCTGATATCTTAAATACTAACTTTGAATTCTTGATTTTCCACCAAACCTGAATTCCTATAGTCTTTCCTGTCTCAGTAAGTGATAATTCCATTCTTCCAGGTGCTCAGGAAAACAAAGCAAAAAACCTCTTGCTTTCATGTTTTACATCCAATTTGTCAGAAAATCCTGTTGCTTCTCTCTTAAAAATAATATCCAGCATCTGACCACTTCTCATCATTGTCGAATACTGCTCTCTTACCCCCATGCTGCCGTCCTCTCTTGCCTGGATATTGCAGTCACCTGCTAACTCATCTTCCTGCCTCCACAATTGACTGTTTATATTTGTTATATTTTAGTCAAAGTCAGATCATATCACTTCTTTGCTCAAAATCATCTAACTGGGGATAGGGGCTAAATATAGAGAGAGGAAGTGAGACAGGGATACTCAGGGAAGATCAGATGGTTAAAGGACCCATGAGTGCTTTTAAGGAGTTAGGTCATCATCCTCGGTGAAATGGAAGGTATCTGAAGAGATTTAAAAGGGGACTTACCCAGATTTTCTTTTTTAAATGATGCTTTGCTTTGATAATCCATTCTGCCCCGGAAGAACAGAGTCGTAGGATTTCTAGTACCCTCTAGAATTTGAGAACTTGGACATACGTGATAACCAATATTGTCATTTATGTTTACAAAGAAAGCTAAAAATGATAGCATCTCCATGCATTGACTGTGCTTGTTTGTTTTTTAAATAAGGAATTAAATAAATTCACTCCCAGTTCTTTATACTTTTACAAAATGGTAAAATCCAAAAAAATTTCAGATAAGTAGATGGGAAATGCATAGGAACAATGCAGCCTTTTTTTTCTTTTTTCTTTTTTTTGAGATTATATTGATATTAGGGTTGTTTCTGTGATTTGATTCTCAAGGATTTCAATTATCTTGCTCCTCTGTTTGCCTTGTTTATGTATGAGGCATATGCAGGTAAAGTTTTTATCAGCCAGTTGAAATTTCCTGATCATTTTCTGGGTCTAGTTGCGTCTGTGTTGGGTATTACAGGGTACTGTTAGTAATGAAATGTTGACATAGCACTTCAGCTATTGTTTAAAACAGTGTTTAAGGACTGGGTGGCTAAAATTTGCTTCATTCATTCCAATGACCCTCTGCTTGGGGTTAGCTTTCCTCTCTTGAAACTACAGATCTATGTTTCCCATCCTTTTAACAACTCATTTCTCAGCTCAACATCCTTCTCTCCATGAACCCCTTTACCATAAATTCTACCTAGGCATCAAGTTAATGGTCCAGCAAAAATGTGGATATTTTCCCTCCCTAAGTCATCCCCAAACAAACTCAGGAAGAAATGTATTGAGACTCAACCTAGTGAAACCAAAGCCAAAAGAATCTAACTTTCTTTGGAAAATGATTCTCAGTTTAAAAAAAAAAGCAGTAAGTGTTTTGCATCTTATCCTTCAGGAAGCTCCAGAGTCAAATTGACTTTATGCAGCTTCTCTTTCTGATATGGTAGGAGTTCTATTTGAAGGGAAATTAAATATCCACAGTTTAGTAAGTCAGACTGTACTATTTTAATTTAGGTTTTCTGTTACTGTTGGTGGGAGACAATTCTCTTGGGTCTCTTGTGTTTCTGCGTGTCTTGTGAGTGAGGCACTAGCTGCCTTTTGTTCCAAACTCTCTTCTCAGGGATGTTTATATGGTGAACAGCTTTAGGAAATAAAGAAAATGTCTCCTCCAGAACATAGGGCAGCCAGGCTTACTCTCCAGTATAATAACTATCTCCCCCCCAGAGCAAAAGACAGGCAAGTTGCTGCCCATTAAAGATGATTTGGGTTCCTTAAGTTACCAGGGTTCCTCTCCAAACCTAACACAAACCACTGCATTTGCAGACATCCAGCCGGACCCATCTATATTGCCCCCCTCCCACCCATGGGATTTGGGGTAAGGGAAATTGACAGTGATATGACGATGCCTGTGCTCCTTGCTATGCCATCAGTGAAAGTCCCTTGTCTCTGACAAGGAATATCATGTGTTTTTCAGGCTACCTTATTACCTTGCAAGTCAGGTGAAATCTCAGACTCTTCAGCTATTGACAACTATGAAATAATGTCAGTTATTTAAAGAATGCTTTAAACAGGAAAAATATTGCTTTAAAATCTATACTGAGTGATTCTGTAACATGAAACGTATGCCTCTGAGTTTGTCCATACTTTTATCTGTTTTTTACTTTACTCAATTTATTTCCTCTGCCTGGAATTTCATACCCTCCACATATTTATCTAAGTCATTTAACAGCTGTTATTTGGAAAATTTTCTGAAGAGTGTCACTTTTTAATATATAAAGAAGTCAATAGCTCATGTTGCAAAAAACTGATTGAAATAAAAGGATTCAACGTTAATCACATTTTGTACTATGGTAAGCAACAATTTTAATAAGGAATATTCTTTCATTCCTTTGTTCAACCGTTTATTATGCACCTAGTTTGTGCCAGGTACAGTGTTGGATCTTGAGGATACAGAAATAGGGAATTCTTAGTATAATGAAGGACAGGAGTAAAGGAACATAAAATAATGAGATAAAGATGAGACAAAATCCATGCCAGTATGGATTTTATAATCTTCTCCCACCATTACAAACCATGGCTTTGTACAGCTTTTGCGATTTATTTAGAATTATATAGTACCCTAAGATTCTGACCCACCTCTCCTTCTTAGACCATTATCTTATACCACAGAGGGAGAAATGAAGTATGTCTACCATGTGGACACGTGTATTAGTAAGAAATTTGGTTGCAAGTGAAAGAACGCCTAATTCAAGCATATTTTTCTCAAGGATGTGGGGATGGTAATGACTGGCTCACATAACTGAAAAGTCCAGGGGGTGGTATGCCCAGACATTTCTAGATCCAAGCACTCACATGATAGAACCCAGTGTCCACTTTACTCTTTCCATTTCTGAGTTCTGGTTTCCCTTGTGTGGATTCCGTTCTCCAGAAGGCTCTCCCATAGTTCTGTCAAGATGCCTCCTGGGCTTCCATTCCATCCTTTAATTTACTCAAGAAAAAAAAAGAAATAATCTTTTGGCAGAATTTCCAATAAAAATCCCGGAATTAAACCCCGGCAGCCTGACTTAGATCACATACTTATTCCTGAACCAGTAATGCCAAGGGAGTACAATGCTCAGATTGGCCAGGGATGGGTCATGTGACTCTCACTGGAGTTGGAAGTAAAGATAGATAGATCCACTCAAACCGTATTACCTGAATATATGGAAGGGATGGATCCCCAAAGAAATTCTACTTACTGTAACTAGATGAATGGGGGACACACAAAAACAATATATGTCTCTTGTTAACCTAAAGGTCTTTTAAAAAAAAAAAAAAAGACTAGGAGTCCTTTTTTTTTTTTTAATTAATTAATTTAGTTAGTTATTTTTGGCTGTGTTGGGTCTTCGTTGCTGTGCGCGGGCTTTCTCTAGTTGCAGTGAGCGGGCGCTACTCTTCGTTGCAGTGCACGGGCTTCTCATTGCGGTGGCTTCTCTTGTTGCGGAGCACGGGCTCTAGGTGTGCGGGCTCAGTAGTTGTGGCGCACGGGCTCAGTTGCTCTGCGGCATGTGGGATCTTCCCAGACCAGGGCTCGAATCCATGTCCCCTGCATTGGCAGGTGGATTCCCAACCACTGTGCCACCAGGGAAGTCCCTAAAGGTCCTTTTTTTAAATGTTCAAATATAGACACTATTTATAAACATTTCTTGAAATCATCAAATACGTATAGTACAATTGGAAAGTAGGTTACTCAAGTCTGTTGCTAAAGCAGTCATCAGTTAAACAATGATTGCCAATATACAGAACAGTATCTTCATGTTTATGTTGCTTTAAATGTTGGCCTAAATTGCATAACATCATTAAAATATAGTGAAACCTTAACAGTACATTTTCCCACATTGTTTTAAATGCAGGGAATAGTACCTGTAGGATGCCCATCTAGTCACCCTCAAGGTACCACCATTCACCTGGTGGTAGCTTACCGAGGTTAAAAAAAATTCTGAAGTGCTAGCCTCATAAACTTACCTGCTATTTTCTCCCTGTTAACATCAACCCAAGGAACCAAATGTGATGTGAGAGTTGATAGGTTGGAAGAAAAGAAATGACATTTTTACTCTTCCTTGAAGGGCTTTAATTTATAATAATCCATGCATTGTAATGATTCAGCAAAGTTTTGTTAAAAACTTCTGCATATCATAGGCATCCTTAATATCATAGTTAATCAAAGTAGGTATTTCTTTTCTCACAAGTTAAAGTTCCAATTTCTAAACTGAGCCATCTTCTTGTTACAATAATTTTACAGGTAGCTTGCTAAAGAAATCCACTTGTGATAATACAAATAAGAATATATATGGTAAATTGCATTATTGTAACAGATATTTGTTACCCTTCCCTGGAGATTTACACTGCCCTGCCCATGTCAGGAATCACATGATTTGAGTTGACCAATGAAGTGTGAGTAAAAGTGACAGATGCTACTTCCAAGCAGAAACTTTAAGAGCCATTGCTTGGTTCTGCCATTTTCTCTCTTCCCTTCTGCCACAAGATCAGCAAATTGTTTTTGTTAGCCATTGAAATTCTGGGTCCTTGTTACTGCGGCATAACTTAGCCTAAACCCACTGATACAAACCCAAATAATTAAAAGGATATTGCAGCCGCTTAAATGTGATTATGCTCTCAGTTTAAAAATAGCTTTGTGGGGGGGGACCCTCAGGATGGCGGAGGAGTAAGACGTGGAGATCAGCTTCCTTCCCACAAATACATCAGAAATACATCTACATGTGGAACAACTCCTACAGAACACCTACTGAATGCTGGCAGAAGACCTCAGACTTCCCAAAAGGCAAGAAAATCCCCATGTATCTGGGTAGGGCAAAAGAAAAAAGAAAAAACAGAGACAAAAGAAGAGGGATGGGACCTGCACCACTGGGAGGGAGCTGTGAAGGAGGAAACGTTTCCACACACTAGGAAGCCCCTTTGCTGGCAGAGACAAGGGCTGGGCAGGGGGGAAGCTTCAGAGCCACGGAGGAGAGCACAGCGACAGGGGTGCGGAGGGCAAAGAGGAGAGATTCCCGCACAGAGGATCGGTGCCGACCAGCACTCACCAGCCCCAGAGGCTTGTCTGCTCACCCACCAGGGCCGGTGGGGGCTGGGAGCTGAGGCTCAGGCTTCAGAGGTCAGATCCCAGGGAGAGGACTGGGGTTGGCTGCGTGAACACAGCCTGAAGGGGGCTAGTGCGCCACAGCTAGCTGGGATGGAGTCCAGTAAAAACTCTGGACCTGCCTAAGAGGCAAGAGACCATTGTTTCGGGGTGTGCAAGGAGAGGGGATTCCTTCCCTGTCTGCCCACAGAAGGCAGAGCACCACCTAAACGAGCTCCAGAGACGGGTGCAAGCTGTGGCTATCAGCTCGGACCCCAGAGACAGGCATGAAACGCTAACACTGCTGCTGCAGCCACAAAGAATCCTGTGTGCAAGCACAGGTCACTATCCACACACCTCCTGCTCAACCCCCTCTGGGAGCCTGTGCAGCCCACCACTGCCAGGGTCCCGTGATCCAGGGACAAGTTCCTCAGGAGAACACACGGTGTACCTCAGGCTGTTGCAACGTCACACTGGCCTCTGCCGCTGCAGGCTCGCCCCACATTCCAGTTGTAACTGTTGTACCCCTCCGTACCCCCAGCATGAGTGAGCCAGAGCCCCCTAATCAGCTGCTGCTTTAACCCCATCCTGACTGGGCGGGAACAGAAACCTAAGGGCAACCTACATGCAGAGGTGGGGACAAAACCAAAGCTGGACCCCAAGAGATGTGCGAACAAAGAAGAGAAAGGGAAATTTCTCCATGCAGCCTCAGGAGCAGCAGATTAAATCCCCACAATCAATCAACTTGAGGTACCCTGTATCTGTGGAATACCTGAATAGACAATGAATCAACCCAAAATTGAGGCAGTGGGCTTTGGGAACAACAGTAGACTTGGGGTTTTCTGTCTGCAACTGACTTGTTTCTGATTTTTAAGTTTATCTTAGTATAGTTTTTAGCACTTGTTGTCACTGGTGGATTTGTTTATTGGTTTGGTTGCTCTCTACTTTTTTTAAATTACTTTTCTATTTTTTTCATTTTAATAATTTTTTAATTTTTTATTTTAATTATTTTATTTAATTTTTTAAAAATATTTTTTCTTTCTTTTTTTCTCCCTTTTCTTCTGAGCCGTGTGGCTGACAGGGTCTTGGTGCTCTGGCCTGGTGTCAGGCCTGAGCCTCTGAGGTGGGAGAGCCGAGTTCAGGAAATTAGACCACCACAGACATCCAGGCCCCACGTAATATCAGTCAGCGAGAGATCTCCCAGAGATCTCCATCTCATGCTAAGACCCAGCTCCACCCAACGGCCAGCAAGGTCCAGTGCTGGAGGCCCCATACCAAACAAATAGTAAGACAGGAACACAACCCCACCCATTAGCAGAGAGACTGCCTAAAATCATACTAAGTTCACAGACACCCCAAAACACACCACCAGACGCAGCCCTGCTCACGAGACACAGGCACAAATCCCCTCCACCAGGAAGCCTACACAAGCCACTGAACCAAACTTACCCACTAGGGGCAGACGCCAAAAACAATGGGAACTACAAACCTGCAGCCTGCGAAAACAAGACCCCAAACAGTAAGTTAAGCAAAATGGAAACACAGAGAAACACGCAGCAGATGAAGGAGCAAGGTAAAAACCCACAAGACCAGACAAATGAAGAGGAAATAGGCAGTCTACCTGAAAAAGAATTCAGAGTAATGATAGTAAAGATGATCCAATATCTTGGAAATAAAATGGAGAAAATACAAGAAACATTTAACAAGGACCTAGAAGAACTAAAGAGCAAACAAACAGTGATGAACAACAAAATAAATGAAATTAAAAATTTTCTAGAAGGAATCAATAGGAGATAACTGAGGCAGAAGAAGGGGTAAGTGACCTGGAATATAAAATAGTGGAAATAACTACTGCAGAGCAGAATAAAGAAAAAAGAATGAAAAGAATTGAGGACAGTCTCAGAGACCTCTGGGACAACATTAAACACACCAACATTCAAATTATAGGGGTCCCAGAAGAAGACAAGAAAAAGAAAGGGTCTGAGAAAATATGTGAAGAGATTATAGATGAAAACTTCCATAACATGGGAAAGGAAATAGTCACTCAAGTCCAGGAAGTGCAGAGAGTCCCATACAGGATAAATCCAAGGAGAAACACACCAAGACACATATTAATCAAACTATCAAAAATTAAATACAAAGAACAAATATTAAAAGTAGCAATGGAAAAACAACAAATAACATCAAGGGAATCCCCATAAGGTTAACAGCTGATCTTTCAGCAGAAACTCTGCAAGCCAGAAGGGACTGGCAGGACATATTTAAAGTGATGAAAGGGAAAAACCTACAACCAAGATTACTCTACCTGGCAAGGATCTCATTCAGATTCAACAGAGAAATTAAAACCTTTACAGACAAGCAAAAGCTAAGAGAATTCAGCACCACCAAACCAGCTTTACAACAAATGCTAAAGGATCTTCTCTAGGCAGGAAACACAAGAGAAGGAAAAGACCTACAATAACAAACTCCAAACAATTAAGAAAATGGTAATAGGAACATACATATTGATAACTACCTTAAATGTAAATGGATTAAATGCTCCAACCAAAAGACATAGACTGGCTGAATGGTTACAAAAACAAGACCCGCATACATGCTGTCTACAAGAGACCCACTTCAGACCTAGGGACACATACAGACTGAAAGTGAGGGGATGGAAAAAGATATTCCATGCAAATGGAAATCAAAAGAAAGCTGGAGTAGCAATTCTCATATCAGACAAAATAGACTTTAAAATAAAGACTATTAAAAGAGACAAAGAAGGACACTACATAATGATCAAGGGATCAATCCAAGAAGAAGACATAACAATTATGAATATTTCTGCACCCAACATAGGAGCACCTCAATACATAAGGCAAATGCTAACAGCCATTAAAGGGGAAATTGACAGTAACACAATCATAGTAGGGGACTTTAACACCTCACTTCCACCAATGGACAGATCATCCAAAATGAAAATAAATAAGGAAACACAAACTTTAAATGATACATTAAACAAGATGGACTTAATGATATTTATAGGACATTCCATCCAAAAACAACAGAACACACTTTCTTCTCAAGTGCTCATGGAACATTCTCCAGGATAGATCATATTTTGGGTAACAAATCAAGCCTTGGTAAATTTAAGAAAATTGAAATCATATCAAGTATCTTTTCTGACCACAACACTATGAGACTAGATATCAATTACAAGGAAAAAAATGTAAAAAATACAAACACAAGGGGGCTAAACAGTATGCTAATAAATAACCAAGGGATCACTGAAGAAATCAAAGAGGAAATCAAAAAATACCTAGAAACAAATGACAATGAAAACACGACGACCCAAAACCTATGGGATGCAGCAAAAGCAGTTCTAACAGGGAAGTTTATAGCAATACAATCCTACCTCAAGAAACATCTCAAATAAACAACCTAACCTTACAGCTAAAGCAATGAGAGAAAGAAGAACAAAAAAACCCTGAAGTTAGCAGAAGTAAAGAAATCATAGGGCTTCCCTGGTAGTGCAGTGGTTGAGAGTCCACCTGCCAATGCGGGGGACACGGGTTCGGGCCCTGGTCTGGAAAGATCCCACATGCCCTGGAGCAACTGGGCCCGTGAGCCACAACTACTGAGCCTGCGTGTCTGGAGCCTGTGCTCTGCAACAAGAGAGGCTGCGATAGTGAGAGGCCCGCGCACCGCGATGAAGAGTGGCCCCCGCTCGCCGCAACTGGAGAAAGCCCTCGCACAGAAACGAAGACCCAACACAGCCAAAAATAAATAAATAAATAAATAAATTTATTAAAAAAAAAAAAAAAGAAATCATAAAGATCAGATAAGAAATAAATGAAAAAGAAATCAAGGAAACAATAGCAAAGATCAATAAAAATATAAGCTGATTCTGTGAGGAGATAAACAATATTGATAAACCACTAGCCAGACTCATCAAGAAAAAAAGGGAGAAGACTCAAATCAACAGAATTAGAAATGAAAAAGGAGAAGTAACAACTGACACTGCAGAAATACAAAGAATCATGAGAGATTACTACAAGCAACTATATGCCAATAAAATGGACAACCTGGAAGAAATGGACACATTCTTAGAAAAGCACAACCTTCCAAGACTGAACCAGGAAGAAATAGAAAATATAAACAGACCAATCACAAGCACTGAAATTGAAACTGTGATTAAAAATCTTCCAACAAACAGAAGCCCAGGACCAGATGGCTTCACAGGTGAATTCTGTCAAACATTTAGAGAAGAGCTAAAACCTATCCTTCTCAAACTCTTCCAAAATATAGCAGAGGGAGGAACACTCCCACACTCATTTTACGAGGCCACCATCTCCCTAATACCAAAACCAGCAAAGATGTCACAAAAAAAGAAAACTACAGACCAATATCACCGATGAACATAGATGTAAAAATCCTCAACAAAATACTGCAAACAGAATCCAACAGCACGTTAAAAGGATCATACACCATGATCAAGTGGGGTTTATCCCAGGAATGCAAGGATTCTTCAATATACGCAGATCAATCAGTGATACACAATATTAACACTGAAGGATAAAAACCAAATGATCATCTCAATAGATGCAGAAAAAGCTTTTGACAAAATTCAACAAACATTTATGATAAAAACTCTCCAGAGAGTAGGCATAGAGGAAAACTTACCTCAACATAATAAAGGCCATATATGACAAACCCACAGCCAACATCGTTCTCAATGGTGAAAAACTGAAACCATTTCCACTAAAATCAGGAACAAGACAAGGATGCCCACTCTCACCACTGTTATTCAACATAGTTTTGGAAGTTTAGCCACAACAATCAGAGAAGAAAAAGAAATAAAAGGAATCCAAATCAGAAAAGAAGAAGTAAAGCTGTCACTGTTTGCAGATGACATGATACTATACACAGAGAATCCTAAAGATGCTACCAGAAAACTACTAGAGCTAATCAATGAATTTGGTAAAGTAGCAGGATACAAAATTAATGCACAGAAATCTCTTCCATTCCTATACACTAGTGATGAAGAATCTGAAAGAGAAATTAAGGAAACACTCCCATTTATCACTGCAACAAAAAGAATAAAATACCTAGGAACAAACCTACCTAAAGAGACAAAAGACCTGTATGCAGAAAACTATAAGACCCTGATGAAAGAAATTAAAAATGATACAAACAGATGGAGAGATATAGCATGTTCTTGGATTGGAAGAATCAGTATTGTGAAAATGACTATACTACCCAAAGCAATCTACAGATTCAGTGCAATCCCTATCAAACTACCAATGGCATTTTTCACAGAACTAGAACAAAAAACTTCACAATTTGTACGGAAACACAAAAGACCCCGAACAGCCAAAGCAATCTTGAGAAAGAAAAACGGAGCTGGAGGAATCAGGCTCCCTGACTTCTGACGACACTACAAAGCTACAGTAATCAAGACAGTATGGTACTGGCACTAAAACAGAAATATAGATCAATGGAACAGGATAGAAAGTCCAGAGATAAACCCACGCACATATGGTCACCTTATCTTTGATAAAGGAGGCAAGAATATACAATGGAAAAAAGACAGCCTGTTCAATAAGTGGTCCTGGAAAACTGGACAGCTACATGTAAAAGAATGAAATTAGAACACTCCCTAACACCATACACAAAACTAAACTCAAAATGGATTAAAGACCTAAATGTAAGGCCAGACACTATAAAACTCTTAGAGGAAAACATGGGAAGAACACTCTTTGACATAAATCACAGCAACATCCTTTTTGCCCCACCTCTTAGAGAAATGGAAATAAAAACAAAAATAAATAAATGGGACCTAATGAAACTTAAAAGCTTTTGCACAGCAAAGGAAACCATAAACAAGATGAAAAGACAACCCTCAGAATAGGAGAAAATATTTGCAAACGAAGCAACTGACAAAGGATTAATCTCCAAAATATACAAGCAGCTCATGCAGCTCAATATCAAAAAAAGAAACAACCCAATCCAAAAATGGGCAGATCTAAGTAGACATTTCTCCAGAGAAGATATACAGATTGCCAACAAACACATGAAAGCATGCTCAATGTCACTAATCATTAGAGAAATGCAAATCAAAACTACAATGAGGTATCACCTCACACAGGTCAGAATGGCCGTCATCAAAAAAATCTACAAACAGTAAATGCTGGGGAGGGTGTGGAGAAAAGGGAACCCTATTGCACTGTTGTTGCGAATGTAAATTGATACGGCCACTATGGAGACTAGTATAGAGGTTCCTTAAAAAACTAAAAATAGAACTACCATATGACCCAGCAATCCCACTACTGGGCATATACCCTGAAAAAACCATAGTTCGAAAAGAGTCATGTACCACAGTGTTCATTGGAGCACTATTTACAGTAGCCAGAATATGGAAGCAATCTATGTTTCCATCGACAGGCGAATGGATAAAGAAGATGTGGCACATATATACAGTGGAATATTATTCAGCCATAAAAAGAAATGAAATTGAGTTATTTGTAGTGAGGTGGATGGACCTAGAGTCTGTCATACATAGTGAAGTAAGTCAGAAAGAGGAAAACAAATACTGTATGCTAACACTTATATATAGATTCTAAAATAAAAAAGAAAAATGGTTCTGATGAACCTAGGGGCAGGACAGGAATAAAGATGCAGACGTAGAGAATGGGCTTGAGGACACGTTGAGGGGGAAGGGTAAGCTGGGACGAAGTGAGAGAGTACCATTGACATATATACACTACCAAGTGTAAAATAGATAGCTAGTGGGAAGCAGCTGCATAGCACAGGGAGATCAGCTTGGTGCTTTGTGACCACCTAGAGGGGTGGGATAGGGAGGGTGGGAGGGAGACACAAGAGGGGGGGATTATGGGGATATATGTATACATATAGCTGATTCATTTTGTTATGCAGCAGAAACTAATACAGCATTGTAAAGCAATCATACTCTAATAAAGATGTTAAAAAATAAATAAATGAAATAAAGTCCACATCTAAGGCAGAAGTTACACACACACACACACAAAATAAATAAATGAATGAATGAATGAATAAATAAATAAATAAAAATAAAAATAGCCTTGTACGCCCCTGCCCCCGAAGGTTAGAGAGATATAGCCTGTACTAATTAGGAAAAACTCAATATTTTGAGTGTTGGTAATGAGCTGTGTGTGACTAGCTTGCATCGTTTCTGCCTAGACATTGCATAGTTCTATTGTCATGACTCTGTGATCACAGGTATTGAATAGTCCCTTATTACTTTACTTTAAATAACTCTAATATTTGATTTTGTGTCTTAGCCAGTCCTTCAATAGTGATGTGACTTAGGTCTTGCCCTTCACGACTATTTTGTAGTACCTTGTTTTTATTCACAGTGAGTTCAAATATGTTTACTAAAGTACTCCAATCAGTCAACCTGGTGCAATCATATTCAATTCGGTCAGAAATTTTAAAGTAAAAGTCACCTGAAGGATATATTTAAACCCTTTTTCTTTTTCCCATTTCTTTTTTTTTTTTTTTAATTTTTATTTATTTATTTATTTATTTTTGGCTATGTTGGGTCTTCGTTTCTGTGCGAGGGCTTTCTCCAGTTGCGCCAAGCGGGGGCCACTCTTCATCGCGGTGCACGGGCCTTTCACTGTCGTGGCCTCTTGTTGCGGAGCACAGGCTCCAGACGCGCAGGCTCAGTAGTTGTGGCTCACGGGCCCAGTTGCTCCGCGGCATGTGGGATCTTCCCAGACCAGGGCTCGAACCCGTGTCCCCTGCACTGACAGGCAGACTCTCAACCACTGCGCCACCAGGGAAGCCCCTTCCCATTTCAATGAAAGATACAGCAGTATAGTAAATTATCTATCTTCTGGATATGTAATCTCAAATTATATGTATGTATAGCAGGTACAGTTTCCAACCTGGACTAAAAAGCAAATGGACTTTTTTTTTTCACTTATGTAGAACATCTATTCTTATGGATAGCCTAAATCTGTTATTTAATTCAGGATATCACTATCTTCCACCGTTCTCACTCTGGTTTTATGTCTCAATTATGGGAGGAGTACTAATATCATGACAAGCCTTCTGGGTAGTGGCAGTTGAGTCCTTGTCATTCTCCACCTACACTGACATCTGCCAAGATGACTTTATTTTTCCTGATCCTCAGTCACTGGTGCTGGCAGGATATTAGCACATCCCCTAATCCTGGCAGTAAGACCTTCACTTTATCCATTCTCTGTGTCACTTTCCTGCTGCCCTTAGGAGATAGAACGTTTTCCTCCCTCCGGTGTCACGCTCAGAGGTTTCAATGGTCTGCCCCTTCCTGCACTTGGACTTTGCTGGGGCATGAAATAGGTACAAGGGAACATTCTCAGGAATTCCTCATTGTCTGCCCTTCTCTTGTGACTTACCCCTTTCTTCCTTTACCCAGGATATTGTTGATTCAGTCTGCTGATATGTTACTTTGACTCTTCAACTGGTCTTTGAGACCCACTGTTTATACTCAGACTAATCCTTTTGAGATCCAAAAGCTAAGAACTTGACTGTCTTATGCCTGCATACTGCCATGTCATTCCTTACTTGAAGTAGTTTGTATAGAATACTGTACCTGTTACCTAAATAGGAAAAAGGGTTACAGAATAACAGGAGGTAGCATGTGTTCCAAAAAAGAACAATCATTATTATATCAAAATACTATTCTATCACAGATATATATATATTATATATATATATATATATAAAATATATATATATAGTCATAGATTAAACAAAACGCACAAACTTTAGGCTCTTGGTACAGCATCTTTTTATCAAAGGCCAGATATTTGGGGGGAGAAATTAATATTTGTTTTCACTGGTCCTTCCATCTATTCCTGTCTGCAGACTAGGGTGATACTGAAGAGTATATTATAAATCTTTGCCACCCAACGTGTCATGGAACACATTATCTTGTTTCACACTTATTCTGTTCAATAAAAGTATTTCCTTAGATTCACATCCTCTTCATTTATGTATTTTAATTATTACTCTCAGTAAAGAGTCTCTGAATACACTCAAATTTTACATATTTTAGTGCACTATCAGACCTTACAATGAGGACCCATCTTTTTTAACAAGAAAAATGTCATGGTTATTATAGATAACAGGTGTTATGGTTATTCCAGATAAAAGAGTAAAGCCAAAATGAACACAATCAAATGAAAGATCAAAAAGAACACAACAAACTGAACGTGAAATATTTGTTCCTTGTTTATGAATATTAATTTATATTTTATAATAAGCAGTTATTTCTTTCCTCTTTAGATAATCTTTTTTTTTTTTTTTGCAGAACTACTGCCTCCGTTTATTTTTATTTATTTATTTTTAAAAATTTTTTTCAAACATCTTTATTGGAGTATAATTGCTTTACAATGTTGTGTTAGCTTCTGCTGTATAACAAAGTGAATCAGCTATACATATACATATATCTCCATATCTCCTCCCTCTTGCGTCTCCCTCCCACCCTCCCCATCCCACGCCTCTAGGTGGTCACAAAGCACCAAGCTGATCTCCCTGTGCTATGCGGCTGCTTCCCACTAGCTATCTATTTTACATTTGGTAGTGTATATATAAGTCCATGCCACTCTCTCACTTCGTCCCAGCTTACCCTTCCCCCACCCCGTGTCCTCAAGTCCATTCTCTATGTCTGCATCTTTATTCCTGTCCTGCCCCTAGGTTCTTTAGAACCATTTTTTTTTTTAGATTCCATATACATGTGTTAGCATACGGTATTTGTTTTTCTCTTTCTGACCTACTTCACTCTGTATAACAGACTCTAGGTCCATCCACCTCACTACAAATAACTCAGTTTCGAAGTACTTTTATTTTGTTAGAGGATGACCCTTTCTGTTAGCATTGGTAATTGCTGTACTTTACCTCTTGCTGTGACTTCAGCAAAAGGTTGTCCCCAAGCCCTGATCTGGCTTTGCTCGGTGAGAGATCCCTAGAAGCTACTATTTTAGCTTTAATCCAGTACATGCATTATTTTTTTAATTTTTTTTTCTTTTTATTTATTTACTTTTGGCTGCGCTGGGTCTTCGCTGCTGCGTGCAGGCTTTCTCTAGTTGTGGTGAGCAGGGGCTACTCTTTGTTGTGGTGCGCTGGCTTCTCATTGCAGTGGCTTCTCTTGTTGTGGAGCACAGGACCTAGGCGTGCGGGCTTCAGTAGTTGTGGCTCGTGGGCTCTAGAGCACAGGCTCAGTAGTTGCAGCGCATGGGCTTAGTTGCTCCGCAGCATGTGGGATCTTCCCGGACCAGGGCTCGAACCCATGTCCCCTGCATTGGCAGGCGGATTCTTAACCACTGCGCCACCAGGGAAGCCCAGTATATGCATTTTTTTTAATCAGGTTTTATATTTTAATGACTTCCTGCAACTCCCCAAAGTGAAATACATCATAAATAAGTATCTCTGCAGAGGTGTGATAGCCCAATAGTCTGGCCAGTTGTCACAGGAGGAGGTAACACTACAGGTTTGGCAGATCTCAAGAGACATTTAAGATGAGCTGGTGGTACTCGTGAGTGTTATGGGAGACAAAGAAGATAGTCATTATTTATCAACTCAGTTTTGATAAATTAAAGTTTATTTTCCCAGCCAACATAATGTTCCCACTTACCTGTTCCAGTCAACTTTCCTATTATGTGGAAAGTGTTGAATGCAAATATAAGAAACTAGACAGACTCATGTTAAGGAAAAAAATAAAAAAGGTATTATAAGGTTACTGGGTATCTCACCGAAGCTAAGGCCCAGCATGCAATTTCTCAGGAAACAGTAGAGCCAAGACCTGGGCTCTGCTCCATTTGCTCTCCCTGCTCCTCCTTCCATGTGGCGGGGTGAGCCCGTGTCGTCATGGTACACACCACGTCCTGGCTTTTGCACGTGCCCGTCCCTTAGGCTGGCGTGCCCTTTCATGGGTTCCTTTGAATAGGCATCCCCATCCCTTTTTCCACAGCAGCCTGGTTCTCCACTCTATCCCCTCACTGCTTCCTTCCTAGCATTTAAAATAATGGGAAACTATCTTGTTTACTTGTTTATTACCCCAGACTTGAATGTAAGTTTCATGAGGAGCTTGATTCTCCTCTGTATTCCCGTCATCTAGACATTTGCCCCCACACAGTAGGTACTCAATAAGTGTTGGCTGGATGAATGTAGAAATACAGGCTCAGCTGTCATGATTAGGGGTCCCCAGGCAGGTAAAAGGGAAAGGGGGCCATTGTGAGCTAGGAGAGACTCCCCAAAATGTCCACAAGCACTTGGCTCCCTTAACCAACCTCTAGTATTTTCTCAGCGAAGCAAGAGGATGTGCATCACGTGCTGGCCCTAGCCTAATCCCTTCACCAGTTTAGCTCAAGGAGCTAAGTCACTGCACCACTCATAGAAGATCAGGGTGTGGGTCCTGAATCCTGTCAAATCAATGCTCCAGATACCACGCCATCGTATATGAAAGGACTCTTAAAGCTTGAGATTAATTAAAGCTTAAGATTAAGATTTATCTTACAAGTCGATCCTCGTTATTCTTGGATCCCCTATTTGTGAATTTGCCTACTCACTAAAATTTACTTGCAACTCAAAAGTTAATACCTGCTGTTGATTTCATGGATGTGCACAGGGGTGGTGAAAAATTTAAGTCACTCAGATGCACGTGTTTCCAACTGAGGTTGAACTAGGCGAGTCTCTGCCTTACTATTTCAGCTCTCGTGCTAGAAACAGGTGTCCTTTTTGTAGTCTCTTTAGTGCCGCCTTTTTTTTTTTTTTCTGTTTAAGTTGGTCCCCAAGCATAGTGCTGAAGTGCTATCTAGTGTTCCTAAGTACAGAAGGCTGTGATGTGCCTTACGGAGAAAATACATCTGTCAGATAAACTTCATCAGGCATGAGTTATAGTGCTGTCCATGAGTTTAATGCTAATGAGTCAACAATATATATTAAATAAAGTGTCTTTAAACATAAAACAAGATGATGTATCGATCAGTGGACAAAACTGTTATGACAAGAGGCTTGCAGGAACCTATCCTGTATTTCCCCTAGGAGCAGTGGTTCAGTGTTTGTTATTTCAGTGTTCACGGTGACTCTACAGAACGAAACTGTCATGAATAATGAGAATCGACTGTGTGTATTAATCTAGTGAGACTTCCTTCAAGGAACTTTCATACCTTCTTTTATTGACTATATCAAGTAGCCCTTCCAGATGTTTGCTTGAAGCACATCTTTGTTTTGTTTTTTTTCAAATCAAGCCATTCAGCACACAAATCTTTGATGAAGATTGTGCACCTTTCAATGACGTTATTTGTTTTTCTTGGTCACTTATCTAAGTTCATCTCAGGTAATTGGTGTCAGGCTCATGAGAACTATATATGCATCTGTGAATACTTGGGGCTGGACGTCAATGCTTTGCTACTGCTGACTAGAGAAACAGAGATTGTATTTCTTATAGTCTACTGTTGACAGGCCCGGGAAAGAGCTCACTGAGCTGTGAAAGTTGACATTTGGTACACAGCCACTCAACCTGCATGGTGGCAAAGCTGCATGTTACATTCTTTCTAACATGTCTGGTCATTCCTCATATTGCCTGTCACTTGTCTTGGACCTAAAAATAATTAGGAAGTAATAATGGGAAGCAGAATGTCGGAGATAGATAAGATGAATAATGAAGATTAAGTTCAGTGGAATCATTATAAATTGACTGACTAGAAGAAATGGAAAGGAAAGGAGATTATAGCCTTTAAAGCTGGTAGAAGCTCATCAGTGAAGGGCGATTTGGTTGGTGAAGTCAGATTTCAAACTCAATGAGGAGTATGCAGGGAACAGCCAAAAAGAGTGATGGACGCGTCATGCTTGCACGTTTAGGATTTACACATTGTCTCCTTCAGGGGCCCAGACTTGGCTTGCTCGTCATGCTGGCTTCTCTAGAGCCTGAGTGACTAATCCGTGTTGCCACTTCCTCATCAATCTGGCCTCACCCAATAAACATCTACTTGGAACGGCTATGGGAGCCAGGCAAGCTCAGACTTTGGGGATGCCAGAGAGTGTAAAGTTTAAGCGTTTGGACTGTGATGCAATAATGCCTGGGTTTGAATTACCGCCCTGCCACTCATTAACTGTGGTGTCTTAGGCCAGTAGTTCAACTGTCAGGGCCTCAGTTTCCACAACTGTAAAGCACAGATAACACTAGCACCCACCCCATCAGGCGGCTGTGAGGATTAAATGAGATAATCCACGTATCAGTCCTTTGCACAGTGCCTGGCATAGATGGAGTACTCATCTGAGATACAGAAGTTGGGGGGGCCACTGCGCCAAAGTGGTGCTTTGCTTTACCACTTAGCAAAGCAAGAGCAGTACAAGATGAGGTAGGCGGGCCAAATCCTGCAGGGCCTCAGAGGTAGCCAAGGTAAGGATTTTAAAACTTATGCTTAAGTGCATTTAGGAAGCTTTTGCATGGTTTTAAGTAGGACACTGACAACATGTTTAGAAGAAAACAGTGTTGGTTCTAATATCATTTCTATAATATACACTTCTTAACTAGAAATATTTGCAACATAGCCTCCAACCTTTAACTCCCTTCAGTTCAGCTTGGTCTCTGAGCTACCCCACCGTGCTTCTAAGTACCCCGACATCAAAGGGACCCACTAAGCTTGCCTGATGTTGATGATGACCGCACCAGGTAGAAGAAAGATTTATGGTAACCGATACCTATGGCATGCTCACCCGTGTCAGGTTCACATGCATTATTTTATTCAGACCTCACAACTACCTTCCAAGATTTTATTATCCCCTTTTTAGGGATGTGAAACTGAGGCTGGAAGTCTCACAGCTGGGATTCAAATGCTGGTTTTCTGCTCCAGGGCTCCCTGGTTTCTCCCCGATTTCCAGAGGGAACTTGAGTGTGATGAACTGACAGCCCTGAAGTCAATGCCTTAACTCTGCCTCACACCTCTGTGCCTCAGTGCCCCTATCTGAAAAATGGGACTAACACCACCTGTCTCACATGGGGGCTGTAAGGAATCACTGCAGTGTTCCTGCAAAGTGGCCAGCACAGAGCTGGACACGGAGGAACCGCTCCATCCGAGTTGCACTTTCATTTGCTGGCTTGCCGGTCTGCTGGTGTGTTCTCTGTGTCTGCACTGAAGTAACAGGAGGTTTTGAGTTGTTTCCTGTAAAGGCAGCTCCTTATCATTAAGCAGCGCCCTCATTGTCTCTGAGACGGTGTGTCATGGGTGAGGAAAACACAGCCCATCTCTCTACCGAGAGCTGTTTGTACCATTCCTGCAGCTGCACCCTCCACCCTGGATGGAGGGGGAGCAGGGATGCTCTGGGCACACGCCTTCAGGAAGCTAAGCCCCAACTCCTCCTAAATGAGTTCCCTCCAAATTGTGCTTTTTAATTAAACCTTTCAAGGTTTGATTAGGAAACTACATGAGTCATCTTTCTTTCTGAAAATGTATTTGTGGTTTGGCTAATTATGTAGTGAGATTTAATATGATTTCCCCTCATGTGTGAAATTAATACATTGGATATTTTAGAAAGGAAAACATCGAAAGCGTTTACCTGGGTGTCAGGTTGAGAGCCAATATACCCGTTCGAAGGAGTTCCAGTTAAAGCTATGCTAGGAAAAGCTGGGCTGGTTACCGATGAGTCACTTTATATGGGATGCCTCAAAGACACGCACTCTGTCTCTTAACCAATAAGTCTAATTGTGCAGCCTTTAATGGTGCCTCATTACCGGGAGAAAAAAATCTAGGTTCCTCATCAAGCTACTTCACTCCAATTCCAACTCCCACCCAACCTCGTGCATGTTTTTCTCTGACTATATCCTGCTCTGTCATTCCCCCAAACCACCAGGCTCCTTTATGCTTCAATGGCTCTGTGCAGGATGCAGCCCTCCCCGCAGTGCCTGGTCCTCTGCATCTGCATTAACCCTGTCTTTATTTTCTGTATTCTGATGCTTTGACATCCCTGGGCCTTGCTGGGAAGGACCACCCCTCCCAGGGTTAACTAATTCCTAGAGATAGGATGTAGCTCACCTGCCTGCACGCATACCTTTCCTGTGCAAACCGACCAATCTAGAGTCCCCCCACCCCTTCCTTTGTCAGACTCTTACATTCTAGACTACTCTTTCCCTGCTGCCATCACCCAAGGGCCGGGTGCCAGAGAACTAGAGACAGCTCCCATACCCCAGGGACCTGCTGAGATTATTCAGACTAGCCACCCTTCCCGTCTTGCCCATTTCTTCCCATGGAAACCCCAGTAAAGACTCTTGCCCATGTTTTTCCTTCACTCCCTCTGCCTCCCGACCGACTCTTATGCTTCCCCATTTGGCACCCCTGTGTGGCATGTCATGCCTCCTGTTTCTAGGGATCTGTGAATATAACAAGCATCTTCCTTCATGACAGCCATTTCTGTATCTGTGTGGCTCACCATATCTGATTAAAACAAATCTCGGGGACAATCAAAACAGCATCTTCCAAAATGCAGCTCAAAGGCACTTCCTCTGTGACGCCTTCCCTGTTCCTCTTGCAAAGGTGGTTCCTGCCTGTGCAAGCCGTGTTGTAGCACAGGCACATCTGTCTCCCTAAATTCCCTGTCATGTTCATCTCTGAATGCCCAACATTTAGCACAAGGCCCAGTGTGTTTATGTTTGGAGTAGACATGAGGAAAAAGTGAATGAACTGGAAATAACACAACCTTTCAAGCTGCATCCATTAGGGGATGAGTCAGAAAACAGTACAATGTGGACGTTTCCCTAACTCTCCCGAATCTGCATGGTGGTTCAGAGCACAGGCTTGGAGTTAGGTTAGTCCCCCGGTTCCAAGGTTAGTCCCCACTTCCAGCTCTGCCACATCCTACCCACGTGGCTTTGGACAAGGTGTTTCACCTCTGTGTGCTTTTTCATCTGTAAAATAGGGATGAAAATAGTATCTGTCCCCAAGTGCTAGAAAGGTTAAAAGGAAAAAGGCCACAAGTCTTCACAAACTCTTCCCTATAATCCTCTTTCCTGCCCCTCCTTCACCTCCTGACGCTCCTTATCCTTGACATCACAACTCAAGGGCCACCCCTTTAGGGAAACCTTCTCTGACATCCCTAACTAGGGCAAATCTCCCTAATGCAGACTTCTTTAACCCTGCGCAATTCTCCTTAGTAGTATTTGTCGTCCTAATTTTTAATTGACCGTCGTGACTTTTGAATGTATCTTTCCCATTAGACTGTGTATGAGTTGGCTTTCTCCAGAGAAGCAGAACCAAGAAGATGGGTACACGGTATAGAGAGAGGTTTATTTTTAGGAACTGGTTCGCCCAGTGGTGGAGGCTTGGCAGGTTCAAAATCTGCACGGTAGGCCGAAAGACTGGAGACCCAGGGAAGAGTTGCCATTTGAATCCAAAGGCAATCTGCTGGCAGAATTCTCTCTTCTTCCAGGGAGGTCCGTCATTTTCTTCTATTAAGGCCTTTGACTGATGAGATGAGGCCCACCCACACTATGGATAGTCATCTCCTTTGCTCAGTGTCTACTGATACGTTAACCCTCATCTAAAAAATACCTTCACAGCAACATAAAGAATAATGTTTGAGCAAATATCTGGGTGCCTTGGCCTAAGCAAATTGACACATAAAATTAACTGTCACACACTGTAACCTGCACGAAGGCAGGATTCCATCTAACACTGCTGCTTGGTGAACCTAGCACGTTGTATGCCCTTAGTAAATTATGAGTGAACACGAAACACTGCAGGTCGCAGCACCTAAGTGCACAGTTAGTGGAAGATGGTGTTAATCTTTATAACTGAAAATTTTAGTAGTGTTAAGATGCAAGGAGGAGATAGCCAGGAGCCAGGATTTTAAATGACTCTCATAGATGAAAGGACAATTCTCAGAACATCCACTAGTCATGGCCATCCTCATAAGGTCTCTACGCGGGAGAGTGGCCCTGAAGTGGAAGCAAGCTTTGTGTGTTTAGCAAACAGCAAGGTAACTGATGTAGCTAAAACAGGGAGCAAAGAGAGGACTATCCAGCAAGGAGGGGGCAGAGGCAGCAGGTGGCCAGGTGCTATAAGGCATTCTGTATGGTTGTGAAGACTGGAGTGTTTACCCTGGGTGACATGGTGACCACTTGTGGGTTTTGAGCCCAGCAGTGAAATCAGGGCTTCCAAGAATTAAAGGGGATCCAGTAGAGGGCACCCTGCAGCACCCTGACCCAAAAGTACATTCTTCTAAAGAAAGCTTTCTTTTGTAATTCACTCAAAGGTACCTTTTGTTCATAAGGCCTGCCTTCTAAGGATTGCTTTGGCTCCAATGTACCATTTTAAAAAAATTTTGGCTTCTGTGAGGAAAAAAGCAAGGAGGCCGGTTAGATAGGTTCTTGCAAAATCCAGGGAAGATAAGATGGTAGCTCAAACCAAGGTGGTAGCACTAGACCTTTCGAGAAGTGCTTGGATTACAAATATATATTGAAAGCAGAGACAGTGGCATTTTCTGATATTATAATGTCTGAGTCTAAGAGAAAGGAATCAGTGATAACCCCCAATGATTTTTGCCTAAGCAACTGGAAAAATGAGGTTGCAGTCAACAGAGATAGGGAAAGTTGTAATAGGGTCACAGGCATGGGGGCTGGGGCAGCAGAAGTTAGGAATTTAGGTGGAATGGTTAAGTTTGAGATGCCTAGGGATATCCAGATGGAGAAATTCAGTAGGCAGTTAGAGATACAAGTCTGGAGTTCAGGGCAGAGCCCAGATGGATGTCAGTGAGGGAGTCATCCATGTAGAGATGGTATCTAGGCCAGGAAACTGGGTAAAATCACCTGGGTAGTGAGTATTGATTGAGGTCAGGGAAATAAGGAGGAACTATCAGTAAGATAAGAGAAGAATTATGAGAGAGAGGTGTTCCAGAAGCTCAGCATTGTAAGTTTCAAGATGGAAGGAGTGATGAACAGTGTCAATTACTGCCCAGATTGGCTAATGAGACTGATACTGGGCCATTGGGTTTGTCTCCATGATGGAAATGCAGTAAAAATAATCAAATATTTGAAGGTTGTGATATCAAAGGGAGAGATATTAAGCAGTAGCTGGAGGGGTATTTGGGATCAACAGAGATAATGCAGCAAGTCTGTGTGTTGACGAAAATGATGTCGAAGAGAAAGGAAGGGGATGGAACAAAAGAGAAGAGAGAGTGCTTAAGGGAGAGAAGATCTAACCCTGGACGCTTGGAGAGTCCGTGCATAGTGGAGGGAGAGAAAACAACGTATAGATGTAGGTTGATTAGGTGGTGGGAACATATGGAAGTTCTCTTCTGATGTCTTTTTCTTAGTGAAACAGAAGCAAGGTCATTAGTAAAGAAAAAGAAGCCTATCACTTTCTCATTTGATCCCAGCACCTCCCAAACTGGACTCCCGAAGAACAGGAGCAATTGATCACAAAAGTAGTAGACACTTGAAAAATAGGAGTGATTGATTGATCACAGAAGCAACTGATTATTATTGTTTGAATGACTGAGTCATCCTTATAAGGCTTGAACGTACTATAGTTTATTCCTAGAGTGGGATCGCATTTGATAGGCAAAGGTAACTGAGAAGAAATTCTATTCTTTACTCACGTCTCTCAAAGAGCATAATGGGGACCCATCTCATGGTCTTTAGCATCTCATATTGTTACCCCCCTCTTCTCCTCTTAGTTCACCTCATGGGGCAGCTATTCCACACCTCTGTTTCCAAACCCACCCTGCCAACACTGCAGCCCACATGGTGGTTGGCACCCCTCTTTGTCTGGATTTTATTAGGTAGACCAAATTCCTCTTAAGTTTTGTCTCCCCATTCTGAAAGTTCTAGAAGGAAAAAAAGCAGATTTAAGACAACAGTGTTGTCTTAAATCTATACAGCCCCCTACTCTGGGCTTTGGGCGTAGTCTGTGTTCTGGGCTACAGGCTAAGAATTTACCACAGTAAATTCTTCTGTGGCTGTTCAGCTCCCCTTATCATACTGTGTTTTACTGCCTCTTCCCAAGCTTAAAATGCAGCATTTTTTACCAAATATAGAATCTCAGAGAAGGAAGCATGGAGGTCATCTTATCCAGCGTTACATCCAGTTCTGGAATTATTCTTACAACTTCCCTGACAATTAGCCTTTCGGCCTCACTACATCCTAAGGCAGCCCATTCCATTAATGGAATGCTTTACACTACAACCAACTAAATCTGTCTACTTCCAGCCCCTGATTCTCTGACTAAGCCCTGGGGCTATACAGAACAAACTGATCCAGTTCCCTTTGTGGAGGGGACGAGCCATCTTCTTTCCTCCATCTTGCCTGCTAAGTGTTCAGTCAGCCTCTGAATCACAAATCCATCCACACTGAGAATGAAGGCTTTTTGCATAGTCTTTACCTGCTAGTAAATTAAACGTTAAAGAAAGAGAATATACCTACTTGAAGCGGAGGTTCAAATAGCCTTTTGCTTAGGGAGGATTAAAAGCTCCTTTAATGCCAGCACTATAAAATCTAATGGAAAGATCAGAGCTGGATGAAATTATATTTTTAAATGATATATCCTGCACGACTACTACAAGGAATGAAAGCGAAGGGGCACCATGATTATCTGAAGTCAAGAGGCAATATGAGGGAAAGAGTCATTCACAGGCATCCCATTGAACCGTAATCTCAATCCTGCTCCTCTACATTTTTACTCAGTGTCTGCACATTCCAGTCATTGAGCTAGGTGTTAGGGTTGCAATGGTGAACATTCCTTCACTTATTCATTCAACAGATATTTCCTGTGGACCTAGAAGCTGCTAGCACCACCCTGCCAAAGGGATACAGCAGTGAACAAAACAATAAGGAAAAAAATCTCGTTTTCCACTTAATAAATAGTCTAGGAAGGGGAAAATAAATAACTTCACAAATAAATATAAAATTGTAATAGTTACAAATGATGACAGGAAGGTAGTATGGAGGATTGAGGTCAGAGATGAAACTTGAGGGGTCGGAAGAATCCAGATAATGTAAGGATTTGTGAGTCATGTAAAGAATTTCCATCTTTGGCATAGAAGGAGTAAGGATCCACTGAAATGTTTTAAGCCAGGTGTGTGTGTGTATGTGTGTATAAAACGATCTAGTTTATATTTAGAAGAGAATGTGTTTAATGTAGAGAATGGATTGGAGGGGACCATGGTGAAGATAGAGTTAGGAAATTATTGCAATGGTTCACAGGAAAGATTTCAGTGACTTGGACCAGAGTGATAGCAATGGGTGTAGTAACAAGATGACAGATTTTAAGAGATCTAGAAGATAAAACCAGTGGGAATCATGTTTGAATTTGAGAGGCAAGGAAGAGAAAGCATGTTTTTTTCAAATATGTAAGTTAATGGTGCTGCATTTTTAAAAATAATTTTATTGGAGTATAGTTGGTTTACAATGTTGTGTTAGTTTCAGGTCTACAGTTTCAGGTGATTCAATTATACATATACATATGTCCACTCTTTTTCAGATTCTTTTCCCATATAGGTTATCACAGAATACTGAGACTGGCTATCTATCTTATGTATAGTGGTGTGTGTATGTTCATCCCAAGCTCCTGATTTATCCCTCCCCACCACGTTTCCCCTCTGGTAACCATAAGTTTGTCTTCAATATCTGTAAGTCTGTTTCTGTTTTATAAATAAGTTCATTCGTACCCTTTTTAATTAGATTCCACATATAAGTGCTATCATATGACATGTGTTTCTGTCTGGCTTACTTCACTCAGTGTAACAATATCTAGGTCCATCCATGTTGCTCCAAATGGCATTATTTCATTCTGTTTTATGGCTGAGTAATATTCCATTGTATGTACCCCATTTTTATCCATTCCTCTGTCAATGGACATTTAGGTTGCTTCCCCATCTTGGCTATTGTAAATAGTGCTGCTATCAACATTGGGGTGCATGTATCTTTTCAAGTGATGGTTTTCTCCAGCTATAGGCCCAGGAGTGGGATTGCTGGACCATATGGTAATCCTATTTTTAGTTTTTTAAGGAACCTCCATACTGTTCTCCATAGTGGTTGTACCAATTTACATTCCCACCAACAGTGTAGGAGGGTTCCCTTTTCTCCACACCTTCTCCAGCATTTATTGTTTGTAGACTTTTTAATGAGAGACATTCTGACTGATGTGAGGTGATACCTCATTGTAGTTTTGATTTGCATTTCTCTAATAATTAGTGATGTGGAGCATCTTTTAATATGCTTTTTGGCCATCTGTCTGTCTTCTTCAGAGAAATATCTATTTAGATCTTCTGCCCATTTTTTGATTGGGTTCTTTGTTTTTTTGATATAGAGCTGCATGAGCTGTTTGTATATTTTGGAGATTAATCCCTTGTCAGTCACATCATTTGCAAATATTTTCTCCCATTCTGTAGGTTGTCATTTCATTTTGCTTATGGTTTGGTTTCCTTTGCTGTGCAAAAGCTTTTCAGTTTCATTAGGTCCCATTTGTTTATTTTGGTTTCTATTTCCATTACTCTAGAAGGTGGATCCAAAAAGATCTTGTTGTGACTTAGGTCAGAGTGTTCTGCCTATCTTTTCCTCTAGGAGTTTTCATAGTGTCTGGCCTTACATTTAGGTCTTTAATCCATTTTGAGTTTATTTTTGTGTATGGTGTTTGTTAGGGAGTATTCTAATTTCAGTCTTTTGCATGTAGCTGTCTGGTTTTCCCAGCACCACTTATTGAAGAGACTGTCTTTTCTCCATTGTATATCCGTGCCTCCTTTGTCAAAGATAAGGTGACCATAGGTGTGTGAGTTTATCTCTGGACTTTCTATCCTGTTCTATCGCCAAAATGGCAACCTCCAGGACAGCTTATGCTGATCACATATTCCCTGTGGTCTCTGCCACCATTGTCCTTGGCCCCCCAGTGAGCCATAGCCAACCCCCGCGTCCTCAGGAGACCTTCCAAGACTAATAGGTAGGCCCAGCCCAGGCTCCTATGGAGTTACTGCTCTGTGCTGGGTCCCAGTGTACGTGAAACCTTGTGTGCACCCTCCAAGAGAGGCGTCTGTTTCCCCCTGTCCTGTGGAGCTCCTGCACTCAAGCCCTGCTGGCCTTCAAAGCCAGATGCTCTGGGCGTTCCTCCCCTGTCCCGTGGAGCTCCTGCACTCGAGCCCTGCTGGCCTTCAAAGCCAGAGGCTCTGGGCGTTCCTCTGCTCACAGGTCTCCTAGGCTGCAGTCCAGGTGCTCCCGGGACAGTGGGGGGCAGGGCTTGGCGCCTGCTCGCGGCTCTCATAGTGGTGACTTGTGCCTATCCCTGGAGCTACTGTAGGCGGCGTCCTGTTGCCTGGGAGGGCTCCCAGGGAAAGAAGCTCTTATGGTGATGATCCCGCCCCTCTCCTCATGCCCCCCAATAATGGTGCCTTGCCTCTCTGGCCCCCCCAGGCTTCTTCTGAGGGCACACAGTCTCTTCAGGCTTTCTCCGTGCAGCCAATCCGGTCCCTCTCCCTGGGTCTGACCTCCGAAGCGTGAGCTTCAGCATCCGGCCCCCACCTGCACCATCAGCGGAGCGTCTTAGGCTGGGGAGCAGGTTACTCTTCGTTTGGCCCCCCGCAAACCCGTTGCTGTGCTCTCCGCGTCAGTGAGGAGACTTCCCAAGGTGCGGGAACCTTTACTCCTCCTTCACAGCTCCCTCCCTGGGGTGCAGGTCCCAACTGGATTCCTTTCTTTTTCTTTGTCCTATCCACGTACATGGAGGTTTTCTTGCCCTTTTGGAAGTCTGAGGTCTTCTGCCAGCGTTCAGTAGGTGTTCTGTGTGAATCGTTCCTCTCGTAGGTGTATTTATTTCTAATATTTTAGTGGGAGAAGGTGAGCTCCCCATCCTCTGCCATCTCAATCCCATCCTCTAAGCTGGCATGTTAAAGTGCTATTTTTAAGGGTATAAATATTGGTTAAGCCCCCATTTGTGGCTTTCTGAAAACTTATAAAAGACCTCACCCTGAACAGACAGAGTAATCAATCCAAGCAAGCCCATCCTTCAGGAAGGATATGGAGAGACGAGACTTGACTTGAGAAATCTCTCTCCTTACATATCCTCCAGTTTGAGATCTCCCAGTGAGCTTTGCTGAGAATGTGTCTTGTGTGTGTATCATAGTAAAATATAACTAAGATTTTTCTGCTAGCGTGCTCCTTTTTAATAAGCCTTTCACGTAGTGCTCCACAGGCCTTCTGCAGTATCAAGAATGCATCCTGGGTAGTGATTAAGAGTGGCAGTGCCGCTCACTGGGATAGCAAGCACTGTAACAAAGCCAGACCTGGGGAGGAAACAACATGGTTAAACTGGGGACATGTTGAGTTTGGATGCCTGTCTGAGAGGAAACAATAATGCAGGTGTCAATAAATAATATGAGTCTGGAATTATCTAGAATGATGACACTAAGAATGACTTTGGCTATTGCAAAGAAGGGTCAAGCTTGATTAAGGAGCATTGCATAATTTATCCAAGGAAGGCTGGGCTAGAGATTCCCTATTCTTAGATGGTCTTAGAACCATTTGGGCATCTGATTAAAGTTGTCTTAGCACAGAATGAATTGGTTATAAAGAAAGAGGAATATCAGATAGAATCAAAAGGCACGTGGGCCTGATGGGTTCCATAAATAGGAATTAATTAGGGCTCCCTCGGGAAGTAAGGCAGTTACCCCTTTTTCTGTACATGAGTGTTGTAGGTGAAACAAACTGGCCACCCCAGTCCCACAATCAACTCCAAGTCTCCAGGGGAAAAAAATCCTATTGACACATCTTGGCCAAGTGTGCCACCCCTAGTGCAAACATATCAGTACAGGGTGTTTTCCTACAGCCCACTGCAGAGGCTGTGGTAGCAGAATTTCTGAGAAAGCACAGAGGTAAGCCTGACCAATTGACTACCATGTCTGCAATAAAGTATAATTAATGCTCATCCAATCTTTCTTTGAAGAAAAAAAACTCTCTACAATCAATCAATCAACTCAATTATCTTGATGGTTATTAATTTGTACATCCATATTTCTCCTTGGTTGATTATTAATCTTATGCTTTCTGTCTACTATATTTTCTAACTAACTAACTGTCACTTTCCTGGCAACTAATAAAAGCCAGTACTGGATCTTCATATTTCCTTTTCAAGGTCTAGTCACCTCCCAAGAATTTTACACTTCTCAATTGTATTTGTGTCACTATTTGATCTTGTGTCGTACCTAAGTATTATTTTTATGTAATCCATCTTGAAGGTGGCTATACCTGAAACTATTTTAGACAGCTTTCCATCCTTATTTCTTTTTCAAAGAAAGACCTGTGAGGGTGGTGAGCCTCAGACCCAGATACAGCTGCCCTGGAAGACACTCACTCATCGTTCCTGAGAGTGCCACAAGCCAGCCCCTTAACCTGCTTGCCATCACCCCCTGCAATATTTTAAGCCAGAGGGTCTATCCAAACACATTCCCACCATGTTACTCCCTGTTAAAGGCCCTTCAGAGGACAGATTCCACACCCCTTTCCTTGGTCCACAAGGTCCTGAAGGCATTTTCTCACCTCTTTAGCCCATCTTTCACCTCCACCCTATTCTCCATGCATAACAAACTCCTTATGCCTGCTCTGCCTGGAGAAGCTGCCTTCCCATCTCCTGTTACTCTCTCCTTGGGAGACTTTCTTAAGCTCCCCACTCCCAGCTCATATCCTCTACCTTGTATTACTTCTCTTACAATAAATGTTCTTTCTACTATATTTCAGTTTACAGGTGTGTCTGTCTGCTCCAGGAGACGTGGTACAAAGAGCACCAATTATAGACCCAGAGGCTTGGGTTCAAATTCAAGTCACGCTACTCTTAGCTATGTGAACGTGGGCAAGTTGCTTAACCTTTTCTGTGCCTCAATTTCCTCATATGCAAAACACAGAGAGAGTAATAGACTCTCTTAGACTCTCTTAAACAGTACTTGATTATATTCTCAGCACTTAGCACAATGCCTAGTACATAGCCAGGCCTCAGCAAGGTTCTCTAGAACAGCCAGTGCTCAATGTTTGATTAACACAGGTAAAGGCAGATGTGATTGATAGAATGTAGCTAGACCAATACTATCCTCTAGTCAATTCTTTCTTTAAGCCATACAAAACTCAAGAACACTTAAGTTCTTAGAGTGATTCAAAATGTTGGTAAAAATTCAGCATAAATTGACAAAATAATGTCAGAATATTGGTATTTCCAGGTACATATATGCTAGAAATTAAGTTCTTAAGTTCTTAAGCACACTGCAAAGAATACGAACTTTGAAGTTTGTCGATAAGGTAAATCCCTTTTTTCTCTGTCCCAGTTACTTTATAAACAATACCAATATTATATATTTTAAGTCATGGACTATAAATAAGATTATATGTATAAATTACCTACCTCAGTGGCAAACAGGGAAGGTAATCAATCAATGTATTTCCCTTGATAAATCTCTTTCCGTCTTTTATAGACATTTCTTTCCAAAGTAAAAACACAGAAGGTAGTTTTGAGGAGATAAAGAGAAAACTTTTACCTGTTCTTATCTCATGAACATTAAGTTACTTGGCTCCATTAAATAGCTTACAACTTTGAATTCAAAATGTTCCAGGCACCGTTCTACATGTTTTATGTTCAGTATCTCATTTAATCCTCCCCCAACTCCTGTAAGGTCTGTACCAATATTATCGTCAGATAGCAGTGAGTAAACCAAAGCTTGGAGAAGGCTTTAAAAAGCAAAGGATAATCAGAAAGCAGGAAAGATGAGTTCCTGGCAAATACCAAGGTCTGTTCTGAAACTCATGATTACCTGGTATCATAGAATGGGAAGGAAGCAGTCAAACAAGGTCGATAGATTTTCCTTTGCACAGAAACTGGACTTCTCATAGTAATGGTACTTTCTCCCCTCCTCATTCCTCACTAAAATAATAGCCCACAAGGACAAAGTTATTGTAAGAAGTGGAGCCACTTCAAAGACTTGGCCTTGGAAGAAGCCTAGTTCTTCATCAGCAGCCCCCAGACAAGGCTCTTTGAAATAGTGGTTGTTATTCATTTGTTAGCCAACAGATGGCCCACCAGTGGCTTAAGAGCATTAGTTTTTCAACTTCACTGTGCACAGCGGCTATGTGACTTCTTCCCCGATTACCCCAGGATTCAACCAAATTAATAAACATGGTCTAAAATCAGCTGGGTTGCAGAAACATCCCTTTTATAATAGGTTTGCACCATAACTGTTGGAAAGTACCTGATGATTAATGTTGTCTAACCCAGGGAACTACATTGCAATGAAGTTCAGGATTTCTTGATAAATGTGGTAATAATCCTCTATCTTTGTTTACATTAGCAATTAATGTAGTTCAGAAGGGGGCCCTTGAAACCTTGTATAAGTAAGATTTATCACCACTGGAATAGATTGCAGCCATATGTCACCATTCAAAAGGTAATTGTTACATTTCATTAGAAAGTAATTGAAAAAAAGATTTATTTTAATGCCTTGTAATAAATAATCTGGATAAACACTATTGTTAGCAGAGCTATCTGCACCATGTAAAGAATTTACATCAAAATATGGACTATACTATATATCATTCTTGGATTTTTATAAGAAGTTTCTGCTTACTTTGTTGTGACTCTGAGGAAAGAATAGCCCATTTTATTATACTATCATCTTTCCTATGGGATCAAGACCTTCTCTTTATGGCCACATGCCTTAAAAGTTCTAATTATTTGCCTTACAGCAAGACCCTGGTTTATTCTATCTCCCTCAACTGACAATCTCCGACACATATGCACAGAAATGTTTCTAACAGTGGGTTGGAGCAAAGGCCTAAGAGACTGGGCTGTGAGGTCCGCCACTGTGGCTAAATGGACATGCTGACAGACATAGGTCTTAGGATTGTAGCAAGCATTAAATGGGTTCATACACATAAACACTTTAAGCAAATTCTTGGTATACAAGAAGCACTCAATGAATAGTATAATTAGTGCCTCGATTATGACTACCATCTCTCTCAGTGTCTTGCTACCCTGATGTTTTAAGGAGACATCCTGAGTTCCAGGGTGAGCTTTTATTTACGTTGCACTGTAAAGGCAGGGGTAGTTTGTACGAGCATTTTTTCCTCCATTTCCATTTGTTATGTGATAAAATTAACAAGCACATGAAAAACAGAGAAATGTGCACCCTTCTCAACACTAGCTATAGCCATGACTAAATAGGACTGCTCACTCGCCCCAGCTAAAGGCTCTGAAGTGAAAACAGATCAACAATTATCTCGAGAGTTTTACGACTTTGTCGGATACTATACAGAGTAAAAGCATTCCACTTAGTTCTTCATCTCAGTTTGTTGAAGAGCAAGAAATTCCCAAAAGCCATCTGCAGATTGAAATGATGTCATGCTTTTAACGGGGAACCAACTGAAATAGCAAAACAATGGCAGAAGGGAAGTGAATTAAATAATGTTCATTCTACATCTCCAGTGATCAAGCCGTGTTTGAGAGCTTTTCTCTGCCTTCTGTCACAACTGTACCATGATAGAACAGTCCAGATCTGTGCTATATAAACATAGCTCTATAAAGTGACTATTAGCATCCTCATTACCTTTATTTTATAGATGAGGAAGGTGAGCTCTTATCCAAGATCGCACAGCTACTGCATGGAAGTCAGGCCCCAGGTTCTGCGTTTCCTTGCTCTGCTTTATTCCAGTGCTGTGCTTCTCGAATTAGGATCCAGAAAGCCGTAGGACAAACTTGACACATCTTCCTGGAGAATATTTTGCCTAAAGATTTTAAGGTAGAAATCAAATAATTTAACTAAGTGTACATTAAATCACTATTTTTCCATTAAATCGGGATATTTTATGCTGCAAAGCACACTAAGTCGTATTACTTTCGAAGATAAATACAAGAGAGAGATTGCAAAGAGACACTGGCCTTTTAGTGGGTCCGGTGCCCCACGGGAAAGTATGAATCCTCTAAGATAATTGATAATTCAGTGGAAGGCTTTGAGAAGGCTACTTTGAAGCCACATGGTCCTGGTTACCTGAGTCCCACCTCTGTGAGTCAGTACCTGGGTAGCCTTGGGCAAATCACTCTACCTTACTGAACTTCATCTGTTTAATAGGGGTTCTACCACCTACTGTGTAGGAAGTCCTGAGGATTTTCCCTGGACTATGTGAAAGTCCAAAAACACAGTAGGTGCTCAGTACCTAGTAATCATTATTATTAAACATGCACAAATCACTCTCAAAACATACCCTCCGGTTTGCTTAGCCACTGGCTCACAGGTAATCCCGCAGCTAACTACGCTGAGCCCAAGACAGAACCATTGGCCTCTCTCCATTTTGCTTTCAAAACTATTTCCAGCTTCCTATGGTATCATTTTAACTAAAAGAGGATCCTAAAGTGGGTTGTGAAAAATTGCAAAGTATATAAACTAGATATTAACTAAATTCTTTATTTTATGGCTGGACCCAAAATAGAAATATTCAATTAATACCCAATAGAAAACCATTCACTTTCATTTTACATGGATACATCCCTGTAATAATGTAATACGTTATCCAAAATGTCTTTCAACACAAATAAGGTGCTCCCTAAGTTTTGATTATAATTTACTTTTCCCCTTGAGCCCTAACACTTCATCCTGTTACTCTAACATTTGCTCATTCCCAGTAAATAAAGGCAGTCTTAGGGTAGCGTTTAGAAGTAGGCGTACTGCAGCTAGAGCTGTGTCTCTGCTGCTTCCTCCTAGCGATGTGACCTTAGGCTTAACATCCCCCTAAGCCTCACTTGAAAATGGGGATCATTAACAATATTAATAGTGTAATGACTTGCTTCTAGAATTGTTTTACTGAGTGCAGTGCCTGGTACATAGTAAGTATGCAATAATTTTTAGCTATAATTTTGTATAAAATCGCTTTTACAAAATTAAACTTGAATTAAGCACAGTTATGGGACATTAATTTCCACTTTTCCACCTTCCTAGAACTCTGTAGCTCACCTATTTTGGTCCCCACAGAGAGAGGTTCCTGTATAACATATAAACAGATGCAGGGGACTCTTTAAGATGTCTACTGAGTGTTAGCACTGAGGATGAAGAGATCATGACCACCTCACTCAGGGCAGGAGATCTCTTTCATTATAATCATATGGCAGGCAACACACTCATTTGCTATTCATCTTCCAAAATCTGTCATGAGGTATATTTTAGGGTTGGGAGAGGCACCCTTCCATTCGCTACCCCAGCCTCCTCATTGTGTAAAGGAAAACAGGTCCCCACGGCCGCATGGCAAGTTAGCACCATGCGGTTGAACTGACTTCCAACTCTGATCAAAGCTAGCAATTTCATTTAAAGGAGAAACCTAAATAACAAACATTTCTTCATTTTTATTCTTAATTAAAATAATTGACGACCTAGCTGTCTGTTACACATGGAGTCAGGTTAGCTGCCTGGGTCATTAAATGTTCTGAGAGCATTACATCTTATTGAAGAGACTTGAAAGTGATTACTCTCATTAATCGTGTGGAAATGTTCATCATTCTTTGATATTCAAATCAATTATTTAGTTTTTATCTCGCTTGAGAAAGAATCTCCAAGTGCGAAGAATGTAATCGTTTGGAGAGGGTAGGGTACAGAATGGACTAGTGAGGGTGTTCCTCTGGAAAGAGCAATTATGATGTCTGTAGTTTTATATGCAGTCACCTTGGAAACCTCAGGTTCTGAGAAACACGATTTGCTACAAAATCCAAGTGTCTAATCAGCATTCAGAAGTCCATGTTTGTTAGACGACTAAGCACAATGTTTGTTTGTGATCAGTTTTTACCTCTGGCGAAAGTAACTGACAAATTCTACCCAGAACCTGTCAAGATTTTCCCCTCACAAAGTCATTGACATTTTAGTAAATCTTGTAAAAGTAAAAACAGTGTGTGGAGGAAGAATGGACTTCTAAGGCCACTTACCTTTGCAATTTTTGACATTCAGGCTTTTTGCAAAGTCTGCATGTGGTCACTATGTAAATCAGGATGCCTTGTGTGGATAATGAAATGTTAAGAAAGCCAGAGGGGATTAGAGAAGGGAAAAAAGAAAAGAAATCATCCATTCTAATCAGTTTAGGAGTGGGAATGAGTACAGTAATAGAAACTATCACCTATCACCACACCCTAGGTACTTGATGAAGGCTTCATCTACATTTCCACATTCCAGCTTCCTAACAGTCCTAACAGGGGGATCCTGTTATCCCTCTAGAACATGAGAAATAGCTGAGCCTCAAAAAGGCTTAGCGACTTTTCCCAAGTCAAACATCCAGCAGATGGAGGTGCTTGGACTCAAAATCCTGACTCTGAAGCTCAAGCTTTAAACCATTATCTGCCATTCCCACCCAAGAAAGTGAGATTAAAATATTTAAGAGGGGGAAACTATGGCCTTCATGAGCAATCTAAAAGGAACATATTACATGGAGCAAACTATGGCCCTAACAGCACAAATACAGAATGAGGTAGTTAGTTACTAGCAAAATGGGCTACAAACTAAGGGAGATACAGATAGATGATAGATATAGATATATAAAATTGGGTTTTGGTCTAAACTCAGTAAGAGATAACACTAATGTGATGTCCAATTTAATGTGTAATTAGACTGCAGTAATAAATTGTCCAGAATCATACCAAGAAGGTACGGGGACAGTTTTTTTTTAGGCCTAGATCTTACTCAGAACATAACAGGAGCACTGTTTTCAATGCTAGGTAGCAGAATCTAAGAGGGACATTGATTCAACAAATACTTTCTGAATACCAGGTAACATCCTTGATGCTGGGCATAAATCTAGTGTAATTACCACCCTTACACAGTTTATTCTAGAGGAAGAAAGAGATTAAAAGAGGGAAAGAGACTAGTAATTACAAATTGTGTTCAGTGGCATGCAGGAACGTTGCTGAGTGATAGAAGGGGTGGTCAGGGAAGACCTCTCTAAAATGGTGGCATTTAAGTGAGACTTGAAGGACGAGAAGGAAACAGACATACCAAGAAGCAGATTAGAGGATGGAAACAGGTAGACCTACCAGGTGTCCAGGGGACACAGAAAGGTCGCTCAAGTCCACAGGATGGTCTCGTTGAAGATCCTCATTAGCCTGGATAAAAGAAACCTCAGAATAGGACGTTTGTCTTTATAAATGTGGAGTACTACTATGGAAGCTCAAGATTACATAGCAAGTTACAGGATGAGACTTCCACCGAGTACATGGAACTAATTTTCAATGCCCAAAACCATGGAATATTATAAAACATACTGGCTAGGAATCGGGATGCTTGGGTTTGATCTACAACTGTCTAGGTACGTGGCCTGGAGCATGACATTTAACCTCTCTGAACCTCCCTGGGGCTGGTAGTGAATACCAGATGGGATAAAATACATGAAAAGCACCCAACGTGCAGGGCTTAAAATATGCATTCACTGATGGTATGTGAATTTCAATATGTTGCTGAAACTTGACACTGGGCTTTCAGGCCTCTGAGGTTCCTTTGAATCAGGCTGTGTAAAAGCCTAACTCAAAAATACAGGATGAGTCACAGGGGTTTGCAGGAAACTGACGTCAGACGTCGCATTATGAATTTTCAAGTTGAAAACAGAATGAGCCACGTTGTTTAACATGATGGTACCCAATACCATGCTCTGAAAGTTGTCTAGCGTCAAAATCTCACACTCAACATTACTTTAAATGGCCCATTACACTGATACAAATCCGGTTCTTCAGAATGGCTGTTGGTTCATTAGTGTTTCTCAAACAGCCCAACTAAAATATGGGAGCAATTTTTAAAGCACTTTTCTTGAAAGAGGAATTCAACTTTGAGCTCTTAGATATTCAGTGAGAGCTAATGAACTTCAGATCAATGAAGAAATTGTTCGATAAGTATACACACTTTTTGAGTAAAGAATCACACTGAGGGACTTACCTCGTGGCGCAGTGGTTAAGAATCCGCCTGCCAATGCAGGGGACACAGGTTCGATCCTTGGTCCTGGAAGATCCCACATGCCTCAGAGCAACTAAGCTCATGTGCCGCAACTACTGAGCCCACATGCCACAACTACTGAAGCCCACACGCCTAGAGCCCTGCTCTGCAACAGGAGGAGCCACCGCAGTGAGAAGCCCACACACCACAACGAAGAGAAGCCCCCGCTCGCCACAACTAGAGACAGCCCACACACAGCAACAAAGACCCAACACAGCCAAAAATAAATAAATAAATTTGTAAAAAAAAGAAAAAAAAAAGAATCCCACCGATTGGCTAAAGTTTTATGGCTGTAATATCACTGGATCAGCAACACAGAAATGCAACTGGCCCAGATAGTACAATGGACTCCTTAAGTAGGCACTGCAGATTTTCATTTATCAACTAGCTGCCCTGGTCACAACTTGAGTTACTCTTCTGTTCCCATCAGTAGGATGGTAGGGTTCCATAGTAAAGGTTGTCTATCTATCTACAACTCACACATAGATCTGCTAAGTCAGTGCTTTTCAACCATCACCATATAGATGCCCCAGCATTCTGATTTAGTTTGTATGGGATGTGACCCAAGCTTTGAAAGCTCCCCAGGTGGTTCTGACCAAATTGAAATTTCCTAGCCCCTGACCTCAGCCAATCCAAGAACTCCCTAAAAGCAGCTACTTTAATTGACCAAAGCACCACGAAGTTTACAGCCTCTCCCACCCGTTTTTTCTAAATTATTTTCCTTTCTATTATAACTTTGTATTATATTTTTCCCCAAACTTAGAACATACACAGTCATCTTAGGTGTTGGTGTCAGTGTGAATCTGCTATTTCCTACGAAGGCCAGGTGCTAACCTTCTATTTCAGTTACTGCATATATTACTCGGTTTTTATGATATTTTGAAGGTAACAAAGTAACAAAAGCCATTGTCTCCATTCTTTGAGGATGGGAGCAAAATATGATCTAAAAACTTGTCTAGGTTTGGAAGTGATTAATGTACATTCTTATGATGAGGGAAATGAAAGCGAGAAATCTGGATAAGTAATCACTGTTTCACCAAAAACAATTTCAACAAAAAATGAGCTTGAAACAGAGAGAACAAACTGATAATGCCAACAGCAAATAAATTATTCTCTGAGTTTTAAAAACAGACCTTGTGATAGCATTTAAAGTTCTGAGGAGGTTTCTGATTCATGACAGTCCCGAGTTTCACCACCGCATGTTTCACGGGTCCTTGAAATGGAATGTGAGCAGAGAAGAAGAGGTTTCACATGCATGGAGAAATGTGCCAGGAAACAGTGGCTTGATAGAGGAGACATCTCTCCAGGGTTTCATTAAGCTAGGAGACACAACCAGTTTTTCTCCTTGTCATATTCCCTGGGCCACACCGGACCTGGGAAACCACCTCAGAGGGCAGCCAACAGACTCTGGGCACTTTGGACGGTGGTCAGGACTTTTCGTTGTCCCCAGCTGTAGAAAGAGATGATTTCAGAGGACACCACCAGCATCGTGACTTGGCCAAGTCAGCTGCCACTCCATCGACTCGGACTATGTTTTCAAATATCTCTTCTCGATTGTATAGACAACAGTACCATTGCCACAGCAATACAGAACTACACCACCAACCATGATCGAATATGCCTCCCACTTCCCTATCTCTAGTCCTGTATGGCCACATTTCCACTTGACGTTCTCAAACACCTCCAAATCAACTTCTCTAAAACTCAACTCACAGTACACTCTGTAAGTGTTCTGTTTATACTCCTCCCTATCTCAGTGGCTGACCCATACAGTCTACCACTCACAAAAGCCACAACACTGGAAATCATCCTTGATGCTGACTTGGGTTTGGTGATGGAATGAGTTTTCTCCCACCTGCATAACCAGACTCCTAGCTCCTTTTCTGGCAATCCTCTTGTACCCTCTAATCCACTCTCTACTCTGTAGTCAAATACATAAGTAATATATAAATAATAAGTAAACACTATAGAATAAAATTTATATGTATTGTATACAATGTATTAGTCAGGGTTGTATAATATACAATATAATATACAATGTATTATACATTGTATTAGTCAAGGTTCTCGAGATAAAGAGAACCAATAGGAAATACATATCCATATAGATTAAAATACTTATTATAAGGAATTGGTTCACATGATTATGGGGGCTGAGAAGTCTCAAGATGTACAATCAGCAACCTGGAGACTCAGGAGCGCCAATGGTGTAAGTTACAGTCTGAGGGTGGGAGAAAGTCCCTCTTACTCAGCATGCTTGTTCTCTTCAGGTCTTCAGTTGATTGGATGAGGCCCACCCACATTAGGAAGGGCAATCTACTTTACTGAACCCACTGATTCAAATGTTAATCTCATCCAGAAACACCCTTACAGACACACCCAGAATGTTTGACCAAAAGTCCAAGAACCCCATGGACCCAGTCAAGGTGACAAAAAAATAATAACCATGACAGTAATCTTTGCAGTGTGGACATCAGATCATGCTACCCATTATCTTCTTACCCCTCTACACCACTTCTCCATTTTAAATCCTTTCTAGTCTTACCGTATTCTGCAACATATTCTGACTAGCCTCTTCTTATTAATACCACATTCTCTATCAACCTTCAGTTCCTTTTAACCCACAAAACTATTTTCCTCCTAAAACGCTTCAGGCATGCTGCCCCCTCTGCTTGGGACACTCATCTTTCACATGTCACCATAAGCATTCCCAGACCCCAACTCTTCCCATGGCCCAGGCCCCAGTTACAAATTTTTATAATCCCCTGTACTTCTCCATCAGGGACTCCTCACCACCATATGCAAATAATTGCTTAATGTATCTTATCCTCAATAGCAGATAAACTCACTAGGATAAGGATCAGGTCTATCTTGTTTACAGTTAACACCAGCATTTTGCATATACCAGGATTTCAATAAATGTTTGATAAATAAATAAATGAGCGAATTCCTAAAGACCTGTAGTACCATTCTGGGGTGTAGGCCAACTCTCTGTGTCCCCTTAGCCTAGTATGATATGTTTATTAAATAAATCAACAAGATCTACCCTGGGAAAGAAGGGTTGATGCAAAAGAATATTTTGTGATGGTCTGGCTTGCCTTCATAAAAGCAAACTTCAAAATGGTTTTGCTCTAGATGAGAGAATATCACTGCTTTTCTGATCTCTAGAGTAGGGATCTATCTTTAAATCCTGAGCTGAAAAAAATCTAAGCAGAATATTCTAGGGTTCTGCTCTAAAGATTTAAGAAATGGATTGGATATTCTCATTTGAAGGCCATTTCTCTCAGAAAAGCAATGATATGCTGTCCTCTAGAGCAGATACAGAGTACAGACTTGTGGTTGCCAAGGAAGAGAAGAAATGGGGGAGGGATGGAGTGGGAGGTTGGGGTTAGCAAATGCAAATAATTATATATAGAATGGATAACAACAGCTCCTACTGTGTAGCCCAGGGAACTATATTCAATATCCTGTGATAAACCATAATGGAAAAGAATATGAAAAAGTGTATATATATGTATAACTGAATCACTTTGCTGTACAGCAGAAATTAACACAACATTGTAAATCAACAATACGTCAATTTTTTAAAATCTCTAAAAAATCAGCAGCTTCATACATAAAATTTAAATACCTACTGCAGATATGAGGGGCTTGAATTTCAAAGTAACACTTGCTTGTCCAGCATTTGTTGTTTGTAGATTTTTTTTGATGATGGCCATTCTGACCAGGGTGAGGTGACACCTCATTGTAGTTTTGATTTGTATTTCTCTAATGATTAGTGATGTCGAGCATCCTTTCATGTGTTTTTTGGCAATCTGTATAGCTTCTTTGGAGAAATGTCTGTTTAGATCTTCTGCCCATTTTGGATTGGTTTGTTTGTTTTTTTGATATTGAGCTGCATGAGCTGCTTGTATATTTTGGAGATGAATCCTTTGTCAGTTGCTTCCTTTGCAAATATTTTCTCCCATTCTGAGGGTTGTCTTGTTTATGGTTTCCTTTGCTGTGCAAAAGCTTTTAAGTTTCACTAAGTCCCATTTGTTTATTTTTGTTCTTATTTCCATTTCTCTAGGAGGTGGGTCAAAAAGGATCTTGCTGTGATTTATGTCATAGAGTGTTCTGCCTGTGTTTTCCTCTAAGAGTTTTTTAGTGTCTGGCCTTACATTTAGGTCTTTAATCCATTTTGTGTTTATTTTTGTGTATGGTTCTGAAGAACCTGGGGGCAGGACAGGAATAAAGATGCAGATGTAGAGAATGGACTTGAGGACACGGGGAGGAGGAAGGTAAGCTGGGACAAAGTGAGAGAGTGACATGGACATAGATACACTACCAAATGTAAAAAAGATAGCTAGTGGGAAGCAGCTGCATAGCACAGGGAGGTCAGCTTGGTGCTTTGTGTCCACCTAGAGGGGTGGCATAGGGAGGGGGGAGGGGAGACGCAAGAGGGAGGAGATATGGGGATATATGTACACATATAGCTGATTCACTCTGTTATACAGCACAAACTTACACACCATTGTAAAGCAATTAGACTCCAATAAAGATGTTTAAAAAAAAAAGTAAATCCTATAAAATTAGAAAAGCCCAAGTTTTTCCTTACTTTTTGCAGGTGCTTATTTTATTTCAACCAGTCTGTACTGGAAGCTGGAGTTGGTTCCACTGAGTACAGTGTATTCAAGTCAAAACAATCATTTAAAACAGGATGATAGGGATAGATTTGTATCATACGGACTTAGCTAAGCTGGAATGATATTTCCTGAAAATTCCCTTCACTGAGTTAAGGAGGCTGTATGAGGATTGGAAGGTGGGAGTAAAACGGCAGTCATACTCCTTTGGCACTGGAAGGCCAGTGCAGAGGACCAGGCTGTTGGAGATCACCTGTTGGCTCCTCTTGTTAGTGTGGGGCAACCTAGGTCTTTCTCTCCTCCATTGCCTGAGCCAGGTACATGCTTAGTTTCACGAAGAAGGACAGCAGCTTTGCCTTCACTGAGGCAGAGACCTTGTAGTGGTGAGAGACTGGCACTGCTACCAGTTCATCCTGGTGGATTCTCACTCATCCTCACTCTCCTCATTTCACACCCATCTTCCCGTCCAGCTGCCTGCCCTGCTGACTCCAGACTGCAGCATCAAACACAAAGACAGCAGCCTTACACAGACTATTTACCCAGCTCCCATAACCATATGAGGTTCTATTGCTTTAATGAACCTGTATACATCTCACTCACAGAGGTTCTCTTTATCTGACTGAATCCTGATCGAAAACGGGCAACTCTTAGGCCAGATCTGGCTCTCAGAAAGTTGGCCTATCCATAGTTTAAAGTAATAATAAGTTGCCAACACAGCCACCTGATAAACACACCCCTTGACATGGCCCTGCCCACCAGTGGAACAAGACCCAGCTCCACCCACCAGTGGGCAGGTACCAGTCCCACCAGGAAGCCTGCACAAGCCTCAGACAGCCTCGTCCACCAGGGGGCAGACAGCAGAAGCAAGAAGAACTAAAACCCTGCAGCATGTGGAATGGAAACTGCAATCACAGAAGATTAGACAAAATGAGACAGCAGAGGAGTATGTCCCAGATGAAGGAACAAGATAAAACGCCAGAAGAACAAGTAAGTAAAGTGGAGACAGGCAATCTACATGAAAAAGAATTCAGAGTAATGATAGTAAAGATGATCCAAGATCTCAGAGAAAGAATGGAGGCATAGATCAAGAAGATACAAGAAATGTTTAACAAAGACCTAGAAGAACTAAAGATCAGACAAACAGATTAACATACAATAACTGGAATGAAAAATACACTACAAGGAATCAATAGCAGAATAACTGAGGTAGAAGAATGAAAAAGTGACCTGGAAGACAGAATGGTGGAAATCACTGCCATGGTACAGAATAAAGAAAAAAGAATGAAAAGAAATGAGGACAGTCTAGGAGACCTCTGGGACAACATTAAACATACTGACATTTGCATTATAGGGATCCCAGAAGGAGGAGAGAGAGAAAGGACCTGAGAAAATATTTGAAGAGATAATAGCTGAAAAATTCCCTAATATGGGAAAGGAAACATTCACCCAAGTCCAGGAAGCACAAAGAGTCCCATACAACATAAACCCAAGGAGGAACATGTCAAGCCACATATTAATCAAACCGACAAAAATTAAAGACAAAGAAAAAATATTAAAAGCAACAAGGGAGAAGCAACAAATATCATACAAGGGAATTCCCATAAGGTTATGAGCTGATTTCTCAGCAGAAATTCTTCAGGCCAGAAGGGAGTGGCAGGATATATTTAAAGTGATGAAAGGGAAAAACCTACAACCAAGAATACTCTACCCAGTAAAGCTCTCATTCAGATTTGATGGACAAGCAAAAGCTAAGAGAATTCAGCACTACCAGACCAGCTGTGCAACAAATGCTAAAGGAACTTCTCTAGGTGGGAAAGAAAAGATCCCAAATAGAAACAAGAAAATTACAAATGGAAGAGCTCACTGGTCAAGGCAACACAGAGTAAAGGTAGGAAATCATCCGCACACAAATATGAGAACAAAACCAGCAGTTGTGCAAAGAGCAGAGCCCAAATGCAGGATATTGGAAATGCACTGGAAATTAAAAGACCAGTGACTTAAAACAATCTTGTTTATATATAGACTGCCATATCAAAACCTCGTGGTAAATACAAACCATAAAACTACAATAGTTACACACAAAAAAGAAAAAGAAAGCCAAACACAACACTAAAGTTAGTCATCAAATCACAAGAGAACAAAAGAGGAAGGGAAGAAAAAAGACCTACAAAAACAAATCCAAATCAATAAAATGGCAATAAGAACATATATATCAATAATTACCTTAAACGTAAATGGATTAAATGCTCCAACCAAAAGACACAGACTAGCTAAATGGATACAAAAACAAGACCCGTATATATGCTGTCTACAAGAGACCCACTTCAGATCTAGGGACACATACAGACTGAAAGTGAGCGGATGGAAAAAAGTATTCCATGCAAATGGAAATCAAAAGAAACCTGGAGTAGCAATACGCATATCAGACAAAATAAACTTTAAAATAAAGACTGTTACAACAGATAAAGAAGGACACTACCTAACGATCAAGGGAACAATCCAAGAAGAAGATATAACAATTGTAAATATGACTGCACCCAACCTAGGAGCACTTCAATATATAAGACAAATGTTAATAGCCATAAAAGGGGAAATCAACAGCAACACAATAATAGTGGGGGACTTTAACAGCCCACTTTTACCAATGGACAGATCATCCAGACAGAAAATCAATAAGGAAACACAGGCCTTAAATGACATATAAAATGAGATGGACTTAACTGATATTTATAGAGCATTCCATTCAAAAGCAGCAGAATACACATTGAAGTGCGTATGGAACATTCTCCAGGATTGATCACATGCTGGGCCACAAAGTGAGCCTCAGTAAATTTACGAAAACTGAAATGATCTCAAACATCTTTTCCAACTACAATGCTGTGAGATTAGAAATCAACTACAAGAAAAAAATTGTAAAAAACACAAACACGTGAAGGCTAAACAGTATGCTACTAAACAACCAACGGATCACTGAAAAAATCAAAGAGGAAATGAAAAAATACCTAGAGACAAACAAAAACTAAAGCAGAATGATCCAAAACCTATGGGACACAGCAACAGCAGTTCTAAGAGGGAAGCTTATAGCAATACAGTCTTACCTCAGGAAACAAGAAAAATCTCAAATAAACAACCTAACCTTGCAGCTAAAGCAATGAGAGAAAGAATAAACAAAACCCAAAGTTGTAGAAGAAAAGAAATCATAAAGGTCAGAGAAAAAATAAATGAAATAGAGATGAAGAAAAAAAGATCAGTGAAACTAAAAGCTGGTTCTTTGAAAAGATAAAGAAAGTTGATAAACCTTTAGCCAGACTCATCAAGAAAAAAAGGGAGAGGGCTCAAATCCATAAAATTAGAAATGAAAAAGAAGTTACAGTAGACACCAGAGAAATACAAAGGATCATAAGAGAGTACTACAAGCAACTAACTATATGCCAGTAAAATGGACAGCCTAGAAGAAATGGACAAATTCGTAGAAAGGTACAATCTCCCAAGACTCAACCAGGAAGAAACAGAAAATATGAACAAACCAATCACAAGTACTGAAATTGAAACTGTGATTTAAAAACTCCCAACAAACAAAAGTCCAGGACCAAGATGGCTTCACAGGTGAATTCTATCAAATACTTAGAGAAGAGTTAACACCTACCCTGAAACTATTCCAAAAAATTGCAGAGGAAGGAACACTCCCAAACTCATTTTATGAGGCCACCATCACCCTGATACCAAAACCAGACAAAGAGAGTACAAAAAAAGAAAATTACAGACCAATATCATTGATGAATTTAGATGCAAAAATCCTCAACAAAATACTAGCAAACTGAATCCAAATCCATTAAAAGGATCATGAACCATGATCATGTGGGATTTATCCCAGGGATGCAAGGATTCTTCAGTATCTGCAGATCAATCAGTGTGATACACCATATTAACAAACTGAAGAATAAAAACCATATGATCATCTCAATAGATGCAGAAAAAGCTTTTGACAAAATTCAACACCCATTTATGATAAAAACTCTCCAGAAAGTGGGCATAGAGGGAACCTACCTCAACATGATAAAGGCCATATATGACAAACCCACAGCAAACATCATTCTCAATGGTGAAAAGCTGAAAGCATTTCCTGTAAGATCAGGAATGAGACAAGGATATCCACTGTCACCACGTTATTAACATAGTTTTGGAAGTCCCAGCAGTCAGAGAAGAAAAAGAAATAAAAGGAATCCAAATTGGAAAAGAAGAAGTAAAACTGTCACTGTTTGCAGATCACACGATACTATACATAGAAAATCCGAAAGATGCTACCAGAAAACTACTAGAGCTCATCAGTGAATTTGGTAAAGTTGAAGGATACAAAATTAATACACAGAAATCTCTTGCATTTCTATGCACTAATGACGAAAAATCAGAAAGGGAAATTAAAGAAACAATCCCACTTACCATCGCATCAAAAAGAATAAAATACCTAGGAATAAACCTACCTAAGGAGGCAAAAGACCTGTACTCTAAAAACTGTAAGACACTGATGAAAGAAATCGAAGATGACACAAACAGATGGAAAGATATACCATGTTCTTGGATTGGAAGAATCCATATTGTCAAAATGACTATACTACCCAAGGCAATCTACAGATTCAGTGCAATCCCCATCAAATTACCAATGGCATTTTTCACAGAACTAGAAGAAAAAATCTTCAAATTTGTATGAAGACACAAAAGACCCTGAATAGCCCAAGCAATCCTGAGACAGACAAGCAGAGCTGGAGGAATCAGGGTCCCTGACTTCAGACTATACTACAAAGCCACAGTCATCAAAACAGTATGGTACTGGCACAAAAAACAGAAATATAGATCAGTGGAACAGGAGAGAAAGCCCAGAAATAAACCCACGCACCTATGGTCAATTAATCTGCGACAAAGGAGGCAAGAATATACATTGGAGAAAAGACAGTCTCTTCAATAAACAGTGCTGGGAACACTGGACAGCTACATGTTTAAGAATGAAATTAGAACATCCTTTAACACCATATACAAAATAAACTCAAAGTGGATTAAAGATCTAAATGTAAGACTGGATACTATAAAACTCTTAGAGGAAAACATAGGCAGAACGCTCTTTGACATAAATTGCAGCAATATATTTTCAATCCTTCTCCCAGAATAATGGAAATAAAGACAAAAATAAACAAATGGGACCTAATTAAACTCAAAAGCTTTTGCACATCTAATGAAACCATAAACAAAACAAAAAGACAGCTCACAGAATGGGAGAAAATATTTGCAAATATGCGACTGACAAGAGATTAATCTCCAAAATATACAAACAGCTCATGCAGCTCTATATCAAAAAAACAAAGAACCCAATCAAAAAATGGACAGAAGATCTAAATAGACATTTCTCCAAAGAAGACAAACAGATGGCCAAAAAGCACATGCAAAGATGCTCAACATCACTAATTATTAGAGAAATCCAAATCAAAACTATAATGAGCTATCACCTCACACTGGTCAGAATGGACATCATCAAGAAGTCTACAAACAATAAATGCTGGAGAGGGTGTGGAGAAAAGGGAACCTTCCTACTCTGTTGGTGGGAATGTAAATTGGTACAACTATTATGGAGAAGAGTATGGAGGTTCCTTAAAAAGCTAAAAATAGAGTTATCATATGATCCAGCAATCCCACTCCTGGGCATATATCCAGATAAAACCATAATTTGAAAAGAAACGTACACCCCCGTGTTCATTGCAGCACTATTTACAATAGCTAAGACATGGAAACAATCTAAGTGTCCATCGAGAGATGAATGAATAAAGAAGATGTGGTACATATATACAATGGAATATTACTCAGCCATTTAAATGAATGAAATAATGCCATTTGCAGCAACATGGATGGATATGGAGATTATCATACTAAGTGAAGTAAGTCAGAGAAAGACAAATATATGATATCACTTATATGTGGAATCTAAAAAAAAAAAAAAAAAAGATACAAATGAACTTATTTACAGAACCGAAACAGACTCACAGACTGAGAGAATGAACTTATGGTTACCAGAGAGAATGGGTGCAGGGAAGGGATAGATTGGCAGTTTGGGATTGACATGTACACACTGCTGTATTTAAAATAGATAACCAACAAGGACCTACTGTATAGCACAGGGAACTCTGCTCAATACTCTGTAATAACCTAAATGGGAAAAGAATTTGAAAAAGAATAGATACATGTATATGTATAACTGAATCACTTTGCTGTACACCTGAAACTAACACAACATTGTTAATCAAGTATACTCCAATATAAAATAAGAATTTAAAAAAAAATAGAAACATTGAGAAACCATACTCCCTCTTGACATGAGAAATGAAAAAAAAATAATTTGCCAAAGTTTAAAGGTGAGTTGATTTTACTGTACAATTTCCAAATCCATCTTTTGAAAAATCAGAAACCTGAACCTCTAGAGAACAGCGGTACAATAGTCTAAGTATCCTGACCAATTGTTTTAGTTGAAAAGAACAAAAACTAATGGTAAAAATATTTTAAAATATTTTAAATGCATCAATGAGCTGGATATTAGTTATGATTAGTCCAAGAGCAAAAATAACATAGGAACCCAGACAAGTAATCTGAGTATTGAGGCCAGCTGTAACTTTACAGATTTGGCTAAACTAGATGAAATTCAGCTTCAGTTTTATGGTCTGGTGGGTCATGGGAACAAAGCAAATCTCAGGGCTCACTGAAAACAGGTAGTCTATTTAGAGATCCCACAGATGTAATTGGGACCCCAATGTACCAAACCTTCAGTGTATGGATGAAATAGAATACACCTACCTGGTCTTGCCCTCCTCTGACCTTTCCACCCAGAGGACTGCAAGGGAAATAGCCTGTCTTGAACCTCAGCACTGAATGGAAGGAAAAGAAAAAAATTTCTCCAAGGCCTGGTAACTTCAAACTGGCCCTCCCTCTGTCTGTAGCCTGAATTCATATTACCTGGTTGGTCCTAAGACCTCCAGCAAAGAAATTAGTTTACACTTGACCCAAGCTGAAGGTGGCACCAGTGATTGATGGAAACATATACAAATCCTCCCTAGAAAAAAAACACCTTAAAAGTAGGTCTCAAATAACTTCAGCAAATAAAGACCCAAGAGATATGAACCCACAGAGGCAAGAAATATGAAGCATACTCAGAAACAAGGCACCATGAACAAGAGAGCAGCATGGAAACAAGGCAGCCAGTTTAGATGCACAGAGGCTTCAGATATGGGAATTAGCAGAGAAAGAATATAAAATGTTTACTATGAGTTGAGAAACAAAAGAGAATTGAAAGAGTAAAAACCAAAGGAATATAAAAATGGCTAACAAATTAGAAAATGCACAATAAGGAATTTCTAGAAATGAAAATATAATCTCAAAAAGCAAAACTCCAATGGATGTGATGAAAAAAATAATACAAAGAAAAATTAAACGAACATGAGACTATATCTAAAGAATCATCCAGAAAAAAGAGAGGCAGAATAACAGGAATGCTAGGATGAGAATGTCTAATCTAAGTTTCAGCATGAAAAGAGAGAGAATGGAGCAAAAACAATTTTCGAAGACATATCAGCTGAGTGTTGTCCAGAAGTGATGAAAGACACAAAAGTACAAATTTAGAGAGTCAAAAAAAAAAAAAAAACTTCAAGTAGAGTAAATAAAATGAAATCTACATCTAGGCATATCAAATGACATTGCAGAACATCAAAAATCAAAAGCATCAGGAGAGAAGAGAAGAAAAAAGAAGTTCTAGAATTGAAGTTAGACTGAGAGCTGACTTCTTAACCACAACAGTGAGAACCAGAATACAGAGGAATAATATCTTCAGTTCCTGAGAGAAAATAACTGTCAGCACAGCATTGTGCATCCAGAGAAAACCCCTTTTACAAAAGAGGGCAAATTAAAAAATCACTCCAGAAAAAGAAAACTGAGGATTTGCCCCAGCAAACCCTCACTAAAAGAACATGTCAAAAATTTTCTTGATTTTAAGAAAAAAGGGAGGTTTATGATGACAGAAGGAATAAGTGGGCAATACATAGATATAATATGTAAATAAACATTGAATAAACAACAATCTTCCCAGATTAAAAAACACAGAACCAAAATACCTAACAGTACAGACACATCAAAAATAGTATATTTGAACTGTTACATTTTAAAAGAAAATCCATTAAAGATTTAATATTGTTAAGGTATTGACTCTCCTCAGAATTGACCTATGGATTCACACAATCCCAATCAAATTCCCTACAGGCTTTTAAGACTTATATGGAAAAGGAAAAAATCTAGAAGAGCTAAACCAATCTGTTTTCCTTTTGCAAAAGTTAAAGGAGTTGCCCTAGCTGATTCTGACTTCTTATAAAGTTATGGTAACCAAGACAGTCCGGTATTAGCATGAGGCTAGGCAAATAGATAAATAGAACAGAGTAGAGAGTTTAGAAATAGATCTGTATGTACATGGTTAATTGATTTTCAAGAAAAGCACCAGTGCTATTCAATAGGGAAAGGATTATTTTTTCAACAAATGGTGCTGGAACAACTCGATAAACCTACTGGTAAAAAAGTGAACCTCAACTCTATTCTTAAAAACTAATCAAGGTGGATCATTTCTAAATGTAAAGCTAAAACTATAAAGCTTCTAGCAAAGACATGGGAGATTATCTTTGTAACCTTGGGGTAGGTGATGGTTTGTTAGGGAAGGTACAGAAATACTAAACATAAAATGTATGATAAATTGACATTCATCAAAAGACATTGTTTGAAAATGAGTTAAGTCATGGATTGGGAGAAAATACTTGATATAGATAGATACATAGATAGATAGATTTCAGGTATATGTATACACACAGAGATATTTATATCTGAATTTTCTGAAAATATATCTGAAATTTCAGAAATATATACACACAAATTTTTTTACCTAGAATATACAGCAAATCAGTAACAAAAATACAAATAGTTAAAAAAAAAAAAAAAAAAAGTTGGACAGAAGATTTAAATAGATCCCTCCCAAAAGAACATCTTTGAATAGCCAATAAGCATGTGAAAAGCTGCTCAACATCATTAGTCATCAGGGAAGTGAAAACTGTAATGAAGAACCATTTTATAGCTACTGGAATAGTTTTAATTACATCAACATTGGTGCTAGGAATGTAAAATTGCATAACTATCTTGGAAAACAGTGTGGCAGATTTCTTATTGTATTAGCCTACAGCAGCTTAAAAAAACAGACGTTTGTTATCTCACAGTTTCTGTGGGTCAGCAATCTGGGTGCAATTTAGTGATGCCTCTCACTCAAGATCAATTATCAGGTTGCACTTAAGCTGTTGGCCAGGGCTGTGATCTTTTCAAATGCTTGTCTTGGGGAAGATCTATTTATAAATGCACTCCAGTGGTTGTTGGCAAGACTCAGCTTCCTGTAGATTATTGGAATGAGGGCCTTAGTTCCTCATGGGCTAATGGGATCCCTCAGTTTCTCAGACATCTTCATAGGGCAGTTCTCAGCATGGCAGCTGGCATCCCTTTGAGTGAGGGAATGAGAGCAGGAACCCAAGATGGAAGCCACAGTCTTTTTATACCCTAGTCTCATGAGTGACATCCTATCACTCTTGCAATGTTTTACTTGTGTAGAAGCAAGCCACTATATCCAGCCCACATGTAGGAGAGAGAATCACCTAAGAGCATGAATACCAGAAGGCAAGGATCATTAGGGATTATTTTAGATACTGCCTTACCACATTTATTAAAGACACACCTATGCTACAACTTAGTAGTTCTATTCATAGCTACTTATTTTAGAGAAATGAAAACTTTATCCTCATAAAGATGTGTGCAAAATAGCCCCAAACTCAAAACAACCAAATATCTACTAACAGGAAACTGGATAAAGGGTACAAACTTTCAGTTATAAGCTGAATGAGTTCTGGAGAGCTAATGTACAGCATGGTGGTGACTATAGTTAATAAATAATAATGTATTATATATTTGAAATGCGCTAAAAGAGTAGATCTTAAATGTTCTTACCACATGGAGGGTAAAGGTAAATATGTGAGGTGATGAATAGGTTAATTACCTTAATTGGGGGAATCATTTCACAATGTATACATGTATCAAAACATCATGTTGTACACCTTAAATATATACAATGTTTATTTCTTAATAAAATTAAAGATCTGTGCATTTCACTGTGTGTAAATTTTTCCTCAATAAAAAGTCATCTGAAATAAACAAATAATCCAATTACATGAGAGACACATCTAAAATATAACCATACAGAATGGATGATATTTAAAAGAGTAGAAAAATGCGTTCAAGGAAAATACAGAGTGAGAACAACTATACTAATAGGCAAAATGGATTTCAAGGCAAAAACATTATAAGAAATAGAATCATTATACACATTGATAAGAAGACAATAAGGAAGACAGAACAATTCTAAGCTGGTATGTATTTAATAAAATACCTCTTTTAGTAACTGATAGATCAAACAGATATATAAATTTGAACAGAACAATTAAATATCTTGAGTTAACAGACATAGATAGAACATGGCACCAACAACTGCAGAACACACATTCTTTTCAGACGGGCATGAATATTTATAAAAATTGACATATACTGGGCCAAAAACCTAGCCTCAATTTTTAAATAATTGATTTCTTTAAAGAGAATGTTTTTTAACTATAATATTATCAGTTTAAAACTGATGAATAAAATATACAATAGAAATAAATCCTAGAAAATCTTACATATTTAGAAATTAAGGAAAATCCTTCTATAAAACTTACCACAGAAGAAATTATACTAAAATTACAAAACATTTACACCTGTATTAATACTCCTTTGGGATGCTGCCAAAAAAATACATGTCCTTAAATGAATATATTAACTAAGAAGGCAGAACATTTTAATTAACTAAGGTGGCAACACATTTTAGAACTTAGATTAGGATAATTCTGCAGTTGTTCTATTTAGAACAAAAGACAAGGAAAATTTAAGGACAAGAAATAAACATAACACAGGATTGACAAAAGCAAAAGTTAGCTCTTTGAAAAGACGAATAATTGACAGTACTGCTCAAGAGGAAAAGGAGACGTGAATAAAAATATTCGGAACAACAAAAGACATAACTACAAATGTTGGGTACATTTTTTTAAATGAAAATATTATGAAAAGCTTTTGCCAAGAAGTTTAAACCTTTCTATGAAATGGAAAAATACTAAGAAGACATAACTCATCAAAATCAACCTGAGAAGAAGCATAAAACCTGTATAATCCTATAATTATTTTTTAAATGGAAATAAGGTGTCATTCCATGCCCAGAAGGTTTATGAATGATTTAAATATTCAAGGGGTAAATAATTCTAATCTTTCATTAAAAATTCCAAAATATAGAAAACTGATAGAACCTGACAAATATATTGTAAGACAAAAAAATTACAGGATAAACTCGCTTATGAACACAGGTGCAAAATCCTAAAAAAAAATTAACAGTTTCAGAAATTGATAGAAAAGATGATACGTAATGACAATGTTGAACTAATACCAAAAAATTTAGGAGTGGATTATTATTGGAAAATTAATATAATTCACCACATTAATATATTAAGGAGAAGCATATTATCTCAATATATGAAGAATAAAATGGTACTTGATAAAATTCACAGCAATGAATGATAGAAACTCTTAGCAAAATAAGAATAGAAGGGAACTCTCTCATTACGATAAAAAGTATTTCGGGAAAAAATAAAAACCATAGAATGAAAGAATCTTAATGATAAATTTTTCTTTTAGGGACAAAGGTGGGGTTTGTTTTTATTATAAAAGAAAAAAAAAAATAAAAACCAAAAACTCCTAAGGAATCTTAACAAAGGAAGGGAATATTTCACACTCAGAGAATAGGCACCAGGACACAAAATTACAAGTGTTTTTACTCCAGACCTGTCCTCATCTCCTCCAACAGCAGAGATGGGAAGGAGACAGCTGAAGCAAACAGGCAATTCTGTAAAACAAAGACTTAGAAACCCTACAAATATGATTAAAATCTAAACTTCTGTTTTGCTTTAAAAAAAATTTTTTTTTAATATATCAGAAGGCCTGCTTTAGTGACATGCTAGTTCCACCAGAAAATAACCCCAAAACCCCCTTGTCAGTAACATGCTCAAGTTGACCAGCCAACTTGTGTTTCTAAACCCCTGTGTGTACAAGTACATGTGTGTCTTTTAAACCAAAGCCCCAGGGCTCAGATGACTGCGACTACTATCAATTCAGGAAAAGGCAAGATTGCCGTTTCCTTACTTTTAGTCAACACTGTATAGGACAGTCCTAGACAGAACAGTATGAAAAGTAAAAGAAATAAAAAGTATAAGAAATCAAAAGACATAAAACTGTCATAAAATAATTACTGCCTACCAAGAAAACCTAAATCAACCTGTGTACAAATTGTGAAAAATAAGATAATTTACCAAGGTGTTAACTATAAGATCAACATACAAAAAACAACAAACAAACAAAAACCTGACTCTCAATACAACAGGAAAAAGAAATAGGTGTAAGAGAAATACATTTTTACCAAAATACCATTTTCAGTAGCCACAAGAGATATGCTGAATCCACAGAGAGAAGACTGTCTAACTTTTTTGAAATACATCCAAGAAAACATAACAAAATAGAGACAGATGCAATGATCATGAAGTGAACATAAATCCAATCAAAATTCCAGGTCTTCCTTCAGTTGAAACTTCAGTTGATTCTGAAATTTATTTGGAAGACCAAGAATAGCTAGGACAGTCTGGAAGAACAAGGCAAGAGAACTTGCCTTATGAAATGTAAAGAATTTAAAAATCATAGTAAGCTAAAATATTTAATTAATTATTGTCACAGGGATATAGATGAATAGAATAACGAAAGACTAGAAAACCCTGAAAGAGACCCATAAGTGTATGGCAACATCATTTATGACAGAGCTAAATATGGGCTTTTCAGTATATGATGTTGAGATCCTTCATCTGCATCTGTTTTGACCCCAACCTCAGACCACACACAAAAATGAATACCTATGAATTAAAGACTTAGAAAAAGCAAAACATAAAAGTTTTAAAAACAATATTGAAGAACTTTATGGTTTCAGTGTAGGGAAGGATTTCTCAGACAAGACACAGAAAGCACAAACCCTAGAGGAAAAGATAATAAATTTGTTGACATTAAAATATAAAACTTTTTCACCCAAAAATGCTAATCATAGAGTGAAAATATAAACTACAGCCTCAAAAAAAAGTTGAGTCTATCAATACATAGAACTGCTAAACAATTATTTTTCAGAATATATAAAGCATGACTACAATTCATACATAGAAAATCAAAAAAACAAAAATATTAAGAGACAAAAGACATTTCACTGAAGAAGAATCCCAAATGGCTTACCAACAAATGAAAAGAGCCTTACCTCCATTACTAATCTGGGAAATGCAAATTTAAAAGACAGTATAGCATCCCATTTCACACTCACTTCATAATAAACAATATCAAATGCTAGCAAGAAAGTAGAAAAAACAGAACTCTATACATTACTAGTGGGAAAGTAATAAAGCTGTAGATAAGCATACCCTAGGAGCTAGCAATTCCACTCTTCACCTATGTGTCCTAAAGAAAATTTACAAGTGAACACCAGGATCCACATACAAGAATGTGCAGAGATGACTTTGTAGAAACAAAAACTTGGAATCAATCCAAATGTCCAACAAAAGGATGGACAAAAAAATCATGATGTGTGATAACCCCAGGGGAATAGAATAAATTACAGCTGTGCTACAGCATGGATGCATCTCAGGAACAAAATGTTGAGGCCAAAAATAAGTAAATCACTAAAGAATACATAAGTGGAATTATTCTGTGCATAAAGCTCAAAAACACATGGTAGTAAACAATTTATCATTTAAGGAGGCAAATGTAATATTATAAAGAAAAGCAAGAAAACAGTAAACAAAATTCATAGTAGTAGTTACTCTTGAGAGAAGGAAATGGTTAGGATTAGGAAGAGCTCAGGGAATTACAAAGGTAAGAATTTTTTTTTTTTAAAAAAAAGGATGGTGGCCTTCCCTGGTGGTGCAGTGGTTGAGAATCTGCCTGCTAATGCAGGGGACACGGGTTCGAGCCCTGGTCTGGGAAGATCCCACATGCTGCGGAGCAACTAGGCCCGTGAGCCACAATTACTGAGCCTGCGCGTCTGGAGCCTGTGCTCCGCAACAAGAGAGGCCGCGACAGTGAGAGGCCCGCGCACCACGATGAAGAGTGGCCCCCGCTCGCCGCAACTAGAGAAAGTCCTCGCACAGAAACGAAGACCCAACATAGCAATCAATCAATCAATAAATCTTTAAAAAAAGGATGGTGACTATACAAGATTCATGTCAATGTCATCCTTTTTAACATATTTATATTTAGAGAAATCTTTTGCATCAATTCCAAAAATGTAATGATTTGGAATAAAATTTTTTTTCATCAGAAGCCCTGGCAGTCATCGGCCAGGTTAGAATAGCAGCTGCCTCCTGTCCAGAGCATCTCCATCACTTGCCATATATGATTGTGCAGAGACTCTTGTTTTCCTTATGGCTTTCTTATGGGTCACTCACTGACATCACCTTTCCAGTCTTTGTGGGCATCTGATATGAGGACGTTGTTTTAGAGCAGTGGTTCTCAAAGTGTGGTCCCCAAACTAGCAGCTTCAGCATCACCTGTGACTTGTCACAAGTGCAGGCATTCAGGCACCACCCTAAACCTACTGTATCAAACTCAGGGGTGGAGCCCGGCAACGTAAGTTTTAACAAGCCCTCTAGGGGATTCTGCTGCTCCTGTTTGATAACCATTGTTCTGGAGGGCATGGCCCAGCCTTGGACCTCCTTTCCTAGACTTTCTTCCATTCTCAGATTCTTCAGTCCTCCCAGACGGGAGTCGCATGTGCCCCTAATGGGAGCAGTATTCATTTCCAAGAGCCAACAGGACCCTCAGTTGTCACCAGCGCCCCCCAAATCAGGAGGAAGCCTCCCTCCATTTTCCTTGCTCAATACCATCTAAGCAGTGATGTTGTGGCTGTTAATCTATGGTCAGAAATTGACTGACATCACTGCAAGAGTGCTTTGTCTGCTCTTTGCAGGCCCCACAGGGCTCTTGTAGGAGCTTTTTTTTTTTTTCCCCCAGTGGAAAGATTTAGCATGTGAACAAACTATTAAGTCTGCCTGAAGAACAAAGGGCGTTAAGATGAGGTATGAAACACAAAGCCAATTCTTTTTTTTTTCATTTTTTTTTTAACATCTTTATTGGAGTATAATTGCTTTACAATGGTGTGTTAGTTTCTGCTTTATAACAAAGTGAATCAGTTATACATATACATATGTTCCCATATCTCTTCCCTCTTGCATCTCCCTCCCTCCCACCCTCCCTATCCCACCCCTCTAGGTGGTCACAAAGCACAATAAAGATGTTAAAAAAAAAGAAAAGAAAAGAAAAAGAATTGGTAGGAAATACTAAAAACTATTTAAATTTAAGCAAGTATTTTCAACTAGTCTCAATAATCATCTGTAGGCCATGTTTTTGAGAGGAAACGGAAATGTTTTCAGAGACTTCCTCATTTCTATGAACACTAGATAAAAGCTACAGGTAAAGATCCTTGTATGATTTCATCTTATACTATTTTTCCACCTCCTATTAAAAATGGAATGAAAGGCCAACTCCTGGACCAATTATTTTTAGTAGCATATACCTTTCTCTGTTATCAAATACATAAGAAAAGTTTGAATGCAAATAAAATTAATGGAGTATTTCTGAAAAAAGAAACACAAAACCAGTTACTGCTTTGTATCTGCTGCCAGGAAATTGTCATTTCTACCTTATCTTAGCCTTTCATGCTAGGAGACAGTTTCAGAGTAGCCCCCTTCCTTGTCATCCTGGTACTTCCAAGGCTGTGAGAGGGGAAAAGGCAGCAGTTATTTCTGAGTCCACTTCTCTGGCCTGGGAGCCCTCCTGCTGATTTCAAAGCCCATGGGAGGCGGCAAGAATAAAGTGAATTCATACGACTGAAATGCCAACACTCCATCTGATAAAGTTCTCCAAGCTCCAAACATTTCTTTTCTATTTTGAGTTTTTCCCTCTCAACCATCTTTTTGTATGAATCATCCACTTTGAAGGCTACTTACCAAGTATGAACACATTCACCATATCCTGAATTTGATGTCACTGATGTCAACCTTTTCAGTAAGTTGTGAGGACTATTGTAGGGAAGGAAGTGTGTCTCACTGAGCCATAGGTAGTACTACCACCTTACCCTTATTTATGGAGGCTAGTTTTGGAAATACAAGTGCATATTCCATGAAGATAGATTTGACATTTAATTACAAAGCATGGCGTGAAGATATGAGAGACAGGAAAGAAGGCCAGTTTTTCTGGAAGTGATATGGAATACTGGACCACATGCTTGGGTTTGAATTTTAGTTTTGCCCTTTTACTAGCTGTGCAACCCTGAGCGAGTCATTTACCTTAGCGTCCTTGCTTGTATAATCAGGACTGAAGGAGTGCCAAAGGCATAGGATTTTTGTGGGGATTAAATGAGATAACACATATAAAGCACGTTCCACAGTGTCCATCACCTAGTGAGTATTCAATAAAGCATAGCTGACGTTTATGGCAAGAAATAAGACTAACAAAATAGGTCAGATCAAGCTCTAAATGGGCAAATAAGTCCAAGAGTTCCTATCTTTTCTAAGAAATGTGTGAAGGTTTTGATAAGAGAAGTGACATATTCAAAACTGACTTCAGGTGTGTGTGAAGTACACACAACTGACTTCACTTTATGTGTCAAGTACACTGGAAAAAAAAAAAAAAAGGAAGAATTAGAGACAAAACTTGGGAGGTTTCAACAGTCCAGGTTAGAGGTGAACTAATATATTGAGTAGGGAGAAGACGTGAGTTAAAAACTGCGTTAACTGATGCAGTGAGGGAGGGAGGGAGAGAGGGAGGGAAGAAGGGGAACAGAGAAGATGGCGTGAGGGCTCTCCCCTGGGGAAGGTGAAGGATGGCAGTGCCCTGGAGAAGACGGTGAACAAATGTGGAAGAGAGCTGGCAGTACTGTCAGAAGGGAAGCTTATGCCATGAGGGGAAAGGTCTCAATAGTAGTGAAAACAGAAGGTGTTAGACAACACTAGGATAAGGGGTGTGAGTCAGCCAGGCCTTATAGGAGAGAAGCAAAGAAAATGGCGGGAAACCATCTTCAGATTTTAGACGTGAGCTATAGGAAGAGCTTGATGCGTTGGATTAAGGTCCTAGACAAGGCTGTGCTGCACAGACATCATTCCCTGCCACTCTAGCAACAAGACCCCCTTCCTTGAGCTGACGTTAGAGTGAGAAAAACCACAGGCAAAGGAAGTCAACCACAGGTCGAGGTAGAAGCACACCCGGCTCAGCACCAACTTGGTGAAGGTCTTGTGAGGACGAGAGGGTAGGATAGGGGATTTTTGCCACACACAAAGGGGTGAGGTCAGAATGGAAACAAGGAGTGAAAGAGAAGCTCAAGCCCATCCTTTGCTCAGGACTAGACACCTGCTGTTTCTCTTTAAGACTCGTGACGAGCCACTGTAGGGGGAGCACAGAAATCAGTGGAGAAGCCTGCTCTCTGAAGCACACCTCAGGGACCCAGACCTGGGAAGTGGGGAAGAGCCCTGTCTTGGCACCTGTGGAATGTAGCTTGGGATCGCTCAGGGTGGCGCCTCACAGATCGCCTTGCTCTGCCCGCCGCTTACTGATGCCCATGAGGGTGTGTCCTACCCGTGGGGGCTGGTGGAAGCAGAACATGGGGTCCGCAGTTGGCAGAGAGGATGATGTTCCTTTTAAACATGTTCAAAGTGTCTGAAAGTTAGGAGTGGAGAAATCAAATGCAGAAAATTGGTCTGATTTAGAGTGGCTTGGTGGCTACTCCTGAGGTCCATGCTTCCTAAGTTGGGATACTTTCTTTGTAACAGAGAAGGGGATCTTCATTCAGTTCAATTTGGTGATAATATTAAAATCTGAAATATTTAGAGGATGGCTGAGTTTTAGTTCATATTTTTTGCATAAAATGAGTTAGGCAAAAATCTTTCTATGAAGCATTATCCTCTTTTGCCCTAATAATTAGCATAGAAGGTGGCTGATTCTCCTTCTCTCAACTTACTTAATTTACACACAATAAAATTCACTCTTGGGGGGTATAATTATGTAAGTTTGCATAAACACATGGAGGCGCATAACCACCACTGCAATCAAGATACAGAACAGTTCTATCACCAAAAAACATCTATTCTTCATGCTGTCCCTCTGTAGTCAAATCACTTCCCTCTAACTCCTAGCAACAACTTATCTGTTCTGAGTTTTCTTTTGACAATTGCCTATTTGAGTAAGGCCTGAGATTTCTTTACGATTTGCTGGTATCATAACAACAGTAACAGCAGTAATAATTAACACATATGAATTATACATTTCCAGTGTGCCAGGCACCATTTGAAGCACTTTAGAGATGAAGAAACTGAGGCTTTGAGAAATTTTGGAAAAGACAGGAGGGAAGAAGGACTTGCCCAAGGTCATACAGTGGCAGCCCCGTGGTTTGAGTCAGCCATGTCCAACTCCTAGGTCTATTTTCTTAACCTCTATCCAATTCTGCTTCCAGGAAGATAAAGAAAGTAGGGCAACGGCAACGTGGAAAGAATATCTACTAATTTCAGGAAGCTCAGTTTAGACCTGAGATTGCCTTACTCTAGAAATAAACAGAACTTATGTAAGAATTTGGTTAATCATGCTAATGAAGCAGTAATTGACTGGGTGCAAGATAGAATGAAGCCAGGATCCTAGAACACCTTCCGTACAATCTTTGTGATATGCAGTGAAGATAAAGCCCAGATACGTTATGTCCACCCTCATAAAGTTGATCAGGCATGCAAAGCTAGAATTTCCTGATCAGATGCTGAAATGTTGTCTCAATGCTCAGAGCACCAACTTCCTCCTAACTTTACTAAGACAGTGAAATGAGATCTTTAATCTTAGTCTTGTGCATATTTCAGGTTGGAGTCCCCCACCCGGTCTCTGGTGATGGAGGCCCCAAAAGGAGTAGAAATAAATGCAGAAGCTGGCAACATGGAAGCCACCTGCAGAGCAGAGCTGAGACTGGAGTCCAAAGATGGAGAGGTAAGCACGAGAGGAACAGAAGCTCAGAGAGACACAGCTCCAACGAGCCAGTGTTTCCTAAGACGCATCACTCCCTTTGCCTCTGAAGTTTATCCTACAGTATGATGATCCTACAGTGTGACAGCAAAAAGAGCCAATCGGAAGGTTTTATTTCTGGAACAAATATGTTGAACGGCACGATTATAAGCCAAACCCACAACACATAAAAGTTATAACTCATTATCTGTAAAAGTGCTGAGGTAATCGTATGTATTGCAAGAACAGAATTATAAGGACATCTGTAAAAATGAATGCTATTTCCTAACTCTCTCATCACCTTAAAGTAAGATTTAGTTGGCTGGTATAACTAAGCTGTATATCACACACGTCTATTTAAAGAGGAACTTAGTTTACTGGTAGACATTTTTAAGTGTACATTGTATGTTTCTACTTTCATTGAAAATGGAAAAGTCAGATCTAAGAGCTATCCCAAATCAGAACAAGCCAAAACTTAACTAGGCAGCAAGAGGCTAAGAGATGAGAGACTGCAAACATTCATTCTCTTAACCCAACACAGTCCCGCCTTGGTGAACAGAATAGCTGCTCGTGTTTTCGCAAGCAAGGTAAGCCAAATCCCCAAAGAAAATATGATTCGAATGCAAACTTTTGAAAGTGGCTTTATCGTGTTCATAAGTGATTTTTTCTACTTAAGATTTTATTTAAAAGAGAAAAAATGTGTTTTTAAAGCAAAACTGTATTCCACCTTCCATATCTACGTACAGGTTATCAGTCTCCACCTGCCTCTGTATACCAAGCCTGCCTTTCGATTGGTTTGGCATATGCTATATTTGTTTTAAAAGAGCTAGTCAGATAGAGCTTTCAGTTATCAAAACTGTCTCTGTAGACAGCTGCAGACTCCAAACCACACAGAAGTAGTGACTACATCACAGATACAGTTTACAGCTATCAGAATGTGGACCCTGGAGGAATCAGTTATAATCCTGACCATCATTTAAGACTGGAAGTGCTGCATATTCTTGAAGGCCCACCATGCACATAGATGTATTTCGGGTCTGAAAAGTCCCATCCTAAAGAAAATTGTTACCCTGTCATTTCCAAATTTACTTCACTCTAGGAATCCATTCACATTCTACATGATACACTTTTACGAAATGCTAATACATACATGACATTGCCAGTGCAACGCTGTCTGGCTAGAATACAAGCTTCTGGGAGGGTAGAGACTTTATCTGTCTTGTTCATCCCTGAATTCCCAGTGCCAACAATTCTAAACACATAGTAGGTGCTCATTTGATTTCAACTGAACATTCATCCCCTGTTTTGGGATATCAAGAGGATAAATGACAGGCTCTAACTCTTCCTTCCTGTTTCCTCTCTTTAGATTAAGTTAGATGCTGCGAAAATCAAACTACCTAGACTGCCTCATGGATCCTACACGCCCACAGGAACAAGGCAGAAGGTCTTCGAGATCTGTGTCTGCGCCAATGGGAGATTATTCCTGTCCCAGGCAGGAACCGGTTCCACTTGTCAGATAAACACGAGTGTCTGCCTGTGAGAGACGATGCGTAGTGGACATTGTCGGCAGCATCCAGGCCTTTTTCGGCTTTAGACCCTGGCTGCCAGCTATTTTTACTAGAACACAGAAAGCCTATCAAAGACCTTTTGTGTGTGTGTGTGTGTGTGTGTGTGTGTGTGAGTGAGTCTGCGTGTGTGGATGATATAAATATATATAAATATATATAAATAAATATATATATCCTCTGTATAAAATGAGGTTTCAGTACAAAAGGAACCATGGGTGACCCTGTGATATCCACTGTCATTGCCATCCCAACCCCACCACATACATGATAAAAATCAAAACACTAATTCGGGCCCAATATTCCCCAGACCCTGCAGAATCACACAGTGTATCGACACTTACTGAATATCCGCCTACATGTGTGAGTAACAGCCTGTCTTTTCCTTTAGTGTCATTACAAGGCAGTGATGGCGGGAATTTGCAAGTCACACCCAAGGGCTGAGACCCTTGTAGTAAAAGCAGACACTTTATTAGCTTTCGTGCAGCTGGCCAACTTCTCCCTCTTCACGTTAGGGATGGGGCAGTGCCGTAGAAGTCAGACAGAGGAACTCAACATGGCTGTGTTCCTGTTGCATCCAAATGTATTGGGCTTTTGTGGTTGGATGAATTAGGAGGATGGATTTTAGCAAAGTTTGAATGGCTCACCCAACTCCTGTGAGCTTATTACTTCCTTCAAACTCACGTATTATCCCACAGTCAAAACAGGAGCTGTAAATCAGCACAAAATAGGAAAATAGTTGCTCCTCAGTAGGCTAGAAGCTCCTCGATGGCCTGACAGACTAAGAATACATGGGCAATAGGTCTCTGTTTAAAGTGAAAAAATGGCTCAAAATCTGTTACATCCTCACTCCTGTTGACTTCATCCAACAGACTCCTACCCAAAATGATCAGGTCAATCCAAATCTTTAAGAGTGGAACCCCCACCCCCAAGAGAAGCTATTTGGAGACGGAAATCAAAGAGTGGCGTAGGAAACCAAATTATTTTTAAATATGTTTCTGGGGACTGGTAGGTAATTTAGAGGCATGCGTTTTATTTTTAAAGGTATGCACAAACTCTCTGCCTTCAATCTTCTTATATATTTTTTCAGTATTGGGATATTCATTTTCCTAAGTTGACCATTGTTTTCTCTAAGAACAGTGACCCAAGAATCACAGATCTAAAGTACCACATGCCCCCAGAAATGCTCGCTGAAAATTAATATAGACTGAGTCAAGTGTCTTTATTAGAATCACTGTGTCGCCGGGGGCCCAGCGGTACCCACTCCCCCATATGCGGAAGCAGCTCCCTAATTCCCGCCATCAGCTACCTCCCATCACCCCACTTTCATCATCGTGCTCCAGGGTCACCCTGGCCAGCTCTTGTGCTGGGACAGGGGATTACACCATCTCTGTTCAAAGAGGGGGATACGTGCCTATGCCTTACGACAATGCACTCAGCAAGGAGAAGCACATCCTATATTAATCTTGTGTTACCTGTAGTTTATTTTGAGTGATTGGAGGGGAAGGGTTTCACAATGACTGGGCATCTTAAAAGCTGTTAGGCAAACCAAGTGGCTGACAGATGTGGACTCCGAGGAGCCTGGAAGGGAGACGTAACTGCTTTCGACCATCCTGGATGCCACTTGGCAAGCAGTAGCCCCACAGTCCTAAACGAAGTCATATTTGTAGGCCTGAATGGCATTTGTTTGTTGTTGTTTTATTTCCTCAACAGGGTTTTGCTTTTTCTTACTTCACAAGCAGAGGGGAGATGTGCCATAGGAAACGAATAAGAGGTTTGGTATTTTTGAGATGGCACTCAAGCATCGGGCTGAGTTTTGCACATGTGGAAGGTAAAAGCAAGCTGTGTGTTGCTTAGTCACTGAGAAGTGGGGGGAGGAGGGATGGTTCTAGCCTGACCAGTGGCCCTGCTGGCTCCCGGACCCCAGGCTCCCTCCCGTCACTCCTGCTTAACATCCGTACAGAAGAATTGGGTTGTTCAACGGTGAGACCGTAAGATTGCTTAGCGTGCAGCACTAGGGTCTAAAAAGGAAAACCATAAAGAGATATCCACTTGCTCTGGCTCAGTATTATTTATATCCTGTAGGATCATGCCGCCAGAATCTGCATGTACCACACCCAGGGTTTTTCCAAGCCAGGAAAGGCCCTCCTTGGCGACTGGGAGCATCTACCCCATACCTTTCAGATCAACAGTAGTACCTATAAGGTCCTTTGTGGCTAACTACCTGAAGACAAAGGTTTTTGTTTGTTTGTTTTGTTTGTTTGTTTGTTTTTTAAGCAGACAAGACCATCTTTGCATTTTGTCATCTCAAGTACATATTCTAAGGATGACAAAGAAACCGAAGGTTCCCTGAACCTCTTTCATCTAACTTTGTTCTAATCGTTAAATGAAAGTCTGAGATCAGCACCTTGGAAATTTTATGCCAATAAACAAGACTGGTGTGATGCCACTTGCAAAAATTAATCCTAAATGTACTCAGATCACAAATAGAATAAAAAGAATAATAGCAACCAAGAATAGAAATCAATCATCTATGGGGACAGACATGATATAAAATTCTGATTTTCATTTGTGCTAAGTGACTATGGTATACCAGGTAATGAGCAGGAAGTTTGGCATGGATTAAATTATGTATTTCAGTTCAGACTTTAGAATTCAGTAATTGCATATGAAGTCCTTCAATGTACATTTTTTTCTCCCAACTTCCTCCAACTAGAATACCTGTCCATGGTCATGAGAAAAAGTTTTACTTGAATTCTGGAAAAAAAAAATCTCTTTTACATTAAAATCTGATACCTTTAATTTATAAAAATGAGATCCTTTCTAATCTTATATACAATATCTTCTAGAAAATCACATCTCTCAATATATTAAGCATGGGTGGCATAACAAAGAGTTTAAATGAATGTTCAATATTCTAGAAGTTCCAGTACGTTAATATTCTTCAGAAAAGTTTTATAAATTAAAAGTTGATCTCCAAATATGTTTAGCACCTAGTTCTATTGGATATCTGCTCAATAAGTTGTTAAAGTTTAGTCTTAAGAGGTTTTCAAAAGCCCTTTTGGTGACATCAGTCTAGGTGGAAACTTGATACAAAGCTGTATCTTTCTGTTACCCAAGAGGCAGAGCCTATAAACTTGAATTGGCTTTTAACTTCCTTTAGGTCAGTTTTCCCTTGGATGATTTCCATTGTATATCCAGCACCATAGACCAAAGATTGCTTGAGGCTTGACTCTAGCACAGGGGTCAACAAACTCTGGTCCCGAAACCAAATGGGACTCATCACCTGATTTTGTGAATAAAGTTTTATTATAACACAGCCACATCCGTCCACTTACTTGTTATGCATGGCTGATTGCATACTGGACCAGCAGGGTTGAATATCTGTGCCAGAGACCTCTTGGCCCACAAAACATAAAATAGTTACTAATTGGTTCTTTAGTAAAAGTTTGCTGACTCCTGACATAGAGGTCATTTGTAGCCTCATTTGTGTTGGACACAGCAGGAGAGAAAGCAGACGACAGCACTACATTTCCATGCGTGCTTGGGAATATAAATATGTGGTTATAGAAAAGATGGTCCGCCTTACACTGCATGTAAAAGAGATCCACTTGTCTGAGAAACACAAGCTCACAGGATTCTTGGAAACAGGGAAGACGGAATTAGGGAAGGGTTTAGTGGAAGAGGAAAGCTGTGATCCTCCAAAAGGTTCTTCCTAGAACCCTTCATATATCAATATAGGGGGTTCCTTCGGTCACAATCATTGTGTGACAAGAAGTGAAGCAGGGGTCCTTTGATTTAGAGTCTCTTTCCTGAAGAGACTATTTCTGCAATCTCTGCCTAGAGGGTTTCATCTCACCTTCCCATATTCCATAAAGATGCCCATTCCATGGTCCTCTGAAGAATATTTTTGACTTAACATATCTTTTTGGCATCCATCACCTCGGTTATTCACACCCACGGCGGACTCGCTTTCCTACAACCACATCAGGCCTGAAGGGTTGGTGGGACCAACAAATAATTAGAAATTTTCAAAGGAACATCTGAAAATATGTAGGACAAAAAAATGTAGAATTATTTCATGAATCTGTTGCTGGGATTTATGGGGGGCGGGGACCAGATTAATGCCAGTTTGATGTTGTTTCCAAGGATCTGGGTCTTTGTTCTTTGGTGTAGGAGGAGTACAGAAAGAAAAAAAGATCTATTTTGAATTCCAGCATCTCTGCCTCTGTGTGCTAAGGCAGGTTCCTACCAGAGATTTGTCCCTTCAGTCAGCATCCCTATTGCTAATCCAAAGCTTTATACTCATATTCAATATTGTTAAAATAGCATCAGTTAGGAATGATTCTTTGTAAGTATGAGTATTCCTGTTAGGGAGGAAAGGTGCTTTGTTTTTTTTAAAATAAATATACCCACCATTTACCAGACCCTAATCAACATTAGTTAAAGGAGTCCTTCAGCATTTTATCTGGATTCAACTAAAAGAGGATTAAATTGGCCTTTCACAGGAACAGCTAAATGAGAATGTCTTGCTTTTGTTTATTTTAGGCAAAAGGTAGCCTGATGTTTAGACCAAGGAGGTAAATATCCATCTAAGCACTTGATCCTTATTTTTTAAGGCTCTCTGAAAGGTGAAAATCTAATTTAAGTGAGTTGTAAACAAAACCCCTTTCCTCTCTTTCCTCTGCTCCAGGAAATCTTAGGCACAAAAAGGATAACAAAGCAGTTCCTGGAATGATACATTTGCATGGTGCCCCAGTAGCAGGTGGGGGGAAAAAGTCATAATAAAAGAAACAACCTTAGAAAACAGGCCTTTTATCTCAAAGATAAAATGTCTTTCTTTTGGTCTTTCATCACTTTCTCCTCCTTGGAAGGCTCCCCTAGTCCCAACATATTTCCATTAAAATAGTCAAAGCTACTGCACTGGGATGTCAGATGTATCTCTTTCTTTGTGGTAATCAGAATTTAAAATTACACAGTTGCCTCTGAATTTCTCATTCACAAAGCTAAACCACTGATAAGAGATAAAGCACTCTGAAGCCGCTGCTTCAGCCGGCAAGGCACACCGCACGCATTAGCACTTTCAAAAGCAATGTGATTTCTGTGGTTCTTAAAAGCTTTCTTCATAATAGAGTCCTTGAAATTTCTCAAGACAGGTCTGTATGGCAAAGGGAAAAGAATTACTTGTGGGAGGTCCTCCTTTGAGCATTGTTAGAGCCCAAGGGTAAAAGAAAACATCCCATTTGGGGTGACCCATGCTCCATGGGCTAGTTTCTTTGGTTTTATCCCCCCCCCCACCTTCCTTTTGTAGATACTGACAGAGTAGGAAGTTAGCATCTTCCCTTGAAAAAAAAAAGAGCTGTCCAATAGGATGCAACAGGAGATGTGATGTCGGAACAGCATTAACGATGTTATTAAATCCATCAGTAAACAGTCTCAAACATACCAACAGCAATGCTGTCTCCTTAACTTCTGCCCAACAAGTAGTAATATCAGTTCCACTTCCGTGAGGTTTGCAACTGAACAGAGGAAAAGTTGCTATAGGCAAGAAGTATTTTTAGAGTCCAAATCCAGCTGTCACAATGGGAAACCAGAATAGTGTTCCAAAATGCCTCATTAGGCGTTTGGACACCCTTACTAGGGACTGAAGGGATTTGCTTCGTTGCTGAACATTAGCTAAGGTCAGATAAATAAAACAAGCATGAGGCTGCCCTCTTTGGGAGAAGAGCGAAGGAAACATCTGTCTTACGTAAAATCTACTCTGCACTCCTAGACTCGCCTAGTAGTCCCACTTCTTTCACTGTCTTTGCAGCCTACTTCTACATTTGGGTTATTTTGGTGAAATCAGAGAGAGCTCAGATTTTCTAAATCCCAAGCTGATCCATGAGGTTACATAGGAGCAGTATAGCAAAGGACTGTCTGAGGGCAGGAAGATGATATTTGTTGACAAAGAAGACATTGGTGCTTCTTTAGTCCCCACATTCATGTAATTTATGAGGTCCTAACATTTTGGGGGTCATAGGTTCTTTTGAGAATCTGAGCAAAGTTCTGAAACTTGTCCTCAAAAAGAATCACACCCATGAATTTTGCATAAGGTCAAAGAGGTCTCCTTGGACCCAAAGCCTATACTAAGACATGGCAAGAGTTGGATTCTATTTCTCCAATTATAATATTTTATTAACTAATATTCATTGAGCACTTACTATGTACTAGCCACTGTGCTAAGTGTTTTATACACATTCACTTATTTCATCCTCAAAACAATCCTTTGAGTTAGGTTCCATTATAGTTCCAATCTACAGATGTGGAAACTGAGGCTTACAAAGACTGGGAAACTTGCTCAAAGCCACTAGCTAGAAAAAGCCAGAGCTGGAATGTAGGTCTAACTCCAGGCCACTATGCCGTGAAGTCACCAACATGTCAAACTATTTTTCGAGCTGTTAAGAAGTGTCTCCTACCAGTTTTTAGAATAGTCCTTCTTGGGTGGATCAAGCTATAAAACTTTTATCTCCCTTCTTTCTATCGTTTCTCATCTGTGACAGCATATAGTACTGAAAGAGAGATACCTACGTTGAAAATATAGAAGATCTGTCTGAGTAATAGAATCTGGAACCAAAAAAAAAAAAAACAATAGTTTGGTCTGTGATTCTTGTTAAGTAAGTCAGGCTTCTTGTCCTTACAAATTTGAAGATGCCTGGGTTGTTAGCCTTACATTTAAGAGAAAACTTTAATACTCAATGATCTATAGTTGCGGCTAAACAAATCAGCATTTCTGCTCACATACCTCTCCTTCCACTACACCTCACTTTGAAAGACAAATGTCTTATTTTAGGTGAGGTCTTTGATAGCATTTGGTTATTATTCTTCCCTACTTTTAGTTGTGGCAAGACTCTAGGAAAGAATCAAATAAATAGAAAGGAACTCGATCATCCCTATTTCCCTACAAGAAAATAAGACTAGAAAGAATTCAATTAGCATTAGGCATTCAGGACCCAAGCTGGCCACTGTGGGATAATCGTTTGAGTCCCATACCTCATACCTTGTCAGTCATCATTAATGGCCTATCACCCTCCCCATGTGCAGAATTTTTCTCACCAAAGCACTCAGGCCATCACTATCAATTGATCTGAGCTGGAAATGGGACCCACCTGCCAATTCTTGTTGCAACAGTGGAACCCTTTAACCTTGAACCTGTACATTTGACACTGGTGTCCTAGTTTCAGAAAAGAGGTTTGTGGCTTTCCAACGACTGATGGAGAAGATGAGTGCATCTGAAGTTCCTTACAACTTGGTGGCTTTAGGGCACTTTCATCTTCTAAGCCCAGGGATCAGGGTTTGATCTCTAAGAGTTAAAAGAGAAAATCGTTTTTGAAGAATTAACTCAGCCAGGGACCATCCGAACAGGTTAAACCAGTATGCCCTCCTGCAGGTCCTGCTGTCAACCTGCCCCCATCCAGAGCTGAGTGACCACAGCAGCAGAGGGTGGGGTCCAACCTGCTTTTCTGTGCTTTCTCAACAGCACATATCTGATCCCCTGGAGGGCTGTGGACACAGCCTCTCACTGCTCCTAACACAGTCAACCCCAGTGCCAACCAGGGTCCTGTCATGCTCCTGTGGCTCATCCACCCCTTAAACCTTAGTAATGGCATGAGCTAAAAAATGTCAACTATCCTGCTTTAGGGTAAGTCTTTCAGGGATTTTCTTTTACTGGTATATGTGTCCAAATGGCAAATCAGGAAGGGGTACCTTTAAAGGGTCTCATGGAACTAACATCACCAGAGCCAGCAATCAGGTTCCCTAGTAGAGAGGAGAGATCCTGGCAAAGTAGAAGGAAGAGTCGGCAAACCTGAATTTGGGGTGGACACAAAACTACCCTAATTTATATCCAGTGTTTGGTGATGGGGGGAACAGAGTTTTCCATCTGTTAACCACCTCCCCAATCAAGTTTCTCTCTTTTTGAGGCCACGAAGAAGCAGAGACACATTTCTTAAGGAGGTCGTGTTTGAGAAGGGAAAGGTAGGGGACCGTCCATCATTGCACTGGCTAAATGCACTCCTGGAGAAGCCAGATTCTGGTGCTTTACACAGTAAAAATAAGGTCATACAAGTCCCATTTGCTTGGAGATTTTGAAAAAGGAAGCCCATTCCCATAAAGCACTTGAGTTCAGCCTTTGGATTATTTTTTTATTTGATTTGGTTGTTTTTCTCTAGGTTTGGGTGTGATGTAAGAAGAGCTTTTTAGTTTTGTTTTGAATAACATCAATCCTTGCACACTCTATGCAAAAATTTTGTAAGCATTGCAATAATGCTATGAATTACAAGGAACTATTTTAACTTTATTACACTTTCTGTATAAAAAAATTTGTATTTAATATTATTTCAACTGCAGTCTTGTAAAATATATTAATAAAAATAATGATTGGTAAGAAGGAAAGCACCCTTGTCCACTTCTTTAGGGAATTCCACTTTCACAGTTGATAAATCAGTTACTCCTATTGACTCTGCCGCAGAAATAAATTTTCAGGTTAACTTCTCTTCTGCATCTCTTTGATCAGTGGCCTAACATGTTAGTTAAGCCACTGTGGTTCTTAGGAAGAGAGTCACACAGGCTGCTTTATAAAAGAGAGCTTATTATAAGGTAATACATGGCCTGGAATTGGGGAGTCCCCAGCACTTGGTGAAGGTAAGGGAACAGCCATCCTCTACTGCTTTCCTAAAGACCTGGACAGGCTCCTTTTGCTATAGTTTACGACTCCCGTCTCTAAATCAGTGAAGAAGCCAGTCTGCTTGCTCTTATCAGGTAAAATATTTTTAATCAGGCTACCTTAGCATTCCTGGTCAGCCTATGGATGAGCCACCTTTTAAGCCAATTGCTCATCCCTGGTCCAGTTTTCATCCTCTTCCACACAATACCCTAACCCTAATCCCCTATCATGGCAGAATACACCACAGTCAATCCTCCATTTCAGCCTCTCACCTCTCCTGGCCTTCCAGAGTGCCATGTTTCTGCACATACTATTCCGTCCACCTAGAATGCCCTTCCATGTAGCACCACCCTATCACAGGATATCATCCTTCAAGAGCCCATTCCCATATCATCTTTTCTCTTATCACCCTTATAATTCTTCCTTGAAGCCCCCATTAATTTGTTCTAATTTCTTTTATAATCCTACATTGTATTGATACTATGATTTACCTACTTACCTATCAGCCTGGGACTCCAGAATGCTTATATTCATTTTTGAAGTTTATAAAGGAGTAATGACATACCTAAATAGATTCTCATAATTACATGTTAAGGTAGAGAGATCATTTCCTCATCTAGGAAATCGAAGACTAATTTTACATCTCCAGTACATGACACAACCTGTGTGCCTTCTCAATTGTATTTTCACTGTAGGCTACATCCTGTCAAATTTAGCTCCTGACTACAAATGACGCTGAAGCAACATTACAGAATCCTCAAAGGTAAAAGGCTACGACAAAAATTTTATTCACAGGCAGGGTGCAATTTATCTCCAAAGATACCATAATTTTATTACATGGTTTCATTTTTTGGGAAAACTTACCAAAAAAATCTAAATCAAAGAGAATGAAATCAGAGAAATCACCTTTCAAGAAGCATTGATGAAAAACATGTTGAAGCAGAGCTAAAATGATAAAGAAACACTAATGAGAGGGAAAGCCTGTTACTGATGAGTCAAGCTAATTGACATAATTGTTACTACAAAATTAGAAAACAGATGAAATACCGGGCAACTAAAAGAGAGCTGTATTCATTTTCCTCCATGGAAGGAAATTTTTTTAAGAGGCAAATAGGTATAAATCAGCAACTTTCACATCTCCTCCAACTTGACTCCTTTGAAAAAGACGTAAAAACTCTGTAGTTCAATTAGCAACCAAGCCCCACTTTATCCAAGGAAAAGAGCCCAGGATACAGAGCTGGGGAACGGGGATCAGAGTACAGAGAAATAAACACATTTCAGAAAAAGCTTGTGAGTAGCATGTATGAATTAGCTTCTCCAATTAAGTCCAATGACAGGTTAATTTTAGTCTGTGGATGCTGGTTTTAATTATCCTCAATAACACTAAACGTTTGTGGTTCAGGATCAATGTACAGCCCCCACTAAAGACTCTCCTAACCCATCAATGGAGAAACAGCAGATCAGCCTTTGAGACTCCCTGGCCCAAGTACTTAAACATAATGATAGAATCCTTGTGAGATATTTCAAGGAACCTCTTAGAATGTAAAATGGGTATATAAAATGTGAGAATAGGATCTTCCAAATTATGGTATATTTTAATTGGAAGTAAGATTTTGGAATGGCAATGTCTAGGATAATAGGTATTAAATCAAGGTAGAAACTATAACATTAAACCATCTGTTTTAATCTATTAAAAGACCAAGTCAAGAATTGCATTGAAAGACTTGGTGGGCAAAAATTAACCTATAAAGCTTGAATAAAAAGAAAATCAATATTTTAAAGTAGACTTCATGGTAAAAAGTATTAGGGGAGATTAAGATTAATAATATATAATGATGAAGTTCCTGTCTTGCTGATTATACATAATTAAACCATTACACTGAACAGGAGAGTAACAAAAGCCAAAAATCCACAACTTTGAAGTATAAGAATAAGGAAAAAATTGACAAACATAATTGCTCTTTACTTATAACTTACAAGTTGGAAAAGCATTAAAAAAAATCACACACACACTCCTACACATGGCATCAAAGAAACTTCTCTTTGTACCATGATCATATAAAAGAAAGAAATATAATCTCAAAATGAAAACATTAAAGAAAACTTTTCTGATTATATTCTCTGAAAGCAGAAATGGATGGTATGTTTTATATTAACATAAAAGCCCAGGAATTTCAGATTGAAAAACACTTCCCTAAGTAATTAGTGATTTGAGAAAGGAACCCAGCCTATTTAAAGAATTAAAAACACTACAAATTATGCAATTTGGCCAAAGCAGTATTCTGTCATAATAAAAGCATTTAAACTTATCATAGATAAATGAACAAAGCATTCAACTTAAGATTTCAGAATAACCAACGAAAGAGCAAATATCAATAATAAATATAAAATGGCCTAAATAATTCTAAATTTTACATCTTAAAACGTAGAAAGCAAAAATCTAAGACAAAACTGCTGATAAATATTGAAAAACATGAGAACAAAAGTTTGAGACACATATAAAATTTTAAATGTTATAGCAACATGTTATTTCCTTATAAGAAAAATAGAAAACCTCAATCATGTACAATTTGAAATTAGCCCAAATTAACAAAGCAAACGTCTGTGCTTGTTTCTTAAGTAAAAGTAAAATAGTTTTATTTAGGAAATTCTATCCAAAACATACCTTTTATGACATTAACTCATATATTTTACATATAATGTACATGCATACAGACATTCATAAATTTATGCATAAAGAAAAACTATCATGAGATCTGCTGTAACCTAGGCTAAAAAATGTAAAATTTTGAGAGATAAATATAAAATGAAGAGACTAAGTCTTAGCTGAACAGACTAAAATTGATTTTTATTTCCTTCAAGTTAATTTGCACATTTAACAAAATCCCAACAGAAATTTTCTAGGAAGTAAACAAAATAATTCTAAATTTTATTAGGCACAATAATTTTTTTTAAAAAAGGCAAGGAATATTCCATACAAAAAGCCACTAAAATGATAAAAACCTAACAGACTATTTAAAAGTACAACATAGCAATAATGAAGATAGTAATGTTTCAAAAACAAAAATACAGATCAATTGTACTTGGCATTATTTCCCTACCTAGAAAACACCCTCTCCTTTCTTTGTCTGGCTTACCCCTGCTCACCCTCTAAGATCTGGCTCAGACATCTTCCCTCCCGGAAGGTTTCTCTGACTTGCGTTCTCGACAGAGCAAGCAGCCCTTTCTCTGTACTCTTAGGGAACCCTGGACATACATCTATCACGGCTTACATTGTACCGAAGCAACCCATCAATTCTTCTGCTCACACCACTAGAATGAGGGCTCAAGAACAAAGGCGCAGCTTCCTCATTATTTTATCACCTAAGCCTAGCCCAGTGCCAGGTACCTAAGTAGAAATGGTTGAACAGACCAGAAAACCCAGAAGTAGACTCAAGTGCATTTACGAATTTGTCTTGTATCAATGTATCACTTCAATCTACCATTTATTCTTAAGCACCTCAGAACAGAGAGCAAGAACAAGATGGTGATCTCTGCATTCATTCAGCTCACAGGTGGGCAAACTTGACAATGAAACAAATAGCTGCAGATATGAAATAAACAATAATGAGGTATACATGGTGCCAGGGAAGCAGGTAGGTGGAATGCCATTACAAACCAATAGAAAAAGTACTGATTATTTGATTGTTACTAGGAAAACTGATCGGCAGTTGTTTTGGCGAGAAGTTTCAGATTCCCACCTTAAAATACCTCCAGTGGATCAGAGTTAAATATTTTTGTTCATCTAGTATCTACTGAATGTTTATTCCCTTCTAAATGAATAACACACACTCTTTGCCCGTGAATCTCTCAAGAGTCTAGAGATGGACAGAAATGTAAAAAGGCCATTACAACATAATATGGAAGAGCTGTGGAAAAGATTAAAAAAAAAAAAAAAAAAGGAAATTGACCAGCAACCTACCTATGATTTGAGGAAGAATGACAAAAGAAATTGCCAAGAGGAAAGACTAGCACATTCAAACATGCAACTCTCTAAGTTCTTGCTTCTCTCACACCACGCCACACAGAGAACTCTTTTTAAAACAGTAAAATAGTAGCAGTAAATAAGAGAAATGGTTAAAAAGTATGTGCTCATAGGAACTCATGCAAATTAATAAGAAAACCATCAAGACATCACTAAATAAATAACCCAATAATAAGCATGTAATCCACACAAACAAAAATATACACTCTTTTTTCCATTCTAAGACATTGGAAGATGTAACACAGAATGAATAACTGCTTTTCAAGAAAAACAAAGGAACTTGCCTACCTTTTCTATAAAAAAGGAAAGGTGAGACAAATACATATCTCTGCATTGGTGCAGTGGAGTGGACCCTGGTATATATTTTCAGAAAGTAATTGGTCAGTAGTTTTAAAGAGTCATAAAATTCTTCATACCCTTTGGCCCAGTAATCCCATCTTCAAAATTCATCCAAGCAACAATATTTGAATAGGAAAAAGTTGTTAGCGACAGTGATAAACATTGCAACAGGATTTAAAGATGGGAAAAATTAGCAGCACTACCTAACCAGTTGAAAGGGAAGGCTACTTAGATCATGGTTAGTTCAAATTTATGGACTAGCATAGTGTCTTTAAAAGGGTTGTGAGGATTTTACAGTAAAGCAAATTATAATGTTGAGTGTGTAAAATGATGTATACACCTGAATCAAGACTTCTAGGGAAACTGAAAATGAAGCAAGCTGATTTATTTGGATGGTGGTACTGTAGCTATAGTTTTCTTATTATCATTTTTGTGTTCATGTTTGTATAATAAACTTTTTCAAAAAAGACTAGTATCTGCTCTTTTTCTGTAAAACAGAATTAATAACACATACTTTGACCCCACAAATAATCGACAAGAAGGAAAATGTATAGACCCAAAATTGTTTACGGCAGTGTTATTTTTTTTTTAATTTGGAATTTGCCTTTTTCCCAACAGTAGGGGCAATAGGTAAATAAATCATGGCACGTTCAATCAATGGAATACTGTAAACATTAAAATAATTTTGGAAACCATAGGACAATATCACATGTTTAAAATAAGTCAAAAAGACCTATAATTACATGAAAGCTAACTGCAGCTGTGAAAAGATATATATGTATTGTTAAGGATGAAAAGGAACCACTAATAATTTTAAGTTACATTGTTAAGGTGATATGAATATGGTTGCTTATTTCTGTTTTCCTAAACTTTCTTAAGTACAGTGACTTTTTAATAGCTAATTTTGTAAAATGGACAAACAGAAATCAGTTTCAAGCTTAGCCAAAGAAATTATTAATTTTCAATTTTCAGTCCATTTCTTCAAGTCTACCAACGGGTCAAATTTGAAAAAAACCTCTGAACACAGAGAACCCTGGGGATTTAAGGTGGTCTCTCCTTCCATTTCACATATTCTCATTTTTTTCATGAGATCTTTGAAAATGTTCTTCTGGGCCCTGTGATGGTTACAGAGCTCGACTATGGATTTGACATCAAAGAACAGACCACACATCTAAGCCTTATTTGGGCACCAAGATTGTAGGAACTTGGGTCCCCTGCTGGACTTCAAGTAAGGACCAGGTGAGGAAGGGCCCAACTCTTCCCCTTTTTAAGAGATTTGAGGGGGGAACCCAGAGAAAACTTTTACCACAACTTGAAATTTATAGCTACCTTAAATTGTGAGGATAATAATTGATACAGTCCAGTCCTGGACACTCTTTCTGATCAATGCTCTCTTCATTTACTCTCATCCCTCAAACTCCCCCAAATTCCTCCTGCCTCAACGTTCTACGTTTGTTTTGTCAAGTTAGACCTTATATTCTCTGATTTCAAGTGGTTTCATACAGCCTTAATACATCTTGAATCCATCCCTCCCATGATGTCTAGGCTTTATAACCCACCTTCCTTAGCTCCCATGATACTGCAATTCATGATTCCTCCTTCAACATCTGACTTCTCCTCTCTGTAATAGACTCCATCATAGATAACCCACCAAGGTCCTCAGAACCCGATAATTAATCCCTTCCCCAGTACTATAGACAGTTACCTCGGGGGTTCTTCTCTACTCTTTAAAAGTGAATTATCTGTCATATACTATAATCTGACCCAACTAGTTTATATTCCTTACTCTTTCCCTCTCTAGCCAAATAGATATCCTCCAATAAAATTATATTTCTTAATAAGAAAATAGATAAACATAGAGTGATGGGTACAGATACAGAGGAAAGGCATTGGTTTGGCTGTCAACTAGACCTGTGTCTGAGCTAGACCAGTGTCTAAGACCAGGTTCCCTCATAAAGAATGCCAGTAAATTCTGATCTCAATAATCTTATCCATCCCCACTCAGTTCTTTTCTTTAGATTTCCTTAACACTGTGTGTATAGTTTACTCTTTTCCTTGAAGGAAAAATATTCCTTCATCTCTCCTGTGTCACGTACAGACCCAAATTTGTTCTCTCGACCCTGCCCACCTCACGAAAATTCACCACCCAAATTCTTGAAAACAGTCTATACTCCCTTCTTCAGTTTGCACACTTATAGTCTTCAATCTAATTTTTGTCCCTAGATCTAATATGATGTTGATCTCTAAAAAGGTCACCACTGACCTCCTAGTGGTCAAATCAGGTTTTCCAGTGGCTATTTCTCCATTTTGACCCCATCCAGTCCTGAGTCCACACTCTTAAGACCATGATGATGGCTACACAGCATCCACTTACCCGTCTTATTTCCTTCCAGAACCCCATGTGGCTCAGGCACCCAGCCTGCCCCATGACATCCACATGACTCCAGGAAACAGGAAATGTTACCAATAAATAATGGCTAAATTAAACCAAAGCACCTATGACTCCTTAGTCTTTGTTTTCCATTTTGATGAAAATTTGATGATTTCACAGTATCCCAGACAGATCTCTGACATATGTTTCAAAATTTGCACTACTGACTTCATTCCTCTGACAGCTCTATCAAGATTCTGAGTTACAAAAACATTTCCACAGAGAAACAGAAAGGGGTCCGTGCCCAAGTCCTTCACCACAATGTTAAGTTTATACCACCAGCCTTTCCTCATACTTTTTCCTTGCCTTTGACTCTTTCTTTAGCTCTTGTTTCTCTTTGGACATCAATCTTTCTTTGTCTATACAACGAGTACAGTTGGCATAAAGGCAGTGACCTTTCTTTTAAGCTTTTTTTTCCTGCCTCTGCCAAACAGGGTCTTCACATGAATTGCCAAATAATCCTTTTAAATTATCCAACTTAACTGTCACAGTAACTTTATAAAATAAGCAGGACACATATTTCGTCTTGCAAATGGGGAAACTGAGTCCCAGAAAGACTCAGTGACTATCCCAGTTTACACGCCCAGCAGAGGAAGATCTAGAGTCTCTTCAGTGCATTTATGTTTACTGAGCACCAACCACGTGCAAGGGGTTCCAGGCCCTTCAAAATGTGGCACATCAACCTTGTTTCCTGTCTGGCCATTAGTTAGTTATGTGACTGTGACAAGCCTTGAGTCTTGCCTCCTTCCTCTGTAAAATGAAGGTGTCCATTGAATGATCTCCACTAGCCCTCTCATCTAGTGATCTCACATAGTGCTCTGTATGCTATTTCTCATCAGAGTGGCCAGTTCTGAATGGGACAGGACTAGCCCATCCATTCACTGGCCAAGTAATTAATGAACATGTGCTAAGTGCTGGCCATGCTTCAAGGTGTTTGGGGATTATAATAAACAAGACAGGCATGGCCTCCATCGTCATGGAGTTTATAATCTAGTGGGAAGGGGCAATGCAAAAATATGTAATACAGATAATTTCCAGACACTGGAAATAGTAACAGTAATAGTAGTAACAGAATTAAACTCCTCCCTGAGGAAGGTGATGTCTGAGCTGAGATTTCATGAGAAATCAGGCACACAAAGAACTAGGAGGAGGGCACTCCAGCAGAGGAAACAAAGTTCTTAGAAAAGTGCAGCAGGTCATTAATTTCATTACTTAGAAAGACTGAACATTCAACTACTTTGTTCTTCTTCATTTTCTTCTGTGAATTAGACATACGGAATGTAATTACTGTCTTTCACCTGATGGAAGAGTATGAATGTTATCTTTCCCTCCAGGACAGAACACTCTTTTTAGGTACTAAGGATGGCTTCTTTAATTGACCATCAAGGACTCTAATGAAAAAAACAAAGGGTACAGGGAGTACCTTTGAGGCCAACAAGAAGGGAGAGTACAGAGATTCTGTGAGGTTAATAAGAAGGGAACAGAAGTCAGAGATCACTAGTAGCAGACCCCTCACACTACACCATGCCAAGGAGAGGCCAAAATTTCCAAAAACACATTATGCCATACCAGGGATTGGAGACTGGACTCCAGGGACCAGAATCCCCCACTTCAGCAAAGATTCCTATGCTTCAACATCCAGTCAAGGTGATGTACTGAGCTTACATTTTAATGCCCACGCTCTGATCTAAACACATATCAAGTGATATCTAAACACATATCAAGTGATATCTAAAACAAGATAAACATAGCGTAAAGCAGAAACTGATGAAAATTCAAAGCATGTGAGACTAAAGCTTTGGAGTTGCTGATGCCCAGGACCAGAAGCAGACAGAGGCTGTCTGTGGGCAATACCCTCACTGCTTAAAACTAAGGAAGGAAGGATGAAAGAAGAGGGGGGAAAGCTTGCAGCATAATAGGTAATGAGAAGCTTCCTGCCTACAGCATAAAGAGAATTAGATACAGCCTCATTACAAGCACCTGGAAGTATCCAAAATTTCCCTGATGTTGCTCTGGGGGAGAAGACTTAGCAAGTAATGTAAAACTTAGTTCTAGACTCAGGTCCTAGACAACTCAGATAAAAAAATCATTTCAGTCGAAGAAAACCACCAAAACAGAAATCTGAAGCTGAGGTGGGGGGTGGAGGGTGGGGAATCAAAACATATGAATGAAACTAAGAGTAAATAGGTAAGCAATAAGCCAACAACTTAAAATTTTCAATCCAGATGAATTAATATTATAGAATAGTCTGGAAAAGATTTTCATATAAGTAATTATCTTCAAAACAAAAACATCCTTAAAATGGAAAAACAGATATGAAGCTAAAAAAGAAAAGACTTCTATGAAAGTATCAGGTAGAACTTTTGGAAATAAAAATTAGTCACTGACTGAAATAAAAAGTTAATGGAAAAGATAAACTCTGGAATGGACACAGTCAAAAAGAGAGGCAGCAAATTGGACATTAGTATTAAAGAATTCAGCTAGAGTGCAGCGCGAAAAAGGAGTAATTCTTAAAGTATTAAGAGGGATGGAGATTAGATGCAGAAGTACAAATATACACTTAATTGGAGTGTCAGAAGAATAGAAGATTTGTTGGAGAAGTAATATTAAAAAAGATACACTAAGGATTTTCTAGAATAAAAGATAAACAAGAGTTATCAATTTAAACATACACTCAGAGTACTGAGCAAGATAAATAAAAATAAATTTATAGACATTTAAATAAAACTGCAGAAATTATGTATAAAGAGAAAACCTTAAAAGCTATCTGAGAAGGGAAAAAAGTGTTATAACCCACAAGGAGATAACACTGATATAAACACAATCAGCTTGTATCATTTAAAGTGCTGGTGGAACATAATTATCAAGATAAAATGGTTTACACAGTTAAACTATCATTAGACATAGAGCAGGAAAAAATGTACACACACACACTATATATGTGTATGTGTATGTATGTGTGTATATATATACACACATACACACACATATATGTGTGTTTGTGTATATATACATATAGGATGATGGGAAACCCTCTAGAACAGTGGTCTCCAACTTTTTTGGCATCAGGGACCAGTTTCATGGAAGACAATTTTCACATGGACGGGGGCGGGGGGGATGATTCGGGTGGTAATGCGAGCCATGGGGAGCGATGGGGAGCGGCTGATGAAGCTTCGCTCCTTTGCCTGCCTCTCATCTCCTGCTGTGTGGCCCGGTTCCTAACAGGCCGCGGACCAGTACTGGTCCATGGGCTGGGGACCCCTGCTCTAGAAGACCTTTCTGGAAAAGCTACCAAATGATGAACTCATAGAAGAATAAATGTTACCATAGGAGGATAAAAAAAAAAAAAAGGCAAGAAAGTAGAAAAAAAAGGAGCAAAGAATAGATGATTCAATTACAAAATGGCTAAAGGATTCAAATAAACACTACTCTGAACAAGATATAAAAATGAACAGTAAGCACTTGAAAATATGTTCAATATCATTAGTCATTAGAGAAATGTAAACCAAAACCCACAATGAGATACCATTTCACACCTAATAGAATGGCTATAACAGATAGACAATAGCAAGTATTGGTAATGATGTGGAGAAATTGGAACCCTCATATGTTGCTGGTGGGATGGCACCTTGGAAAACACTGTGGCAGTTTCTCAAAATATGTGGTATATATTTGTACAAGGGAATATTATTTGGCAATAAAACAGAATGAATTACTGATACATGCTACAATGTGGATGAATGATGATAACATTATGCTAAATGAAAGAAGCAAGACACAAAAGGCCAAATATCGTGATTCCCTTTATATGAAATGTCCAAAATAGGCAAATGTATAGAAACAGAAGTTAAGTTAGTCAGTGGTTGATAGAGGTTAGGGGAAAGAAGAAAGAAGAGAGACTGCTAATGTATATGGAGCTTCTTTTTGAGGTAATTAAAATATCCTGGAATTAGATGGTGGTGATTGTTGCAAAACTGTGAATGTACTAAAAGCTACTAAACTGTACACTTCAAAAGTGTGACTCTTGTGCTTTGTGATTTATCTCTCAATAAAATTATGATTTAAAAAGTTTGAGAGTGGTTGGCTATAGGTAAAATAGTATTTATATGGAAATGTATAATCTTAATGGTGTATAATAGAAAAGAAGGAATCCAGAAATCTAAATATGTAACCATCTACCTCAAGAAGTTAGAGTAAGAAAAGCAAATCAAACTTAAGACAGACATAAAGATAAAAACAGAAATCAATAAAGTAGATACAAACATATACAGAGAAAAATCAGAAAAGTTTTTTCTCTGAAAAGATTAATAAATTGATAACCCCTTACAAAATTAATTAAGGAAAAAAAGAGAAAACACAAATTAACAATATTTAAAGAAAAACGGGTTATTACTACAGAGTCTTCAGACATGAAAAACTTCACCAGAGGATATTATGAATGACTTTATACCAATAAATTTGACTATCTGGATGAAATGGGAAATTCCTCAAAAATGCAATTTACCAAAGCAGACAAATAGAAATAGAAATTTTGAATAACTAAATATCTCTTAAAGAAATTGAATCCATTATGTGAAAACTTCCTAGCAAGAACTCTCAAGGCCCAGAAGTTTTCACCAGTGAATTCTAAACATCCAAGGAAGAAATAACACCAATATTTTGCAAAACTTTCTAGAAAATATTAATGATAGGAAGGTAACTTCACTCTTTTTTTGAGGCCAGCACAACCTATTATATTTCCAAACTATAACAAGGAATTTACAAGAAAAATAATTATAGACAAATCTCTTTCAGGATGATAGATGCAAAAATTCTTAGCAAAATATTTCTAATTCTATGCCACCAAAAGCATAAGCAACAAAATAAAAAGACAGATGAATTAAACTTCATCAAAATTAAAAACATTTATGCAAAGGACACTATCAAGAAAGTGGTAAGACAACCCAAAAAACAGGAAAAAATGTTTATAAATCGTAAATCTAGTAAGGGCCTAGTACCCAGAATATATAAACAATACCTACAGCTGAAAATCAACAAACCACCAACCTTATTTTAAAATGGGTAAACACTTGAATAGACATTTCTCTAAGAAAATAATAAAATCACCAATAAGCACATAAAAAGATGCTAAACATCACAGTCATTAAGGATATGCAAATCAAAACCACAATGCAATATCACTTCATACCCACTAGAATGACTATGCTCAAAGAAATAGAAAATAGTAAGTGAAGTTGTGAAGATATTGGTACCGTCATGCGCAGCTCAAGGGAATGTAAAATGGTGCAGCCACTGGGTAAAACAGTTTGGTGGTTCCTCAATAGTTTCAACATATACTTACCATACAAATCCTAGGTATATTCCAAAAAGAATTAAAGAGGTGTTCAAATAAAACTTGTACACAAAAAATTTATAGCATCATTATTCATGAGAGCCAGAAGATGTAAACAACCTAGGTGTCCATTAACTGATGGAGAAACAAAATGTAGTATATGCATACAATGGAATATTACACAGCCATATAAAGTACAGATACATGATACAACATGGACCAACCTTGAAAATGGTATGTTAAGTGAAAGAAGCCAGTCACAAAGAACCACATATGATTCCATTTATATAAAATGTCCAAACAGACAAATCCATATAGCCAGAAAGTAGACTACTGGTTGCCAGGAGCTAAAGAGAAGGGGGAATGGGATGTGACTGTTTAATGGGTACAGGGTTTCCTTTTGGGGTGATGAAAATGTTCTAGAGCTAGACAACGGTGATGGTTGCACAACATTGTAAATGTATTAAATGCCCCTAAATTTTGTATTTTTTAATGGTTTCAATGGTGAATTTTCTATTATATTAAGTATACCACAATTTAAACATGCAAATTGATTCTAGTAATACATGAAGAGGCAAATATCAGGATCAGATGGAGTTAACTCCAGCTATGCAAAAATGTTTTAACATTTAAAAAGAAATCAATGTAACTCGCCATACTATCTGGAAAAAAAGAGGAGAAAGAGAGAGAGAAAGCATTTTACTATTTGATAGATTCAGAAAACTAATTCAAATGTAACTTTGTGATAAAGGTAATTAGAGAGTTCAGCAAGTTTCCTGGATATACGATTATGAAAAAAAAAGAATGCTCTATACATTAGCAAAAGACAATTAGAAAATTTAATAGGATGAATTATCCCATTTAACCTAGTAACAAGATCTGTGAATTACTTAAATATAAATCTCACCAGCCCAGCAGCCGCCGCTTCTTTTAGCCTCTGCCCATTGAGACAAAAGAGCAAGATGAGTCGGGCGGCGCGGCCAATCAACGGGGCGAGGGGGCGGCCTCTCCGCGCAGCCTCCTGCCCGAGGCCATTGCTAGCAAAAGGGGGGAGACGGCCGGCTGGGGCTGCGGCACACAGGCGCGGGAGCCGGTGCGGTGTCAAGTCCAGCTCGGACTCTCAGACTGGGCCGATTTGCATTTTACCCTTATCTTCAGCATGGGGGAACAGAACCACTCTCCTGGGAAGGAGCTTCAGCACTGGACACGAACAGAGTCTCCAGGAAAGAGAAGCTGGCACTCCCAGACCTACGCCCTTGGGGCCGTTTCCAACTTTATGTCTACTTTTCTGACCTTTCCTATCTATAAGGTTGTGTTCCGGCAACAGATCCATGCTGCGGCGGTGTCAGAGGCTGTGTGGCAGCTTTGGCATGAAGGCCCTCGATACTTCTACCGGGGAATCTACCCGCCTCTTCTCTCCAAGACGTTGCAAGGGACTCTGCTGTTTGGGACTTACGATAGCCTGCTGTATTGTCTCTCCCCTGTTGGGCCACACTCCCTGGGACACCGCTGGGTTGCAGGGCTCACGTCTGGTGTAGTGGAGGCTGTGGCACTCAGCCCCCTTGAAAGGGTGCAAAATGTGCTCCAGGATGGTCGCAAGCAAGCTCGCTTTCCCAGCACCTTCAGCATTCTCAAGGAATTCCACTCTTATGGGCTTTGGGGGCGGCTGTCGCTGGGTTACTATCGCGGTTTCTGGCCTGTCCTTCTCAGGAACAGCCTGGGGAGTGCTCTGTATTTCTCCTTCAAGGATCCCATTCAGGATAGCTTGGCAGAGCAAGGCCTGCCCCATTGGGTTCCTGCCTTGGTGTCTGGGAGTGTCAATGGAACAATCACCTGCCTAGTTCTGTATCCTCTGATTGTGCTAGTTGCCAATATTCAGTCCCATATTGGCTGGCAGAGCATGCCAAGCCTGTGGGCCTCTGCCCAGGACGTGTAGGACACTCGGGGCTGAAAGGTGTTCTTGATCTACCATGGAGGTTCCCTGGTCATCCTAAGGTCCAGCGTGACATGGGGGATCACTACTGCTATCCATGACTTCCTCCAGAGGAGGTATCGTTCCAGGAAAGAGCTGAAAGACTGACTAGCTGCAGGCAGTGTGGCCATGGCAGCTTGTTATTCTAAGCCTTCCTGGGTTGGTTTAAATAGCTTACTTCTTTAGCTTGGTCACCTAATACAACTATTCTTTAGCATCTTTCAACTGTCAGTGCACTCGAGAAGTTCCCAACTACCAGCCTGTTGGGCAAAGACAAAGCCAACAGTGTTCCTTGGTTAGCAAAAGAAATTCACCCCGGTCTATCCACAGCTTCAACAGGCTGAGACCCAGGAAGCCTTTAAGTAACTTGTAACCCACATGAAATGTCATTCCTTTAAGGAATTCACTGACTCTAAAAGATGTGAATAAGAGGAAACTCTAAAAGATGACCTTAATTAGGCACTGTGAGTTCCGGGACCCCTCCAGTTGTCCTCTGGACCAAACTGAGTGGAGGACCAGGAATTCCAATTTCAGAGAACTAAGCTTGACTCTTAGGATGGGGATTCCATAGACTTTCTCAGATGGGTACATTTTCATGACATTGTTCACTACTCCTGCCACCACCACTCTCACTTCTCAAGGCTGTGGGTACTAGTTTCAGGGTAGCAGTTATGGCTGGAAATCCTGAGTTAGACTTGCCTCAACTGATCATGTGCCACAAGAACTGGTGGGAGTGGGAAGAAGTGTGGTCCTGGATGGATGGGAAGAATAGACTTTGAGGGAAGACGTTTAGTTGCATGCAGAATAGAAAATTCTACTATAGGTTGATTGGTGTTAAATGCTGGGACATTTTTGATAGCAAGGCAATAACATTGCCAGAAACCACTTGAGTTTCCCTAAGAAATCTGGAACTGAAATGACTATATCTCTTCATAAATAATTGCATATTTTATTGCTGTGGATAAATATAGTTACTGTAACATAAGTTAAAGATCTGAAATTATAGCCTGTCATTCAGAGCCATTCAAAATATGGTCCCCATAAAACTTGTAGCATTTTATCACACCATTCCCACTTACATAGATCCTATATCCTAGCCAAACTGGACTATTGTTCCCTCCCCAAACATGCCACTAGCTTTCCTATGGCCATGCTTTGGCCCACACTATTTTCTCCACCTGCAATACCCATTCTCCACCTGCCAGTCTGCCAAAATCCTTCCAGTTTCTCAAAGCCCAGCTCAGATGCCCCCTTCTCTAAGGAGCCTTTTCTGATTATCCCTAACTGAATGTGATTGCCCCTAACTGAATGTGACATTAGTCTCGTGTGATGCCCCTCTCCAATATTCATATGTGGCACTGATTCCATTATGTCACTGATTTCATGAGGTCCTGTGTTCTTGATGTTCTTCAATACCTCCTACTAGACTGTAAAACTCCTTGAAAGCAGGGATTCTTGTACACATTTTTAAATCTCCCATTGTGCTTAGGTGCTCAATTATGTTGGCTGAATTATTGAATTGATTATCAAGCTGTGATATGGTCTTTATCCTCAGGGTGCTGTCCCTTGTACATGAAGATAATGTTATTGATTCACTGTCATTAAGACCTGCCTTTGGGGTGTGGTTTTTGCTTTATTAGCGGATTTAGTTTTGTGCTAATGATAATGATGCTGCTGCTGATGATAATAATAACAACAATAATTAAAGATGACTTTCAACTGGGAAAAAATTAAAATTAAAAATAAATAAATAAATAAATCTCACCAAAAATATATTAATCTTATCTGAAGAAAATGACCAAATTTTATTATAGAATATAAAAATTTTGAATAAATGGAAAGATATTCCTTGTTAGTACATGGGTAGATGCACTATCATTAAAAAGTCTATTTTTTCCAAAGTAATCTATTCATTCCCAATGCAATTTCGATAAAAATCCTAGAGTTTCTTATGGAACTTGATAAGGTGATAGTAAAGTTTATAGAAGATAATGGGCGAAGAATATCTAAAACAATTTTGAAGAATAACAAGTCAGAAGAACTCTCCCGAGCAGAGAGAAAGAGTTACTATGAAGCTATAAGTGATTAAAATAGTGCTTTTTTGAAACAGAGATAGGCAAATAGACCAGAGGAACAGAATAGAGAGCCCAGAAGCAAATCCATACATAAATGAAAAATTGGAGTATGACAGAAGTGGCGTTGCAAACTGCTGGGAAAAGATGGTGTATTCAATAAATGATGTTGGGGAAATTGTTCCCTGTATGGAAAAATAGAATCAAATTGCATTTATACCTCAGAACATTTCCTGAAATATATTTTAAATAGATGAAAATCTAAATGGGAGCAGCAAACCTTAAAACGTTTAGCAGAAACTATCAGAATGTGGTTTTCTTTCAACAGGATAGAAGGGATTTCTTAGATAATGGTTACAATAAAAGACTTGCAAATTTGATTTGTTTAAAGATTAAAACTTCTATATAACAAATAATTTCATAAAGTAAAAATACAAGCCACAGACTGCAAAGAGATATTAAAAGGCATTTACTCAACAAAAAACTGGCATGAAGAAAATGTGAACAACTCATAAAATGTAAAAGACAACCCAACAGAAAGAAAAAAGGGGGCACGCAAAGGAAACGCACTGAAGAAGAAACCATAAGGACCAGTACATATAGGACGAGATGCTCTACCACACCAGGAATACAGGAAATGCAAATTCAATCTACAAATACATAGCATCGCATACTTTTCAGATTGGCTGGAAATAGGAAATCTGACAATAACAGGGGTGAACAGGGATGAGTTCTCACACACAGGCAGTAGGAAGTAATGTGATACACTCACCTTGGGAAGCAAGCTGGCAGTAAAGATCACAATGCTGTAGATGTACCTGCCCTTTAACACAGCAAATCCACTGCTAAGTACTCACCCAAGAGAAAACCGCACACATCAAAATGAGACACGCATGAAGACAGTTACTAAGCATGGGTCTGTCATAGGAAAACAGAAGAGCAGAAAAATATATCCATCAATATATGTCAATGGGTACATAAATTGTAGTATTTTTATACAATGAGTATATTACACAGCAGTTAAAATGACAGATCCTTGGTTAAACATCCCGAAACATAACATTGAGTAAAAAATAAGGATGATATATACAAGATGACAATAGTGAAATAAAAAATTTAAGTACACTAAAGAATACTATTTACCATTTTTTAATACCTGCATATGTTTTTAAAAAATATAAAAATATGGATAGTTGGATAGGAAGGATTCTCACCAAGTCTAGGATTGTATTTACTTCTGGTCGGGGGCAGGGGTAGGGTGAAAAATGAGCTCGAACTATATTTGTATGGTTTGGCTTCTTAAAAAAACAAAATAGCTAAAGCAAATATAACAAAATATAAGGTCTGGTAAATCTGGATGGGTATTTTTACATAAGCCTCTGACCTTTAGAGAAACGTCTGAAACAAAGTTCCCCTGTGTCAACAATGTCTTGATTTTCAAGTTCCCCTGTTTTTGTCAGCATTAGAGGAACATGGCCTCAGAGTTGGAATTAGATGAATATAAATAACATCTTCAAGCTATTCTTTATAAAACTCTATTACAGACTCTGTGCCTATTATACACGCCTATCATGGAAGTAGGAAATAAACAGTAACTCACAGAGAAAATGCACCAGATTTAGTCCTAAACGTATTCGTGGCAGCCTATCAGTGAGAAAAGCTGGAAACCACACCAAGGTCCAGCATCAGGGAATAATAAAGTATCATGGGACAACTACACTACAGTATTCTATATGATAACTAAAAACCATGTTTTTTAAGAACATGAATGACATGAAACAGTAAGCAGCAAATCTTACAACTTTATGTGTAAAATTAAATGAAAAACATATGATGCAAAATTAAAGCACGAGCATATTTTGAACCATGTAAACACATTTATAGAAGAAAAAAAAAGGCCTAGAAAGATCCCTCAAGCTCTTAGTGTTTTTTCCTTCTAATTCACTGTTATATACTCTCCCAAACTTTTTCAAATGTGCATTTATTATTTTTACATTTAGAAATGAATCCATTAAAGACACATTAAAATGGAGAAAAGCAATATACCTCTTCCCTAATGTAAAAAGAAATTAGAGTTTACCAAAGACACTTTTCTCTATGTCTTAGACGTTAACAGGTATTTTCTCTTCTGTTTTGACACATGCCGCATCTGGTTAAAGTTTTAATCTTGATAAGAAATATGATAGGCTGCTCATTTACCTAGACATTAGGATGCACAGCCTGAGGCATCACTCTCTATTCTGGTAAAGAGAACCATTCTTTAGTCTTATCTTCACAGGAACTCTCACTGAGCTTCCCAGCTAAACTCTGGCATCCTGGCAGGCGGATACTTCAGTATTAAAAAATTCAGCACTTGGCAATGTTACAATGTTATTCTTTAAAAGATGAAAATGTAAACTGAAGAATCGAATTAGGTAAGAGTTGTGTTGCCTCTCCTCAGCTGTTCTCTTAGAAATACACACACACACACAAAAAAGAGAGACAGAGAGAGAAAGAAAGGAAAGAAGCAAGTGGAAGCAAGGGGGTGGGCTAGGGTTAGGTGCAGACCAGATCAGCTATCATAATTCAAATGATGGTTTGAATTCAAAACTCGCTGGTTACATTTGCAAGGCAGAGACTGCAGCAAACACTTCATTTAAAATTAATAAGAGGGGCTTCCCTGGTGGCGCAGTGGTTGAGAGTCTGCCTGCCAATGCAGGGGACACGGGTTCGAGCCCTGGTCTGGTAAGATCCCACATGCTGCGGAGCGACTGGGCCCGTGAGCCACAATTACTGAGCCTGCGCGTCTGGAGCCTGTGCTCCGCAACGGGAGAGGCCGCGATAGTGAGAGGCCCGCGCACCGCGATGAAGAGTGGCCCCCGCTTGCCGCAACTAGAGAAAGCCCTCGCACAGAAACGAAGACTCAACACAGCCAAAAATAAATAAATAAATAAATAAATTTTAAAAAATAAAAATAAATAAAATAAAATTAATAAGAGAATGAGGGCATCATAAAGAGATTAAGAAACGGATTTGAAGTCAGTTCAGATTGGGGTGGTTGTGACCAGGAGACTCATTTGATACCCTGGGACTCTGTTTCCTCACCTGTGAAATGGAACTTTAATAATCACAAAGTGAACGTCTGCTGTTTCTGGTCTGTCCAGCATTGGTGCCTTGAGGAGCCTTCCCTTCCCTAGTCCCTGTGGTTCTGGAAGGGCTGCCAGCCACAGGCTTCTGCATGGAAAAGAAGCCTTGCTACTGTCAGCACCCATTCCCCGGGCTGCCGTAATCCATCCTGGGGTCAATACGTCAGCCAAGGCTGGCCAGCTAGAGCCCTTCTGTGAGATTGTCCAATTTGACGTTGCAGGAGGAAAAAAAAAAAAAGAGGTCTTGTCTTTGGATCATGAGTCTGGAAATAAGGTGCCATTTTCCTAGCCACACAGACAAAGACTAGCTGCAGTCAGAAAGAATAAAAACAATACACACATAGAAGGGGAGAGATTGAGAGAGATCGCAAGTGAGGGCAAGAGAGGCAGGAGGCAGGATGGAGGGATGGGGGACAACAGGGAGTAAAACATCTAATAGCAATGGGAGAACTAGAGTGTTAAATGAGGAGGAAAAGCTGGAACAAGAGCAAGCTGTGGAGATGAGAGAGAAAATACAAATGCTGGAGATCACAAAGAAAACAAGAGGATGTGAGCCACAGAGATGAGAGAGAGAAGAGGAGATTCGATTAAGGGAAAAGAAAGGGACCAGAGAAAGGAGGGGTTGTAGGTAGTGGAGAGAAGGGGAGAGAACAAGGGATAGAGGCAGATAACCTGAGAGACAGAGATGGAGGGAGAGGCAGGGAGAGTGAGAACATAGAGCGAACTCAAAAACCTCCTGTGCACTCACTGCCTACAGAATCAAACCTGGAGCTCCTTTCTGGCATTCCAAGTACGTGATGCTTGATCTGTATCCACCTTTCCAGCCTCATTTCCCTCTATTCCTACCATCCCACGTTGTCTTCTTGAGTTTTGGGGACACACTCTGACCTTTTCCACCTCTTCGCCCTTGGCTCCTATTGCCTCAGTCTAGAATGCTCTCCCCCCACTTCCATTCCCATTTGGACATATTAGCCTTGTTCCGGTGTGACAATTCAAATAGATCACCTCCAAGAAGTCTTCTGAGATACCCTAGTGGGAATTAATTCTTTCTCTAAAAACCACCTGATAATATTACTTCATTTTGGTACTCATATGCCTGGTATGCCTCCACTAGTTGGAAGATTTAGAGAATCCTTTTAAGCCCCTTCCACTAAAATTCCAGGTGCTTTACACATAGAAATTGCCCAATAAGTGTTGGTTGTATTCACCTGAACAGCTCAGGAACTGTCGACATTGTCATAGAGTGACTCCCCCAAAATATCACCCAAACAACCTGATACGACAAAGCAGAATTTCTTCTTACTGTAGGAAGTGAGAACACTACCTTCAAAGAGTCTTCATATCCTCACAAATGAAGAAGGGCAAACTGGGGAAGTTTATGATATTTGAAGTCTACTGAGAAGCATGTCTTTCAATGTGGGAAGCTTGGTTAGGATTGGGTAAGAATCATGATAAAGTAGTTTGGAAATCGAGGACACAGTATAGTGAGAATTTTGAAGAGGCACGTTCAAAGGGTGTTAGGATGTAAACTTGCTTAATGCTTTTCCCTACTTGAGAGTTGATGGATCTTCAGAATGCACAGTAAAGTTAATTGCAATATTTATTTTCTTGGACAAGCTTTTTCTGAAAGAGTAAAGTTAAATTGATGAAGAAAGTATAATAGTAGAGTCATGTTAATGTGGATAGTAAGCTGTGTGAGGGGTAGATGGCTTCTTTCTTAGCGTCAATGAGAATTTTCCAGGCATCCAGTAACAGCATTTTAAGGATAGATCTCAGAAGAAAAAAGAAGTAAAACATGACAAAGCTTCTTTATTGTCCCATCATCCTAAGTCTTTTCCGTTAGTCAATTGCCTCATTCTTTTAAATGAGATAGAAACAACTAGAGCAGCACCCTGTGATTCAAACATACACACCCTACTAGGAAATTTAAATCCAGATATTTTGAGAACTTTCAAGATGCCCCTAAGGTTCTGAATGTGGGAGAAGAACAAGAGAGAATGGTAAAGAATGGAGACTTTTTGGTTATGCCAGAAATGCTACACAAGCTTATTTTGCATGTCAAAATTCAGTTCCTAGAGGGCTCTTTTGAAGAGATTCTGAGGCCACCATGTCTGGGCTTAGCATAAAGAGCAGTATGACTGATTACTGATGTCTGCCAAGGGCCCAGGAAAGGCAGTGGTGGTCTGCATGTTAAGTATTTGCCATTTCTGGGTTATCGAGAAAAGACCAGACTTATTGTTTCACCCCATTCAGATTTTTTGTTTGGTTTTGCTTTGATTTTTGCTTCTCATTCTTCCTGGTAGAGCCACACTAATTCCAAGTGGCCACCGTGTCTTTACTGCCAAACTCTTTGGGTGAAGTCTTTGGAGGGTTCCATGAAAATACAAATATTATTTCAGAGTAGTAAGACAGTAAAATGTCATTTTTAAAATATGACTCAGCCAGAATAGATTCAGCTGACCTAAATCTTGAGGGAAATGAGGTAAATATGAGGGAAATTAGGTAAATCAGAATATTCTGATAGGGTGGTTATTTAAGATTGCAGAGTAAGAGGATATGGAACTCACCTCCTCCCACAAGTACCTCAAAAATACATCTAAAAATGGAACAATTCCCACAGAACACCTACTGAAAACTAGCAGAAGACCCCAAACACCTGAAAGGACAAGAAAGATCTCCACATAACTGGGGTGAAAGGGAAAAAAAAAAGAGGAAGCTGATGGGACCTGCGCCCTTGGGAGGGAGCTGAAAAAGAGGAAAGGTTCCTGCACACTGGGAAGACCCCACACTGGCAGGAGATCAGCCGGGACAGAAAGGGAGCTTCAGAGGCTCAGAGGAGAGCACAGCAACTGGTTTGTGGTAGGCAGAACAGAGAGAGACTTGCACATTTGACCCATGCCACCACCCTGTGTGCCCCAGCCTGAGATGCACATCTGCAGGTACAGGCAGGGACTGGGTGCTGGAACTCAGGGCTTAAAGGACAGACCCAGGGAGAGGACTGCTGTTGGCTGTGCAGAGACAGCCTGAAGGGACTAGCGTGTGGTGTGGCCACAACCATGGTGTGTTCGCAGAAGCCCAGACCCGCCATAGAAACAAAGTGCCACTGTTAAGTGGCCAGCAAAGGGAGGGGCAGGGTGGCCATCATGGCTTCTTTCTCCATGTGCTGGCCCCGGCTTCCCCAGCCTCTGGGAGAGTGTACCCCAGCCACTGCCTTGTGGCTCCCACCTCCATGGGCTCTCATGCACCAGCCGCCACCTCGGGGGCCCCTGCCTCAGCCGGGTCCCGTGCCCCAGCTGCCACCTCAGCAGGTTCCAGGAGCAGCCATCAGCGGGTTGCCCACTCACAGAGGCAGGACCAAAACCACAGCTGAGCCCCAGGGGCTACGAGACAGAATGCAGGGCTGAAATTTCTCCCCACGGCTGTGTGAGCCACAGATTTATACTTCCGCCACTGGTTTTGTCAACTGAGTGCCTGCAGGACATCTGAGTGGACAACGAGTGCTCCCCCGACTGGGATGGGTCTAACATTAGCAGCTGTGGGCTTTGTGGGTGTGTACACACAGAGGCTGGGCCAGGCCAGGGTCTGAGCTGCCTCCATAGCTCCCACAGTGGGACCAGGTTCATGACTGCTGCAGTCCTGGTGCCTAACTTCAGTGGACCTGTGCTGGTGTCCTTATGAAAACAACGCCTGAGGGACAGGGCCGATTGCCGGCACACCCAAGGTTGAGACAGGGCCAAAGGCAGTGCCAACAACAGTGTACTTCGTGAGCCAACATAACAAGTGACAGGGGACACAACAGAGCACACTCACCAATGAACAGCTCTGGCAGAGGAATACTCTGGCTCCTCTCCCAGTGGGAGTGCTCCAATCCCACCTACCTCACACTGCAGCTCAAAAATGCAGTTTAGAAATGGATCTGGTATGCTCGCTTCAGCAGCACGTATACTAAAATTGGAACGATACAGAGAAGATTAGCATGGCCCCTGCGCAAGGATGATATGCAAATTCGTGAAGTGTTCCATATTTTTTGCAGCTCTATTTACAATAGCCAGGACATGGAAACAACCTAAGTGTCCATCGACAGATGAATGGATAAAGAAGATGCGGCACATATATACAATGGAATATTAGCCATAAAAAGAAACGAAATTGAGTTATTTGTAGTGAGGTGGATGGACCTAGAGACTGTCATACAAAATGAAGTAAGTCAGAAAGAGAAAAACAAATACTGTATGCTAACACATATATATGGAATCTTAAAAAAAAAAAAAAGGTCTGAAGAACCTAAGGGCGGGACAGGAATAAAGACGCAGACGTAGAGAATGGACTTGAGGACACGGGGCGGGGGAAGGGTAAGCTGGGACGAAGTGAGAGAGTGGCATGGACATACATACACTACCAAATGTAAAACAGATAGCTAGTGGGAAGTAGCCGCAGAGCACAGGGAGATCAGCTTGGTGCTTTCTGTCCACCTAAAGGGGTGGGATAGGGACGGTGGGAGGGAGATGCAAGAGGGAGGAGATACGGGGATATATGTATACATATAGCTGATTCACTTTGTTATACAGCAGCAACTAACACAACATTGTAAAGCAATTATACTCCAATAAAGATGTTAAAAAAAAGAAATGGATCTGGGGGCTCTACCTCAACGACTAGGGAACAGACCCAGCCCCTAACAGGGCAGTGACAACCACAGAGCAAAAAGGAGGTCCTGCTCACTAGTCACTCAATATTCAGTGCAGGCTCTGGTCACTACAACACCAGTCAAGCCTCCTATCAAGGGGATAATGGCCAGCGTACATTGAGGAAAGAGGTGGCAGTCATCCACACTAAAAATAGCCCTTGCACCAAAAAATATTAAACCCACACAAGCTACACAGGGATGCTCCCACATAAAAATAGCCCTCCAAGACCACAGCAGATAATTGTTTCTCTTAAACTCATACAGCAAGAGAAATATAAGTAAAATGAAGAAGCAGAGGAACCTCTCCCAATTAAAAAATCATGAGAATTCCCCTGAAAGAACAATGAAACAGACCTCTTCAGTCTAACAGACACTGAGTTCAAAAAGGAGATAATGAAAATACTGAAGGAATTAAGGACTATTGACAGAAAGGCAGATTACTGTAAAAAGGAACTAGAAACTATAAGGAGGAGCCAAGAAAAATTAGAAAATTCATTCACCGAGATGAAAGCTGAGCTAAAGTCAATGAATAGCAAAATGAATAATGCAGAAGAATGAATAAGTGATCTGGAAGATAGAATAATGGAAATCACCCAATGAGAATCACAAACAGAAAGCCAAATTAAAGAAAAAAAAAAAAGAAAGCAATATAAGAGACCTATGGGATAATATAAAGCATTCCAATCTATACCTAAAGGGGATCCCAGAAGGAAAAAAAAGAGAAAAGGGGATTGAAAATGTATTTGAAGAAATTATGACTGAAAACTTCCCAAACGTAAAAAGGAAACAAATGTCCAGGTACAGGAAGTACAGAGGGTCCCAAACAAGATAAATCCAAACAGACCTACACCAAGACATATTACAATTAAAACAGAAAAACTTAAAGATAAATAGAGGATTCTAAAGGCAGCAAGAGAAAAACAGAGTTAATTACAAGGTAACCTCCATAAGGCTATGAGCTGATTTCTCTAAAGAAACACTACAAGCTAGAAGGGAGTGGCAAGATATATTCAAAGTCCTGGAAGGGAAAAATCTGCAACCTAGGATACTCTACTGAGCAAGATTATCATTTAGAATAGGAGAGAGAAAGAATTTTTCAGACAACCAAAAACTAAAAAATTACAGCAATACTAAACCTTTCCTAAAGGAAATATTGAAAGGTCTTCTCTAAATAGAAAAGAAGTAAGAATCAATAGGGAAGGGAAAATCACAATTAGAAAGTGAATCACTTAAGCCAGTACACAGATTAAAAAAAAAATTCAAAAAATTTCTGTGAAAGTGATGATAACCACAATAAACAACAAAAGGATGAACATGAAGAAGGTAAAGAGGACATGAAAATCATAAAATGTGTGGGAGGATAGTAAGAAAATGTAGATTTTTTTTCAGGAATGTGTTTGAGCCTATGAGACTACCAGTCTAAGGCAACTAGATATAGGAAGGGGTTAACATACTTGAAAAACAGAGTAACCACAAATCAAAAACATACAATAGGGGCTTCCCTGGTGGCGCAGTGGTTGGGAGTCTGCGTGTTGATGCAGGGGACACGGGTTCAAGCCCTGGTCTGGGAGGATCCCACATGCCGCGGAGCGACTAGGCCCATGAGCCAAAATTGCTGAGCCTGCGCGTCTGGAGCCTGTGTTCCGCAACAAGAGAGGTCGCGATAGTGAGAGGCCCACGCACCGCGATGAGGAGTGGCCTCTGCTTGCTGCAACTAGAGAAAGCCCTCACACAGAAACGAAGACCCAACATAGCCATAAATAAATAAGTAAATAAATAAGTAAATAAATAAATAAGTAAAATTAAAAAAAAAAAGAATACAGGCTATAGTTGTTAAAAAAAAAACAACATACAATAGATTCACAGAAACCAAAAAGAAGAGAACATAAGTATAATACAAAAGAAAATCATCAAACCACAAAAGGAAAAACAGAAAGAAAAAGGGACAAAGACGAAATATAAAATCAATGGGAAAACAAATTTTAAAATGGCAATAAATACATATCTATCAATAATTACCTTAAATTTCAATAGATTAATGCTCCAATCAAAATACACAGAGTTGCCGATTGGATAAAAAACAAAAGTCTACAATATGCTGCCTACAAGAGACTCACTTTAGGGCAAAGGACACACATAGATTGAAAGTGAGGGGATGGAAAAAGCTTTTTCATGCAAATGGAAATGACAAGAAAGCAGGAGTCACAATATTCGTATCAGACAAAACAGACTTTAAAACAAAGGCTATAGCGTTTCCCTGGTGGCACAGTGGTTAAGAATCCACCTGCCGGGCTTTCCTGGTGGTGCAGTGGTAGAGAATCTGCCTGCTAATGCAGGGGACATGGGTTCGAGCCCTGGTCTGGGAGGATCCCACGTGCCGTGGAGCAACTAGGCCCGTGAGCCACAACTACTGAGCCTGCGCGTCTGGAGCCTGTGCTCCGCAACGGGAGAGGCCACGATAGTGAGAGGCCCGCGCGCCGCAATGAAGAGTGGCCCCCGCTTGCCGCAGCTAGAGAAAGCCCTAGCACAGAAACGAAGACCCAACATAGCAATCAATCAATCAATCAATCAATCAATAAATCTTTAAAAAAAAAAAAAAAAAGAATCCACCTGCCAATGCAGGGGACACGGGTTCGAGCCCTGGTCCGGGAAGATCCTACATGCTGCAGAGCAACTAAGCCTGTGTGCCACAACTACTAAGCCTGCGCTTTAGAGCCCGTGAGCCACAACTACTGAAGCCGCGCACCTGGAGCCTGTGCTCTGCAACAAGAGAAGCCACTGCAATGAGAAGCCCATGCACCGCAACGAAGAGTAGCCCCCACTTGCCGCAACTAGAGAAAGCCCGTGCACAGCAACAAAGACCCAATGCAGCCAAAAATAAATAAATAAATAAAAATAAAAAATAAAAGGCTATAAAGAAGGACACAATGTAATGATAAAAGGATCAATATAAGGAGAGGATATTACACTCATCAGCATATATGCACCCAATATAGGAGCACCCAAATACATAAAACAAATACAACAGACATAAAGGGAGAAACTGATGGGAGTACAATAATAGTAGGAGACTTTAACACTCTACTTACATCAATGGGCAAATCTAGAGACACAAAATCAATAAGGCAACAGAGATCCTAAATGATACAATAGAACAGTTAGACTTAATTGATATTTTCAGGACATTACATCCAAAAAAAGCAGAATACACATTCTTTTCAAGTGCACATGGAACATTCTCTAGGATTGACCACATACTAGGGCACAAAACAAGCCTCAACAAATTTAAGAGTATAGGAATTATTTCAAGCATCTTTTCTGTCCACAATGACATGAAACTAGAAATCAACCACAGAAAAAGAAATGAGAAAAAAACAATTACATGGAGACTAAACAACATGTTACTAAAAAACCAATGGATCAAGAATGAAATCAAAGAAGAAATTTTAAAATACCTAGAGGCAAATGAAAAGGAAAACACAACCATACAAAATCTATGGGATGCTGCAAAAGCAGTTCTTAGAGGGAAGTTCATAGCGATACAGGCCTTCTTTAAGAAACAAGAAAAATCTCAAATAAACAAAATAACCCACCACGTAAAAGAATTAAAAAAAAAAAGTCAGTAGAAGTAAGGAGATAATAAAGATTAGAGAGGAAATAAATAAAATAGAGATTAAAAACAATAGAAAAAAGGAATAAAACCAAGAACTGGTTCTTTGGAAGGGTAAACAAAATTTATAAACCTCTGGCCAGGCTCACCAAGAAAAAAGAGAAGATCCAAGTAAACAAAATAAGAAATGAAAGAGGAGAAATCACAACTGATACTGCAGAAATACAAAAAAAAAAAAAGAGAGAGAGAATATGATGAACAATTATTTGCCAACAGATTCAACAACCTAGAAGAAATGGACAACTTTCTAGAAACATACAACCCACCAAAACTGCATCAAGAAGAAACACATAACTTGAACAAACCAATCACTAGAAGTGAAATAGAATCTGTAATTTAAAAAAATCCCTGCAAACAAAAGTCCAGGGCCAGATGGCTGCACAGGCAAATTCTACCCAATATACAAGAAAGAACATTTACCAATCCTTTTCAAACTCTTCCAAAAGACTGAAGAGGAAGGAACACTCCCAAAAACATTCTATGAAGCCATCATCACCCTGATACCAAAACCAGACAAAGACACTACAAAAAAGAAAATTACAGGCCAATATCTTTGATGAATACAGATGCAAATATCCTCACCAAAATATTAGCTAACCGAATCCAACAACACATAAAAAAGATCATATACCAGGACAAAGTTGGATTCAACCAGGGTCACAAGGATGGTTCAACCTATGCAAATCAATCAGTGTGATACACCACATGGATAAAAGAAAAGATAAAACCACATGATCATCTCAAAAGATGAAGAAAAAGCATTAAATAAAATTCAACATCCATTTATGATAAAAACTCTTACCAAAGTGGGTATAGAGAGAACATATCTCAACATAATAAAAGCTATTTATGACAAACCCACAGCCAATATAATACTCAAAAGTGAAAAAGTGAAAGCCCTCTCACTAAAATCTGGAACAAGACAAGGATGCCTACTCTCCCCACTTCTCTTCAACATAATATTGGAAGCCCTAACCACAGCAATCAGACAAGAAAAAGAAATAAAACGTATTCAAATTGGTAGGGAAGAGGTAAAATTGTCATTATATGCATATGACATTATAGTATATACAGAAAACCCTAAAAACTCCACACAAAAACTACTAGAACTGATAAATGAATTCAGCAAGGTAGCAGGATCCAAGATTAACATACAGAAATATGTTGCATTTCTTTACACTAACAATGAAATATCAGAAAGGGAATGTAAACAAACAATGTCTTTTAAAATTTCTGCAAAAAATAAAATAAAATACTTAGGAATAAACCTGACCAAGGAGGTGAAAGACTTATACACTGAGAACTATAAAACATTGATAAAGGAAATTGAAGATGATTCAAAGAAATGGAAAGATATCCCATACTCTTAGACTGGAAGAATTAATATTGTTAAAATGGCCATACTACCCAAAACAATCTACAGACTTAATGTGATCCCTATCAAATTACCCAGGACATTTTTCACAGAACTAGAACAAATAATCCTGAAATTTTTATGGAACCATAAACAACCCAGAATCACCAATCCTGAGGAAATCTGAGGAAAAAGAGCAAAGCAGGGGACATAACTCTCACAGACTTCAGACAATACTACAAAGCTCCAGTAATCAAAACAGCATGGTATTGGCACAAAAACAGACTTATGAATCAATAGAACAGAATAGAGAGCCCAGAAATAAACCCACACACCTACTGTCAATTAATCTTCAACAAAGTAGGCAAGAATATACAATGGAGAAAAGACAGTCTCTTCAGCAAGTGGTGTTGGAAAAGTTGGACACCCTCATGTAAATCAATGAAGTTAGAACACACCCTCACAGAACACAGAAATATAAACTCAAAATGGCTTACAGACTTAAATATCAGACATGACACCATAAAACTCCTAGAAGAGAATGTAGGCAAAACATTCTCTGACATAAATTGTAGCAATGTTTTCTTAGGTCAGTCTCCCAAGGCAATAGCAATAAAAGCAAAAATAAACAAATGGGACCTAGTGAAACTTAGAAGCTTCTGTACAGCAAGGAAACCAGAAACAAAATGAAAAGACAACCTACAGACTGGGAGAGAATATCTGCAAAAGATGCAACTGACAAGGGCTTAATTTCCAAAATATACATACAGCTCATACAACTCAATAACAAAAACAAACAACCCTCAAAAAATGGGCAGAAGACTTAAACAGACATTTCTCCAAAAAAGACATATAGATGGTCAATATGAAAAAATGAAAATTTTTTCACATGAAAAATGCTCATCATTGCTAATATTTATTAGAGAAATGCAAATCAAAGCTACCATGAGGTACCACCTCACACCGGTCAGAATGGCCATCATTAAAATGTCTACAAAAAATAAATGTTGGAGAAGGTGCAGAGAAAAGGGAACCTCTTACACTGTTGGTGGGAATGTAAATTGGTGCAGCCATTATGGAAAACAGTATGGAGGTTCCTCAAAAAACTAAAAATAGAGTTGTCATATGATCCAGCAATTCTACTCCTGAGCATATACCCAGACAAAACTATAATTCAAAAAGATACATGCACCCCTATGTTCATAGCAGCACTATTTACAATAGCCAAGACATGGAAACAACCTAAATGTCCACTGACAGATGAATAGATAAAGAAGATGTGGTACATAAATACAATGGAATATTACTCAGCCATAAAAAGAATATTACTCAGCCATAAAGAATAATGCCATTTGCAGCAATATGGATGGACCTAGAGATTATCATATTAAGCAAAGTAAGTGAGAAAGAGAAAGACACCATATGATATCACTTATATGTGGAATCTAAAATACAACACAAATGAACATATCTACGAAACAGAAACAGACTCACAGACACAGAGAATAGACTTGTGGTTGCCAAGGGGGAGGGAGGGTGGGGGAGTAAAGGATTATAAACTATCAATAGTATATATAGGATGGATAAACAACAAGGTCCTACTGTAGAGCACAGGGAAATATATTCAGTATCACATGATAAACCATAATGGAAAAGCATATGGAAAAGAATATATATATACATGTATAACTGAGTCACTTTGCTGTACAGCAGAAATTAACACATTTTAAATCAACTATACTTCAATAAAAAAATTTTTTTAAAAAGAATATTCTAATAGGGATACAGGACTGAAAATAATATCATCATGCTCCCTGACCACCGATTTGCCCACAGATGGGAATGTGACCCAAACTAGCCAACCCTTCCCTTAGGATTTCATAATCTGATGGTAGGAAAAGGAACTGTCTCGTACTTCTGGGGTTGCTAAATGTGGTTAGTTTAAGCCTGAAATTGTTGCAGCGATGTTGCTTCCCTATATCTTGCCCTGTACCCAATGTCTGGTTGAATCCAACCTAAAGAATGAGAAAGTGGGCCTAGCTCAGATGGAGAAGCATCACACAGAAAGCAAGAGTGACAGAAACTGGACAGCTCTATGCGAACCTTGAAGATGGCCCTACTCCCAGACTTTTCAGTTACGTGAACCAATAAATTTCTTTTGCTTAAGCCACTGTTTGACTTTGAGTCATTTCAAACTCAAAAAATCCTGAGTTGGATTCATTAGACCTACATCTAATGGTCAGTCTTAAACTCCAGATAACATGCATAATTTTGTGGTTCTTCAGGGATCCTCATCTCTCTTGCAGCCTCTACCCATTTGGCATAGACTTTGTAGGCTGGAGACAAAGTTTTACACTTCACTTCGTAAACACAGATTTTATACTAGTCAGCTATATCTTCTATACTGCATGAAACCCAGATTAAAATTCACAGAAATTCACAAAAGGTCACATATGCCCTTCAGTGTTGCCTGCATATGTGGGTGGATAGAATAAGCCATTTGGGGAGACGAGAAAAATATTCACATGATCCCTGACAATCTCTTTTAGACTCTGAAAATCCTCTGGGGCTATATGTTAATGGCAATATTAAAATTCAAACACTATCAAATCTTTTTGGAAAAAAAAAATTAATTTTGTGGAAAGAAAGACAACAGGAAAAGCATGCTTCCCCTCAGTGATGTTGTTACTTAAATTGGCCTCTAGAGGTCATGTCTAGCCAATGCAATCCTCTTCTGATAATGTAAATGTTTCACTGACTTCCTTAGACTAGTGTTTTGCAAACTCTGTTTCCTGGAGCCCATGGGGTACTGGTAAGATGCAACAGGGACGTCATCAGGGTGAAGGAGAGCAAGAGGACAGGATTTTGAGTTATCATCCTGCATCAACCAGATTCCTTTTTAAAAATTATCTTTTATGGATAAACAAGGTCCTACTGTATAGCACAGGGAAGTATATTCAATATCCTGTGATATACCATAATGGAAAAGAATATGAAAAAGAACATACACTTATATGTATAACTGAATCACTTTTCTGTTCACCAGAAACTAACGCAGCATTGTAAATCAACTACACTTCAATAAAAAAAAAATTATCTTTTATGTATTGGGCTATCAAGGAAAATTTATTTGGAAAAGGTTTTGAGTGCTTAAAATATTAGAAAAATAACTGCTTTAACTATAGAAACAGCATCAGACCAGGTATTGAGTTCTTAGGGTCTTATATCATGGAAGAAAGTATCAATGGTTTCATGTCGATAGAGAAAACCTCTGATACTGAAAGTGGTGTGCAATATATGAATCTAAAAGGATCACCCTCTTCCGCCAACACTTTATTAGACAGTAAGTTCTTCTCATCTTACTCTACAAAGCACGCACCAGTGGATAAGGTCTGCACTTATTATATAAAGTGAAATAAAGGTGGGGGACAGGGCAATAGTGCTGCCACTGGGGTTTAATCACCATGTGAAATTCCACCATTTGAGATCAGAAGCTCAGCATGCAAAGAAACATAGACCCCTATACATAAGTAACATTCTTCAAGGCATTCCCTTTATATGTGATCAATAATGTAAAAAAAAAAAACAAAACAAAACACCTGCGCTAGCACTCCTTGGTGCAAAGGAGAGATAGAATAGGTTATTAGGAAGTACTGGTATAACAAGCCTACAGATATATTATGGTTTTATACAATTATTCTCCAACACATCAGGAACTAAAGGTATTGTGACCTTGTTAATTTTAAAATTCTGTCCTTTTGCATAACCAGAAAAAGTCTTCAAAGAGAGAGAACATCTAATTCTTTATCCTATTCTCTATCTTCAAAGCAGACTTTCTTTTCTCCCTTGCATTTCGATTCCATTCTTCTGCTTGAGGCAGTAAGAATTTTCAGGGAATTTTCAAAAAGACAAAAGCCACTCAAAAGAATATAAATGTCAAACACATGTAAATTTCCCCTGCTCCATTTTTCCCCAAGTCAGGAGTGGCCTTTGTTTTCTCCTGGTATGTTTCAGCTGGCTGACATCTATGGTTGAGGAGCAATCATCCAGGCAGCGAATTTACAATGAAATGACAAACAGTTACCAAAAATGTTGTAGGCACTGATAACGGGATTCAGAAGGGTCAGAAATGAGTGGAAGAAAATAGGCATTTCAAACAAGTGCACAGCAGCTGCTTCTGAACTTGGCTTAAGATTGCATCCAAAACGTTTATTAATTTTCTATTGTAAAATAAAGGGAAGCCAAGTGAAATCCTGATAAAGAATCGTTCTGGAAAGGGGGAAGAACACTACCGTTTAAATGGTATTCCTGAGGTTAAATTAAATTCTTTCAGAAACATCTTTACTCCCATTTGTGTCAGTTCAGACAAGATGAAGGAGGTGCTAAGAAGGAAGCAAAACATATCTTCAGATTTATACCTTCTTTGAGGCTGACCCTACAGTTTTTATGGAACTGGATAACTAAACCAGGTACGTGTAAAGAACAGATGCACAAAAGATTTCAGCAAACTTGTAACAACATGAAGAATTAATCCCAAACATATGCCTTCTCAAAGAGATAGCAATTATACAAAAATGAAAGCAACTGTAGCAGCTACCTTTTCTTGTGTGCCTACTATAATTCAGAGGGTTAAATCAAAAAGACTTTGCAGGCTGGGTAATATCCTCTACCTTGCAAATAAAAAATCAAGAGCTTAAGTAAATGAACTTGTTCCTGGTCAAGCAATGAACATGAGACAGATCCAGGATTTTAAAGTAAACTTTTTGACTCTAAAATCAAGAGTCATAATCTTTGTGCTCTCCACGTAAAAAATAAAATAAAAGATAAATGGGGAACCAGAATGGTGAGGGGTCAGGAGATTTTGTCACATAAGCTAAAGAATTTTAGCCATTTAGTCTAGAGAAAAGTGATTCAGTGGGCTTTATAGGAGCTGTGGGAAAACATCTGAGAGGTCACAATATGGATGAGGAGAGATCATTTTTAATCTGTATGCTTTATTAAAAACAAAAACATGTGGGTTCTACTTCTAGCTATGAATAAAGAAACTTGATTCAGACTTAACTTCTCATTAAGAACAACTGTTAAAGCTATGTAAAATAAAAGGGAAAAACCCCCAACTACTTATATTCATCAGAGAGCAATCAAGGCAGCCAGGATTCAATAGACCAAGATCCTGAAGGGAAAGAAAATGTATTGAGAATATCCCCATATTTGTCATTTTTTCCTCTATAGCACCCTTGTGCATTTTTAGAGAAAAGGATAGGAGCAGGTCAGAAAGTGGTAATTAAGCAGTTCTGTGAATTTCACTAGGTTGGAAAGATCAAAATTAATTAGCTCAGGGCTACCAAAAATAGCCAGGATTTAAGGGGAAAAAATGTTTCTAGATAATCCCCTCTAAAAGTGAGATAATTTGTCATTAGCAAAGTGACATTAAAGAAATACTAAAGGAAGTTCTTTAGGCGGAAGGAAAATGATCCCTGGTAGAAGAAGAATATTAATGAAGAAACAAATGAAGAGCCCAGAAAGGATAAATACATGGTTAAATCTAAATGAATATTGACTCTTTAATAAAATACATCTTGTGGGAATAAATTTTATATAAATTTATCATAAACACATACGATTGAATATATTTTGTACATAATTTTAACATGTGACAATAATAACACAAAAAGTGGGAGAATGGTAAATGGAGTTAAGGTTTTTAAGCTTTCATTTACCCTAGAAGGGATAAAAGTAAAATTTTATTAGAATAAGGCAAAGATTCATTTTGTAATTTAGGATAAACTCTAAAATGAAATAAAAGAATATATGCTTAACAAGATAATAGAAGGAAAAGAGAATAATATAAAAATATTTGATTAATTCAAAAGAAGGCAAAAATAGAAGAAAAAAGAAAATAGGTGGGACATAGTAAAATAATACATTTAAACCCAAATATATCAGCAATTACATTACATACAAATGAACTACACATTCTATAAAAACATAAACATGTCAAATTGGGGAATAAAGAACAAAACTCTACCATATGTTGCTTCCAGGAGACACACCTAAAATATAAGACTCAGATGAGTGAAAATAAGAGGAGATATATCTTGCAAATACTAACCAAGATAAAGCTGGTATAAGTATTGGGTTGACCAAAAAGTTCCTTCAGTTTTAAAGTAAAAGTAAAAGACACATTTTTCATTTTCACCAAGAACTTTATTGAACAACGTATTCACCGTTTTGTTCCACTACCTTCTGCCATTTTTCAGGCAACTTCATAATTCCATCTTCCCAAAACTTTTTATCTTTTTGAGCAAAGAACTGTTCCAGGTGCCTTTTACAGTCTTCCAGGCAATGGAAATTTTTTCCCTTAAAAGAATTTTGTGGTCCATCAAGAGTGGAATGGCTGACAGAGAGGATTAACCAAGATGGCGGAGTAGAAGGACGTGCTCTCACTCCCTCTTGCAAGAGCACCAGAATCACAACTGGCTGCTGGACAATCATCGACAGGAAGACACTGGACTTCACCAAGGAGGATACCCCATGTCCAAGGACAGAGGAGAAGCCGCAGTGAGATGGTAGGAGGGGCGCAATCAGAGTAAAATCAAACCCCATAACTGCTGGGTGGGTGACTCACAGACTGGCGAACTCTTATACCACAGAAGTCCACCCACTGGAGTGAAGGTTCTGAGCCCCACGTCAGGCTTCCCAACCTGGGGGTCCGGCAACGGGAGGAGGAATTCATAGAGAATCAGACTTTGAAGCCCAGTGGGAATTGATTGCAGGACTTTGACAGGACTGGGGGAAACAGAGACCCCGCTCTTGGAGGGCGCACACAAAATAGTGTGTGCATCGGGACCCGGGGGAAGGAGCAGTGACCCTGGGGGAGACTGAACCAGACCTACCTGCTAGTGTTGGAGGGTCTCCTGCAGAGGCAGGGGCTGGCTCTGTTTCACCGTTGGGACAAGGACACTGGCAGCAGAGTTTCTGGGAAGTACTCCTTGGTGTGAGCCCTCCCAGAGTCTGCCATTAGCCCCACCAAAGAGCCCAGGTAGGCTCCAGGGTTGGGTTGCCTCAGGCAAAACAACCAACAGGGAGGGAACCCAGCCCCACCCATCAACAGTCAAGTGGATTAAAGTTTTACGGAGCTCTGACCGCCACAGCAACAGTCAGCTCTACCCACCACCAGAGCCTCCCATCAAGCCTCTTAGATAGCCTCAACCACCAGAGGGCAGACAGCAGAAGCAAGAAAAACTACAATCCTGCAGCCTGTGGAACAAAAACCACATTCACAGAAAGATAGACAAGATGAAAAGGCAGAGGGCTATATACCAGATGAAGGAACAAGAAAAAACCCCAGAAAAACAACTAAATGAAGTGGAGATAGGCAACCTTCCAGAAAAAGAATTCAGAATAATGATAGTGAAGATGATCCAGGACCTCGGAATAAGAATGGAGGCAAAGATTGAGAAGATGCAAGAAATGATTAACAAAGACCTAGAAGAATTAAAGAACAACAAACAGAGATGACCAATACAATAACTGAAATGAAAACTACACTAGAAGGAATCAATAGCAGAATAACAGAGGCAGAAGAACGGATAAGTGACCTGGAAGACAGAATGGTGGAATTCAATGCTGCGGAACACAATAAAGAAAAAAGAATGAAAAGAAATGAAGACAGCCTAAGAGACCTCTGGGACAACATTAAACGCAACAACATTCGCATTATAGCGGCCCCAAAAGGAGAAGAGAGAGAGAAAGGACCAGAGAAAATATTTGAAGAGATTATAGTCAAAAACTTCCCTAACACGGGAAAGGAAATAGCCACCCAAGTCCAGGAAGCGCAGAGAGTCCCATACAGGATAAACCCAAGGAGAAACACGCCGAGACACATAGTAATCAAAGTGGCAAAAATTAAAGACAAAGAAAATTATTGAAAGCAGCAAGGGAAAAATGACAAATAACATACAAGGGAACTCCCATAAGGTTAACAGCTGATTTCTCAGCAGAAACTCTACAAGCCAGAAGGGAGTGGCATGATATACTTAAAGTGATGAAAGGGAAGAACCTACAACCAAGATTACTCTACCCGGCAAGGATCTCATTCAGATTCGATGGAGAAATCAAAAGCTTTACAGACAAGCAAAAGCTAAGAGAATTCAGCACCACCAAACCAGCTCTACAACAAATGCTAAAAGAACTTCTCTAAGTGGGAAACACAAGAGAAGAAAAGGACCTACAAAAACAAACCCAAAACAATTAAGAAAATGGTCATAGGAACATACGTATCGATAATTACCTTAAACGTGAATGGTAATTAAATGCTCCAACCAAAAGACACAGGCTTGCTGAATGGATACAAAAACAAGACCCATATATATGCTGTCTACAAGAGACCCACTTCAGACCTAGGGACACATACAGACTGAAAGTGAGGGGATGGAAAAAGATATTCCATGCAAATGGAAATCAGAAGAAAGCTGGAGTAGCAATACTCATATCAGATAAAATAGACTTTAAAATAAAGAACGCTACAAGAGACAAGGAAGGACACTACATAATGATCAAGGGAACAATCCAAGAAGAAGATATAACAATTATAAATATATATGCACCCAACATAGGAGCACCTCAATACATAAGGCAACTGCTAACAGCTATAAAAGAGGAAATTGACAGTAACACAATAATAGTGGGGGACTTTAACACCTCACTTACACCAATGGACAGATCATCCAAAATGAAAATAAATAAGGAAACAGAAGCTTTAAATGACACAATAGACCAGATAGATTTAATTGATATTTATAGGACATTCCACCCAAAAACAGCAGATTACACGTTCTTCTCAAGTGCGCACGGAACATTCTCCAGGATAGATCACATCTTGGGTCACAAATCAAGCCTCAGTAAATTTAAGAAAATTGAGATCATATCAAGCATATTTTCTGACCACAACGCTATGAGATTAGAAATGAATTACAGGGAACAAAACGTAAAAAACAGAAACACATGGAGGCTAAACAATACGTTACTAAATAACCAAGAGATCACTGAAGAAATCAAAGAGGAAATCAAAAAATACCTAGAGACAAATGACAAAGAAAACACGACGACCCAAAACCTATGGGATGCAGCAAAAGCAGTTCTAAGAGGGAAGTTTATAGCTATACAAGCCTACCTAAAGAAACAAGAAAAATCTCAAGTAAACAATCTAACCTTACACCTAAAGAAACTAGAGAAAGAAGAACAAACAAAACCCAAAGTTAGCAGAAAGAAAGAAATCATAAAGATCAGAGCAGAAATAAATGAAATAGAAACAAAGAAAACAATAGCAAAGATCAATAAAACTAAAAGCTGGTTCTTTGAGAAGATAAACAAAATTGATAAGCCATTAGCCAGACTCTTCAATAAAAAGAGGGAGAGGACTCAAATCAATAAAATCAGAAATGAAAAAGGAGAAGTTACAAAAGACACCACAGAAATTCAAAGCATCCTAAGAGACTACTACAAGCAACTTTATGCCAATACAATGGACAACCTGGAAGAAATGGACAAATTCTTAGAAAGGTATAGCCTTCCAAGACTGAACCAGGAAGAAACAGAAAATATGAACAGACCCATCACAAGTAATGAAATTGAAACTGTGATTAAAAATCTTCCAACAAACAAAAGTCCAGGACCAGATGGCTTCACAGGTGAATTCTATGAAACATTTACTGAAGAGCTAACACCCATCCTTCTCAAACTCTTCCAAAAAATTGCAGAGGAAGGAACACTCTCAAACTCATTCTATGAGGCCACCATCACCCTGATACCAAAACCAGACAAAGACACTACCAAAAAAGAAAATTACAGACCAATATCACTGATGAATATAGATGCAAAAATCCTCAACAAAATATGAGCAAACAGAATCCAACAACACATTAAAAGGATCATACACCACGATCAAGTGGGATTTATCCCAGGGATGCAAGGATTCTTCAATATACGCAAATCAATCAATGTGATACACCATATTAACAAATTGAAGAATAAAAACCATATGATCATCTCAATAGATGCAGAAAAAGCTTTTGACAAAATTCAACACCCATTTATGATAAAAACTTTCCAGAAAGTGGGCATAGAGGGAACCTACCTCAACATAATAAAGGCCATATATGACAAACCCACAGAAACATCATTCTCAATGGTGAAAAACTGAAAGCATTTCCTCTAAGATCAGGAACAAGACAAGGATGTCCACTCTCACCACTATTATTCAACATAGTTCTGGAGGTCCTAGCCACAGCAATCAGAGAAGAAAAAGAAATAAAAGGAATACAAATTGGAAAAGAAGAAGTAAAACTGTCACTGTTTGCAGATGACATGATACTATAGATAGAGAATCCTAAAACTGCCACCAGAAAACTGCTAGAGCTAATTAATGAATATGGTAAAGTAGCAGGATACAAAATTAATGCACAGAAATCTCTTGCATTCCTATACACTAATGATGAAAAATCTGAAAGAGAAATTATGGAAACACTCCCATTTACCATTGCAACAAAAAGAATAAAATACCTAGGAATAAACCTACCTAGGGAGACAAAAGACCTGTATGCAGAGAACTATAAGACACTGATGAAAGAAATCAAAGATGATACCAACAGATGGAGAGATATACCATGTTCTTGGATTGGAAGAATCAACATTGTGAAAATGACTATACTACCCAAAGCAATCTACAGATTCAATGCAATCCCTATCAAATTACCAATGGCATTTTTTACAGAGCTAGAACAAATCATCTTAAAATTTGTATGGAGACACAAAAGACCCCGAATAGCCAAAGCAGTCTTGAGGGAAAAAAACGGAGCTGGAAGAATCAGACTCCCTGACTTCAGACTATACTCCAAAGCTACAGTAATCAAGACAATATGGTACTGGCACAAAAACAGAAACATAGATCAATGGAACAAGATAGAAAGCCCAGAGATAAACCCACGCACCTATGGTCAACTAATCTATGACAAAGGAGGCAAAGATATACAATGGAGAAAAGACAGTCTCTTCAATAAGTGGTGCTGGGACAACTGGACAGCTACATGTAAAAGAATGAAATTAGAACACTCCCTAACACCATACACAAAAATAAACTCAAAATGGATTAGAGACCTAAATGTAAGACTGGACACTATAAAACTCTTAGAGGAAAACATAGGAAGAACACTCTTTGACATAAATCACAGCAAGATTTTTTGATCCACCTCCTAGAGTAATGGAAATAAAAACAAAAATAAACAAATGGGACCTAATGAAAATTCAAAGCTTTTGCACAGCAAAGGAAACCATAAACAAGACTAAAAGACAGCCCTCAGAATGGGAGAAAATATTTGCAAACGAATCAACGGACAAAGGATTAATCTCCAAAATATATAAACAGCTCATTCAGCTCAATATTAAAGAAACAAACACCCCAATACAAAAATGGGCAGAAGACCTAAATAGACATTTCTCCAAAGAAGACATACAGACGGCCACGAAGCACATGAAAAGATGCTCAACGTCACTAATTATTAGAGAAATGCAAATCAAAACTACAATGAGGTATCACCTCACACCAGTTAGAATGGGCATCATCAGAAAATCTACAAACAACAAATGCTGGAGAGGGTGTGGAGAAAAGGGAACCCTCTTGCAATGTTGGTGGGAATGTAAATTGATACAGCCACTATGGAGAACAATATGGAGGTTCCTTAAAAAACTAAAAATAGAATTACCATATGACCCAGCAATCCCACTACTGGGCATATACCCAGAGAAAACCGTAATTCAAAAAGACACATGCACCCGAATGTTCATTGCAGCACTATTTACAATAGCCAGGTCATGGAAGCAACCTAAATGCCCATCAACAGACGAATGGATAAAGAAGATGTGGTACATATATACAATGGAATATTACTCAGCCATAAAAAGGAATGAAATTGAGTCATTTGTTGAGACGTGGATGGATCTAGAGACTGCCATACAGAGTGAAGTAAGTCAGAAAGAGAAAAACAAATATCGTATATTAATGCATGTATGTGGAACCTAGAAAAATGGTACAGATGAGCCGGTTTGCAGGGCAGAAGTTGAGACACAGATGTAGAGAACAGACATATGGACACCAAGGGGGGAAAACTGCGGTGGGGTGGGGATGGTGGTGTGATGAATTGGGCGATTGGGATTGACATGTATACACTGATGTGTATAAAATTGATGACTAATAAGAACCTGCAGTATAAAAAAAAAAACAAACAAAACAACTAATACTAAACTTTCATTGGGTTATTTGTATGGAAATATGTTAATATAAATGTTTCAGACATTACATGAAATTTCTAAAAATCTTATATGTTCTGGTATAATGTTATAAGTCATAATCCTAGTTATTACTTTAAAATGTATATCTCAGAAATAACTAATTTTCTTGTCAACTGCATTATTATGAACTTTCATCAAATCTTTAACCGTGGTCATTTTTAAGTCTTTTGTCATTTACAGACAGTTCTGGGTGTACTATGATGCTTTTGCAAATATGTTCCTATAAAAGGGTTTCATCTTCAAGAAATTCATGGAAAAGACTCTGACAAGTACAGGTTTCTGGTATCTGACTGTACTGCTGAACTGAATGAATAAGCATTTTCAGAACTCTAATGAAAAACTGATGAACTCATAAAAGTACTAACAAAAGATCAAGATGAAGAAAAAATTAATTACATGGGACTGAGTGAACTGATGAGGATGAGTATAATTTTTGTGACTTTCTGTTTGAATTAAAAAAAAAAAATCCCACAAGGACTCAGAGGCAAAGAATATACAAATCAATTTTCACTGCAAAGTAAAGGAGCTGTTACAGTGGAGGATTACCAGACTGAATGTCAATATTATGACATAGTATGAGTGTGTTTTGTGTTTGGTAATTGCAATCATTGTTGCTTTTGTTGTGGTCATCCATGTACAATGCTTGGTGTCAGTCTATTTATCTCTTGTAAAAATAAAATACAGTGTGTGTGTGTGAAAAAAAAAAAAAAAAAGAATTTTGTAAAGACCAAAATAAATGGAAATCCGAAGGTGCAATGTCTAGTGGATACAGCAGATGAATCAGAACTTCCCAGCCAAGCTATAACAGTTTTTGCCTGGTCATTAAAGAAACATGTGGTCTTGCATTATCCTGATGGAAGATTATGTGCTTTCTGTTGACTAATTCTGGATGCTTTTCGTTGAGTGCTGCTTTCAGTTGGTCTAACTGGGAGCAGTACTTGTTGGAATTAATCGTTTGGTTTTTCAGAAAGAGCTCATAATAGAGGACTCCCTTCTAATACTATCATATACACAACATCACCTTCTTTGGATGAAGAGTGACCTTTGGTGTGGTCGATGGTGGTTCATTTCACTTGCCCCGTGTTCTCTTCCATTCCACATTACTGTACAGTACCCACTTTTCTTTTTCTTTTTTTTGATATTGTTAAATTGTTTACAGTATATACTTTTCATTGCCCATCACAATTTGTTTTAAAAACAGAACATTATCGTTACGTTTAAGTAGAGAGTCATATGCAGAAATAAGGTCAAAAACGTTTTTTTCGCTTAACTTATGTGGAACCCAAACATCAAAGTGATTAACATAACCAAGCTGGTGCAAATGATTTTCAGTGCTTGATTTGGATATTTTGAGTATGTCAGCTGTCTCCCTTGTGGCATAACATTGATTGTTCTCAATTAATGTCTCGATTTGATTGCTATCACAGTCAACTGGTCTACCCGACCGTGGAGCCTTGTCCAGCAAGAAATCTCCAGCATGAAACTTTGCAAACCACTTTTGACATGTTCAATCAGTCACAGCACCTTCTCCATACACTGTACAAATCTTTTTTTGCATTTCAGTTGCATTTTTAACCTTTCTTGAAATAATAAAGCATATTATGCCGAAAATGTTGCTTTTTTCCTTCCATCTTCAATATTAAAATGGCTACACAAAAATTCACCAGTTTTGATTTTTTTAAATGCATGCTGATATGAGAGCTGTCACAATGCAATCTAACAAAATTGTTTCGAATAAAGTTAAAGATAACTAAAGCAATACCATAGCCACCTTATGGGAAAAAACGAACGAACTTTTTGGCCAACCTAATTTAACACTAAGAAGATTTCAAGAAAAGAAGCATTAGTAGCGATGAAGAGACATAGTTTGTAATAATAAAAGATTAATTTGACTGGAATATACATGTGTATATACCTAATAACATAGGTTCAAAATATATAAATCACAAACTGACCAAACTAAAAGGAGAAATAAAAGTACATATTCATATAGCTTAAGAATAACTCACATCTCTCAGTCATTGATAAAACAAGCAGAAAAGGAATTAGATATATTTTTTGAACAACTCAATAAACTAACTTGACCTAATTGGTGTGTGTGTGTATATAAAACACTATGCCAAATAACTGCAGAATACAGTTTTTTCAAGTGGACATAGTATCTTTACCAAAATGTGCTATGAAGCAAGAATGTACCTTCTGACCACAGTGGAATTAAGATTGAAATCAGTAACCAAGAGATAACTAGAAAATCTTCAAATATTTATAAACGAAGCAAGTGCTTTCTAAATAATCCATAAGTCAGAGAATAACAAAGCAAATTAGAAAATATTCTGAAGTGAATAATTATGAAAACAAAGACATGAGAATTTATGGAATGTAGTTGAAGTAATGCTTACAGAAAAATTTGTAGTGTCAAATGCACATTTTAGGAAAAAATTGAAAAAGCATATAATTTTCTCCTAAGAAACCAGAAAAAGAACAGCAAATTAAAGAAAGAAGGAAATATTAAAGATAAGAGTAAAAAAAATCAATGACAAAAAGTCTACAACAATAAATGCTGGAGAAGGTGTGGAGAAAAGGGAACCCTCCTACACTGTTGGTGGGAATGTACCAATAAAGTGGTACAACCACTATGGAGAACAATATGGAAGTTCCTTAAAAAACTAAAAATAGAACTATCATATGATACATAAATCCTACTCCTGGGCATATATCCAGAGAAAACCATAATTCAAAAAGATGCGTGCACACCAATGTTCATTGCAGCTCTATTTACAATAGGGAAGACATGGAAGCAACCTGAATGTCCATTGACAGCGGAATGGATAAAGTAGATGTGGTACATATATACAATGGAATGTTACTCAGCCATAAAAAAAATAATGAAATAATGCCATTTGCAGCAATATGGATGGACCCAGAGAGTATCATACTAAGTGAAGTAAGTCAGACAAAGACAAATATCATATGATATCACTTATATGCAGAATCTAAAAAAGAAGGATACAAATGAACTTATTTACAAAACAGAAATACTCACAGACTTCAAAAACAAACTTATGGTTACTAAAGGGGAAAGGTTGGTGGGAGGGATAAATTAGGAGTTTAGGACTGACATATACACACTACTATATATAAAATAGATAACAAGGACCTACTGTATAGCATAGGGAAATCTACTCAGTATTCTGTAATAACCTATATGGGAAAAGAATCTGAAAAAGAATGGATATATGTATATGTATAACTGAATCACTTAGCTGTACACCTGAAACTAACACAACATTGTAAATCAACTATATTCCAATATAAAATAAAAATTAAACTTAAGAAATTAATGAAATAGAAAACCTAATAGAAAAAAAGGAAAATTTGCTTTTTGGAAAAGATTAATAAAATTGATAAACATCTAGCAGACTGATTACAAAGAAAAAATTTCAAGAATTAGAAGTGGATATCATTAGAGATTTTAGATAGATTTTAAAAATAATAACATTTAGCTTTCAGATAGGATGTAGAAGGTCTTAAGGGACCATTGTACCCATCATATAAACTAAAAAGATAATTGAATCTCCCCACCCTGCCCCCCATCATATTTAAGATATGGGAGAGTTGCAGACACAAAGTAGTCTAAGGAAATTAAATTACAGAGGAGATTAAGGAATTTCTAGGTGAGCAGATGTCAGTGGCCAAATTTTATTCTGCAGGGTCTCCACTGGGGCCAGTGAAAAACTGAACGTGGAATTTTGCTGGGATACAGAAAAGCCTGCAGCCCTTGTGGGCTGGCATGAATGGACTGAAATCAGTAGACGCTCCAAATGCAGAGAACTTGTTCTTGCCTGCCAACTTTCCCCATGGAACTTTTCTGAGTGTGTGTCAGGGGCATGGAAGCTGAACTAGAAAGCAGAGGGAGCATTCTGCATCTTACAGTGCTTAGATCACAAAGTCCTTCTAGAGGGTGTGGCTTGTAGTAGACACAGGACAGAACAAGGTAGTTCTAAAGACATTTGAAAAGGTGAAGAGAACCTAACTAAAGCGGTAACCCAGCCACAATTCAGCTCAGATCCTGATTGGATTGTAAAAATTGTCCCTTCTCCCTAACTTATTGCCCAGGGAAAGGACACGCCCTCACTTGTACAAGATAATATTTACTCCAGGGGCTACAGTTTTTTCATTAGGCAATTGCTGGAACATGATAAAAAGTTGTGAGACAAGTGTAGAAGCAATATGACTCCTAATTAAGAAAAAAACCTGTCAATAGGAGCAGACTGATGAATGGCTCAGATACTGGAATTAGAGAGACCTTAAAATAACTTTTAAAATACATTAAAGAAATTAGAAGAAAACATAGACAAAATGGACACAAAAAAGAATTTTAAGAGAAAAGTAAAATCTCTACAATAGAACCAAGTGGAAATTCTAAAACTGAAAAAATACTATATATTAAATTAAAATTTACTTAATGTACCTAAAGCAGAGTGGACATAGCAGAGGAAAAAAATGCCAATTATTTCATCCAGGTCATCACACAAACTGGTTGTAAACCAGAAATAAAGGGAAAAAATTTAGATACAGACATAAATTCTTACATACAAAGTAAATAGGTAGATTATATTCAAGAGAACAAGCATAAAAATGATAACTGACTTTTCATCAGAAAACAATGGAAGGCAAAATAGAATTGACTTCTCTAAGTGCTGAAATAAAAAAAACTAGAATTAAAAAAAAAAAACAAAGCCTATATAAAGACAATTTTAGACAAACAAAAGCTGAGACAATATGTCACCAGCTTTTCAGGCTGAAAGGGAACAATCCATGATGTCAGCACAGATCTGCAGCACAAATCTGCAGATTTGACCAGAAAGGTCAAATATGTGCAAAAATGTAAAATAATATTTTTTAAAGTTAAAAGAAAATTACTGGCTACTAAAAACCACAGTAAAAACAATACATTGAGGAGTTCATAATACATGTAGAAATAACATGTATGATATCAATAGCATAATTGGAGAGAAAAGAAATGGAATTATACTCTTACAATGCTTTTACGTTGCTCATGGAGTATCACAATACTAATTCAATTATTTTGATAAGTGGGGTAATAAACTGAGGGTGTTTATAGTAATCCCTAGAGCAGTGGTTCTCTACCAGTGGTAATTTTTCTTCCAAAGGGACATGAGCCATTTTTGGTTATTTCGTTTCTGGTTGGGGGAGAGGGGGACTTTTCTACTATCATATAGTGGGAAGACACCAGGGATACTGCTAAAAATCCTACAATGCATAGAACAGCTCGCCCAACAAGGAAATATCTGGCCCAAATGTCAAAATGCCGAGGTTGAGAAGGCTAAAATACGAAGTGGTGACTAAAGTAACCATTAAAAAAATGTGGGGGGTGGGGGTGGGTCTTAATCTGGGATGATTAAAAAACACATGATTAATCCAAAAGAAGTCAAGAGAAGAGACAAATAAAGAAAAGATGGGACAAATAAAAACATAAAAAGCCACTAGACATAAAAGCAAATATGTCAACGATTACAGTAGATTTTTCGTGGGCAAATACTCCATCTATTGGCATAAAGTGGTTCATAATAAGACAGACTGTCAGACAATCCACTCGAACCATAAAATCTTGTGTGACTATATAAATGTCAGACAAAGTAGACTTCAAGACAGGGAGTATTATTAGAGATAAAGGGACATTTCATAATAACAAAATGGTTGGTTAATCAAGAAGATATCATTCCAAGTACATATGCAAATAATAGCATCACTTCAAAATGCATGAAACAAAAATTAAAGCTAGATTTGATAGAACTAAGAAGATAAAGACAAATCCACATAGTCAGGGGTATTTCAGTTTCTGAAAGATTACTTTTATATAGATTACTAGCAGTAATCAATATAAAAAATGTTCAGTAATATTCAGTATAGGTAAAGAAGATTTTGAACAACACTATTAAGCAATTTGACCAAATAGATGTGCAATAAATATGACAAACAACAGCTTCAGAATACAGTCTTTTCAAGTGCACAAGGAACATTCTCCAGAATAGACCATATGTTGCTCTGCAGAGCAGGTCTTAAAAGTTTAAAAGCAATGAAACAAATTTTAAAATGTTCCCTGTCCATAATAGAATTAAACCAGAAATCAATGATGAAGACAACTAGAAAATCTCCGAACACTTGAAAATTAAATATTTCTAAGTAACCCGTTAGTTAAAGAAGAAATAATATTTAAAATCTGAAAATAATTTCAAGGAAAAACAATGAAAATTCAACATGTCAAAATTTGTGGGATGGAACTAAAGCAGAGTTTAGAGGAAATTTTATAGCTTTAAATGCATATATTGGAAACATGTTTAAAATCAATTACTTAAGCTTCCTTCTCATAAAACAAAATGGGGGTGTGGAAATGAAGAGCGGAAATCAGTGAAACAGAACAGAGAAAATCAACAAAGCAAAAAATGGGTTCTTTGAACAGACTATTAAAACTGAACTTCCTTGCAAGACTCATCAAGAAAAAAAGAGAAAATACAAACTATGACTATCAGCAGTGAAAAAGGAACATCACTACAGATAGTGAAAGATAACAGGAGAATGTTATAAACAACATTATGCCAGTAAATTTGCCCAGCTAGAAGAAATGAACAAAGTGCTTGAAAACACATCTTACCAAAACTGACACAAGAAAATAAAGAAAAACTAAATATTTCTATATTAGTTAAAGAATTAGAATCTGTAAGTTAAAACAATTCCACAAAGTAAATTCCTGACTTGACGGCTTCAGTAGTAATTCTACCACTCATATATATGAATAATACCAATCTTACACAGTCATTCAGAGACGAGAGATAAAAGAAACAATTCCCAGCTCATTGTATGAGACCAGCATTACCCTGATACCAACATCCAACAAAATTTTTTATGAGAAAAGAAATGAACAGAGATATAAAATGTCTAAAAGAATACACCAGTAAATATTAATAGAATAGAGCAGTATATGAAAAAGGATTATATATATATACACCAAGTGAGCTTTAGCCCAGAAATGCAAGGTTAGTTTAACCTTCAAACAACCACTAAATAGAGATACATTCTATATTCATAAATTGGAAGACTCATTATTATTAAGATATCATTACCCTGCCCCCAAAATTAATATATAAAGTCAATGCAATCCCTACCAAGTAAATCCCAATAGGCCTTTTTTTTGTTGTTGCAGAAATTGACAAGATGGTACTAAATTTGTTTAAAATATAAAAGATCTAGCCTAGCTATGAAAATCTTGAGGAAAAAATAAATTAAAACAACTTACATTACTAAATTTTAAGACATTCTGTAATGTTATACCAATTAAAACAGTGTGGTTTTGGGAACAAAAATAGACAAATAGATCAATGAAACAGACTAAAGAGTCAGGAGGTAGATTTATACACATAATGGTTGCTTTATTTTGCCAAAATTATAGAGAAAGGAAGGCCTACTCAATAAATGATGTTGGAACGACTAAGAAAGAAATGAACTATACTATACTACACATAAAAGTTAAAGTAGATAGTGAATTTAAAAATGAAAATATAAAATTCTACAATAAAACTTTTGTGCATGTCTTCATTTTATTGAGGTAGGCAAAACTTCTTAAACAAGACACAAAGAACACAAAATAAAAAAAAAAAGATACAACTGACTTCATCAAAACTAAAATCTTCTGCCCATCAAAAGATATCTTTAAAAAAAAAAAAAAAAAAGATATCTTTAAAAAAGTGGAAAGGCAAGCCACAGATGAGGAGAAAATATTATATATAGATATATAGATATGACAAGTAACTCATATCTATAATGAGCAAACAATTCCTATAAATCAATTAGAAAAAGGTAAATAGCTCAATCTTTAAAAAATTATACAAACTACCATGTATAAAATAGATAAGCAACAAGGATGCATTGTATAGCACAGGGAAATATAGGCGTTCTTTTGTAATAACTTTATTTTGATTTTTTATTTTTTGGTGGCACCGCATGGCATGAGGGATCTTAGTTCAATGACCAGGGATCGAACCCATGCCCACTGCAGTGGAAGTGTGGAGTCTTAACCACTGGACTGCCAGGGAAGTCCCTATTTTGTAATAATTTTAAATGAACTATAATCTATAAAAATATTGAATCACTATGTTGTACTCCTGAAACTAATATTGTACATCAACTTTACTTCAATAAAAAAAATACTAGAAAAAAATGAGCTCTCCTCCCCTCACGATTACTGTTTTAAATGACTTGAAAAGGCACCATCCAAAGAAGATATTCAGAAGGCCAATAAGCACATGAAAAGATTCTCAACAGTGTAACTCAATACGGAAATTCAAATTAAACCAACTAAGGGGTACCATTACACCTATTAGTAACACTAAAATTTAACAGGTTGACAAAACCAAACATTGGAGGGAGTGTGGAGCAGCTGTAAACATTATACATTACTGGTGGAATGTAAAGTGGCTCAACTCAACCATTTTTAACAACTGCATAGCAGTTTCTCATAATGTTAAATTTATGCCTACCCTATAACCCACCAATTCCATGCCTAGATATATACCAAAAAGTAATAAGTCATATATCTACAAAAATACTTGTATAAGAAGGTTGATAGAAACTTCATAATAGCTTAAAATAAGAAACTATTTGTCCATCAACAGAAAAAATTATTAAAATTTTGTGGTATATTCATGTAATGGAATATCATACCGCAGTGAAAAAAAAATACACTACTGATGAATGTAACAACACAGGTGAATCTCTAAAACATTACAATCAGCAAGAGAAGTCAAACATGAAAATACATACTGTATGATTTTGTTTATATGAAATCCAAGAACAAATAAAACTAATCTATTGTTATATCACAATAGGGGTTACCTTGAGAGGAGGGGGGCGTGAATATTAACTGGAAAGGGTATGAGGGAACTTTCTGGAGCGTTAGCTCTTTTAACTTTATCTGGGGGATTTTTATGCAGGTATAATCATAGATAAAAATTTATTGAGCTATACACTTAAGACTTGCACATTTTACTTTATTTAAATTGCACTCAATTTCAAAGAGATAATAGGAGGATATTATGAAAAATTTTATGTCAATATATTTGAAACTTTAGTTGAAATGGACAAATTTCTCAAAAGTTACATTTAAAATATTTGAACATTCTTCTACCTAGTAAAGAAATTTAATCCATAATTTACTATCTCTGACAAAACTCCGAACCCAGGTGGCTTCACCCATGGTTATTCCAAGCATTTAAGGAAGAAATAACAATAATATTACACAAATTTCACCAGAAAATAGAAAATAAGGAACACTTTTAAACTGGTTTTATCAAATCAGCATATCTTGATGCCAAAACTTGACAAGGACATTACTAGAAAGCCAAACATTAGGCCAGTCTCTCTCATGTTTAAGATTTTAGGCACAGAAGTCTTAAAACATTAGCAAAACAAACCCACCAATAAAATATATAGAAGATATTACATCATGACTAAGTTGGATTTATTCAAGAAATACAAGGTTGGTTTAACATTTGAAAATCAATCATTGCCATACTAACAGAGAAAATATCTGATAGCTCAATAGATGAGCAAACACTTGATAAAATTCAATACCCATTCATAATTTTATTTTTCTATTCTTTTTTATTGCATATAATTGACTTTCAATATAATATTAGTTTCAGGTGTACAACATAGTGTACATTACATTAGTACATACTTTTTATAGGTTACAAAATGATCACCACTATAAGACTAGTTACCATCAGTCAACATACAAAGCTATTACAGTATTATTGACTATATTCCCTATGCTGTACTTTACATCCCCCCCGTGACTTATTTATTTTGTAACTGGAAATTTATACTTTTTAATCACCCTCACCTATTTCACTCATCCTCTCACCACTTCCCCTCTAACAACCACCGGTTTGTTCTCTGTATCTATGAGTCTGTTTCTGTTCTGTTTGTTCATTTGTTTTGTTTTTCAGATTTCACATGTAAGTGAAATGATATGGTATTTGTCTTTTTCTGTCTCACTTATGTCACTTAGCATAATACCCTCTAAGTCCATCCATATTATCGCAAATGACAAGATTTCCCTCTTTTCTTTATAGCCAAGTAATATTCCATAGTATGTATAACACATCTTCTTTATCCATTCACCTATAGATGGATACTTAGGTTGCTTCCATATCTTGCCTATTGTAATTAATGCTGCAACGAACATAGGGGTGCATATATCCTTTTGAATTAGTATTTTGTTTTCTTTGGAAAAATACCCAGAAGTAGAATTGCTGGATCATACGGTAGTTCTATTTTTTTGAGGAACTTCCATATGTTTTCCATAGTGGCAATACCAGTTTACATATCCACGAACCGTGCACGAAGGTTCCCTTTTCTCCACATCCTTGCCAACACTTTTTCTTTTTTGTCTTTTTGATGACAGCCATTCTGACAGGTATGTGGTGTTATCTCATTGTCGTTTTAATTTGCATTTACCTGATGATTAGTGATATTGAGCACCTTTTCATGTGTCTGTCAGCCATCTGTATATCTTCTTTGGAAAAAAGTCTATTCAGGTCCTCTGCCCATTTTGTGATTGGGTTGTTTGTTTTTGTGATGTTCAGTTGTATGAGTTCTTTATATATTTTGGATATTAATCTCTTATTGGATGTATAGTTTGCAAATATCTTACCCCATTCAGTAGGTTGCCTTTTCCTTTTGTTGATACTTTCCTATGCTGTGCAAACGCTTTATAGTTTCATGTAGTCTCATTTCTTTATTTTTGCTTTTGTTTCCTTTATTTGAAGAGACATATTCAAAAAAACATTGCCAAGATTGATGTCAAAGAGCATACTGCCTATTTGTTTTCTAGGAGCTTTATGATTTCAGGTCTTACATTTAAGTCTTTAATCCATTTTGAGTTTATTTTTGTATATGGTGTGAGAAAGTAGTCCAGTTTGACTATTTTGTATGTAACTGTCCAGTTTTCCCAACACCATTTACTGAAGAGACTGTCTTTTCCCCATTTTATATCCTTGCCTCCTTTGTCATAGATTAATTGGCCATATAAGCATGGGTTTATTTACAGGTTCTCTATCTGTTCCATTGATCTGGTGTCTGTTTTTGTGCCACTACTATGCTATTTTGATTACTATAGCTTTGTAGGATAGTTTGAAATCAAGGAGCATGATACCTCTAGCTTTGTTCTTTCTCAGGACTGTTTTGGATATTTGGGGTCTTTTGTGTTTCCATACAAATTTTAGAATTATTTATTCTAATTCTATGAAAAATGTCTCATTCATAATTTTTTAAAACTTTTGTAAACTAGGAATAATAGAAAACTTCCTTGATTTGGTATTAAGTCTAATATCTTAATTAATGATAAAATTCTGAGAGATTTCTCTTGCTGTGTAGAAAGATACAAGGATGCCAGCTATCACTACTCCTAGTCAACATTGTAAAGAAGTCCTGACTAATGAAATAAGGCATATAAAAGAAATAAACAGCATGGGCTGTGCAAGAACTAAAATTATGTCAAACATCATAGTTGTGTGTATAAAATATCCAAAAGAATCTATAAACTAATAGAATTACTAAGTGGATTTAGCAAGATCACTGAATACAAGGTCAATATACAAAATTCAATTGTATTTTTCACGCAAGCAAAACCCAGTAAGATAAAATGTAAATAAAATATAATTATATTACTATTTATAACAACAGCAAAAACAATCATATGTATGGGAAAATTTTAACTACAGATATACAAGTCTTACGCACAGAAAACTATAAATATTACTAACAGAAATTTTAAAAAATAAAAATAAATGAAAGGATATAGCATGTTCATGGATTAGAAGCTTATATGTAGTAAAGACATCACTTCCTCTCAAATTTATCTATAGAGTCAATGCAATCCCTAACAAAATGCCAGCAAGTTTCATTTCTTTTTTCAAGAAATTGACAAACTGAGTCTAATACACATGAAAATGCAAAGGGCCAAGATAAACTCAAACAAAAAGAACAAAGTTGGAGATCTGACACTACTAGGCACCAAGATTTATTTAAAGTATTAGTAATTTAAGTGTGGAATTGGCACAAGAATAAACATACAAAGCACAGAAAGTAAGGAGAATTCTTAGATAGACCCACACATGTTTTGGTCACTAGACTTGTAACAAAGGACAAAAGTATCTCTGCAATGCAGTAAAGAAAGGATGGTCCTTTAATAAACTATGCTAGATTAAATGGATATTCATGTGAATAAAGCTTGATGGTTACCATTCCTTTCCCCATTTTATAGAGGAGGACGATGAGACTGAAGAGGTGAATGATATAACTAAGATCACACAGCTAATAAACCAGAGCTTCGTAAGATGTAGTTGGTCCTAGTTATGGGCCAAGAGTTTTACATACATTATCTCATTTGAGTCCTCCAAATAGCTTTGTTTTATCAAAATTTTGTACATAAGATGCTAGAAGTGACTAACCGGACAAGAGGTTGGGGTGCAGGGTAAGGGGCTTGTGGCCGGGAAACCACCCATGTCAGAAAGGGAAGGCAATGACAGTCACATTCCAACAGGCTGGAGAGCACCCTGAACAGCTGGATAAGGAACTTTCACACTTCCCTAAAATAAGAAAAAAAAACCCTGCAGAAAGAATAACTGAGAATGATGCTTGGAACTTGTTGCATGATTTGTGTTAATCATGGAAAATTTTTCAGGGGATGAGGTCCTAACCTTTCTCATATACAAATATGCCCCCAAAATAGGTTTTTGATGAGAATATCATCTATGAAAAGTTACTGAATCATTCAGTAAATATTGACTGAGCACCACATTGGGCACAGGGTTAATGCCTGAGGAAACAACACCCAACAGGACAGAGAAGCCTTCGCGGAGCTTCCGTTCTAACAGGAAGACCAGTCATGAACAAATCACCCAAACCACAGACACTGTCATTTCAGGCTGTGCTTGGTGCCACAAAGGAGATACACTGAGAGAACATGGGCGTGGAGGAAGGCGTGGTAGAGCGTGGCATGGGCCCTCCTGCCCCTGACTTCCCCTTGCAAGATGCTTGGGATGCTTGCTCCCCACCAGTGGTCCTCAGAATACCCCTGCGGGCATCATCTGGGAACTTCTTAGAGAGGCAGAATCTCAGGCCTCACCCCAGAACTCCTGAATCAATCCATATTTTAACAAGATCCCCAGGGTTTGTGAGCACACTGAAGTATGAAAACTACTCTTCAGGATTGCTGCTAACAGCCAGAATTTCCACTATTTCCATGCTCTGTCTGCATAACAAGGGGCAAGCCAGAAGTGCCCCCACCTCACCCCCAGGGTCCCCTGCCATGCCTGAGGGGAATGGGTGTATATGTGTCCAGATCCCTCAACATTGAGCTGTGCATTTCACACTTTTCCCAGAGCCTCCCACAGGATTAAACTCCATCGTCCTCTGTGGGAGCTGGTGCACTCTATCGGCTGCCTTCCCTTCCCTGTGTCACTTCCCTCCTTCCCTGCCCATGTTCCCTGTAGCTCCCAAGTAAACTACTGCCATTTGCTTTTTGTCTCAGGGTGTTTGGAAGGGAACCCAAGACAGGAGGTCTCTCTGAGGAGATGTTATGTATGTGAGCTGAGAACTGAAGGATGACAAGGAACCACCTGGTGAAGATCTGGGAGAGGTGCTCTCCCAGCAGAGGCAACAGTTAGTGAAAAGGCCCTGGGGCTGGGAAGAACTGGGTGGTGCCCAGGGACCAGAATTGAGGCCAGTGTGATGGAAGCACAGTGGGAAGCTACATGGACAATGGGTGGGGAAGTACAAGAGTGGGAGGAGAGTTGACACCAACTGCACTAATGCAGGTGATAGATGCAGGATCTATCCACTGGGTGGGTCCGGTGGCAGCCGTGTGAGTAGAAGGTCAGAGAGGCAGGTAGAAGAGTTTTGACCTCATCTTCTGGCCTGAAGATATCCACAAATGGTTAACATACGCACGGGCTCACCCGACTTTTGACTAATGCCATAAAATTAAGCTCGTCCTCCAATTTTACCTGTCCCTAATATGACTAGACTAAGGATGCAAAAGCAAATGGATACACCAGAAATGTTTGGTCCTTACGTGAAAATGCCTAACACAGCACCTGGCACACATGAAGCACTCAGCAACATCTCCTCCCCTAACCATCTAGCCCATATTCACAGAGAAGCAAAGATGATTAAGATAAATACTATCCCACTTCCTGGCTTTGGTTCCTGGACTTAGGCTGATGATCATCCATTTAACAAACATGTATTATGCATCATGTATTGGCGGGCTCTGTGCTGGGCACCAGGGAGTCCAAGATCAGCAAGATAAGGTTACAGAGGGAAGCAGCCTGAATATTGTAATTCCACGTGGTAAGTGTGATAAGCACACTATCGACAAAGGCTTATGCAACTATGGAAAGAAGTATCTAACCCTTTTCATGGGAGTTTGGAAAAGCTTCAAAGAGGAAAATAATACAACTGGCATTTGAGTTGGACTTAAAACAATGAGTAGAAGTTTATCAGCCAAGGCAACGAGGGAAAAGATGAATATTTATCTGAGGGAAAGTTCAATAGGACTCAAACACAACCTGCATGAAGTGATGGGAGGTAAGGAGGGGGCAGTTTCCAAGTGTTTCTCATCGAGTGCCTGGTACTGCTTTCTTAACTTCAGGATTTTTCAAAAACTTTCATATGTGCTTTGTGATTCTCCATCAGAAAGGCATATTTAGCATTTCCTAAACTTATTTGACCACAGGTAGTTCTTTTCATTGTTCCCAATTTTAAAAATTAGATTATTTCCAGATAAGAAAAATTATCTTAGATCACATTATGAAGTGACTGGTGTGCCAAACCCTGGAAGTAACAGTTAAAAAGGAAAATAAGTTTTTAAGAAAGGACTATCAATATATATGATTATACTGATGTTTTAGAAAGCTAATTGTACCAGGAGAGACAGTTTGCTTGAACTATGATAGCTCCAATAATAGGGTTTTAAAAGATCCCATAATCTCTGCCAAGAACACATTCTAATCTTAAAACCTTCCAGTCAAGAAGTTTTGCATTGCATCTAACTTAAGTTCTTCTTGCTGCAAATTAAATCCATGTATCATCTGTGCATCCTCCTTTATAATTAATGTTATTTTTCCAGCAGATTATTATGGTAATGAAGTATTTTCCTCCTTTACTGACTCCATTAAAACTCTAAATAAATAACAATACACCAGAGAAATGCAGGTGGTGAACACTAAAAATCAGTTAATTTCCAAATTTAATTTTTTTTTTTTTTTTAATAATGAAGCAATCAGCTTCCTGGGTATTTATTTCAGAGTCTATCCTTTTCTAGATATAAGTATTCTACCTAGATATAAACAGGCTCTTTCAGAGCCTAATTCTTCCTTCATATGACTATTCTCCTTTGCCTCCTGATACTCTTGACCAAGAATATTTGCACATGGCCGACTGTGCTGTCCAATGGCTGGGCTGTATGCTCTTCCTCACCACTGCCCAGTGAGGATTTAAGAGAGCTGGAATCAGGAGTCCTCTGCTACTAGCTGTGTGATTTGGAGTAGGCACTGCCGTATCTGTGCTGCACCTTCCTGATGTGTCCAGTGAAGCTGTCTAGAGTCTACTGTCTCTAAAGCCTGTACCATCTCTATGAGACTGAGAACAGGTCTCTCATCTTCTCCACACTCCGTCTATAGAAGGGGTAAATCCTCAGGGTTGGAGAGACCACTAGATACTTTCCCTCCCGTGGTTCCTGCTCTAGCACATTCACAACAGAAAATTATGCAGCACTGAGAATTTGGTAGTCATCAAATTTCCCCAACCTCTCCTAGTGATCAAGCGAAGTTAAGTCTGGATATTTAATGTTTCTGGTCTATACCATCCCCTCCAACAGCTGCACAGAACATATCCTTCTCCTTGGAATAAAAAATGGATACAGTCCCAAAAGACAGGTAAACCCTATGCATCTCCTGAAGGACCTTCCCTCATTCTGCTGGAGCCAAACAATTAGCCCAGACTGGAATATGACGGCAAAAGGTTCCAAGTCAGAAGAGAAAACATTCAAGTTTTCGTTCAGAGATTTTAGCCTGTTATTCTACAAGTCCCATATCTAGCCCACAAATGGCTTTTTTTTTTCCTTTAAGTTTGAGCCAACTTACATGAATGAGAAAAATTTACACAAAAACTCAGATTTACAATTTCTCTCAAAAAATCTGAAGATCTGCCTATGCTAGGACCCCATCACCTTGCTGGCATGTAACACCACTGCCCCTTTATACTTCTCCCATTGTTTCCCTTACATGTCGCCAAGGGAAAACATGCTTCATCATGCTTGTGCAGCCTTTTTGTCGTTGCTGTTGTTTTAAAGCAGAAGAAGATTTCTCTGCATCAATATTTTTTTTTTGGCCGCACCATGCAGCTTGTGGGATCTTTGTTCCCTGACCAGGGATTGAACCCACGCCCCCTGCATTGGAAGCCCAGAGTCTTAACAACTAGACCACCAGGGAAGTCCCTCTCTCTATCTGGTGTAAAACCAGATATACACCAAATGGACTGATCAAGAAAAATGGAAAATGGTGTATTTCTAAGGGGAAGAAGAGAGCATTGCTTCTTGTTTAGGCAAATGTGAATCCACAAGACTTTTATCTGCCCAGCCCTATGGACATTTAAGTTTGAGAGAGTGTGGGAAGCCTTGGGTGGGGGAAACCATCCTGAATGGGAATCAGCTATCCTTTCTCTCTGACTCAGTCTCCATCTGTGCAATAAGCTGGTTGGACTAGGTAGTCCTTCCTGTCATGGACAGAAAGTGCTCCTACATTCCAACAAAGCAAAAAGCCTCTGACAAGGACAAGACAACCCAATTTGGGTCCTGCTAGGATATGAAAAGACAATACTGACACCCCGTGGTCTGTTAACCAGCTCGCATTCCATGCCCTAAAATTCCTAAGGAGGGCTGGGTCCTCAGGCTAAGACAGAACCCTCTTCAGGTCCTAGAAACACAGGAAACAGAAGACCACCAGCAGCTCAGGACAATAAAACAAAAACATAGCATGTACTGTTTTGTTTTCTAAACACTTCTGATGGGGATCTGACTAAATCTTGGTTTGGCTTAACTATATCCATTATATCAAAAGCATTTGTATTCAACAATGTATTTCTCTTACAAAATGGAATGCTTACAATGCTTTTGAAATGCTTACAATGCTTTTGAAAATGCAAGACTTACTTCCCAGGAGGTAAAATCTCGAATACCCTGAACTCTTCTATAATGATTTCTTTGATTTATTAATTAGTCTTCTAGGCGCTGAAAAGTAAATAATAAATATCTAAGATCATAAGGACAGGGAATCTGTTAGACTTGTTTGTGAACCTCCCAGAACAGCCCCAAATCCTTCCGTTTTGAATAATAATGAGGTTACCACAGCAGGGAGGGCTGAGGCAGAATTGGCAAGAGAAACACATTTTGAGAGCTTCTTTCATTTCAAATGGGCTAATAGTTACCAGAGTTTCAAAATCAGCAAGATCTAAAATATAACCTTTGGTGACATTTAGTCTGACTGCTGAATGAAAGAAAAATAAGTGAAAAAATGTATTTTAATAATTATTATTTCACATCTAAAGCTGTTGGGGGAAAAAAAAAAAAGACCAGCAACCTGGTCTTCCAATCATAACATAAGCTGACATCTTGATGTAATACTCTAAATCGGACTTCAGAATAATAGCACTGGTGAGAAATGTAGGAAGACTTAATGCAAATTACAAAAAATATCTAAAGTTCTTGCCTTTTTATTAGAGGAAAAATCACCAGCTGGTATCGTGGCATAACTGAAAGGCTCAAGACACATAATCAGGTACAGATAGAGGGAACTGATTTGTAGCATCTCCCTCCTCTCAGAAACAACAAAATCAAGAAAAAGAACAATACTGAAATCAGCCACAACCAAACAAGGAAATCAAATACCATAATCTCCACAAGGCAGAACGAAGGAGAATAGCTCCTATCTTGTCCCCAGAGAGTACTAAAAGTCCTGAGAATGTCCCTCAATACTCCCAAATTGGACAAGAAATGCAGGGAGAATGGTATCCTTTTTGTCTCTTTTGACCTCAAGGAAGTATCAATTCTAAGAAATGACCTGGTTGAGGAGAAACGAAAAGGAAGGGAATAGTCACATGACCCACTTGTGCAGAATCAGGCTACTGGACTCCGTGCTGAATTGAGGGAACCATCTAGAAAGTATCACCCTATGCTTCATTAAGTGGAGTAATCCCAGGCACAGGACAGAAAACGAAATTTAAGAAAAAGGAATAGAAACCAGTTCCTCTAAGAAAGACTGCACCCACCCCCAGCTGAACCCTTTCCCCATCACACCCACAGAATGGGGGGGGGGGGATGGAACACAGCACCTGAGTCCTCCAGATATAGCTGGAGGATAAGTCAAGTCTCAGGTAATGGTGGAAAGAGGGCGAGGAGAATTCTCTCAGGCTGTCAGAGGAGGTAGGTAGTCTACAGAGCAGCTCTCTTAAGCAGGAGTAATGCAAAAAGGAGCGAGGTTTTAACTTGAAAATACCCAAGAAAATACGGCATGAAAAAGAAGTTAAAAAGATTAATATCTCAGTTTCATAGAAAACATGCCCAAGGATCATTCCCAAGTGCTTTGTCCGGTAGAAAAGATGAATGAGAATAGGATTATTTGAAAGCAATAAACAGAAAATAAAACCTCTCAAAGTCTAGCCAAAAAATCTACAGAATTAAATATAAAGGGATATGGTAAAGCTAAGGAAAGAAATTAACAACCAAACTAAAATAATACCGTTTTAGAACTAATGAATAAATTAGAAACAACGAGAAAGGGAATAGATACAATTGAAAGTGAAATTCAGGACACAGAAGAAAGACTTAAGATAATCACAGTAGATATGTGGGCGGGGAAACAAAGTTATGAAGAGCAGATATTAGATATACAAGAGGAAGTTGTTTTTATATTCTTTTTTTATTGGAGTATAGTTGATTTACAATGTTGTGTTAGTTTCTGTTGTACAGCAAAGTGAATCAGTTTTACATATACATATATCCACTCTTTTTTAGATTCTTTTCCCATATAGGTCATTAGAGAGTATTGAGAAGAGTTCCCTATTCTATGCAGTAGGTTTTTATTAGTTATCTATTTTATATATAGTAGTGTGTATATGTCAATCCCAATCTCCCAATTTATCCCTCCGCCATGCTTTTATATTCTAAAGAGAGAAAATCTCTGAAGCAGTGTTGTGGGTTGAACTGCGTTCCCCAAAAAGATATATTAAAGTCCTAACCCCTAGTACCTGTGAATGTGAATTTACTTGCAAACAGGGTCTTTGCAGACGTAGTCAAGTTAAAATGAGGTCACATACATTAGGTGGAACCTAATCCAATGTGACTTGTCCTTGTACGAGAAAACAGGGACACTAGGAAGAGACGGCCATGTGAAGACAAAGAGACACACAGGGGAGGACAGCCAAGGGAACATGGAAGCAGGGATTGGAACACTGCACCTACAAACCAAGGAGCACCAGGGACTGCCAGCCGTCAGAAGCTAGGAGAGAAGGAAGGGAACAGCTTCCCTCAGAACCCTCAGGGACAATCAACACCGCCAAGATCCCGATTTTGAACTAGTAGCCTTCAGAACTGTGAGAGAATAAATTTCTGTTGTTTTAAACCACTCAGTTTGTGGTACTTTGTTATTGTTATAGCTGTGCCAGAAAACTAATACAAGTAGCAAATCCTACAAATGGAACAAAAGAACAAATCAGTTAACTATGTACTAGTAAGAATTGTTTAATGCAATTAAAGAAACAGGAAAAGTACAGATTGACAGGATATACCATGTTCCAGGAAACCTGTAAGAGCTGATGGACACCAAAGTCTACCATGGTTAAACAACTAAACTTGAAGAACAACAAAAACAACAAAAAATTTCAAACTTGGAGGCAGAAAAAAGAACTCAGAGACTCTGATAATCTATGGCCCCTTCTCTTGAAAAATAAAATGAAAAATTGTTTTTGATGAAATGATGAAATCCAGGCAATCAAGATGGAAATCAAAATAGAGACCTTGGCTATGCAGCAGCTCAGATGAAAAAACTTGGGGTGAGTACTGAACCAATTTAAACATAGTACTAATAAAAATAACACTGGGAATTAGGATTGGGAAATAGAATAGAAATATTATAAATCTTAGTAGAAATATTATAAATCTTAGTAGAAACATTTAAAATATTATAAAATGTATTAAAAAGGAACTAATTATATTTTGAGAGAAGGACACGAGTCAATAAATATTGGATATAATTCAAATATGAGTTTGAAAAAATTATGAGTCCAAACTGTTTAATGTTGTACCTCATTTTTCGTAACATTCAACAATTCTTAACAAATAGTGATCAAGTTCTAGATGGGAGCCACTGTGCTAGTCACCGAGGATCCTATATGAGTAAGACACAGTGCCTGATTTCCAAGATTTATAATATTTTGACAAAAATGATAAATCTGATGTTTGAACACTATATTAGATTTTTACATTGGCATCATCGTAGGTAGCTCACACCCTAGTATGAAATAGGCATTGATCAAGGTGCTTTATACATGTCTCATGGATTCCATGCAACAGAGCTACAAGGAAGGTACATTGTTATTCTCATTATACACTTTGAGGAAGAAATGTTTATCTAAAGGTCATTAACTTCAAGCTCACTTTCATTTCTATCTATTAAATTCTAGTTAAATTCAATTTAATAGTTTTGTGTGTGTGTGAAAGAAACAAGAGGAAAAGAGAGAGGGAGGGAAAAATTGGAATCCAGTTTCAGCCCAACTGTTAATTAGTTGTGTGTGATGGTTAATTTTATGTGTCAGCTTGATTGGGGATGCCCAGATAGTTGGTAAAATATCATTTCTGTGTTTATCTGTGAGGGTGTCTCCGGAAGAGATTAGCATTTAAATCAGTTGACAGAGTGAAGAAGACCTCCCTCACCAAGCAGGTGAGCATCATCCAACCCATCACCCTTCCAGCGTAGGTAAGCATCATCCAATCCATCCAATAGAACAAAAAAGCAGAGGAAATGCAAATTTGCTCTCTCTGCTTGAACTGTGACATCCATTTTCTCCTGCTTTCTGACATCTGCACTCCTAGTTCTCAGGCTTTTGGACTCACATTAGGATTTATACCATTGCCCCACCACCATAAATTCTCAGACGTTTGGATTTGGACTGAATTATACCATTGTGTTTTGTGGTTCTACAGCTTGCACAGGCAGATTGTGGGACTTCTCATCTTCCATAACTGCATGAGCCGATTCCTATAATAAGTCAGTCTCTCTTTATACACACACACACACACACACACACACACACACACCCTATCTGTTCTGTTTCTCTAGAGAACCATAACTAATACCCTGTGTGACCTTAGACACAAGACTATTCTGCATCTCATACCAGAGGGATGGTATTAGTTGTCCCCACATCAGTTCCCCACTTCTTCCATTAATTATAGAACTGGATTTCAGGCCAGCATATACAGAATAAGAATAATTAATTCCAGCCTCTTTAGCAGCTGAGTGTGACGATGTGACTATGCCACAACCCAATGGGTTGTAAATAGATTTTGTGCAGTTTGGGAGGAGAGACTATAAAGGGAAAGGATGTGTTCCCCTCACCCCCGTCACCCATGCTGTTCAGAATATCAATGTGATGACTGCAGCTTTTTCCATCATGAGGATGGGGCTCCATGCTAGGGAGGCAGGAACAGAAAGCTGGAAGCAGCCTGAATCTCAGATGACTATAGAGCCACCCCATCAGCACTGGACTTCACAGAAGAAACACAAAAATGGCTATCTTATTTAAGCCACTGTTTTGTAATTTTGTATTTCAGATACAGCTAATCGAATCTTCACAGATGTAACTGGCTTTCCTTTTATATTTGAAAGCAGTAGAAGCCCTTTACCCATATTAAAACGATTACCAGGTAACTCACATAGGAGCAGGGGTAGGGGACAAAGCCACATCTTACCAATGAGGTAAGGTAAAGCTCAGAGACAAGTAACTTACTAAGACCAAAGCTCAGATCTAGACCTAGATCATTCTAACATCTGCAGGAACTGGCTGGTATAACAAAACTGTAATTTGGGGCATTTTTCTCTTTTGACCCCATATACTCTCCTCCTCTGAAGCCTCTTCAGGGTGAGAAGAATAGAAGCAATTGGATCCCTGATCAAGTGTGGAAAACTGCCAAAATGTTTTAATCATGCAAAATTGAAAAGGCCAAAAAGACAATGGATGTCTCTTTCAAAAGCTGGCATACTATTTTTGACCAAAAGAGACAAGAGGTAATGGAGAGAACTCAGAGAGGAGCTACCGACAATTCCGAGGTTCCCGCTGCGCCCACCTCTCTACCTTGACGAGGACTTCTGATTGCCTCTTAACATTTGCCTCCAGCCCCGTCTCTCTCCCCAGCTCCATGAGGATGCTGGAAATTCAAAATCATCCATTCAACAAAATAATCATAAAGATCTACATGTGAGCCACTGTACTAGACACTGGGAAATCCAATATGAGTAAGACATGGTCTCTGCCTTCCAAGTTTATAATCTTCTGACAAAAATAATAACTACAGTTTATTAGATGCTTTACATTAGCAATATCCTAGCAGCTCACATGCTAGTATGAAATAGGCATTGTTCAAGGTGGTTTACATGCCTATTATAGGTTCCAGGCAACAGATCTGTAAGAAATATATATTATCTTCATTTTACAGATGAGGAGGTGAGGCACATAGCAATTTAATCCTTTACCCAAGGTTACACAGCAAGTTGTATATGCTGTCTTATTTAAGACTCACAACAGTCCTAGTCATTGGTACTTGTGTAATACCGTAAGTATTATACCCATTGTTGGCAAGGGTGTGGGGAAATGGTCACACACAGACACATGTTGGGAGAGTTAGCTGACAGAACATTAGTGGAAGAAACAGAAAACAAGATTGAGAGAGAGAGAGAAAGTGGCTGACTCAAAGTCTCACAGGAATGAGAACTTAAACATGAGCCCAGGTAAACTGAAGCCAAACTGAACCTCATATGAAAACTTACATTGTAACAAGTGCTATGATGTGGGTGAGCAGAGGACCTATGGTGGCAGCATTAGAAGGACATGTGAGGAAGCAGGTAGGGCAGCATTCATGGAACACTTCTTAATGGAAGGAACAACACATCCAAGCTGAGCCCCAAAACAGTGATTGGTCCACGGTGGGGAAAATCTTTCCATGTTGGGAGAACAAAGTACAAACTCCTGCAGGCAGATGAGAACTTGCCTCCTCTGGCCTGTGTCTGGAGGTTGGAATGGAGGGATGAGATGGATAAAGATGTGACTGAAAATGAAATCTCTGCTGGCCTCTTAGCCCCCAAGGGTCCACAAGCAAAGCCAATCTTTCTCTAAAATTTCACTCTTCTTCCTAGCTTTTCTAACTAGGTATTGTCTTAATCATTCAGCTGCTAAGTCTTAAAATCACCTCTGACATGTCCCTCTCCCTTGCCTCTGCACTCAGATCCTTACCACCTCTTGTTAAACATGTCCCTTTTTCTTATTCTCATTACCAAACTTTGGGCATATGCCTATTTACGTCAAACCTAGACAGTAGCAGTATTCCACCAGCCTACAGTTTTCAGCCCACTTTGTAAAAAATCAACATGCCACACAAGATCATGAGATCTCATGGGCACAGGGCAAAAGTTGGCATTTCACTCCCACACATAAATACCCAACGCAGATACACCAAATATGGGGAAAGACACTCAACCTTACTAGCAACCAAAATAAGTTCAGATAATGAAGTTTTTACCTCTTTGTTAGGGGAACCACTGACTGAAACTGCCCTCCCTGGCCAGACATGATAGTAACCACTTGCATGAGTTATCTTACAACAGGAGGTCCTGGTAAGGAACGTGGAACTAACAAGCTACCACCAACCGGAAGAATTTGGAAAAGGTAAAAAGGAGACACCAGTCCATATGTCCCGCCAACCTCTCAGAATCCTTCTCACTGGAATCCATCTTGGCTGAGCAATGCATGCACCACCAGGAAGGACCCTGAGTCAGAATGACTGGCCAGAGACAACCCGGAAACTAACCCCATAACCATAAAACCTGAGACTGTGAGCCACGTGGCAGAGCAGTTCTCCTGGCTTCCCTTACTCTGCTGCTCTCCACCCGGACACCCCTTCACAATAAAGTCTCTTGCTCTGTCAGCACCTGTGTCTCCCTGGACAATTGATTTCCGAGTGTTAGACAAGAGCCCACTCTTGGGTCCTGGAAGGGGTTCCCCTTCCCACAACAAATGGCGACTCTGGTAGGGCCTATTCTTCACTCTGACTGACATCCGGGTACCCTGACATCAGGGTACTCGGGGACCAGTTGGCCCACCGACGTTCCAGACCCAGCAGCCGCTACCAGGAACCTTTTGTCCCTGGTAGCCTTGAAAGATTAAAATTCCTTTGTTGGCAAAGGTATCAGGATATGGGCACACACAGACTGCTTTGGGAACATAAATTAATACAACTATTGTGGAAAATGGTTTACCAATGGGTATCAATTTTTTTTTTTTTCCAGCATGTAGGATCTTAGTTCCCCGACCAGGGATCGAACCTGCACCCCCTGCATTGGAAGGGGAAATCTTAACCACTGGACCACCGGGGAAGTCCCTCAACATTCTTAATGATATGCATGCCCTTCCAATAATTCCACTACTAAGTGTTTATCCATAAGAAATAAATTGAACCTGAATCAAAACGAGTATATATAAGGATGCTTATCATAGCATAATCATCCAAATCTGACAACAGACTATGTATCAATTATTACTTGCTTTATTTTTTAAAAAAACTATGGGATATACATACAATGGAGATACTATCCAACCAATAAAGATAATGTAGATATACATCTATAGACATGGGAAAGTGTCAATATAAAATATATTCATGTCTACTTATACACTCACATATGTGTGTGTGTATATATATATATATATATATATATATATATATATATACATATATAAAGGAGAAAAAACCCCTAGCAATGAAAAAAATTTGTAATGTCAGCTTAAAAAATATTCACAAACTAAAAGTTGAGAGTTCTGTTTTATTCGGCAGGAATTTTTAGGACTTCAAGCCCAGAGGCAGCATCTCAAGTAACCCAGAGAGTACTGCTCTGAGGAGGCAAGGCAGGGAGCTAGGATATATAGGAGTTTTGCAACAAAGGGAAGGTAGTCAGAACATCAAAGGATTACTGTTAAAGAAAATCAGAAATCCCAAGTTAAAGAATTTAGTGCTTTTCTATGTATGGGAAGATGCAAGACTCTGGGCTCACTGAAATCATTCCTTTGATATGCACCTCAGCTACCTGGGGCCAGTATCCTGTGTTTTCACATCCTGAGTTCACTCAAGGCTCACCAGCTCACCATCGGTGGTGGCTGCAATCGCTGATGACTGTGACATCCTTTGTTTTTTGATATGGCAGGAAATATTCCATTTCTTAATAACGGTTTCATTTTTGTAAATATCTACCTATCAGAGACCCAAGTAAATTCCATAGCCAAATCTTGCCACAATATCAAAACTAAAGAAAAAGGAAAGGCTGAAATCAAAGAAGCACAGTTCTGAAACTAGAAATCAGTTTTCATGTGGGTCAAGGGAGATCCAATGCATTAGGTCAAACAACCCTTCTTACCCCTTTTTTGCCCTTTCTCTTTGGTCTCACTATCTCAGAGCCTGATGCTGCCCAGAACCCTTCATCTCCCTCCATACCTCACACCCTACTGTCCACCAAAATCTCCCTGACTCCTGCTGTGATATTGTGCTTTATAATAAGAAATATATATTTGGTTTTGGTCCCCATTTCTAGAACAGAACCCTTGGAATATCCAGAATGATGAGAGGACAAAGGTGTTCTGTTATGTTAATAACTGACTTTTAGACCACCCCTAAGGATGAAGGCTAGTTGCCAGGAGAACCAACTATCAATGAAAAAATGTTGCCTGCTATGTCAGTAAAACAAAGGGTGTTGCAGCCATCAGGAGCAGCAGTGCGGACCATGAGCCCTAAGGGAACTTGGGATGGAGATGAACGGGCTGCCTGCTGCCAAGCCCTTAGTCACTGCAGCCACCCACCAAGGATGCATCCTGAGGGGACTCAGGATGGGAAGGCACAGGACACTGGCCCCAGAGAGCTGAGGCGCACATCAAATGAATGATTTCAGTGAGTCCAGACTCTTGCATCTTCCCGTACGTAGAAAAGTACTAAATGACTTAACTTGAGAATTTGTTTTTCTTTAATTAACAGTAATCTTTTGATGTTCCACTACCTGGTATTTGTTACAAAAACTCCTATATAGCCTGGCTCGTCCCTTACCTCTGCACAACAATCCCTCAGAGCTAGCTGAGAGGCTATGTTCCAGGCTCAGGTCTTCAGTTTTGTCCACCAAATAAAACATAATTCTCAACTTTTAGGCTGTGCATTTTTTTTTCAGTCAACACAATCAAGTAATTAGAGGTTGCAACTTTCAGTCCCTCACCCAGCCCCTTACCAACCTCTAGGGGAAGAAGAGGGACTAGAGGATAAACTGAAACCAAGCAGACTAATGTAGAGGCCCTCCTGATGACTGGACACCTAAAGTGTCCCCTGCTTACTGGTGATTAGAAAAAACTGTGGGAATATACTATAGCCTCCTAGGCTGTCCATGAGTAGAGAGAGAGAGAAACAAACCCTAGCAGTTGATGGGAAAAGCTAAAGAATGCACAAAGATAGGACAGTAGGGCAGAGAAATATCCATAACTTAAACAATAAATCAGTCCCACGGACTCCCAGTTCTGTCTCAAAGGTAAAGATAAAGTCTGATGCACATTCCTCAGTTGTTTTGTAGAAACCAGACCCCAACCAGAAGGAGAGTGCTGACCATAAGCACGTAGTCCCCAGACCGGCTGGAGCCTGAAGATTGATAATGTTAACCCCTGTGGCCTCACCTGGCTACCGCACCACCTGACAATCAGAAAAATGTGCACTAGCTGATCCTGTTCCCCATGACCCTCTCCCTCACTTCGCCTTTAAAACCCTTCCCCAAGCCATCAAGGAGTTCAGGTCTTTCGGGCATTAGACATGCCTACTCCTTGCTTGGTACCTTGCAATAAATGCTGTGCTTTCCTTCACCACAACCAGGTGTCAAGATTGGCTTTGCTACACATTGGGTGAAGGAACCAACTTTGTTTTGGTAACAGAATCATCACCAATGACCAATGTTTTCATCAAGCATGCCTATGTAATGAAGTCTCCATATAAAAAAAAAATACAGGTTTAAAAAGCTTCTGAGTTGGTGAACACATGCAGATTTGGGGAGAGTGGCATGCCCAGAAAGCATGGAAGCTTGGGGCCCTTTCCCCACACCTTGTCCTATGCATCTCTTCCATCTGGCTTTTCCTGAGTTATATCCTTTTATAATAAGCAGGTAATCTAGTAAATAAAATATTTCTCTGAGTTCTGTGAGCCACTCTAGCAAATAAACAGAACCCAAGAAGAGGGTTTTTGGAACCTCTGAGTTATAACACAACTTGGACTTGCAACTGGCATCTGCAGTGGGGGGGGAGGGGCAGTCTTATAGGACTGAGCCCTTAACCTGTGGGATGTGATGCTATCTCCAGGTAGATAGTGTTAGAATTGAGTTGAATCATAGGACATCCAGCTAATGTCAGAGAATTGCTTGGTGGCATGGGAACCCCTACCCCCTTCATGAATCAGAGTCGGTGACCAGGACCCTTGTATGCTTTCTTTCCTCCACTTATATTTTTATATAGGCCTCACCTCCTATGTTTTTCTCACTCTCTGTGAGTCTGTCATGTTCCTTTCCAAATCATCCATCTCCAAAGACCATCCTGGTCTTCAGTGATCCCCTTACTTATAAACCAAGGAAGGTAAAGAGGAGATACGATGTAAGGGTGGGGAAGGTGTGGAGGAAAAGGAAAATTCCCAGAAAGCAATATAAAAATATTAAATATAAGGCTACTGAATGAAGATTCTTGTAAGTATTTATTTTCCTTATCAAAAGGGACTGTCACAAAATTCACAGAGACAGAAAGTAGGTTAGAGGTTTCCATGGGCTGGGAGAAAGGGAAGAATGAGAGTTACTGCTGAACAGTTACAGAGTTTCTACTTGGGGTGATGGAAACATTTTGGAAGTAGATACTGGTGATGGTTGCACAATATTATGTGTTACTAATGCCACTGAACTGTACACTTTAAAATGGTTAAAATGGCACATTTTATGTTATCAATACATATATTTTGCCACAATAAAAGAAGGGGGGACTGGCGCAGCCTTTGCTATTTTTTGCCCTCTTGGCCCCTTCTTTCTGCCCAGAGTACAGATAATGCCCACATTGGTACAGAAGCCAACTAGATACCACGAGGTGACAAGCACAAGGATGAAGGCCAACATATTAAAGATGAAAGAGAGGCAGTATCAGGGTCCCTGCAGGCATGAGCAGCCTCACCATCTCAAACTGACTCCACCCAGATTTTTAATGATGAGAGAAAATTAAAGGCCTCTTTAAGGTACTTAGCAAGTTTTCAGTTACTTGTCACCGAGCACACCCCTAGCAGATACACCTCCCACATTGCCTACTCTGAGAAATCAAATATCTGAACATGGCTTTGAAGACCCTTCCCACTGTAGCCCTAAGCTCCCTTTGCAGATATATTGCACGCTCTTTTTCTCATGTGAACCCCAAACTCCAACTTCACCTTTCTCTAAATATAACGTTCTCCTCTCTGCTTCTGTTCCTTTGCTAGTGGCAGTTCTTGCCTGAGAATGTCCTCTCCTACTGTCTCCTCTTAGCAGCCCTTCAAACCCAGCAAGACTTCCCCTCACTCTAGCAAGTAAAGACTCTCCTTCTGAACCCCTAACCACCTTTGTATCCACATATCACCAGTACCCAATCCATCAGCAAGTCTTTTCAGATCTACTTTCACACTACATTCTGTAGGAAATTTCCAACCATGACCACTGCTCACCCCCTACCACAGGCCTCACTTAGCTCTTGTCTGGACAATTAAAACAGCCTCCAAGTAATGAAATTGAAACTGTGATTAAAAATTTTCCAACAAACAGAAGTCCAGGACCAGGTGGATTCACAGGAGAATTCTATCAAACATTTAGAGAAGAGCTAATACCCATCCTTCTCAAACTCTTCCAAAAATTGCAGAGGAAGGAACACTCCCAAACTCATTCTACAAGGCCACCATCACCTGACACCAAAACCAAAGATATCACAAAAAAAGAAAATTACAGGCCAATATCCTGATGAACACAGACACAAAAATCCTCAACAAAATACTAGTAAACAGAATCCAACAACATATTAAAAGGATCACACATCATGATCAAGTGGGATTTATCCCAGGGATGCAAAGATTCTTCAGTATATGCAAATCAATCAATGTGATACACCATATTAACAAACTGAAGAATAAAAACCATATGATCAAGTCAATAGATGCAGAAAAAGCTTTTGACAAAATTCAACACCCATTTATGATAAAAACTCTCCAGAAAGTGGGCATAGAGGGAACCTACCTCAACATGATAAAGGCCATATGTGACAAACCCACAGCAAACATCATTCTCAATGGTGAAAAACTGAAAGCATTTCCTCTAAGATCAGGAACAAGACAAGGATTCCACTCTTGCCACTATTATTCAACAGTTTTGGAAGTCCTAGCCATGGCAATCAGAGAAGAAAAAGAAATAAAAGGAATTAAAATTGGAAAAGAAGTAAAACTGTCACTGTTTGCAGATGACATGATACTATACATATAAAATCCTAAAGATGCTACCAGAAAACTACTAGAGCTAATCAATGAATTTGGTAAAGTTGAAGGATACAAAATTAATACACAGAAATCTCTTACATTCCTAAACACTAACAATGAAAGACCAGAAAGAGAAATTAAGGAAACAATCCCATTCACCACTGCAACAAAAAGAATAAAATAATACCTAGGAATAAACCTACCTAAGGAGGCAAAAGACCTGTACTCAGAAAACTATAAGATACTGATGAAAGAAATAAAAGATGACACAAACAGATGGAGAGATATACCATGTTCTTGGATTGGAAGAATCAATATTGTGAAAATGACTATACTACCCAAAGCAATCTACAGATTAAATGCAATCCCTATCGAATTACAAATGGCATTTTTCAGACCTAGAACAAAAAAATTTACACTTTGTATGGAACACAAAAGACCCCAAAGAGCCAAAGCAATCTTGAGAAAAAAAAAAAAAAATGGAGCTGGAGGAATCAGGCTCCCTGACTTCAGACTATACTACAAAGCTACAGTAATCATAACAGTATAGTACCAGCACAAAAACAGAAATATAGATCAATGGAACAGGATAGAAAGTCCAGAGATAAACCCACGCACCTATGGTCAACTAACCTATGACAAAGGAGGCAAGAATATACAGTGAAGAAAAGACAGCCTCTTCAATAAGTGGTGTTGGGAAAACTGGACAGCTACATGTAAAAGAATGGAATTTGAACACTCCCTAACACCATACACAAAAATAAACTCAAAATGGATTAAAGACCTAAATGTAAGGCCAGACACTATAAAATTCTTAGAGAAAGACATAGACAGAACACCCTTTGACATAAATCACAGCAAGATCTTTTTTGATCCACCTCCTAGAGTAATGAAAATAAAAACAAAAATAAACAAATGGGACCTAATGAAACTTAAAAGCTTTTGCACAGCAAAGGAAACCATAAACAAAACAAAAAGACAACCCTCAGAATGGGAGAAAATATTTGCAAATGAAGCAACCAACACAGGATTAATCTCCAAAATATACAAACAGCTCATGCAGCTCAATATCAATAAAAAAACAAACAACCCAATCAAAAAATGAGCAGAAGATCTAAATAGACATTTCTCCAAAGAAGACATACAGATGGCCAAAAAGCACATGAAAAGATGCTCAACATCTCTAATTATTAGAGAAATGCAAACCAAAACTACAATGAGGTATCACTTCACACCAGTCAGAATGGCCATCATCAAAAAATCTACAAATGCTGAAGAGGGTGTGGAGAAAAGGGAACCCTCCTACACTGTTTATGGGAATGTAAATTGGTACAGCCACTATGGAGAACTGTATGGAGGTTCCTCAAAAAACTGAAAATAGAACTACCATATGACCCAGCAATCCCACTCCTAGGCATATACTTGGAGAAAAACATAATTCAAAAAGATACACGCACCCAATGTTCATTGCAGCTCTATTTACAATAGCCAGGACATGGAAGCAACCTAAATGTCCATCAACAGAGGAATGGATAAAGAAGATGTGGTACATACAAACAATGGAATATTACTCAGCCATAAAAAAGAACAAAATAATGCCATTTGCAGCAACATGGATGGACCTAAAGATTGTCATACTGAGTGAAGTAAATCAGAGAGAGAAAGACAAATATCATATGATATTGCTTATATGTGGAATCTAAAAAAAGGGTACAAATGAACTTATCTACAAAACAGAAATAGAGTCACAGATGTAGAAAACAAACTTACGGTTACCAGGGGATAAGGTGGGGAGGGATAAACTGGGAGATTGGGATTGACATATACACACTACTATATATAAAACAGATAACTAATAAGAACCTACTGTATAGCACAGGGAAGTCTACTCAATGCTCTGTAATGGCCTGTATGGGAGGAGAATCTGAAAAAAAGTGAATATATGTATGTGTGTGGCTGATTCGTTTTGCTGTACACCTGAGTCTAACACAGCATGTGGATCAACTATACCCCAATAAAAATTAAAAAAAAAAAAAAATGGAAAAACAGTTTCCTTATTCTATTCTTGCCTCCTTCCCTCCGGTCAATTTCTAGTACAGATGCCAGAATCATTTTTCTAAAAATATAAGTCTGATCATATCATTACTCAGCACAAACCCTCCAGATGGCTTCCTAACACGTTAGAATAAAATAGAAGCTGCTCTCCCTGCTTGGCCTACCAGCCTTTCCATGATCTGGTTCCTGTCTGCCCCTCCAAACTCCTTTTTTTTTTATTTTGACCTTCCTCCCTGTGCATCTGTGTGTCCTTTCCTCTTCTCATAAAGATACCAGTTATTGGATCTATGGCTCACCCTAATCCAGTATGGTCCATCTTAGTCTAAATAATTGTATCTGCAAAAACCCTATTTCCAAATGAGTTCCCATTCTGAAATTTTGAGTGGACATGAATTTGAGGGGAGACACTGTTCAACACAGGACACAACCACCTTCATTTAACTGAAGTCACTGGCCCTGATATTATGCTTGCTAGCTAGTGATTTTTCCCTTCTCTTTTTTTTTTTTTAACATCTTTATTGGAATAATTGCTTTACAATGGTGTGTTAGTTTCTGCTTTATAACAAAGTGAATCAGCTATACATATACATATATCCCCATATCTCTTCTCTCTTGCATCTCCCTCCCTCCCACCCTCCCTATCCCACCCCTCTAGGTGGTCAAAAAGCACCAAGCTGATCTCCCTGTGCTATGCAGCTGCTTCCCACTAGCTATCTATTTTACATTTGGTAGTGTATATATGTCCATGCCACTCTCTCACTTCGTCCCAGCTTACCCTTCCCCCTCCCTGTATCCTCAAGTCCATTCTCTAGTAGGTCTGCATCTTTATTCCCGTCTTGCCCCTAGGGTCTTCATGACCTTTTTTTTTTTTTTTTTTTTTTAAGATTCTATATATATATGTTAGCATACGGTATTTGTTTTTCTCTTTCTGACTTACTTCACTCTGTATGACAGACTCTAGGTCCATCCACCTCACTACAAATAACTCAGTTTCGTTTCTTTTTATGGCTGAGTAATATTTCATTGTATGTATGTGCCACATTTTCTTTATCCATTCATCTGTTGATGGACACTTAGGTTGCTTCCATGTCCTGGCTATTGTAAATAGAGCTGCAATGAATATTTTGGTACATGACTCTTATTGAATTCTGGTTTTCTCAGGGTATATGCCCAGTAGTGGGATTGCTGGGTCATATGGTAGTTCTATTTTTAGTTTTTTAAGGAACCTCCATACTGTTCTCCATAGTGGCGGTATCAATTTACATTCCCACCAACGTGCAAGAGGGTTCCCTTTTCTCCACACCCTCTCCAGCATTTATTGTTTGTAGATTTTTTGATGATAGCCATTCTGACTATGTGAGATGATATCTCATTGTAGTTTTGATTTGGATTTCTCTAATGATTAATGATGTGGAGCATTCTTTCATGTGTTTGTTGGCAATCTGTATATCTTCTTTGGAGAAATGTCTGTTTAGGTCTTCTGCCCATTTTTGGATTGGGTTGTTTGTTTTTTTGATATTGAGCTGCATGAGCTGCTTGTAAATTTTGGAGATTAATCCTTTGTCAGTCCAAACTCAATTTTTATCCTTGTCAGTAGTTTACTCTAACCAGGCTGTTCTTCTTGTGTTCCTTCAATATGCCAACCTAATTCCAGCCCTAAGACATTTGCACCTGACGTTTCCTCTGCCTGGAATAACCTCCCGCCAAATCTACACATAGCTGGTACCCTCATTACTAAGAACTCTCTACTCAAATGTCACCACCCCTGAGAGGCCTGTCCTGACCACTTTATCTCAGGTAGACACCCACAGGACCACTCTCGAACGTTCACTCTGATTCTCTTCATAGCACTTCTCCCCAGGCCCTCCCGAGTTTAAACCTGGTTTCATTTTCTTATTTACTATAGAACTCCCCACCGGAATGTCAGCTCATTAGGGCAGAGGCTGTATTCTGTTCATCACTGTACTTCCAGCATCCACCATAGCACCAGGCACACAGGAGGTGTGGCTATTTTCACTTGTCCTGTTTGTGTACCACCTGTGTACCTGCTTCATTACCACCACTAGGTGGATACTGGCAACTCCAAGTCACTTTCAGCATTTTCTCCAACTTGTCCTATTTCTCCTTTTATCCTACCGCCTACTCCCTGTACCTATTATGGTATGATGAAGGAACATTTCAGTTTCTCATTTTATTTTAAGTCTGTGGGGAATCTGTGATCTTACTGACACTAACAAAAATTGCCCCTCACCAAAAAGGTTAACTACTATGGCATGATTTTGATGCTAACACTTTTATCATTTGAGTTTTCTTTCTCTATTTCATTAGAAAAAGCAAAGCCACTTTGAATCCTTCTTGCAAAGAGAGAGACACATTTTAAAATACAGAAGATGACACACAGTTTAACATCTAAATAAATAGAAACAATAATGGTACGAAATTTAAAAGGACAGAATCACTAGTTACCAGGAATCTGTGCATGTAAATAATAGCTAGCTACTCTATTTCTGCTCTAAGTCATTTAGCTAAATGACTGATACTGAAATCTAAGTTTCCAGGTTTCTGGAGAATCCCCTCCCAATGCCAGCCTCACTCCAGACTGCATGTCCCTTGGAACTGTGTGCAGGAATGAAGTTCTGATGATTAAAGTCTTCAGCATCTATACTACCTCAGATAAAGTTACTAAAACCATGGCCTCTTTAAATGCACATTGGTTAGTGAAAGAAGCCAGTCTGAAAAGGCAACATATTATAGGATTCCAACTACAAGACATTCTGGGAAGTGCAAAAGTAAAGAGATAGTAAAAAGATTAGTGGTTGAATGTAGTTAATGCAACTAAATTGTACACTTAAAAATGATTAACGTAAGTTCTATGTTATGTGTATTTTACCATAATTTTTTTAAAGGCAAAAAAAAAAAAAAAATCAGCGGTTGCCAGAGGTTTAGTAGGAGAGGTGGGGAGGGATGAAAAACTGAGGCACAGAGGACTTTTAGGGCAGTGAAACTATTCTGAATGATTCTGTAAAGGTGAATACACGTCATTACATATTTGTCAAAACCCAGAGAACACATACCACCAAGAGTGAACCCTAAGAGGAACTATGGACTTGAGTTAATAATAGTGTATCAATATTGGTTCTTCAATTGCAAAATTAATGTACCCACTAATGCAACATGTACTCACAGAGAAAACTGAGGAGAGGCGGGGGAAGGGGGCGAATGGGAACTCTGTGCTTTCAGCTCACTTTGCTGTAAACCTAAAACTGCTCTAAGAGATAAAGTCTATTAATTTTTTTTAAAGTTGCATTTCTGGTCATTGGTGTCTATTCCAAAAGAAATTTCTAAAAAGTCCTTAGTGGTGAATTATAGATTTAGGTTGACACTACCTTAATGGCATGTTCATATTTCTTCTTAATTACTGAATGGGTTTTCTGTTTAATAAGTATTCTTAAATATCAAACAGCTGATTAGGGCAGATGTTTATTAAGCGCCTACTCTTTGCAAGGTCCTGTGATAGGCACTCATATACTTTTAAATAAATAAACCAAAATATTTATTCAAAATCACCCTGGGGGAGGGAAGAGAACTATTTCCATGGCACTCTTCCCGGGCGCAGAGGTCACCTTGCTCCCCACTCTTTCTCCCCAGCAATCCCAGAGGAAGCAGGGCTGTCTCTCCTCTCCTCTGTACATTTTTATGGATTCCTCAGCTCCTCTCAAAAGACAGAAGATAATTTCTCAGAGCAAACGGCCACATTGATATTCATGGGATAAACGGTTTGTACCCCAACAGCAAAACCCCGCTAATGTAAATTTCATACACAGCTTCCAAAAGGTTAAACAATGCTGCTTGGTTCTACTGTGCTGGGAAAGCAAATGACAGCGAGAGGCCCAACCTTGGAGGCAGGAGGAGTCCTTATGCAGAAAGTTCTCCCAGTACCAAGGTGTTACTCTCTGCTTATTAGGAGAATTATTAACAGTCAGAGTGCCCTGAAAACGAATGACTCAGCACACATACAAACAAGTCCCACTCAACTTTCTCCACTAAAAAAAATGGAAGACCACAGGTAAAGGATGAAGGGGGAGTGGGGAGATGGGCTTATTTTCAAGTTTGCTTTATGAATATGTATTTTTAAACAGCTTTCCCAAATATGCATGCTGCGTATCATTATCCTCTCCGCTGGTCCTTAACTGAGCATTCTGACTCCACCCCACTGTCATTCAATCCGTATTTATTGAGTGCCAACTGTGCGCCAAGCACCCGCTCAGGTATTGAGGGTATAACAATGAAGAATTCAGACAACTTCTTCACCCCCAAGGAGTTCATAATGTGGGAGAAGCAGACAATAAGCAAGCTAATTTCAGATGGTGTTAAAGGCTATGGAGAAAAATAAAACTGGGTGATGGTGTAATAGGGAGAGAGATGGGGGTGGGGCAGTTGGTGCACCAAATTTAGACAACTGGGTCATGAAAGACCCCCATAAAGAGGTGAGATTTAAACTGAGACTAGGATGAGGAGGAGGCATCAATCAACTAAAGATGTACAAAAGTTGGGAGGTTGGGATTAGCAGGTGCAAACTATTATATGTAGAATGGATAAACAGCAAGGTCCTACTGTATAGCACAAGCAACTATATTCAATATCCTGTGATAAACCATAATGGAAAAGAATATGAACAAGAATATGTACATATATGTATAACTGAATCACTTTGCTGAAGTTAACACAACATTGTAAATCAACTATACTTCAATAAAATTAAAAAAAAAAAAAACTCTAGCAAAAGAAATGCATTACACTAAAAATAAACACATAAATAAAGATGTATACAGGCCCCCCAGGCAGGAACAGCCTGACATGTGCAAGATTAGGAAGGACGCCACTATGTCCAATAAGAGTGAGGGTGGAAAGAGCGGTTGTCAGGGGCCAGGTCGTGGAGGGCCTTTAACCATTCTGGGTTTTATGCTGCATACAATAGGGAAGCAAAGACGGACTTTAATCAGAAAAGCCAAATGACCTGATATATATTTTTTAAAGATCAATTTCACCATGATGTGTGCAAAAGATTGTAGAGGAACAAGACGGGAGACGGAGAAGCCTGGGGAATTGGGAGAGGACGGGAGGAGACCAGGTGAGAGGGAGTGGTGGCTTGGACCAGCAGGCGGCAGTGTGCTGCTGCCCAGACTCTACTACAAATATGCCAAACCCAGGAGACACAGTGGGGTCAAAATACAGCTGTGACCCAGCTTGGAAAGCGGTTGATTCAAGTTGGAAATAGGAGTCTTCTGACAATGCGTCCACACCAAGGGAATACCTTTTTCATGCGTGAAGTTGACTTCTGTGCTTGGGGAGTCCGCTGAACGAGTGTAATGGGGAGAAGAGCCTCAGTGGAAGAAACACCATTGAGGGTGACAGGAATACAACTTGTTGATGGATTCAACTGGAGGTGAGTGAAGAAAGAATTAAGGGTGACTCCCAGATTTTTGGCTGGAGCACCACGGTGGGTTGTCCCACCACTTACTGAGATGTGGAAAATTGGAAAAGAAGTACTGTGTAGTGCTAAAGATCAAAAGTTTTGTTTCAAACATGTTGATTGAACTGTCCATTATACATCAGATGGGCAATCACGTAAGGGGTGAGTTTGGAAAGAGGAGATGAGAGGTGGGGACAGAACCCTGTTGGAGGGTGGCAACAATCAGAGGTCACAAAGAGGAAAAAGAGCCAGCAAATTTCACACTGGACTCATTCAGCCACCAACACACACTTACGCAATGAAATAGGACACGAAGACCATTTGTTCCAGAAACGGCTGCCTGGCAGGTGGAGGCTGTGTAATACTCGCTCAACATGTGTTTTATAGCTCATTTTCAATCAAGGGCTTCCCTATAAATGCAGACAGTAGATCATCTACAAATTTAATTAACTGTATTTGTGCAGAACCTCATTTGACCATAAAAATTTAATGCTTAATATAGTTTAAGATTTAATGGCCTTTCTTTTTAAAAGGAGACAGATGAAATGGCCACAGATTAATTTTTCTGGTCATCCCCAATATATCAGAGTTATGAAGACAACAGAAAAGTGGATAGTACAAGTCTGAATCCTGGACAAAGTACAGGATTTAACTTCCTTCTACCAAACTCTCCTTAAAAATTATTTTCTCTAATTAACTAATTGTTTGCACAACATAACATCTAACAAGTGCCTCTTTTTTTTTTTTTTTTTTTTTTTATGTGGGAGGTTCTTGGTTTTTTCTTTTTTTGATTATTATTTATTTATTTATTTATTTTTGGCTGTGTTGGGTCTTCGTTTCTGTGCGAGGGCCCTCTCCAGTTGCGGCAAGCGGGGGCCACTCCTCATCGCGGTGCGCGGGCCTCTCACCACCGCGGCCTCTCTTGTTGCAGAGCACAGGCTCCAGACGCGCAGGCTCAGTAGTTGTGGCTCACGGGCCTAGTTGCTCCGCGGCATGTGGGATCCTCCCAGACCAGGGCTCGAACCTGCGTCACCTACATCAGCAGGCAGACTCTCAACCACTGCGCCACCAGGGAAGCCCTAACAAGTGCCTCTTGAAGCTACTTTCAGAAGCCAAGTATCTCACGCTCAGGCAGAACAACCGTATCACCTTCTAATACCCTTCGCTTTGGAGGAGCTTCAAGATGGCGGAAGAGTAAGATGTGGAGATCACCTTCCTCCCCACAAATACATCAGAAATACATCTACATGTGGAACATCTCCTACAGAACACCTACTGAATGCTGGCAGAAAACCTCCCAGAAGGCAAGAAACTCCCCACGTACCTGGGTAGGGCAAAAGAAACAAGGAAAACCAGAGACAAAAGAATAGGGACGGGACCTGCACCAGTGGAAGGGAGCTGTGAAGGAGGAAAGGTTTCCACACACTAGGAAGCCCCTTTGTGGGCGAAGACTGCGGGTGGCGGAGGGGGGAAGCTTCGGAGCCACAGAGTAGAGCGCAGCCACAGGGGTGCGGAGGGCAAAGAGGAGAGATTCCCGCACAGAGGATGGGTACCGACCAGCACTCACCAGCCCGAGAGGCTTGTCTGCTCACCTGCCAGGGCGGGCGGGGGCTGGGAGCTGAGGCTCGGGCTTCGGATGTCAGATCCCAGGGAGAGGACTGGGGTTGGCGGCGTGAACACGGGCTGAACGGGGCTAGTGCGCCACAGCTAGCCGGGAGGGAGTCCGGGAAAAAGTCTGGACGTGCCGAAGAGGCAAGAGACTTTTTCTTGCCTCTTTGTTTCCTGGTGCGTGAGGAGAGGGGATTAAGAGCGCAGCTTAAACGAGCTCCAGAGACGGGCGCGAGCCGCGGTTATCAGCACGGACCCCAGAGACTGGCATGAAACGCTATGGCTGCTGCCGCCACCACCAAGAAGCCTGTGTGCGAGCACAGGTCACTATCCACACCACCCCTCCCGGGAGCCTGTGCAGCCCACCACGGCCAGGGTCCCGTGATCCACGGACAACTTCCCCGGCAGAACGCACGGCGCGCCTCAGGCTGCTGCAACGTCATGCCGGCCTCTGCCGCTGCAGGCTCGCCCCGCATCCGTACCCTTCCCTCCCCGCTGCCTGAGTGAGCCAGAGCCCCCGAAGCAGCTGCTCCTTTAACCCGGTCCTGTCTGAGTGAAGAACAGACACCCTCAGGCGACCTACACGCAGAGGCAGGGCCAAATCCAAAGCTGAAACCCGGGAGCTGTGCGAACAAAGAAGAGAAAGGGAAATTTCTCCCAGCAGCCTCAGGAGCAGCGGATTAAAGCTCCACAATCAATTTGATGTACCTGCATCTGTGGAATACCTGAATAGACAACGAATCATCCCAAATTGAAGAGGTGGACTTTGGGAGCAACAATATATATATATTTTTTCCCTTTTTCTCATTTTGTGAGTGTGTATGTGTATGCTTCTGTGTGTGATATTGTCGGTATAGCTTTGCTTTTACCATTTGTCCTAGCGTTCTGTCTGTCCTTTTTTTTTGTTTGTTTTTATTACTTAAAATTTTTTTTTCTTAATAATTATTTTTTATTTTTCATTTTAATAACTTTACTTTATCTTCTTCTTTCTTTCTTTCTTTTTTTTCACCTTTTTATTCTGAGCCGTTTGGATGACAGGTTCTTGGTGCTCCAGCCAGGCATCAGGGCTGTGCCACTGAGGTGGGAGAGTCAAGTTCAGGACACTGGTCCACAAGAGACCTCCCAACTCCACGTAATATCAAATGGTGAAAATCTCCCAGAGATCTCCATCTCAATGCCAAGACCCAGCTCCACTCAACAACCAGCAAGCTACAGTGCTGGACACCCTATGCCAAACAACTAGCAAGACAGGAACACAACGCCATCCATTAGCATAGAGGCTGCCTAAAATCATAAGGTGGCCACAGACACCCCAAAACACACCACCAGACGTGGAACTGCCCACCAGAAAGACAAGATCCAGCCTCATCCACCAGAACACAGGCACTAGTCCCCTCCACCAGGAAGCCTACACAACCCACTGAACCAACCTTAGCCACTGGGGACAGACACCAAAAACAACGTGAACTACAAACTTGCAGCCTGCGAAAAGGAGACCCCAAACACAGTAAGTTAAGCAAAATGACAAGACAGAGAAACACACAGCAGATGAAGGAGCAAGGCAAAAACCCACCAGACCTAACAAATGAAGAAGAAATAGGCAGTCTACCTGAAAAAGAATTCAGAATAATGATAGTAAAGATGATCCAAAATCTTGGAATTAGAATGGAGAAAACACAAGAAATGTTTAACAAGGACTCAGAAGAACTAAGAGCAAACAAACAGTGATGAACAACACAATAAATGAAATTAAAAATTCTCTAGAAGGGATCAACAGCAGAATAACTGAGGCAGAAGAACGGATAAGTGACCTGGAAGATAAAATAGTGGAAATAACTACTGCAGAGCAGAATAAAGAAAAAAGAATGAAAAGAATTGAGGACAGTCTCAGAGACCTCTGGGACAACAATAAATGCACCAGCATTCGAATTATAGGGGTCCCAGAAGAAGAAGAGAAAAAGAAAGGGACTGAGAAAATATTTGAAGAGATTATAGTTGAAAACTTCCCTAATATGGGAAAGGAAATAGTTAATCAAGTCCAGGAAGCACAGAGTCCCATACAGGATAAATCCAAGGAGAAACATGCCAAGACACATATTAATCAAACTATCAAAAATTAAATACAAAGAACAAATATTAAAAGCAGCAAGGGAAAAACAACAAACAACACATAAGGGAATCCCCATAAGGTTAACAGCTGATCTTTCAGCAGAAACTCTGCAAGCCAGAAAGGAGTGGCAGGACATATTTAAAGGGATGAAGGAGAAAAACCTACAACCAAGATTACTCTACCCAGCAAGGATCTCATTCAGATTTGACGGAGAAATTAAAAGCTTTACAGACAAGCAAAAGCTAAGAGAATTCAGCACCACCAAACCAGCTTTACAACAAATGCTAAAGGAACTTCTCTAGGCAGGAAACACAAGAGAAGGAAAAGACCTACAATAATAAACCCAAAACAGTTAAGAAAATGGTAATAGGAACATACATATCAATAATTACCTTAAATGTAAATGTATAAAATGCTCCAACCAAAAGGCATAGACTGGCTGAATGGATACAAAAACAAGACCCGTATATATGCTGTCTACAAGAGACCCACTTCAGACCTAGGGACACACACAGACTGAAAGTGAGGGGATGGAAAAAGATATTCCATGCAAATGGAAATCAAAAGAAAGCTGGAGTAGCAATTCTCATATCAGACAAAATAGACTTTAAAACAAAGACTATTACAAGAGACAAAGAAGGACACTACATAATGATCAAGGGATCAATCCAAGAAGAAGATATAACAATTGTAAATATTTATGCACCCAACATAGGAGCACCTCAATACATAATGCAAATGCTAACAGCCATAAAAGGGGAAATTGACAGTAACACAATCATAATAGGGGACTTTAACACCCCACTTTCACCAATGGACAGATCATCCAAAATGAAAATAAATAAGGAAACACAAGCTTTAAATGATACATTAAACAAGATGGACTTAATTGATATTTATAGGACATTCCATCCAAAAACAACAGAATACACATTCTTCTCAAGTACTCATGGAACATTCTCCAGGATAGATCATATCTTGGGTCACAAATCAAGCCTTGGTAAATTTAAGAAAATTGAAATCGTATCAAGTATCTTTTCTGACCACAACGCTATCAGACTAGATATCAATTACAGGAAAAAATCTGTAAGAAATACAAACACATGGAGGCTAAACAAAACACTACTTAATAACCAAGAGATCACTGAAGAAATCAAAGAGGAAATCAAAAAATACCTAGAAACAAATGACAATGAAAACACGACGACCCAAAACCTATGGGATGAAGCAAAAACAGTTCTAAAAGGGAAGTTTAGAACAATACAATCCTACTTAAGAAACAAGAAACATCTCAAATAAACATCCTAATCTTACACCGAAAGCAATTAGAGAAAGAAGAACAAAAAAAACTCCGAAGTTAGCAGAAGGAAAGAAATCATAAAGATCAGATCAGAAACAAATGAAAAAGAAATGAAGGAAATGATAGCAAAGATCAATAAAACTAAGAGTTGGTTCTTTGAGAAGATAAACAAAATTGATAAACCATTACCCATACTTATCAAGAAAAAAATGGAGAAGACCCAAGTCAATGGAATTAGAAATGAAAACGGAGAAGCAACAACTGACACTGCAGAAATACAAAGGATCATGAGGGATTACTACAAGCAACTATATGCCAATAAAATGGACAACCTGGAAGAAATGGACAAATTCTTAGAAATGCACAACGTTCTGAGACTGAACCAGGAAGAAATAGAAAATATGAACAGACCAATCACAAGCACTGAAATTGAAACTGTGATTAAAAATCTTCCAACAAACAAAAGCCCAGGACCAGATGGCTTCACAGGCGAATTCTATCAAACATTTAGAGAAGAGCTAACACCTATCCTTCTGAAACTCTTCCAAAATATAGCAGAGGGAGGAACACTCCCAAACTCATTCTACAAGGCCACCATCACTCTGATACCAAAACCAGACAAAGATGTCACAAAGAACGAAAACTACAGGCCAATATCACTGATGAACATGGATGCAAAAATCCTCAACAAAATACTAGCAAACAGAATCCAACAACACATTAAAAGGATCATACACCATGATCAAGTGGGGTTTATCCCAGGAATGCAAGGATTCTTCAATACATACAAATCAATCAACGTGATACACCATCTTAATAAATTGAAGGAGAAAAAGCATATGATCATCTCAATAGATGCACAGAAAGCTTTTGACAAAATTCAACACCCAATTATGATAAAAACCCTCCAGAAAGTAGGCATAGAGGGAACTTTCCTCAACATAATAAAGGCCATATATGACAAACCCACAGTCAACATCGTCCTCAATGGTGAAAAACTGAAACCATTCCCACTAAGATCAGGAACAAGAAAAGGTTGCCCACTCTCACCACTATTATTCAACATAGTTTTGGAAGTTTTAGCCACAGCAATCAGAGAAGAAAAAGAAATAAAAGGAATCCAAATTGGAAAAGAAGAAGTAAAACTGTCACTGTTTGCAGATGACATGATACTATAGATAGAGAATCCTAAAGATGTTACCAGAAAACTACTAGAGCTAATCAATGAATTTGGTAAAGTAGCAGGATACAAAATTAATGCACAGAAATCTCTTGCATTCCTATACACTAATGATGAAAAATATGAAAGGCAAATTAAGGAAACAGCCTCATTTACCATTGCAACAAAAAGAATAAAATACCTAGGAATAAACCTACCTAAGGAGACAAAAGTCCTGTATGAAGAACACTATAAGACACTGATGAAAGAAATTAAAGATGATACAAAGAGATGGAGAGATATACCATGTTCTTGGATTGGAAGAATCAATATTGTGAAAATGACTAGACTACCCAAAGCAATCTGCAGATTCCATGCAATCCCTATCAAACGACCACTGGCATTTTTCACAGAACTAGAACAAAAAATTTCACAATTTGTATGGAAACACAAAAGACCCTGAATAGCCAAAGCAATTTTGAGAAAGAAAAATGGAGCTGGTGGAATCAGGCTCCCTGACTTCAGACTATACTACAAAGCTACAGTAATCAAGACAGTATGGTACTGGCACAAAAACAGAAATATAGATCAATGGAACAGGATAGAAAGCCCAGAGATAAACCCATGCACATATGGTCACCTTACCTTTGATAAAGGAGGCAAGAATATACAGTGGAGAAAAGACAGCCTCTTCAGCTGGACAGCTACATGTAAAAGAATGAAATTAGAACACTCCCTAACACCATACACAAAACTAAACTCAAAATGGATTAAAGACCTAAATGTAAGGCCAGACACCACCAACTCTTAGAGGAAAACGTAGGCAGAACACTCTATGACATAAATCACAGCAAGATCCTTTTTGACCCACCTCCTGGAGAAATGGAAATAAAAACAAACATAAACAAATGGGATCTAATGAAACGTAAAAGCTTTTGCACAGCAAAGGAAACCATAAACAAGACGAAAAGACAGCCCTCAGAATGGGAGAAAATATTTGCAAATGAAGCAACTGACAAAGGATTAATCTCCAAGATTTACAAGCAGCTTATGCAGCTCAATATCAAAAAAACAAACAACCCAATCCAAAAATGGGCAGAAGACCTAAACAGACATTTCTCCAAAGAAGATAAACAGACTGCCAACAGACATATGAAAGAATGCTCAACATCATTAATCATTAGACAAATGCAAATCAAAACTACAATGAGATATCATCTCACATGGTCAGAATGGCCATCATCAAAAAATCTACAAACAATAAATGCTGGAGAGGGTGTGGAGAAAAGGGAACCCTCTTGCACTGTTGGTGGGAATGTAAATTGATACAGCCACTATGGAGAACAGTATGGAGGTTCTTTTTAAAACTAAAAATAGAACTACCATACGACCTAGCAATCCCACTACTGGGCATATACCCTGAGAAAACCATAATTCAAAAAGAGTCATGTACCAAAATGTTCATTGCAGCTCTATTTACAATAGCCAGGAAGCAACCTAAGTGTCCATCAACAGATGAATGGATAAAGAAGATGTGGCACATATATACAATGGAATATTACTCAGCCATAAAAAGGAACGAAACTGAGTTATTTGTAGTGAGGTGGATGGACCTAGAGACTGTCATACAGAGTGAAGTAAGTCAGAAAGAGAAAAACAAATACCGTATGCTAACACATATATATGGAATCTAAAAAAAGAAAATGGTCATGAAGAACCTAGGGGCAAGATGGGAATAAAGATGCAGACCTACTAGAGAATGGACTTGAGGATACAGGGAGGGGGAAGGGTAAGCTGGGACGAAGTGAGAGAGTGGCATGGACATATATACACTACCAAATGTAAAATAGATAGCTAGTGGGAAGCAGCCGCATAGCACAGGGAGATCAGCTTGGTGCTTTGTGACTACCTAGAGGGGTGGGAAAGGGAGGGTGGGAGGGAGGGAGATGCAAGAGAGAAGAGATATGGGGATATATGTATATGTATAGCTGATTCACTTTGTTATAAAGCAGAAACTAACACACCACTTTAAAGCAATTATACTCCAATAAAGATGTTAAAATAAATAAAATAAAAAATAGTTCTTTAAGACTAAAAAAAAAAAATAACTTTCACCTTTGGGTACAGACAGGTACTATGTGCATATGCTATTAATAATGAAAACAAAACACTCTGCAATAATTTTGGCCAGATCTATAAGTATTTGTAAGGTCTCAGGTGAATTCATACACATTTTCATGTCTTTTAATTTAAGAAGAGTTGTCATAAAGAGCACTAGACCTGGATTTCAGTCTTGACTCTGTCATTTGCTCGTTGTTACTGTGTGCAAAGCAGTTACCATCAGTTTCTTTAGCTGTTAATAGGAATGGCTACTCTGGCTACTTCACAGCAGAGTTGAGCTAATTAAATAAAATGAAGGTACGTAAAATTACCTGCCATGTCTATTGCTAGGAAAAGTGAATTCAGGCACATTACAAATTCGGTGTTGTTCTAAAATATCTTACCTTGTAATTTCTGGAATATCAGAAATTAAATGTGTCTGGCCTACTTGATACAAACATAACGCTAAGCCTCTGTTTTTTCACACTAGCACATAGTAGTTGATTAATAGATATTAGTTTCCCGTGGTCCGTGCTTCCTTCGTTCCTTACCACAAGAGACTTCAGAGATTAATTAGTTCAAGCTTGTTTTAAATATGAGGAAAGCAAGGCCCAGAGAGGTGAAATGACATACTTCTGGTTTCACAGTAAATCTCTCTCAGCCTAAGTTTCCCCATCTGTTAAATAAGGGGCTTAGACTAGATAAGTCATTTTAAAACTGTTTTACAGCAGAGCCCAATTAGTCAGAAAAGAGATTTTCAAAAAGGGTTTCATGCTGCTAACCACAACAAAATATTTTAAAGCAGCTCTTAGTTTATGAGAGTTGACAAACTGGCTGGGCCGAATCGTGATTGGAGGCTCTTTGGGGGCTAGAATATGGTCTAAATGTTAATGACTTCAGGCAGGTCACAGCTCTACAATTCACCTGGTCCCCACACCTTCCTTTCGTCTTATACCAGCCCACTTCACTCAACCAAGTTACCTGCCAAGCTCCAAAACTGTCCCCAGCTCCCTGCCATCTCTCATATTTGGGGGAAACCTTTGCTCAAATTCTTATTTCCATGCTTAGGATGCCAGCGTGGCTGCTATGAAATATAACAGCAGCTTAATCAAGAGAGTTCACGTCTCTCTCATACAGCAGTGTAAGCAGTCCAGGGCCATATGGCAGCTCCATGGTGTCTGCGTACAATATCCCTCCTGGCTTATCCTGCCTGGCTTATCCTGCCAACCTCAACCTGCCATTAGGCATCCACGAGCCCAGATAAAGCTCAGGACTCCTAAACAAGGAATGAAAGAATGGTGACTGGGAGACAGTTGTTGGTTTATGCCACATCTTCCCTATTAAAGTTTAAACTCTGAGGGCAGAGACTATGAGATAAGCATCTTCACACTCTACATGATGGCCAGTTATATGCAAAATCTGTGCAAGTAGCAGCAGAGCAGTCATTCATTATAGGAAGGTCTAAGCCAACAGTTAAGGCATAAGGGCAGTAGCACAGTGATGGCACCAGCAGTCCCTGGGGGAGGAAAGTAGACCCAGTGGAACAGTGATGCCTTGGAACAGTGGAACTGCAATAGAGTCAATAATATGCCTGTTGGGGGAGGAGACCAGCATGTTAGAACCTCAAGACACAAACTCCTGAGCAAATACAGAAAAAACTAGATGCCCTTCAAGGAGAATTAACTTTCAGCAGGGAAGCAATAGGGGACCGTGTCTCGTAAGAGCTCTTAACTTTCTCGGTAGCTCTAGGGTCAGCAGGTTAAAAGACTAGCTTTGGCCAGGTTTTAGTGTTTATGTTTCTTACAAATTGTCTTTTCATTAGGCTTTTAGAGCCTTTACTTTGAAGTCAGAAAATGATGCAAGAAAGCCGAGTCATTGATTTATTACAAAAACATCTCCCCTTGCTGCAGAGCTACTCGTAACTTGCCCTGTAGGATACTTCCCTTTAATGCCTTGGCTTTATCCTTCCTCCATTGGTTTTGCTGAAGACAGAATCCGTTTAGCCCCGATGGTAACACACAGCCTTGTGTGTAATGGTAACTTTATTGGCTCCAGCTTTGAAATTGGTTATAGCAGCCCTTATCAGCAAATTAGGACTTACACAGCAGACAAGCAAAGTTACTGAGAAACCCATAAAAAGCCAAAGAAAGAAAGCTGGATAAAGTTAAAACAAATTTCATCTCTAAGTCTCCATTGATCTCCACAGTAAATACTAAAAACTAACATGTTTATTGGCCTTCATTTGATTGTAAGTCATTATTACTGCACTGTTCTCACATCTACTAGTACTTTCTTAGTTGGGACCTTCTAGTAAAACACTCAAAATGGGCATTTTTAAAGATAAAGTGGTACATCCATTCAGATTCCAAACTCATAAAGTTGTGGGTTTTCCAGGGCTCACTTGGAATTATACCATACACATAAACAATGAGAGTCCTAAAAGCCAGACTTTGGTTTTATAAAATATGCATTTAAATTTTATTCAATAACAAAAATAGGCATCTCTAAACTAAGACAGAGAGGTTATATCGAATGCTCTTCCAGGAGAAAACAGTCTAAGGACGACTAGTGAGATAAGCACAAAGGCTCACTCCTATAACATGCTCATGCATTAAACTGTATTTCTATACCTAGCAGCAACAAGAAGGTTGAAGTAATTAAAATCACCTGTTCTGAAAAAAGAGAACCCTTGTGATCATGATTTTTAATCATCAAACACTGTAAAATTCATTTTCTGGAAAACAGTTTTCACCAACTGTATGTAACCATAAAGGTCTGAATTTAGGAACTATCAGAAAAAGCTACAGGGAGAAATAAGAACAAATGAGAACACTGTTACTAGAAAAAAAAAAAATAACCAATTTTGGAATTGATATTCACTGGAGGTATTCAAACATAAGACACTGAGATACTTCAGTGGTCCCTCAAACATGAGCTGCTAAAATAGATAAGTAATTTCAAGCTTATTTTGTATGTTTTAGCAGTAAAAGTCTTCATTGAAAATAAAATATTAATTTCTGGGTTTCCTAAAGAAATTATGACAACTACAGAAATCAGAATCTTTCCACCCATCTTCTGAAAACCATTCCAACAAACAGAACACAAATGAAAATCCATGGTTTTTTACTAGGAAACAGATAATGCTTTCAACTACAAGTTATGTGTACCTAGGGAAATAAACATTTTGAAGTCATCAGTGCCAAGTTGGAGCCCATGTCCGAGCAGAGTCACACACAGACCATGGGAAAAAGAAGAGTGCACAGTGGGATACTATCATTGGGGGAACACAGACAAAACTGCTTCTGTAGAAAGAGAACCCCACCCTGAGTGGCCACATTCTTAAAACGAACTGAGACCTGGTGTATCAGAGCACTGGCTACTGGGAAATAGAAAGGAAGAGGCCTGAAGTTGCTCAGGAACACAGATGGCAGATCTGAAAGCCAATGCTTGTGTGTGTGTGTGTATGGAGAGTGGGGGAGGAGATGACTTGGTAGGTAAGGAAAAATGAAATAGGGTAAAATGAATTAGAGAGAAAATGTTAGGCACAGAAGAGAACTAAAGACCAAAAAAAACATATAACTGGAGTCTTTGAAGACAAAAAACAATTTTAAATGTGAAATAGAACTAATCACCATCCAAACAAAAAAATCAGGAAGATTTAGCAAAGGACTAATGGTCTTTTAATTTACATATGAAAAATATATTTAATTATAGACCTGAGACCAAAACAAAGCAGATAATTGTAGAAGGAAAGTATGTAAATGTTAAATGTTCTGCCAACGTAGAAGTATTACAATTTTAAAAATGGGAGAAGGAAGAGAGAGAGGAAAAGTAAAACAATGATTGCCTCAGAGGAAACAGGTGGGTGCTGAAAGGCATTACTATCAAGACAGCCACTAGCACAAAATATATACCTTCAAAAACAAAAATAATAAATTTGAGAGAAAAGACCACATAGAAAAATAAACACAGTAAATGAAACATAAAATATGACCTATTTGAGGACAAACATAACAGTCATATCAGTAAATGTAAAAAGACTTGATTCATCTATTAGAAAAAAAATGTTTTCATATTGACTCACAAAGAAAAACCCATCAGAATAGAGAGCCCAGAAATAAACCCACACACACGTGGTCAAATAATTTATAACAAAGGAGCCAAGGATATACAGCCCTCCCTTGGTATCTATGGAGGATTGGTTCCAGGACCTGCCATGGATACCAAAATCCGCGGACGATCAGGTCCCATAGTTGGCAGTCCATATCAACGAATTCCACATCCTTGGATTCAACCAACCACAGAACATGTGTTAAGTTTGCTGGTTGGTTGAATCCATGGATGCAGAACCTGTGGATACAGAGAGTCAACTGCATATTTATTGAAAAAAATCCACATATACATGGACCCACGCAGTTCAAAAACCCTTGTTGTTCAACGGCCAACTGTACAATAGGAAAAGGACAGTCTCTTCAATAAATGGTGATGGGAAAAACTGGACAGCCACGTGCAAAAGAATCAAACTGAACCACTATCTTATCTCATACACAAACATTAACTCAAAATGGATTAAAGGATTGAATTTAAAATCGGAAACCATAAAACTCCTACAAGACAACATAGGTGTTAAGCTCCTTGTCATTAGTCTAGATGAAGATTTTTTTGGATCCTACACCAAAAGCAAAGGCAGCAACAACAACAACAAATAAAGTGGGATTACATCAAACTAAAAAGCTTCTGTGCAACAAAGGAAACTATCGACAAAATGAAAAGGCAGGGCTTCCCTGGTGGCGCAGTGGTTGAGAATCTGCCTGCCAATGCAGGGGACACGGGTTCGAGCCCTGGTCTGGGAAGATCCCACATGCCGCGGAGCAACTAGGCCCGTGAGCCACAACTACTGAGCCTGCGCGTCTGGAGCCTGTGCTCTGCAACAAGAGAGGCTGCGATAGTGAGAGGCCCACGCACCGCGATGAAGAGTGGCCCCCACTTGCCACAACTAGAGAAAGCCCTCGCAAAAAAAAAAAAAAAAAATGAAAAGGTAACTTACTGAATGAGAGAAAATATTTGCAAATCTTCTATCTCGCTAAGAGGTTAATATCCAAAATATATGAACAACACATACAACTCAACAGCAAAAAACAAACAAAAAAATTCAATTTAAAAATAGCCAACTGTATATTTATTGAAAAAGATCTACATATACGTGGACCCACGCAGTTGAAAAACCCTTGTTGTTCAAGGGCCAACTGTACAATGGGAAAAGGACAGTCTCTTCAATAAATGGTGTTGGAGAAAACTGGACAGCCACAGGCAAAAGAATCATGCAGATGACAGTTTCCACCTTATTTTTATAAATGCAAATATAGTCCTAAACTTAAAACCAACAAGTTTGTTTCTGGAACCACACAGTTGATTTTGGTTTTAAAATTCATATGGAAAAAATCATGCAAAATTAGCCTTTTTAAAACTTGGGGGTAAAAGGAGAAGTGGGGACTAGCCCTCCCAGACATGACTAGAGCCTCACTTAATAATCTTGATTGTGGCCTGAAAGAGACCCTGAAGCAGAAGATTCAGTTAAGTCTTGCCCAGATTTCCTGACCCACAGGAACTGTGAGATAATAAAATTTGGTCTAAGCCACTAAGTTTTAGGGCAATGTGTTAAAGAGCAATAGATAATGAATAAATAAAGATAATTCTGATTCTTATTTGGATCTAGGGAAAAAAACACAGGTACAGGGCTTCCCTGGTGGCGCAGTGGTTAAGAATCTGCCTGCCAATGCAGGGGACACGGGTTCGAGCCCTGGTCCGGGAAGATCCCACATGCCGCGGAACAACTAAGCCCGTGCGCCACAACTACTGAGCCTGCGCTCTAGAGCCCATGAGCCACAACTACTGAGCCCTCGTGCCACAACTACTGAAGCCCACATGCCTAGAGCCCATGCTCCACAACAAGAGAATCCACCACAATGAGAAACCCACGCACCGCAATGAAGAGTAGCCCCCGCTCGCTGCAACTAAAGAAAGCCCATGCAGCAAAAGACCCACTGCAGCCATATGTAAATTAATTAATTAATTTAAAAAAATTAAGTTCCCTTTAAAAAAAAAACACGCAGGTACAAAAGACATTACTGGGACAATGAGATAAATTTGAATTTGAATATGTAATACTGATGTGAAATTTCTTTGACGTAGTAGTAATATCATGGGATTCTACGAAAATGAGAGTTCTTAGGAGATGTGTTAAAGTATTTAGGGATAAAATGGCATGTTATCTGCCATTCACTTTCAAGTAGTTCAACAAAAACACAGTAAAATATACCCATAAACAAGTGTATGTCTGAGCGTGTGTGTATGGCAAGTAAGAAAGACAGTATTATGAACATTTTGTCAATGTACATGAAAGGTATGTGATGGTCTTTGTATTAATCTACATAAATTAAACTATTATATAACTCTTAGATTCCATTGTATAAATTAAAATTGTCATCTCTTCTGTAGGTTTTTAATTCTTCAAACTAAAAGTTTACATATCTAAGATGATATTTGCTGGAATTCCCAGTATATAAGTAGAATTGTTAAAAATGACTCCATGGTGAGGGAGGGAGGTACAGTGACTAATTCCAGAGCCCTGTCAACTCAGCCCTCAGCCTTCAGAGTGGCCAGAAGACACTCTGGGAATAAGGCCTCATGAGGAACACGGTTAGAAGGCCACTAAGATAAATCAACTTGGAGGTCTTATCCTATCCTGAGAACTTACAGCTTTATGCTTCTTGATTCATTGTAAAATTTGATCATGAGTCAATTGTTTTGCTTTCAACCATTTGAAATCCCACACCTTCCAGGAGAAGTTACTACAGAGCTAATTGTTTTGAACTAAAATAAAGTTCCCCTACCGCTAATTTTATTTCATTTAGAGAGTGCATAGGAAATCACCTGAGAATCTGGTTAAAATGCAGATTCTGATTCATCAGGTCTGAAGTGGGGCTTAAGAGTTTGCATTTCTAAGAAGCTCCCAGGGGATGCTGCTACTGCTGATGCAAGCAGCGCATTTCGAGTTGCCAGGCCTTAGAGCAACTTCCCAGCAGGCTGTAATTTAACGTGAACTTCAACTCTCAGTCATTCCAGCACTAGTAAAACTTACCTGTGGATTCACTTTCTCAAGAAAGCAAAAATATATATAGATAGAGGTTTTCTATAACAAACTTACTATTGCAAAAGAAAAAAATGGTAACACTCTTAATGTCCATCAACAGGAGAATGGCTAAATTATGGTTTATCTGTATAAGGCAATGCCTATAATCTTTTTAAAAACTATCTACCCTGTGACCCAGAAATTCCTTTCTAGGTATTTTCACAACAGAAATGAAATAGGTCCACAAAAGATCTATACAAGTATGTTCATAGAAGTTTCACTCGTAAGTGCCAAAAACTGTTAATAGCCCAGGAGCCTATGAAAGGGAAAATGGAAGAACAAACTGTGGTATATTCACACAATGTACTACTACTCAGCAATTTAAAAAACAAAACAAAACATACTACTGCTTTTTTCAACAACATGGACGAATCTCAAAAACATCATACTGAGTTGAAAGAAGCCTTACACCAAAGAGTACTTACTTTCTGGGGTTGTGATAATTTTCTGTTTCTTGATAGGGATTTGAGTTACAAAAGTGAACGCACGTATCAAAACTCATCATAGATTACACTTAGGATTTTTGGATTTCATTATGTAAAACTTACCTCCGAACAGGAAAAATGTAAGCAAATACTGAACTCTAGTTAATGATATGCATAGGAAGTATTTAAGGGAAAGTGGATCAGTGTCTACCACTTACTTTAAATGCATCAAAAAAATAAAATGAATTGAGAGACAGAGGGATGGATACGTGACAATGCAAATATAGTAAAATGTTCACGGTGGAACCTATATGTAATAGGTAAAATTTCTTTAACCTTTCTGCACGTTTAAATTTTTTTCATATTGAACTGTTGGGAAAAGTGAGGTAGATGTGTGTGTTGACATGGAAAGGTCAGCAAGCAATATAACGATATTGCTAAAAACGAGATAATGATGTGCAGAAAAATAAGTTACAGATAGACCCACAGGGACGTATGTGAGATTTCTGGCCGGATAGACAGGAAACTAACACGCTGTTACGTCTCAAGAGTAGGAAAAGGTGTTGATAGTAGAGATAGGGAGACTTTCACTTTCTGAAAGGGAGAAAAGTGAAAGTTAAGAAATGTAATACTGTCAAAAATAAAATTACAGAAGCAGAGGAAGTAATGACCCAAACAGCCAAAAGTGAGCCCAGTGTTGTATGTCATGGTATGTGTGTTGGAACACACAACTAGTGTGCATGTCTGCTCTGGCCTTTATACCTCGAACAGAAACATGAAACACTTCCCTTGATCCTGCCGCTCTGTGCAGTCAACTTCTAGGATACTGAGAAGAATCTGCCTAATATTTTAAATTAAAATCAATATTCTACTAGTTGCTGGGATGTAATAATGAAATCAATTGAGTCTCTTTTCTCATTATACTTCTGAATAGTGAATATTCAGATACCTAAATATGTTGGGATGTGATTTACAGTGTTGGTGACAGCTTTGGGATGTCTGTCCAGTCAGTGGCTCCCTCTGAAGGCTTCTCACAGGGGTGTAATTCTAGGTGCATACTTCTTCCACTTGACCTCAAACCTCTAGCCATGGCTAACCGGACTTCGGATGAACACCTGGACCCAAGTTGGTCTAATCAGATCTCTCTCTCTCTCCTGAGTTCAGAACTGGATTAAAATCTATTCATTAATTTTTTCTAGTGCTATGCATGTAAGCTCAGGAACTACGGAGATGCTATTTTCCACCAAGCACAATTGAGAAGCAGAGAAAGCTGGTCGGCCAAAAGAGAGAGCATGGGGGTTGGGCAGAGAGAAGTGAGGGCAAAAGTCAATGAAGCCCCCAGACAGCTAGAAAGAACAGCTACCCGATTTCTATTCACACCCCTGCACTTCTGTTCCTGGTACCTTGTAGAGCACACTTGCGGGTCACTGTCCCTAGGTTCCATGAGAACTCTGAAGCTGTCCAAAACGCTTCTTATTTTCTTAAACCAAGGTGAAGAATTTCTCTTGCAGCTTGAAAAGCCATAACTAAGGCAATTATCACAGAAGAAGGTGCCAAGGGCATTTCAAGAAGCCAGAGGAGATCCCATCTGAGGCTCTGAGAATTCAGGGAACTTCATACAACATAGGAAGTCATCTGGGACCAGGCTGCATGGGCCTCAAAGCTCTAAACCTTGAGACCGCCTGTTCTGTGACTCCCCTTGTCCATCTCATCCAGATGGAGGTCCAGAGGCAGAATGTGGCCTGGACATGCTGAAGTCTTTATCAATCATCACTCCTAAATTAATTTTCAACCTTGTTTTGCAAACACAGCCTTAAGATAATCTCTTAACCACCAGTTACAAGTAAATTTTCCCCCCAAATCCTTCCTATGTAGAAGTTCCCATGAAAGTAGAGATTCTGGGTCATTAAAAAGCAATCTCAAAGTATTATTCATGAAATTTGCTCTTTCTTTCTCATCTTCCTATAATGTACCAATGGAAAAGTGATGACGTGCTATAGGTTCAGACAAGTAGAGACTTAGGATTTTGTGACATGAGGTTTCCATGCATTATAAAAAACATGCCAGGGACTTCCCCGGTGGTGCAGTGGATAGGACTCTGCGCTCCCAATGCAGGGGGCCCGGGTTTGATACCTGGCCAGGGAGCTAGATCCCACATGCATGCCACAACTAGGAGTTCACATGCCACAACTAAGGAGCTGGTGAGCCAGAACTAAGGAGCCCTGGAACTGCAACTAAGGAGCCCATCTGCCACAACTGAGACCCGGTGCAACCAAATAATAAATAAAAATAAATAAAAAAAGAAAGAAAGAAAGAGAAACATGCCAGTTTCCTCATGTGTTGTTTTGGACATGGGTGTAGGAAAACTGAGAGCTGGCTACCACTTGCTGGCTTTTCAGCTCCTGGTAGGGTCATGGCTCTCTGTGCTGTCTAGTCCAGCAGTCCTTCTTATTTGGAAATAACAACATCTCTTTGACAGACACAAACACCCATCAGAGCAGAGTTAACCTTCTTGGGAGTCAATGTATTGGTCACACTTTCCTAAAACAGAGGAAAGCAAAAAAAGGAAATCCAGTATTTTGGTTTAAAATGAAGGAAATTCTAACCTCCTTCCATTTCTGTAACTTCTTCGTTGCACACTAGCAATAAGCTGTCAAGATAAGGTGATGGCAATGTATATTTGTTCATTCCACAAATATTTAAGTGCATCTATGCCAGGCTATCTATGTGCCAAGCTCATGGGGGCTCACAGGGAGGGCAGAATGGTATATGTAAGGAAGTACTGTGTTCTTTAAAGAAAAAGAACACAAGGTAAGAGTACATTTTAGGTAGGCTGGTCAGGAAAGACCTCTGTGACATGGGGCTATTTGGGCAGAAGCCAGAACACGAGAGTGCAGCTATCTGGCAAAAGAGCATTACAGGCAGAGGTAAACCATACGTGCAAAGGCCCTGAGGAATGACAGTGCCAACAAAGTATTCTCTAAGAAGAGAAGGTAATGTCACACAGAGTGAAAACAGGCCTTGATCTGTGTAAGCAAAGCACATCGTGAATGATGAACAAGTGTCCTGAGTCCTTAACGCTCACCAGTATTCATAAATCCCTTTGCTGTCTATGTGCCCTATCATTTTTCAAAGCTCCAGGGTAATTCATTATTAGAAAATAATTAATGGCTCTTTGGAAGTAAAATGCTCTTTTTTTCCCATTTTACCCGACTCTATTTCATCTGCCAAGTCAAACACTGAATCTGTCACATAAACATATTGCTTACAGATTTGATACGTAATGACCATAGGCTCACAAAAAATAATAAAATAAAGAAGCCTTAATGTCTTGTATTAAACTCAGACTGTCAATAAAATTTTAAATATAAACTTGGGATCAAGATTAGCCAGTACGGTAACTTTCAAACTATGCTTTTTGCAGGAAAAGACAGACAGATCAATGGAACAGAACTGAAAGTCCAAGGTAGCCCCACCATCCTAAACACACACACACACACACACACACACACACACACACAATGTCTTACACGTAAATAGCTTTTAAGAGCAGTGAGAAAATGTGGATTGTTCAATAAATGGTGGTGGGACAACTGGCAGGACACTGGAGGAAAAATATAAATGTATCATCACTACTTACACCAAAATGGATTCCAGTGGGTCAAAAGGTAAAAAAAATACAATTGTGAAAGTCGTCAAAGAAAACACTGCAATTTTTAAAAATAATATTGGAGTGGGGAAAGCTAAAGCAAGATATATAACCCCAAAGCCTCAAAGATTAAGAACTATGACTACATTAAAATTTCAAAACCATAAACAGTAAAAAGACAAATGTGTTAGGAAAATGCAACATGACAGAAAAGGTAAAAACCACCATTCACAAAAAATTCTGACAAGTCAATGTCAGAAGAATAAACTCTCTCTCACTCCCCCCAAAGTGAAAATAATATGGATAGACACGTAGCAGGGAAAAAAAATGCAAATGCCTTTTAAACAGATCTGCAAATGCACATTCAAAATCAAAGAAATTTTATTTAAAACTATGAAATATCATTTTATCATATTAACAAATACTAACAAGTTTGAAAATGTAGTGTTGGTAAGGGTGTAAGAAACAGGCTTTCCTAGGCAATTGTTGGTGCAAGTGTAAACTGGTACAATCTTCTTGGAGGACAATTTGGCTGCATTCATAACAATCTAAAATTCACATGCCCTTTAACTTAGCAATTATACTTCAAGCAATTTATCCCAATAGGTATGTTCTCATACATGTGTTAAGAGAAATATCTAAGGCTGCAGTACGATTTGTAACAGTAAAAATTTGGAAACAAACATTCACCGTTGAGGAATGAGTTAAATAAAGGAGAGCACCATCATATATTGTAATACGGTGCAGCAATTAAAAAGATGAAGTCGACTTATACAGGCAGATAAGAGAGGACATCCAAGACATAATGGTAGGTAATGAAAGCAGGACAAAGGCATTAGATATTATATGTACATACCCGCACACACGAGAAAAATGTACTAGCAAGGACTAACCCTGCAAAATATCTATCATACCCAGTGTGGCCAAAGTTCATTAGCTTTATTAGCCCATGATCATACTGCCAATGAGTAAACAGGTGAGGACTCAAACCCAGATCTGTCAGACTCCAAAGCTCCTGCTGTTTATCATGATGCTAGATGCCATTTGATGAAGCTAAAAGGACCAAAGTAGCAAGAAAACAAATGGCAAGACCTTTCCTACCTTCTACTTCCCAAACCACCAGGTATAAAACTGAATAGAGTCATAATAAAGGAAATAATAGAATTTTTACAAAAGAAAGCCATTTTCAAGTCCTTGAAGGGAAAAAGCTGATACAGTAGAATGTTTACGCCTGTCTCCCCTTCCCAGGGATAATCTGAAAAGACAACCAGAATTTGTCAACAAAAGAACCTTTCGTCACTAACATGAGTTTCAGGTACAGAGTCCGTCAGGATGAAATTCTTACCTTCTGGCCATCCACAAGACCTGGTGTTCTCCTTACTAGCTTCAACTAAATTCTACACAGTTTAAAAATTAAATAAATCCCCAGCTTGTTTGACAGTTGTGTGTGTCAAATAAACCTACTTATCTATCGCCAGATATATAAACAGCATTCCAACAGACTGCCAACTCATTGGGAAGGAGTGAAAATTCCTTAGATGAATTCTGAAATTTGCAGCCCTAGAACCTGGCAAAACTGCATTCTAGCCCTTGAGTTAAGTTTTTCTATGCCGAACCAATCATAGTAGCTACCCAGCCCTCAAGAATTCACTTTTCTTTGGGAGTAAATTCTCACACACAGGGGTAGGCAGAGCCCAAAGGCCATCTCTATGCCCCATGATCCTGTCACCCAGAGGAAGCAAAGTGAACAAGGGAAACTAGGGGCTTTGGTTGAGCCCATCAAATTCTCTATCCCAGGAATCTGAAGTTTCGAACAAAGTGGCTGGGAGCCTGGTTTATTACTGTCAGCTAAACGGTAGTACCCTAGAGAGAAAGTCCACAAATTCTTGCTGCTGGAGTTCCCAGAGCTACCCTGGTACCTACCCGCCTCCGGCTTTGACAATACTTCTTCCATTCTGCGAGCTGCTCAGTGTCCTTTCTCCTCAGGCTGTCCAGGGACAGCTTCTATTGTTTTCACCAACAATAAAACAATATGAACAATATGCCTCTGCTTGTTGCCTGGCCAATACTCACTTCCCATTTCCCTTGTTACCAGAACCCTGATGTTGTTTGCTTAAAATAATACCCAGTTAAATACTTAATCTCCTGTCCTCCCTTGCAGCTAAAGGCAGTCACAAGACCCAGCCCCCGCCAACGAAACAAGCATAAGTCACCGGTGGAGCTGCCTGAGGACCTCCTTCAAAGTGACTGGATGCTGGGTCATCTTTTGCCCTTCACTCTCACTCTTTCTTGGCTGGGATGCATATATGATGCCCAGAGATGGATCTGCCATTTTGTAACTGTGAGGTTGATAGCCACACACTAAGTATAGTAGACCAGGAATAAAGAAGGAGCCTGTGTTCTTGAAGACAGCCTTGAACAGCTGCACTAGCCCCACCTCATGACTTTCAACGTGAGAAAAATAAACCCCAGTTTGGTTATCAGGACAGGTTTCTTAAAACAAACAGCTGGGGTTTCCCTGGTGGCGCAGTGGTTGAGAATCTGCCTGCCAGTGCAGGGGACACGGGTTCGAGCCCTGGTCTGGGAAGATCCCACATGCCGCGGAGCAACTGGGCCCGTGAGCCACAATTACTGAGCCTGCGCGTCTGGAGCCTGTGCTCCGCAACAAGAGAGGCCGCGATAGTGAGAGGCCCGCGCACCGCGATGAAGAGTGGCCCCCGCTTGCCACAACTAGAGAAAGCCCTCGCACAGAAACGAAGACCCAACACAGCCATAAAAATAAATAAATTTTAAAAAAAAACAAAAAAAACAAACAGCTGAAAGCAATCCCAAGGGACACACCACCTGTCCTTTTGTGAAGTCTCTTGTATGAATTCAATTCAATGCAAGTATTAGAACAGAAACTACTTGTACAAGTTGAGGCAGGAAGGGAAATAATGGCATAAGGACAGGTCCGCCCTCTTGTGGGTAAAACATGCAGATACATAACCCACCGTAATAAAAAGTAGAGTTAAATAAGTGATGAACAGAAGTGCAAACAACTGCTGTGGAAACAGAGGACAAAATGAAATCTGACTGACAGGTGAGGGAAAAGATTAATAGTAGCAAAGGTGGTAACTCATCTGAGCCTTGAAAAATAATTTTTTTTTTTTTTTGGCTGCCTTTTTTTGGCTGCCTTTTTTTTGGCTTCATTGCATGCAGACTTTCTCTAGCTGCGGTGAGTGGGGGGTACTCTTCCTTGCGGTGCACAGGCTTCTCACTGCGGTGGCTTCTCTTGTTGCAGAGCACGGGCTCTAGGCATGTGGGCTTTGGTAGTTGTGGCCCACGGGCTCAGTAGTTGTGGCTCATGGGCTCTAGAGCACAGGCTCAGTAGTTGTGGTGCACGGGCTTAGTTGCTCTGCGGCATGTGGGATCTTCCCGGACCAGAGCTCAAACCTGTGTCCCTTGCATTGGCAGGCAGATTCTTAACCACTGTGCCACTAGGGAAGCCAATAAACAGAATTTTGATAGGCAAAGAGCCTACAGGCCAGGCATAGAGCATGAACAAAGGCTTGCAGCTGTGTTAGAAAATGGAAATTAAAGAACTTCTCATCTGCTGTGATCATATAAATATTAACGATGACAGCTGTCATTTACTCAGTACTTACCCTGCGCCAGCTCTTTTGTATGCATTTTCTCAGTAAATCCTTACAACAGGCCACAAAAAAATAAGGTACTATTATTATTACTCGCATCTTACAGACAAAGAAATTGAAATATCAAGAAGTTAAATCATTTGTCCAGGATAGCAGAGATCATGAATAGCAGAGATGGGATCCTGGCAGGAATCACTCTGGCTCCAGAGCCCAGCCTCTTAAGTCTCTCTGTCCAAATGCTTGATCATGTCCTTATGAAGGACATTACTAAAAGATAAGAGTGGCTACTGGCACATGGATCAAGTGGAATCCAATGGCTAACATGACTACTAAATTTTTTAAAGCATTGTACTGTCAAGAGCCTGGTCTAAAAGTAACTGACTATTTAAGACTAGAAACCACACTAGGACCTCCAAACATCATTTGTCAAGAAAGGAGCTGAGCCAGCTCCCAAGAAAAGTATAAAATCCCTATACCCACAACACTTGTTACCAAGAAGAATACTGCAAACAGAAGAATCTCCCAAAAGGCAGAGACATGATCTGGGAAGAACAATTTACAATGGAAATATTCCCAAGGAGCAGAATGGAAACCAATGAAGGAACATCCTCCAATAACAAGCCAGAAAGTTCCAAAAATGTGAGCCCCAGGGCTTTTGAAATTGCTCCATACTAGTGACTACTATATATCTCTAATTCTTCTCCATTTCAAGTGGAAATGATAATTAAAATTATTCTGGTCCTGCCTCTTTCATCACTGTATATTGTGGACTTAGATGAAAAAGAATTTTGTTTTTTAAAAAAAGTCACCAAAACATAATCAAGAAGAATTATAGTCTGTTTTCAGCAGTATTATGGATAGATTCTTGAATGCCCACCCCTTCAAAACAGCTAGATCCCACACACAGCACGCTTTTAATTTCACTGCTAGACTCACAGGAAGCAAAAGTAATTCACAAAGAGGAAGTAACACATATGTGTTCCCACCCCCCCCCCCAAAAATGAACTTAATTAGAACCATGAACAGTAAGCACATAGGAATGGTATGGTTACACAGAGAGTGACGTGTTTTACACAGTCAGTGTTTCAATTGCAAGACTAGACCTTAAGTCAATAGCAAGTTAGGGGGTGGAAGCTAAATCTAAATTTCACAAAATAAGCCAATGACTCTGGAATGAACTAAGGTGGTCCCAATGTTGGTAGCACTCCCAGTTTCACATCATAAGCAAAACAATTACAAGTTCTCTCTTGAAGAAACCGTCTTCAATTTAAAATCAACCTCATATATTCTCACAACCAAACATTAGCAGACACACGAGGAAAGGAACCACCATGAGGGAGAGTCAGCAGAAAGAAACAATGACAGATTTGGACTCTTCTTTCCCCAAGGACTTCAGATATTAGAATCAGATTGAGAATTTAAAATGACAGTTTATGATTTTAAAAATAAGAGATGGAATCAGAAGACTATCAAAAATGAACTAGTAGTTTTAAAAATGAACCAAATAACTCTTATAAATAAAAATATTTTATTATTATATATAAAATTTATTATATAAATAATAGTACATATTTACTATGCAGTATTTTCAATGGGTGGGACAAATAGAGACTAAACATCCCTAATGAGAAAATTTGTGGGTTGGAAGATAGATCTGAAGAAATTACTCAGAATGCAGGATAGAAAGCCAGGAATGAAAACTCGTAAAATGGGGATTCAGGATAAAATGAAAAAAAGATTCAAAAATCCTAAGTAAAATATTAGCAAGGCAATTTTATCAACTAATTAACTATATGAATGCAAGAACTGTTTAACAGAGGAAAAAGATGATCTTACTATATACGTTAAAAATTCTGATAAAAATGAACAATTATGATAAAACCAATCAGCAAAATAGGAATAGAAATTCCTTAATTGGATAAAGGAAATAACATCCAAAATGTCTAACAAATATTACACTTAGCACTGAAAGGACAGAGACATTTGCTTTAAAAGTCAGGAGTAAATTTCATCACTGCTTCTATTCTATACTAAACTGGAAATTCTAGTTGGAAGAGCAAGACAAAAAACATCTGCCCACTGAAAGAAGCAAAGACTTCCCACTAGTAATGGGTATACCTAACACTGAGATATTGGTCTCTAACACAATTCTCCACTGAAAGAAACCACAGTTGATTCTGATTCCAAGGTTTGTGCCAGTTTGGGACAAGATGAGCCTGGAATATACTGGAATATGCCAGAAAGTAAGGAGGTACTCAAAAAGTGATGAGAGCATGTCACAAGGACACAGGAGCCAGCTTTGGGCACCAAAATAATTAAGGACAGTACTGAATTATAAACCATTGAGAGAAAATGTAAGGATTCATGAGTTCATTCCTATAAAATGTAGTTAGGGAAATAAGGTAGAAAAATTATAGTAAAATGCTAAGGGCTGACCAGTGAACATAGAAGGCCTGCTGCAGGTAGAAAATTAACTGTTTGCAACCATCTAAATAAAGATTAGATCTGGGAAGAAGTATCCATGAATGTTAAATCTACAGGAAAATTTTGATGAGGAACAGGATATTTGCATGGGCTTTATTATTAATTATAAGGGGGAAACATATCTAATAGTACAGTGGATAAATCAGATAGCACCTTACTGAGTGATCAACATTAACACCACCAAGGAGGACCAATGAACATCAGGTGTAACCAGATGTGATACCCTCAGAAGGATATATCACTCATGGGGTGTTCTGGCCAAGAATGTTTAACTCAAATGCAATCACAGGGAACCATTAGGCTAATGCAAACTGAGAAACATTCTCTTAAAAATGTGTAGAGAGGGATACTGCTGGTGGGAATGTAAATTGGTACAGCCACTATGGAGAACAGTATGGAGATTCCATAAAAAACTAAAAATAGGAGGGACCCTAAAGATGGTGGAGGAGTAAGACATGGAGATCACCTTCCCACAAATACATCATAAATACATCTACATGTGGAACAACTCCTACAGAACACCTACTGAACACAGGCAGAAGACCTCAGACTTCCCAAAAGGCAAGAAACTCCCCACGTACCTGGGTAGGGCAAAAAGAAAAAAGAAAAAACTGAGACAAAAGAATAGGGACAGGACCTGCACCTCTGGGAGGGAGCTGTGAAGGAGGAAAAGTTTCCATACACTAGGAAGACCCTTCATTGGTGTGGACGGGGGGTGGGGGGTGGGGGGAAGCTTTGGAGCCACGGAGGAGAGCGCAGCAACAGGGGTGCGGAGGGCAAAGCAGAGAGATTCCCGCACAGAGGATCGGTGCTGACCAGCACTCACCAGCCCGAGAGGCTTGTCTGCTCACCTGCCGGGACGGGTGGGGGCTGGGAGCTAAGGCTGGGGCTTCGGAGGTCAGATCCCAGGGAGAGGACTGGGGCTGGCTGTGAGAACACAGCCTGAAGGGGGCTAGTGCGCCACAGCTAGCTGGGAGGGAGTCCGGGAAATTTCTGGACCTGCCTAAGAGGCAAGAGACCATTGTTACGGGGTGCGTGAAGAGAAGGGATTCAGAGCACTGCCTAAAGGAGCTCCAGACATGGGTGCGAGCCGCGGCTATCAGCGCGGACATCAGAGATGGGCATGAAACGCTAAGGCTGCTGCTGCAGCCACCAAGAAGCCTGTGTGCAAGCACAGGTCACATCCACACCTCCCCTCCCGGGAGCCTGTGCAGCCCGCCACTGCCAGGGTCCCGTGATCCAGGGACAACTTCCCCGGGAGAATGCACGGCGCGCCTCAGGCTGGTGCAACGTCACGCCAGCCTCTGCCGCCCCAAGCTCGTCCCTCATACTGTACCCCTCCCCCCCACCCCCTCCCTCCCACCCCAGTCTGAGTGAGCCAGAGCCCCCTAATCAGCTGCTACTATAATCCCATCCTGTCTGAGCGGGAACAGACGCCCTCAGGCGACCTACACACAGAGCAGAGGCAGGGCCAAATCCAAAGCTGAACCCCAGGAGCTGTGCGAACAAAGAAGAGAAAGGGAAATTTCTCCATGCAGCCTCAGGAGCAGCGGATTAAATCTCCACAATCAACTTGATGTACCCTGCATCTGTGGAATACCTGAAGAGACGTTGAATCATCCCAAAATTCAGGCGGTGTACTTTGGGAGCAACTGTAGACTTGGGGTTTGCTTTCTGCCTCTAATTTCTTTCTGGTTTTATGTTTATCTTAGTTTAGTATTTAGAGCTTAATATCATTGGTAGATTTGTTTATTGATTTGGTTACTCTCTTCCTTTTTTTAATATATATATATTTATTTCCTTTTCTCTTTTGGTGAGTGTGTATGTGTATGCTTCTTTGTGCGATTTTGTCTGTATAGCTTTGCTTTTACCACTTGTCCTAGGGTTCTGTTTTTTGTTTTTCTTTTTTTGTATAGTTTTTAGCACTTGTTATCATTGGTGGATTTGTTTTTAGGTTTGGTTGCTTCCTTCTTCCTTCTTTTTTTATTACTTTTTAATATTTTTTATTTTTAATAATTCTTTAAAAAATTTTATTTTAATAACTTTATTTTATTTTATTCTTTTTTTCTTTCTGTTTTTTTTTTCCCCTCCCTTTTCTTCTGAACCATGTCACTGACAAGGTCTTGGTGCTCCAGCCGGGTGTCAGGCCTCAGCCTCTGAGGTGGGAGAGCCGAGTTCAGGACATTGGTCCACCAGAGACCTCCTGGCTCCACGTAATATCAAATGGCAAAAGCTCACCCAGAGATCTCCATCTCAATGCTCAAACCCAGCTCCACTCAACAACCAGCAAGCTACAGTGTTGGACACCCTACGCCAAACAACTAGCAAGACAGGAACACAAGCCCACCCAGTAATAGAAAGGCTGCCTAAAATTATAATAAGGTCACAGACACCCCAAAACACACCACTGGATGTGGTCCTGCCCACCAGAAAGACAAGATCCAGCCTCATCCACCAGAACACACGCACCAGTTCCCTCCACCAGGAAGCCTACACAAGCCACTCAACCAACCTTACCCACTGGGGGCAGAAATACAAAGGATCATGAGAGATTACCACAAGCAACTATATGCCAATAAAATGGACAACCTGGAAGAAATGGACACATTCTTAGAAAAGCACAACCTTCCGAGACTGAACCAGGAAGAAATAGAAAATATAAACAGACCAATCCCAAGCACTGAAATTGAGACTATGATTAAAAATCTTCCAACAAACAAAAGTCCAGGACCAGATGGATTCACAGGCAAATTCTAGCAAACATTTAGAGAAGAGCTAACAACTATTCTCTCAAACTCTTCCAAAATATAGAAGAGGGAGGAACACTCCCAAACTCATTCTACGAGGCCACCACCACCCTGACACCAAAACCAGACAAAGATGGCAAAGAAAAAAGAAAAAAAAGGAACTACAGGCCAATATCACTGATGAACATACATGCAAAAATCCTCAACAGAATACTAGCAAACAGAATCCAACAGCACATTAAAAGGATCATACACTATGATCAAGTGGGGTTTATCCCAAGAATGCAAGGATTCTTCAGTATATATAAATCAATCAATGTGATACACCATATTAACAAATCCAAGGAGAAAAACCACATGATCATCTCAATAGATGCAGAAAAAGCTTTTGACAAAATTCAACACCGATTTTTGGTAAAAAACCCTCCAGAAAGTAGGCATAGAGGGAACTTACCTCAACATAATAAAGGCTATATATGACAAACCCACAGCCAACATCATTCTCAATGGTGAAAAACTGAAAGCATTACCACTAAGATCAGGAACAAGACAAGGTTGCCCACTCTCACCACTATTATTCAACATAGTTTTGGAAGTTTTAGCCACACCAATCAGAGAAGAAAAAGAAATAAAAGGAATCCAAATCGGAAAAGAAGAAGTAAAACTGTCACTGTTTGCAGATGACATGATACTAAGAGAATCCTAAAGGTGATACCAGAAAACTGCTAGAGCTAATCAATGAATTTGGTAAAGTAGCAGGATACAAAATTAATGCACAGAAATTTCTTGCATTCCTATACACTAATGATGAAAAATCTGAAAGAGAAAAATTAAGGAAACACTCCCATTTACCACTGCAACAAAAAGAATAAAATACTTAGGAATAAACCTACCTAAGGAGACAAAAGACCTCTATGCAGAAAACTATAAGACAATGATGAAAGAAATTAAAGATGATAAAAGAAATGGAGAGATATACCATGTTCTTGAATTGGAAGAATCAACATTGTGAAAATGACTCGACTACCCAAAGCAATCGACAGATTCAATGCAATCCTTATCAAACTACCAATGGCATTTTTCACAGAACTAGAACAGAAAGTTGCACAATTTGTATGGAAACGCAAAAGACCCCGAATAGCCAAACAATCTTGAGAAGGAAAAATGGAGCTGGTGGAATCAGGCTCCCTGACTTCTGACTATACTACAAAGCTACAGTAATCAAGACAGTATGGTACGGGCACAAAAACAGAAATATAGATCAATGGAACAGGATAGAAAGTCCAGAGATAAACCTACACACATATGGTCTCCTTATCTTTGATAAAGGAGACAAGATTATACAATGGAAAAAAGACAGCCTGTTCAATAAGTAGTGCTGGGAAAACTGGACAGCTACATGTAAAAGAATGAAATTAGAACACTCCCTAACACCATACACAAAAATAAACTCAAAATGGATTAAAGACCTAAATGTAAGGCCAGACACTACAAAACCCTTAGCGGAAAACATAGGCAGAACACTCTATGACATAAATCACTGCAAGATCTTTTTTGACCCACCTCCTAGGGAAATGGAAATAAAAACAAAAATAAACTTATGGGACCTAATGAAACTTAAAAGCTTTTGCACAGCCAAGGAAACTATAAACAAGATGGAAAGACAATCCTCAGAATGGGAGAAAATATTTGCAAATGAAGCAACTGACAAAGAATTAATCTCCAAAATGTACAAGTAGCTCATGCAGCTCAATATCAAGAAACAAACAACCCAATCCAAAAATGGGCAGAAGACCTAAACAGACATTTCTCCAAAGAAGATATACAGATTGCCAACAAACACATGAAAGAATGCTCAACATCACTAATCATTAGAGAAATGCAAATCAAAACTACAATGAGGTATCACCACACACTGGTCAGAATGGCCATCATCAAAAAACTACAAGCAATAAATGCTGGAGAGGATGTGGAGAAAACGGAACCCTCTTGCACTGTTGGTGGGAATGTATGGACTATGGAGAACAGTATGGAGGTTCCTTAAAAAACTAAAAATAGAACTACCATACAACCCAGCAATCCCACTACCGGGCATATACCCTGAGAAAACCATAATTCAAAAAGAGTCATGTACCACAATGTTCATGGCAGCACTATTTACAATAGCCAGGACATGGAAGCAACCTAAGTATCCATCGAAAGAATGGATAAAGAAGATGTGGCACATATATACAATGGAATATTACTCAGCCATAAAAAGAAATGAAATTGAGTTATTTCTAGTGAGGTGGATGGACAAAGAGTCTGTCATACAGAGTGAAGTAAGTCAGAAAGAGAAAAACAAATACCGTATGCTAACACATATACATGGAATCTAAAAAACAAAAGAAGAAAATGGTTCTGAAGAACCTGGGGGCAGGACAGGAATAAAGATGCAGACGTAGAGAATGGACTTGAGGACACGCGGAGGGGGCAGGGTAAGCTGGGATGAAGTGAGAGAGCGGCATGGACATATATACACTACCAAATATAAAATAGATAGCCAGTGGGAAATAGCCGCATAGCACAAGGAGATCAGCTCAGTGCTTTTTGTCCACCTAGCGGGGTGGGAGAGGGAGGCTGGGAGGGAGAAGCAAGAGGGAGGAGATATGGGGATTTATGTATATGTATAGCTGATTCACTTTGTTATAAAGCAGAAACTAACACACCATTGTAAAGCAATTATGCTCCAATAAAGATGTTTAAAAAAATAAACCTAAAAATAGAGCTACCATATGATCCAGCAATCCCACTCCTGCACATATATCTGGAGAAAACCATAATTCAAAAAGATACATGCACACCAATGTTCACTGCAGCACTATTTACAACAGCCAGGACATGGAAGCAACCTAAATGTCTATCAACGGAGGATGAAGAATATACCATGGAATATTACTCAGCCAAAAAAAGACTGAAATAATGCCATTTGCAGCAACATGGATGGACCTAGAGATTGTCATACTGAGTGAAGTAAGTCAGACAGATAAAGACAAATATCATACGATATCTTATATATGTGGAATCTCAAAAAATGGTACAAATGAACCTATTTAGAAAACAAATTGAGTCACAGATGTAGAAAACAAATTTATGGTTACCAAGGGGGAAAGGGGTGGGGGTTAAATTGGGAGATTGGGATTGCATATACACACTACTATGTATAAAAGATAACTAATAAGAACCTGCTGTAGAGCACAGGGGACTCTGTAATGACCTATACAGGAATGGAGTCTGGAAGAGAGTGGATATACGTATTTGTATGGCTGATTCACTTTGCTGTACAGTAGAAACTAACACAACATTGTAAATCAACTCTACTCCAATAAAAGAAAAGTATTTTAAAAATGTGTAGAGAGGTGAGAGTGGGGAATGGAGAAGGGTCTAAATGCAATGTCGCATTCTGGATTGGATCTGGGAACAGATAAAAATACATCAGTGGAAAAATTGGTGAATCTGAATAAAGTCTGCAGTTTAGTTAATAGAAATTCAAAAGAAGGCTTGTTTTCAGGGTTGATTGACTTTGTGGTTTGACAGCAAGATCAAGAAACCAGGTTTATTCTATCATTCTGTTCTGCCATCCTAAGTGTGGTGGCTTTTCCCCTCAGGCTGGCACTCTTCATAGCCACAATATGGCTGCCAGCATTCCAGGCATCACATCAAGAAATAGTAATGACAGAGACAGAAAGGGCAAATATCTTATATTTCTTTCTCATAGGTTACAAAGCCTTTCTAAAAGTCCCATAACAAATTTTCCCTCATGTCTTCAAGGCCAGTATTACATCACCCACTAAATTCCCAAACCAAATACACTCATTCCTAAATAAATATTGGCAAAGGGATTGAGGTCAGCATGATTGTTTTAGACAAATCACTAGGTAGACTGGATGTTGGGGTGTCAACCATCAAGACAATAATGTTAATTCTGATTGGTGAGAAAAAACTTTGATGTTATTCTTTAAACATTTTTTCCCTTTTTCTATCAAAATTAAAAAATAATCCATCACCCAATGAAACTCAGGTGTCCTCCTTAAAAATCATCATATTCAATCCTCTCTTTGAATAGACATTGGACCAGTTGAACAACTCATGTTTGTTGAGTTCCTACTAACTGCCAGACATTATGCTAAGTATATCATCACATTCAATCCTCACTAACCACCTTTAAATCTCAGTAACTCTCATTCTATGAATGCTAAAACTAAGCCTAGAGAAGGAAAGTGACTTGTATAAAGTCATCTGTTGAGTACATGGTAGAACTGGAACCATACCCTGATATTTGAACTAATACCCTATTCTTCAACCCAGACCTGTATTCTCTACCCTTATTGGTCGGGCGGGGGGAGGGGGAAGAGACAATCATCATCGGAGATGTAGATTTATATGCTAAGAATAGCTGGCAAATATTTCCCTAGAGTAATTTGTCTTCTTCTCCATAAACTATGTAAGAAAAAGAGATGATAAATTTCAGAATTCTCAGGACCCACTCTCAAAGCATCAGACAATGTGTTGGAGCAAGGTGGTAGCCTACTTCATAGAAAACTCCATCTGTCAAAAAATTTCCCAAGAGACACAGAAGGCCTCTGTGTAAGGAGAACACCTCTGAGTCTCTCCTTTACTCTCACACTACTGCCACACTCACCACACGTCTGACACCAGATGTGTGGGGTTTCCACACATCAAGCAAATCTCTGTGACACCAGCTGGGTGTCCTACAATTCGATTCAATTCTGACACTAACTGGAGTTAGCACAGACACCACAGACCAAGGGCTCAGTCCCAGGAGACTGTCCCGCACTTTGGACATCAATCTCAAGCAGTAGGTCCCTAGGTTACCAACAACTTCTGTCCAAGTTGGTTACAATTCAGAGGTTCACATGACCCCCTGCCTTGATTTCCAGTATTTGCTAGAACAGCTACAGAACTCATGGAAATACTTAAGTTAACCAGTTTATGACATAATAAAACACACGGAAAAGATACAGATGAACAGCCAGATGAAGAGATACATTGGGCGAGGTCCAGAAGGTTCCCAGGTACAGGAGCTTCTGTGCCCATGAAGCTGGGGTGCACCACCACCCTCCTGGTATGCAGATGTGTTCACCAACCCAGGAGCTCCCCCAAATCCTATACTACTGGGATTCTTGTGGAGGCTTTCTCACATAAGCATGATCAATTATTAACTCCATTTCTAACCCCTCTTCCCTCTCTGGAGAATCGGGGGTGAGGCTAAAAATTCCACACTGCTAATTATGAGCTTGGTCTTTCTTTCTGGTGACCAGCCCCATCCAGGAGCCCACCAAGAGTCACCTCATTAAAACAAAAGCCACCCCCGCCTTCACACAGGAAATTCCAAGGAATATAAGTAATCTGTGTCAGGAACCAGGGTCAAAGACCAATATATACGTTTCTTATTATTTCACAATCTGGCATCTCCACTGTGCTCATTTATGCAAATCAACTTTCATAAATATGGGGACACCTTGGCCTCTCTGAATGGTGGGCACATCACAGATGTCAACAACCCAAGGTGACTTGGGGTCAGATGATTAAGAGAGGAGCAGCAGTGTGACGGAAAAACTTTGAAGAGAAAAAGATGAACCTGGCTGGTCAGATGGAAACTGAACAGCCCGGTTCTGGGGAGAGTCGCCGGGCCGGTGGTGTGGGCGTGATGGGTGGGCCCCTCCAGGGTGGCCTGTGATTGAAGCCAGATTGTCAGAAGCAGTCAGTAAGCCAGGAGAGAGAAGCAAGAAGTTAGACGGTGCTGTCAACTTGCCAGGGGATATGCAGCAAAGAGTATGGGACTTGCATGAAGAGTGAAGAGAAAAAAAAGGTGAGGTGGTGGATGAGTTTTTTAAACAGCTTCCAAGGACAACTATGAGAAAATCTCAGGCATCTGATGTCATAACAGTGATGTGTTTGCAAACAGGTAGACTCATCGCCTTCCAGGAAGTAAGGTTCTCTGCTGGTATGAGGTCTGCAAGTGGAGGGGAGCCAGCCCACCTTCTAGAGAACCTTGGAAACTCAAAGGTGGTGTCCTTTGAAAGACAAGAAGCTTCTGGAGCTTCCATTTTAGGAGCTGAGCAACAGTGGACAAGCCAGAATTGTCGGCTAGTCTGCCCCCATCCCTCCCTGGAAGGAAGGGATGCACTCCAGGCTGTTAGGAAGGTTGGGCTCTGTTCTGGAGCCACAACTGATAACTCCTGAGAACCGTGGGGCAGCTGCTTTGTTAATTTCACCTTGAAGTTTACTGCAGAAGGACAAGGCTGTTAGTCCACAGCCAACCAAGGAATCCGAAAACCCCAGGGGAAAACCAGTGGGTCCAGAAACTCCAGTGTGTTCACAAGGTGCTCTACGAAGTCCTAGGCGTTCTGTGCAAATGTCCCAGGGACACAACTAGTGAGCAGCGGAGAGAAACAGCAGGCAAGGCCCCAAACAGAGCAGCTTTCCTTCTGTGGGTGTCAAGTTACAGCTAACATTTATCAAGGACTTACAATATGCCAGGCATTGTGCTGAGCATTTCATAAGTGTTCTCAAAGCAACCCAAATGAGGTGATGCTATTAACATTCCTATTATACAGGTGAGGAAATTGAAGCACAGAGAGGTTAAGTAACTTGCCCAGGGTCACACAGCTAGTACTTTTTGCTGCAGTGGGAGTTAAGCCCACGTCTTCGCCACTGTGTTATACTGGGGCTCTCTGTCAGATTTCCTGTGATGAAAGGGTTTTCTCCCTGCACAGAAGAGAGGGTTTATCTAAGGTGCCTCATGGGCAGCAACCTTCAGACTGACAGGCTGAGGCATATCAAAAACTCTGATGGCAGCTCCTGAGTCATCAGAGTCACAGCTGCTCAGCAGTTCACACTGCCATCTATTAAAATGAGGAAAATATTAAATATTGACCTCTTGTGGCTCAGCCAGGCTTTGTGAGTTTTCAGGATTTAATGTCTGAAAATCACCTCCTGCAGTTACCTGGGGGCACTTCACAGTAACCCTCCTGCAGATATCACCTTCTTTCTCCTGCTCACCCCAGGGCTAATAAAGGAGCAGGGGCCAAGCTGAGGGCTTTATCCAGACAACCACTACGAAGGGCAGCCTCAAAATGGGCGGCGGGGGGAGAGAAATAGGAGAAAGGGGGCTGTCAGTGGAGATGGCGAAAATGCTGAATAAACACGAGAACTGGACAAATGAAGGTTGTCTTTTATGCTAAAGAAGGAAACAGTTTGACTTCTGGAGAATTGCTGTTTCTTTTTATGAGACCATGGAAGACAGCCCTGGTTTTTTCTCCCTGTCCCGTAAGAAGACTCAGTTAATTTTTATACTCAATTTCAGTCTGTTTCCTTACCTTAGGTTTTTGGCAACCAGCTTCTCCCTGACAATAAAACGGAAAACTCCCCAACATGAGGTAACTATGCCTGGTTATGACCAGGCTTCATATTCTCGTGGAGAAGCAGGCAGAAGATAGTAAACTATTAGGCTCAGAATGAAGAGAACACGCACTGGCCCAAAAACTGCATGCTAAATAAAGACCTGGTCCTTTCTCAACCAGGATTTGCTCAGAAACAATTTCCACTCCAGAACACAAAGTCCAAGAAAAAAAATTAATTGCTTTTTTAAAAATTTTTATATTTGATTTATAAATGTCTAAGTTTTAAAAATTAACTTAAAATGTTTTTAAGTGAAAAAATCTGCAACAAACATGGAAATATTAGCATCTGGGTGGTAGGCACACAGCTCTTTTTCTTTGCATTTGAAATATATCATAATTTTGAAAATCAACCCAAATTGCTGAGAGAGAAGACCAGCTGGCATGAGGACTAGGAGCCCTGGGCAGCCTGATTTTTGTGCTCATATTTTTAATCTGAAGTTGGGTGAGATTGAGATAAGGAACAAAACTCTTAATCTCCAGTCTTCTGATCAATCAATCAATCAATCAATCATTCAAAGACATTTAGAGAGTTCTACCATATACCTAATACTTTTCTAGGCCTTAAGGACATAAGGGTGAACAGAAAAGATATAGTCACCACCTTCCTTGAGCTCCCAATCTAATGGAAGGAATGGACAACAGGTAAACAAGCTAAGGATTGAGTAATTACACATGTGATAAGTGCTCTGAAAAAAAACCAGCAGTGTTCAGATAGAAAACAATGGCAAGGGGGCTTTGCCCAGTTTATACAGAGTGATCACAGATGGCTTCTATGAGGAAGTTCTATTTAGCTGAACTGAAGCAAAAGGAAGAAAGTAAGAACAATTCATGGTGAGATCACTTGGTACATACACGCCCTGAAGCAGGACAGAGCTGTGTGAGTCCTAAGGGCAGAGCATGGACAGATTGGCTGGTACACATCACTGAGGAGGGAAAGGACCTAAGTCTCAACAAACAGTCAGGCGCCATACCAGGCATGGCTTCGGACACAGAGGAAGGAGTTGGCCTTTTATCCAAAACAAATATGGCAGCCACTACACATCTTAGTTGCAAAGGAGTAACATGTTCTCAACATACCTTGTAAAAGAGCTCTCTGGCTGCTGTGTGGCTTGGAGTTGGTAAGGGTGGAAGCAGAGAGATGAGTCAGAACTGGAAACAGCTAACGGCAAGCCAAATCCAGTTTACCAACTGATTTGGTAAATGAAGCTTTATTGCAACACTGTATGATTATTTGTTTACTATTATCTATGGCTGCTGTCACACTGTAACAGCAGAGTTCAGTGGTTCAGACAAATACTGTAAGGCCCACTAATCCGAAAATAGTTACTATCTGGCCCTTTACAGGAAAAATGTACCAGCCCCTGCATTAGAAACCTGTAGCAGTAGCCACAATACTATATGATGGTAGCTGATCAGCATTCAACCAAGAATTATTGAACACCTACTGTGTGCTTAGGAGAAAGACAGGAGCCTGGAAATATAAGTGCTATGTAAGACCAGGTGTCTTCTTTGATAATGTTCAATAGCATCAGATCCATCCCCTCACTGACCCTGACAAAATCTACTCAGCCTCAACCTATCCCTTCTAAACTTTCAACTTTGGCTCAAGTCCTACCCCCTCCATAGAGTTTTCCTTCATTTACTTACACCTTACTCTACATTTTTTTTTTTAACTCCAGCCGTAAGTATCTCCTATGTTCAATCCTTCAGCTCTGACTAATCTGTGAATATTCATGGTTTTGGATGACCAACACATTTTTCCCCCGTGGTGCTGAAAACATGAAATAGCCCCATCTTGTCCCCTAAGCTCTGAGGTACCAATCAAGCCTCTCACCCAATGGGAGAGCCCTAGGTCCAAGGTTATGGCAACTGGTTCAGTGTCAGAACATGGCCCTAACAGAACCTTTCCCTCAAGGCTATCTGCTGAAATTCATAAGAATTATTGTCTCTTGACTTTGCTGCCATGGTACTAGAAGGCTCTAAGTTTGGGACAGCCAACATGCCTGACAAACGTGCTCACTGGAGACACACAGAGCCCACCTTTAGTAAGGGGAGAGGCAATGGAGAGAGAAGCAAATTGAGAGCTGGGAGTCCTGATGGTCTTCCCTGAGCCCTGCATCTCACAATACCTCTCATCCTCACTAATTATACAAGCCAATAGATCCGAATTATTTAAGCTGGTTGTGTTTCTGCCATTTACCACAGGAATCCTAATGTAATAGGCAACTACCTCTGCCCAAAGACAACCAAGGCAGGGCCATTTGGTAGCTCTATAACCCTCAGCCTGGTACCAGAGAGATTCAGATTGCTGGTTCACTAGATGCTGGCTGGTTGGCAGGCACCTAGGCCCTTTACACTTTGATCTTGGCTGTTAGGGCTTCACCTACAATCAGACATTGCTAAGAAGAAACCTAGGGAAGGTCTGGTACAAAACCAAGATACTCTACCTTCCATTACCTCTGGGGCTGGCTAGGTACAGTAACTTGCCATGTGATTTCAGTTAAGTCCTTCATACCCTAAAATCCCCCACCTTAACATGAGGAAATTGGCCTTTCTGAACAACCTTCCCCATTCTCTGATTCCTGAGCTTAGGTCTGTCCAATTCCTCCAGGAAAATGAGCATTTTTAGCCCATCACTTTGGGACCAAGGTGACTGTTTTCACAGAGCATTATTTGATTTTGTTCCGAAAAATTTAATCTCTGAGCCACATGCAGAGGCAGGAGTCTGCTATTTACATTGGACTTCTCATTCTGTCCCGGCTTGGGCAGCCTCCACACACCTGGCAGGGATGGGCTAAGGGGAATGACAGCACTTTGTTTTTACTGCGGTTACATGTGTCTCATGAAATATCCCAAGTGCTTCTTGAAAAACATAACAAGGAAGTATGAAAAGGAGATTTACAAATGCCTTAGAGGCCAGCATAACCTATGAGGAATTCTAAAGCTGGCTGAAAATGTTATTTTCTTGTCTCCTATAGAAGTACCTTATTTTATTTTATTTATTATTTATTTATTTACTTATTTTTGGCTGTGGTGGGTCTTCGTTACTGTGTGCAGGCTTTCTCTAGTTGCCACGAGTGGGGGCTACTCTGTTGCGGTGCGCAGCCTTCTCATTGCAGTGGCTTCTCGTTGCAGAGCACGGGCTCTAGGCGCACGGGCTTCAGTAGCTGTGGCACACGGGCTTCAGTAGTTGTGGCTCGCGGGCTCTAGAGCACAGGCTCAGTAGTTGTGGCGCACGGGCTTAGTTGCTCCGCGGCACAGGGGATCTTCCCAGACCAGGGCTCAAACTCGTATCCCCTGCATTGGCAGGCGGATTCTTAACCACTGCACCACCATGGAAGACCGAAGTACCTTATTTTTAAAAATCAAATCAGATCAAGAAGTTCTCTGGCAATGGTTTCTTGTTTCCGACACTTAGCCCCATTTCTCATGAGCTGTTATTCATGGACTATTATGGCTACAATATGGATAAAGATCATCACAGAGTGTCTCAGCTAGGGCACTGTTAGCATTTTAAGTGAGATTTTTGTTTTTCCTTCATGTCCCCTGCATTGCAAGACATTCACCATGCTAGCTAAATGCCAGCCCCCCACCATTGCAACAGTCAAAAAATACCTCTGTGCATTTCCAATAACCCAAGGAGGGCTGGTACTACCCCTTTCCAAGTCTCATTTTACAAATGGGTTGAGGCCCAGACATGGGAAAGTGACAAGATTTCCCAAGACCACACAAGTAAGATAGCGGAAGGAATGGATCTGAAGCCACATATTTTGACCATCCAATCCTAGTAATCTTTATACTACCTTAACCCATCTCTGATAGCTGTTGGTTTCAATTCTACAGCTGATGCTATTAGACAACTGACAATGAAGTTATTACTATTAATGCCAATACCAACCATTGCCTCCCAATTATACTTTGATTGCACTTGATACATTCTTACAATGCAGTTCAGCAAGTTTTTGCATCCTCATGAGGGTCTTCATGACCATAAGTAGCTCATCTTACTTGCACTGGTTAGTGGACAAGGAGTAGCCTATCAGAATCCAGAAGCAGCATTCTAATTCTTGATCATTGGCTCTCAAGGAAGCAGAGAGATGAGTTGGTGGGAGTACACCCAGAAGAGAGAGACCAAAGATATTCAGCAAATTGGGTAGCTACTTTGTCCGTAAAATCCTAGCATTTCTGACATTTCGAGCACTGTTTGGTCAATGTTTATGTCTTCCCATGAATTGCTCCTATTGGGTGACCCACAAGTGGTCTGCAATACCTAGAGGGGGCCGGGTCTAAATATCTAGCAGTAATAACATATTACAGTGAGATCTGCTCATCCTTTGCCTGTTACAACTCCCCAAGTCCCATCCCGTTACTAGGTTCAAGAGGAGGAAATAAACAGAAAGGAAAAGAAATATGCTCCATTAATTAAAGTTAGTGGTATTTGCATTGCACTCTCCTGCTACAAAAGAGTCACTGGCAACCAGGATAGAAAAATCTGCCTGCATGTCATGTGTCTCAGACTCTTCCTCACACTCACGCACACCTGATCCATCGATATTGCATGAAGGTGAAAAAGGACAGAGCCTTCAAGACTCTGTGTTCTCATGGTATTTTCAGAGCAATTCATGAGCCTCTTTTAATGCATTTGCTTTCTTTGAGATGTGCTTCAGACAAGCCCACACGATCAATGATGGAGTGATGCCCAGTCACTTTTTCAGAGTTTTGGTAGAATAACAGGTCTGGAGTTGCATTTTAATAGCAATACACTCTTATAATCCAGAGTCATTTTTTCTTGCACAGGAATTTTGAAGACAAAAAAATTGATTCAAATGTTTAACACAATGTGAAAAGAACAAAGCTAAGGTCCCAAGTTCGAATACTTTTTAGCCGAAAGCATTTAAAATGGTATGTACAACTGCATGGGGAATGGCAACTTATAGCTAATAACCACCAGGGGAAAATGAGAATATATATATACATGTATATACACACACCTCCCCCCCAAAGAAACATGTGATGGCAGGGTTTTCTTTTTCATATTTTTTACCAGTGTTATTAGGAATTCATGAAGAGTCAATCATCATTTAATTTCTCTAAAATATCCAATTATGGTTTTGCTGTGAAGGGATATAGTTTTTTTTTTTTAAATGTTTCTTCATATCACATAGCTCACTTAAAACTAAAATTTTGTTCTCCCCCCACCCATACCACCAAAAGAAGGTCAGTTTTGAGGTATGAAAAACCCCTTTTCTATTTTTGACAGTCATCTTCCAGAAGAACCAGAGAAACTGGCCTGGCTCCTGGAAAAAGGCTGGCAGCCCAGCACAAGAATGCCCTCTCCATCTCCTCTCCTTTGGTAAAGCTGAGAGCTACCCAAGTGTTTATCCAAATCCATTCTTCAACAAATATTTGTCACAAACAAGGAAAAGGCCTGCAAAAATTTACTGTTAGCAAGGAGAGTTTAAAAAACAACCGTTCGGGATGAGAGAGAGCAAAAAAAAAAAAAAAAAAAAAACAGAGAAACCCTACAAATAAAAATAAAGCAATTATCTGGCATGCCTTAAAGCTAGTCATAACTATTTTAAATTACTTTGCATATAAATATCAGTTATCCCCATGGGAAAATGTAAAACCCAAAGAGAAATGCCTAGAAGTGACTGAGGTATAAAGCTGGTATTATAGTTGGTAAAGTTATACCCTAGAAAAATGCATTTCCTACACCCCCAACTTGATTTCAGGTCTTTCCCGTGAAGCATATTGATAAAGTAAAACTTTCTGGTGGTGAAAAAACAACAACTGGAAGCAAATCACAAAAACTGCATCAGACAAAAATCAATAAGGTGTGTCTTCAACTCAACTGTTTCCTCTCTGAGGATGAAGCGGGTGTTCGCAATGAGGTGTTTGTAAATACGCTATCGGTATCTATCTGGTTTGCTTAAACATGATCACCTCTCAATCTACACCGCTATTTCATTCTCCTTCTCTTAAGGCCTCACCTCCATCCTCAAGAGGTAGCCATCAGAAAATTATCAGGGAGAAGGTTGTGGTCTTACTGCAAACTACAGATGGTCAAGGAGTAAATGATCTTATTTTGAAAAGCTTGCCAGAAGGTGGAGAGAAGAGGTTTCAAAGCTTAAGCGCATCAACTTCAATCAGTTTAGCTCCAATATTCTTTAATAACGGAAGATCTCAAGTCCTCCAACTCCAAATAATCAAAATCATCAAGCAAGATAAAATCATTTTTTGTATTCCCTTGAGACCAAATTTAGCGTGTTACGAGGCCCAGGCAAAGACTTAGGACACCAAACTTTTTGGGTGGGTATATATATGTGTATATATATATACACACACACACACACATACACACACACACATATATATGTACTCACCCAAAAAGTAGGGCCACTGTTTAAATACATATCAACGACAGAGGAGAAGCCATTTTGGAAGAACAGTCATCAGAAACATTGTGCCCAAATAGGCAAGAAACTGACAAAGAGTCACTCCTTAACCAAACTGCACTCAAGCTCCTCTAAGCCCCTTTCAACTAGGCGTCATCCTTGGACGTTGTTCTTAAGAGCAAGAATCTAGCTAATTCACGGAGAATCCCCTACCCTCTGAGGGTAACTGTTTTCTGATCAAATTCCTCACCCCCTTCCATCCCCCAGGTGATAACTGATCACTCTGGTCTGCCTTCAGCAAGAATCCTGTTAAACTGCTTTAGTCAGAAATCCCCCTTTGCCCCTGATGTTGCCTATTAGTAATTTCCCACCCACTGACTCCCACCCAGAGCCCCTTAGCTCTAAATCCTAACTTGGCTGTATTACATTCAGAATTGAGCACACATGTACACTGAGGTCTCCATGTTCCCCTCCTGCAATAGTTCCTGAGTAAATCTGTTTTTAGCATTTTAACTGCTTTCCAGCTCTAGTTTGCTTTGACAAAATTGCAAAAGTGCAATAAATAAGAAAAAGCGCCCATGAAAGGGCATTTCTTGGATGGATTTCATGTATGTAAGCACCTGTTCGTTTTTTGTGGTTTTTTTTTCCCCACCAATTGACCTTTAACGTTTAAAAGAGGCATGAATGCAAGCCTGTCTTATGTTTTTGATAGCTCAAACATTACTTCTCAAAAATTCTTTCTCTTCGTTCTCTCTTCCACAGAAGTATGTGATGGCTACAGGAATTCAGGATTTCCTATGGCTCCCATGCACCATGCCTTAAAGGCAGCTCTCCTTTATTTGGAAAGGGAGCTACACTGCAGTAAAATATGACCATCCTACGTATCTGATCTGAAAAGGAACTTTCAAGGTAGTCAGGTCACTTTGAGCCTAATCGCTTCAAGTTTTCTCCACCTGGAGTCTTATTCAGTGATCAGTGAGGTTCGGCATGCTGTTCTAATAACATTTTCTCTCAGTCATCTTAGGAAGTGCTAAGAGAGTAGAAAGAAACATTTGGAAAGACTTTTAACAACAAAATCCAGAAGAGGTATTTGTGACGTGAGGGTGGGTCAAGGGAAGAAGAAAGTTTTAACATTATAGGAAATGCCATTAACCCAGAAAATGCCAGTCCTCATATATTCTGTTTTATTAAAGATGTGGCGCTTGTTTTTGAAACTGTCTTGTAGGATGAAGAGCAGTGAGATAATCCAGAAAGGCAGGGAGGAGGACCTACATTCTAGCCCCTATTCTGACCATTTGGGTCTAGTAACAGGCACTCAGGGGAAGTGATAAGAGGTCCACCTGGAAAGGGAGATGGGGGGAAGGGTGGACGGACAGCCCACAGAATCCATTAAATGTCCGGCTCAGGCACGGTGATGGTATCCCTGGGCAAGGCAACCCCTCAGAGGTTTTGAAGAAAGTGAGGACCTTGATTGGAGTTGTGGTTTAAACAACTCCCTGGAAGGCTTGGTCTTTGATGAATCAATGAGGGGGAAACACCATAGGCCGAGAAACCAGTCAAGAGGTTACTGTGATATTCAGGCTACGATGAGGGCCTAAAGCGGACAAGCCAGTAGGGGTGTGAGACGACGGAAACGAGGAAGCCCCGGAAGGCAAGGCAAGACATAAGATGCTGTTTGGAGCATGCTGGCTTCCAAGAATGGCATTTGAAACAGAGCTGTTTGCAACAGCAGAACATGAGGGAGAAAATGGGTAACAGGCTATCAGAAAGACAGAACCCGAGTATCAGTTAAAATTCACCGAGTTGCCACCAGGCTCCAGAACACCTTTAACTATAAATGAGGTGCTGAAAGAGCAGATTCAGCCACACAGCTAAACCTTATATAACTTGCTGCAAGAACAAAGCAAAAAGCACAAATGGCTCTCAGGAGCAGCCCTGCTCAGTAGGCCAGGCCTGGAAATGGTTTTACGCATTCCCAGCCTCCCTCCCTTAGCAAACTCCTTCCCCTTCTACTTTGGTTGCTCGGCGACAGTGCCAGCCAGTTGTTAGGTGACTCCGATACTCTATGGTCCCTTTCCCTAGGTGAAGGCACTGCCAGCTCATGAATGCAGCCACTGACGCCAGGGCAGCTCTCTCCAATCCGGAGAGAGATGTATTCTGCTGCAACCTCTCGGCCCATCTCCCAGCACCTGAACACTGGTGGTTCATTCCTCTGCCTCCATAAAACATTCTTAGTTCCTCTCTGTCTTCATGGCTCCCAGTTTGGCAAAAACATCTCTTCTCAGCAAGAATTTCTAGAAGGCTCCAAAGTTTGAGCCTGACCAGCTTTCATGCAGACTGTTCCTTCATCTAGTTTCAGGGAACCATGAGCTTCCAAACCCCATGTATCCCACTCTGTTCCCTAAAACTGCAAGTTCAAGATACTGGGAAACATCCTAAAAGCCCACCAACTCGTGATGGTTATTCAATTATGGATTCTCCAGGCAGATGAGCACCATTCAATGCTTTAAAAAAAATCCACAAGGGCTTCCCTGGTGGTGCAGTGGTTAAGAGTCTGCCTGCTAATGCAGGGGACACGGGTTCGAGCCCTGGTCTGGGAAGATCCCACATGCCACGGAGCAACTGGGCCCGTGAGCCACAACTACTGAGCCTGCGCTCCGCAACAAGAGAGGCCGTGACAGTGAGAGGCCGGCGCACCGCGATGAAGAGCGGCCCCCGCTTGCCGCAACTAGAGAAAGCCCTCGCACAGGAACGAAGACCCAACACAGCCAAAAATAAATTAATTAATTAATTTTAAAAAATTAAAAAAAAAAATCCATGAAGCTTATCTATGTATGCTGGGATGAAACCACCACTACACTCTCAGTGCAATGAGGAAGAAAAACGCATAGTAGTGTGTATTGCACTCTTTCAGCTACAAAGGGGGCTGTAGATGGTTGCACTTGTATCAGATAGCTCTGGTTGAACACTGCTTTTAAATTCTGTGGTCAGTCTCAGAATTCAGTGCCCAAAGGTTTGCCCCAGTTGTGAACGAGTCAGGGGAAACAAAACTTACAATGAAATTATTCTAGTCACTGTTTGACTTCTTCTATTCTATGGAAATTGGTTAAAAACTAGTTTTCTGCTAACGGCTTGTTACCAGGATACCATTTTTCCAATTACTCACAAAGAGCAGAGTTTATTAACCCTGCGATTTTATTCCAGTGGGACTGTTCAAAATCATACTTCTTGCCATCCACAGAGGTTAAGTAGTGAATTATGAATGGCACAACAATAATGAAATTCTCAGAACGAACCTCTGGAAGCTTCAAATAGGTTTTCTTGGTAGGGTGGAAAGAGTGGGCAGAGAGAGGAAAGGCAAGTATTAATAGTCTGAAGGTCTGACACACTCAATTTTACAAAGCAATGAGGAAGCCGCCAAAGCCTCAATCAGAGAATTTACCCTAATTCCATGCAACAAACACTGTTAAGTCACAGTATCTGAGAGACTATAGAAATAAATGCAATAGGAACAAATAGTAATAGTATCTACTGCCAAATTAACTTACCTGGAGCCTCTTCGGAACTTCCACCAAAAGGGGATTTGTTACCAAACGCTGACCTGGGCGGCTCTCTCTGCAGAAAGGGAAGCAGACTGAAAATGGCCGCCCCACCTCGTTCTCCCTATAATGAGTTCACACGGGATCCGTGAGGCCCTGACTCAGGTGAGTCCACCAGGTGCAGGTCATTAAGAGGCAGCGCTGGTGCTGCCAGCACTAGGAAGGATGGAACGCTGAGCCTGGGCTCTGGTTGCAGCCCCCCCCTTCACCGGGAAGCCAGGTAAAAGCTGCAGTAGCACCTGTGGGCACGTCAGAAATGCAGAGTCATAGGCCCTGCCCCAGACCTACGGAATCTGCATTCTAACAAGATCCTCAGGCAATTCACAGGCACATACAATTTGAGGCGCACTAAGGGTGAGTAGCACTAATGAGAAATGCTGGCTGCACCGAATACAAAGAAGTAGAAAAGAGGGGGCCCTCTCTTTTCAGCCTTCCCTTACAAAATGTTCAACACTTACTATTTTCTCAAACCTTGGCATGACACTGATGCTTTGGGAAGACATTCCTGCAGAGAAGCACAACATCCCAGCTCACCCTGCGTCCAGGGGAGGAAGGTAGAGGAAGCCTGCAATGAAGGCTGAATCACGAACTTGGTCTTCAATCAGGCAAGTTCTCTGGCCTTTCGATCTCACTTACCCATCAGTAACATGAAGACTTCAGAACTAGACCATCTTCTAAGCCCCAGCCTAGGCAGTGAAGGTCTACCGTTCTCTCAATGAGAAAAATAACCTCCACTAAGATGTCTCCAGATCACAGATAAAAATGCCCTCCGATTTCCCCCTTTATTGACCACTGGATTACACAGGGCACCTGTGCCAGAGCCTCTTTAGATCTTTTTGGCTTTCCTAGTTGTGCCTAGCCACCCATCACTCCGCCAGAAGACCCTACATTTAATTGGGGCCAGCTGGTCTGCATTTCCCTGACTCTGCTTCAGGGAGCCCTCTTAGTAACTCCAAAGACACAGATGTCTGGAAGTCTGAGCTTTCCTCAAGATATCTGGCTCCTTCCCAGAAAGAAGGATAACACACACACATGCATACCTACAGAATCTGCAAAGATGAAATAGTTTAGCTTTTTTGGTATTTGTCATGTAGGGATAACCATCTTGGTTTTCCACAAGCCACAGTGGCTATCAGTATAGCTGATTACTTTAAACACAGAATCCCAGGGTAAAATGTCTCTTTAAACTTGATCCTTAAAGATCAAGTACCCTAAATTATATTCAAATATCCCTTTTATAATACCCTGACACCTTAGCCTTCAGGCCCTGAATATCACCATTATTAGCAAAACCATTCCACCTGCTCTCTAGAAGTTTCCTTGAGGTTATGGATCACAGATCTGCTTTCTGGTCACTTTTACTTACTGGGACTGCCTATTCTTCTAAGCCCCTCAGCACCCCTCTTCTTTAGCGTAGGCTTCTAGCTTTTGTTCTCTAGTTAAGCATCCTCAGTTCCTCTTAAGATGTTGTTTAAAATTTCTTTAGTAGGCTCACAACTCTTTTAAAGACCAGCACGGAGGGGGGACCTTCAAGATGGCAGAGGAGTAAGAAGTGGAGATCACCTTCCTCCCCACAAATACATCAGAAATACATCTACATGTGGAACAGCTCCTACAGAACACTTACTGAATGCTGGCAGAAGGCCTCAGACCTCCCAAAAGGCAAGAAACCCCCACGTACCTGGATAGGGCAAAAGAAAAAAGAAAAAACAGAGACAAAAGAATAGGGACAGGACCTGCACCTCTGGGAGGGAGCTGTGAAGGAGGAAAGGTTTCCACACACTAGGAAGCCCCTTCACTGGTGGAGATGGGGGGTGAGGGGGGAAAGCTTCGGAGCCACAGAGGAGAGCGCAGCAACAGGGGTGCAGAGGGCAAAGCAGAGAGATTCCCGCATAGAGGATCGGTGCCGACCAGCACTCACCAGCCCGAGAGGCTTGTTTGCTCACCCGCCGGGGCGTGCGGGAGCTGGGAGCTGAGGCTTGGGCTTCGGAGGTCAGACCCCAGGGAGAGGACTGGGGTTGGCTGCGTGAACACAGCCTGAACGGGGCTAGTGCGCCACAGCTAGCCCGGAATGTGTTCAGGAAAAGGTCTGGAGTTGCCGAAGAGGCAAGAGACCATTGTTTCGGAGTGCGTGAGGAGAGGGGATTCAGAGCACCATCTAAACGAGCTCCAGAGTCAGGTGCAAGCTGCTCCTATCAGCTCAGACCCCAGAGACTGGCATGAAATGCTAACGCTGCTGCTGCAGCCACCAAGAATTCAGTGTGCAAGCACAGGTCACTATGCACACCTCCCCTGCAGAGAGCCTGTGCAGCCCGCCACTGCCAGGGTCCCATGATCCAGGGACAACTTCCCCGGGAGAACAAATGGCATGCCTCAGGCTGTTGCAATGTCACATCAGCCTCTGCCACAGCAGGCTCACCCCACATTTCCAATTATAACTACCGTACCCCTCCCTCCTCCTGGCCTGAGTGAGCCAAAGCCCCCTAATCAGCCACTGCTTTAACCCCTTCCTGTCTGGGTGGGAACAGAAGCCTGAGGGCAAGCTACACACAGAGGCAGGGCTAAATCCAAAGCTGAACCCCAGGACTTGTGCAAACAAAGAAGAGAAAGGGAAATTTCTCCCTGCAGCCTCAGGATCAGTGGATTAAATCCCTACTATCAACTTGAGGTACCCTGCATCTGTGGAATACCTGAACAGACAATGAATCAACCCAAAATTGAGGCAGTGGACTTTGGGAGCAACTGTAGACTTGGAGTTTGCTGTCTGTGACTGACTTGTTTCTGATTTTTATGTTTATCTTAGTATAGTTTTTAGCACTTGTTATCATTGGTGGATTTGTTTATTGGTTTGGTTGCTCTCTTCTTTTTTTATTACTTTTTAATTTTTTTATTTTAATAATTTTTTAATGTTTTATTGCAGTAATTTTTTTAATTTATGTATTTGTGTATTTATTATTTTTTTCTTTCTTTTTTCTCCCTATTCTTCTGAACCATGTGGCTGACAGGGTCTTGGTGCTCTGTCCTAGTGTCAAGCCTAAGCCTCTGAGGTGGGAGAGCCAAGTTCAGGACATTGGACCACCAGAGACCCCCTGGTCCCATGTAATATCAATCGGTGAGAGCTCTCCCAGAGATCTCCATCTAAACGCTAAGACCCAGCTCCACCCAAGGGCCAGCAAGCTCCAGTGCTGGATGCCCCGGGTCAAAAAACTAGCAAGAAAGGAACACAACCCCACCCATTAGCAGAGAGGCTGCCTAAAATAATACTAAGTACACAGACACCCCAAAACGCACCACCGGATGCAGCCCTGCCCACCAGAAAGACAAGATCCAGCCCCACCCACCAGAACACAGGCACCAGTTCCCTCAACCAGGAAGCCTACACAAGCCACTGAACCAACCACACCCACTGGGGGCAGACACCAAAAACAACAGGAACTACGAACCTGCAGTCTGCGAAAAGGAAACTCCAAACACAATGAGTTAAGCAAAATGGGAAGACAGAGAAATATGCAGCAGATGAAGGAGCAAGGTAAACACCCACCAGGCCAAACAAATGAAGAGGAAATAGGCAGTCTATCTGAAAAAGAATTCAGAGTAATGATAGTCAAGATGATCCAAAATCTTGGAAATAGAATGGAGAAAATACAAGAAATGTTTAACAAGGAACTAGAAGAACTAAAGAGCAAACAAGCAATGATGAACAACACAATAAATGAAATTAAAATTTTCTAGAAGGAATCAGTAGCAGAATAACAGAGGCTGAAGAACGGATAAGTGAGCTGAAAGATAAAATAATGGAAATAACTACCGCACAGCAGAAAAAAGAAATGAAAAGTATTGAGGACAGTCTCAGAAACCTCTGGGACAACATTAAATGCACCAACATTCAAATTATAGGAGTCCCAGAAGAAGAAGAGAAAAAGAAAGGGTCTGAGAAAATATTTGAAGGGACTATAGTTGAAAACTTCCCTAACACGGGAAAAGAAATAGTCAATCAAGTCCAGGAAGCGCAAAGAGTCCCAGGCAGGATAAATCCAAGAAGAGACAGGCCAAGACACATATTAATCAAACTATCAAAAATTAAATACAAAGAAAAAAAATTAAAAGCAGCAAGGGAAAAGTAACAAATAACACACAAGGGAATCCCCATAAGGTTAACAGCTGATCTTTCAGCAGAAACTCTGCAAGCCAGAAGGGAGTGGCAGGACATATTTAAAGTGATGAAAGGGAAAAACCTACAACCAAGATTACTCTACCCAGCAAGGATCTCATTCACATTCGATGGAGAAATTAAAATATTTACAGACAAGCAAAAGTTAAGAGAATTCAGCACCACCAAACCAGCTTTACAAAAAATGCTAAAGGCACTTCTCTAGGCAGGAAACACAAGAGAAGGAAAAGACCTACAAAAACAAACCCAAAACAATTAAGAAAATGGTAATAGAAACATACATATCGATAATTGCCTTAAACGGAAATGGATTAAATGCTCCAACCAGAAAGACATAGACTGGCTGAATGGATACAAAAACAAGACCCGTATATATGCTGTCTACAAGAGACCCACTTCAGACCTAGAGACACATACAGACTGAAAGTGAGGGGATGGAAAAAGATATTCCATGCAAATAGAAATCAAAAGAAAACTGGAGAAGCAATTCTCATATCAGACAAAATAGACTTCAAAATAAAGACTACTACAGGAGATTAGGACACTACATAATGATCAAGGGATCAATCCAAGAAGAATATATAACAATTGTAAATATTTATGTACTCAGCATAGGAGCACCTCAATGCATAAGGCAAATGCTAACAGCCATAAAAGGGGAAATCGACAATAACAAAACAATAGTAGGGGATTTTAACACCCCACTTTCACCAATGACCAGATCATCCAAAATAAAAATAAATAAGGAAACACAAGCTTTAAATGATACATTAAACAAGATGGACTTAACTGATATTTATAGGACATTCCATCCAAAAACAACAGAATACACTTTCTTCTCAAGTGCTCATGGAACATTCTCCAGGATAGATCATATCTTGGGTCACAAATCAAGCCTTGGTAAATTTAAGAAAATTGAAATCATATCAAGTATCTTTTCTGGCCACAACGCTATGAGACTAGATATCAATTACAGGGAAAAAAACTGTAAAAAACACAAACACATGGAGGCTAAACAATATGCTACTAAATAGCCAAAAGATCACTGAAGAAATCAAAGAGGAAATCAAAAATACTTAGAAACAAATGACAATAAAAACACGACGACCCAAAACCTGTGGGAATGCAGCAAAAGCAGTTCTAAGAGGGAAGTTTATAGCAATACAATCCTACCTCAAGAAACAAGAAATACCTCAAATAAACAACCTAACCTTACACCTAAAGCAATTAGAGAAAGAAGAACAAAAAACCCCCAAAGTTAACAGAAGGAAAGAAATCATAAAAATCAGATCAGAAATAAATGAAAAAGAAATGAAGGAAATGATAGCAAAGATCAATAAAACTAAGAGTTGGTTCTTTGAGAAGATAAACAACATTGATAAACCATTAGCCAGACTCATCAAGAAAAAAAGGGAGAAGACTCAAATCAACAGAATTAGACATGAAAAAGGAGAAGTAACAACTGACACTGCAGAAATACAAAGGATCATGAGAGATTACTACAAGCAACTACATGCCAATAAAATGTACAACCTGGAAGAAATGGACACATTCTTAGAAAAGCACAACCTTCCGAGACTGAACCACGAAGAAATAGAAAATATAAACAGACCAATCCTAAGCAATGAAATTGAGACTATGATTAAAAATCTTCTGACAAACAAAAGTCCAGGACCAGATGGATTCACAGGCGAATTCTAGCAAACATTTAGAGAAGAGCTAAGAACTATCCTTCTTAAGCTCTTCCAAAATATAGCAGAGGGAGGAACACTCCCAAACTCTATGAGGCCACCATCACCCTGATACCAAAACCAGACAAACCAGACAAAGATTTAAAAAAAAAAAAAAAAAAAGGAACTACAGGCCAATATCACTGATGAACATAGATGCAAAAATCCTCAACAGAATACTAGCAAAAAGAATCCAACAGCACATTAAAAGGATCATACACTATGATCAAGTGGGGTTTATCTCAGGAATGCAAGGATTCTTCAATATACGCAAATCAATCAATGTGATACACCATATTAACAAATTCAAGGAGAAAAACCACATGATCATCTCAACAGATGCAGAAAAACCTTTTGACAAAATTCAACACCCATTTATGATAAAAACCCTCCAGAAAGTAGGCATAGAGGGAACTTTCCTCAACATAATAAAGGCCATATATGACAAACCCACAGCCAACATCATCCTCAATGGTGAAAAACTGAAACCATTCCCACTAAGATCAGGAATAAGAAAAGGTTGCCCACTCTCACCACTATTATTCAACATAGTTTTGGAAGTTTTAGCCACACCAATCAGAGAAGAAAAAGAAATAAAAGGAATCCAAATCGGAAAAGAAGAAGTAAAACTGTCACTTTTTGCAGATCACATGATACTATAGATAGAGAATCCTAAAGATGCTACCAGAAAACTACTAGAGCTAATCAATGAATTTGGTAAAGTAGCAGGATACAAAATTAATGCACAGAAATCTCTTGCATTCCTATACACTAATGATGAAAAATATGAAAGGCAAATTAAGGAAACAGCCTCATTTACCATTGCAACAAAAAGAATAAAATACCTAGGAATAAACCTACCTAAGGAGACAAAAGTCCTGTATGCAGAACACTATAAGACACTGATGAAAGAAATTAAAGATGATACAAAGAGATGGAGAGATATACCATGTTCTTGGATTGGAAGAATCAATATTGTGAAAATGACTAGACTACCCAAAGCAATCTGCAGATTCTATGCAATCCCTATCAAACTACCACGGGTATTTTTCACAGAACTAGAACAAAAAATTTCACAATTTGTATGGAAACACAAAAGACCCTGAATAGCCAAAGCAATTTTGAGAAAGAAAAACGGAACTGGAGGAGTCAGGCCTCCTGACTTCAGACTACACTACAAAGCTATGGTAATCAAGACAGTATGGTACAGGCACAAAAACAGAAATATAGATCAATGGAACAAGATAGAAAGCCCAGAGATAAACCCACACACATATGGTCACCTTATCTTTGATAAAGGAGGCAAGAATATATAATGGAGAAAGACACCTCTTCAATAAGTGGTGCTGGGAAAACCGGACAGCTACATGTAAAAGATGAAATTAGAACACTTCCTAACACCATACACAAAAATAAACTCAAAATGGATTAAAGACCTAAATGTAAGGCCAGACACTATAACATTCTTAGAGGAAAACATAGGAAGAACACTCTTTGACATAAATCACAGCAAGATCCTTTTTGACCCATCTCCTAATGGGAGAAATGGAAATAAAAACAAAAAAAATGGAAATAAAAACAAAAATAAACAAATGGGACCTAATGAAACTTAAAAGCTTTTGCACAGCAAAGGAAACCATAAACAAGACAAAAAGACAACACTCAGAATGGGAGAAAATATTTGCAAATGAAGCAACTGACAAAGAATTAATCTCCAAAATATACAAGTAGCTCATGCAGCTCAATATCAAAAAAACAAACAACCCAATCCAAAAATGGGCAGAAGATATACAGATCACCAACAAACACATGAAAGGATGCTCAACATCACTAATCATTAGAGAAATGCAAATCAAAACTACAATGAGGTATCACCTCACACAGGTCAGAATGGCCATTATTAAAAAATCTAGAGTCAATAAATGCTGGAAAGGGTGTGGTGAAAAGGGAATCCTCCTGCACTGTTGGTGGGAAAGTAAATTGATACAACCACTATGGAGAACACTATGGAGGTTCCTTAAAAAACTAAAAATAGAACTACCATATGACCCAGCAATCCCACTACTGGGCATATACCCTGAGAAAACCATAATTCAAAAAGAGTCATGTACCACAATGTTCATTGCAGCACTATTTACAATACCCAGGACACGGAAGCAACCTAAGTGTCCATCGACAGATGAATGGATAAAGAAGATGTGGCACATATATACAATGGCATATTACTCAGCCATAAAAAGAAATGAAATTGAGCTATTTGTAGTGAGGTGGATGGACCTAGAGTCTGTCATACAGAGTGAAGTAAGTCAGAAAGAGAAAAAGAAATACCGTATGCTAACACATATATATCGAATCTAAAAAAAAAAAAAGGTTCTGATGAACCTAGGGGCAGGACAGGAATAAAGACGCAGACGTACAGAATGGACTTGAGGACATGGGGAGGGGGAAGGGTAAGCTGGGACGAAGTGAGAGAGTAGCACTGACATATATACACTACCAAATGTAAAATAGATAGCTAGTGGGAAGCAGCTGCATCACAGGGTTAGATCAGCTCGGTGCTTTGTGACACCTAGAGGGATGGGATAGGGAGGGTGGGAGGGAGATGCAAGAGGAAGGGGATATAGGGATATATGTATACATATAGCTGATTCACTTTGTTATACAGCAGAAACTAACACAACAATGTAAAGCAATTACACTCCAATAAAGGTGTTAAAAAAATAAATAAAAATCAATTTATAAAAAAATAAAATAAAATAAAGAGCAGCACATGGACTTGAAATCAGTATTCTGGATGTGGAAGAGGGCAGGACTCAATCATGGCTGTTTTGCTGGTTCTCTTCTTTGAGAAGGAAGTGAAAGGATCGCATCACATGGCAGAATGTTTATTGAGATATAGTTCATGTTTTCTTCTTTCTGTTTGTCTTATCATGGCACCCAGACCAGGTAGTGGGACTTCTGTGCTCCCATGCTTCTGGGGAAGTTTGTGTTGCAAAGTTAAGAGAAGAAGTTGTCCTCAGAACATTCTTAACTTCTCTTTTCCAGGATCTTGTACTTGTTTTCAAATTTGGAGGGTGGCAATAAGGGCAGAGAGAGGGCAGTGTCAATGCAACAGAAAGGTTAAAGCAAGAGAAAAAAAGATGAGATGCCCCAAGTATGGGCAAGGAGATGGAGGTAATCCACAAAATCGTGGAGACCTTTGCCCTGTGGAGTTTAAGAGACGTGGTCTGTTCTTGGAGAGGGGAATGCCTGCCTGGGGGGACCAGGTGAGTTGGAGATCCCACCTGGGTAAACAAATATTCTCAGAACAAGCTTGGCACAAAAGCAACTGAGACATTTGTATTCAAGAGACCCCACTCTCCCCACTCAGGTTTGGTAATGGAGATTTCAGTGGAGGCTGTGATGGATTAAAAATAAAGGAATATTTCCCCCACTTTCTGGCAACAACTCACGTCTCCAAAACTTGGATGTGACCCCTGGGAAAGGGAGGGGAGCCTCCAAAAATGATTGAAATTTACTTTCCCTACAGCCTCCCAGATTATAGGTTTACAGTCTGATTTAGAGAAAATGAAATATTTTAATTTTTTTTTACATCTGCACTTATTGTTTAAATTTTATTTCCATTATAACTGTATGAAGTATTGTGAAGGGACTCAAAAGAATGATTTCTTGCCTCAGTGAAAGTCCTATCTAATCTAGAGATAATACTTTGATTTCTCTTGATGATGAAAGGTATTACAGCCAAATAGAAAGCAATGTGACTACTTGCCTTGTCATTTTCTCTCTCTGTGTCTTAATTTCCTCCCCTAATAGGGATAATAATGACATAACTTCACAAAGATTACTGATAGAATGTGAGATTCCCATGCAGATGGCGATATTAAATTTGTAATACCCATGGGATTTGTAGCATTTATTTAGGATATGGGTTAAAAGCTTGGGTTCCAGGGTCAGAACATCTGGGTTTATGCCCTGGTTTATGCCTATGTGAGTCTTTGTAGTTCTGGGTAAGCTAATTACCCTCCCAAGACTTTAACTTCTTCAACTGTAAGACGGGAATAATAATAGTAGCTAGTTTGTAGGGTGGTGTGAGAATTAAATAATATAACCCATGTAATGTTCCTAGCAAAGTGCTTGGTACATTCTAAGTGTTAATTAACTATTATACATTGGGGAAGTTGAGATAAAACATTTTACAAAATTAAACACATCATATAAATGTTAAGTCATCATTAAGTACTTGGTATTTCAGTTTATTTGAAAAGAAATTTTCCCATTTTTTAAAAGAAATTAAACATCTGGACCTAAAATATATATAATTATAACAACAAAAGGAGAGAATATTTATATCCACAGATGGGAACTATTACTTATTTGGGTCTAAAAATAACCCAACACCATGATATAACTCAGATCCATAAATACTCATGGGATGATTAACCGATGCAGAGTTAAAGTACAGTACTCAAAATTTCTTTGGTGCACATATGTCTGAATATGTACATCTTTAAAATGAAACAGTTTTCATTAATTTGCCAGGCATCTGATACAAAGGTCTAATCAATAATTCATCTTGGCAAAGAAACTCATTACTCAGCCAAGACTATGATGAAAATCCTGTCAGGAAGCCTTGCTTTGGCTAAACAAAACAACTAAATTAAGTGCAAAGTGAATAATCCAACTTTCTATAAATCATTCATTTCAGGATTAAACATTATGTATTTCTCCATTAAATATGCATCCCAGGCCTGGACATGTATTTATTTCTATAGTGCTCGGTCCTGAGGGATAGCCAACACAGTCTTCTTGGAGTCTCTTTGAAACTACCAGCCCACTGGGCAGAACAAAAGCAAATAAAGGAGAGTTTTGGAGAAGCCAAGAATTGAGAACTGGAAGTCCTCAAAGTCAACCTTTCACATAATCTGGGTATCCCCTCCATCACTACTCTGAAGGCTGGTCATCCTCTTCTGTGTAAACACTACTGTGAATGGGGGGTTTACTACCCATTTTAGTTAAAAATCTTTCCATTTCAAATGGCAGAAAACCCAATTCAAACTAGCTTAAGCAAAATGGGAATTTATTGCTACATATCTCGGAGCATGAATAGTCTAAGTCCATACTTTCAGTCTTGGCATAATCAAGACTTAACCAATGTCACCAGGGTTTGTTCATTTTTCCCATATTTATTCTTAGCTCCTCTTTCTCTCAAGTAGACTCTCCTTGTGGTGGCACAATGGCAGCTGCAGCCTTCTATTCCCTCCTTCAGTGCCAGCAGGTAGAGATCATCACCCTGGATAACTCAAAGGAAACTCAGAATTGTTTCTTTTTGGCTCTAATTGGCCTAACTTGGGGCTTTTTTAATTTTTAATTTTTGAATATCACAAACTTCAATCAGAATACTTTAAAAAATATTATTCTGCATGCACTTAACAAATCTGACAAAAGACAAGAATCCAGTTGACTTGTTCACATATATTTAAAATCGTTAAGTACAGGTAACCATGAACACTTCACTGCATTAATCTAGGGGCATCCTACCTCTATGCACACGTTCATGTAACAGTACTAGTAATTACCCTGGAGCAGAGGCAAAATGGAGATGGAGGAATCACCCTACAAAGCAAGTTTAAGGGATTAAACAGCGTCGTCATCGTCGTCATCACTACTGAGGACAAAGCTGCTGCCTGTGGACAGGGGCCCTTCCTCCTTAACATTCTCTAAATCACCCACAGTCCCTCTCTCATCGGAATCTTCAAACAACTTGTCACTGGCATCGTCATCAAACAACTTCTCGTTGGAATCGTCATCTTCGAACTTTTTTTTTTTTTTTACCACCAATAAACAAAGATTTATTTGGAAATTTCCAAACCTGCCAGAAGTGGCACTTGCCAAGCCCTAGGCCCACCCTCCTTACCAAGCTCCAAAGGGCAACAATAGTCCTCGCCATCTCTCCCCTGCACCTACCCCTGGCCACACACACCCATGCCTCAGGCCACGCCAGAGAACTAGTGTGCCCTCCCTCTAGGAGGCGTTACCCCTGGGCCCAAGAGCTGGGGTGGCAGCCCTCTGGCCTCTCAGGAGATGATGGCGGCCAGAGCCGCTTGCGTAGATTGAGAAAAGAAAATAAGGAAGGAGACACCAAGTAGGACTCCCTGAAAAACCCCAGCTTACCCCTGTACAAAAAAAAGTGGCTCCCGCATAGAAAAACCTGCTCCACAAATAGTGCAAATACCCAAGAAAGGAAAAAAACCCAGCAGCAATCCATCCCTGCTCAGTGGATTGAGAGGGGTGGGGTAGGTCTACGCAGTGTTCTGATACCCCAGGCTCGGTTTACACGCCATGGTTGCAGGGGGGATGAGTCAGCTGCGGTGGAACTATAATGAAAGGGAAGAAGAGAGATATCAAAGGAATCAGTCCAAATGGAAAAGCAGAACAAATGAATGGAGACCAAAATCCTACTCTCCACAATATTCGCCACTGATCATTATTCTAAGTTGTTCTAGTAAAGCATTCCTTTCAATAGATATAAACTGATTTTTGGAATTTCCCTTCCCAGTCCTAACTTTGCACTTCAGAATCACATAGAACAAGACTACTTCCTCTTCCCAATGGCAGTCCTTCAACTGTTTGTATACAGACATCAAATCCCCTTTGGTCTAGTCTCCTCCAGGTTAAATATATCAACATACCAGGAAATAGACTTTTTGGATTGAAAATAAATCAAGGTAGGCTATTAAGTAGACACTAGAATCTTATTGTGGAACTAAATATAACTTTTTGTTCTGTTTATCTTTGTTTCAAAGAAAATGATAAATTTGACAATGATTGGCACTGGCAAGGGTATTGGTGAAATAAACATTTTCAAGGACAATCAGTTGATTAGGTAATATTGATTAGATAATTTAGGCCAACCATCCAATTGAAGACACAAAAAACCTGAAAAGACTATTTGAAAATATTCTTTCAACTACCAAAGGGCTAACAAAACAATGAAAAATCACTAGGCCTAAAAGTAAAGAATATGCTAAACCAGAGAAGTAAGTCTAGAACTCAAAGTTTCTTTTGCCATAAGGGCATTTTCCAATCTGGAAGGGATATCTGCAAAACTGTGGCTTGGGCTGCCTGATGAAGTTAAAGGAAAAGTGTCAAGGTCTAGAATTCACCAAAGTTAGGGATTTCGATAAACCACTATCCAGTATAAGCCAGGACAAAAAGGGCTATACCCTCAGGATAAGGATGGACCTGTTGTCATATGGGCTTGCAACCTCGCACCAAGTGCTCTAAGTAATCCATAAACCTTCAAGCATTGAACTTGAATTATGGTAGTGCTAGACTGGTGACACACAAAATGCCTGGCAGAAGCAAATTCAAAAGGTTCTTTCTGGAGAAGATCACATTATACTGGGACTCAAATTATTTATACCAATAATTTCCAAATACAATAATCTCCATACAATCAAGATAGCCAGGCATACAAGAAATTAAGACAGCATGAGTAAGAACCTACGGAGACAAAGGACAACAGAAACAAAGCTGAAAAGACCTCAAGTAGTGGAATATATATATATGTAACTAAATCACTTTGCTGTACACCTGAAACTGACACAACGTTGTAAATCAACTCTACTCCAACAACAACAACAAAAGACTAAGCCAAAACACTCTTAAAAGAAAACATTGGGGTATATTTTCATTACCTTGGATTTGGAAATGGATTCTTAAATATGACACTAAGAAAACAAGCAACAGAAGAAAAAAATTGACAAAATGAACTTTATCAAAATTAAAAACTTTTGTGCAAAGGACATTATCAAGAAAGTGAAAAGACAACCTACAGAATGGGAGATAATATTTTCAAATCATGTATCTGATAAGAAATGAATATCCAGAATATATTGAATATAAAGAACTCCTACAACTCAACAACAAAAAGACAAACCCAATTTTAAAATAGGAAAAGGACATAAATAGATATTTCTCCAAAGAAGATACACAAATGTATGAAGCATATGAAAATAGGTTCAACATCATTAGCCATTAGTGAAATACAAATCAAAACCAGCAGATACCACCTCACACCTACTAGAATGGCTAAGTTTTTTTTTTTTTTTTTGGTTTCTTTTTTTTTCATTTTTAAGGAAATTAAAAAGTGTTGGTGAGGATGTAGAACAAATGGAACGCTTGCACATTGGGGGTGGGAATATAAAATTGTGCACCCACTGAGCCAAACGGCATGGTAGTTCTTCCAAAAGCTAAACACAGAATTACCATATGACCCAGCAATTTCATCTTAGGTATATACCCCAAAAATCTTATGCAGAGACTTTAACAGATACTTCTACACCAATGATCATTGCACTATTATAGCCAAACAGTGGAAACACCCCAAGTGTCTATCAGCAGATGAACGGATAAACAAAACGTGGTGTATACATACAATGGAATGTTATTCATCCATAAAAAGGAATGAAGTTCTGATACATGCTACAACATGGATGAAACTTAAAAACATTACAATATATGAAAAAGCCATACAAAGAAGGACAAATATTATTCCACTTATATGAAATATCTAGAATAGGCAAATTCAGACAGAAAGTAGAATGGTGGTTGCCAGGGGCTGGGAAGGGGGAATGGGGAGTTATTGCTTAACTGTTACTGACTTTCTGTTTGGGATGATGAAGAAGCTTTGAAAATAGATAACGTACATAATTTTGTACAACATTGTGAATGTAATTAATACCACTGAATTGTACATTAAAAATGGATAAAATGGCAAATTTTATGTTATATATGTATTACCACAATTTTTTTTAAAAAAAGTGAGAATCCAGTCAGAAACCAGAACATTTTCTTATAGTCTTCATCATTTGGTGGGGGTAGAAAAGCCCCACAATGAACCAAGATAGATAAGATGGATTTAAAATTCAAATAGAAAATTACCCAGCATACTTTAACATAAACATTCAATGCATTGTCTACATTCCACATTTCTGGTGTTTTTAAATCATGATTCAAGTTCAAAATGATGCCCTTGCCATGGTCCAAGATTTTCCATCATACCGGAAATCCAAAGGGGTGGCTGGTACCAAAGACACAAATGAGAGGCAGGAGAGGACAGCAAATGACAACTGTCAACAGATGTGCAGAAGCCACAAGAGTGCCAGCATCACCTTAGAGGAATTTAGGATGGAAAACAGGATTAAGCCAAAAACCAAAACTTAGAGGTGTTCATGAAAATTAGCTGTGAACCAGGAGCAATAGCTGAGAGTAAGAACCACAGATGAAGTGGGCAATGCCCTGGGGTCAACCACAGTTGACCACAAAAGAGCAAAATCAGAGCTGAGCACAGGGCCCAGAGACAAACAAAGATAAAGCAGGGTCAGAGTTCAGACAAGGATGGCAAGGCAGAGGGGTCAGGAATCGGGATGGCTAATAGGAGCACTGTTTGATCGTGAGCTTCTGAGCCACCCTCAAAGCGTCTGTGCCCCCTGCTTCAGAACTCCACCAAGTGAGGTTATAAAAAATGCAAGTAGTAGGACCCAATTCCAGACTCACTGAATCAGCATCTCCTGGGGGTTGGACCCAGGTATCTGCATTTTAACATGTTCCCAGATGATTCTTAGGCTCTCTAAAGTATGAGAACCACAAATCATTCACACAGCTTCTGAGATAGACTGGAAGCCCCCAGGTTCAACATGATGCCCAGGATCTATCCTCACTGGGGGCTATGCAGGTCCTGCCAGCAAGTTTTAGTAAACATAGACTCTGAACTTGCTGGGGCTGGAGAGGGAACTATGACAACAGCGCCAACTATTTATGGAGCACCCACCCTGTGCCAGTGCTTTCCTGGCATTGCTACATTGAATGCTTACTTATGAGGAGGGTCCCATTATTATTCCCAATTTACAGGTGATGAAACTTAGACTAAGAGAAACCAAACGACTTGTCCTGGGCCCCCCAGCCAGGCAAGAGCAGCTTCAGGTTCTGGGCCAGTTTGACTCCAAGACCTGTGCTCTTTCCATATACCAACGTGTTACAGAATTTTCCAACCATTGTTTTAAAAAGGTGGTGGATGAAGAGGAGATTGTAGCATTAGTTGATGGTGAGTCTTTGGTTAATTAAAAACTTATTTCACCATGGCATGTCCAGGGCATTATGGGGAAGCAAGACTCTGCTGTCTTTTCTAATTATCTTGATCCCCCAGTCAGAAGGTATTGTCAGGTTGTGTGTAATCTCGTTCGGTCTGTTTCTTTTTTTTTTTTCCTTCATCTCAGTGAAGAAGGATCTGAGATTAAGTTTGGGAAGAGATTGAAAACCAAAGCTCAGAGGAACAGAATAAAATGATGCAGAGGCATCCTGAATCAGGAGAAGACAAATGATAGGACTTTGTTGATGGAGCTGCTGAAGGAAGATAAGATGCTGAAGGCATCTCAGAGGGAAGAGCAGGGGGAAGGAAAGAGAGCAGAGCCCAGGGAAGAGAGATAACCGGGTGGAGAAGAGAGATGAAAGGCAGCGTAAGGGCAAGGCCAGGGAGGAGGATGGCAGGCTCTCCAGGCCACTTCCTTTCTCTTTCTGTTTTGTTTCTGTCTCTCAGGTTATATCTTAAAAGGGAGGGAGGGGGCCATTGTGGAGCATATGTTAAATGTTCAATCCTGATCATTCAATCTCTATGCCTGAAAACATAGCCTCATTTGGTGGTAAATCTAAACCCTAATCTCTCCAAGAACGTGAGGCCCAGGCCCAAAGACCCTCTGGCTTCATGTCCTTTACACTCCCCCCATTCCCATTTCCAGGTCTGTTGTATTCAGACAGACGTAGGCAGGGAGAACACCTGATTTTACTGAGGTTATTAGGGGGAAACCTACAACTTCCAGCTGAATAGTCCTTTCCACCTCACACACTAGTATAATCATTGAGAGATCACCACGGTACCTTATGTGTCTGGAGGGGCCAGGGCACAGGGGCTAAGGCCCTGGGCTTTGGAGCTGCTCCAGAGTTTGAATCTAGCTCGACAGCAGACAAGCTACTTTTTGTGTCTGAGCTTCCATTTCCTCATCTATCAAACAGGGATAAAACTGGCAGCTCCCTCATAGAGACGTTGCTATGATTAAATAAAATAGCACATTTAAAGCGCTTAGGGCAGTGTCTGGCACACGGAAGTGCTGAAATCATGTTAGTGCTGACTGCTGGCCCTGTGAGTAGGTCCAAGTGCAAAGCTAGGTGCACATGGCAGGCACCCCATGAAGATGATATTGACCCCTGGGTTGAGGACACTTGATTCTAGTTCTCATTCATGACAGAGGGAACCTGGAATGTCACTGGACCTCTCTGTGCTTCCCTTTCTCTCCTTTATAAAATGGAGATGTACCCTTCCTCTGACACAGACTGCTATGTGTTTGAAAATGCTTAGAAAAGTATGAAACAGCATAGAAATACAGAAGTGGTCATTTCCATTACTCTAACACTGCACTTTTACCAAGCTGACCACCCTCTACTGAGCTTACAAAGTTTCACGGTAGCTAAGAATTTGCGCTCTAATTGGCCATCACCTCCTAGGGCAGAATGTTTCCACCCCCATCCTGCATTGACGCCGGACACTTGCATCAAAGGCACAGTTCCACAGCTTCCAGGAAGTGTGCATGCAGAATTCCAAACTTTCATTCTTTTTTCTCTCTTCATTCTTTTTGCCTCTCAGGTACATTAGAAATGATTGAAATTTCTGTACTATGCATTTAGCATAATAAAGACGGAAATGGCTTTGTAGACTGTAAGCTGTCTGGGAACAGGGAACAGGCAGGTCTGTCTAGTTCATCGTTATACCCCAGCACCCAACACGGCCCTTTAGCACATAGGAGACACCCAATACGCTTTTGTTAGATGAGTGAATGTGGTAGAAATCAAGACTGTTTGCCCAACAGCCATTCCTAGTTTCTTCCATGCTGACTGATCCTAAGTTTCAGCTGAACGGCAATGTGCACAGCCTCAGTTCCTCTTGCCTAAGGGTGGGCCTGTGACCCAGTGAAATATATGCGGAGGTCTTCTGGTAAACTCTATGAAACATTTCCCTTTTTGACAAAAGATAAGTGTCATATTAGGGGAAAAGTCCCATTTCCCAACTACCTCTTCCTTCCTGCTTGGGATGCGTTTGTCCTTCCCTTTTTGACAAAAGATAAGTGTCATATTAGGGGAAAAGTCCCATTTCCCAACTACTTCTTCCTTCCTGCTTGGGATGCGTTTGTGTGAGGGCATAGTAGAGCTGTGGCAGCCATCTGCAACCATGAAGGAAGAGTCAAGGAAAGTCACAGAGACTCTAATATCTCACTGCCAACTAAAGAATGTCACTAACCACCTGGCTCTACAAGGATTGAGTGATGAGCCACCATAGCTGCCGACCTTCAACACACCCTGAAAGAAGTTCAGGGTGGAGATCAGGAATGAGGAACTCTGTGTTCTGGGGAAAAAGGCAGAACAGGCCTTCAGATAGTTCGATATTTTCAGAAGAAAACTTTTATGAACCTGGATTCTTGCATCTTCACATACTTAGAAAAGCACTAAAACCATTAACTATCTGTTCCTTGTGACTAGCAGCAACCTTCTACAGAGATGTGAATGTACTCCCTTGGTTGAACATATTCCCTTCACCAAATTCACATATATACAGCGTCTCCCATTATATTTAGGTACCGGAGGGCAGAGAGTTGCCTTTTGACCAAGTTCCTTGTTCTGCAAAAAAGGTTTCCACTTAACCCATCCTCCATGTGTCTCTTATCACCTTGGTGCCATCTCTTCATTATGCCTCTGATACCTCTGAAGAGATTAATAGTACTACCCTGTCCCTCACCCAGACATTCCTTCTCTGTTTATCTTTTCTGTTTTCTCATTATCACTTTCCACAAACCAAATATTATATCTTGGTTTTTAATTACTTTAATGGGCCTCATGTCCACAGTAATTGGGACATTGAGGTCATTATCTTGTCTCCTCAGATCTTCTTGAGCAATTTTATTGATCATTTCTTGGACTAGACTCACATAAACCTATAACTTAGGCCAAGAGTTAACCTGATTAATTAGCAACATTACTTTCTGGTGCAAAGCTGTCCTCCCTTTAAAATAGTGGTTTGCAAACATGGCCGTATATTAGAAGTACCTGAGGTGCTTTAAAATCTCCTGAAGCCCAGGTCTCCCCCATGCCGATTAAACCAAGAGTGCAGAGGGGAGTCCAGTTTCAGGACTTTTTTAAGCTCCCCACAAGATTCCAGTGTACAGCCAAGTTTGAAAATCAGTGGTTTAGACAAGTACTTCCCAATCTTTAATGTGCATGTGAATCACACAGAGGCCTTATTTAAATGCAGATTCCGAGGGTCTTGGGTGGGACTGATATTCTGCATTACTAACTAGCTCCCAGGTGATGACAATATTTGTCTGAGGCCCACAGTTTACATAGCAAGAGTCTAGAATCTAGATTTTGCAGTCTATTCTAATGCTGGATCTGCAATTAAATTCCCCTTGGGTCCAATTGCAAAGTCACAGAAAAAAAAATAATCCTTGCAATAAAGTCAACAGTAGGGGCAGTGAATGAAAGAACTCAGAGGGTTGTTTTTGATCTCTAATTTAGTTATGGACTTGGGTTGACAAACCATCCCAGTTTGTCGGGGACCGAGGGGAGGTTCTTGCATGCAAGGATTCTGAGTGTTAAAACTGGGACAAGTTGGTCACCCTAGTTAACGGCGGCGTCCCTAAGAGAGCAACAGCCAAGCTTTGCACTTCAGCGCTCCGATTCCTCTGAGAGCAGGAGTCCACCTCAGGGTCAAGTGTGTGCTGGGAAAGATAGCTTACGGAAAAGAAATGAGGAGTTGCATGCCCAGCAAGAACTTAAAGAATGTGACTTCAAAGGGTAGCTAATCAGGCAGGTGAAGCTAGAAAATTCCAAGAACAAGGTTATAACAGGACCGTAGAGGTAAATCTAGGGTTACATGGTTTAGGTCTCTGCTCTAGCACTGGTTTCCTGTGTAGCCTGAGGTAACTCATTCCCCCTCTCTGGGCCTCAGTTTCATCAGCTAAGAAATGAGAGTTGAATCCAAGGGTGTGTAGGGTCTTTCCTGCTCCCCCATCCCCCGACTGCTTATGCAACACGGATAAAGCTACAACCGCAGAAGTACACCTTTTCAGCGCAATTAGAAAGTGAACCCACCTTCTGTTTCGCGAGCAGCCATCTCCAGGTCTCCCCAGGCTCCTCCACACCAGCGTGAGCATTCATCATATTCGGGAACACTTCCCTTTGCTGTCCTTTAGTGCTCAGAGAGCCCAGAACTCACGGTGCTTTTTTTTTTTTTTTTTTTCTTAAGACTGTAACATGTTGACAAATCTAAATGAAACTCTATTTCAGATCCAGCCTTTTGGTTACAAGTGGTTTCCTCCCTCCAGGCAGGGAGACCACTTAACTTTTCGTTTTTCTTTAGATACAAAGAGCCTCTCCAGCCACCCACTGCCGGATTCCTGTTAACCTTTCATTAAGCGCTGACAGCTGACTTCAGCTCTTCATGACTTAGTTCAACACATTCCCACTTCAGTGGGTCCACCTGGCTTCATTAAGGTTCCTGCCAGCTTCTCTACTAGCAGCTTCCTCCGCAAATGCAAATAAGATCCTGCGTAACTAATACGGGGGGCAAGGAAAGATTGAGCTATAAAGGGGTTGGCATTGGAGAACCATCCCAACACTCAGGTTGCCGTGGATCTGAGTAAACTAAAACCCATTTCAGACCAACACGGGTCAGCGTCTCAGTTTCAAATGCCTGAAGTGTCAAACGAGGCCCATCCCTGTGAAGTATGGGGTAGTGGTGAAGAGTGTGGAGTCCTTCAGGCCTGGTTTCCAGATGCGGCTCTGTCACAGAGGGTAGGACTATGTGACCTTGAGCAAATTTCTTCACCTCTCTCTGCTTCTGTTTTCTCGGGAGTAATATACTGTTTCATGGGGCAGCTGTGAGGATTCAATGAGAAACTGCCTTGACGCACTTGGTAGAGGAGCACCCAGAACGTAGCAAACGCTCCTTAAGGATGGGATGTTATCCATTTCTTTTAGTCTAGAAAGGCCAAGGTTGAGGTTGCAGAATTAGGTTGCTTTAAATCCTCAAGGTTTGACTGTGGTCCCACCATGTAAACATCACCTGTAAGAGCCCTGTCTCCATCAAAGTCCTTCCTTGTGGAAATAAAAACACGACTCTGATTCCCTTCTGCATTTCCCTGGTGGGTTTTGTCTCATTTAGATTTTTAGGCTCCTTAAAGGGAAGTGATTCTCTCTTCTGGGCCCCCTACGCAATAGATACTAGGGAGTTGTTTGTAGACAGCTACCAATTCATCCTGATTGCACAGAGAGGGAAAGAGGAACAAGTGCCCCAGCAAACTCCTCGGATCAAGGAGTCTCAGTGTAAGAATTATATATTTATTAATTCATCATTCTGTGACTTCCACTCCCCACCCCCTAAACCTGTGAGTCTCAAACTAGCTGCCTTGTTCTAGTTCCTGGCCATGTTCTGCTTGCCTAGGACATTATTTTAATACTAAGTGTGAGTGTTAGTGCCTGTACGTGAACACACAAGCTCCCATTTCAGTAGAGGCCACATCACTTCCCCCTGCTTCACTCCTCCGCATCAGCTGCCCATCCTCTGAGTTCGCCACCCCAGCCTTGGGCAGAGCCTAAGGGTGCTTCTTCTATGCCCCCTTGGGTGGAAATCAGGAGATAGGAATCTCACATCTGCATTGGGAAGATTCCTCTGTCACAGCATGGAGAACAAATTGGAGACGGAAAGGAGTGAAGTTGGTGAGGATGGCTAGAAGCTACCCTAAGAGTCCAGGCAGAAAGTAATGCTAGCTTAACAGAGGGCTGACAAGGAGTCCACCCGGACCTTGGGCACTGGCTGCTGGAAACTCCCACTCCTCCCTCCACCACCACCCCGCCCCCCCGCCCCGCATGGCCACACCCACCACCACAGAGCCCTAGTCACAGGAGAGTATTTTCTTAAAATCTCCATCCTCCTCTTAGGGATTATTATGCTTCCATAGTTCTCAAACTCTAAGGTGCATCATAATCACCTGGAAGACTTGTTCAACTACAGATCACGGGGCTCCACTGGGGAGTTTCTGAGTCAGTAGGTGTGGTGTGGGGATGAGAATGTGTATGACTAACAAGGTCCAGGTGATGCTCAGGCTGCTGGTCTGAAGTGCCCCGTTTGAGAACCACGAAGCAACAGCAGTGGTTCTCAGCCCCGGTTGCACATTAGAACCACTTGGAGCATTAAAACAAAAAAAATCAGATGCCCAAGCCACACCCCAGACCAATTACAAAAGAATCTCCTAAAGGGTAGGACTCACGAATTGACATTTAAAAAAATTCACCAGATAATTGCAGCATTCAGCTAAGGTTGAGAGCTACTAGGCGAGAGGGTCCTGGAGGCCATTACCAGTTGTAAAACACTACAACTACTCATTTAAATGTTTCTGAATCTGACCAAGGAGTTGCAGAAATATAGTTGGGAAAAGACTGAAGATGGCCCCTTGCAAAACACAAAGATACTCATTGAGCTGCGATGTTCTGTTTAGGGGGTATGGGACTTGTTGTCAGCTTTTCTAGGCAGATCCAAGTTGGTCATGGCCCAGGTGGTGGTCGTTTGGGAAGGTGGGTAGGCAGCATGAGCTAAGTTAGGATGGGGAGTCTCAATGACCCATGAAATGTTAAAACCTCTTTGTACAAGGTCACCTAGTCTCACTCCATTTTCCAGATGGGGACACTGAAGCCCTGCACCTGACTCTATTGCCCCACACCCACCCACCCCCAGTTTCTAAATTTGAATGTAACAGGCTGGTCAAGCCATTTCCAGTATTTTCAGTTAACACAGAGGAGAAAGTCAAGCCAAATAAAGAAGCAACCCGTGTGCTGCTAATTATTTCCTTCACTTAGGCCAAACCTGCCACTCACCTTGGCACCAAAAGAGTGAGGCAGAAGGCATGCTGCCCTGGGCAGGTAGTTCTCCAAGTGCTCAGATAAGAGGGAGATGTTTTTATTAACTGCTGGACCCGTGTGGACTCACAGTTCGAGGAATCTAGAGGCTGTAGCAGCCAAGTCATAAGACTGCTTTTTTTCCCTCTCTTAAAAGTAATGTCAAGAGAGTCAAAATATAAAGTATGGTTACCTGGAAAGACTGTGCACTTATTTCATTAAGGCGGTTACTGCCCCAAACATACCAGGAAGTATTTCAGACAAATTTCTTTCAGCTCTGGCTGACTTTCCACATTTTTGCCCAACCAGAGGCCTCTCACTCAGGTGCACATTCTTTCCATTCAGTCAACAACTGCTTGTTTTAACCCTCTCCCATGGTTCCTCATGCTACTAGCTCTCAAAGTGTTTAAATAAACCTGTTCTTATTGAGGAGCCAATTCCCATGAACTTTATTTAGAGAAACTGATCTGGACCGGCTCACTGTCACATCCATGTGCCGGCCCCGCTTGGACATCCATGTCATTCACCACAATTTACTCTGATGAACTCTTGGCTGTTTCCAACATTAAATTCCCCAAGCAAGAATTAAGATGTGACACTATGGTCACCTCTAAATATACTCAGGTGTGAACAGAAAATAATAGAAAACCTAGACGTTTTAGAGGTGAGTCAAAATGATGGTGTGATTCCATGTCGTTTCCTTCATTATTGATGACAATCAATACATAATATATTATCAGTATGTTATTGATGACGATCAATAATGCAGGGATGCTCATACCATACCCAAAGTGGGGCACTGAATTCTTAAAGCTGGGCATAAAAGGAGAGATACAAATGCATGCAAGGCAAAGGCAACTAGGGTAGGGAAGGGACCAGAAATCGTGTCCCAGAAACAAGGCAATTTAGAGAAACATGAGGTTCTCCTTTCGGTATCTGGAGCACTGCTACCAGGTAGAAGAGAGTTTAGACCTGTTCTGTGTAAGCACAAGGAGTTCAGCTAGGACCAGCAGGCAGATGCTATCTGGACACAGACTTTGTTCTAAATATTTCTAAGTCTCAGAAGTGCCCTGAGATTGAATGGACTTCCTTGGGTGTGATAGTGAGTTCACCATCACTGAAGGTGTTCAATTATACTGTGGAAGATCACTTAGCAGTGATGCTACAGAGATTAAACCATGAGAAGGTGTGGTCTCTAAGGTAACTTTCACTTGTGAAACTAAGGCAAGACTGGATCAGTGACACCAAGGCAACAGATGGTTTTTTTTAAAAAAAAAAACAAACAACAAAACATTCTAAGACTTATTTTGATAATTCACACATCATATCCTCATCCTCAATCCTAAGAGAAAGGGGCACTTTAGAGTGTGAAAAGACCATCTTCATCTTCTCTTCCGTCGAGGACATTTTTACCTTCTCCAACACTGTCTAGCCTGTAAAGAGAGAAGAGAGGCTGATGATGAGAAACACCAAGACCGGGAATGAATGGATGCTGCTAGATTATAAAACAACTAATCAAGGGCTGTTAGAGTTAAAAGGACTCAGGGTCCATCCAGTCCAAGCCTCACATTTCACAGATGGGAAAACTGAGGCCACAGGGGATAAAGGGCTTTTGCCAATCTATTATAATAAGGGGATTTAAAGTTTCTGTATTAGCAAAGTATAAAATTATGATCTAAATGTGTTTATTTACCAAGAGGATCTCCAAGTATGACTTTGAAAAGTTACCTTGCTAACCTTCAGTTTCCCTACGTGTTAATATTTACTTGTTAATATAGATATTGTGGTATTGATGCAATTTTTTTTTGATGCAATTTTTAAGTGAAAGCAAGGTCTTCATCACAATTTACACCAAATCTTTTCATTTCTTTACCAAAAAGCTATACAACAGGACAGATATCCAAAATCCCTTTCCAGAGACTTCAAATTATTTAAAAAACAAAACAAAAAACTGCTCCCATGGTCTAATTTGCCAGAGGAATTAAATCCCAGGAATGATACTATACATGTTTTTTCATTTTCCATACTGCCAACTCACCTCTCAGTGAACTCCAGTTTAACAATGACCTTTTAAAGTGAGTCACCCAGAGTGGAACAAATAATGGGTAGAATGACATATCACCTTCTTTCTTTTGCATGTCATACTTCTGTTAATGCAACCTGCCACTGTATTTGCATTTTGGACAAATATCACAGTGTTAACCAAGACGGAGGTTAAGGTGAGCTGAATCACCACATCTTTTCCACCTCTAATGCCACATCTCTCCAACCGTGTATTTAATCAGAATACAAACACAAGTCATTAAACCACTGAGTAGTATCTAATCATTTGTAACAGCTTGTACAATCATTACAACAGTCAGTCATGCAAGATGAATTACCTGGTGTGTTTCTGGACACAACTGGTTTCCATGACTTTCCCTGAAAAGACAAGGCCAGGTTAGAAGCGGAGTAGCTGCGTTTATGTGAAATGCTGGGGGAAGGACGGAGCAACATTATGAAGAGCACAGGTGGTCCAAAGGTGGGAACTTAGGAACTGGATTTGGCAGAGAAAGCCACTCCTTTCCCCAGATCAGATGATTGCTTCTTTAGGCCCCTAGTTACTGCTCATCAATCACAGAGCTGTTCCAACATCGTGGGCAATGGTGTTAAGCTGCTTTATTCTTTTTTTTTTTTTTTTTTTTTGGCCGGGCTGTGAGGCTTGAGGAATCTTAGTTCCCCGACCAGGGATTGAACCCAGGCCCCGGCAGTGAAAGTCCTAACCACTGGAGTGCCAAGGAATTCCCTGAGCTGCTTTATTCTTGAGTTATTTGAATTCAAGTAACTCACTTGGGTTTTAAAACACTTCCTTAGGACACGTACCCATAATTTCCCAAACTGTAACATGCCTTTGTATGAAGGTTAATGGCAAACTTCCACTAAGCTCCAAATTTCCTTTTGCAGTGTTCACTAGGGATAGATGTGGAGACACACGACTTTCACTGTTGCTCAAACAGGCTGAGATGGTTACTACTAGTCAGAGCTCCTCACTTACTACCAGTTTCTGTTAATGACTACAGAACAATTTTTTCCCCATTTTTACAGGACCAGGTGCTACGTGCCTGTACTTGGCATGAAAACTATAAACCCCGGTTCATGATTTCTTTTTGCAATGTTTTAAAACTTTTTTTTTTTTGAAGGCAGGGGAGGGCAGATACAAGGTCATGGACCAGCTCAAGAATCTAATGACAGCTATGGACCCTGTCCTCTGAAAACTGCAGATATGAATGTACAAGTGCTTTTGCACACGATTTTAAGGGATTCACTGGTCCCCTGAGGTCCATCTGTGGACCCTAGGTTAAGAAGTTTTACTTTAAGGGAACAAATAAGAAGACCAGGGTGATTCACGGCTCTCTTCTTGGGGCATTCCTAGCCAGAGGAAGAGGCTGGGTCAGGGTTTCCTCCACCCCAAGACGGTGATAAGAATAGTACTTCCCACTTAAGGCAGTCAGGAGCATGAAACGAGTTAGATATGTCAAGAATATAGCATCATGGGACTTCCCTGGTGGCGCAGTGGTTAAGAATCCGCCTGCCAATGCAGGGGACACAGGTTGGATCCCTGGTCCGGGAAGATCCCACATGCCGTGGAGCAACTAAGCCCGTGTACCACAACTACTGAGCCTGTGCTCTAGAGCCTGTGAGCCACAACTACTGAGCCCATGAGCCACAACTACTGAAGCCCATGCGCCTAGAGCCCGTGCTTCACAACAAGAGAATCTACCACAATGAGAAGCCTGTGCACCGCAACAAAGAGTAGCCCCTGCTCGCCGCAAATAGAGAATGCCCCCGCAAGCAGCGAAGACCCAACACAGTCTAAATAAATAAATAAATAAATAGATAAAATAAATTAAAAAAAAAAAGAATATAGCATCAGGACTGGCACAGAATAAGTGTCCAATAAATAAAGGTGCTCTTCTTTTACTTTTCTTTCCCAAAATATAAACTCTGTCAGGGGGATGATGCTCAAAGCCTTTAGCATCTTAGGGAGAATGAGTTTACCTCTAACCTCCTTGACGGGGATGATGAGGGCAATGATAGATGTGGGACTCTAAGGAATGGGGAAAACGGGCAGGAAGCAGAATCCATCCACTCCCAGATCCCCCTGGAGTTTCCAAAGCTCTGAAGGGCTTCATCCCACCTGGTCCTGCCCTCCTTACCTCGAAGGAAAAATGCCAGAAGCAATGCCAACAGCACAAATCCCAGGGAGGGAGCAATGATCTTGAGCAGGTTGTAGTTGTTGGTCATTTTTATCTGGTGAGACACAGGGAAGGCGACTGGGTCACTCATTTCTGAACAGCATCCTCCTGTGAGTTTCCCATCACTGGCCCACCATCCAGTGACCGGCAGCTTCACTGCAGCTCACCACCTTTTGCCCAATGTGTCTCAAGATCAAAACAAAGCCAGCCTTACGAATTAGACTTAAAAAAAAAAAAAAAAGTGGAAAATCTGAAACATTTTACCCAGACCCTTCCCTCAAATTTTCCTAAGTCTTAAACACCAGGCAGCAGGGCTGTGGGGTGTGAAGATTAAAAAAAATAACTGTCCTGTAAGCTGTGGCCTCCACTGTCAAATCTCTTTACTGGCCATCACCTAAATCCTTTCAGCTCTACCTACACCTGTGTGTTAGTTCTTTTCCTGGCTGACTTAGACTTCTAGAGGCAATAAGATGAAAGAGAAAGTGGAACTCAATTTCAAATTTTCTGCAGTGGTGGTTCTCAAAGTGTAGCCAGGGGACACCCCATGAGATCAAAATGATTTTCAGGACACATCATTTGCCATTTTTACTGTCATTCTTTCATGAGACATACAGTGAAGTTTCCCAGAGGTTACGGTTATGTGACATGTGATGTGAAGGTGTCAGTGCTCTGATAACATAATATGCAAGATACGAGAACCTCTATCTCCTATTGAGCCAGACATTAATGAGACTTGCAAAAATGTAAACCAATGCCACTTTTCTCACTTATATTTCTTCATTCAGGAAAATGTAGTAATTTTTCATAAAGTATTATTTATGTTAACATGTAATGGGTTTGTTATACTTTTTTAAATGAATTCACATTGTTTTTAACTTCTCAGTTTTAATTTTTACAAATGTAAAGGGGTCCTGACACCAAATAGTCTGAGAATCACCACTCTGCAGGCAGCATCTAGCTCCCTGGGGGCTACACCATCTCCCATTGGCCAGGCCAGGCTCCATCCCCTCAGCTTCCTATCCCTTCTCTAACAAGGCAGCAGAGGCAGGGCAATAATCTCTCTCTGAGGAGAGAGAAGGGGAAGAAGGAAGAATGAATGAGAGCTTCACTTTTCCCTTATACGTTGTCTATACTACCTGACGGTTTTACATGAAGCAGCTTGAATCACTTTCATAATAATACAAATGAATGAAGGATAAGCTCAGAAAATAAGAGGAACGCTGGTGACAGGTGTTGATTCTGTAGAATGTCACTAATTCTGGGGCAGCAGAGGGACCACATAATAATTTCAATGTTTTTGTTTATCCTTTTTTCTTTTCAAAGTGTCTGCACATATAGAAGTAACGATATCAACATTATTTCTGCCAAGACTACAAGTCTACAAATTCCTTCACTGTTTCATAACAGTTGCAATGTATTTTGCCCTTAGATAGATCTGCTTCCCCAGTCCATTTCCACAAACCTTTATTGTGGATTTTAAAACTGTAGGTCATATACTTCGAAATACTTCACAAAAATTTTTACCTGTTCTGATTCAAATCCATTTGGCACAAGAAATGGTGTCTCAGATGCTGGGAAGGAGAAAGAGAAGATAATGTTTATATTTCCTGTGGGAGAATAAAATGCCACATCCTGAAATAGACACTTCAGTTGATGTGTTTAATCTTTTTTTTTTTTTTGGGGGGGGGGTTTATTTGTGTTTATTTAACCTATCTTCCCTTTGATAAACATGCTTTTTTTTTTTTTTTTTAAGACTTTCTTTAGAGCAGTTTAAAGTTCACAGCAAAAGTGAGGGGAAGGTACAAAAACGACCCCTATAATTTCTAACCCCACACATGCATAGCTTCTCTCCTTATCAACCCCACCCCCCAGAGTGGTACGTTTGTTACAACTGATGAACCTAGATGACACATCATAATGACCCAAAGTCCACCATTCATATTAGGTTTACTCAGTGTTCTACATTCTATGGATTTGGACTAATGTACATTTATCCATCGTATGGTATCATAGACAGTATTTTCACTGCCTTCAAAATCCTCTGTGCTCTGCCTATTCATCCATCCACCCCCTCGCCAACCCCTGATCTTTTTACTGTCTCCATAGTTTTGCCTTTTTCAGAATGTTTTACAGTTGGAATCATACAGTACACAGTACGTAGCCTTTTTGGATTGACTTCTTTCACTCAGTAATATGCATTTGAGGTTCCTCCATGTTTTTTCATGGCTGGATAGCTCTTTTTAGTGCTGAATAATTTTTCACCGTAGATGTACCACAGTTTATTATTTATCCATTCACATACTGAAAGGCATCTTGGCAGCTTCCAAGTTTGGGCAATTATAAGCTGTTGTAAACATCTGTATGCAGGTCTCTGTGTGGACATAAGTTTTCAATTTCTTTGGATAAATACCAAGCAGTGCAATTGCTGGATCTTTGGTAAAAGTATGTTTAGTTTTGTAAGAAACATTGTCTTCCAAAGTGGCTGCACCATTTTGCACTCCCGCCAGTAATGATTGAGAGTTCTTATTGCTCCACATTCTCATCAGCATTTGGTGTTCTCAGTGTTCCAGATTTTGGCCACTCTAATAGGTGTGCAGTGGTATCTCAATGTAGTTTTAATTTGCCTTTCTCTCATGATATATGATGTGGAACGCCCTTTCATATGTTTATTTGCTATCTGTGTATCTTCTTTGGTGAAATGTCTGTTAAGGTCTCTGGCCCACTCTTTAATCAGGTTGTTTTCTTATTGTGGATTTTTAAGAGTTCTTTATATATTTCGGTCGAAAGTTCTTTATCAGATGTGTCTTTTGCAAATATTTTCTCTCAGTCTGTGGCTTGTTTTCTTATTCTCTTGATCCTTATCTTTGTCTTCAACGACATCTGCCAAGACATCATCTGGATCCAGGATTCCTCCATCTGTGTATTCTAAGTGATGAATCTTCACCCAGTACCCAGGATCGTGGTTACTCATCTCCTGCCCCTGCTGGCTCCACAGTCTCCCTCCACTCTCGTGTTTAATCTTTTAATCCCAACTTTCCTTTTTTTGCATAATTTATTTATGCACATTTGTTTTGGTATGTTTTTATCTAAAGCTCATCTGCTGTCCAGTATTATCCCACAGGAGCATCTCCATTTTATAGATGGGTAGAGTGAGGCCAGCAGGCAATTGAATCTAAATTTTCTTTAAGCCCCAGTAATGCATTCAGGACTTTTCTCCCGCAAGAAAACCTGTTAACAAATATTTATTAAGCATTTATTATAGGCCATGCACTATTCTAGCTGTACCATCGACCTTCTCGATGGAGTTTAGAACTTAGTACGGAAAAGCAAATTTAAACAAATAATGTAAATAGTTGAAAAAAAGCAATTGTGCAAAATTCTGGGAAGAAATAGTATAAGGTGTCAGAGGTACATCATAAGGATGGCTGACCGGTTCTAGAGGGTCACATCCTTGAGAATGTGAAATTTAAGCTGAGACACGGAGTCATGGATTTATAACTGATAGCTGAGTTCAACAAGGGAACCATACTGAGAATCTACCAAGTACTAAGCACAGTTCTGGGCACCAAGAATGCAGAGATGAATATGGCATGGTCCCACCCTCATGAAATTTACAGTACACTAGAGGAGGGAGACCAGAAGCTTATTTCAGCCTAACAGGGCAAAGGTAAGGATGCAGGATGGACAGGCTGCTGGGGAGGGTGGGCAGAGGGAGAGGCACTTAGCCCTATGGTAGTTCAGTGAGTGCTATCAGAATTAAGCTCCATGAAGACACTGTCCCTCCGTGCCCGCCCAACAGTGGGACTCCAACACTGCCTGGCACATACTTGGTGCTCAACAAATGTTTGTTGAACGAGTTAACACCTGAACTGAGTTAAGGTTGTGTAACAATGAACAAAGCAAGATGGTAAAGGCATTTTAGGTAGAAGAACATCAGCAAAGCTATGGAAACATGAAACAGGATGGTTCCCATTCAACTGGCAAGCATCTGTGAAGGTGTAAAATGAGAAGTGGGGGGTGGCAGGGGATGGCATGGAGATGGGCAGGAACCAGTCACGGAAGGCCTTTTGTTTCATGCTGCTAAGTCTCCCTTTAGTTCTGTAAGCAGTGGGAAACCACAGAAACGTTTCAAGCAGGTTATGATCCAGTTAGGAGGATAAGAGAACAGCCAAGAAGAGATTACTATCTATCTGATTCCAGGTCTGAAATTCAGAGCTGGAAGCGAAGGGAGAGAGACAGATTCCAGAAATGCTTAGGAGGGAGATCAAGAGGATACGGACATTGAAGGTGGGGTGAGAAAGAGCTGAGTCTTAGGTAACTCGAAGTTTCCTCCTTGCGAAAGTGGGCCATTGCCTGAACTGTCCCCCTAGGACTGGGAAGAGCAGACGCAGCAAGGCAGGGGACAGAAAGGCAAGGAGCTCAGATTTAGAGTCGCTGAGCGTAAGGTACCAGAGGGACACTGCAAACCCTATTTGCGTAATAAACAGTTGACTGATTTGAATCTGAATCAAACTCAGGAAAAGGTTGGAGCTGGAGATACTGATTTGGGAGTCATCAGGATCCAGGCAGCAGATAAAAACCTCAGAGTGTGTAAGAAACCCAACGGCTACATGTCCAGAGAAAGAGGGGAGCAGGAATCCTGAGAAACCCTAGCACTTAGAAGGTAGGCAGAGGAGGTGGAGGAGAAGGAAGACGAAACACAGCAGGGAGCAGCGAGTGAGAGCAGTGTCCCGGGGCCAGGGCAGGGGAGAATGTCCAGGAGGGATGTCACGTCATGTGTGCAATAAAACCTTCCCATAGAAGCAAAACACAAAGCCACACACAGAGGAGGCCCGAATGTAACAAATAGCTAGGGTAATAATTACTGAAATTGATCGCTGTTTCCCCCAAGCTTCTCTGCACTCAAGGCAAAAGGAGAAACGTGACAGGTTTTGTAAGGCTCATAATTTGGTACAAGAGAGCTTACTTGTTCTACAGGGAAAGTGACTTGTTGAATGCCAAGGAGCATAAAACTCAGAGGGGGAAATTCAGCATGTTTTCATATCCTACAACTTAGTTAATGTTGTTTTTCTCTCAGCTATTATCCCCTGGAGCTGGAAACTGCAGGAAAGTATTCAAAATTCCTACCCTGTTCTGTCAAAATCCTGCTGTATCACAATCATTTGTGATGGGTAAGCCTGAAATTGAAACCATCAAAGAGAAAAGCCAGCCTGGGTCATTTCTGTCAGAGCTAATCTGTAGTTTAAATTGGAGTCGTCTAAAGGGAGACACATTTTGCAAACACAAACCCTGCTGAGTGATACAAGACAGCACTTTTTCTTCTCCTTCTCCTCCTCCTTCTTCTGAAAATGCCAGAAGCCCAAATGGAAGTACTCATAGGGCTGCAATGTTATACACCAAAGAGCAACAAGAAATACACATTGGTGGTTGGCTTTTCTTCCTTGTGAAAAGTAGCAATGCCTGCGGCCGGGGGATAGGAGTTAGACAAGTCCAGGTTATTGGTTTTTGTGTCCTCTGTGTTCTGCTGGCCATTACATTCTCAAGGCCCTGAACGCTGCCACGAGCACATTCAGGCAAAGGCAGAGCCTCCCAGAACTTGCAAGAAAAGCACTTCTGTGAGAGAGGAATGGTAGTGGGTTGAATATTGTCCCCACGCCCACCCCCCGCAAATCATGTCCAAGTAGAACCTCAGATTGCAACCTTATTTAGAAATAAGGTCTTTACAGATGAAATTAGTTAAGGATCTTAAGATGAAATCATCCTAGATTTAGGATGATCCTAAATCCAATGGCTGGTACCTTTACAGGAACAGAAGAGGACACACAGAGCCACACACAGAGAAGGTCATGTGAACACGGAGGCAGAGATGGGAGTGATGCTGCCATAAATCAAGGAATCCCTGCGGCACCAGAAGCTGGAAGAGCCAAGGAAATATTCTCCTCTAGAGCCTTCAGAGAGAGTAAGGCTCTGCTGACACCTGGATTTCAGACTGCTAGCCTCCAGAACTGTGAGACAATAACTTTCTGTTGTTTTAAGCCACCTTGTTTGTGATAACTGTTACTGCAGCCCTGGGAAACAGATACAGGTATTAAAGGAAACTGACGTATGAAGAATGAGAGTGGCCTTCCATGGGGGAAACCAGCCTAAGAAAGAATAAGGAAATGGGTGCTGAGCACACATAAGATGACTAAATGGAATCGAAAGGCCTGGCATTAAGCTCAAAAGAGCATTAATCTAATATATTATTACTAGCATTCCACTGAACATTTAATCCTCAGGAACAACCCTATGGGGCAGTCAGGCCATATTGCCAGTGAAAAAACTAAGGTTTGGAGGGTTGAGCAATGTGATGAAGGTCAAATAGGTCGTAGGTGGTGGAGCTAGAATTTGAACCTGTCTGACTGACATCAACACCTATGCTCTTAACAACCTTATTATACTGGAGTTCGAGCATAATTGTACCACGTAAATAGCATGTCCCACTGAGGCAAGAAGGAATGCTCAGTATAATGATTTGCACTGAATCTAGAAAAGTGATGGTCCAGAGCTGTGGTCTCCAGAGTGGGCTCAGCGCTCACCTTGACTGTGCAAGGCCATCCACTGGGAGTGGGGGAAATGAGAGCTTCTGTTTACATTTAATTAAATTGAATCCTTGCAACATTTATTCTGGAGGGATATATTCCAACATGTACATGTTAGTATGGAGGTGTATTTGAACAAATTATCAATAAGTGTTTTACCACTAATAATACATTTTTAGCCTGGTCAAGAGAGGAAGAATGAGTCACTTGGAGACTATGGTAGACAAAGTAATGAAACCCAAAGGTGTCCATGTCTAATCTTCAGAATTTGTGATATGTATATGTACGGCAAAAAGAGACTTTGCAATGCGATCAAGTGAAGGCTCTTGAGATGGGAAGATTATCCTGCATTATCCAGTGGGCCCAATGCAATCACAAGGATCCTTACAAGAGGGAGGCCAAAATGTCAAAGCTGAGTAGGTGAAGATGGAAGAAGAGGTCAGAGAGAAAGAGGGATTTGAAGATCCTATGTTGCTGACTTAAAGATGGAGGTAATGGGCTGAAAGCCAAAGAAAGCAAGTGACACGCAAAAGCTGGGAAAGGCAAGGAAATTGATCCCCCCCCAGACAATTCAGAAGGAATACAGCCCCACCAACCCCTTGATTTTAGGACTTCTGACCTCCAGAACTGTAAGATTAATCTGTGCTATTTTAAGACACTACCATTCAGGTAATTTGTAATAACAGCAACAGAAAACTAACACAGAGACACTGGCCTCCAAGACAACAGTGGCTCTGGGGATGGACACATGGGATGAAAGGAAGATTGCCTTTTTATTTAAAAGTTTTTTGTACGCTTTGTAGTTTTGTCATGTAGGTGTAGTATCTATCTTAAAAAAAATTAGTTAAATTGCAAGAACAACAACAAAAGAATCTTAAGATTAACCATGCTTTTCCCAGGTCCATGTACTCACCAATGCTTCTGATGAATATCAGATTTTCCTACAAGGTGAGAATGTATTTATATTAAAAAAAATATTAATACCTAAATAGGGACCCCTTGGCAGCTAGAGTTCTCACTGTAAATTAGTAAATTGGCTTGCTGGTTTAATTTTAGGCTCTTGAGTTCTGGGTATACATGGGTACTCTGAAAAATGGAATTTCTGTAAAAAATTAACCCCAGACCTCAGAGCACAGTGAGGCTGCCAGTCGGCCTCCATCATGCTTTACCACCACTAAGTATTTCCCCCAGACTTCCTGGCTCTGTGATCTTGGGCAAGACATTTCCTCTCTCTGAGCCACAGTTTATTCATCTGAAAATGCTGCTATTTCACCAACTGATCTCCTATGTCTTTTTTAACCTTTATATCTCTGGATAACTTTTTACAAAGTATTTGAATGACCTGAGAAAATTATCATTACATAGTAATTTTTTTAAGGATATAAAGCTATACTTAGTGTAGGGAATGAATATGTAAATACTTCAAAATATATATATATAAACACATGTATACCTCTTGTTCCCCAAAGAAAACTAAAAAGAAATCCAGGCTGAATACACCTGACTTTGAGTGGAAATATTGTAGGCAATTCAATTTTTTTTATTAATACTTTTGTATGATTTCTAGTTTTCTCAAATGTGAAAACTTTAACTGTAAAATATTCCGTGTATCATGTGTTAATTACTGGAAACTCTGCAGGATGACTTAGTGAAGGGCAAACTGTTAGGGGTGTGTCATTTCTCTGAAGCAAGGCCACAGTGACATTCTAAGTGAAACTTTGAAGACCGCTGTTAGAAACTCATTCACCCGCAGCCAAAGAAGGGTTTTGTGGTGCTATTAGAAAAAGGCACCTCCTAAGATCTAAGAGTACTGAGGTATGAAGATGTAACAGGGTATATATATTAGTCATTTTTAAAGGTCAAAAACGGTTTGTTTTTTTTAAAATAATGAGTGCATATAAAAACTGGTGAAATCCAAGTAGAATTTATAGTCTAGTTAATTGTATTGTACTGATGTAAATTTCTTCATTTTGATAATGTACTGTAATAGTGTAAGATGTTGCCACTGAGGGAAGCTGGAGGAATCTGTAGCTCTCTCTGTACTATTTTTGCAAGTTTGTGGAAGTCTACAATTATTTCAAAATAGAAAGTTTTTAAAAATTAGTTTAAATATCAGCCATTTCATATAGTTCAATCTAATCTATGCATGACACGTAGTAGCTTTGCAGTAAAGACTTGTTGAACAAAAATGTTGAATGAACTTTAAAGCAAGTTTTAAAAGACTATAGAGAGAATGATTTTGTAAACAATTTGAACATTTTTATGAAAAATAATAATAGATGTGACTATGCTATTAAGAACAAAAAATGACCTGAGAGGATATAGCCCAAACTGTTACAGTATTATCTCCTCATCTCAATCATTTGGGGCGGGGGCTGGGTGGAATGTTTGGAATACAAGGAACTTCAACTTTATAGTGTTTTAACTTTTTATTTTACAAGAGCATGTATTTATTTCGTAACATGAAAAATAAAGTTTAAATGTTAACAGTACGGCATGAAAACACCATCTTTCCCTTCAGAAGACTTCTCATCTAGTAGGGTAGGGGGCAATGTTCAGTGTACACTCAGGAAAACAAACCTATCCAAATAAATTCACATCTGCCCTTTCTAAGGAATGCATCCGGTATCTGGATGGTATAGATCAAGGGCTGCAAATGACAGCCTAGGGGCCAAATCCAGCCTTGGCCTGTTTTTGCACAGCCTCAGAGCCAAGAATCCTTTTTAGATTTTTAAATGGTTGGGAAAAAATCAAAAGAAGCAGAAGAACTCATAACACATGAAAACTGCAGGTACTTTATATTTCATTGTCCATCAGTACAGTATTATTGAAGCCTAGAGACACCATTTGCACGTGTGTTATCTCCGGCTGCTCCTGCAGTGTTAGGGCAAGGTCGAGTAGCTATGACAGAGACAGCACGGCTTGTAAGGCCTGAAGATGTATTATCTGGCCCTTCATAGAAAACGTTTGCTGACTACTGGTAAGTGAGTCCACATGCAGAAACAATGCCCATGGAGTCAGGGAATTAAATGTGTTCTATCTGAGTATAATTTTGAAAACCTTCAGACCTTCACACCCTAGGGTGATGAGAGACTTCCCTTCAAGGTGATTTTATACCTGAGGGAGTAGACTGGACCCCACTCTCTTACTCAAATAAAACCATGTGCTTTGTGCAATTCTGGAATGGCACTGAATTTTTAGGGTAGATAATCTTTTAAGAATCTGTTTTGAATATTGCCCATTTCCAGCCCATTAACAGAAATGTGCTTCAAAACTCCTAGAACCTCCCTCTCAGAATCAGTTTACTGAGCACTATCACAGGCCGGGCATAGTGATGAGCACTTCATGTACATTATTTCACTTTAATGCTTACAAAACCCATTTTACGGATGTATAAACTGAGGCTGAAAGTTTAAATCACTCATCCAAGGTAACACGGACAATAAAAGGAAATTTGAACTCAACTCAACTCGGAATGACTCAAAAAATCATGATGGTAACCTCTCTGAGAGGAAAGAAAAAGAGCATATTAAAATCCTATTTGCAAATGTGAACTCTCTAACCAATGGGTTTCATGCCAGAAATCACTTGGAAATAAGAGCACTATCTTCTCAGTGGGTACATTTTAAAACTCATATTACATATGTTGACTCATCACTGAATTCATAGACACTGGGACTCATCGGTCTCTACTTTTAAAACAAATTTAGTTTTGAAATAAGTCAATTCAATGATATAATCTTAACACAACCTAGAATTTTAAAAGTCAGAACTTCAAGCCTTCAGAGAAGTTTCTTTCCTTTCCTAAGTAGCAGCTGGCTTATGCTGTCCCCTTGTGGCTTACTTGTGGTATGGTCTTAAAAATCCAAAGAACAGCAAAAGGATCCAAAAGTCTGAATGTTTTAGATTTGAAAGGAATTCAAAATTATCTCCTCTGATTCCCTTTTTTTAATCAAGAGAAAAATTAAAATCTAGAGAGACAGTTTCATTTGCTCAAGGTTTCACAGTAATAAGTAACAAAGGAAGTGACCAGAACCCATACTTCCTGACCTCACCTGGCAGCGCTAAAGCAGTTCTGGAATTTCAAAATACCTTTTGAAAATAGAAACAGGCATTTACTGAATTCACATACTTCCTTTAAATTTTGGAGACCCCTGCATGTTTTTGATATGTGGAACGATCAAAAAGAGTACGATGCACTTCAATCAATCAATCAAGAGAGCATTACATACATGAATCAGGTGTTCCTTAGCTCCAAGAGCAAAATTGGGTAGGGTCCATTTAATTTTGAAAGGAACCAGAGAGCAAATTGTGTTGGCACCCAAAGTGGTTCATAAAGGGGGAGGAATGATGCGATGACTTCACGTCTTACACAAGTGAGGTAACAGAAGGAAACCAGAGACTCAGAACACCATTGTTTGAGAGTCACCCAGTTCTAAACTGTGTCTCAGCCTTCCACTGCCTTCAAGGATGCCCAGCAGCACAAATGTCCTCATCATTGTGACAGCCCAGAGTCACCACCTCAGGCTACTTCTCCCATGTGCCAATCTCTGCGTGTCTCGGTGAAGCACAGACAAGACCTCATCCCTAATCCTTCCCCACTGGACTCCTCTGTGAGGGGCAATGCCTAGCACTGCTCTGCACACACCAGCTGATCCCTATGTTTTAATTGAGGGAGGGGGCAAGGTGCACATTTCACAAAGAACCCTCTGGATTATCAACAACAATAATAAATGGATACCATGTACCAAGCACTTACTCCATGGCCAGCACAGTGCAAAGTGTTTTCCATGTTTGATCTCAGAGCATTCTGCACTAGGTACCATTACTGTCCTCATCTCACAGCGGGAGTCCTGTGGCCTAGAGATGTCAGGCAACTGGCTCAAGTGACATAGCTAGGAAGGGAGAGAGCAAACCTCAGAGGCAGGATTACCTATCTGTAGAGCCCAAGCTCTTATCCTCTGGGCTCTATGGCCTTTGGGAAGTGTAGCAAGAGCTCACATACACTTGCTCTGAAAAGATCAGTGCTGGAGGGTGCATGACCATGCTATTTCATGGCACGGTGGGAAGTGGTCCTGTTGGAATGGAACTCTAGCCCTCCACTGCCTAGGTGGGTACAGTTTCTGAAAAGACATTCTAGAAATTATTATTATTGATGACAATGTTAAGCATAATGGAAGCAGCTAAAAACGCACAGAGTACTTTCACATTTATTATCACATTTGAACTTCAAAATGAATCTATGAGGTAAATAAACTTGGGCAGAATTATTGAAAGGGGAGGAAACTGAAGCCCAGAGAGGTCTCGTATCTTGCGCAAGGCTGCAAAGCTAGTGCTGATTGCTAGTAAATGGTAGAGCAATGACGTCTGATTCCAAATTCCACTTCTGTTTCCCTCTTCTGCTTCTGGGCATCACAGGAGTCAATAGTCCACAAGTGTGGGTAGGTTCTTGCCAAAGGGCACTGGTACCTTTATTCATTGACTTGTTCGTAGTGGGGAGAACAGCTACCTCACCTCATCACAGAGCTCACTGAGGTTTATCTATTGATCCTACCCTCCTGTGAAACCGGAGATGTCTCCAGCGCCTGACTTTGTGTCCGAGGGACATTTTGGTCCACAGAGCGGTCACCCAGCTCACCTGGGTAACCATTAGTGAGGACCCATCTTAGGGCCAGCTCCGAGTTCTATTTTCAGTGGATGGTACCTTACTTCACTTTCATTTTCTGTTCACCTTACTATGGACATGCCTCTCCTAAAGCTTGGCAACTTTCTTTTGTCTTATTTGGTTACCCTTTCTGAAGGTGAGTTGTTAGATGCTAGAATTACACGGATTCAATCCCAACTTTATTAATGGAAAAAAAACACGTTTGTACGGTTGATAGATGTAACACTATTGTGAGAAACATCATGAGAATCCACTTTTTGTCCTTTTCCTTCATCCCCAGACTTCCAGCCTACCAACTGATTCCAGCCTGCGAACAGCACTGGGCATGAAAGATAAAACAAATAGGCTACTGCCTCGCGAAAGATGTTGACTTTGAAATCAACTGCATCCAATTTCTTTCCTCCTAACAACGGCATTTGTGAGTGAAAATGAGCTTTGCTTCATTCCCCTGCCTTCGTCTGTTCCTTCTGCTAAACTTGCACTGAGAATGACGACTCCTCCTACAAGTTCTTTATGCCCTTGATCAACTGAGGACCCAGAAAGTGTCAAGTTCTGACAGGACTCAATTTTGACTTCAATGAAACAGTGCAGCAAAGGGGAAAGAGCTCTGATTTGGGACCCAGAAGAGAGTCCTACGTGGGACTTACTTCCTCTTCTCTTTGAAATTTTTTCGTGCTTTTGTGCTTCAGTTTCCTTCCGTGTAGAACAAGGACAGTCGACTACACCAGCAATTCCTAAATGCCTTCCTGGGGCTAGGGCTGGGCTTCAGGTTCTTGGACCCACCCCAGAGGTCCTCATTCTGCAAGGCTAGGATAGAGTAGGGCCATCTATGCTTTGACTAAGCTCTCTGTGGTTCCAGCCCATGGCCAGGTCTGGCATAGACAGACTGGATGATCTCAGAGTTCAAGGTCTTGGTTCCCCCAGTCTTCTCCTACCTCCCTGGGAGGTCAGCGTGAGATCTGATTGCTCTCCCACCTTCATTTATGCCAGCCTAACTCCCCTGTCTCCTATCTCCATTTCTAGACCAAACCCTACCTCTCCCATTTTTGACGGACCCCCTCCTCCTATAACAGTACAAGCCTCCTCCCTCTACCCTGCCTCCCCTCTAAATATTCACCCTCCAACTCCTTGAAAGAACGCCTAGCATTTATTCTCTCACAATCGCTCAGCGTTGGACTTCAGGGTGTCCATCCACAGAGCTCACCCTGTTCGTTTAGCGGTCCTCCGGCCACAGTTCACAGCTACCTATCTAGATGCCACATCTGACCGGTATTTAGAATTCCGTCATATTTAAGTACACACCCCATAATCTTTGTCTCCTGGACCACTTCCTACCTCTGCTGTCTCTCTAACTGGCCCCCTGGGCCAGCTTTTCTGCCTCTACTACACCCTCTCCCAATGGAGTCATTCCTGTAAGGAGGTGGGGTGTCTGCCTTCATCCCACCCTTCCTCTCCCACAATATCTTCAGACGATGCCACAGGAGTTTCAATGATGCCTTCTGCTAATGAGACAATAGAATCAAGTGTTTAAGAGCTAATTTTCAAGAGCCAAGAGACCTGGGGTTCCAACTCTGGCAAATGTCTTAACCTTTGCAAACCTCAGTTTCTTCTCCTTTACAACGAAGGCAATAATAGAATCTTCCTCACAGATCTGGACGATGCCTCATGATAAGATAATGCACTGAAAGCATGGAGCCCAGCCCTGTCCTATAATAAGCACTCAGTAACTGTCATATTATATCGATAGGCCTGAACTCTCCCTCATGAGATAGTACGTATGAAAGTTTTGGTATAGGGGCAACTCCTTATTCAGCACAGTAATGATTCTTTGATCACAGGAGGTGCCAATCATCAGACACCCAATCCCCACCGAGACATCCATAAGTCCGCCCAGCCCCACATTTCCAACGGCCTGTTAGACATTTCCCAGGGGCACTTCAAAGTCAAGATCGTCCAAATAAATTTCACTCTTCCTCCTGGGGTTCCTTTACCAGTGAATCCATCACATCGAGCTGATCTCCCAAGTGCGGAGAACCAGTCATCCTTCCTTATTACTCCAGTCAATTAGTCCTCTCAATTCAAAGTCCTAAATGGCTCTGACTCTGTCCCTTCACTGCTGTCACTGCTGCCATCATCCTAGTCGAGACACTCACCTCCTGCCTGAGTTATTGCAGGAACCTCTCTGCCTCCAGCCTTACTCCCCTCGAATACATCTTCCACACTCTTGCCAGAGCAATTTTTCCTAAAACAGAGCTGAAAATGCCATTCCCGACTCCAAAAACATGACTGGATCTGTGTGACCCTGGAATGAAATCTAAATTCTTCAGCCCATCAATCAAGTCCTTTAAGAACCTAGGCCACTCCTAGCTTCCTGTCTCCATTAGATTAAACTAGACTCTTAAACAATCGCCAAAGATTTCATGCTATTATAAGTCCCCCTATTTTTGCTCATGCTGTTCTCCCTGCCTGTTCACCCTTCTCTGCTCAATGAGATGTTCTCATCCATGAAGAACCAATTCAAGGATCATTGAGTGAAATCATCCTGGCCTTTCTTTCCAAGTTAGAATCCTTCTCTCCCTTCTTTGGGCCCCCAGGGCACCTTTTCATACTTCTATCCCAAAACCAAGCTCACTGGATAATTGTTTGCTCTACACAAGCCTGTCTATCCCACCCCTTTAAGAACAGAGCTCAAGACTTCCTCATTTTTATATGTTCTGGGCCCTGCAGAGGGAAGCACCCAGGTAACCCATGTTTAATGAATGACAGATTTGAAAGGCCTTTACCAAATATCATGTGACCTATTTCCATGTATCCAAACCAAATGCCAAGGTAAAGATATAAAATCTCATCTCCAACCATTTTTCCCTCTGAGAATCCTTTGATTCTATGGCAAGGCCAGCTTGCTCTGGACCATGAAGCTTGGGCTGGTTTTCTAAAACAGAAAGATACAGTAAGAGAACAAGAACTCCTAAAAGCACCCCATCCCCACTCCCCCACCATCCAACCCTGGGATGGAGAAAATGCTACTGTAAGAATCTCAAAAAAGGAAATTATGACTATTACCAGAGCAATGTTCATTTTTTTCCCAGTTTTCCTGGGTTGACAGCCAAGTCCTCATGCATATTTGGGGGCATTAAATTTGAAATTATTTCACAGCTTGGACTTCATGCTGTTGATGAGTATAATGACCCACCTGGGGGCTGAGAAAAAGTGAATCCTAATACTTGAGGAGCAAATAGGAAAATCTGCCCTCAGGGAAGCTCTGTTGAGAGATAGTGGCTGATAGTCTTGGGACAAAGGTTAACTGTACGTGGGATCAGGAGAACTGGCCTCTGGTCTCAGCAACCTCCCTATCACTGCAAGCCCTCTCTCAACTCGCTGGCCTTTGCTGGGCCTCAATTTCCTATCAGTTTTCCACTGACAACACCTCCCCAAGAGTTCACAGGCCCAAATTTAAAACCTCTGAAACCCGTGTAAGAGTCTCAGCTCTCCCTCTGCCTCACTGTGTGATCTCAGAAAAGTCACTCCACATCTCTGAGCTCCATTTCCAGGCAGCCACAGAGTGGAGGTGAGGATTTGACACCCTTGCAAGGGCTTCTTCAGGTGATGTCTGCAGACTAAACACCTTCAAAGCAGAGAAGGGCAGCGGAGCAGGAGATACATACTTGGAGGTGTCTAATCAAATAAATAATACAAATCAGGAAGCCCTTGCATGGCAAACTCGACCACAGCTCTTTTTCAAGCAAAGCTTGATTCCTGAGCCTAAATTATAGAGTGAAGCCTCCCTAGATTGAGTGATGTGAGAAGGACAAAACAACTGAGAGGCATCAGAAGATTAAAGATGTCCACCAGAGGAACAAAACCCATAACTGAGAGTTCCACAGAGCCATGTAATAAGCAGCCAGTGAAAAGCTTTCAGAATCAGATTTATTTTAATAGTGAGTTGAGAATGACTGCCATGATATTTTTTAAAAAGCTTTTGTCACTTCCCCAAGTTTGCAATTTTGCCACTCATCAGCTGCTTTCCTGGTGCGATTAGAAGTTAAAAAAATCATAAAACCAAAAAGTGTCTCTGCCACGTATGTGAGGGTTTATTCTCTAATGTATTCATTGGTCTGTGTGTCTGTCTTTGTGCCAGCGCCATACTGCTTTGATTATTGTAGCTCTTTAATATGTTTTGAAATCAGAAAAAAAAAAAAGTGTCTCAGTATTTGGAAGGAAGCGAGTCAGCTGGGAGCTGGTAGATGTGGCCTCTTGCTCCCAGCTGGCCTGGCCAGAGAATGAAGGTGTGTGAGTAGGAAGATCAGCAGAGATGCAGCGAGCAGAGGGGATCAGAATCCGTCACGAGGTCTGTCATTTACTAGCCAGTAATTATGGACCAGACATTTTTCTCATGCATTGCCTCACTTAACAGCCTTATGAACCATGTACTATTATCTCCATTGTACATTTTGAGGAAACTGAGATTTCGAAAAGGCTAGAACAAGAACCTGAGATTCTAAAAGAAAAAAATAAAGCATAAAACGTTAGAGCTGGCATATAACCCTCAGCCTTCACATTCCCCAAATGAGGTCTTTTAACCCCCACCTCAGGCTACCGAGAAAATGTGAGGAGAAAGGACTAGAATAAAAGGATTTGGGATGTTATTGAGGCACTAAAAGTGAGGCTGAGGCATAATCTGCAGAGGATTTAATCCCAAACCACCCGATTTTATTTAGGAAATGACATGGTGATGTGGGTCTCCTCACCCTAGCTTCAGAGTCCTTACCCAATAGAGATGTTGGGTCACTAGGGAGCAATTTGGGACCATTTCACACATTCCTGCAGCCAAGCAAGAAATGAAATTAATCCTCAGGCTAGAGGGACTGATTTGAGTTCCCAGCTACCTAGAGGCGTAAGAGTTCGTATTCCCCTAACAGGCTGCCCTTAGCTGGGGGGAAGAAACCTATGAGAATTTTTATTGTTGTTATTGTTGTTTGTGTTTGAATTATGGTTCCTAATCATTTGGAGCTTTGCAGAATTCTTGGAGAATCTAATAAAAGTTCTATACTTTTTCCCCAGGAAAATGTGTGTGCACATATACACATACAACTATATATATATATATATAATTTCAGGGGGGTTCTTGTCCCCCCGCCAAGTTCATCCACAGACAACTCCACTTAGGAGTCCATGTACACATTTTAATAATATCCCTGGAAACTGGGTGTGATCCCACCTATCTCTCTGCACTGCTGTGTGATCTTGGGCAAATCACTCCACATCTCTGAACTCTGTTCCAGGCAGCCAAAGAGAGGAGGTAAAGAATTGCCATTCCAGGTAATGCTAATTTTAGGGAATAATAATTGTAGCAAGATCCACTAGAACAATTTAAAGCAGCCGTCAACCATGGAAGCCTGGCCATCCAAAAATTACATGAAGACATGAGGAAGGAATTGGGAATATTTAGCCAAGGTAAGAAAAAGCCCACAGAAGCATGTAGGTTCTCTGAAATGGGTTGAAAGCATTTTTATGCAAATGAAGAAGTAGTTTTATTCTCTAAGTGCTTCCAGAGGGTAGATGGGGTGGGGGCAGCCTAGCAAGGGGTCAGAATGGCATCAGAGTTGAGCAGAGAAGGATTAAATCCAGGTCCATCATCTACCAGACAAGATACGTAACATTCATGGACTCTAAAATGGAGGTGATAATGGTATCTATCTCATAGGATTTTGTGAAAAATCAAATGAGGTAATGCATGTAAAATGAAGAGTGTTGAAACAAAGACAGACCTCAGTAGGTGTTAGCTTCTCTAATAAACTCCCTGACCCTCCATTTCTTTATCTGTAAAATGGGGATAATACCCATACCTGGCTAGAAGGTCACTGTTAGATTTAAATAAAACAATACAAGTTAAAACCCTTATACAGCACCTAACACCTAGCTAAATCCTCAGTATGTATTATAAATGTTTCATTACAAAAACCGATGGAAAAAAAGGATGGTAAATGACAAGAGCATGATATTTTATTTCAGACTGGAAGGTAAGGCAAAATAAAATAATATCTAAGAGTATGGAATCAGAGCGAGACTTCCTGGATCTGGCACGCAACAGCTGTGTGGCCTTGAAAAAGCTATGACAAATAGAGATTGGAGCATCTGGTAAGAGGGATTGAATTAAGTGGCCCAGGAGAACAGTTGACCCCATGCTGGCACATGATATGTGCTCAATAAACCCTGGCTTCTTCCACAACGAATAGATGTTACACAGAGACTGACAGACCTTCCTATAACCAGCTCCTCTTCAGGAGTGCCGCATATGGGTATGGGCACAAGTGTTCTCTCTCCCAGGATTTATCAAGCAGGAGTGAAATGAAATTATCAGGGATATTATAAAAGACGGTAAAACATCAGATGACCTTCTGTTCCCTTGCAATTCAGTGTAAAATAGTCCAAGATTTAAGTGGAATAAATGAAACATTTTGAAAACTCGTTGCCCATCCTTTGTCACTTTTCTAGTTGCTACCTTTTCTTCTGCCAGCAAATAGGCCCCCACCCTACCGCATCCCATGGACAAAGAAGGTTTGGATCATTGGCACCTTGTTATCAACATCCAGTCCAGGTTTCCCGTCCTCCCACTGTGTGAGTTAGTGCGTGCCAAAGCTTTTCAACATGAGATCACCCTTGCATTTCATCTTGATTTAGAGTCTTCCTTCAAAACCTATCTCCCTTCCACTCACTCTTGTCTGGACCCTCCAATTCCATCTTCCAAGCCTTTGTCAGTGATGTTACATTGCCTCCTTCACAGAGTTAAAGGATGGCTGTTTTCTGGCTAATAAACATAGAGAAAGACACTCCAACTCTCTGTTAATCAGAACAACAGAGAATGAGATGACATTTTCTTCTCCGGAGATTGAAAAAAATTAAACAAATGGTTATATCGAGTGTGGCGAGGATATGGGAAAGCAGATACTCTGTGGGTGGGAAGATAAATTAGCACAGCCTTTCCAGAGGACAATTTTGTAATAGCTATAAAATTTAGAAGCACACATTTCAGACTTCCCTGGTGGCGCAGTGGTTAAGAATCAGCCTGCCAATGCAGGGGATACAGGTTCGAGCCCTGGTCTGGGAAGATCCCACATGCCGTGGAGCAAATAAGCCCATGCGCCACAACTACTGAGCCTGTACTCTAGGGCCCGTGAGCCACAGCTACTGAGCCCAGGTGCCACAACTACTAAAGCCCGCACGCCTAGGGCCCGTGCTCCACAACAAGAGAAGCCACTGCAATGAGATGCCTGCACACCGCTACAAAGAGTAGCCCCTGCTCACTGCAACTAGAGAAAGCTCATGCGCAGCAATGAAGACCCAACGTAGCCAAAAATAAAATATAAATAAATAAATAAATTTATAAAAAAATAAAAGCACACATTTCTTTGAACCTAGCATTTCTCCTTCTTGGTCACCACCCTAGCTAAAGAAACACTTGCATGAACACTAAGGAGACACGTATAAGGATCCTCACTGCAGTATATTTATGATGTGAAGCTTTGGAACAACCTTAGTGCCCCTCAATGGGGAATGGATACTGTAAGTACCCATAGTAGAAAATACTATACAGCAATTTAACACAGTGATGGAGATCTACATGGACCAAAACAGAACATGGTCCAATGTATAATGTTAGGTGAATAAAAATGCAGAAGGCTGCACACAATATGACAGCATTTTTTTAAAAATCCACACACAAAACACAACTGTATATTTCTATATCTATACCCACACATAAGGGAATAGAAAAAGATCTGAAGAATGATCACCTTCAACTAATATCAGTGATTAACTCAAGGGAGGAACTGGGATTAAAGACAGGGAGTCAAAGAGAATGTTATTTCTACTTTTTAAAAATGTATCCCTAGGGACTTCCCTGGTGACACAGTGGTTAAGACTCCACAGTCCCAATGCAGAGAGCCCGGGTTCCATCCCTGGTCAGGGAACGAGATCCTACATGCATGCCGCAACTAAGGAGCCGGTGAGCTGCAACTAAGGAGTATACCCGCTGCACCTAAGACCCAGAGCAACCAAATAAATAAAAATAAATAAATAAATAAATAAATAGCTTTAAAAAAATGTATCCCTAACAAAAATACACTGGTGTACTATTTGCATAATTTAAAATAAATTAGTAACGTTTTGAAAGATGAATGGTTGCTTTTCCTACTAGCATTCCTAGCTTCAGATCCCAACAGCAGGTTTTCAGAAATGAGGCAGAGAAGGGATAGAGCCAACACTGATGCTTTTAGCAGGCTTCACTTTCATCTCAGCTGGCGGGAGGATGTAGGATGTGACCACAGTGCAATCAAAAGAGCAGAATTCCAAGAAAAGCAGGCAGTTGACAGATTGTTCCCAAGTCCAAAGGCAAACCACTCACAGGAGCACAACCCCCCTACCTCTTGGCTGAGAAATCACCGAGTCACTCGCTTCCCGCATCAATGCCTGGGGTGTTGACTGGAGAACCCAACTTTTAGACCCTGGAAAAAATACAAAGGAAAGGAGAAAACAAACTTAGGTAGATGCCTGTCTTCCTATTTTGGAGGGAGGTGGGGGGGTGGGGGTGGGGGGGCACTCTTCCCCTAAACTGACTTCTGTCATTAAAAAAAAGGGCTAATGTTTACTGAGCATTTAGTACATTCCAGACGCTGTTCTAAGTCATCTACCTGCATTCTCTCACTTAATCCTCAGAAAGAGACACAGGGTAAGTGCTTCATGATTCCCATTTGACCAGTTAGGAAGCCAGGGCCCAGAGAGATTAAGGAACTTTCCCAACGTCACACAGCAGAGAAGAGGCACGATTTGTACCCAGGCAGTGTGACACCAGAATGCACACATGAACCACTCTGTGTTACTGCCCCCCTATACTCTACTATCACAAGCATTGATTTATTTACCTCATAGATGTCTGTTTTCCTTTGCTTGATTATAAGCTCCACTAAGGTAACAGCTACCTTTTGCACGTGTACTAACGTGCCAGGCACTCATCCAAATTTTATATGCATGAAGTTACACAATGGAGGGCAGAGACCCCCAGGGGAAAGTAGTACAACTGATAACCAAGCCCAGGCAGGCCCCTCTAGCACCTGCAAGGCTGTGAATTATTTTCAGGGTGTTCTCTGCCCCTGGGCACTAGTAAATACCTAAAGAAGTCTGGCTGGATGGATGAAAGGACAAATGAATGAAAGACCTCTCCCTCCACTATAAAGAGCCAAGGAGTCAATTGAATACACCCTCTGGGGTTTCAACACAGAAGACCGGTATGCTTGGAATTGGGGGATGAGATAGCCAAGCACCACCCAGCCTAGAGTGGAAAGGCAGATATTCTAGAGATGTGCTACCATGGAGAATTGCACAAACAAATCAAGGTCAATGGGTCTCTCTCCCTCTCTCAAATCCATAGCGAGGAATGAGCCACAAATGTGGTATTGATACCAATTTGTCCCAGGTGGGCTTCATGACACACAGGACCCAACAGTCATCTCTAGTCATCTGACTTGCTGACACTCTATTCAGTGTTTCCCTCAGTCTAAGGGGTGAGGAAAGAAAAAGAGAGAACCCCGGCCACATACCTTTGGATGTGAGCAAGGCAGTGTCTGCAGAAGTCGCCTCAGTGCTTCTCTGAGAGGTCCTAGGGAGAAGGACAGTTTCTGATTCTGGAAGAGAAAAAAAGTTTGATGAAAGGCAGCTAAAAATAGGTGTTTGTGCTGAGTGGTGGGATTTGGGGCTATTTTTATAGTTGTCTTTGTACTTTTCTAAGTTTATTTCAGTTTTTCTTCCAAGGATTGTAAGTAATTTTTAGAATCTAGGGGAAAAACTGCAAATGTAGTATTCTAAGATGATTATTTTAAAGACCAAAGGAATAAAAAAATACACATAAAAATTGGCTTAGGGTTCATGGACCTTAGGCAACTACACAGAGTATAGTGGAATTAGCCAATTCGATGCTGTAAAGTGGTTTAAGTTAATCCAGGCCTTATTGAGGCAGCTGAAATGCCTAAGCTTTCAAGCTCTCTCATGATTCTTTTCTAATATTCTTACCTCAGAATCAGAGGTTGAAACGTGGTGGGAGCTTTGATAAGCCCCCATAATTAATGGAGCTAGTAATTCAGTGAGAGTTCCAAGATGTAGGATGAAAAAGGATTCAGGATGAAGGAAGGAAGGAAAGTAGGGAGGGAGCTAGAGAGAGAGAGAAAGAAAGAGAAAGAAAGAGAGGAAGGAAGGAAGGAAGGAAGGAAGGAAGGAAGGAAGGAAGAAAGGAAGAAAGAAAGAGAGAAAGAGAGAAAGAGAGAAAGAGAGAAAGAAAGGAAGGAAGGAAGGAAGGAAGGAAGGAAGGAAGGAAGGAAGGAAGGAAGGAAGGAAGGAAGGAAGGAAGGAAGGAAGAAAGAAAGAAAGAAAGAAAGAAAGAAAGAAAGAAAGAAAGAAAGAAAGAAAGAAAGAAAGAAAGAAAGAAAGAAAGAAAGAAAGAAAGAAAGAAAGAAAGAAAAGGTAAAACCAGTTCATCAAGGGATATTTTAAGGCATCTGGAGGCCTTTCCTCAACCAATCTCTAATGCCTGAGTAGGGACTTAAGCCCCGGCAGGATGGAACTGGTGTCTGACCCAGGGTGACATTTCCTGGTTCTTTACTAAGTGTCCCCAAGACTCCTGGGAGGTCAACTAGAGAACCAAAAATGCTGACTTTTCAAAAGCACAAAGGAAAAAAAAAGCAACAAAAAAGGAAATCATAAAACAATGAAAAGGAACAATTTAATGAAACTATACACACACACACAGTTATGGGATGAATTGTGTGGTCCCCTCCCACCCCCGCCCCAGCCCTACCCGAAAATTCATACATTGAAGCCCTAACCCCAAGTAGCTTGGAATGTGACTGTATTTGGAGATAGTGCCTTTAAAGAGGTAATTAAGGTAAAAATGATGTTATATGGATGGGCCCTGATCTAATATCACTGGTGTTCTTACAAAAAGAGGAGATTAGAACACAAATACACAAAGGAGGAAGACCATGTGAGGACACAGGGAGAGGACGGCCATCTAGAAGTCAAGGAGAAAGCCCTTGGAAGAAACCAACCCTGCTGACACCTTGATCTCAGACTTCTAGCCTCCAGAATTGTGAGAAAGTAAACTTTTGTTGTTTAAGCCACCCAGTCTGTGGAATTTGTTATGACAGCCCTGGCAAACTCATACACAGACACACACACACACACATAGACCTAAGAGCAAGTTGCTGGGCTGCCCCATTCAGCAGGAGAACCCTCTTCCAAGGTGCATCTGACCAGCAGAAGGGAAAGAATGGCCTGTTGAACCAGGCACCTGCAGTGAGGATGGGCCCTTCTGTGGAAGGCTCAAGGGTCAGAAGTATCGTGTCTTCCTCATGAAGGGAGCCCTGTGTTGTCAGAGGGCATGCGGCTGCCGTGGTGGGGAGTGCAGCAGTGGTTCTCATCTGAAGCGGTGGTGTGGCTGGCAGGTCAGGTGTAGGCACGACTGTGGTTGTTGGAAGCACAGCTGTGGTTGTCGTCACGGCGGTGGTGGTGGTGGTGGTTGGGCGACGGGTGGTTGTTGAGCGCGTGGTCGTGGGACCTGTACCCAATAGAAGATACGTCTGGTGCCAAGTGGAGACGGAGGAAGAGGGAAACACTACAGATATAGCCAGCATCAGTCCATTTCTCTGCCTTTCTGCTGCCTCACCCAGCCCACGAGCCTGGACCACTAAAATGCCCATGAGAAGTGGGTTTCTTAACTCTAGTCCTGGCCTTTCCAACCTGTTCTTCACACACTGGCCAGAGTAATCTTTGAAAATGACAAATCTAATTATGTCAGTCCCCTACCTAAACTTTTTTACTGGGTTCTCCTTGCCCTTAAGATGAAGGCACAACCCCCAACCTCACCCTCAGGGCCCCACCTGATCTGCTCTTTCTTTCCCATCTCGGGCCTCCACTCTATTCTCCTCACTTTTCCCCAGCCTACTGGCATTTCTTCAGTTCTTCCACAGTATTAGTGACCTTCCATCTGAGGGACTTTGTACCTACTGCTTCCTAGACTCTCTCTTCCTTAGATGGACTCCTCCTTAACCCTCATGTCTCAGCTAAAAGGACACTTCTGCAAGGAGGTCATCTGCATTCGACAATAACAATGTTTTTTGCACACTCATACTTGACCTTCATAGCGTTTGCTGCATTTCCTAACTACACATTTATTTGTTGATTATTATGGAATGTCTGTTTCTCCTAGTACACTGTAAGCTCTACGAGGGAATGGCTGGTATTTATTTTGTTCTCTGCTACAAATCTAATACCTACGACAGTGTCTGGTACATAGTAGGTGTTCCAAAAACATGGCATGAATGAGTAAATGAACGATCCCATCAAAAGTGAGCCCAAACATAACATTTCAGTCAAGCAAGATGAATAAGCTCTAGAAATTTGCTGCACACATTGTACCCATAGTTAACAATAGTATATTGTACACTTGAAAATTCATGAAGAGGGTAGAACTCATGCTAGGTGTTCTTTCTACAATCAAAATTAAAATCTAAAAAGAGCGAGTCCAAAGAGTGTAACATAGGGTGAAAATGTAAGTCTCTTTCAGATATTAAAGATGGGTTCATACCAAAACCACTCACCCCCTAAACATCTGAATCTGAGTTCATTAGCAACAGTTATTCTACAGATACCACCCTCTCTTAAATATGCCAAATTTCCACTAACTCTAATGGACCAGAAAGACATCATTAGTTTCAAGTGAACTTAGAAATGTCCTCATAGAGTACTGATGTCAACCAATATTTTATAAAATAAGAGCTGGTTATATCAGGCTTGAAAAGCAAAGACTTGGATTGGCATCATTTAACTTCCACAAATCCTAATGATACCTCTATCTCACAAAGTTTCTTTGAGAGAAAAATATACTAAATATATATATTTAGTATATAAAAAAATATACTTTCATATATGCTTGTGAAAGTTCTCTAATTAGAAGCAACCACATCAGTTGTTCTCAAATTTTAGAGCACATGAGAGTCATAGGAGAAGCTTATTACTTGCATGGCTAGCCAGAACCTGCCTTCCGAGATGTCAGTCCAGTTAGCAATAGAGCCCAAGAATCCTCAGTCCTCGGTGCAGGCTGAGCACAGAGCTGAAGCGGAGAGGCTCCGTTCCAGACCAGCAGGAACAGTGGTTATTGTTCACATAATTCAACCATAGGCTGCACTCCATGCAGCTCAAATCTTTATGAGTTGGGGCTTTCCTGGTGGCACAGTGGTTAGGAATCTGCCTGCCAATGCAGGGGACATGGGTTTGAGCCTCGGTCCAGGAAGACCCCACATGCCGCAGAGCAACTAAGCCCGTGTGCCACAACTACTGAGGCTGCGCTCTAGAGCCTGCGAGCCACAACTACTGAAGCCCGCGGGCCTAGAGCCCGTGCTCCGCAACAAGAGAAGCCACCGCAGTGAGAAGCCCACACACCGCAAGGAAGAGCAGCCCCCGCTCAACGCAACTAGAGAAAGCCCACACACAGCAACGAAGACCCAACACAGCCAAAAATAAATAAATAAAATAAATTTACTTAAAAAAAAAATCTTTATGAGTTCCACCATATTTCAAATTTCATCAAAAGCAACTGATAGTAACAGAAGGAAAGATCACCTGAAAACTGCTATGACTATCTCCAAATCCCCTGCCCTTTCCCCTCTGCTGGAAGTTGCACTTATGGGCTGAAGCCGATCCATGAACAACACATTCTATCTCATTCATCCAATGTTTTTTTAAATTTTGAAGTCTTTGCCAACATGCAAAAATCAATATACTTCACATAATAACTGGGAGATCTGAAAGCACTGGGCCCAAATTTCTGCAATTCCCTAGAGAAGAAGCAGCTGCCCTCTTCAGAGTGACCCTGAATTTCACTGGTTCCCTTCCCTACCCCCCACCCTCTACCCCTCACTCATTTCTGTGGGATTTTTGGCTCCCACAGGCATCTGCTCCAGACTGTGGCTCCTCTAGTCATCAACATGTCTCAGATTTAATCACACTCATTGCTTAAGCAGCTTCAGCCTCTCCACCACCACCCACTGACTCTATGACCCGTGACTCGTGAACCTCTCCATCCACAGACACAGCCCCTGTGTGCTCACCTCTCCTCAGCTCCAGGCGGATGTTCTTCTTCACATCGTTGAACCAGCCAGGCACCTCTATGCGGCAGCAGTACACACCACTGTCACCTTCGTTGGTGTTGAAGATGGTCAAGGAGATATCCCCTCTCCAGATATTCCCCAGAAGTTGGTATTTTGGCGACTTCCTCGAGACCACCCTTTTCCCATTGGTGTAGAGAAGCTCGTCATTGCATTTGGAGTTGGGACACTGGCCTTTGCCCCAGCACATGATGTTGCTGTTAGGAGACCAGGATGAGTACATACAGGGCAAAGTCACCGACTGACCCAAAAACGCTCTCACGACAATTTCTGATGCAGCTGGAGCTGTGAGGAGAGATGAGAAAACTAGGTTGTGAGGTACTGAAATCTCTCAAATGTGCTCTACAGGGATTGTGCAGATAGATGCTTCCAGGAAGATGAAGAGGGTCGTAGTGTATATGTTTCTTTAGCCCAAATTCTGGCCTGCCCTTCGCTGCTGCTAAGCTCCTAACTCCACACCCCTCCATCCCTCAAGTGAAAACAGCTGACCGCCTGAGTCTCTGAACACATCTCCACAGCAGATTTGCTGATTAAAAAAACTCTGACCTTGAGTACCATTCAATAAAACAATAAATTCTCCATGGAAAATCCTGACCCTTTAATCCAATTCCACTAACTCATATAAACAGGTCCAAAACAGCACTCTACCCAGTGTATCTTAATAGGCAGTGATCACCTACTACTGACTTGAATGCCTCAAATGGGTCTCTGTCTGTCTTCCACCCCAGAGTGTTGCTATGGCAGGGAGACAGGCTGTTGAAATATATCCCATTGTCCTCGTCTCCTTTTAGTATTGGAGATAGAAATTAATTGCTCTGGACCATTTGTTTGTGGTTAGAGAATGTGAACTTAGGTGGAGTTTGTGGATTTTTTTTTTTTTTTTAATGTTAGAACTGGAAAGGAATCACAGGAATTCTTTGGAATGGCAGCTGTGACATAAAGATGCTGGTGATTAGGTTGACCATGTTAGCTATATGAAATAGAACATAGCACCATTTTTAAAATGAAGTATCTGTGTTTCCCAACTTCAGCTGCTCATCAGCATGGCCTGAGGAGCTTGCTAAAAATACCTATTTTCTTGCCCAACCCTGAGTCAGAATCTCAGAGGCCAAGGCCCATGGAAATGTACATAACCAAGGTCTCCAAGTCTTTCTGATGTCACTGACCACCCACTCTGTTTGAGGACCACTGGACAGCCTCTTCTAAGATAACTTCCATCTCTGAGAGTCCGTGAAAGTTTTTCACTGCTGCAAATGTTAAGCCCTCTGATATAATTGAGCATCAGTGATTGTTCTCAATCAAACCACGCTGTTGAGGGGAGAGCCAGGCAGGCTATAGCTCCAGAGTGTCAGGATGACATCCTGCTCCTTCTTGAGTACCTAGATCCTTTTTTTTTAAAATTTTTTAAAACATCTTTATTGGAGTATAATTGCTTTACAATGGTGTGTTAGTTTCTGCTTTATAACAAGTGGATCAGGTATACATATACATATATCCCCATATCTCTTTGCTCATTGTTTTCTTCAAGGTACCCTCCTGTAAGACTCTCCATTCACTAACTCTGTTAACACCGTTGGCTAAGTTGTGTAAGACATGGCCAGTAGCACCGTGTTCCTCCCTGACCCTAGGCGTCAGCAACTTCCAGCTATCCTTCTCTGGGAGAAGGTGAGCATGAGCCCTAGTAGTTGCCCAGGTAGTAAGCTAAATGATGTACTTGCTGGGTTTTGCAAAGTTTGCTCTCATGATGAAAGGTCATTCCAAATTCAGACCCGCCTGGAGCCTTTCCTAAACTCATCGTCTCTTTACTTTGCCACAATGGAGATGTTTCACAGATTGTACATGCTGTGGAAGCCCATTTTGCCCCCCATGAAGCCAGGGAAAAAAATAATTGTCTTCAACCTCAGCTGTGATAGCAATGCAGAACACATGCACCAAAAACCAATGACTTCTAAAATATGAGCTTGTTCTTATGAATATTTGGTAAATTAATAAAAAATGTGGGACAGAATTATTTCTACTGGAGATCCAACAGTTTATTATCCCAAGTATCGCAGTATAGAAAGAGGCATCCTACTACTGAATAAGGAAAGACTCGATAGAAAAACTGGCAAAGGCAACAAACACATGAAAGAATGCTCAACATCATTAATCATTAGAGAAATGCAAATCAAAACTACAATGCGATATCATCTCACACCGGTCAGAACTGCCATCACTACAAACAATAAATGCTGGAGAGGGTGTGGAGAAAAGGGAACCCTCATACACTGTTGGTGGGAATGTAAATTGATACAGCCACTATGGAGAACAGTATGGAGGTTCCTTAAAAAACTAAAAATACAACTACCATACGACCAGCAATCCCACTACTGGGCATACATCCTGAGAAAACCATAATTCAAAAAGAGTCATGTACCACAGTGTTCATTGCAGCTCTATTTACAATAGCCAGGACATGGAAGCAACCTAAGTGTCCATCGACAGATGAATGGATAAAGAAGATGTGACACATATATACAATGGAATATTATTCAGCCATAAAAAGAAACGAAATTGAGTTATTTGTAATCAGGTGGATGGACCTAGAGTCTGTCATACAGAGTGAAGTAAGTCAGAAAGAGAAAAACAAATACCGTATGCTAACACATATATATGGAATCTAAAAAAAAAAAAAAAAAAAATGGTCATGAAGAACCTAGGGGCAAGACAGGAATAAAGATGCAGACCTACTAGAGAATGGACTTGAGGACATGGGGAGGGGGAAGGGTAAGCTGGGACGAAGTGAGAGAGTGGCATGGACATATATACACTACCAAATATAAAATAGATAGCTAGTGGGAAGCAGTCACATAGCACAGGGAGATCAGCTCGGTGCTTTGTGACCAGCTAGAAGGGTGGGATAGGGAGGGTGGGAGGGAGGGAGACGTGAGAGGGAAGAGATATGGGGATATATGTATATGTATAACTGATTCACTTTGTTATAAAGCAGAAACTAACACACCATTGTAAAGCAATTATACTCCAATAAAAACGTTAAAAAAAAAAAAAGAAAAACTGGCAAAGGACAAAACAGGCAATTCATAGACAAGGAAATATGAGTGATCAGTAAATTTCAACTATTAGACTGGCAAAAAATTAGAATGCTGATGATATGAAGTGTTGGCTAGACTGGGAGCTGGGAAATGACTTAGCCTACTGGAGTAAACTGGAGTGAAATGGGGTGTGAATTGGTACAGCCACACTCTGGGGAAATTTGGCAGTTTTGGTTAATACTCAACATGCAAGTGACCTAGCTAAGCCTGGGCAATTTCATGGTTTGTTATTTGCTCTAGAAAAGCACAGGTGCTCAAAGAAGCCTATTTGCAAATGTTTACTGCAGTGTCATATGTGTGTGAATGAAATGAACAGTGTGTATATGGGGAGTGGCTAACCTATGGCACAGTCCTTCCGTGGAACCACAATGTACAAGATTAATAGAATTAGACAGATTTATATCCATCGGCATGAAAACTCCAAGCCTTATTAATGTATGAAAAAGAGAACTTTCAAAATGACACATAAAATACAAAATCATTTAAAAAAATAAATAAACCAGTTTGCAGGTTTTTGTGGGCACAGACATATGAAAGTAAATGTAGAGAAAAGTGGCTGGTGGGACATACACCCAACTCATTGTGTCAGCAGCTCCATGATCAGAGGAAAGGGACTGGGGTTGAGGGCAGTAGTCAAAAGGGATTTAACTTTATAACATTTTAATTGTTTCACCAGGGGTGTCTCTGTATTACTCATCAGATTAAAAATTAATGTTAAAAAAAAGGAAGCAGGTGTGGCAGAAAAACACCCATCAGGCTTACATTGAGAACCTCATTCTGCCAGTTACTGCTTTTGTCTTCTTTGGAGGAAAGCCACACTAATCCTGACCTCATTATCCTCATAAGGCAGAGGGGGAAGATAATGCTCGCCTCAGAAATAGTTCTCAAGTTCACAAGAGATGGAGTATTAAATGCCACATGAAATTAATAAATTATTAGTACAAATAACCAAGCATTTCTGATCTTAGAGATAGGTTAGGAAACTGTTTCTTTCCAGCTGCAAAATAATCTGAAGCAAAGGAATCATTGGTATTAAATCAATTTTTCTTTTGGGGAATTACCCAGGATGGTGGGTACGACCTAGGTTCTGGTGCCAGCTTGGTTCCTTCTCTAGCTGGTGACCTTAAGCAAGGCCTTTCTCCAGTCTGGGTCTCAATTTCCTCATCTACAGAGTGAAGGGTTTGATCTGGCATCTTTTAAGAGCACATTCAGTTCTGATCACCAATGAGTCTGAGCAGTCACTGCCTTCTAAAATGGTCATTTTAGAAAAGGCACAAATGAAAAACGAACAGATCATCCACCAGGTGCTGCCTTCTTCAAGTAGGGTTGGAGAAGCCCACTCCGTCAGTGTCCAGCCAGTAGCCGGAAAGGTGGCCAGAGCAACTTTCAGCATCACCAAACCCTCCACACCTCCAGGTCCCAGGACAAGGTAAAGACCAGGCAAAAACAATGATAAAGAAAGGGACAGGAATTGCTTTCATTCCACTAACTCCCACAGGGTATCTGGGGAGAGAGACAGTTAAATGAGCAACTACTACAGGGCGACAAGTTCTCTAATGGGGGGACTCCAGGGAGGACAGGAACTCATAGCAGAAACACTTAAACCAGTTTGGAGGCTATGGGTAGTCAGGAAAAGCTTGACTTAGGTGGAGACCTGAGGATGTATGGAGTTCTAGAGGAAAGAAAGGCACAAAGAACAGTAGGACAAAGGCTTGTTTTTCGTGGAATGTAGGTGTTTTCTCACGCAGCACATTTGAAAGATTCATGTGCAGAAACTATGAACTGTTAAAACTGCAAGGGACATTAGATATTGTCTAGTTCTAGAATCACGGATTGTTAAAACTGGTCTTTTCCAGGTCCCTCATTTCTTCCATGGAAGGACCATAGTCGCCAGTGTCAAAAGTTAATGACCAAGGGCTTCCCTGGTGGTGTAGTGGTTGAGAGTCCGCCTGCCAATGCGGGGGACACGGGTTCGAGCCCTGGTCCGGGAGGATCCCACATGCCGCAGAGCAACTAATCCCGTGAGCCACAACTACTGAGCCCGTGTGCCACAACTACTGAAGCCCGCGTGCCTACAGCCCGTGCTCCGCAACAAGAGAAGCCACCGCAATGAGAAGCCTGCGCACCACAATGAAAGAGTAGCCCCCGCTCGCCGCAACTAGAGAAAGCCCACGCACAGCAACAAAGACCCAAAGAAGCCAAAAATAAAAAAAATAAAAAAAAAAAAAAGTTAACGACCAAGATGCAACTTCAGCTCAGCCCAGAGCATTCCACCTGTATAGCAGCAGGAAGTGAAGGTCTATACTGGTCCACACCTAGTGTGTGTACATTTGCATCATCCGAAACCTGGAAACAATATGCAGAAAAGGTAAACCTCACCTGGACGCTTGACCCCCAGCAAAATAAAACAAACCAAGAGGCAAACAAAAACTCCTAAAAATAAAGAGAAAAATAAGGATTATAATAAGGGGTCTTAGCAGAACAAATTCCCCTGGCTCTGACTGTGCTAGTAAAACCTGCAAAGGACATTTCTTTTCCCCATGTTATCTGACCCCTTATCTCTGTGTCTCTTCTTAAATTACCATTCCTGGTATGAACATAAATATCCCCACCCTAAAACTCCCAAAGCAGTCTCAAGATAAACCCTGTGTCACAAAGAAAGGGAGAGACCTTCCAAACAAGAGAAGCTGAGTGGATGCAGGAGTGAAATGGATCAGCCATGGAAATCCGGGAGGTGCCAAGCCTCCAGGGACACCTGGATGGAAGGTCTGAGAACACTTACTCAGATAAAGCCGCCCGAGCTCAATCACCAGCCAGAGAATCAGAGGCCCTTTGGACATTTTGGTTGTTGGCAGGCCCCAGGAGTCTGTCTGTCTGTCCAAATTCCATTTCTTATACTCCAGTTAATGCTGACAGGGCGGGACCTTTAGGTTTCATTTCTCTTTTTGCCTCATAATCTTCCCTTTCCCCCTCCTGAATGGCCTCCCTCAATCCGGGATGTATGATAAAATGTGCTGAGCACTTTTCTCCTGGCCATTAGTGTGTGTGCAAACATGTGGAGTGATGGTGTGGGCGTGCATGTACTCCGTTGTCCACTCATATAGGGGGATTTCCTACATGTACATGAGCATCTATGCTTGTGTGTATGTGCACTCGTAAACTGTGCATCAGCCATGGTCCTCCTGGCTACCATGCAGCTTACAATAAAATGCAATTAACTCTCCCCTCTGGCAGTGGTTTACACACAGATTCCGCATGTGAGCCAAAGGCAAGTTAGATGGGAATTTGGCTCTGCTCCCATTCTGGGTTCTCCCTCACCCAGCCCCTTGTGCCCCTTGCCCTGATAATAGAGAAATAAAAGCAGGGCTGCCGTCAACCATCACATAAGCCAAAAACACCATTAGAGTTTACCGGGCAAGGAAAGAGGTTCACTAGAGGAAGCATATGGTGATAGTTACCAGACAGGCTCAGGTAACAAACAAGCTCAAGGTCTGGGCCCAATTCTACCACTTGTTAGTGAAACCACTTGATGGGGAGGAACACAAGACAATTCATGAACTAGATTTCAGGGCTTGAACTAGATGATATTTAAGGCCCTTCTGCACTCTATGGATTCAACAGTATATCCAGAACCACAGAATCATTTAGAGGAGGAATCAAATCAATGCTCACCAACCAGATGTGTTTTCTAAAACAGGTTTATCTCATCATCATTAGTTATTGAATGCTTAATTATATGCCAGGCACTCTGCTACATGATATAGCTGTATTATTGAATTCTCACAACCCTAAGAAATAGAAATTTTTTTTCTATTTTAACAGATGAGAAAACTGAAGCTTAAGGGAGCTAAGTAAATGACATTCACAGCAAAAATATTGTAGAAACAGAACTTAAGCCAAGACTTTCTGATTGATCCCAAAGTCCGTGATCTTAATCACTACACCCTCCTTTGATCTGTGACTCTTATGGCATTGCACCATGAGACCAAGCATACCAGTGGCCAACTCCTACCTAGCCCCAGAGACGGAATTTAAGGATGCACAAATGTTCTAGATTTTTTTTTTTAATTTCATTTGATTGTCACCAGCCAAATGAGCCTTAAACCTTCAAATTTCTCACACTGAAGGATTAGTGAAAATACAAATCTTGGGTGAGGCTCTGGAATCAGAGAAACCAGAAAACAGGGGGAAAGGGATGAAAATAGAGGGATTCAAAGAAAGTCTTTCCACTGTATGTTCACTAAACTGTGAATCCTTTTCCCACCCTATTCCCAGGAAACTGGGTGACTTAATCTCTCAATAAACTGATGGCCCAAATAAAACACTCAAAGATACTGATATTCGGGTGCCCCCCAACAATATCACCCAATCCCCCTTCAATAAAGTCACCAGTGCATGAGTCTCAGTCATGCATGCAGCACTGCTAATCAGTTTTTAGGGTGTCACTTTAAGACATGAATAGACAACCAAGAATCTCCAGACATTTCAGGAAAGTCTTCTGCACGAAAAAGATGTAAAGACAACAGAGAGAGCAGAATAAAACAAGCAGACAAATAAACAAACAAACAAAAAAACCCAAAACTAGTATCTTCCAAGAAAAAAGGAAACAGAGAAACTATAAAAAAGAAAAATCAGGGAAAAAAGAAAGAGCTCCTAGAAATTTAAAAGATTATACTTACCACCAAATTTTATGGAAGATTTGAAAAATAAAGTTAAGGAAATTTTCTAGAAAATATAACCTATCTATGAAGTCTAATAGCTAGGGGTGTTTCAGAATATTAAAACAGAAAATTGAGGGGAGGAAATTATTAAAGAAATATTTTTCTAAATTCTCATAACTAAAAAACATGAGTCTCCAGATTGGGAGGACCAATCAAACGCTAAACTTCATGAATAAAAAGATCCCTACAAAAATAGTATATTATCATGAAATATAAGAATATTAGACATAAGGAGAAGATATTAAAAAGCTCCAGAGGGAAAACAAACAAAAACATATTGCATTGAAAGGATTTAGAATCAGAATTGCATTGGTCTTCTAAATAGCCAAGCTAGAAAATAATGCAGGAATGCTTTCAAAACTCACAGGGGAAAATGATGGTCATATCATAATAATAGAAACTCTGGTTACTGGTTTAACACAAAATTGTAATATGACTTCCTTGGGAAGATGGGCAGACAGAAAGCAGGGTGGTGGCACTAGAGTCAAACCCTATTTGCCATTACAGGAGGTCAATAGTGAATGTTCAAACTGATCAAACAATACCAGCAGAAGCCCATTATTAGTAATATGGATGCAAAAAACTGAAGAAAAACCCAAGGAGTTCAAATTTTATGGAAAGGAGTAGGAAAGGAATTCACTATATTTTTAGTAATAAGCTTTTTAAAATAACTAGATTATTTTAAATAATTTAGAAGAATTTATTTGTTATTTACAATACATTTATTTTTTAAAATGCACATATTGAGCTCACCTAGCACTCAGATCTTAGTTTCCAACACTACTCTCCAACAAAAGGAACTACAGCTCCTTGGGAAAATGGCTGATTCTAGGACTGAGGCAGGAAATATTTAAGATTGGTCTGGAGCATCTTGCAGTGCTAGGAAGTAGGGAAGTGCTGGGGGGTGGGGGGAAAGATCTACAATTTAAAGTTGTTAAAGGGACAAAGGAGACAACTGAAAGAGTTCCTAATGACCAGAGCTAGAACAATCTTAACAACAAAATAAATAAAGTAGTACTGGATTATAACCCAAAGTAGATAAGATATCTATGAGTCCATACTGATATAATACATAATTGAATCAATACATATGTGGGGGAGAAGAGACAAATCTTCTTCACAGAAGAATTCCAAGTAATTTATGTAGATACTCCCTCCTCAAGGAGGTGAAGCAAAACTCCCTTCCTCAAGTGTGGGCTGGACACAGTGATTTTCTTCCAAAAAAAATACAGTATGGAGAGGGAGAAAAAAAGACTAACTTTACAGTGGAGAACCCTGGCAAACACTGCCTCAGGCAGGCAATCAAGATCAGCATCAGCAGAGATAAGTCATGTTGATAGTATGAGAGATGTGATGTAGATGGCACTTTACCTCTGCAGTCTCCTCCCAAGAACCCACAACCTAAGTCTAGTTATGAGAAAAACATCAGACACAGCCCAACTGAGGGGCGTTCTACAAAGTATCTGGCAAGTGTTTCTCAAAACTTCAAGATCATCAAAAATAAGAAAGGGCTAAAAAACTTACAGCTAGGAGGAGCCTATGGAGACATGGTAACTAAATGCAATGTGGTATCCTGAATGGGATCCTGGAAGACAAAAAGGCCATTAGGTAAAAACTAAGGAAACTTTTGGACTTTGGTTAATAATAATTATCAATGTTCATTCACTAATTGTAACAAATACACCACACTAATGGAAGATGTTAACAACAGGGAAAACTAGGTATTGGTTATATGGGAACGCTCTGTATTATCATCACAATTTTTCTATAAATCTAAGGCTGTTCTAAAATACATAAAGTTTATTATTAAAGAAGTACATATACCTTTATTTTAGAAATGAACACGCTAATAGTAATTTGGTATCTGGAAGGGGTCACACACTGGAAAAAAGAGACTAAGCTTGGTTGTCTTCTCTTCCTAAGATGGGATCAGTGGACAGGCTTCAGGGAATTCACAAACATCCTAATATTGGATGGTTAATTTGTATCATTGTATTAAAGCATACTATTCTTCGGAGAGGGGCGATAGCAGTCCTAGATACTCCATGTGTTTGCCACCATCTTTTTCTATGTATGGAGTTTGCCTCTGGAGAACCTGTTCTCCCTCTTTCTCAGTCAACAAAGTGTAGTTGGCGTTGATTTTATTTGTGGTGATTGGCTCAAGGATGGACAGGTGACCCAAACAAAGCCAAGGATACACAGTCTTGTCACATTTACTAGAGCTTTTGAGAAATAGGGACTCTCCCTGTTTTCCGCTGGTCTTTGAACTGTGAGGACATGAGCCTGAAGTCAATGTTAGTCATCGTACAGCCAATGGGTGAAGGCTGCCCCATAAGAGAACCAATCAGGCAGAAGGCAAGTGGAGACATAGAGAAACCCTGGATCTCTGACATGGTTTGAGTCCCTGAATCAAGGCACATCAATGTGCCAGTAAATTCCCTTTAGGGTTTCAGCAATTTGTGTTGAGTCTTTTGTCATTTGGAATCAAAAGACCCCAAGTCTAAACCTAGAAGGACCTCTACATAGTGGTAATTTGGCTGGATGACTAAAGTTTTCCCAGTCTTAAGAGTTTACACTATTATCTGGTCCAACTACGTGCCTCACCAAACACATACTTCACCCCAACTAGTGTCTGCCACCTATTATACCCTAGGCATGTGGGAACTCTGCTAGGCTCTGGGCTCTGGGAGTAAAGACAAATAAGACATAGATTTTATCCTTAAGGACCTGATAGGTTCATCTTTAGGCAGAGGCACTATTATCAGGTCCCATTCTAAAGATAAGGCCACAGAGGATAAAAGTCTTTCAAGTAATAGAAAGAAAATAGAATCCAAGTTTTCTGATAAATGGCTCTTTGTGGTAGCCAGTAATTCCTCTCTGGTTAAATGTAATCCCACTCATTCATTTTTATTTCTTCATTTCTTCATCATTATAGCAGGGCTCAGCAAACTATGGCTCATTATCCATTTTTATAAATAAAGTTTTATGGCAACACAGCCATGCCCATTTGTTTACTTCTTGTCTATGGCTGCTTTCACACTGCAACGGCAGAGTTGAGTAAATGCAACAGATACTGTATGGTCCACACAGCCAAAAATGTCTACTATCTGATCTTAACAATAAAATACTGTCAGCCTCTGAACTATATACTGAGTTCTTGCAATGTGCCAGGCTGCAATGTTACACCAGCCATTCTTGTCCTCAATAAGCTCACGGGCTAGTGTTTCCTAGTGAGAGACAAGCAAGTTAACAGACAATAAAGCACATTTTGATAAGATGTGATAGGGAAAGGATGGAACACTATGGGAGTGTTAGGAAAAGATTCCTAGCCCAGTCTTAAAGGTGGAAGAAGAGTCAAGGACACTTTCTAAGTCTAGACCTAAAGGACATTGGAGAGGATTGGGGTGGGGTAGAAAGAATTTCAGGCAGAGGGAGGAGCCTATAAAAGTTCAGTGGTGATAGCCGCAAGGCATTTCAGACTAACTGAAGAATTTCAGCTTTTCAGATGTTTATTACATTATTAAAACTATTTAAAGGTGTGTATTATAGTATTTGAAAATAAAAGCAGAACTTAAATGTTCTCTCCAAAAAAAAAGTTAAAAAAATAAAACAGGGCTATGTGTAGACTAACAATGAGACCATGTAGGGATCCAAGGATTATGATTGGTGTGTGTGTGTGTGTGTGTGTGTGTGTGTGGATTTCAATATGGCTGGACTTGAAATCAGGAGGAAGAAATGGAAGTGCCAAGTGAGGAGGATGGAACACAGGCTGGGGTCAGATCACCAAGAGCCTGAAAAGCCACATGAGGGAGTATGGGCACCGTCCTGAGGGCAAAAAGGAACCCATCTTTTTTTTTTTTTTTTTAATTGAAGTATAGTTGATTGCTATCTTTTGTGTAGGATCATTGAACCTGAAAGTAAAACTTATTGAAAAAAAAGAATTTCACAATTGGGAGCATTTTCAAGAACTGACTAGTTGTAAGATCTCTAAATCTCCTCCAGCTTGTACAGCTTATGATTCTTGAGATCAGGAAATGGCTTTAACCCGAGAAGGTGACTATTTTATGGGTTCTCTTAGTAGCAGGAGAAGGGTAGCCTCTTCTGCTTATTGTCAACTATGAGGATCCACTCAGCAAGCTTCCTCTCACCCAGTGACCCTTGCATCAGCTTCCTTACTCTCTATGATTTCCTGTGAGATGGGAAATCAGACTGCCTGGATTCCATCTTGACCACATACCAGCTGTGTGGCTATGAGCAATTTACTTAACCTCTCTGTGCACAATTACCCCTCTATAAAATGGAGTTAATAGTACCTACATCTTGGATTGCTGTTGAGTACTAAATGAGATGGTCCATGGAAAGCATTTAGCAGCGTACCAGGCAAATAATGAACTCCCAACAAATGTTAATTATTCAAGTAGCTGCTATTCAGGTAGTGTTGAAGGAGCACAGAAGGCAGAATGACCTGTTGCATTGGATATCTTGTCATTGCCTGCTCAACATCCTTTCCTTTGTAGAACCATCCCTTCCTTTGTAGAACCATCCCTTCCTTTGTGGAACCAACCCTTCCTTTGTGGAACCAACCCTTCCTTTGTGGAACCAACAATTTCTCAATTTGTGTGGATCCAGTCCAGCATCTGAGTGGGTGGGTACAGCCAATCATTTTAACCCACTCCTTTGTAGGGATTGGTACAAGGCAAAGAAAATAGACCAGTTTACTTGGAGAAGCTAGTTCAATCAGAGATGTGGAGAATCATGAATCTTGGAAAAGAAAGGCAAGCGAAAGATCACTAATTTACCATCCTTTCAAAGCCTGATACATGTGGTCAAGCATCTGCTTGCATACTTTCTTCCAAGTAGTCCATTCTACCTCCATACAGCCCTAGTTATTAGGAAAATGGAAAGGAATTAACATTCACTAAACTGCAGCTATGTGCTAAGTACTGCGTTGTTTACATATATTCCCAACCACAAACCTGTAAAGAAGTATTATCTTTTACACTATTTATGCAAGGAAAGAGAGATAGGAAATGTTAAAAATTTAACTCACAATATAGCTTTTGTTGTCTAGTATATTAGCTAGAGCTTCTTTGAGGACAAGGACAGAGGGTCACTCATATTACCCCAGGGAAGAGGGGACTCCTGACAAGGGCACTCATGGTCTGGAATGCCTACCCCATCAGGAACCTCCAAGGCATCACTTGCTCTGCTCTTCTCTCAGGTGTCTCTTTCTGCTCAACTCTGAACCTCTCCCCATGACCAGTTTCCTCATGACTTCAGCTTGTTCCTGGTCCACATCACACACCCCAGACCCAAGCCCTCTCTGCGACCCTCAATTCAGCTCTCTGAGTTGGTTGACTCATTCTCTCCATTATAAATTCCATAGCCCTGAAAGAGAACTCCAGTTCCTCCATTTCTCATTTCCCATGGCAGGCCTTAGGTTGTAGTTCACTGGCAGGTCTGTGGTTGGCACCCTAGGATCATGAGAAGAAAGACCCCACTGTGCAGAATACAATAATTCCATTTGCAATTTGAGCGATGAGGGCTATGAATGGGGTACAGTCCCTCAGAACTGGCTGGGGTGAAGCAGCAATGACTAAGAACTCTAACACAAATAAGAATTCGTATGTTTGTCACCAAAATAGTCAGCTGAATCACTTAGGAATTCATTCAAATGTGAGCAACAGAGAATCCAATTCACAGAAGCCTAAACATAAAGGGTTTGTTTTTTCCTCTCATAACAAGACATCTGGATGTAGGCAACCCACAGATTCAAAATTATCAAGGACCCAGGCTCTTTTCTTTCTGTTCTCTCTTATTCATTTGTCACAACATGGTCACAGTAGGGTTGACATACTTCTGAACGTCAGGTTCATCTTTGGGAAGGGGAAAGGAGAGTCAAAGTGTTCTCACATCATTGTTCCGTGACTTTCATTGGGGAAGGGAAGACCTTCTAAGCAGACTTCCTCTTATAACTTATTATCCAGAACAAGGCTACCAGCCATTTCTCAAATCCAACCTATGAGATGTCTATGACTGGTTTAGACAAATCAGGGACATCCCCTGAGCCTGGGGTAGGGACTAAGGGTCTCTGAGATCAAGGGACGCAGTATGCTCGTTTCCTGGAAAAGTAGTAGAGTTCTATTAGGAAAAGGAAAGGCTGTTAGTTGAGCAACGAACAGCAACTTCTCTAACAGAACACTCCTCCATGACAAGAGACCTGTAGATGCACCCCCTGCAGCTGGCCCATTGCTTCCAGCAGATAACACGTTCTTGTTGAGTCAATGAATAAATGAATGAATGAATGAATATTTTGACTCATGAAAGAGAAACTAATACAAAGCAGAAAGAAGACCATAGTGGCTGTCAGGAGATACAAATATTTCAGAAATCTCTGTGAGACCTTGTCTCACCTCTCTGAACCTCAATTTCTTCATCTGTAAAATAAGATTGAATAATCCATTCACCATAAAGTTGATTTGGGGATGAAATGAGACTACTTATGGGTAAGTTGTTTGAAATCATAAAGAATTAGGAAATATTGTTTCAACTTACAAGCAATGGAAACAAAGATAGGAGGAAACTGGCCCGAGTCAATAGGCCTTAGAAATCATTCTTACAAGGGAGACCTCCACAAATAGAAAAGGAGAAATGGAGCCTGGGTGGATACTCATTCTGATTAGTTCAAAAAGTCATTGTGACATTGATTTTACCCTCTGAAGATGAAAGGAGGTTTCCATCTGAATAATATGGGAAGTGCTGATATGTTGGAAACCCAAAGCTTATTTTCTGGCAAGTCCAGAACTTGGGTTAAGAAATTGAAAGTGGGCACATTAGACGTAAGAAAGAAAAAGTACAGCATTCAGCCCCCCCGGGGATTTCCTAGTTGGTCCAAATATAGTGAAATCACTACTTCCAGGTTACACTGTATTGTGGAACCACAGATGCATATAGCTGGCTGCCTGTGGCAACCGAGCTCCATTTGATTCCATAGAGCTTAGAGGTAGTTGTTTTTACAAATATTTCAGCTAACTTCAGGCACATGGTGAAGCAGCATGCCCCACCTCATGGTGTCAGATTCCGCCACCAGACTTGATTTGGCCAGTGCGTGTGGGCATAAGTGTCATGGGTCACCTGCAGGTGGAAGCCTATAAGAATTGGTGTACAATTCACTACTTTCCCTCCCCTGACAGGGCAACTGGCTCCAAACAGTGAAAGCTCCACAAGCCTGAGTACCAGGGTGAGAATCACATCAAGCAGGAACCCCTCCCCTGATGACCCTCCATGGAAGCAAGCAGAAACAAGACTGTATTGTTCTAAACCACTAAATTGTTCCACTGCAGCATAACGTCATGTACCCTAATACCACCGCAGTGGTGTGGAAACAGCAACAAGGAGGGGTTAAAAACATTCTTTGAAGTGAGCCAGTCCAGGATTGGAGGCTCTGACACTTACTAGTCCCGTGGCCTACCTCTCTACACCCCCTTAGCCTTGCTCATGTTCATCTATCAGCCTAGATCTGTGGTTCTCAGATCTGGCTGCACCTTCAAATCACAGGAGGAATTTCAAATACATGCCCAGGTTCTACACCAGACATTGTGATTTCACTGGCCTTGGTGGGGGGCCTAGGCATTGGTATTTTTTTAAGCCAAATGCACAGCTAGGTTAGAGAGCTACTTGTCTAGAATTCCTTAACATTATTTAACTGGTTCACCCTTTAACACTCAGACTGAATCTTCTCCAAAAAGTCTTCCTGAGTCCAAAGTTCCCACTTGAGCTCCAGTAGCAACCTGGGCACATGTGATCTCTGTAATTAGAACATCACATAAGATTATCCATTTCCACATCTACTTTCCAAACAGAGTGTGATCTCTCAGAACACAGGGACTGTACTAAAATCTTCCTGTAGCCCCAACACTTAGATCCTGGCATCATGTTATATATCAAGGTATATATGCAATAAATGCTTATTTATTTAAACAGAGAAAATACCACTTGATTAAAACTAAGAAACCAATGGCAACCTCTGAGAAAACAGCTTTAATAGAACTTGGAAGAAATGATAACCGTTCTAAATTGAGAAGTGAATGTGAAAGTAAGTTATTTGAAGATGTTGTCTTGTCAAGAGAAATAGAAAGGCAGATGATGGTGGTCAAGAGAATGGGTCATTTTTAGGAAGGGAAGAAAGCCAATTTTGTAGCATTGGGAATGATATCTTTCAAAAGGAAAAGTGTGTTTCAACAGAAAAGTATAATTTTTGTTAGTCAAGGATTCAGAAATAGGAGAAGGAGGTGGAGAAAAGAGCACAGGTCTACAAAATGGCAAAAACGGTTATTTCTATGTGGTGAGGTTTGGGTGATACTTTTTTCTCTTCCAGCAGGTGCTCAGTAGGTACTTCTCTGTGTGAGTGAATATGTATATTTTTTCACAGGTGCAGAGTTGAGTTCATTGTACAGTTTAAGGCACAATATCATCTCAGGTCTGTTAAGCCTTCTCATATTTTCCCTTATATCTCTACATCTACCCCAATTTTTCTTTAATGTATTGTGTGTCATTGGATATATAAGTATCCTTGAAAGATGCATAGTATTGCTTTGTATACTTTGTTTCAAACTCACAAAATGTTTTGTTATAGATCTCATTCTGCTTCCTTGTTTACTCAACCCTGTATTCTTGAGCTCTGTGTTACCATACGTACATTTATCTTACAGTTTCTAACTGCTGCATAATATACCATTATAGGCATATCCCCTATTATAGTCATCCGTTCTCTTAATGATGAACACCTAGTTTACCTCCAACTCCCGGCTAACACTAAAAACATTTCAATGAACAACCTCATACATGTCCTGACATGGACCTGAGAAAGAGTTTCTTAGGGGTAGGTATCCAGACAAGGGATTGTTAAATTATAGGCTAGTCGCACACTTAATTTCAACACGTACTGCCAAATCTCTCTCCAGCACATCTGCACAGTTTTACTCCTACCAGATGTGCATGTGAATTTTGTTTCCCCACATCCATGCTAACAATATGATCCTTCTATAATTTTTGCCATGCTGATAGATGTAATGTGCTACTTTGTTCCCTTTGGATTTCTTTGATTACTAGTGAGTTTAATCATCTCTTCATTTACTGTAACTGTTTCTGTTTCCCCTTCAGTGTGCTGACTTCTCTTATCTTTGCCCATTTTTCTAATTGTTTCCTTTCTCTCTCTCAGTGTGTGTGTGTGTGTGTGTGTATTGTCATCTCTGAACATTACAAGTGATCCCTTCTGCTCCATCATCCCTCTGCCATCTTTGTCCACTGAATACGTCATTGAACTGAAAACCTTAATAATGATATATTAAAATCCATCAAGCTTTATCCTCATGGCTTCTACCTTGAAGGTCTTATTTAAGAGTTCTTTTTCCACTCTAAAATTACTATAATATTTGCCTATATTTTTTTTCTATTAAGTGTATAGTTTTACGTTTGAAATTGGTCTTTAATTCCTCTGGAGTTCACCATATATATGGTATGAGGTAGGGATTCAACATTATTTTTTCTATATAGTAAGCTAGTTTTCTCACTACTTTCTGCTAAATGTCCATTCTTTCTTCAATGATTGGTGATGCCATCTCTATCATAAGCTATGTAGAATATTAGACAAGTAAGTAAATATGTGTGAATGTGTTTGTGTTCTATGCTGTTTACTCTGATGCACTGGGGTTTCTTGTTCTTGTTGGTGTTGTACATTCTTTATTATATCAGCTTTGTATCAGGACTTAATATTAAGAAGGGTGACTCTAAACTCTCCCACTTCCTTTGGTCTTATTAAAAATTTTTTTAAAAACTATTTTATATTTTATACTTCCATGAAAATTCTAGATTCAATGGTTGAGTACTTAAAAAGATCCTGTTAAGATGGGAGGTGGGCAAAATGGGTAAATGTGGTCAGAAGTCCAAACTTCCAGGTATAAGATAAATCAGTTCTGAGGATGTAATGTACAACATGGTGACAAAATTTAACAATATTGTATAGCTGAAAGTTGCTAAAAGAGTAAATCTTAAGAGTTCTCATCACAAGAAATAAATTCTAACAATGTAAGCTGATGAATATTAACTAAACTTATTGTGGTAATCATTTCATGATATATACAAATAGCTAATCATCATGTTGTACATTTAAAACTAATACAATACTATCTGTTAATTATATCCCAATAAAATTAGAGGAAAAAAAGATCCTGTTAGAGTTTTATTGAATAAGCTTGAATGACCTGATTAAGGAAGAAATGATATCTTTATAAATATTAAGTCATTCAGTCCATGAATGTAGTACATCAGGTTTTCTTGTGTTCCATGACAGAGTTGAAAATTTTTCTTCATAAAGGTTTTGTGCATCCTTGATTAGGTTAATGACTACATTATACTTTCTATAGCTAATGTGGTTTATATCTTATATTTTCTAGACAATTATTGCTGAGATAGCAATTGCTGTTGGCATCTTAGCTACTTTCTATTTTGCATTCAGTTAACATGGATTACTTTTCTAAAAAATTTATGAAACAAAAGGGGGAAAAAGAACACACATGAAAAGTTTGCCTTTGTAGGAATAAGGCTATTTCTTCTTCTATATCAGGAAGAGTGACACAAGAAAGGTCAAAGAAACAGGGAAATGTAGTGGATTAATTGAGGGAAGTTGATTAGTTCATTCCTCAAATAGAAATAATCCTTATGGGTTCGAACTTCACCCCTTGAAGAAAGAAAATACCTTTCCGTTAGAAAAACCCAGGTCAGTCATTGTGTATCAAGGAGTTACTGGGGCAACAACCCTTTTCAAGAAGAGTTACATAATACAAGAACTGAACAACTGAAACTTTAGAGCAAAAAAGAAAACTAAGATCAGAATGAAACCTAAACAATACATCTCCACCTAATTCCCTATCTATAAAATGAGGAGACTGTACTAAATGATATCTAAACTTCCTTCTACTTCGAGTCTCTGAAAACATTCCTTTTAGAAAATGAAAAATGGGAATGAAAAAATAATTTTAAGTGCAAATTAATCTTCTCCATTGACTTTCCTATTCTATTGGTTTTTCTGGCGAAGAGGCTTTGAGAAGAGTTGTTCTTTCTTTTCTTTTAATTTTTTAATTTAATTTTATTTATTTTTTTATACAGCAGGTTCTCATTAGTCATCAATTTTATACACATCAGTGTATACACGTCAATCCCAATCGCCCAATTCATCACACCACCACGCCCATCCCCCTGCCACTTTTCCCCCTTGGTGTCCATATGTTTGTTCTCTACATCTGTGTCTCAATTTCTGCCCTGCAAACCGGTTCCTCTGTACCATTTTTCTAGGTTCTACATATATGCGTTAATATACGATATTTGTTTTTCTCTTTCTGACTTACTTCACTCCGTATGACAGTCTCTAGATCCATCCATGTCTCAACAAATGACCCAATTTCGTTCCTTTTTATGGCTGAGTAATATTCCATTGTATATATGTACCACATCTTCTTTATCCATTCGTCTGTCAATGGGCATTTAGGTTGCTTCCATGACCTGGCTATTGTAAATAGTGCTGCAATGAACATTGGGGTGCATGTGTCTTTTTTTTTTTAATTTATTTTATTTATTTATTGGCTGTGTTGGGTCTTCGTTGTGGTGCACGGGCTTCTCATTGCAGTGGTTTCTCTTGTTGCGGAGCACGGGCTCTAGGCGCGTGGGCTTCAGTAGTTGTGGCACGCAGGCTCAGTAGTTGTGGCTCACAGGCTCTAGAGCACAGGCTCAGTAGTTGTGGCACACGGGCTTAGTTGCTCCACAGCATGTGGGATCTTCCCAGACTAGGGCTCGAACCCGTGTCCCCTGCATTAGCAGGCAAATCCTTAACCCCTGGGCCACCAGGGAAGTCCCAACATGTGTCTTTTTGAATTATGGTTTTCTCTGGGTATATGCCCAGTAGTGGGATTGCTGGATCATATGGTAATTTTATTTTTAGTTTTTTAAGGAACCTCTATACTGTTCCCCATAGTGGCTGTATCAATTTACATTCCCACCAACAGTGCAAGAGGGTTCCCTCTGAGAAGAGTTATTCTTTATGGGAAACTCAAGAGGAATAAGTTTAGTGCATGTGACTACACAGAGACAATTTGAGAATGGACGCTTGGGGAGAGAACTGGATTATTTTTATCACTGTCATTGAGGCTGGTTACTGAACTGGCTCCTTCCCTTTCATCAGCTCTACCCCCACTCTAATACTGAAGCGCTTTTCAACAGGGTCCATGTATTTTAAGAGTTTTCTAGCTTGGGAAGAGAAGAGGAAGACGGAGAAGTGAAACCTCTGGAGTTGCATTGTTAAAGAAAGCTTGTTCTTTCAGACCCTTTCCTGCCAAAATTTTACTCAAAGTTCCTCTTTTGTGAGGTAAGACTTTTTTTTTCTTCATATTCAAATAAAAAAAATATTTGTGACAAACTACAAAACCCATCACTGGAGTATCTTGAATAACAGGTATATTTTTTCACTTAGATGAGCTCCATGCCTCCACCAATACAGCAGGTCCAATCCCCTTACCAACATCTCCAGTGTAACTTGGAAAGAAACCAAAGTTATGCTTTTGAAGAACAGTAAATCTTAAATCAAATGACCATCTCAAAACGCAAAAATATGGTTTAGAAATAGGTGGAGATACAAATAAATTATTAAAAACAAATGCAAGACTATTGCTAATAATAACACAAAACTGAAAATAACCTGAGTGGCACATGCCATCGAAATGAAGAGTTAGACTGAATCATCCATATAAAGATTCAGCAACCATTTACAAGAATGTTACAGGTGTATCCTTATTGATGTAAAATGATCTCCATGATAGAAGTGAGGAAAATGACTCATGATTGAGTGTGACAATCAAGATACAAATGATTATGCACAATCTTAACCCATTTTCTAAGAAGAAACACACACATACACAGACACAAGCCTGAAGCGATATAAAAGATGTTAATAATGTCCTCCTCTGAGCAGAGGAAACAGGCGATTTTTGGTTCCTTTTTCCTTCATAATCTATATTTTAAAATTTTGTGTAACAATTAGCTTATATTCTTGTATTAAAGCAAAAGATTAAAAAAGAAAGAAAACAGAAAACAAACCAAAGACAAGTGAGTACTGGAGACACATGGCCCAGTCTCAGCATGTCACAAGCCTAATAGAAAAGTCAGAGTAAATCACCAAACTTTATTCGTGCCTCAGTTTCCTTACCTGTAAAGTAGGAAGAGCTGTCTTCCTCTAGCACAGAGTTTTTGTGATATCAAAACATCCTCCCACAAACAATTAGTAATAAGTTAAACATACGTTTGCTGTGAGGCTCAGCAATTCCACTCTTAGGTATTTACCCAAGAGAAATGAAAACACGTCCACACAAAGACTTATACATAAATGCCCACAGCATTATTCTCAGTAGCCAAAAACTGGAATATTCATATATTCTAAAATTCTAAAATGCTAATCAGCAATAAAATAAAAAAGAACAAACTACCAATACGTGCAACACGAATCTCAAAAATATTATGCCCAGTGAAAAATCTAGACTGAAAAAAAAAAAAAGAAAAACCATGTGACAGACAGCAGAGACAGCAGATCAGTAGTAGATCAGTAATTGATCAGTTGAGGCTGGAAGTATGGGGAGGGGACAGGTATTGCCTGCACAGAGGTACAGGGGAACTCACTGGTGTGATGGAAATGTCTGCATCTTGAATGTGGTGGTGTTTACATAATTGTATGCAGTTGCCAATATGATATATGCTTAAAATGAGTGAATCTCATTGTATGTAAATTACACCTCAATAAAGCACACAGCAGAACTTAAGAAAAAACACTATCCAATAAAGTATGTGAAAATATATTATAAAATGTAAACCTCTATAGAAATAAAGGAATTTTTCTTAACGGCACTTCTTTTAAAACTAAACAAAGTACAAAGAAACAACATGGAATGCATCCAGCTAATGACAATTTCCCTTTGATAAACGGGGGAGTGTGTATAAGCAAAGAGAAAAAAGAATTGCTATCTGTTCCTTTGATTTCTTTTAGCTGTGTTAAACTTTACATAACAGTTCAAGGGAAAACATATATCCTATAAATTACTTTAATACTGTTCTCTGCTAAATACTTAGTTGGAAAGTAGAGGGAAGACAGGAGAGTAGGAAAAAACTTCCTCAGCTTCAGCCCCAAATCCTCCCATTGGAAACCTAGCAAAACAGCTATATTAAATATTTGGAAAACCTTCAAGTCCACACTTTGCATTTCTAATGATACTTTGGAGAAACTAAGTCTGAGAATTGTTCATTCCTTGCCTGAAGACACATGCCAACAGGTGGTAGAGCTAGACTTTACTGGCGGGTTAGAGCCTGGACACCGGGTCACCAACTCACCTCAAACAAACGCTCCCAATAAAAATACAGTAAGAGCCAATGCGGGGATGGTGAGAGGTCTGGGAGGAGGAAGTCCTTTGGAAATAAGAAGTGGGAAAGGTGGGGTGGCTACACAAGGACAAGGAGCCCAAAGGGGAAATGGCAAGGTGCTGGAAGTCACGTCCTCTTTCACAGCTGTGGCCTGGCTGGCCTCTGGTGCCCCTTACCACGGCATGGGGGAGGGGTATCCTCATGACACAGTCTGGACTGTGCCTAGGGTGACCGTCCAGTGTGTCTCAGTCACGGGGTGGACATTCATGTGCTGAGGGCTCCCTGAATCTCTGGGTTGAAAAGAAGCAGATACACGCTGTTTTACATGTTGTATCTAATTTGCCTTTTGCCTCCTTCCCCAGGTTTCTGGGCTTCTAATATAAACACACACTGGAAGCCAGCCAGGCGTTCCATCTCTGAAGAAGGTGGTATGAAGGAGCTGAGGAACCTGCAGGAAGCCACAGAGTTTTACACCCTCTTTACACCATTCTATTTCTGGGATGCTTTTTAAAGATAATTTGCATTAATTTAATGTTAGCATTATTGCAAAGCAATGCATGATCATTACGTATCTCTCTTTTCTTTATTTCCTACAAAGGAAAACAGGACAAGTAGCTTATGATCCCACCACTAACTGATAGTGTTGTGCTGTAGATCCTGACAGTCAAAATCACCCAGAGCATATATATGCCTTGGTGACCAGCTTTTATCATTCACTGCACCATGAACATGTTTCATAGTCTCAAATTTTAATTTAAACCCTCTTTTATGCATATTTTTAATGTCTTCAGGATTGGCTGCATACTGTAAGGATATGTCATAATTCATTTAAATAAGTCTCCTTTACTGGATGGTTAGGTAACCCCTCCAAATTTTTAGCTATGAGAAATAGCACTTTAAGAACACGACTTATGAAGTATATTTTTTACTTTAATAAACAGAATTATTATTTGTACTATTTACATACATAGTCTTCCATGGTAATGTTAAAGTTACCATTTTCTTCAAATGCCCCTCAAAATAACACAATTTGCCTTCCTATTTTTTAACAAAAATATTGAAATTGGATCTAATCAAGCATTTGGCTCTAACTTCCAGTCTATAGGGAATGAAACAATCTGAAAAGCCCACAATGTGGGACATCTCACAGAACAAGCCATCTAGTTTTTCAACAGGTCAGAGGCATAAAAAAAGGGAGAAATCACTGTTCTAGATGACACGAAACTTAAAAGACAAAACAACAAAATGTAACCTAAGGGTCTTATTTGAATATTGATTTGAATCACTCAATTATAAACAGATACTTGAGAGAAATCATTAAAGAAATATGCACTGATTTTAAAGAGTTGCCACTAATATCTTAGGTGCAATAATTGTAATTACACACAAAGTTTATTTTATATTTTAGAGATGTATACTGAAATACTTAATAAGTAAATGGCCATCATTTTAAAAAGTATCCTTGTCCCTAAAAATGTCTAGAACTAAGACCAAAGAAATGGAAATTACAAAAACGAGCCAAATGGCAGTCAGGGAATGGAAAAATATGACAAATAAAATAACTGAAATAAAAGCTAGATGGATGGGCTCAATATTAGAGTGGAGATAATAGAGGAGAGAATGAGAGAACTTGATGACAGATTAATTTACCCAATCTGAGTAACAGAGAGAAAATAGATTGAAAAATAATTCTCTAAGAATCTGAGAAAGCCTCAAACAAGGGAAATTAAAAAATAATTCCTCACCAAGAAAAATCATAGTCAAATTTCTGAAATTACAAAGAAAAAATCTTGAAAGCAGCTAGAGAGATATGATGTTTATTTATGGAGAAACACCAATTTTAGTGACAGGATTTCTCATCTGACAGCATGGAGGCCCAAAAAAGTGGTACAATATTTTGAAGTGATAAAAGCAAACAACTGTCAAACATGAATTCTGTGTCTGGCAAAAATACTTCCAGGACCAAGGGGGAAAATAAAGATAGTCTCAGATGAAAGAGAATCTGTTGCTAGGAGACCTACCCTAACAGAATAACTTACAAAGTTGTCTAAATAAAAGGAAATAATAAATGAAGGAATCTTAGAATATCAGAGAAAGGAAAGATGATAAGCAAAAATATTGGTGAATACAACAGGCTTCACTTCTTCTGTTGTTTTACAAATCATGTTTAAGGTTGAACAAAATTTATAACACTATCTGCTGTTGTTCTTAATTTACTTAGAGGAAATATTTCAGACAATCATATTAGAAATAGAAGAGGGTTAAGGAAGTTCAAGTTTGTACACTTCACTCAAACTGGTAAAATAATGACAAACGTAGACTGTGATAAGTTATGCACGCATAATGCAATACATAGAGAAACCACTAAAACGCTATACAAAGAGACACACTCAAAAACACTATAGAGAATTATCACTACTGTACCCCTCCCTCCCCACGGCCTGAGAGAGCAAGAGTGCCCAAATCAGCCGCTGCTTTAACCCCTTCTTGTCTAGGTGGGGAACAGATGCCTGTGGGAGACCTACACGCAGAGGTGGGGCCAAAACCAACGCTGAACCTCAGGAGCTGTGTGAACAAAGAAGAGAAAGGGAAATCTCTCCCAGCAGCCTCAGGAACAGCGGATTAAATCTCCACAATCAACTTGATGTACCCTGCATCTGAGGAATACCTGAATAGACAACGAATCATCCCAATATCGAGGCAGTGGACTTTGGGAGCAACAGTAGACTTGGGGTTTGCTCTCTGTGACTGATTTCTTTCTGATTTTTATGTTTCTCATAGTTTAGTTTTTAGCGTGTGTTATCATTGGTGGATTTGTTTATTGGTTTGGTTGCTCTCTAGGAACACATACGGACTGAAAATGAGGGGATTGGAAAAAGATATTCCATGCAAATGGAAATCAAAAGAAAGCTGGAGTAGCAATTCTCATATCCGACAAAATAGACTTTAAAATAAAGACTATTACAAGAGACAAAGAAGGACACTACATAATGATCAAGGGATCAATCCAAGAAGAAGATATAGCAATTGTAAATATTTATGCACCCAACATAGGAGCACCTCAATACATAAGACAAATGCTAACAGCCATAAAAGGGGAAATCGACAGTAACACAATCATAGTAGGGGACTTTAACACCCCACTTTCACCAATGGACAGATCATCCAAAATGAAAATAAATAAGGAAACACAAGCTTTAAATGATACATTAAACAAGATGGACTTAATTGATATTTATAGGACATTCCACCCAAAAACAACAGAATACACATTTTTCTCAAGTGCTCATGGAACATTCTCCAGGATAGATCATATCTTGGGTCACAAATCAAGCCTTGGTAAATTTAAGAAAATTGAAATCGTATCAAGTATCTTTTCCGACCACAACGCTATGAGACTAGATATCAATTACAGGAAAAGATCTGTAAAAAATACAAACACATGGAGGCTACACAATACACTACTTAATAACGAAGTGATCACTGAAGAAATCAAAGGGGAAATCAAAAAATACCTAGAAACAAATGACAATGGAGACACGACGATCCAAAACCTATGGGATGCAGCAAAAGCAGTTCTAAGAGGGAAGTTTATAGCAATACAAGCCTACATCAAGAAACAGGAAACATCTCGAATAAACAATCTAACCTTGCACCTAAAGCAATTAGAGAAAGAAGAACAAAAAAACCCCAAAGCTAGCAGAAGGAAAGAAATCATAAAGATCAGATCAGAAATAAATGAAAAAGAAATGAAGGAAACAATAGCAAAAATCAATGAAACTAAAAGCTGGTTCTTTGAGAAGATAAACAAAATTGATAAACCATTAGCCAGACTCATCAAAAGAAAAAGGGAGAAGACTCAAATTAATAGAATTAGAAATGAAAAAGGAGAAGTAACCACTGACACTGCAGAAATACAAACGATCATGAGAGATTACTACAAGCAACTCTATGCCAATAAAATGGACAACCTGGAAGAAATGGACAGATTCTTAGAAATGCACAACCTGCCAAGACTGAACCAGGAAGAAATAGAAAATATGAACAGACCAATCACAAGCACTGAAATTGAAACTGTGATTAAAAATCTTCCAACACACAAAAGCCCAGGACCAGATGGCTTCACAGGCGAATTCTATCAAACATTTAGAGAAGAGCTAACACCTATCCTTCTCAAACTCTTCCAAAATATTGCAGAGGGAGGAACACTCCCCAACTCATTCTACGAGGCCACCATCACCCTGATACCAAAACCAGACAAAGATGTCACAAAGAAAGAAAACTACAGGCCAATATCACTGATGAACATAGATGCAAAAATCCTCAACAAAATACTAGCAAACAGAATCCAACAGCACATTAAAAGGATTATACACCATGATCAAGTGGGGTTTATTCCAGGAATGCAAGGATTCTTCAATATACGCAAATCAATCAACGTGATACATCATATTAACAAATTGAAGGAGAAAAACCATATGATCATCTCAATAGATGCAGAGAAAGCTTTCGACAAAATTCAACACCCATTTATGATAAAAGTCCTGCAGAAAGTAGGCATAGAGGGAACTTTCCTCAACATAATAAAGGCCGTATATGACAAACCCACAGCCAACATTGTCCTCAATGGTGAAAAACTGAAACCATTTCCACTAAGATCAGGAACAAGACAAGGTTGCCCACTCTCACCACTATTATTCAACATAGTTTTGGAAGTGTTAGCCACAGCAATCAGAGAAGAAAAAGAAATTAAAGGAATCCAAATCGGAAAAGAAGAAGTAAAGCTGTCACTGTTTGCAGATGACATGATACTATACATAGAGAATCCTAAAGATGCTACCAGAAAACTACTAGAGCTAATCAATGAATTTGGTAAAGTAGCAGGATACAAAATTAATGCACAGAAATCTCTTGCATTCCTGTATACTAATGATGAAAAATCTGAAAGTGAAATTAAGAAAACACTCCCGTTTACCATTGCAACAAAAAGAATAAAATATCTAGGAATAAACCTACCTAAGGAGACAAAAGACCTGTATGCAGAAAATTATAGGACACTGATGAAAGAAATTAAAGATGATACAAATAGATGGAGAGATATACCATGTTCTTGGATTGGAAGAATCAACATTGTGAAAATGACTCTGCTACCCAAAGCAATCTACAGATTCAATGCAATCCCTATCAAACTACCACTGGCATTTTTCACAGAACTAGAACAAAAAATTTCACAATTTGTATGGAAACACAAAAGACCCCGAATAGCCAAAGCAATCTTGAGAACGAAAAATGGAGCCGGAGGAATCAGGCTCCCTGACTTCAGACTATATTACAAAGCTACAGTAATCAAAACAGTTTGGTACTGGCACAAAAACAGAAATATAGATCAATGGAACAGGATAGAAAGCCCAGAGATAAGCCCACGCACATATGGTCACCTTATCTTTGATAAAGGAGGCAAGCATATACAGTGGAGAAAAGACAGCCTCTTCAATAAGTGGTGCTGGGAAAATTGGACAGGTACATGTAAAAGTATGAAATTAGAACACTCCCTGACACCATACACAAAAATAAACTCAAAATGGATTACAGACCTAAGTGTAAGGCCAGACACTATCAAACTCTTAGAGGAAAACATAGGCAGAACACTCTATGACATAAATCACAGCAAGATCCTTTTTGACCCAGGTCCTAGAGAAATGGAAATAAAAACACAAATAAACAAATGGGACCTAATGAAACTTAAAAGCTTTTGCACAGCAAAGGAAACCATAAACAAGACCAAAAGACAACCCTCAGAGTGGGAGAAAATATTTGCAAATGAAGCAACGGACAAAGGATTAATCTCCAAGATTTACAAGCAGCTCATGCAGCTCAATAACAAAAAAACGAACAACCCAATCCAAAAATGGGCAGAAGACCTAAATAGACATTTCTCCAAAGAAGATATACAGATTGCCAACAGACACATGAAAGAATGCTCAACATCATTAATCATTAGAGAAATGCAAATCAAAACTACAATGAGGTATCATCTCACACCGGTCAGAATGGCCATCATCAAAAAATCTAGAAACAATAAATGCTGGAGAGGGTGTGGAGAAAAGGGAACACTCTTGCACTGTTGGTGGGAATGTAAATTGATACAGCCACTATGGAGAACAGTATGGAGGTTCCTTAAAAAACTAAAAATAGAACTACCATACGACCCAGCAATCCCACTACTGGGCATATACCCTGAGAAAACCATAATTCAGAAAGAGTCATGTACCAAAATATTCATTGCAGCTCTGTTTACAATAGCCAGGACATGGAAGCAACCTAGGTGTCCATCATCGGATGAATGGATAAAGAAGATGTGGCACATATATACAATGGAATATTACTCAGCCATAAAAAGAAATGAAATGGAGGTATTTGTAATGAGGTGGATGGAGTTAGAGTCTGTCATACAGAGTGAAGTAAGTCAGAAAGAGAAAAAGAAATACAGTATGCTAACACATATATATGGAATCTAAGGAAAAAAAAAAATTTAAAAAAAAGGTCATGAAGAACCTAGTGGCAAGATGGGAATAAAGACACAGACCTACTAGAGAATGGACTTGAGGATATGGGGAGGGGGAGGGGTGAGATGTGACAGGGTGAGAGAGTGTCATGGACATATATACACTACCAAATGTGAAATAGATAGCTAGTGGGAAGCAGCCGCATAGCACAGGGAGATCAGCTCGGTGCTTTTTGACCACCTAGAGGGGTGGGATAGGGAGGGTGGGAGGGAGGGAGATGCAAGAGGGATGAGATATGGGAACATATGTATATGTATAACTGATTCACTTTGTTATAAAGCAGAAGCTAACACACCACTGTAAAGCAATTATACTTCAATAAAGATGTTTAAAAAAAAAAGAAAAAAAAATTTTTTTTCTAACTCATTTTTTTCCTTCTTTTTTCTCCCTTTCCTTCTGAGCTGTGTGGCTGACAGGGTCTTGGTGCTCCAGCCTGAGCCTCCAAGGTGGGAGAGCTGAGTTCAGGACACTGGATCACCAGACACCCGCTGGCCCCACGTAATATCAATCAGTGAGAGCTCTCCCAGAGATCTCCATCTAAATGCTAAGACCCAGCTCCACCCAACGGCCAGCAAGCTCCAGTGCTGCATGCTCCATGCTAAACAATTAGCGAGACAGGAACACAACCCCATTCATTAGCAGAGAGGCTGCCTAAAATCATACTAAGTTCACAGACACCCCAAAAGACACCACCAGATACAGCCCTGCCCACCAGAAAGACAAGATTCAGCCCCACCCACCAGAACACAGGCACCAGTCCCCTCTCCCAGGAAGCCTACACAAGCCACTGAACCAACCTCATCCACTGGGGGCAGACACCAAAAACAATGGGAACTAGGAACCTGCAGCCTGCTTAAAGGAGACACCAAACACAACAAGTTAAACAGAATGAGAAGACAGAGAATTATGCAGCAGATGAAGGAGCAAGGTAAAAACCCACCAGACCAAACAAATGAAGAGGAAATAGGCAGTCTACCTGAAACAGAATTCAGAGTAATGATAGTAAAGATGAACCAAAATCTTGGAAATAGAATGGAGAAATACAAGAAAGGTTTAACAAGGACCTAGAAGAACTAAAGAGCAAACAAACAATGATGAACAACACAATAAATGAGATTAAAAATTCTCTAGAAGGAATCAATAGCAGAATAACTGAAGCAGAAGAACGGATAAGTGACCTGGAAGATAAAAGAGTGGAAATCACTACCACAGAGCAGAATAAAGAAAAAAGAATGAAAAGAATTGAGGACAGTCTCAGAGACTTCTGGGACAACATTAAACACATCAACATTCGAATTACATGGGTCCCAGAAGAAGAAGAGAAAAAGAAAGTGCCTGAGAAAATATTTGAACATATTACAGCTGAAATTTCCCTAACATGGGAGAGGAAATAGTCAGGCAAGTCCAGGAAGCACAGAGAGTCCCAGGCAGGATAAACCCAAGGAGCAACATGACAAGACACATATCAGTCAAACTATCAAAAATTAAAGCAGCAAGGGAAAAACAACAAATAACATGCAAGGGAATCCCCATAAGGTTAACAGCTGATCTTTCAGCAGAAACTCTTCAAACCAGAAGGGAGTGGAAGGACATATTTAAAGTGATGAAAGGGGGCTTCCCTGGTGGTGCAGTGGTTGAGAATCTGCCTGCCGATGCAGTGGACACGGGTTCGAGCCCTGGTCTGGGAAGATCCCACATGCCGCGGAGCAACTGGGCCCGTGAGCCACAACTACTGAGCCTGCGCGTCTGGAGCCCGTGCTCCACAACAAGAGAGGCCGCGATAGTGAGAGGCCTGCGCACCGCGATGAAGAATGGCCCCCGCTCGCTGCAACTGGAGAAAGCCCTCGCACAGAAACGAAGACCCAACACAGCCAAAAATAAATAAATAAATAAAATTAAAAAAAAAAAAAAAGTGATGAAAGGGAAAATCTACAACCAAGATTACTGTACCCAGCAAGGATCTCATTCAGATTTGATGGAGAAATTAAAACCTTTACACACAAGCAAAAGCTAAGAGAATTCAGCACCACCAAACCAGCTCTACAACAAATGCTAAAGGAACTTCTCTAGGCAGGAAACACAAGAGAAGGAAAAGACCTACAATAACACACCAAAAACATTTAGGAAAATGGTAATAGGAACATATATATCAATAATTACCTTAAATGTAAATGGATTAAATTTTCCAACCAAAAGACATAGACTGGCTGAATGGATCCCAAAGCAAGACCAGTATATATGCTGTCTACAAGAGACCTACTTCAGACCTAGGAACACATACAGACTGAAAGTGAGGGGATGGAAAAAGATATTCCATGCAAATGGAAATCAAAAGAAAGCTGGAGTAGCAATACTCATATCAGATAAAATAGACTTTAAAATAAAGAATGTTACAAGAGACAAGGAAGGACACTACATAATGATCAAGGGATCAATCCAAGAAGAAGATACAACAAATATAAATATATATGCACCCAACATAGGAGCACCTCAATATATAAGGCAAATGTTAACAGCTATAAAAGAGGAAATTGACAGGAACACAATAATAGTGGGGGACTTTAACACCTCACTTACACCAATGGACAGAGCATCCAGACAGAAAATTAATAAGGAAACACAAGCTTTAAATGACACGAGAGACCAGATAGATTTAATTGACATTTATAGGACATTCTATCCAAAAACAACATATTACACTTTCTCCTCAAGTACACACAGAACATTCTCCAGGATAGATCACATCTTGGGTTACAAATCAAGCCTCGGTGAATTTAAAGAAATTGAAATTTTATCAAGCATCTTTTCCAACCACAACACTATGAGATTACAAATAAATTACAGGAAAAAAATGTAAAAAACACAAACACACAGAGGCTAAACAATACGCTACTAAATAACTAAGAAATCACTGAAGAAATCAAAGAGGAAATCAAAAAATACCTAGAGACAAATGACAATGAAAACATGATGATCCAAAACCTATGGGATGCAGCAAAAACAGTTCTAAGAGGGAAATTTATAGCAATACAATCCTACCTCAAGAAACAAGAAAAATCTCAAATAAACAATCTAACCTTACACCTAAAGGAACTAGAGAAAGAAGAACAAACAAAACCCAAAGTTAGCAGAAGGAAAGAAATCATAAAGATCAGAGCAGAAATAAATGAAATAGAAACAAAGAAAACAAAAACAAAGATCAATAAAACTAAAATCTGGTTCTTTGAGGAGATAAGCAAAATTGATAAACCTTTAGCCAGACTCATCAAGAAAAAGAGGGAGAGGACTCAAATCAATAAAATCAGAAATGAAAAAGGAGAAGTTACAACAGACACTGCAGAAATACAAAGCATCATAAGAGTATACTACAAGCAACTCTATGCCAATAAAATGGACAACCTGGAAGAAATGGACAAATTCTTAGAAAGGTATAACCTTTCAAGACTGAACCAGGAAGAAATAGAAAATATGAACAGACAAATCACAAGCACTGAAATTGAAACTGTGATTAAAAATCTTCCAACAAACAAAAGTCCAGGACCAGATGGCTTCACAGGTGAATTCTATGAAACATTTAGAGAAGAGCTAACACCCATCCTTCTCAAACTCTTCCAAAAAAATTGCAGAGGAAGGGACACTCCCAAACTCATTCTATGAGGCCACCAGCACCCTGATACCAAAACCAGACAAAGATATGACAAAAAAAGAAAATTACAGACCAATATCACTGATGAATATAGATGCAAAAATCCTCAAAAAAATACTAGCAAAGAGAATCCAACAACACGTTAAAAGGATCATACACCATGACCAAGTGTATGGTTTATCACAGGGATGCAAGGATTCTACAATATATGCAAATCAATCAATGTGACACACCATATTAACAAACTGAAGAATAAAAACCATATGATCATCTCAATAGATGCAGAAAAAGCTTTTGACAAAATTCAACACCCATTTATAATAAAAAGTCTCCAGAAAGTGGGCATAGAGGGAACCTTTCCTCTAGGATAAGGAACAAGACAAGGATGTCCACTCTTGCCACTATTATTCAACATAATTTTGGAAGTCCTAGCCACGACAATCAGAGAAGAAAAAGAAATAAAAGGAATACAAATTGGAAAAGAAGAAGTAAAACTGTCAATGTTTGCAGGTGACATGATACTATACATGGAGAATCCTAAAAATGCCACCAGAAAACTACTAGAGCTAATCAATGTATTTGGTAAAGTTGCAGGATACAAAATTAATGCACAGAAATCTCTTGCATTCCTATACACTAACAGCAAAAGATCAGAAAGAGAAATTAAGGAAACAATCCCATTCACCACTGCAACAAAAAGAATAAAATACCTAGGAATAAACCTACCTAAGGAGGTTAAAGACCTGTACTCAGAAAATTATAAGACACATGAAAGAAATCAAAGATGACACAAACAGATGGAGAGATATACCATGTTCTTGGATTGGAAGAATCAATATTGTGAAAATGACTATACTACCCAAGCAATCTACAGATTCAATGCAATCCCTATCAAATTACCAGTGGCACTTTGTACAGAACTAGAACAAAAAATCTTAAAATTTGTATAGCGACACAAAAGACCTTGAATAGCCAAAGCAGTCTTGAGGGAAAAAAACGGAGCTGGAGGAATCAGACTCCCTGACTTCAGACTATACTACAAAGCTACAGTAATCAAGACAACATGGTACTAGCACAAAAACAGAAATATAGATCAATGGAACAGGATAGAAAGCCCAGAGATAAACCCATGCACCTATGGTCAACTAATCTATGACAAAGGAGGCAAGGATATACAATGGAGAAAAGACTGTCTCTTCGGTAAGTGGTGCTGGGAAAACTGGACAGCTACATGTAAAAGAATGAAATTAGAACACTCCCTAACACCATACACAAAAATAAACTCAAAATGGATTCAAGACCTAAATGTAAGACCGGACACTATAAGACTCTTAGAGGAAAACATAGGAAGAACACTCTTTGACATAAATCACAGCAAGATCTTTTTTGATCCACCTCCTAGAGTAATGGAAATAAAAACATAGATAAACAAATGGGACCTAATGAAACTTAAAACTTTTTCAAAGCAAAGGAAAGTACAATCAAGACAAAAAGACAACCCTCAGAATGGGAGAAAATATTTGCAACTGAATCAACAGACAAAGGATTAATCTCCAAAATATATAAACAGCTCATGCAGCTCAATATTAAAAAAACAAACAACCCAATCCAAAAATGGGCAGAAGACCTAAATAGACATTTCTCCAAAGAAGACATACAGATGGCCAAGAAGCACATGAAAAGCTGCTCAACATCACTAATTATTAGAGAAATGCAAATCAAAACTACAATGAGGTATCACCTCACACCAGTTAGAATGGGCATCATCAGAAAATCTACAAACAACAAATGCTGGAGAGGGTGTGGAGAAAGGGGAACCTTCTTGCACTGTTGGTGGGAATGTAAATTGATACTGCCACTATGGAGAACAGTATGGAGGTTCCTTAAAAAATTAAAAATAGAATTACCATATGACCCAGCAATCTCACTACTGGGCCTATACCCAGAGAAAACCATCCTTCAAAAAGACACATGCACCCCAATGTTCATTGCAGCACTATTTACAATATCCAGGTCACGGAAGCAACCTAAATGCCCATCGACACATGAATGGATAAAGAAGATGTGGTACATATATACAATGGAATATTACTCAGCCATAAAAAGGAATGAAATTGGGTCATTTGTTGAGATGTCGATGGATCTAGAGACTGTCATACAGAGTGAAGTAAGTCAGAAAGAGAAAAACAAATATCGTATATTAATGCATATATGTGGAACCTAGAAAAATGGTAGAGATGAACCGGTTTGCAGGGCCGAAATAGAGACACAGATGTAGAGAACAAACGTATGGATACGAATGGCGGGCAAGTGGTAGGAGGGTTGGTGGTGGGATGAATTGGGAGATTAGGATTGACATGTATACACTAATATGTATAAAATAGATAACTAATAAGAACCTGCTGTATAAAAAATAAATAAAATAAAATTTGAAAAAAAAGGGAGACAGGCTTTAACGTATCAATAATTACATTAAGTGAAAATGGTCTAAATACATATTTTTAAAAAGAAAGATGGGAAGAGTGGATTAAAAAGCATGACCAATTTATACGTTGTCTATGCTTCAAATGTACAAATATAAGCAGGTTGAAAATAGAAGGATAGAAAAATACACTGTTAGGGGCTGAATTGTATTGCCCCAAGTTAATGCTGATGTTCTAATCTGCAGTATCTCATAATGTCACAGTACTTGGAGATAGGGCCTTTAAAAAGAAAACTAAGTCAAGAGGATCATTAGGATTGGCTGTAATCCAGTATGGCTGGTGTCCCTAAAGAAGAGTGAATTAGAACACAAAAATACACAGATGGATGAACAAGTGAAGACACAGTGAGACTTTGCAGCCATCTATAATCAAAAGAGAGAGGCCTCAGAAATAAACAAACATGCTACTACCGGGTCCCAGACTTCTGGCCTCCAGGATTGTGAGAAAATAAAGTTCTATTTTTTTAGCTACCCAGTCTATGATATTTTGTTACAGCAGCCCTAGCCAATGAATATAGATACCAAGCAAATACCAATCTAAACATTAATCAAAGAAAGCATGAGTTGTTTTAATACCATCACATAAAGTAGACTTCAGACCAAAGAATATTACCAGACACAAAAAAGGACATTATATAAAGATAAAAGGGCCAGCCCAGAAAGACATAGTAATCCTAAATGCATATGCATCAAACAGAAGAGTTGCAAAATATGTGAAGCAAAAACTGACTGAACATAAAGAAGTAGAATGTTTCACAATTATAGTTGAAGACTTCAACACCACCTCTCAATAACTGAAAGACTAGACATAAACTCATCAAGGATACAGAAGAATTCAACAACACTATCAGCCAACAGGATATAATCAACATTTATAAAACCCATAAATAGCAAAATATACATTCTCATCAAGTTACCACAAAACACATTTCAAGACAGACTATATCCTAAGCCATAAAACAAACTTCAACACATTTAAAATAATGGAAATCATATAGAGTATGTTCTCTACTCACAGTGGAATCAAACCAGAAATCAATAATAAAAAGATAATGGGAAAATCTTCAACCACTTAGAAACTAAACAACAGACTTCTAAATAAACCATGGATCAAAGAAGAAGTCTCAAAGAAATTAAAAAATATATTGAGCTGAATAAAAATTATGTCAGAATTTGTGGGACACAGCTAAAGCAACATGAAGAGGGAAATTTATAGAAATTTTATGCATACGTTAGAAAACAGGAAAAAACTCAAATTAGTAATCTAAGCTCTAAACTCAAGAATGTAGAAAAAGATGAGAAAAGGAAACCCAAAGGAAGCAAAAGAAACCCAAGCCAAAAGAAGGAAGACAACAAAAAAGATAGGAATTGAAATCAATGAAATTTAACACAGAAAAACAATACAGGAGATCAAGGAAACAAAGAGCTGGTTTTCTGAAAGGTCAACAAAATTGAAAAACCTCTAGCAAGACCGACCAAAAAAATAACAGAAAAGAAACAAATTACCAATAACATAAGTGAAACAAGGGCTATCACTACAGGCCCTGTAGCCACGAAAATGATAATAAGAACAAACTAAGAATAACTTTACACAGATAAACTTGACATTAGATGAAATGGACAAATTCCTCAAAAAACACAAACTATCACAACTCACACATTTTGGAATAGACAATTTGAATAACTCTACAACTATTATGGAAATTGAATTCATAATTTAAACATGCCTCCAAGGGACTTCCCTGGTGGCTCAGTGGTTAAGAATCTGCCTGCCAATGCAGAGGACATGGGTTCGATCCCTGGTCTGGGAAGATCCCACATGCCGCAGAGCAACTAAGCCCGAGCGCCACAACTACTGAGCCCATGTAAGACAACTACTGAAGCCCATGCCCCTACAGCCCGTGCTCCGCAACAAGAGAAGCCACCAAAATGAGAAGCCTGCATACTGCTACGAAGAGTAGCCCCTGCTCGCCACAACTAGGGAAAGCCTGCATGCAGCAACGAAGACCCAACGCAGCCAAAAATAAATAAGTAAATATTTATTTATTTATTTATTTAAAAAAAATGCCTACAAAAGATTTCCAGGCACAGATGATTTCACTGGAGAATTCTACCAAACACTTAGAAGAGAATTAACATCAATTCTACACGATCTCTTCCAAAAAATGAAAGAGGAGGGAACATTCCCAATTCATTTCATGAAATTGGTATTACCCTGATACCAAAACCATGTAATGACTACAAAAAGAAAACCACACTCAAGAGTACAGATACACAAATCCTTCATAAAATATTAGGAAATACAATTCAGCAACATATAAAAGGAATTATACATTGTCACCAAATGGGGTTAATTTCAAGGGTGCAAGGCTGATTCAACATTAAAAAATCAATGACTGTAACCTACCATATCAATAGGCTAAAGAAGAAAACTCATAAAATCACATCAATTGATCCAGAAAAAGCACTGGATAAAATTCAACACCCATGTGTGAATAAAGCTCTCAGACATGTAGGAACAGAGGAGAAATTTCTCAACTAATAAAAAGCATGTACAAAAGAAAAAAAAATCCCTACAAATAGAATCATACTAAAGGGAAAAGGCTGAATTGTCCCCACTAAGATTGGGAAGGAGGGAAGAATGCCTACTCTCTCCATACTTATGCTACATAGACCTAAAGTTCTATCCAGGTCAATAAGGCAAGACAAGGAAGCAAAGGATATACAGATCAGAAAGGAAGAATTAAAACTGTCCCTGAGAACCCTCTTGCACTGTTGGTGGGAATGTAAACTGATACAGCCACTATGGAGAACAGTATGGAGGTTCCTTAAAAAACTAAAAATAAAACTACCATATGACCCAGCAATCCCACTACTGGGCATATACCCTGAGAAAACCGTAATTCAAAAAGAGTCATGTACCACAATGTTCATTGCAGCTCTATTTACAATAGTCAGGACATGCAAGCAACCTAAGTGTCCATCAACAGATGAATGGATGAAGAAGATGTGGCACATACATACAATGGAATATTACTCAGCCATAAAGAGAAACGAAATTGAGTTATTTCTAGTGAGGTGGATGGACCTAGAGTCTGTCATACAGAGTGAAGTAAGTCAGAAAGAGAAAAACAAATACTGTATGCTAACACATATATATGGAATCAAAAAAAAAAAAGGTCATGAAGAACCTAGGCGCAGGACAGGAATAAAGACGCAAAACCTACTAGAGAATGGACTTGAGGACACAGGGAGGGAGAAGGGTAAGCTGAGACAAAGTGAGAGAGTGGCATGTACATATATACACTACCAAATGTAAAACCAATAGCTAGTGGGAAGCAGCCGCATAGCACAGGGCTATCAGCTTGGTGCTTTGTGACCACCTAGAGGGGTGGGATAGGGAGGGTGGGAGGGACGGAGACACAAGAGGGAAGAGATATGGGGATATATGTATATGTATAGCTGATTCACTTTGTTATAAAGCAGAAACTAACACACCATTGTAAAGCAATTATAGTCCAATAAAGATGTTAAAAAAAAAAAAAACTGTCCCTGATGCAAGGATAAAGAAGATGTGGCACATATATACAGTGGAATATTACTCAGCCATAAAAAAACGAAATTGAGTTATTTGTAGTGTGGTGGATGGACAAAGAGTCTGTCATACAGAGTGAAGTAAGTCAGAAAGAGAAAAAAAAATACTGTATGCTAACACATAAATATGGAATCTAAAAAAAAAAAGGTTCTGAAGAACCTAGGGGCAGGACAGGAATAAAGATGCAGATGTAGAGAATGGACTTGAGGACACAGGGAGGGGGAAGGGTAAGCTGGGACGAAGTGAGAGAGTGGCATGGACATATATACACTACCAAATGTAAAACAGATAGCTAGTGGGAAGCAGCCACATAGCACAGGGAGATCAGCTCAGTGCTTTGTGACCACTTAGAGGGGTGGGATATGGAGGGTGGGAGGGAGATGCAAGAGGGAGGGGACATGGGGATATATGTATACATATAGCTGATTCATTTTGTTATACTGTAGAAACTAACACAACAGTGTAAAGCAATTATACTCCAATAAAGATGTTAAAAAGACAAACAAAAAAAACCTGTCCCTATTTGTAGATAACATGATTGATTATCTATGTAGAAAATCCCAAGGAATCTTAAAAAAAAAAAATACCTCCTATAACTCCTAGAACTCATAAGTGAGTTCAGCAAAGATGTAAAATACAAGATAAATATACCAAAATTGTTTTTATTTCTATACACTATTTTATTTCTATTTACTAGCAAGGAACACAGAGACACCAAAATTTAAAATATACCATTTAAAATTGCTCAAAAAAGAGAAATAGGTGCAAATCTAACTAATATATTTATGTATGTATATGTATATATATATGACTTGTATGTTGAAAACTACAAAATGCTGAGGAAAGTGATCAAAGAAGATTTTAATATATTGAGAGACATACTGTGTTAATGAGTTGGACAACATAGTAAAGATGTCAATTCTCCTTCCCCAAATTGATATATAGGTTTAATGCAATTCTTATCAAAATCTCAGTAATATTTTTGTAAAAATGAAGATTATTCTAAAATTTACATGGAAAGGAACTAGAATAGTTGAAAAAATTTTGGAAAAGTAGAATAAAGTGGGAGGAATTAGCCTACCCAATCTCAAGATTAATTACATACCTACAAGATTAATTACATAGCAAGATTGTGCAGTGTTGACAGAGGGATACAAACACAGACCACTGGGACCAAATAGAGAACTCAGATATCTGATTAGGGGTTAATATCCAAAATATATAAAGAACATAATAACTCAATAGCAAAATATAATAACTCAATAGCAAAAAGAACAAATTTTTAAATGGGCAGAGGATCTGAATAGATATTTTTTCAAAGACATCCAAATGGCCAACAACTACAGCAAAAGAAGATTAACATTACTAATCATCAGGATAATGCAAATCAAAACCACAATGTGATATCACCTCACACCTGTGAGAATGGCTGTTACTAAAAAGATAAGAAATAACAAGTGTTGGAGAGGATGTGGAGAAAAGGAAAACCTCGAGCACTGTTGGTGGGAATATAAATTGGTGTGGCCACTATGGAAAGAAGTATGGAGGTTCCTCAAAAAAATTAAAAATAATAAAACTAACATACGATCTAGCAATTCTACTCTGGAAATTTATTTGAAGAAAAATGAAAACACCAATTTGAAAAGATATATGCACCCCCATGTTCACTGCAGCATTATCTTCAATAGCCAAATATGGAAAAACCTGAGTCCATCGATGGAGGAATGTATAAGAAAACGTGATATATATCTACATATACCTGTGATATATACTATACATACACACACACACACACACACACACACACACACACACACACACACACACACTGGAATACTATTCAGCCACAAAAAAGAATGAAATCTTGCCATTTGCAACAATACGGATGGACTTTGAAGGCATTATGCTAAGTGAAATATGTCAGAGAATGACAACGTATGATCTCACTTCTATGTGGAATTAAACAACAACAAAAACAACAAGCCAAGCTCACAGATACAGAGAATAGATTGGTGGTTGCCAGAGGTGGAGGATGGGGGACAGGAGAAATGGGTGAAAGTACAAAAGCTACAAACTTCCAGTTATAAAATAATTAAGTCATGGGGATGTAATGTACAGCATGGTGACTATACTTAATAATACTGTACAGTATATTTGAAAATTGCTAAGAGAGTAGATCCTAAAAGTCCTCATCACAAGAAGAAAATTATTTTCTAACTGTATATGCTGATGGATGTTAACTGGACTTATTGTGCTGATCATTTTGCAATATATACAAATATTGAGTCATTATGTTGCACTCCTGAAATTAATATAATGTTATATGTCAAGTATACCTCAATATAAAAAAATAGAGGACCTAGAAATAGGCCCACACAAATATGCCCAGTAGAGTTTTTAACAATGGAGCAAGTACAATTCAATGGAGGAAAGATAGGCTTTTCAACAAATGGTGCTGGAGCAATTGGATATCCATAGGCAAAAAAATGAAATTCGCCCTAACCTCACACCTTATAGAAAAATTAATCCTGGGGATGCAGCTGTGGGAATGGAAAGGAGGTGATGGATTACAGAGACAAGGAGGGGATATAATCCACAGGCTGGACTAATTGTTTGTAGGGGATGGATTAAGAGCTTTAGGCAGGAGTGAAGCAAGAGGGAAGAATCCAGAATGAACTTGGTTGTTGGACTAGAAGCTATTTGGGAGAGTGGGGCTAACAGATGCTATGTCCAGATCTGGACATAGAAAGCTCCAGCTGCCTATAAGATATCCTGGTGGAAAAGCCCAGTCAACAGTTCACAACTGGGTCTAAAGCTCAGGAAAGACATATGACTGTAATAGAGATTTGGGGGTCGCCAGTAAATAGGGAGAGGATAACAAGAAAAAGGCAAGCAGTGGATTGAGTCCTGGGAAATTTAGCACTTAGGGAGATAGAGAAAGAGGATCCAGCCACAGGTAGTAAGAACAAATGCAGAAGGATAGGAAGAAAATCAGGATAAATGGCACCACTTCCTGAGAGCAAAAGGGAAGAGAGAGTTGTAAGAAGCATGGCTTGGTCAGTGGGGTCAAATGCTACAAAGAAGTCAAATATGATAAGGATTGAGAAATAGTCACTGCACTAACATTGAACTTTTGCTTGATGGCTTCAGTGGAGGAGTAGAGCCAGAAGCCAGTTGCATTAATTTAAGGAGTAAATGGGAGGCAGGGAAGTGGACATTTGGGACAGAAAAGTTTGGCTCAGATATAAAGGAAAGAGGAAGGGGAGCAGCTAGAGATTGTGAAAGAATTAAAGGGTCAAGGGAAAGTTGTTAGGGGGCATTGTTTTTTGTGCTCACAGGCAGAGGGGACGATTCCAATAGAAAGCAGAAGGCTGGAGATATAGATGAGACTGGAATGCGCATATATCAAGATATCTTATAAAATTCTCATAGTCATGGCTTTTGTTCAAAGCCTGAACTAGGTGCTTTTCCACTAAGATCAGAAACAAGGTAAGGATATCCCCTCTTCTTTTCAACATCATACTGGACATTCAAGCTAATGCAAAAGGACAAGAAAAGGAAATAAAAGGTATACAGATTCAGAAGAAAAGCAAAACTCTTTGTTCACATATGACATGATAGCGCATATAGAAAATTCCAAAGAAGTGACCAAAAAAATAATGAAACTAATAAGCGATTAAATCAAGATTGCAGGATACAAGGTTAATATCCAAAGTCTATTGTTTTCCCAAATAAAAGCAATGAAAAATTAGAACTTGAAATTAAAAACATAATACCATTTACATTAGCACACATGAAAAAATACTAGGCTTAAACCTAACAAAATATGTTAAGATCAATATGAGGAAGTCTACAATATTCTGATGAAAGAAATCAAAATTAAATAAATGGAGAGCTAGTCCATGTTCATGGACCAGGAAGCTCAATATTATTAAGATGTCAGTTCCTCCCAACTTCATCTGTAGACTCAATGCAATTTTAATAAAAATCTCAGAAAGTTATTTTATGGATAATAACAAACTGATTCCAAAGTATATATGGAAATGCAAAAGACTCAGAATAAGTCAACACACTACTGAAGAACAAAGTCAGAAGATTGATACTATCCAACTTCAAGATTTATTATAAAGCTACAGCAATCAAGACAGTATGCTACTGGCCAGAGAATAGAAAAATAAATTAATGGGACAGAATAGAGAGCCAAGAACAAGAACCACACAAATAAAGTCAAATTATCTTTGACAAAGGAGCAAAGATAATTCAATGGAGAAATGATTGTTTTTTTGATAAATGGTGCTGGACTAACTGGATATCTACATCAAAAACTGAATCTAGATGCAGACCTTATAACCTCCACAAAAATTAACTCAAAATGGGTCATACTCCCAAATGTAAAACACCAAACTATAAAACTCCTAGATTATAACATAGGAGAAAATCTAGACGACCTTGGATAGGGCAATGGCTTTTTAGGTACAACACAAAAGACATGACCTATGAAAGAAAGAAATGAGAAGTTGCACTTCATTAAAATGAAAAACTCCTACTCTGTGAAAGACACTGTCAAGAGGATGAGAAGACAAGCCACAGATTGGAGAAAATACTTGTGAAAAAACATATCTGATAAAGGACTGTTACGTAAAATATACAAAGAAATGTTAATACTCAACAATAAGAAAATGAACAACCTGATTCAAAAAATGGTCAAAAGACCTAAATAGACACCTCACCAAAGACGATATACAGATGGCAAATAAACATATGAAAACATGCTCAACATCATATGTTATTGGGGAATGCTAATTAAAACGAGACGCCACAACATACCTATTAGAATGGTTATAATCCAACACCAGTTGCTGGTAAGGATGTGAAACAACAGGAACTCTCATTCATTGCTGACGGGAATAAAAAATGGTATAGCTATTGTGGAAGACAGTTTAGTAATTTCTTACAAAACTAAACAAACTCTTACCATACAATCCATCAATCATGCTCATGAATGTTTATAGCAGTTTTACTCACAGTTGCCAAAACTTGGAAGCCACCAAAATATCTTTCAATAGGTCAATGAGCAAACAAAGTGAGGTACATTTAAACTATAAAATATTATTCCACAATAAAAAGAAATGAGCTATGAAGCCACAAAAAGAAACAGAGGAACCTTGAATGCATATTGGTAAGTGAAAGAAGTCGATCCGAAAAGCCTACGTATTGTGTAATTCCAGCCACATGAAATCTTGGAAAAGGTAAAACTATGGAGTCATAGGTCAGTGGTTGTCGCAGGTTTGGGGGGAGGAAGGAATGAATAGGTGGAGCATAGAGCAGTAAATAGGGCAATAAAACTATTCTGCATGATACTGTAATGGTGGATACATGTAATGATACATTTGTCAAAACCTGTAGCATGCACCTCGCAAAGTGTGAACCCCAATGTAAACTATGGACTCCAGCGGATAATGATGTGGCAATGCTGGTTCATCAATTGTACCAAATGTACCATGCTTGTGAGAGATGTGGACGGTGGGGGAGGCTGTGTATTGTGAGGAGAGGAAGGCGGCCGTATGGGAACTCTCTGTACTTTCCGCTCAGTTTTGCTGTGACCCTGACACTGCTCTAAAAAATAAAGTCTATTGAGAAATATGCGAAACATTCATCATCCAAGTATTTTGTTTAGGCTCCAGCAGGTGCAGGAACCGCCAGACAGAGCATACCCCATGTCAGCAGTTGACAGCACAAAACAGAGAAGGTTACCTTAGAGCACTTCCTCAGAGGCCAAAGGGGACTTTCTTCTTTGCTTATTTTTACAACTGGTGGAAGAAAACATTTAGTTCCTCGGAGACCCAGGGACAGTCAAACGAGGCAGCTGTGGGCCAGCTTCCTGAGAAGCCTTACAAAAGCATGGCAGCATCCAGACTTCTTGTTCCCAGGGCTGCCATCAACATCATGCCATTGCCAAGGGAGCCAGATGGAGGACAGATCAGCTGGCACCCGGCGTCATGCCCTCTCCCTACTTCATCGTTCACCTGCCCCAGCCCACTGTTGATGTGTTCCTGTTTTGGTTGTATCTTTTATGCTTTTCCAGAGCGCTTGTCACACACAACAAGAAAACATGCTGTCACCTTCCCTCTCCAACTCTCTCTAGGTCAGTGGTTCTCAACCTAGGCTACACATTGAAATCATCTGGGGAGGCTGAAAAGGCTAACACTACCTGGGCCCCACCTGCTGAGATCCTAATTTGATTGGTGTGGAAATGGGTTCCCACGTGATTCTAATGTGCAGTCAAGGTTGTAAATTACTAGTCTCAGCGAGTCCGTGGGGTTCATACAGACTCCTACACTCCACCCAGTCATAGGAAGGGGGTTGTTTCTGGTTTCAGAGACACTCTTCCATGCCCCATCCCATCCCCAGCACACACAAGAAGGCTCTAGGAAACATTCTTTCAGTCGATGTATTCACTAATCGTCATGGATATGTATTGAGCACCTACTATGTGTAAGCTAGATGCTGGGAAACTACATACACTTCCCTCAAAGAGCTCAGTATAAAAACATCATCAACCCAAAGACCTCTTATACAAAGGACTAAGTTCTAGGGTCACCATTTAAGGTGACAGTTCGTAGAGATTCAATTTGACAACTCTCTGCCCTGGCTCAGGGCTCTGTCAGCCAGAAGGAGGAGGAGGCCTCTTTGTAATTCACCCAAGGTACCACACATGCTAGTTGGGGTGCTGGCCTCATGCAGAAGGACCTGAGCCAGGCACTAGCACCATGTCTGGCGCATGGGAGGTACTCTGTATTATTCATTGAGCAACTACAATGGGCTGCACAGAAGTGTTCATAAGAGGGATTAATTCTGTCTACAGGGATGAGGTTGAGAAAGTATGAAGAGCTAACAGTTGAGCTGAACCTTGAGGAATGTAATGCCTGGGGGGGAGACAGGAGACAAGCATCCCCCCAAGATGGGTTGACCTATGGAGTGGAGAGTGGGTATTTGAGGCATTTATATCTGCCCGAGCACCACATGGAGGGGCTGCATGAAGCAAGCAGACAAGGGAGAAGTTGTGAAGGGCTTATGATGGAGTAGGGACTTGTACCCACTGGGGAACAGTGGGAGGATTTTCATCTCACATGTAGCACAGACCTTGGTTTCTTCAATTACACTGGTAGCCATGTGGAAAAAAAACGTAGGGGATGTTGGGGCCACCAAAGACTCCAACTCAGAGTTGCAAAGGCCCTTAGAGGCCTTGAGAATTCCCAAGGGAAATTTAAAGTTAGATCCCCAGGAATTCTCAGGATTCGACTCTTCCTCCCTCAGCGCCCATACACCCTGCTCACATTCTACACCAAGGCTACTAAAGGCTCCATCTGGGTTTTTGTTGGCTATTAGTACCTTTGCAGTGGGTGCAGCAATGGCTTTGTCTATACTTCTTCAGATGATCTGATGTGATCAAGAGTCAAAGAAGAAACAAAGTCTTGAGAGGATTTGTATCCTGAGACTTCCCCTATCAAAGCTGTCCACAACCAACTGACAGAAGACCTTGATAAGAGGGAGAACAAATGATAAATTTTTACAGGTATTCCATTCCTCCTAGAGAGCGCTATGAACCTAGAAGAAACACTTCTGCAAAACCAGAGAGAAAATATGCTACCCTACATTTCTTAGGGTGTTCCTATATTTTAGGGACCCAAGAGTGAGCAATTTGTTTTACCCTCAAAAGCCCATCAGATACCCACACAGTCTAAATATAAAGTTGTCATGTTCATTTCACGAAATTTACCACTCAGATAAGTAGAAATGGAGGATTATTGCATGCTCTTCTTTCTACATATTCTTTCATGAATTCTGAATGTTTCTGTTGAAATGTAAAATAATTTGTAGTAGCTTATCTTCTGTAACTTAAACAAACAAAAAATAAACTCCTAGGACCCACCTCTCTTACTGAATCAGAATCTCTAGGAGCAGAGGCCAGGAATCTGTATTCTAAGGAGCTCCCAGTTGATCTAACTCATTGCCTCCCTGACTTCAGGCATCTACATAACCTTTGCCATATTCACAGTGCCCTTTTGCTATTGTTCACTCAAGTTGTTTTAGGTCAACTTTAAAATTGTAGTCATCCTAAATAATATCCATTAAATCATGGTTTTGATGCATCGTGTTCTAAAAATGTACATTAAAACACCTAACTATTTAAAAAATCCATTGTGGACTAGCTGAAGGCAGCCTCTGCTCCACCCCACTAATTCAAAGCTGTAAGTTTAGAAAGAGTGGGTTCAGCTGCATCCGGGCCCATGTGATTCAAACTTTGGAGTCTCTTCTTCCAGGACCCCTCTTCCTAGGCATGGGTGCCCTCACACAGCCCTGTGGAAAGCCCCTCACTACCAGGACGCACCCCTGTCCTTCCCCCAGGTACCCTCTCCTGTCACCCCAACCAAACTGGCTTTTTATATCCGAACTTCGAAAAGTATCACTACAGCACGTTAATAAATGTTAAAATAAAATCTGCAGGTTTAACCCCTAGTAGCAAAAGTGCTTTGTTTTCCAAGAATGGGATTCTTCTCAAACGGATATGTTCATACAGCCCTTTGCATCAGCACCTAAAAACGGCACCCGTTTCTTCAGCTTCATTTCTTTTCAATCTTCCTCACTCACTCTGCCTCAGCCACACTGGCTTTTTTAGTCCTTGGAACACACCTTACTTTCTCCCTCTTAACATACAAGCTTATTCCTACCTCAGGGCCTCTGCATTTGCTGGATTTCTTCACGTCATTGCCACCTACACATACTTTCGGTTTCAACTCAAACGTCACTGCTTTCCCAGAGGCAGCTCCTGACCAACTCAGCAAAAGCTACACCAATTCCCTGCACGCGCTCCCCTCCAGGCATCCTCTATCACAACAGTTTTCAACCAAGGGTGATATTGCCTCTCAGGAGACATTGGTAATGTCTACAGACATTTGCAGTTGTCACTACCTGGCGGGGTACAAATGTCCTCTAGTGGGTAGAGGCCAGGTATGCTGATAAACAATCCTATAATTCACAGCACAGCGCCCCTACCACAAAGGGTTTTCTGCCTCCAAATGCCATGTTTGAGAAGTTCAGCTCTACGGGTGTATATCTTTTTTTCCTTATCATTATCAGCACCAGAATTGATGGTGTGGGGTTTTCTTTCCTACTGAATTGGAGCTCCTTGGGAACTGGAGTTCAGCACTGTTCTCTGTTCCACCCCCGGCACCTAGAGGAGTGTCAGGCACACCTGACTCTCAAATCTTGCCCCATTTGCCTTGCCCTGAGAGTCCACAGCAAGTTGAACATGGCTGGCCTTGACTAAATGATGAGAATAAGAAAGCAAGTCAGTTTCCAAAATGAAAACAAAAATGTGTTTTATTGGGCTTCCCTGGTGGCGCAGTGGTTGAGAATCCGCCTGCCAATGCAGGGGACACGGGTTCGAACCCTTGTCTGGGAAGATCCCACAAGCTGCGGAGCGGCTGGGCCCGTGAGCCATCATTACTGAGCCTGCGCGTCTGGAGCCTGTGCTCCGCAACAAGGGAGGCCGCGATAGTGAGAGGCCCGCGCACCGCGATGAAGAGTGGCCCCCGCTTGCCACAACTAGAGAAAGCCCTCGCACAGAAACGAAGACCCAACACAGCCATAAATTTAAAAAAAAAAAAAAAAATGTGTTTTATTAATGAGTGTACGTACAAATGAAACTCGTGATGAGGAGTCCCTCACACTTTCATGTACTCACAAAATTATCTTCACAGCCATCAATGAAAGATTGGTTCCTCTACTTTTAAAGATGTGCAAAATTTCCTAAGTTCAAATATATAGTTTTAATTATACCAGTGTCCTAAAGCCCCAAGATCGATTGTAGAAAATGAAATCTCGATGGTCTCAAAAGATCAAAAACAAAAGTAAATTCATGATATAAAATTGGTACTTTTACAGAAAAGAATTTATTATTAACTAAGTACCTCCCCTTCCTTCCCTCTAACCCATTCTCCCTCTCAGTTATTGACAAATTTTTGTACAGTATAAAATGATAGCCAAATTACCCAATATCAACTTTTCAAAAACAGAAACATTACTCAGAAAAATAATAAAAGGTACCATATAGCAAGGGACTTATGAATGCAACATTGTTGGAAATATTTACTGAGCACTGATGCTAGATCTCCTATCACTACCAACTCCACACACACACAAAAGAAAACTTTGCATTTCTGTAGTGTTTTTCACTTTTATTTTTCTCACAAAGAATGTGTCATTGGAATTACCACTATACACCAATGTACGTTTGGAAATAATTCTAATAGGTGTAAAAAAAATTTAGCACAACATTGTAAATCATCTCTACTTCATTAAAAAATATATTAAAAACTTAAGCATAAAGAATGATATATCCTAATGTCATCCAATGTTACTGGTAAGAGTTAGGATTAGAACTCAGGTCCTATCTCTAATTCTGTGTACCATCTGCTTTCTCCCAGGCTCCACATCTTGTTTCACAGAATGTTACTGGGTATGCCAGTAGTCATGGTGCTCAGGGGTTTTAAACAAATTTTGGAAATGCTGGATTAAATAAAGTTGATCAAATTCCCACAACTTGTAATGTGCCATCACAAAACTCCAGGAAGGATATGGAGAATAGAGCACGCATCAAAAATTCAAAGCCCCACAAGCCACAAAGCAGGTAACAAACATGAGCCTGCAGGCAAGGCAAGGGCTCGGGGGGCTGAGGGATGTGGTGCCATCTATTGGGGCCCTGGCTGCATAGGGATGCAGTCCGATGTTGTTGGCTCTTTCCAGAGAAGTTATACATCTTGACATTAATTTGAAATCTCTATGGTTATGCATGTTGTCTTGAATTAAAAAAAAAAATCCCTGTAGTTAGAACATAATTTTTTAAACTAGATCAGTCTGGTCCCACTTGCGAAAACTAGTATACAATGTTTAGCAATCTTCTTTGCCCCTATAACCTTTATTCAGAGGTCCTGTTAATTTCCCAGAACTCCGCAGAAGTGTCAAAAACGTTGCCTTCAAAAACAAGCATCCAGCCCTCATGGACCACTTTGGTGTGAGTAGCTCTGAACACCTCCCAAATAACTCAAGCATGAGTTGTTTCAGGGTTTACTCAAATTGAAATTAATTTCCAGTCTTGTTAACTGTTCATGTAGAAATGCTCCTAGTGACTAAAAATATCCTTACCATTAGCCTTTGTCTAACTCTTCTGGAAAAACCAAAAATTTAATTGAGCTGTGAAAAAGACATAACACAGGAATTGATTCAATGTGAAAAAGACCCTTTATCCTTCCAAAACAATTTTAAAAATCAAAGTGGTTTGAGGACAATTTAGCATTTCGGTTGAACCTGGTAACAGTCTCAAACAACACTATGATATTTGCAAACTAGCTTTTCTAAGGCAGAAAGCCTCTTTTACTACTCCCTCCCCCTCTTTTTTCCTTTTATTTCCGCCCTGCCTCATTCTAAAAATTACATCAGAGAGTCTGCCAGTTGTCTACATAAGTGCCTAGAACTGTGGCACCGATGTAGCAGAAACAGCATAAATCATATGGCAATTGATTTTCTTCCCCTGGTGTCTCCATGGTCCACTCACTATGCTAGCTTCTTCTAACTGCTAAAATACCCATCCTGGTCCCAGGGAAAGCACTTCTATTTCCAGAGCCCTGAGAAACCAGATCTACCTATAATGGCAAAATCACACTCACTTCTATTTTCCCATTGCGTAAATAAAAACCTGTACACTCCCATGATTTGAAACCCTTGGGGGTCCTAAGGAATATAACATTTGAAGTTGCTTGATTAAAAAAAAAAAGACAATCATGAAACGCTTCCAAGTTAAGTCCTTTAAGTCCCAAATTGGATTTGCTGATTTTAAGTGGTATTCAGCTCTTCTTGACAGCTTTGGTAACCGAGGTAGTAGTGTTTATTCTGTCTCCCCAAGGAGAATTCTTGATAGAAAACAGGATTCATAGGGTCTAAAGAGAATGTACGATTCTAAGGACTAAATTTCATGTTTTGGAGAGAGCTCTGCAATGACCAGAAAGATTGAGCCAGTTTTAGTATAAAAAATTAGAACAATGTTACAGAGGTTGACTGTACACAGATGAGCTAGACTCACTCTACCCAATGTCACTGACTGGTTGGAATGCCATGGGAAACTGACCGAAAAATTGTCCTGCTTCATGAAAGGACTCTGGCACAGTGATATCTGGTCACTGTCTTCCACAGTCAAGGGCATAACATCTTAGAAGGCCACTGGATCCATGACTTAATGAAGGTCATCAATAATGTAGATATTGTCTTCTGCTCGGACAGGCTTCAGAGCTGCATTTTTCAAAGCTCCAATGTGAGAGTCCCTCAACGGAATCACGCTACAGAAAGAATAACATGAGTAAGAGAAAAGCAGACCACTTCTCAAGTATGAGCAGTGCATTTGTTTATGTTCAAGCAAGATTGGGTATTTGCATTTCCCAGAACCCCATTCACACACCCTATGAAATAAATAGAAGCTTTCAGAGTTGTGAATATGAAGTTTCAGGAAAGTCTGTCTAATAAGCAGGTAGAAAACCTCAGCAGTAGCTTCAGAAACCTCAGACTGGTCTCCTTCTAGAGTCTCATGTAATAGAATACAAAAATTGAAAATCTAGGGACTTCCCTGATGGTCCAGTGGTAAAGAATCTGCCTTCCAATGCAGGGGACGCAGGTTCGATCCCTGGTTGGGGAACTAGGATTGCACATGCCGTGGGGCAACTAAGCCCGTGTGCCAGAACTACTGAGCTTGCAGGCCTCAATGAGAGAGCCCTCATGCTGCAAACTACAAAGCCCACACGCTCTGGAGCCCACGCGCCACAACTAGAGAGAGAAAACCCGTATACCACAACTAGAGAGAAGCCCATACACTGCAACAAAAGATCCCATATGCCTCAAAGAAGATCCCATGTGCCACAACTAAGACCCAATGCAGCCAAATAAATAAATAAATATTAAAAAAAAAACAAAGAAAGAAAATCTAAGAAGACAAATATCAGACATCAAATTGAAGTACTAAACCAGGATACATATTCTCAAAGATGGCTAGGAAATGGTTTGGCTGGTGTTTTTCCAACTGTGGACTGTGACCCTTTAGAGAGGGTTATTAAATCTATTTAGTGGTCTATATTCTGTTTTTAAGATAAATATATATAAGTATACAAAATATCAGAGCATTCTGGTATAGTAAAATAGTATTGTTTCATCTAAGTGTATACTAGATCATGGAGTCAAAAATCTTGCCATGCCTTAATGGTTAAAATTAGAAAGCCATGGGTTAAATGACTTTTATAACACATATGCTCACACATCAAGTGTATGAATAGGTCATTTGTGGAGTTTTGATATTGCTACTCTTTTATAATTTGTAGTGTATATAGTTACTACTTTTTATTAGCTAAGCCTGCCCAGAAATGATATGAAATGTACTGCATCTTCATTCAGCTCTGATCTTTAAATGGATTAGTCACACATGTGTGGAAACCGTTTAGGTGTCAGTAGCTCAAAATGAGTCAATGTTATATAGGTGCCCCAAAAATAACATCATGGGGAAATGCTCATTTTTGTTTTTGTTTTGTTTTGCTTTTCCATATTATACAGTACTTCCTACAATAAATAATTTCTTTTCTAAGTAGGTGACAAAAAGTGAAACTTGAAAAAAAAGTTAACAGCAAAAGGACAAAAATAAACTAAAAGGATGCTATCTTTCATGCTTTTCTGCCTGTAGGGAGTATTTTTTTTCTTCCATTCTTGGAAGCAGATAGTCAAAAATTTCTATAAGTATGAGATTTGGACTCTAAGATACATAAGATTGAGTCTTTTACCTGCTGTGGGGTGTGACCTTGGATGTCACTTAACATCTCTCAACCTGTTCTCCAATCTGTAGACTAAGAATAATAATAGTGCCTGTGAAGGGTTTACAGGTTCACTGCTGTGAAGGGCATGACTGCAATAATAAAAGCCAATGTTTATGGAACACTTGCAATATGTTTGGCATAGTTCAAGGCATGTTCTATGGATTGGCTCATATGATTAACTCAGACATAGGAAAGACTATGTAATAACATCCAATGAAAGAGAACTAGGAATAACAGCTGGCAGCTTAAGAGGGATGGATTTGGAATCGAAGAAAGACCTGCTTAAAGCCCAAGCTGGACAATCACAGAAAGACAGACAAAATGAAAAGGCAGAGGACTATGTCCCAGATGAAGGAACAAAATAAAACCCTGGAAAAACAACTAAATGAAGGAGAGATAGGCAACCTTCCAGAAAAACAATTCACAATAATGATAATGAAGATGATCCAGGACCTCAGAAAAAGAATGGAGGCAAAGGTCAAGAAGATGCAAGAAATGTTTAACAAAGGCCTAGAAGAATTAAAGAACAAACAAATGGAGATGAACAATACAACAATTGAAATGAAAAATACACTAGAAGGAATCAATAGCAGAATAACTGATGCAGAAGAACGGATAAGTGACCTGGAAGACAGAATGGTGGAAATCACTGCAGCAGAACAGAATAAAGAAAAATGAATGAAAAGAAATAAAGATAGCCTAAGAGACCTCTGGGAAAACATAAAATGCACCATTTGCATTACAGGGGTTCCAGAAGGAGAAGAGAGAGAGAAAGGACCCAAGAAAATATTTTAAGAGATTATAGTCGAAAACTTCCCTAACATGGGAAAGGAAGTAGCCACCCAAGTCCAGGAAGCACAGAGAGTCCCAGAAAGGATAAACCCAAGGAGAAACATGCCGAGACACATAGTAATCAAACTGACAAAACTTAAAGACAAAGAAGAATTATTAAAAGCCACAAGGGAAAAACGGCAAATAACATACAAGGGAACTCCCATAAGGTTAACAGCTGATTTCTCAACAGAAACACTGCAAGCCAGAAGGGAGTGGCATGATATATTTAAAGTGATAAAAGGGAAGACCTACAACCAAGAATACTCTACCCGGCAAGGATCTCATTCAGATTCGATGGAGAAATCAAAAGCTTTACAGACAAGCAAAAGCTAAGAGAATTCAGCACCACCAAACCAGCTCTACAACAAATGCTAAAGGAACTTCTCTAATTGGGAAACACAAGAGAATGAAAGGACCTACAAAAACAAACCTAAAACAATTAAGAAAATGGTCACAGGAACATACATATCGATAATCATCTTAAATGTGAATGGATTAAATGCTCCAACCAAAAGACACAAGCTCACTGAATGGATACAAAAACAAGACCTGTATATATGTTGTCTACAAGAGACCCACTTCAGACCTAGGAACACATACAGACTGAAAGTGAGGGGATGGAAAAAGATATTCCAAGCAAATGGAAATCAAAAGAAAGCTGGAGTAGCAATACTCATATCAGATAAAATAGACTTTAAAATAAAGAATGTTACAAGAGACAAGGAAGGACACTACCTAATGATCAAGGGATCAATCCAAGAAGAAGATACAACAATTATAAATATATATGCACCCAACATAGGAGCACCTCAATATATAAGGCAAATGCTAACAGCTATAAAAGAGGAAATTGACAGGAACACAATAATAGTGGGGGACTTCAACACCTCACTTACACCAATGGACAGAGCATCCAGACAGAAAATTAATAAGGAAACACAAGCTTTAAATGACACGAGAGACCAGATAGATTTAATTGATATTTATAGGACATTCCATCCAAAAACACTATATTACACTTTCTCCTCAAGTGCACACGGAACATTCTCCAGGATAGATCACATCTTGGGTCACAAATCAAGTCTCAGTAAATTTAAGAAAATTGAGATCATATCAAGCATCTTTTCTGACCACAACACTATGAGATTAGAAATAAATTACAGGAAACAAAAATGTAAAAAACACAAACACATGGAGGCTAAACAATATGCTACTAAATAACCAAGAGATCACTGAAGAAATCAAAGAGGAAATCAAGAAATACCTAGAGACAAATGACAACAAAAACATGATGACTCAAAATCTATGGGATGCAGCAAAAGCAGTTCTAAGAGGGAAGTTTATAGCAGTACAACCCTACCTCAAGAAACAAGAAAAATCTCAAATAAACAATCTAAACTTACGCCTAAAGGAACTAGAAAAAGAAGAACAAACAAAACCCAAAGTTAGTAGAAGGAAATAAATCATAAACATTAGAGCAGAAATAAATGAAATAGAAACAAAGGAAACAATACCAAAGATCAATAAAACTAAAAGCTGGTTCTTTGAGAAGATAAACAAACCTTTAGACAAACTCATCAAGAAAAAGAGGGAAAGGACTGAAACCAATAAAATTAGAAATGAAAAAGGAGAAGTTACAACAGACACTGCAGAAATACAAAGCATCATAAGAAACTACTACAACAAACTCTATGCCAATAAAATGGATAACCTGGAAGAAATGGACAAATTCTTAGAAAGGTATAACCTTCCAAGACTGAACCAGGAAGAAATAGAAAATATGAACAGACCAATCACAAGCACTGGAATTGAAACTGTGATTAAAAATCTTCCAACAAACAGAAGTCCAGGACCACATGGCTTCACAGGTGAATTCCATCAAACATTTAGAGAAGAGCTAACACCCATCCTTCTCAAACTCTTCCAAAAAATTGCAGAGGAAGGAACACTCACAAACTCATTCTGCGAGGCCACCAACACCCTGATACCAAAACCAGACAAAGATACTACAAAAAAAGAAAATTACAGACCAATATCACTGATGAATGTAGATGCAAAAATCCTCAATAAAATACTAGCAAACAGAATCCAACAGCACATTAAAAGGATCATACACCATGATCATGTGGGATTTATCCTAGGGATGCAAGGATTCTTCAATATATGTAAATCAATCAATGTGATACACCATACGAACAAATTGAAGAATAAAACCCATGTGATCATCTCAATAGACACAGAAAAAGCTTTTGACAAAATTCAACACCCGTTTATGATAAAAACTCTCTAGAAAGTGGGCATAGAGGGAAGGTACCTCAACATAATAAAGGCCATATACCACAAACCCATAGCAACATAATTCTCAATGGTGAAAAACTGAAAGCATTTCGTCTAAGATGAGGAATAAGACAAGGATGTCCAGTCTTGCCACTATTATTCAACGTAGTTTTGGAAGTCCTAGCCATGGCAATCAGAGAAGAAAAAGAAATAAGAGGAATACGAATTGGAAAAGAAGAAGTAAAACTGTCCCTGTTTGCAGATGACATGATACTATACATAGAAAATCCTAAAGATGCTATGCAATCCATATCAAATTACCAACAGCATTTTTTAAAGAACCGGAAAACCACTAGAGCTAATCAATGAATTTGGTAACGTTGCAGGATACAAAATTAATGCACAGAAATCTCTTGCATTCCTATACACTAACAATGAAAGATCAGAAAGAGAAATTAAGGAAACAATCCCATTCACCATTGCAACAAAAAGAATAAAATACCTAGGAATAAACCTGTGTAAGGAGGTAAAAGACCTGTACTCAGAAAACTATAAGACATTGATGAAAGAAATCAAAGATGACACAAACAGATGGAGAGATATACCATGTTCTTGGATTGGAAGAATCAATGTTGTGAAAATGACTATACTACCCAAAGCAACCTACAGATTCAGTGCAATCCTTATCAAATTACCAATGGTATTTTGTACAGAACTAGAACAAAAAATCTTAAAATTTGTATGGAGACTCAAAAGACCCCAAATAGCCAAAGCAACCTTGAGAAAAAAAAAAAAAAAACAGATCTGGAATCAGACTCCCTGACTTCAGACTATACTACAAAGCTGCAGTAATCAAGACAATATGGAACTGGCACAAAAACATAAATTTAGATCAATGGAACAGGATAGAAAGCCCAGAGATAATAAACCCATGTACCATTGGTCAACTAATCTATGACAAAGGAGACAAGGATATACAATGGAGAAAAGACTGTCTCTTCAATAAGTGGTGCTGGGAAAACTGGACAGCCACATGTAAAAGAATGAAATTAGAACATCCCTAACACCATACACAAAAATAAACTCAAAATGGATTAGAGATCTAAATGTAAGACTGGACACTATAAAACTCTTAGAGGAAAACATAGGAAGAACATTCTTTGACATAAATCACAGCAAGATCTTTTCTCACCCATGTCTTAGGGTAATGGAAATAAAAACAAAAATAAACAAATGAGACCTAATGAAACTTAAAAGCTTTTGCACAGCAAAGGAAAGTATAAACAATATGAAAAGACAACCCTCAGAATGGGAGAAAATATTTGCAAACGAATCAATGGACAAAGAATTAATCTCCAAAATATATAAATAGCTCATGCACCTCAATATCAAAAACACAAACAACCCAATCCAAAAATGGGCAGAAGACCTAAATAGACATTTCTCCAAAGAAGACATACAGATGGCCAAGAATCACATGAAAAGCTGCTCAACATCACTAATTATTAGAGAAATGCAAATCAAAACTACAATGGGGTATCACCTCACACCAGTTAGAACAGCCATCATCAGAAAATCTACAAACAATAAATGCTGGAGTGGGTGTGGAGAAAAGGGAACCCTCTTGCACTGTTGGTGGGAATGTAAATTGATACCGCCACTATGGAGAACAGTATGGAGGTTCCTTAAAAAATTAAAAATATAATTACCATATGACCCAGCAATCCCACTACTGGGCATATACCCAGAGAAAACCATCATTCAAAAAGACACATGCACCCCAATATTCATTGCAGCGCTATTTACAATAGCCAGGTCATGGAAGCAACCTAAATGCCCCATCGACAGATGAATGGATAAAGAAGATGTGGTACATATATAGAATGCAATATTACTCAGCCATAAAAAGGAACGAAATTGGGTCATTTGTAGAGACATGGATGGACCTAGAGACTGTCATACAGAGTGAAGTAAGTCAGAAAGAGAAAAACAAATATCGTATATTAATGCATATATGTGGAATCTAGAAAAATGGAATAGATGAACCAGTTTGCAAGGCAGAAATAGAGACACAGATGTAGAGAACAAACATATGGACACCAAGGGGGGAAAGTGGGGGCAGGGAGGGATGAATTGGGAGATTGGGATTAACATATATTCACCAATATGTATAAAATAGATAACTAATAAGAACCTGCTGTATAGCACAGGGAACTCCACTTCGCTGTACAGTAGAAACTAACACAACATTGTAAAACAACTATACCTCAAAAAAAAAAAAAAGCCCAAGCTGGACCAAATGAAGCAGGTTATTTGGATTTGGAAGTAGGTGGAGGTTTCCTACCATTACAGACAGGTGTTTGGGGAAATGACTACATGAATGCATATAAAGAGGATTTCACTTTTCACTGGGCAGTGGGGTAGATTTGCAAAAAATTCAAATGCTATGAGGCCCGACAACTAATGTAAAGGAACAGAGCAGGCTGGGCATGTAACAGTGGGGATGGTGGGAAGGGTGGGGAGCTGGAAGCACGTGCCTTAGCCTGTGCCTTTGTATGTCTTCAGCCTGGAGTCATCCTCCTCCAGATCTTTGTAGAACTGCCTTCTGCTCCTTTGGGGCTCACTCACATAGCCTATTGCCCTGCTCTGTATTCCCCATGGCATTTCTCTGCAAGTACTAAAAGTACCCTGCTTATTCATTTATACGTTTCTGTCTGTTTTGTCCATCTCTTTGGAATTTAGTAGGCATTCAATAAACACTCAATAAAAAAAGCACTGAATGAAATCAAATAACAAACCAAACAACCCATTCAAATATCCCATCAAACAAAATCTGCAATTTAGTTCTCTTGCTCTAAGCGGTCAGGTTTGAGGTACTGTTTCTGGAGCAGTTCTGGCGCAATTCCAGGGAAATACAGAGACGCTAAAAATATCACTGGAAGATTGGACAGCAATGGAGGTGCCCTATATACTAGATTTTTCAGGATCCAGAGTATAAAATGGAGAGTTCAGAAGGAAAAGAGAGGGAGAGAGAAATTATCCTTATTTTTACCAGAGTAAGAATATCAAAAGGCGTTGACACAAACTCTTTCAACCTTACCGTAGTAGCTCCACCTTGTTACCCAGGCAAAAATATCCTAAATTGGGGAAGAAGTGAGAGAAAATTAAACATGTAAGACAAAGAGTTCATGAGATTTTTTTTCCAAACAAGTATATTATTACTGTTATTACTTTGATATGAACAAAATCTGTACAGACCTCAGAAGCTGAAAAAATTAATTTACAAGAAAATATTTTTTAAAAGAAGGGGAAAAAAACCAATCTGGACCCTCGCCTGATAACTTCAGGTAACTTTTCTTGAATCTGTAGGAGCCAAATAAGCCCCTTAGTGTAAAGTATCTCATGTTTACTAATAGTTTAGTGTATTCACCCACATGTTCCAACTTACTTTAATGCAATTATATTTCACTGTAAAAAAATGGGGGATTGTGTTTGTTCCATAGGTGACAGGTTTTACACACACGCACAGCTGGTGGAAGGAGACCAGGAGGCCCTGGATGGCTGCCTTGTGAACCCCTTTGTTCTACTCTTAGCCCTGAAATCATGTATCCCTCTCAATGTCCCATTTGCTTTTTCTGTTAAGTGGGTGTTGTAACACCCTCAACAATTTCACCCCCTATAGGGACAACACTTGGTTCTTGAGGGAAGGGGGAAAGGAGGAGTGAACACATCTTATATATTACAATGGTTTGCTGCCTTCCAAACCCCAACTCTACCCAACCAACGCTTATTTCTCCATATTTAATTTCTCCTATGGAGAATTTAAATATCATGTTTCTCTCTATGGGACAATAATTTTAAGATAAAGAAAAAATAAAAAAAGAACAAGGTAAAAACCAAGGAAGTTATGTGAAATTCAAATCATATGGTGTGTAGGGCTACAGGCAGTTTGGCTCAAGAAAACTCCCGCAGGCACAGTCCTGAGTTGACTTACTTTTGCTAATCGTGAAAACCAAAAACGTGAGCAATAATACCAAGGCAGTAACACAGATTCCAATGTAGACTCCCTTATTGGTGCTCATCCATGGATCTTGTGCCAGCGTCACAGGCTAAGGAAACATCAGCAGATCAAAAAAAAAAAAAATCTTCTTAGAATTATGGGTAGAAAACATTTCTGAAAATAATGTACAGACACATTTATCTTTATTGGCCTTTGGCTAGTTCCGGATCATGAGGGGGTAAGACCAAAAGATTTAAAGTTATAACCATGTGGTGAAATTCTAAGACAATTTAGAATTCAAAATGTATTTGGGGATGGTGGAAATGTTTTATCTCTTGCTTGCGGTGGTATTTACAGAGGTGTATACATTTGTCAAAACTCCAACTGCACACTTCAAATGAGTGTGCTTTATTATATGTAAATTATACCTATTTTAAAAAATTAATAAGCTATTTTCATAAATAATCCTCTTATGATATTAAAAAAGAAAACAACAATTTTTGTTCCTATATAAGTTGACGTGGTGGTGTTATCTCAAGCTATGTGAATGTGTTCAATTATTAAAATTGGCCCTTGATTACAAAACTATTTTCTTTTTAACTAGAATTCAAGATTCCATCTATGTCTTTATAAATGGACTTGAAAGTAGATGCTCATATACATGGCCCTGCTTAGCAATTAAAATGCTGCACAATTGGAAAGAAATACAACTTTATTTAAATTTCCTTCTATGGTTCATAAGGGATCATCACCTCCTGGAATAAAACCGAAATACGCCATGCATCATGTTCAACCCTTTTACATAACTTAACTCTAATCCTAAAGAGGCCCCACGGGGTAGGTATTTTAACAGAAAGGAAGTGAAGATCAGAGAAAAAGATTAAGTCTCAAGTCTCTTCCTGCATAAGAGTTTAATCTCTGAAGTCAGAATTCCAGCTCTTTTACTTAGTTGCTGTGTGACCCTAGACATGTTATTTATCCTCTCTGAACCTCTGTTTCTCTGTCTGTCAAATGCAGATTAAATAGGGTTCTTGGGAAAGATAATTTAGGTACTTCCTGATCAACACTATGAGGAACACAAAGGATGGTGACTTAGCATATGAGCTGTCCTTGCTAAAAGGGGGAACAGCCAGTGTCTTGGGAGGGAAAAGCTGTGTAATTACCTTACTTGTGGGGGGTAAAGTGGTTACATGGAACATGGAGTTACAGGAAGCAGGCTTTGCTTCCTTTTTAAAAATATTATGTTACATGAAAACTGCAGTTTCGTTTTAGAATGTGCAGCTAAGCATAACGAAAGGAAAACAAAAATCAACCATAATCCCAACATCCAGAAACAGCCACTATTACCATTTTTCATTACATACCCTTCTAGAATTTTATCCTAGTGTTTTTCTTAACAGAAGCAGTTACTATATTCAATATATACTACAGTATATACACTATACACACACACACACACACACACACACACATACATAAACACGTTTTTTGGTCGTGCTGCATGGCATTTGGGATCTTAGCTCCCCAACCAGGGATCGAACCAGCACCCGCTTCATTGGAAGCGCAGAGTCTTATTAACCCCTGGACCGCCAGGGAAGTCCCTACACTATTTTAAAAGTTAGTTTTTTCATTTAACAATCAACACTGTCTTCTCATGTCAGTAAATGCACTGCAGTGACAACATGCTTAATGGCAATAAGCGGCATGCTTAATTGACTAAGTAATTAATCCCTTATTATTGAACACTTAGGTTGTTTATAACATTTTCATGAGTATAAATAGCAGCAATGAACATCTTTTCTTATACATTTTCACGTATTTGTCCAATTCTCCCCCTAATATGGAGTTCAGGAAGTTGATTTACTGGGTCGAAATATATGCTGCTTGGTTTCAGGATACCTGGGAGACACCTTGACATTTTCAGAGTCAAGACACAAAAAGCCCACGATTTTGCCTGTTGTGCACTTGCTTCTATGTTGCTTCCACTTGCTGCTAAACATACCTGCCCTGCCGGTAACTGAGGTAAAGAACAATCTCATCATTCAGAATGTTTGTTTCTTTTTTCTTAATCCAGCTATAACAATATAACAGTCATTTACATTGTGGCAGTTCTGCTATTTAACAGGCATATACAAATTCAGCACAGATCCATCGGATCAATCAGTGCCCATACCATAAGAGTTGTTAAAATCTTCAATATCATTTCTATGCAGTGGTGCTCTCATTGTCACTAAGGTATGCAACATAAGGCCATTTGACCTCACACTAAATAAATAACCCCACTTTGCCTGAGCTTGAATTTCTCTTACAATGGCCATGCTGCAACTTCTCACCAATTGTGATCAGGATGACTCTCATACCTGAAGCTCTTTAGGTTTGTTGCTTCTAAGAATTATTTGCACATAGTAAAAGGAAAGTTGGCTCACCCAAGGGAGCCAAAAGTAAAGGACCTATTGATAAATTCCTCTAACTTAGAAAGATGAGGTTTTGATGAACATTATAAGAATAAAGCCCCTTAGATTTTTCTCAAGCTAACTGTGGAAAAAGTATGACAACATCCTACAGAATCACAAAGTTTTTCAAGATGTTAGGACCTTAATAAGTCATCATATGGGGAGGTTTATGTATAGAAAGACTCAGAAGTGGCCTCAAAATTTCTACATAGGAGGACAATTGGGTTGGAAAAGGATATTAGGGGGCCTAGGTTTAAGCAAGCACACTTTCATTTATATAATACTTTTAGTTGGGATGGCCCCCATTCCACCACATCAATTCAAAGCACGTTATTTCTCTAACGATCACTGAAGTCGTCCTTGGTATGTAACGTTAACGCACGATCCTTGAATTAATTCATTCTTTTTTTCTAATTTTCTGGGCAGGAGAAAGTCTGTAGTGTGTGTGTGTGTGTGTGTGTGTGTGTATAGAGAGTAAAATATCACTTTTCAGGTATTTCTGACAACTAGTGCATCTATATAAACTTTTTAAGTTAATTAAAGCATCCCTATTTAAGAGTCAAATTCTTTTCTTCCTTTATTTGAAATGTGTGGACTAGTCTTACAAATAATAATCTCTAAATGTAACTTGCTTCCAGGGAGACATACAAGTGAATCTGGCTAATAAAGTAGGAAGGAATATGCTTACAGTTTGATTGTTATGCCAAAGGGCATCTGGAGACTGGGTCACAGTGCCGTACCCATCTGCTCAACAAGAAGGAAAATGAATTAGAAAGACAAAAAGTATTGAATTTTCACTGCAAACACCAAATATATTCACATTGCCTTCTGGTAATGAATGAAAAGTTGAATAATCATATGGTTAAATGCTGTAGGCTTGCAAGAGTTATACCAAGTTACTAACATTTATTAATTTAACCTGTAAGGTTGTGCTTCTTAAACCATTTTGTCATGGACCCTTCCAAAATGAACCCTTTTTTTCCTCTCTGTGGAAAAAAATGCACGTACACAGAAAGTTTACCTACAATTTTAGAGGAGTCATAGTGGCCCATTATCAGAACTAGGTTAAAAATTTCCACTTAAAGTTATGTAATCAATATTTTCATGACAGCTAAGAAGCTGCCAATGAGTGCTCAGAGGCCACTGCACATCCAAAGAGCAGAACCACCCCGTTCAAAATAGTTGTTACATTGGTTTTACACTCAAAATGTGTGTGAAATGTACTAAGATATCTGAAATAGGTGGCATCCAACTCCTACATTATATGCCACAGTGCCTAGACATTGTTGCAGAAGTGCTTTAGAAAATACGTTATATCAGCCCCAAGGCCAAAGTATCTTATACTACCTAAAACCCCAATATAAAAGGATATCATGCTTTAAAGTTTTGAATATCCAAATTTTAATAGTGCTTGAAATATCTCTTTTGTCATACAGAACATATACTGTTGGCCCTCCTAAGCAACTATAGGTCAAATACAGGTTTCTCTTTTTACTGAGCACTTTACATCCTTATACCAATTTTTTAAACCCCATTTCATAGATGAGGAAACAGATCTGAAATGGTTAAAGTTTCCAACTCTAGTAAAGGACAATAGCCTCAGCTCATAACCACCACACACATTGCATTCCCATCCAGTGAAAATACTGCAGGTCTTACGAATTCCCTAACTACTGACAAAGCTATAAAAATGTCACTGTCCAGTGGCAATGAAGCTGGACTAACTATATCCCCCCAAATTTTTACACTTTACATTACTGTGTCTACATTTTATTCATTCTGACACTACTTCTTAGAGAGCCAAAGACAATATCTACAGTCTATGCTCTGTGTATGACTTGTGTTATAACCTTAAGTAAGTCCTTCAGGTACAGAATGGGTGATGTTGCAAAAACAGCATGAAAAAAAATAAATAAATAAAAACAGCCTGGACTTGAGTCAGATAAAACTTGACTTCAATGCTGACAATGTCCCTTGGCAATGTGACCTTGATCAGGTCCTCTGCATATACATTTATGTATGTATGTATGTATATGTATATATTTATATTTCTAGCTGGGGTAACCTTGAACTACAAGCTGTTGATAGCACCTGTCTGTCTCATAAAGTTGTCACATTAGAAGATGCACTAAACACCATATTAGACAAATATCAGCTATTACTATTATGTTGTAATGAAAGGAGCAATAGGGGAAGGAACACAGTGCAATGGACTTTCCAAACATCACGGCCTTCCTTCCTCACAAACATGCAATGAGGAATGCAACAACTTGCCCATGGGCACGCAGCTAGTAACTGGCAGTTGAATTGGAAGCTGTCAATCCCCAAAGCAGAACTAAAGAGCCTCCCCAGTCTGGCAATGGCAATAAGTAAGGTCTGCCCTGAAAGAATTAAATGAGGTAATATATGACAGTTTGCTGGCACATCCATCTGTCAAAAGGTGGGTAGCAGGCCATATGATGCCCAAACTTCCTTCCAGATTAACATTCTCTGCTTTGTGAGGCTTTAACCCACGGAATTCTGACTGGGGCACTGTGAGGATTTGGCTGGAGAGCCTCACAGACACTGACAAGATGGCAGCAGTCATAGAAGTTATGGGGACACAGCTGTTCCATTCTGGAAAGCTCTACCTTGATCAGGTTTTAGTGACATATTTTAGAGAACGATTCTCCACTCCTACTTTCTTCTTCCTCATCGCATAAAAGTGTGGGTTGCAGCTGCTCCTACTGCTGTTACCTTGTATTTTAATCTACTTTCACTTTGTTTCTGTGCCCGGAAACAGTTCACACTAAGGAGTCCACTTTCCAAACCAAATGTCACCATTAACTAATCCCAAGTGAACTGGTCCCTCTCTGCGTTTCACTTTGGGTCCATTTTAAACTAACCAGCTTCCAGGAATGACTGGCAAAAGGTAGGCCATACTGGGGGTCCACTACAGATTGGCAACTCCTGAGCACGATGAGTCATATGCACGAGGAGTCTTGCAAAGCTTGACCTTGTTTGGATGCATCACAGGCACAAGGACACATAAGCTAGCTCTGCATTACAAAGGGGTTCTGCATGTGGCACTCCCCAAATTTACCACCATAGGTAACAGAAGTAGCTGGGAAAGATGACAGGACTCAGCATCACCTTTCTCCATCACAGGAAAGACAGGTCAATTTTACATCTCCAAAGAATATGGACCTACCCAAATTGGGGAGAGTGGGGAATACTTTTGGGGGGTGGAATAGCAGAATCTCAGTGGGGCATGCCTCTTTGGTGCCAGTGTCATGTGTCCTCAACCCATCTCAAAGTGTCCATGTGAAATGAAAACTTGACAAGGCAGAAGGGGAGCCTCCTGGCTCTATATAGCCTCTGGGTCTTAGAGGAAGCATAAACACAGGTGACCAGTTTGGTCCCGACCAGCTTAGTTTGCATTTAATTGTTTTATGGCTCTGGCCCAAGGGAGTAAGCCCAATACTAAGTTTAAAGTCAAAGCTGGTTCATTTAATTTAGAAAAATACTGATATGCATGTGGATGTTCCCAAATCATATAAGCTGTCTATGCCGCTCAGTTGTATGTATTTCTGGACATTCTAAGTAATAGTCATAATTGCCACTAAATCTATCACTTACCTTTTAACTGTGTCCCAAGATCTTTATCTCATTTAATCCTTGCAAGAATTCTACAAAATCAGTAACATTCCATCCATTTTACAAAGGATAATAACTGATTCAAAGAGGGTAAGACGTTTGTTCAAGTCGCATAGCTGACTGGAGTAGCCAGTGTTGACACTCAAGGCAGATCTGTCTTATTCCAGAATATGTGTTCTTAACAATGTGCCAATGTTCATCAAAATTTGAAAGCTCCCAGGTGTTCAGGAAAGAAACGGAAGTTACCTGTTGAGCAAGAGTGCGATGGTGAGCCGGTTATATTTGTTTCTTGTGGTGTGGTAGGCTGGGTTTCTGCTGTCTGCGTTGGAGAAGATAAAGAAGCTACTGGAATGACAAGAATGGAAGAATGGTGTTCAATTTGTGGAGGAAAATTTCCACCCCGAAGAAAAATAAAAAACAAAGCTAAAATCAGGAATTACCCTTTGACTCTTTCTTAGAAAATATTCAAGGATGGCCTTCAGGCATTATACTGCCATATAGGTATTTCATTATCATGGATAAATCTGGTCTAGAGAATGATCTGGAGAGCTTATCAATAGACAGAATTATTTCACTTTTTATACTCCTAGGATCCCTCTAAAGCCTACAACAGTGCATCTTATGTAGGACACCCAATTAAACTTTTATTCATACCAATGACGTTTCACTTTTGTGGAGCAGGGCCTTGAGGTGGGCACTAATCCACTCTCCCCGCTTCACAAGAACCCCAATCTGGATTTCCTCACCTTATTCAAGTTCCTAATTATCCATCCACACATCTTTCCAGGGAGATGCACACACTGACCAGCAGGGAAAACATACTGAGAATATTTAATTCCTTGAGGTCCCTTTAAGGTGACAGTACTGTCCAATGTCTGAGTCTTGGTAATGAGCCTCAAAGCAATGTTCCTGGTACCTTGGCTCCTTCTGCAGTTGTGTTTTGGTCACTCTTTTTATAAGACTGATTTCCTGTGTTATCTGATTCATCTTCCATTTCTCACCAAAAAGCTTTACCAAGAGTTCTCAGGGTTATGTTTCCTTTCCCTTTCTTGAAATCTCTTCTTTATTTTCTATCAGACATTTCACTTTACCTGCAGAGTTGACCACTTGCCTCTTAATAAGATCTTTACATCCCTTCCTCTTAGAGCACCACAGAAAATTAGAGCAAGTTAGTGGTGCTGGCTGGACAAGAGTTCCCAAACCTGGGCTTCCCTTATTGTCTCTCACTGGTCTTTCTCTTTCCACTCCCCCACCATGGTCTTCACATTTCAACATCATCTCTTCTCTTGTTTTGAGCTGTCTTTTGTTTTTGGTGGGGTTTGTTTGTTTGTTTGTTTGTTTTTGCTTTCCTCTAATGCTCAAATCTGTAACAGGATGTGGCTCTCTTTAGGAACTATAGGAACTAAGAACAGGACGATTCAGAAAGTCAGATGATCAGCGTCTTCAGTCAACTTAAATCCATGCAAAAGACCTCTTGAGCTTAACTTCATCCCCTAGTTTGGGTCTCTGTGGTCATCTTTCTTTTCTCCTCTGCTCCTACAACTTTACATCCAACCAGTGCATGAATATTTTAGGCAACTAGCATGGACGGGGCACAGAGCGCAGAGAGGGAATGGATGTAAAGATAAATTCCCCTGCCCTGGATCTGCTCCAGTGTTCACCTCCTTTCTATACTGTAAAGTTCAACTCTAAACTCAAACTCTTTAGGAAACTATCAGGATGCCTATAAGACTCAACTAATACTATCCCCCAGGAGGTCACATAAACCAACACTTTCCTTCTGAAACTCTGCTTTTTAAACAAAGGCCATAACTTACACATGTTCACCAAACAAGGAGCACTAAGCCATCCACCTCTGCAGGCACAAACTATTTAGAAGCTAAATCAATATTGAGAAAGTCAACAGATGCTCTAGTATGTTCGCTGCCTGGAACAAAACTATTTTTCTTACAAAGTTTTATGGCTCTAAAATCCCAGTTTTAACCTAAAGACATCTCTTTAAAACTCAGTTCAAAGTCCAATCCTTCAGATCCCTCCTGGTTGAATATAGACATGGTTCAACGGGAGTGAAGGGAAATTGATATGTTCCATCAGACTTTTTTGGCTAAAAGGTTGTGACATTTGTGTTATTCCTCAGGATCCAGAGCCACTTTAAAGTGCCAAAGGGTTGTGGAGGCTTTGAGAATCTCCACTAAAAAGTTACATTTTTAATCCAAAACATAGAAAGTTTGAACCTAAACATGTCCTCAGAATGGCAAGCTATTTCCCCAGCTTTAAGTCAAATTATTCTCCACTTGTATTAACCTAAACTTTAATCTAACATAAAGTTGAACTATGAACTATGTAGCCAGAATTGAAAAAACAAACGTGTGCACTCTAAATCCCATAAGTCCTTAAATTTGATGTTTACTTTGTCATCAGTATAAATAGCATTACTCTGCTACATAAATAAATTAAAGGATACTAGAAGCAAAACTGTGTAAGTCACTGACACCCTGAAAAGACAGGGTAATTGTATGAAGGCTTTTCCAGTGAGAAGGTCAGATGAGGACAAATTCATCCAAACATAAGCTCTATGTTCATAATAGAAGGCAGCAAAGGCCCAACATTCAAATTAAAGGGGACAATCTTGACTCAACCATTTTCTATTCGTATGACTGTCAACACTGAACTTAGATTCTGTGCCTTAGTCCTCACAAATGTAAAATAGGATTGAATCACACCTACAAGGCATAGGATTGTCATAAGAATGAAGTGGATTAATACTGCATTAATACTTGTAAAGCAGTTAGCATGGTTCTAGACACAGGAAACAGAGTAAACATTAACTTCACTGAAATCTTATCCTCAAATGTTGGGTGCGACTTCAGAATGGATTAAATGATCTCTATTCAGAGCTCCTTGTAAGGACGGAATCTCATTCACCTGACCCTGTTCTGGCATTCCCTATTTTTCCTCGTAAGTCTGTGTTCAACTGGGCCAAATCCCCACCATCCTCCTTAGATGTCCAAGATCAGTGGTCTGGCTTTTTTATTTCTTTTTTTTTTGCTATTAATGAATTCCTTTGAGAATCTGATAAAAAGCTATAGGGTCCCCTCACTCTGAAGATGCTTATACATACAAAAGGTGAATATAACATGGGACGGAGGTACACAGATTCTGTGAAGCCAGGTTTGGAAGCCTGTTCAAATCCTTACCCCAGATTGCACTTCTGCCTTAACACAACACCCTGGATGGTCTATATCCTCTCCTTTAAAGTCTTCTGGGATCAGAAGCACATCTGTTTACCTGGCTGGAGGTTCTCTGTGGGTGCTGGCACTGGAAGAGCAGAGGTAGAGGCCCTCGTTGTCGTTGGAGCAGTGGTGACCGTCATTGTTGTTGGTAGAGCAGTAGTGGTCGTCATTGGTGGTGGAGTAGTAGTGGTCATCGTTGGTGGTAGAGAAGTAGTGGTCATCATTGGTGGTGGAGTAGTAGTGGTGGTACTTGGTGGTGGAGAAGTAGTGGTCGTCATCGGTGGTGAAGTAGTAGTGGTGGTACTTGGTGGAGTGGTAGTAGTAGTAGTGGTGGTAGTTGGTGGTGGAGAAGTAGTGGTCGTCATCGGTGGTGAAGTAGTAGTGGTGGTACTTGGTGGTGGAGTAGTAGTGGTGGTACTTGGTGGAGTGGTAGTAGTAGTAGTGGTGGTAGTTGGAGGAGGAGTAGTAGTGGTGGTCATTGTTGGAGTAGTAGTGGTCATTATTGTTGTCGTAGGTGGAGCTAGAAATCAACATGAAAGCAAGGACTCATCAAGCAGCAGGAAACAAGAGTCGTGTGCTGGGCCTGTGCACCAACACAACCACTGGGACTGTCCCCAGGCAGAAGTGAGCACTTATCTCCCATGAACTCGGAGTTCTCCTCATTGGTCAACTAGAGTCTGTGACTGAGGAGGGAGTGAAAACATGTTCACAACAAGGAAACAGCTGCATTGAAAGGAGTATATATGGGGAGGTTTGGAGATAAAAAAAATGACGCCTGGGATTTGTATCGAAGCCCTTTGAAAAGACTAGTCCCGCATATCAGATTTATGTATCTTCATAAACGTCTGTGAGATAGGGAAAAAAGTCTAGAGCCCGAAGCCGTGTTTGTCCTCTCAGTGGCGTGTGACTAGGACCTAAATAGTAGTTCCCAAGAACCAGAATATTTACCAAATAAATAGCATTCCGTTCAGTCAGTCCTAAGGGTACCCTCCCAACAGACCTGCATCCTAAATGTGGATTAATTCACACCATTAACATACGTTAGATAACACGGATGCCTTGTGCATTTGGTTTGAAGTGGACTAGACCTTTTAAGGTTCCTTCCTTCCTAAGGGATAATAACAAAAGGTAATGACTTTGTCTCTTTCCAGAGTCAGAAATGGTATAGGACTCCAAACCACTTACTGAAGTCCTCAGAGCTACCCAGAGAAAGAACTGCAACTAGGATTAACCCAAAACACAGTGCCTGGCACAAAAGCAGAAATTGTAGGATTGAGTCAAGAATGTGTACTTTTTTCTCAACAGGCATCTTTTTTGCCCACAAGAAGTATTCTAAAATTTCAACTCTACTAACTATAAATTAGAACCTCAAATCTCTTGAACAGGAGACAATTGGTGTGAAAACTCTTGTGAGGGATTGAAGTCAATTTAATTTGGAAACTAACTGATTTTTGCCTTAAAGAAGAAAAACATTTTTTTCAACAAATATTTATGAGTGTCTATTATGTACAAGGCATTAGTAAATGTTTTAGGCTTTGGGGGTCCTGTGATCTCAGTGGTAATTGCTCAACTCTGTCAGTATGAAAACAGCCATATAGACAGTATATAAACTAGTGGGTGTGGCTGTGTTCCAATAAAACTTTATTTATAAAACTTTTGGTGAGCCTGTTTTATAATCTGATCTGGTCCTAGGGCTACAGTCTGCTGACCCCGTTCTAACAGTGTAGTCAGAGGTTTTTAAGAAGAGTGCAATCCAATCCCCTCCCTTCAGTTTGAAATCAAATCTAGAGAAAAAAGGAAGCAAGCAAAAAAGTCTGATCAAAGGCTATAACAAGGAAGAAACCTAATTGACTTGTTTAACTAATGTGTCTTCCTCAGTGGTAAGTATTTCCTGAGGAAGAATCTAGGAAACTACGGTAGAGGAGCTGCTGAGGAAGAGCCCTAACAGAAGGTTGAAAAGTAAGCTGATTCTGTGAAACGTGCAAGAAAACTTAAGCAAATAATTGGATTGGAGGCAGAGAGTCACTTTGGCTCAGTTATGGACCCGTTTCCCACTGGACAGAGCAGTGGCTTTGTAAATATTCATCTATTAAAGAATTTCTAAGCACTCTAAAAGTCCCCTACTGGGACTTCCCTGGTGGTGCAGTGGTTAAGAATCCGTCTGCCAATGCAGGGGACAAGGGTTCGAGCCCTGGTCTGGGAAGATCCCACATGCCGCGGAGCAACTAAGCCGGTGCACCACAACTACTGAGCCTGCACTCTAGAGCCTGCAAGCCACAACTACGGAGCCCGCAAGCCACAACTACTGAGCTCGCAAGCCACAACTACTGAAGCCTGCATGACTAGAGCCCGTGCTCTGCAACAAGAGAAGCCACCGCAATAAGAAGCCCACGCACTGCAGTGAAGAGCAGCCCCCGCTCTCTGCAACTAGAGAAAGCCCGTGCGCAGCAAAGAAGACCCAACACAGCCAAAAATAAATAAATTAAAACAAAACAAAAACAAACAAACAAGAAGTCCCCTACTAATTTCTTTCTCTCTCCTTTTTAAAAAATATTCAGCCAGACCAATCAGATAATTTCACAACTCCAAAAATAATCTCTTCTCCACACGCTGCCTCGTCATGTGTCTACAGCGCCAGCCTCTTTTGGCTTCCTTAAATTGCCTCCTACATATAGGTTCCCCAGAGTCAGCTATTTGCTGCATCAGAATTGACCTTATTTTACCTGCCTTTATAAAGGACACAAGCCAAGTACAAAAGTTGGGAGATTGCAATATCAAGTTCATTTAAATTAAAAAAGAGACATAGCTTATGAAGGCCACAGGTATTGGATTCTGTTGTCAATAGAAGACTTTAGTGGCAGAAGTTTCATTAGGAAAGAGCACGAGAAACCAGGAAATCCTGAAGAACCTGCTCCTTTCATCAAATGGCAAGAAAAATTAGGATGTCTACATCAAGATGGAAAAATGTAAACTTCCCAGATTTTTGGATTTTATAAAATTCTTAAAAGCAACAGGTGAACGTTATTGAGATGCAAATGTTTTCATACTGCAATAAGGCCATTTTATTTTTTCAACAGTCAATTTAGTGATATGGTGTGAAATATGCTTCAAAAAATCCAAGACAGGACAGAGGAAGGGGGTGAAACTATATAGGCTTATACAACGTATATGCAACAAGACTGAATTGATGATTCTTAAAGCCAAATGATACATCTACTTGACAGGACCTTATATTACCTATTTTATATGTATGAATTCTCTATAAGTCTTAAAATGTTAAGAAAGGACACTTAAGAATTCTTCTAAGACATAACCTCAGAGAAAAGGGCAGTTCTTCCAGTGGAATAAATTTACCTCCATAAAAATGTTCACTATATTTCACTGTGGAACAGTGAATGCTTTTTCATGAACCAACTAGCATTTTTGAAGCACTGCTTTAGGAGATAGTTTGTTGACTGGGAATATCTCTAGACTATGGTCTTGAATCAAGGTTAGTCTTTTTTTTTTTTTTAAATTTATTTATTTTTTATTTTATTTATTTTTGACTGTGTTGGGTCTTAACACTTCATTCTACACAAATAGAAGTTATTCTATCCCAAAAGTTATTAGAAAACAAGATTATAGGAACCTCCTCTTTCTCTATTAAAGGAAGAGAACGTTAATATCAAACAGAAAACTCTTATCTCTGGGAACCCACAGGAAGTGATCAAAGGAAGGAGGAAGACAAGCTCACCTGGCTTTATACTCAAGTCTAGGGTGATTTTTATATCATTGAACCACCCTCTCTTCTCAACACGGCAACAATACAAGCCACTGTCAGCCTGGGCTGCATTCTCTATGGTCAAAGACACATCCCCTCCACCAATGTTTCCGTTTAGCTTATAACGTTTGTCCTTCTGAAAGGTGACACTGTATCCATTAGTCCAGATAATGTCACTTCCGCAGCGAGTTAAAGGACATGCCCCTCGGCCCCAGCACATGCTTGTGACTTCTCCACCATAGGTGCAGGGTAGCCTGACAGACTGATCCACCACTCCAGTCACTCGTGGGTAAGACGTTACACCATCTGTAAATAAAGAGAAACCTGAGCATGAGGTCTCAATATTTTAACTTTAATTTTATTCTCATTTTTTTTCTTTATATAGCTTATTTGGTTTGTAATCATCTGACTATATCTTGAGTTTTAAAATTTAGTATAAGCATTTTTCTATGTTAACATATTCTTTAGCAGTGTTACTATTTACTAGATATATTTGTAGATAAAACATCATATAAATGTTTTTCTGTATTCAGGATTATTTCCTAATAGGAAAAGATTTCCAAGAAAGAAAGTATCGGGATAAAGGGCAGAAATATATTCAGTCTCTTGGTGAATATGACCAAATTTCTTTCCAAAAGGTTTGAAACAAATAACACTCCAGTAATGCATGAGTGTGTGTGTACTTCATCCTGTGTTTGACAGGTATCTGCTTATTTAATAGGTAATACATACATGTGGCTTTTCCTCTCCCCTAGATTCAATCACTGTCTCAGTTGAAATCTGTTTTAAAAAGTCTATTGCATTTAAAGTTTTGATTTTCAATTTTTATTGCAATTTTTTAAATTGCTATTGCAAATAAAGTCACCTCACAACCCCTCTCTTATTAAAAAAAAAAAAAAAAAGCAGAGCTAATGTTTTACTTAAAGCATCATTGACTAGAAGGCAGAAGCCTAGTAAACTCTTTAGAAATCAGTTCTTAGAAAAAAGGGTTTATAATAGTTTCAGGAGGAACTGAGGCTTATCATGCTTTACGATCAATCCAAAAAATTTAAGCAGGGATCCTTTCTCATGAGTTGATGACAGCCCTGCAATGCAGGTGGTAAGGTCCACTTACCCAGGTGAAACCAAAAAACTGGAGAATATTCGATCAAATACTAAATTTTGCCTCTTAAAAACAAATAGGCAGGAAAACTCTCTCCTGTGGCAGTGGCTTAAAAAACCCTGCATTGCCAAATGCAGTCTGGGTGGTCTCAGATTTGAAAGAGACCACAGTCTCAGATTTGAAAGAAATCTGAGATTCAACAGTTAATCATAGTTAGGACTGAGCTGTGAGTTTGGGAAATGCTCTGGGAATAAAACACTCATTGTTACATAAATTAAGAGTCTATATTTTTCACTGGAATTCTGATAATATTTAATTTTGCTCAATGTCATTTTTGGACTACAAAGGTAATACATGTTAATTACAAAAATTTAAGTTTTAGAAGTATAATTTAAAAATGTACTTTCCTCACATTCCCACCTCTAGAGATTGTTTTTAAAACTTAGGATATGTCTATTTCTAAAATTTTCCCCTATCTCACAGAATGTTTTGAAATAACATATTTTTCTTTTTAAAAATTTTTTTGGCCACACCGGGAGGCATGTGAGATCTTAGTTCCCCAATTAGGGATCAAACCATCGCCCCCTGCTTTGCAATCACGGAATCTTAATCACTGGACCGCCAGGAAAGTTAAGATATTTTCTTTTTAAAAGAAATAGTTGCACATGGCTAAAAAAATCAAAAGGCACAAAATGGTACAATAAAGCACTCGTCTCCTTCCCACCCTATCCCCTTTTCTTCTTCCCGTCCCCTTCCACACCGTGATGACAACTGTAACTCTTTCCTACATACACTTGAGTAGTTCATGCATACACAACCATCTACCTACTCCTTTTTTTGGTTTCAACACAAATGGCAGCATATGTCATCCTGTACTGCATCGTGCCTTGTTCACCTACCCAAAGATTTTGTAATTCTTAGCATTTATGCAATTTCTTTTGTTTAAGGTGTCAGCCTGGTTCTTTGCTCACTAGTTGACCCCATTACCTTCCAACAAAGCCCAAGAACATCTACCCTCCCCCCCCACACTCACACCCCCCCACACACACTCCCCCTTCCTCGGCGCTTCCAAAGAACAGCCCACCTATTCACTTACCTGTCAGAAGGAGTATGAGGCCCAGGATGGCTACCCATGGATGCATGATGGTATCGCCCTGAAGGAAAGACAGAGCACGCTGGTTGGTGCGCCCCCAAACCAGATGGTATCAGAACGAGTCTTAATTCTCAGATTGCAACTTCTCCTTTCACCCTGATGGGGGGAATCACATAAGACTACCTGCTGGAAACAAGACCATGCAAAGGCTTCAGGTCTGTTAGCTCCAGGTGACTGAGGGCTCTGCCCCTTCCAACAGAAAGGCAAAGGTGTCCTCTGAAGCAGTCCCGTCTTCCCCAGCTCCTTTCCTATACTTAGAGTCCAAACTGACTCCAGGTGCTGACAGAGGAGATAAGGGAGCAAACAGGAAGGAAACCAGAGGCTGGCTTAGCCAAGGACACCAGAGCAAAGACCAGACTTCCCATAGCAAAGGTGCACTTACCCTTTGCTTCGAAGATGAGAGTCAACTGGCCTTCTGGCGAGGGCAGGGGACTTCCTTCCTGCTCTGTGGCCACAATGGCTAGTCCCCAGCCTCAGTCAAATTGTCAAGTGCCCACTGATATAAAAACGCACAACACGAGAGTTGTGAGTTTCAGTTTTCTTTGGGGACTTCCTGAGGACTATCTTTGGCCCAGGAGACTGCCTTTCAGAGAGTTCTGAGGAACCTCTCCCAAGAGACAGAAGTGGAGAGATAAGCATATATATGATTTTGGAGAAGTACAATCAGGCACACATCTCGGTAGAAGGTCGCCGCTGGTCACAAGGAACAGATATCTCAGTTAATGACTAGTGCTTTTCTAAGTACGGGAAGATGAAAGAAATTTGGATTCATAAAATTTTCTCCTGAAAATATCTAACTAGCTGAAGGCCTGTTCAACCAGTTTTCCCAGAGCACAGAGTGCCATTCCTGATCTCTTCCCTGAACTCCTTTCAGGGTATATTGAACATCAGTGTCTACAGTGGCTAGTGACTTAACACTTACAGAACCAGATGGAGAGTGACACTGTTTAGCTGGCAGTGTCCCCTCATGGTTATAAATTCAATCATTATTTGGGAGGCAATTCAGGACCATTTTATCCCACGGTGCTAAGAATACTCTTTCTTCAGTAAGGCCAGGATTCTGTTGATCCTCAGTTTGCTATTATTGGACTAGGCACTGCTAATAGTAGCTAAAAGTCTCTGCACCACCTGTCTTACTAGTCTGTTATGGTCCAGGCAAAGATTCCCTCTTGTTGCCTCTTCCCATATCGAGAGTTACACTATTACAATCTTGAGTTCATAAAGAAATATATATATATATGTGTGTCAATCATTTCAAGTTGCCTAGTCATCATTTTTATCAGAGGCTCAGTCACACGTTTGGTAATGCAAGAAACAACAATCCTGTAAAATACGCAGAATAAAAATAATATAGCTAGTAGCATTAATAGGGTCATAAGTAAATATTTAAGCCAAGAGCTTCCATTAGGTGTGGTCCAGTATATTCCCAGCTCATCTGACTCAGTCTCTCCTGTACCAATCGCTATCTTAAAAGTAATGAAATATTGGTATTGTTCATAAGGCACCCAGCCTAATTTCCTAGTGTTATTAGGCTGATTATCCTTAGTTTAACTGTTCCCAATATAAGGGAGCTTTTAAACTTAAATGACTTAAATAGTCTGGTGGTAGTCATATAAATCCACCCCATAACTGAAGGAGGGTCCCTCCTAATAAATGGGAAGTTATATTCTTTGACTGAAATTTAGCTTGTTCTTATTGAGCTTGAGTAACTTTAAAAGAAAATTCATATGTATAGCCATGGTCAGAGCAAGTACCATTGATCGGCCAAGTGAGAGGGTCCCATCTAGTAATATCAATAGTAGCTCAAACAGAACTATAACTTCTTTCTTCTAAAATAAATTTCCTAAGGGCCATCCAATTAGAGCCTTGGAGAGGAGAAATTCACCAAGGTAACCCAGAAGTACTGGATGTAGGTAATTGACCATAAACCCAACAATTGGATTAATTTCTAAACTCTGTGTAGGATTTATGCCCATGATAGAAAAACATGGATTTATGCAAAAGTCCAAGAAGTTATTATAAAGAATTATATAATTATATTCATATTTCTATAATTTTAATGGTATGATATCATTATCTAATGTAATTATTATATTGAAAACATGATAAATAATCATATGGGTCAGGTCTGGCATCTAGGAATAGCCATCTACTTCTGATGTTGTCTTCTTCTTGTCTTGGTGTGAGTGCAGTTTCTCCTCTGTTTGAGCATTGTTTTAAGGTGAGTTTGAGGTCAGCAGTTCTCTCTATAGGCCAGTCCAGTGCAGGGGCCCTTTCTAAGTGGAAAATATGAATCCCAAAGTCAATTTCTTTCAGTCTTTCTGTGCGTGAGCTAGTTAAGAGTACCTGATAAGGGTCCTTCCATCTAGGTTGGAGATAATCCTTTAAATGATGCCTTTTCCAATATGCATAATCTTCCGGTTATAGTTCATGGGGCATCTGATCTTCATCCAAAGATAGATTACTGTGATAAGCTTCAGAAACAAACTTAGAGTGTCCTTTTAATAATTCAGTTAAACTTTACAATAGTGTAACGTAACAACAGGGGGCTATCTGGTAAGTGAGTCTTAGGCAGTAAATACAGACCTCAATTAACAACACTAGAATTTAATATCCACTGAAACATAACTTTTCTCTCTAAAATTACCCTGATTTCTATCAAATATAGCCAAATTAAGAGTAATTTGTTTGCAAAAATAAGTCTGGTTTCAATAAACTTGGCCTGATTATTTACATAAGTGTAATTGATCATACGGGCTCTTTTTTAAAATTGGCTTTGCTGGAACTTTTTATAAAGAATCTCAGATTGAATTTTTAAAAGGCTTCTCAAGGCCAGAAAAGCCATCCCAAGGGCTTGCCATCAGATCCCACCTACAATATCTACAGATTTGGGTGAATTCCTCTCTTCTCAAGGTCCCAAAATATCTTCAGGTTCCTGCATCTGTCAGGAGGTGGCCTCCCTTATTCACTTGATAAGGCTGCTAGTAACACAAGGGTTTACAGTTTTGGAGGGATCAGGTAGAAAGAAAAGATAAATGTTTCAGTTCTGCTTACGAAGGTATCATTTACCAAATTACTGTAAGTCATAATTAGCTTAAAGGGAAAGGTTTCCTTATATCTGGAAAACAGATTAAAAGGCAGTAATATTTCAGAAAAAAAATTATAAAAATTATAACCATATTGATCAGTTCACTGAGTCCTATGTAACTAATTTTTGATCTTTTGTTAACAGTTTTATGAAGAGTTTTACAAGCCTGTGCTTGTCAAAAGTCCTTTCTATGAATTTTCTTTAAGATGAAGCATTTTTGCAAAGGCATCAGAATCAAACAATAACTGTCTATGAATGACAAAGATTTTAAAAGGCATGGTTAAAGATCTGATTGCAAAAACTACGATGAGATATCACCTCACACCAGTCAAAATGGCTATCATCAAAAAATCCACAAACAATAAATGCTGGAGAGGGTGTGGAGAGACGGGAACCCTCCTACACTGTTGGTGGGAATGTAAATTGGTACAGCCACCATGCAGAACAGTATGGAGGTTCCTTAAAAAACTAAAAATAGAGCTACCATATGACCCTACAATCCCACTCTTGGGCATATATCCGGAGAAAAACATGGTCCAAAAGGATACATGCACCCCCAATGTTCATTGCAGCACTGTTTACAATAGTCAAGACATGGAAGCAACCTAAACGTCCACTGACAGAGGAATGGATAAAGAAGATGTGGTACATATATACAATGGAATATTACTCAGCCATTAAAAAGAATGAAATAGTGCCATTTGCAGCAACATGGATGGACCTAGAGATTGTCATACTGAGTGAGGTAAGTCAGACAGAGAAAGAGCAATATCATATGATATCACTTATATACGAATCTAAAAAGAAATGATACAAATGAAAGTATTTACAAAACAGAAACAAACTCAGACTTAGAGAACAAACTTATGGTTACCCAGGAGAAGGGTGGAGGGAAGGGATAGTTAGGGAGTTTGGGATTGACATGTACACACTGCTATATTTAAAAAGGATAACCAACAAGGACCTACTGTATAGCATAAGGAACTCTGCTCAATGTTATGTGGCAGCCTGGAGGGGAGTTTAGGGGAGAATGGTTACATGTATATGTATGGCTGAGTTGCTTTGCTGTGCACCTGAAACTACCACAACATTGTTAATTGGCTATACGCCGATATAAAATAAAAAGTTTTTTAAAAAAAGATCTGATTGTGATGCAATAGGCAAAGAAACTTGTTTCATAACATTTTAAGATAATAATCAGAGTTATGACTGATAACATTTTACTAAGACATACCAGGTTTTCAGGAATTCCAATAATTTCTAGAATATCTACATTAATAACATTTCCCCCTAAAATATAGCCTAAGAATGTTTATCACAATTCATTTGAAATGCTTCCCATGTAATTTAACATACCAAATAAGCCTAGTTAATTTAATATTTCTCTCTTTGTTAAGGAGAGAAAACAATTCCCTTGAGGTATTCCAGGGCCTTTTGGAAAACCTCAAAGTTAGCTAGAGGTCAAATAAACTTCAATTAGAATGTGATCTTTTGGAAGTTTGCCAAAAATATCAAAAGACTTTAAAACACTTGGCATCATAGGTCACTGTGAAACAATACTCATTCATTTAACCAAGAGACAATAAAAGATTTCAAAGGCAAATACAGAAAGTTATAACAAATTACTTAAAACATAAAGAAAATTTACAATCTGGTATAAAAAGCAGATCAATATTCTAAGAAAACACTCCCCTCTTAAAACAGAAAAAAACAAATTCAGGTTTTGTACCATTTTACCTTTAATACTGAAATTCATTTGCTCAATTAAATTTATTCTAATCTTAGTTCTGACCACACAAAAAATTCCCCTCTAAAGTTTCTTATTTTTTCTCTCAAACCTTCTAAAATTTTCTATACCCATATTAATTTGTCTCTTCTTTCCCATTTAGAAATAACTAGCATTAGGACAAAATTATTTTCTTTTTCCTTAACAAAATACATTTCTATTTCTTATACCTTCTTTTTTCTTGCATACAAAGATGTTTTCCATATTAACTTAGTAGTCTAATTACATATATTAATTAGAATTCTCAACTTTTAAAAACCTTAATTTCTAGTGAAAACTAAGAAGTAAGCAATTATGAACTGTCTTTTACATTAGCATTCTATAGATTGGCAAACTTTAAATACTACTTATAATTTCTAAAAAACATGCGATTTCTTAAAGAAAATGTCTCCAAATGTATGTGGCACCAAATGCGTTTATTAATAGTCCTAAATATCTTTAATTTCTCTGCAAAATGATGCCTATGTTCCGTAATTAATGTTCCAGTTACCTTATTTTATTTGGGAAGGACTTCGATATTTAATAAATTTCCATCACTTAACTTAATTTAGAAAAGTTCTAAAGTTTCAAGTTACCAAATATCTAGAGAGACTATTTTCAAGTAGACATTCCTAAAACATAATTATTTCTAAAGAGTTTACCTAAAAGTTCTTATCTCATTTACATTTAATAGACTTATAAAAAATTTCATCATACCAAGTTATTTTTCTTGCTGACAGATATAAGAACTTATTCTAGTAAATCTAGGTACAATAAAAGTATTATATTTATGTTGATGGCTCTAAAGACATGTCTATATTAATTAAACCAACAAGCTCTAACTTTTATACCAAATATTAATTTAATACTGAATATCTCCCAGTTCACATGAACCTAAAATTCATCTGGGCTAGTTTATTTTATATTTCTGAGAATTTATATAAGCACTTAATTTCTTTTAAGTCAATTAAATAGAGCTCATTTACAAATTAATTTTGGTAATACTCTCCAGAGGTAGAGACCTATCATATCTATAAGGCACACACAGACATGTAGCTTCATCTTAAAAACTTAGTCACAAATCAGTTATTACAATATAAAACTCACTAGTTTTTAAATAACAGTTGGAATAAGTTGTTTACTTGCTGGAATTTAAAAAAGTCTTTCCCCCTTCTTTCTCAGTTTCAGGAATTGGAGATGGTCTAGATAAGATAATAGATCCTGAGAGCCCTGGTAGAACATTTACATCTCAAGGCACAGGGAGAGAAATGCAAGCTTCTCCTAGAAGGACTTGTTCCTTTAGAGTCAGAATTCCTTAAAGATGTAGGCTGACATTCTGAAGCCCCTACTTTAGGAAAGACCTTAGGCCAGCTTCCCACCTAATCACCCAGTACAGACTGCTCCAGTCTCCAAAGTCCTCCAATATCTTTCAACTGGGTGGGGGTGGGGACAGTTAGGGGCAGGTACTTATTATACACCACCAAATAAAACTCAGGATCATCAACCGATTATCAGGAGGTCTGAGAACCAGAAAGCCCTACTCAAATTCATCTGGAGACGCTGGGGAGGCAGACAGACACAGGGCAATGGGGCCTGCTGGTACCAAGGGCTCTGGATCCTCATAAGTTCAGGCAAAGGAGAGAAGCCTGCTCTGCATCCCTTCATGGTCCTCAAAACTGTCAACTGAAATAAAAGTGCACAATGTGCCTGTGAGTTTCTGTTTTATTTGGGGACTTAATGAGGACCAGGAGACAAGCCTCTCAGAGAGCTCTGAGGAACTGCTCCAAAGAGGTGGCGTTGGGGGGGGAGGGGAGGTCGGCATGTTTGTGATTTTGGAGCCATGCAGTCAAGCACACGTCTCGGTAGAAGGTTGTTAGTCACAAGGAATAGCTATCTCAGTTAATGATTTTAGTGCTTTTCTAAGGTCGGAAAGATGAAAAAAAATTTGGATTCATAAAATTTTCTCTTAAAGATACCTATCTGAAGGCCTGTTCTGCCAGTCTCCACAGAGCACAGAGTGCCTCATTCCTGATCTCTGCCCCAAACTCCTTTCAGGGTGTGTTGAAGGTCAGCGACTGTGGTGGCTACTGACTCAATTATTGTAGCGCCAGGTGGGGAGCGACATTCTTTAGATGACACAAGAATTAAGCAAAAATGCAAATCATTATACCTCACCATTCATGCTACAGGATGCAATGTCACAGACCACATCTTACTGAGTGATATCAGGAGACTGTTTCAGGAAGCAGAGTCTGGACTAGACTTGGGTTCAGATCCCAGCTCTGCCACTTACAAAGCTGGGTATCCCTGTGAGTTATGGAGTTCCTCCAAGCCTTGATTCCTTCCTTTGGAAAATAGCACTAAAAATACTTGCTCTATCTCCCTCAGAGACTTTTCATTATGAGCAAAAGGGCTGTGGGAGAACTTAAAAAACTAAACTTAAATATGCATTGATACTAGCTAAGGTTTTTGGAGAATTTACTGTGTAGCAGCCTCTGTGTCAAGCGCTCACATGAATTTAATCCTCACAGAACCCCTTAGGCAGGTGCTGTTATTAACCCCATTCATGGAAGAGGAAGCTGAGGCTTCCAGAGGTTAAATGAGCCTAGATTCCAGATGAGGTCTTCTGACTTTTGCTCTTAATCATTAAACCATACAAACAAGTATAAGCCTGGCTAGTGTTTCATTAACTCTCCTTCTGGTCTAAAGATTCATTAATTTCCTCTCAGTGAGGCACTGGTGCTCCGTTTCTAGGCTTCTTGCAGCTCGTGACAGGCTTCCTGGAGAAGCTGAGGTTGGCCTTGGCATCCTGTGGTCATGGGTCCTGTACTGCCCAGAAATGTGAACCCTGCTCTCTAGCAGCCTCTGAACTCGGAAGAGGCCTAAAGCCTGATGCTGTAAACTGGAGGCCCAAAGACTATATCTGGCCTGCAGAAGTACTTTGTACACAGTGTTTAAAATTTTATTTCTTAATTAATAGCCAAAATTTAAAAATCCAGAGAGCTCACGTGAGAACTCAGCTTTTTGTTTTTTGTGAAATAAAATGAGATGGCAACACGTGGCCTGTACCACACTTTCACCTTAGAGCGTGCCCTCTCCAGCTTGCCCCTGCACCAGCCCTGCCTGGGGGTGCTTCAGCCTCTGAAGAAGGCCTTGGTTGGAGGAGGCCCCCGCCTTAGACCTTCCTCCACCTACTTGAACACAAGCCCCCTCCTGTTGCTGGGCCTTCACACAGGCTGTCCCCTGAACTATTTGCTGAAAATCACCTCTTCCATAAAACCAAGAGGTATGACCATATGTCTTTAATAGCCTTCCTAGCTTTACGATGCCATGCACTTGAATTCAACTAGGTAACAAGAGGCGTTCTCCCAAGGAATAAGCATATTTCTGGATACCTGCTTTCATCTTGTTCTCTGCCTTTATACACTTGGAGGGGACACTACTGACCCCACTTCAATCACCACCAAAGGGCAGGGGGAAAAATTCTGAAATGCCTCATGCACAAATAGGCCATGCCTTATTTATTTGGGAGACAAAACATTTTATGGCTGCTTTTGTTACACTCTCAGACTTGGCCAAAGCCCAGTAGATCAGTGATAAAAAATTTCTAATTTAATTCAATTCTACCACACTTATTATTAATATACTGAGGCTAACAGGGCATGATTCAACACACCAAGGATGAAAAAAATCCAGAATTGTGCAATCAGGCAGAGACACAGGTAAGTAAGCAACTAACAAAATTGAGAAGAATGATGTAAACGATAAATATATAATCAGACTGTGTCACTCCTCAACTTACAACCTTCCTATGTTTCTTTCAGGAAAAAAAAAAAAATCTAACTCCTTACCCAGATTTACAAAGCCCCAGTGATCTGGCCCCTGCCAACCTCTCAGATTTCTTCTACCACTCCCTCCCTGCCCACAGGGCTCCAGCCATATGGGTTTCCTTCAAATGTATCCTTACTTTAGGACCTTTTCCCTGCCAGTGCTTCTGCCTAGATCCCCATTCCTTCACCCCATCATTTTCGGATTTCTTCCCTTCATTCTGATCCCTGCTTAAGTGTCATTTTCTCAGACATTCCCCTGGTCCCTCTATCTAAAGTAACCAACCAGTCACTGTCTGTCTCAGTTCTCTACATTTATTACCTTGTTTCCTGTGATATATATTGTGTACATGTGTGTATGTATGTATGTGTGTGTGTGTGCACGTGAGATCCATCTCTCTTCCCTCTTGTACAGTGATATCCAATAGAACTGTCTGTGATGCTGGAGTTATTCTATATGGGTGTCGTGCAAGCACTTGTAATGTGGCAAGTACAACTAAGGAATTAATTTTTTTTCCATTTAACTTGATTTACCTTTAAGTTTAAATAGCCAATCATGGCTACTGTGTTGGACAGCACTCAACACTAGACCATAAACCCCTTCAAGGCAGGCCTCCCCCTTTCATTCTCTGCTCTATCCCTGAAAACTTTTTAGGGACCCAATAGGTATAGACTGAATAAATTATGGAAGCACAAAGGCACGGGGAGAGACCATTCACTGACTGAGGGGGTGAGAGGGAGGAATGGGAGGAAATCTCTTTAAAAAGTGACATGTGGGCTTCACAGCTGGAGAATGGGGAAGTGGTAGAGGGTGTTTTAAGTGCAGGAAATGACGAGCAAGAGCCAAGATAGGGACACAGAACCAAGGCTCTGAGATGTGAAATAACTGTACAATTCCATAGGATTGGATTTTCTGACAAGCCCATCTCCCACGAGAGCCCCCACTATGTCCTAAAGGCTCCCAAACAGCACAATGGATATTTTTGTTTTTTAATTTGAGCTATTCAACCTCCATCAATCGCTACTCTCTAGAGTCAATTTTGTGACCCTTCGAAGGATACATCCCAGTTGAGGCATAGGCTCAGGCAGCAAACATGAATTTCCAGCTGCTTACTCCACAGGAAAAGGAGCCCCAGTGCAGGCACAGAGGAGTGATGGGGTCAGGCTCACCTTTGAGAAGGAATGCTGGGGCTGCTAGGCTGAGAAGCATGAGAACCTGTCAGGAGGCTATTGTAGTATTTCAGGAGAGAGGAGGGGAGAGCAGCTCAGGCTCTGGATGTTTCAAAACAGCAGGATTTCCTGCAGGGTGTGGAGTAGCAGCCTAAAGATGACTGCAAGCGATTTTGGCCTGAGCAACTGGAAAGACTGGAGGTGCCGCCAGCTGAGACAGGGCAAGCTGTGTGTAACACAGTTTGGAAGGAAACAGTGTGGATTTTGGACATGTTGAGTTTGAGATTTCTTAGACACCCAAGTGGAGACTGTTAGAGTTCAGGAGAGGGGTCTGGGCTCAAGGTACATATTTGAGAGTCACCGGCATAGAAATGGGATTTTAAAGCCATGAACCAGAGTTGATGCTCAGGGAATGCCCTCGGCTTAGGGACTAGGTCCTGGGGCCTTCTGCAAAAGGTGGAGGTGGAAGAGGCACCAACACACACACAGAAGCAAACCAAGGAAGCAGGAGGAAAGGTAAAAAGTAAATGGGATCTTTGTGCAACCAAATAAAGCAAATGCATTAACAAAGAGGCAATGATCATGAATCAAAATGCTGCAAAGGCAAGGGATGAGATTTGCCTATAGGACAGAGCAACATGGAAATCATTAATGACCTTGATAAAAGCAGTTTGGATGAAGAGTAGTTGAATACTGTTCACTTTCCCTATGTATGTTACATCTCAGGAAAAAGGTTTAATGGAATATGAAAGTCAAAAGAGAATTAAAAATTGAAGACAGGGAACTCTTTCAAGGAGTTTTGCATCCAAAAAATAATAATAATAAGGAAGGGGAGGTTTGGAGGTAGGGTCAAGAGAAAGTTTTCTTAAGATGATAAAAATAACAGCATGTTTGTATTATCTGGAGATGACTCAGTGGAAGAAGAAGTATTGATTTGGGAGAGGTAAAATGTGTGGAGCAATAGAGGGACAGAATTCATAGTCCAATTAGGGAATTCTGCTTTGACATGACCAGGGATAGCACATCGGACTAGGGACTCAAGCATGACCACTTGGAAGCACTGAGCTGCCACTGGATGTAGGGGTCATGAAAGCAAGACCAGCCCAAGAAGCCCACGCTTTCCAGCTACCGGCAGCTGCCGGCTATGGGGGAGGACCCACATCTGAGGATAGCTATTTTTTAAACCTTCTCCAGTATCTAAATAATCCAATCAATTTATCTTCCCCACCTTAAAGCATTCAATGATTTCCCAAGGCCAAATTCCAAACTCTAAGGGCTGCCCACCTTCCCAAACTGGCCACACCCTTCTATGCCAAGCCTCACAAATCTCCAACTAAGTCAAACTTTTGTACTTGTTAATCTTTGCAAGATCAAGTTTCTAACATATACAAGAATACTACCAAATCTGCAAAAGTCAGAAGCCAATACTAGGCTCCTCCTTCACACTTTACACATATTTTAAATGTACAAACCACAGACGTGGATGAACAAAACTCCTATTATAGCTATGCTCTAGACACGCATACTCCCATTTCCATGATATTGTATAACACCCATCTAACAGATGAGAGGCTCAGCAAATGGACGCATTGACTCTAAGTCACACAGCTTTCTTTTTTTTTTTTTTTTTGGCCCTGCCACGTGGCATGCAGGATCTTAGTTCCCTGACAAGGGATCGACTCCATGCCCCCTGCAGTGGAAGCTCGGAGTCCTAACCACTAGACCGCCAGGGAATTCCCCACACAGCTTTCAAGAGAGCCTCAATAAGTATGCCTTCTTCCAAAGGTACCACTCCATTCTGCTGAGGTTTCTTTTTCCCCTCTGCTCCCCTCAATGATGTTGCCCAGGAAAAGCTTAAACAATTCCGATGTGTAAGTCCATGATTCCATTTAAATGAGAACCTATCTCCCAAGAAACCCAAATCTATTTTATATGAATTACCCCAATTTCTATTGGCTCAGTCATCATTGTCCTAAGACCCCATATAATACCAAGAAAGTTCAAGCAGCAAAGTTCCAGTTTTCTCTTCAGCATAAGTTTCCAGAGGATTTACTTACCAGTGAGTTAGGAGGTAGTTTTCCAGCTCCTCTGGTGGTCTGTCACTGATTCATTCCTTCTCTTTTCTCTTTATGGATAAGATGGAATTCTATTCCTTATCTCTTTGCCACACCTTTACATAAGAATGTTGGGAAGTATCTTTAAAAGTCAAGCTTCTCCAGTCTGTCAGTCTTTTTGCTGGATTTGATCCACTTACTAAATAGATTACCAGGAGATCTTAGTGAGCTGGAATAGTATTTGTTCTCTGCTAGGCTGCTTTTATTTTTTATTGAAGTATATTTGATGTACAATATTATATAAGTTACAGGTGTACAATGCAGTGATTCACAATTTTTAAAGGTTATAATCCATTTAGAGTCCTTATAAAATATTGGCTACATTCTCTGTGTTGTACAATATATCCTTGTAGCTTATTTTATACCTAATAGTTTATACCTCTTAATCTCCTGCCCCTATATTGCCCCTCCCCCTTTCCCTCTCTCCACTGGTAACTACTAGTTTGTTCTCTATATTTGTGAGTCTGTTTCCTTTTTGGTTATATTGACTAGTCTGTTTTATTTTTTAGATTCCACATATAAGTGGTATCATACAGTATTTGTCTTTCTCTGTCTGACCTATTTCACTTAGGATAATACCCTCCAAGTCCGTCCATGTTGTTGCAAATGGCAAAATTTTATTATTTTTTATGTCTGAGTAGTATTCCATTGTGTGTGTGTATATATATATATATATATATATGTACACACACCATATCTTCTTTATCCATTCATCTGCTGATGGACACTTAGGTTGCTTCCATATCTTGGCAACTGTAAATAATGTTGCTATGAATATGGCAGTGCATGTTATCTTTTTGAATTATTGTTTTTGTTTTTTTTTCAGATTTATACTAAGGAGTGGAATTGCTGGGTCATATGGTAGTTCTATTTTTAGTTTTTTAGAAACCTCCATACTGTTTTCCGCAGAGGCTGCACCAATTTACATTCCCACCAACAGTGTATGAGGGTTCTCTTTTCTCCACATCCTCACCAACATTTTTTGTTGCTGTTGTTCTTTTTGACAATAGCCATTCTGACAGGTGTGAGGTGATACCTCATTGTGGTTTTGACTTGCATTTCCCTGATGATAAGCAATGTTGAACATCTTTTCATGTGCCTATTGGGCAACTGCATGTCCTCTTTGGAAAAATGTCTATTCAGGTCTTCTGCCCATTTTTTAATATGGCTGTTTTTTTGATGTTGAGTTGTATGAGTTGTTTATATATTTTGGATATTAACCCCTTATTGGTCATATCATTTGCAAATATTTTCTCCCATTCACTATGCTGTCTTTTTGTTTTGTAATGGTTTCCTTTGCTGTGCAAAAGCTTTTAAGTTTAATTAGTTCCCATTTGTTTATTTTTGTTTTTATTTCTGTTGCCTTAGGAGCAGATGCAAGAAAATATTGCTATGTTTTATGTCAGAGAGTGTTCTGCCCATGTGTTCCTCTGGGACTTTTATGGTTTCCGGTCTTACATTGAGGTCTTTAACCCATTTTGAGTTTATTTTTGTATGTGGTGTTAAAGAATGTTCTAATTTCATTCTTTGACATGTAGTTGTCCAGTTTTCCCAGCACCACTTATCGAAGACTGTCTTTTCTCCATTGTATATTCTTACCTCCTTTGTCATAGATTAATTGACCATAAGTGTGTGGATTTATTTCTGGGTTCTCTATTCTCGTCCATCGATCTATGTGTCTATTTTTGAGCCAGTACCATAGTGTTTTGATTACTGTAGCTTTGTAGTATAGTCTGAAGTCAGGGATTATGATTCCTCCACCTCTGTTCTTCTTTCTCAAGACTGTTTTGGCAATTTGGGGTCTTTCATATTTCCATATAAATTTTTTAATTGTTTCTAGCTCTTTGAAAGCTGCCATTGGTATTTTGGTAGGGATTGTATTGAATCTGTAGATTGCATTGGGTAGTATGATCATTTTAACAATATTAATTCTTCCAATCCAATAACACAGTATAACTTTCCATCTGTGTCATCTTCAGTAGTTTTCCAAGTACAGGTCTTTCACCTCCTTAGGCAGTTTTATTCCTAGGTATTTTTATTATTTTTGATGTAGGATGTTTTCAAAAGATTCAATACAGGTCTTAATTTGGGGTCAGACTCTAGGCCTGAAAAGTCATATGGACTTCGAGACTGTTTATACATGAAGGGACCTTTAACTACCTGGAGCCAAACCCCTTGATTTATATGTGAATAAACTGAGGACCAAAGAGAGGAATAGAGAAGAGGACCCTTAGAAGTCACTCGGGGCAGATGCAGAAGTGAAAGCCAGGTTCTTCTCCCTCAACAAACATTATTTCACCAAATATTTATCAAGCACACCATACTAAGCAGTGGCACATTCTAAGTAGGCAAAGCAAACCCAGAGTCTCTACCCTTGAAAGTTTAGGAAAACAAGTCACCACCTTCAGTAAGAATGAAGTCATCATAGAAAACAAATTTAGGGTTACCAAAGGGGAAAGTGAGGGGATAAATTAGGAGTATCGGATTAACAGATACACACTACTATATATAAAATAGATAAGCAACAAGGATTTACTGTACAGCACAGGAAACTAGATTATCTTGTAATAACCTATAATGGAAAATAATCTGAAATACACACACACACATATATAATATATATATACTGAATCACTTTGCTGTACACCTGAAACTAACACAATATTGTAAATCAACTATACTTCAATTTAAAAAAAAGAATGGAGTTGAGCTACACTGTGCCCCAATACAATTTATATACCATGATATAAATTGTATATCAGATATTAATACCATGTCCATTGATGCTTGGGTTTTTGAAGTTGTGAGTGACAAGGATGTCAGAAAATGGAATGTGAGCCGAGCTCCTGCTCACACAGCTAGAGGGCACTGCCTTGTGTAAAGAAGAACGTCTCCCTAAGAACTTATGAGATGATGGGTCCTTTTTCTTCCTTCCCAAAACCAAAACAATGTTTTCTACTTAAAAACATTGACAACAGATTTGTTTGGGGATGAAAACTTTCAGTTTTAGCCAGTGTGCCTTGCTGCAATAACACATGATTGTGAGCCATTTCCTCTACATCCATTTTAGGGAAGATGGGTGGATCAAAAAAACATAATAGCATTGGGCTTTTATCAGATAGGGTTAGGGGAATTTTCTAAAGGACTCAGCAGTCTCCCAAACCAAGACCACTGCACGACTTGGGCACCAGCTGAACTCCTGTGCTAGTAGCAATTATTCAAAATGTATGCTGAGCTCTGTCAAAACCTTTGTCAAGGCACTCTGTTGGTGGTGAGCATTGGGACTTAACACAGTGTTGACAGAACCCTCTGCTTGTTAGCTATCTATGTTGATAAAGAATGTCGACATTTTATTGGGACACTCCCATGGAACTATTTCCAAGAAATAGTAAGTGAAAAAAACAATTCTGTTTCATGGGAAATCTATTTCATGGGAACCCATTTTTGTGAAACACTGCGACAGAATGACAATGTATGTATATGCATATGTACCTGTATGGAAATGTCACAGGAAAGATGTATGTGGATACGGATCAGACCATTCAGAGTGTCCTCTCTGGTAGGGAAGCATGCTGAGGCAAGGGGGACTTTCAGTTGAAGGCTATACATTTATGTATCATTTGAGCATTTTACAGCAAGAATGTACCAATGTACTGCTTATATAATACACGTAAAGGGTTTTAACTAAAGAAAACAAAAAACACGTCCCAAAACTGCAGGTTCTTACAAAAGTGGAAGTCTTTTACATTCGTGTAACATGTTTTTCACAGCCTAATTACAACCATCCTTTTATTTATCCCAGATAGACAGAAAAGAAAGCAATTTAAGTTGCCTAAAGCAACATTCAGACATCACCAAGCCTCCAGAAAGATGAACGATTGTAAAATAATGCTTTAATAAATATACAAGGGCTTACACTGCAAAACACATGTTTTTCTACAAAGTAGAAAATACATCGGGTCACTATATGTTTTTTGGAGGTCCACTGTTGGAATCCATGTCACCTGTATCACTTAATTCATTCACCCAATTAATATTTATTGAGCGTCTGCTATGTGCCAGGCTATCCTTATTCAATGAGAGTCAGCTGGAATTTTATAGAGCTAAATTAAAGAAGTGGTAAAGACAAGGATTAGTATTTTCAGGAAAAAGAAAAAAAAAAAATCACCAAAAACTGCTTTTCTGCATCACTCAGAATCTAGTATGCAGGTCTGCCAATGCTTATTGCCTTTTATTATAATCATTTGCTTGGCCATCATGCTGTCCTGATGGGCTCTGACTTCCCTGAAGGAAAAACAAATCTTTGTAGTATCTGTGGTGCCTGTATTGTGGCTTGAGTCTGCAGTACAGAAGGCATACATTCATTCATTCAATCCGTCTACAAATATTTATTTGGCACCCACTACAGGTCAGGCATTGCACTAGGTCCTTAAGATATAAGATAAGTGACAGTTACTTTCCAGTTGAGGGTTGGGGGAGACAAATCACAAAAATGTAAACAATTAGAATTTCAGATTCAAACAAACTATGTAGGGAATAAACTGGAATAGAGGTGGGCAGGTTGGCACTTTTGATAGGGTATTCAGGGAAAGCTCTTAGATGATATTTAAGCTGGAAACTCAAAGATGAGAAAGAGGCAGCTCTGCAAACAGTCTGAAAGAAGCATTCTAAACAGAGGGACACAAGTTCACTAAAAAAGGTGCTGGAACCAGAAAGAACTTGGTCTGTTCTAGAAGCAGAAAGGAAACCAGTGTGGATGAAACAAAAAAAAAAGGAGGGGTTGGTGAGGTCAGAAGAAATCCAGGCCCTGGTGAAGCTGTTGAAAGGTTTTAAATAACAGAGTAATTGAACCTGGTCGATGAGTTTTAAAAAAGAAAAAGAAAATACTTAGGCTGCTGTGTGAGGAGAACAAACTATTAGGAAAGCAAAAGTGGAACTGGACGGATGGAATGGAGGGAGGGAAGTAGGGAGGGAGGAAATAAATGAGTGAATAAATATTAACTGTGACTACAAAGGAATAAGGCCTATGAGAGTCACTTGGCCTAGTTATTTTAGCTTAAACTGATTCTTAAGTCAAATTTCAAAAACCAAAAACAAATTACTTTGAGTGAAAGGAACACTGTTGAAATAAATTGCTTTCTAAAATGACTGCCTTGAGAAAGATAATATGCATTTAGTAATACACTGACTGGTATATTTGTTCAAAAATATACTACTGTTCTATTGTCATAATACTTCAAATACAATCACATCCTTTGACACAGCATTTCCATATCCAGAATCATATACGTTGGAAGTACACAAATGCACATAGGTTTTTGAATAAAGGATGTTCCTTGCAGCCTTATTTGAAATGGGGGAAAAAAAACCCAACTAAACATCTATGCATGCGGAAGTGATTTAATAGGTTATGCACATTTGTTCTACTTAATACTACATAGCTATCTAAGTAAAGGCTGTTGTCCCATTCTGACATGGAGCGATGGCCTTCTATAAGCAGTGGAAAAAATTAGGTTACTGTGTGTGCGTGCGTGTGTGTGTGTGTGTGTGTGTGTATATATGAGAGAGAAAATAGAGAATGGCCCAGAACTTTGCTAATTCTAGAGCCAATAGCCACATGCAGCTATTGAGCACTTAAAATGTGACTAGTCAGAATGGAGATGTGCTCTAAATGGAAAATACTCACTGGATTGTGAAGACTTAAAATGAAAAACAACAACAACAACACTGTATTTCTACTGGACAGTGCTGGCCTAGAAGGATTGTTCCTGCGGAGTAGGACTGGGGAGAAATTTTGATAGAGAGGTCAGGGAATAGGGACTTTCACCTTTAATTTAAACTCTACTCTATTTTTCAAAAAGCACTTAATTTAAAATTTTAAAAGCCAGTAGTAGGAATCCAAGCAAAATTTGTAGTTTAGTTAATAGTCATGTGCCAATGTTAAGATCTTAGTTTTGACAGATGGTACCATGGTTATATAAGCTGTTAACTGAAAAAACTGCTGAATACAGGAACTCTTTGTACTATCATTGCAATTTTTCGGCAAATCTCAAATTATTTCAAAATAAAAACCTAAAAAAAAAAAAGGGAAACAAGCACTCCAACAAAATGTATTTTCTGCTTAGAGATTCTTACTCAGAGTCTCAACGTACTATAAAGCAATTGGCTCCAAGTTAGCTTGCCCACCCAGAGTTCCTTGTAAACACATTTGCTTGAAATAAGGCAGCTAGGATAACTAAATGTCATATTCCTAAGTTCTCACCTGAAATTCCATCTATTCAGAAAACTCCTTTCTTCCCTGGTGGTTAGAAGCTGTCTGGCTGCTGCTTAGCTACCAGGAATTTTTGTTGGAGTAGGAGGCTTGCTGGAGAGAACAGGAAAGGCACCACCCCTCTGAGGACTTCACTGAGGCCTGGGCAGCTGGCAGCTTTCAAAGCCCCTCACCATTGGCTCCTTGCTTCAGCCCTCAGATTAAGGTCAAGAGATTTTTGCTAAGATCTTGTGGTAAACTTTGGGATAAAGAAATGAATCAAAAATCTACATTATTAGTATAACAACCTTCACCTATATTTTTACAGTTGTTACTTTTTACTTAAGAGTTTCCAGAACAAGAACTAAATTCTGCATGCAAGTGAAGAGGAATGGCAAGTAAAACTGGGTAATAAAATTTAAAACAGATTCGATATAGATATATGGATATTTCAGAACCGACCAAAAGAAGATAACACTGCATTGGAGTGTGAAATATTTCTATTTTACACAAACTAGATGTAAAATGCATGAAAAAGTACAATTTCAAAATGTAGAAATTACAAAGGACATGTCAACTTATCATGAAGCAGGTTGTTAAGTATAGACTATAAAGCTATAATAAAATATTTTCCAAAGGTGACCCACCCACAAAACAATTATATTAAAATAATGTGGGTATTTAAACAGATGTCCCAGTGCCACCACCACACCTGAATAGCTTAAATAACTTTTTTTTTTTTAAACATCACTGCTTTCTCTGGAAAAAGAGTCACACCATAAGCAGAAAGAGTTTGACCAAGAATTTACAAAAGAAAACTACTACTAATAAAAGAGTGACTTGGAATGACCTTTATAATTACAGTCAATACAACTGAAAAAAAAGATATTAGAGGATCTAGAATCCTGAAACTCACATTTCTGACTCATATTGCTCCATTGCATAGGTTTTCCACTGAAAATAGGCCAAAATTTGAGCCCTCCTGAAGCTTGAGAACCCTCCAACCAAGTGTTCCAGCTGCGCCTCTCCTTTTTCCCACTTCCCAACTGAGCCCCAGAAAAGGATGACAAAAATCTTAAAAATTACAGCACTAAGGGCATCTCTACTTACCTTGAGAAAGACTTTCTCAGTAGAAATCTGGACACAAAATTAATTTGTATTCAGTTTTTTTTTTAATTCAAACTTAAATGAGAATTAAATTTATATGGGACTAGGCATGAGGGGATGCCCCCAAATAAATTAATGACAGGTTAAACCACTTGGAATTTCTGCCTGGGGAATTCTAACACTAGAAGTGATAGGCAGTTAAAACATGGTAAGACCTTAATTTTTCAGTCTGAAGACATCAGGGAGCCTCTTCCTGTACTGTGGGTCTCTATGGCAGAGCTCTGGAAGAAAAATCCTAAGCACTTCTAAGAGCAAACCACACATTCAATCTTTTTACATTGTTTTTAATTAAGTGACCACTTGTCATCGCCCAGACCCTTTGGGGTAGCTTGATAGTTTGTCACCCTTTCTGCCATCTTCTGTATTACAAATAATTGATGTAGAGTGGATCCTACCCTGAAAACCAGGGTTCCAATCTCTGCTGGAACACTCTAGACACGTCTACAGTGCTGGCACACTCTACTGCCCACCTTGACCTTGAACTTAACTTATCCAAGTCTTCATTTCTTTCTATGAGGAGGAGGGTGGACAGGAAAACATTGTTACAGTATTTAAATCTATTTTTTTATTACAAAAAATGGATAAAATAATTCAAATTATAGAAGCACATAAAAGCAAAAAGTGAAACTCTATCTTTTGACTATTTGCCCTTGTGGAATAACCATATTAATTTGGGAATATTCTTCCAGATTATTTAAAGGCAAAAAAAAAAAAATTAGCATTAACTATATATACTATTCTAGAACATTTTTTTTCTTTTGACTTAGCAATATAGATTTCTCCTTTGACAAGTAACACAAGGTCTGTGAGAGTCGGGATCTTGTCTGTTTCCTTCACTGCTATATTTCTAGGAACTAAAACAGTGTCTGGCACAAAGTGGGTGACAAAAAATGTTCACTGAAAGAATGAATGAATGAATGAATGAAATCATCCTTCCTGTCAGATCAATCAGAAGTTCTATGGGGTCAGGGATGTGTCTATTTGGTCTTTCTCTATGATCCCAGCACCAGAGAACTTGGCACAGAGTAAGCACTTAATATTTGTTGAATTAGCAAAACAGCTCAATGATGAAACCACCTAATTTTTTTTACTTGTGCCAGTGTGTTGACATACCACAATAACCAATTATTCCCCAACTGATGGAAAACATCTCTCACAAACACCATTGCAATGATCGTCCTTGTGTACATATCCTTGTGTAAAGATTTTTGCAGAATAAGAATCCCTTTTGTGGGGCAATCATTGATCTGGTCCATATGTTTTCTGTGGTCTCTTCCCTCTAGAATTTCATAAATTTAAAACACTTAATTTTTCAGCTTGTTTAAAAGCTACTGCCTGGAACTTTGCAAAATGATCTCCCTTACAAATCTCCCTGTAGAAAGCCAGTGCTTCCCAATACCGCCCAGATGCAGCCCAAACACTGTAACAGACAGGCTGCCCGCATCCTTGGTGACCAACATCTCCTGCATGCAACGCAGTAGCAGCTCAGTCATCACCTGGGGAAGGCAGTTTTCAGGCAGCGACAGGTCCCTATTGTTGATTCATTCAGCAGAAAGGGGAAAAAAGACAATAACACACTTCCAAGGGCCTGAGCCGGGAGAGGATGCTGAGAAGAGCAGATGCTGGACAAGAGCAGAAACAGGAGCTTAGGAGTATTTTCGAGTTCCCCAACAAGTGAAGCTCTATCTGAGCTCTCCAATGGAAAAGTCTTCCCAGAAATCTACCTTTCTGCTTCTTTAATTTTTTCACTCCAAAGATATTTAGTAAATTTATATCAGTATTATGTGTCAGAGCTGTGCCAAGACTGGGGAGGAAGCAAATAGGCAAGATAGACCTACTCTCTACCATCTTGGAACTGAAGCTTAAGGACCATTGTCTTTCCATCAGGGGATCTGACATGGATAAATACAGATGGCTGGAGCCCTTTACCTACTTTCCACCAGGAAACAGAATTTGTGTCCCAGTCACTGCTTCTTCTTTTGTGAAAAACACAGCTCCACTTCTCGCCATGAATGGAGAAGTTGGTAAGAGAGCTTTCCCTCTGAGTGCACCCTAAGCAAAACCTGTCAACACACACTGAGCGTACTTCCTTCTTCTCCAGAAGCACCTGCCACACCGCAGGCCTTGCTGGGCAGTCTTCTTAACTTAGGCCAAGGAGAGCTATGCACTGGCACGTACTGTCACAGAGTCAACATTCAAAGAAGCATAAACCTTGAGACTCAAAGGGAACCTTCAAGACCATCTACTCCTACTCCAATAGTTTCCTAACCTGCTACGGTGCACAGAGCTCTTTGAGCATCGGCGGTCCCTTTAGACTTCCTGTACCGAAAAAGACACGCACGTATCTCAGCACATAATTTCCCCTGTATTTTCAGGAGCTTCATGGACACACCATATAACTGAATATCTGGAATTCCAGAGACCCCATATTAAGAATTCCTACTCTCTATAAAAGCCCATTTGAGCTCTAATGCCCTGATTAGCAGTCTCCGAGTTGGGTGGCGGGAACACAGAGGTAATGTTGTGCCTGTCTAAGTACAATGCTGGTCCCAGTTCAATCCTTGGGTGAGCTACTTATCTTTAGAACATGGAAAAACTCTGCTCGGTGGCCAAGAACAGAACCTCTAAAACCAGTCAGGTGAGCCATCTCATAGTTTTCAAAGAAGATAACACCAAACCCCAAAAGGAAGTGGTGAATCTGGTGGCGTTGAAAGACAACAGCCCAGGGGTTGTCAGGACTGCTGCCCGCTGCTGACGGAGCAGTAATACTCGTATGGATCCTCCATTTCATATACGTTCTCCTCAATGATATAGATGTTTTCCTCTGCATGCATCCCCTCTCCTGCTGTATTCACTAAGCCCGAGGGAGGGAGGCTGGCCAAAGTGATGACGCTGTGGAAATAAAGTGATGCACTTGAGTTAAGCATTTCCCAGGCAACATGGAATAGAGTTAAGAGAATGGGCTTTGCTGAAGAGATAGCCACCAAGGCAGTATATGATCCTTGATCAGGTCCTGACTAGGCGGGGGAAAACATAAAAGAGTAATGAAAATAGTCTGGGGAATAACTGCACAAATTCAAATTAATCTGAATTTTCTTAGGTATAAAAATGGCATTGTGTTATCTAAGAGAATATCCTTATTCTGAGGAAGTGCAGACTGAAGTGTTTAGGTGAAGTGTCAAGATGTCTGAAACACCTTTACAAATGGTTCAGAAAAAAAAAAATGTGTATGTAAATAGAGAAACAGATAAAGCAAATGTGACAAAATATTAAATGACACGCTTAGGTGAAGGGTTCTACTGTTCCTTGCACTATTAATTCAATTATTATGTCGGCTTGAACAATTTCAAAAAGTAAAAGAAATGAATGTGTTATGGATCCAATGAGACTTGAGTTCGAATCCTGCCTCTGTTGCTTACCATCCATATGATCTTGGGTAAGTTGGATTTGCTTTTTTCATTTATTCATTCAAGAACTATTTAACGTGTTATATACTGTTCTATGCATCAAAAGATGCAACAGTGAACAAAACACAAAAATCCCCTAGAGGATGCATATTAGTAAACTTAGTGTCTCAGGGTCCTCATCTATAAAATGGGAATAAGTACTCTATCTCACAGGGCTTCTGTAAGGAATGTTTATTCATTCAATCCTCAAATATTAAATGCATACTAAGAGTCAGGTGTGTGCTAGGGGATACAGTTGTTAATGTGGCAGACAAGTTCCTAATTTTCTACGGAGTTTACATTTATAGGTGGAGATGAACATTAACCAAATAATTTCATAAAGAATGAATTATTGCATGTAAATATTACCTATTGATATTAGCACATTTCAAGTTTCAGCTCTAATAAAGAATACTGACACAGATAATATAAAGCCATTGATAATTAAATATTTTATTTGGTCTTATTTGACTTTTTTACTGCAGACTGTTTTGTCTTCATAACTATACTATCTAGATTTAGTCTAAAATTATTAGTGGTTTAGAGAGTATGCAGTGGACAGAATCACTTTTTTCTTGAAAGTTTTTAGAACAATACCTATGGTTAGGCCTCATCCCCAAAGATTCTGATTTATTTGCTCTGGGGTTGACAATAGTATGTTTAAGTGCCCTGGATGATTCTAATAGGCAATCAGAGTTAAGAGCTGGGCTGGGTTGTAAAAGCCCTGAGAGCAGATTCTGAGTTTCTTGTTCACGTCTATAAACCAGTGGCCACCCAAAACCTGGATGTAGTAAGTACTCAATCAGCTGAAGGGTCAGTTCACTGAAAAAGCCCATTAATCAGAAATATATAAGCATTTCCTATCAATGGGAGACAAATTCTGTACCTTAACTTTAGGACTAAAGAAACTAGAGGGATTAGGGATCAAGAATAAAACCAAGCAACATGTTAAATTTGCATTCCATAAATCTAGGCCTAAAGCAAAAAGGAAGTAGTAAAAATTTAGATCCCAAAGTCTCAGGGCAGGACTTCTAAGAGCAAAGATCAAAGCCCAGATTAGAGTAGGAATATCCAAGATTCCCACCTTCCACTACTGCACGCATTATTCTTACCTTAAATTTTGTATTTTCTCTTTGCTATCAGAATACCCTAGGTAAAAAGGCGAAGAAAAGTCAATTTAAAATGCTTTCATAAAATAAATGAGATAAATAAAATGAGCTAACTGGAGGCAAAGATTGTTTAGGGAAATCTGGTCTTCCTATTAGATTGAATTAAATCAAACCACTGATATGCGTCTTGATTTATTACATAAACTATGCTAAAAGTAATAAAGATGCATTTTTCATATTTAACAAATATAGGGAGCGCCCACTACGTGTCTGGTAGTATGCTAAGCACCAGGGACACAAAGGTGAACTATGAGCCCTGACATCATGAAACTTGTCTTCTAGTGAGAGAGGCATTTAAGAAAAAAAGAGTAAATGGGAAAAATAAAATAATTTCAAATTGTGATGTAATAGAAAGAAAAGTATTGCAGCAAAATGGATGGACCTAGAGATTATCATACTGAGTGAAGTAAATCAGACAAAGACAAATATTATATGATATCACACATGTGGAATCTAAAAAGTAATACAAATGGATTTATTTACAAAACAGGAACAGACTCACAGACACAGAAAACAAACTTATGGTTACCAAAGGGGAAGGCGGGGGGGGGCGGGGGTAGGGATAAATTAGGAGTTTGGGATTAACAGATACACACCACTATATACAAAACAGATAAACAACAAGGATTTACTGTATAGCAAGGGAACTATATTCAATATCTTATAATAACCTATAATGGAAAAGAATCTGAAAAAATATATATATTTTATATATATATGTATATAACTGAAATCACTTTGCTGTATACCTGAAACTAACACAATATTGTAAATCAACTGTATTTCAATTTTTTTAAAAAACAATAATGCACTGGAATAGGTAATCAAGAAGGTAATCAGGAAAGAATTCTCAGAAGAAATGATCTTTAAGCTCAGTTCTGAAAGAAGAGAATGAGTCAGCCAAATGAAAAGCCGGGGTGAGCATTCTGGATCGAGCAAAGCCCTTGTAAAGACAGTGGTGAGTGGCTGAAACTGAAAGCATGGCTGGAATAAGAGAGTGGCACAAGGTAAGGTCTGAGAGGGAGGCTGGGCTAGATACTACAGGACCGTGTAAGTCATAATCAGGAGTCTGGATTTTATTCTAAGACATAGGAAATAATTGAAGGCCAGAAATATGATCTGACTGGGTTTTAAGAAAATCACTCTGGCTGCTATGTGGAGAAAGAATTAAAAGGAGGTATGAAAAAATGAGGAGGTGAGTAGAGAACTGCCTCAGAGTAAGGTGGTGAAAGAGAGATGCAGAATTACGAATGGATTTTAGATATGATTTGGAGAAAGTGCAGGAAAGTGAAGTTGGATTGTGTATTAGGAGTGATGAAAGAGGGGATTCAAGGATGGCTTCTGGCTCTCCGGTTTAAGCAACCAGATGTATGATAATGAAACACTATGATGAAGAAGATCAGGGAGGGGGAGGTTGGCTTCTAAAAAGGTGGAATATAGAATCTAGAGCTCCTTTCTTGACACAATGTGGGACACATCTAAGTGGAGATAACAACTGGACAGCTGGCCAATCAGTACCAACACCCTTGAGTGCTGGAGAGAGAAATTAAGGATGATATTTAAGTCTATGGGAATATAGGTCATCATCACCCAGAGGGCATGGAGAGAATAAAAGGGCCAGCCCTGGGGAATCACAACATCTAAAGATCATGCTGAAGAAGAGAAAATAACAAAAATGACTGAAAGGAGTGGCTAATGAAGAGAGTGGTGTTTCAGAAGCCAAGAGAAGGAAGACTTTTTAGAATGAGTGAGAGTCAACTTCGCCATTGCTGAAAGATGTACTACAATGAAGACAGAGGTATCTATGGGATTTAGCAAAATGGAGGTCACTGGCGAGTGTGACTGAAACTATTTCCATGGCACCTCAGGCATAGAAGCTAAATTGGGAGGAGGGGCGGTTAAAAGAGTGCGGAGGGGTGAGATGTAGGGACAACTCATCTGAGAAATACGGCTGTAAAGGAGAGCAGAGAAATGGGAGCAGCTGGAGAGAAATGTGTGAATTAGGCCATATTTTTATGCTAATAAAAATAGCATAAACAGGAATGGAGAGAGAGATGATTCTGGAGAAAGTGATCAAAGGAAGAACGAAGTCTTGGCTAAGGCAAAGTGGTTGAAACAGGCTTTTAATACTTCATCAGTGCAGTGAGAGGCGAGGGAGATTTGAGCAGCAGTGAAGTATGTGATGCTCATCTCAGACAGTGCACTAGAAAGATACAGGATTGCTGGGCATTACTGAGTACCAATTTATGGCTTTGATGTCATGACTTAAAAACCTATCACCTTGGGCTTCCCTGGTGGCGCAGTGGTTGGGAGTCCGCCTGCCAGTGCAGGGGACACGGGTTCGTGCCCCGGTCCGGGAGGATCCCACATGCCGCGGAGCAGCTAGGCCCGTGAGCCACAACTACTGAGCCTGCGCGTCTGGAGCCTGTGCTCCACAACGGGAGAGGCCGCGACAGTGAGAGGCCCGCGCACCGTGATGAAGAGTGGCCCCTGCTCGCCACAACTGGAGAAAGCCCTCGCACAGAAACGAAGACCCAACACAGCCAAAAATTAATTAATTAATTAATTAATTAAAAAAAAAAAAACAACCTATCACCTTGGTTGTATGATTTTCTCCAGCAACTTCTAGGGAAAAGACTGCAAATCGAATACATCTTTCCCATCTATTCTTCTAAGTAGTCACGTTTTGGGAGTAATCATATGTGTGTACAAAACATGACTTCTCCCACTCCTCATCACCCTCCTTCCATACCCTTCTACACAAACCAGAACAGTCCCTAATATCCAGGCCTTGGCAAAACTCAAAAAGTGGGTGTTGTCATTGCTCCTTATCAACCTGTAGACTCCATATTCATGTGGTCAATTCCCAAACTCCACTGCTATCTCTCCATAAACCCAGGTAAGTGGGGGTTAGTAGCTTCTTCCTCTGAACAATCCATTTACCATTAATGGCAGAGTAACAAAATGGCGAGCAAGACAGCCCCAGTTTCAAATCCTCTATCAATTAACTGTGTAGCTTTGGGCAAGTTACTTAACCTTTCAGCACACTGGTTCTCCAACTGGTAAATGAGAATAATATTAGTACCTTTCTCAACAGGGTAGTTATGAGGATTTAATGCACATAAAGCACTTGGCAGCTTCAAGCCACAGAGGATGAGCAACTCATCCCAGTTTTCCCTGGACTGTCCCAGTTTTAGCACTGAAAACCCACACATTAGGAACCTCCTTCAATCCTGGGAAAACTTGGAATGGTTTATAACCCTACACAAGGTTGATGTTTATGTATTAGTAAGAAAGGCTGATAAAATAACAGTGGTATAAGGCCTTGGCCTCTGCACCAAAGAGAAGAGAATATATCACAGTTATAAAAGTATGTGAGGCTTTCGGGGTGATGGAAGTGTTTGGGCATTGATTGTGGTGATGGTTTCCTGGGTGAAACCATCTACTGAAATTCATCAAGTTGAACACACTTTAAATATACAGTTTATCGTGTACAAATCATCCTTAATTTTTTTTTAATAAAGATAAGTAACTTAGAAATAAAATATGTGTGCTGAGTGCCACAATGGAGGAAAATACAAACGCTGCAACTCTGGGCATGACCCAGTGTTAAGGAACCTGCTATCCCTCTTTAAAGAACCATGTCTGAGAAATAAATAAGATAGAAAGATGCACAGAAGAAAGTGATTGTCGTTGTTGTGCTTCCTAATAAACCTGGACATATTCATGAATTAAAAAGGTTTATTTTCTTAACAAAAGATTAAAAAACAGGTACTAGAATCAACCTGCTTGAATTTGAATTCCAGCTTTGCCACTTACTGATTCTGAAACCTTGAGAAAACCTTGAAAGTTTACTGTCTCTAAACGTTACTCTCCTCTGCTATAAGAATAGGGATAACAGTGCTATCTACGTTATATAAGATGGTGACAAAGATAAACATAAAACATGCCTGTTACATGGTAAGCACTGAAGAAAAATGAGCTATTATTATTGTTGAGGTTTGGAAGGACTAAAGAGTATTTATTCTAATCATCTGTAGGTATAAATATAAACTAATAGTTCTATCTTAGGTTTGTGTTTGTTCCTATATTAACAGTTCCTTATCAGATGGAGAGAGAAGCACCATCAAATGACTTACATTTGAGAATTAAAGCACCAGAGATAAGAACGAGAGCCAGCCCAGCAGAAACCCCTGCTCCGATGTAGAGGCTTATTCTGGTGGTGGCGCCCAGGTCTTGTAACTCATTAGCCAGTGTGGATATTTCCTATGGAAACACAAACAGAATTCCAGCAAATGACCAGAAATCCATTGTCTGACCAGCCAGTCTCATGACTTATGCATGGGACCATCCCTTTCACAGTATCTCAGGAATGCAGGGACCTTGAAATGACTCATGATTTGTCCCCTTCTAGACAAGCCTCAAACCACCCAAAGAAAGGGATTAGCTGAATCTTTGGAGTTAGCAAGGGAATAAGAGGTGCCTGTCTGTGCTGTGGGTGGAGAAGCAGCCTTAGTAAATGGACTCCCCTTTCCTAAAATAAAAAGTGGGGCCCTCTTCATTGATGATTCCCTGGTGTTCCCAGGCAGTTTCAGAGTGGTCTAAATTTGGTGTCTTGCCATCAAACCCCAATTTTCAACGAAAGACAGTGATTTAAAAGCTAGGAATTTGCAGCCAGACTGTCTTGGGTTCAAATCCCAGTTCTGTCACCAAAGAGCTGTGTCATCTTGTAGAATTATCAGGAAAATTAAGTGACGAAAAACAGAAAATGCTTGGCACAGAGCCTGGTACAGGATAAATCTCAATCAGTGGTAGCTATTATTGCTATTGCTCTAATTAATTAGATATTTTGTTAACTCAGTCACAGCGAACATACTGCTTCTAAAATTTCACTTCATGTTCCTCCTTTAAAAAGAGTAATGGTAAACACTTTTAAAACAACGTCAAGGAATTAAGTCTTCCATTTATTCAACAGACATTTACTGCAGGAGCGCACCATGCAAGGTTACTTGCACTAAGCACTGTGGGCACACAGAGGTACTGAAAAGGCAGACCTGGATTGCAAAGAAGACAGGACAAACACAAAATGCTTGACACGGAGTCAAAGATTGAGTTAAATGAATGCAGACCCCTGGATACGTCCTCAAAGAATTTTCCAGTCACTGCTATCAGCTTGTTTTCTAATGCAGTGGTCCCCAACATTTTTGGCGTTTCGTGGAAGACAATTTTTCCACAGACCGGGGTTGGGGGTATGGAGGGGGAATGGTTCCGGCAGTAACGCGAGCGATGGGGAGCACTGGGGAGCAGCAAAGGAAGCTTCGCTTGCTCGCCTGCTGCTCACCTCCTGCTGTGCAGCCTGGTTCCTAAAAGGCCGCAGACCGGTACAGGTCCACGGCCTGGGGATTGGGGACCCCTGTTCTAGTGGTTTTCCCTTTTACTCTGAGAAGGTGGGAGACACTAAAATGGTGGTTGATTAAAATACTGCTTTATTTTTAGTTAGATACCTAAGTTCTTGGCTTAGAATATTCTTGCCTGGTGTCTTATCATAAATAAATAAATTTAAACAAACAATCTTTCTCATTAGGGCTGCAATGGAAGCAAGGAGAAACACATTCTGGGGTGATGGAGGGTGTCCGAACCTTCCACAGTGGTATACAGCTGTGAAATTTGAGAATAAGGACAAAATGCTAATGCTTCTTCCTTTTGGTTTTCCAGCACCTACTATGTGACAGGCACTTTACATGCATCACCCCACTCCATCCTTACAACAGGACTCGCAGTTACAACAGTCATCAGCAACATGTTACAGCCAAGGAACCTGAAGCCAAGGGAGATTAAGGCATTTTCCCCCAAGGAATGAGTGGGCAGGAAGGAAGTCTAAAGCTATACTTTTTTTCCTCTGAGTTGAGCATAAGGTCAGCGCACACACACAGTTACTCACTGTTTGATTTTTATCATGGAGGGTCTCCAGTGTCTGTGTCTCTGCCACAAAGAAGAAAAATAGCCAGTAAAACAGTTAAGAATGCTTTCTTTTATGAGTTTTTTTAAATCTTAAAAGCTGCCTATAATGCTATTTGAAATTAATTCTACTCCATACTCTTCACAATAATTAACTGAGAGACAAACAAAACTTACTGAACACTTACAAATCAACTTCAGGATGACCACATTTTTTTTGTCCAGATGATGTACCCAACTACTTATGTTCTATGAAATGGAGACTTCTTCCAGGAAAACCTATTTTGAATATGTGGTTTGTTGTGTCCTCAGGGCCCTAAAGGGGTCTGCAAAATTCCAACAACACTGATGACACAGAGGCAGGCATTATAATTAGACTTTTTTTTAGATCAAATAACTGTTCTTTAATATTTATTTTGTTCATTTTTTTAATTGAATTATAGTTGATTTACAATGTTGTGTTAGTTTCAGGTGTACAGCAAAGTGATTCAGAATATGTATATATTCTTTTTCAGATTCTTTTCCCTTATAGGTTATTACAAAATATTGAGTATAGTTCCCTGTGCTATACAGTAGGTCCTTGTTGATTATCTGGCTTACTTCACTTAGTATGATAATCTCAAAGTCCATCCATGTTGCTGCAAATGGCATCATTTCATCCTTTTTTTATGACTGAGTAATATTCCACTGTACAAATGTCCATCAACAGATGAATGGATAAAGAAGATGTGGCATGGTTAGACTTTGAAAGGTAACGAAAGTTAATTTTCTTTAAAAAAAATTTAACATTTACTCATTAAGAGTAAGACAGGGTATTTTGTTCCCTAAAAAATTGAAAATAATAATAACTGTAACTATAATTTACCATGAACAGGCATTGTGCTAAATTCTTCAAGGGAAGCATCTCATTTTGCATTCAAAACAACTATCTTAGAGTAGGGACTATGAGTCCCATTACACAGATGAAGAAGCTGAGAATTAGGAAGTTAAGTGACTTACCCAAAGTCACACAGCTTAGTGAATAACAGAAATGGCCTTCCAATTTAGGTCCACGTGGCTTTAAGCACATACTCTTAACTATGCTGCCCCCAACAAGGCTCATCTCGGCACTGTGATTACAAAGCCTCCACACTGCCCAGCTGCCAGCTCACTTTCTTTCCTTTTTATTCATTTAGTTAGTCATCTGCCTATCCATTCGATGAACATGTACTACACCCCCACTCTATGCCAGGCACGGGGGACAGAACAGCGAACAAGATTCGCACAGGCCCTGACCTCGTAAACACTGCATTCTAAAAACCAATAAGTTGTCAGCTTTGGGAAGATTAAGCATGCCAACGTCGTTTTTTTGGGTGAGTCACAGGCTCTGAAACTTCCTAAATGTCAAGGTCACTTTCTGGAAGCTTAGAAGTCTAAACCTTTTAATGTAGAACTGGTTTACAGACTCTGATTTTAATATTATAAAAGCATATTCTCAGCCTAAAGTTTAAAAAAAAAAAAAAAGGAAAGGAAAGAGATTATCTTCCACTTACCTTAGCTCCTATTTCCCAAAAGGAATTTAAAAACCACACTGGTGGAACTACTAAGTAAACATGCATCTTAACCACACACAACGTTTTCTAGTGTAAATCCAGTTTCTGCTTCCCTATAATTACTTTTCTTGGCTTAAATGGTAAGACTAACTTTTTTTTTTTTTAACTTCATTATACAGTGAAAATGATCAATAAAATAGAGCACTGTTGGGTTATCACAGCTTATTTTCACATAGGTAGACATCAACCAAAATGGATGGGACAGTTGGAGGAAGTTACAATGTTTTTCCTAGAGGACCCAAGACTGGGGGGTGGGGGGAGATGACATTGGGGGAGGCACGTGATGATTTTAAAAGTATATAAATTTAATAGTTACCATCTAGCATGTATTATGTGCCAGACATGGTGCTTCACACTTTATGTGCACAATATCTTTTAATCTTCACCACAATAGGTAGGCACTATTATTTTCTCATTTTTCAAATGAAGAAACTGAGTCTCAGAGAAGTACTTTGTCCAAGATCACACAGCTATTAACTGGCAAATCTGAGATTCAAACCAAGTCTACCTCCGAAGCTAAGGATTCATCCATGATCCAGTCCTGCCTTCTTCAGGTGGAAGAGAGATTGCATTTATTCTGTGTTCAAAGTGGGTTTAGGAGCTTCAAAGATCCTTGGGACTCCTACTTGTTAAGGCTCCTCTCCACTTTATAGCAAGCATATTAAATGTACCCACACTACTCAGCCATAAAAAGAAACGAAATTCAGTTATTTGTAGTGAGGTGAATGGACCTAGAGTCTGTCATACAGAGTGAAGTAAGTCAGAAAGAGAAAAACAAGGAACAAGACAAGGTTGTCCACTCTCACCACTATTATTCAACATAGTTTTGGAAGTTTTAGCCACAGCAATCAGAGAAGAAAAAGAAATAAAAGGAATCCAAATCAGAAAAGAAGAAGTAAAGCTGTCACTGTTTGCAGATGACATGATACACAGAGAATCCTAAAGATGCTACCAGAAAATTACTAGAGCTAATCAATGAATTTGGTAAAGTAGCAGGATACAAAATTAGTGCACAGAGATCTCCTGCATTCCTATACACTAATGATGAAAAATCTGAAAGAGAAATCAAGGAAACACTCTCACTTACTACTGCAACAAAAAGAATAAAATACCTAGGAATAAACCTACCTAAGGAGACAAAAGACCTATATGCAGAAAACTATAAGACACTGATGAAAGAAATTAAAGATGATACAAACAGATGGAGAGATATACCATGTTCTTGGATTGGAAGAATCAACATTGTGAAAATGACTCTACTACCCAAAGCAATCTACAGATTTAATGCAATCCCTATCAAACTACCACTGGCATTTTTCACAGAAGTAGAACAAAAAATTTCACAATTTGTATGGAAACACAAAAGACTCTGAATAGCCAGAGCAATCTTGAGAAAGAAAAACGGAGCTAGAGGAATCAGACTCCCTGACTTCAGACTATACTACAAAGTTACAGTAATCAAGACAGTATGGTACTGGTACAAAAACAGAAATATAGATCAATGGAACAGGATAGAAAGCCCAGAGATAAACCCACGCACATATAGTCACCTTATTTTTGATAAAGGAGACAAGAATATATGATGGAGAAAAGACAGACTTTTCAATAAGTGGTGCTGGGAAAACTGGACAGCTACATGTAAAAGAATGAAATCAGAACACTCCCTAACACCATACACAAAAATAAACTCAAAATGGATTAAAGACCTAAATGTAAATGGCCTAAATGTAAGGCCAGACACTATAAAACTCTTAGAGGAAAACATAGGCAGAACACTCTACGACATAAATCACAACAAGATCCTTTTTGACCCACCTCCTAGAGGAATGGAAATAAAAACAAAAATAAACAAATGGGGCCTAATGAAACTTAAAAGCTTTTGCACGCAAAGGAAACCATGAACAAGACGAAAAGACAACCCTCAGAATGGGAGAAAATATTTGCAAACGAAACAACTGACAAAGGATTAATCTCCAAAATTTACAAGCAGCTCATGCAGCTCAATATCAAAAAAACAAACAACCCAATCCAAAAATGGGTCGAAGACCTAAACAGACATTTCTCCAAAGAAGATATACAGATTGCCAACAAACACATGAAGGAATGCTCAACATCACTAATCATTAGAGAAATGCAAATCAAACCTACAATGAGGTATCACCTCACACCAGTCAGAATGACCATCGTCAAAAAATCTACAAACAATAAATGTTGAAGAGGGTGTGGAGAAAAGGGAACCCTCTTGCACTGTTGGTGGGAATGTAAATTGATACAGCCACTATGGAGAACAGTATGGAGGTTCCTTAAAAAACTAAAAATAGAACTACCATACAACCCAGCAATCCCACTACTGGGCATATACCCTGAGAAAACCATAATTCAAAAAGAGTCATGTACCACAATGTTCTTTGCAGCTCTATTTACAAAAGCCAGGACATGGAAGCAACCTAAGTGTCCATCGACAGATGAATGGATAAAGAAGATGTGGCACATACATACAACGATATTACTCAGCCATAAAAAGAAACGAAACTGAGTTATTTGTAGTGAGGTGGATGGACCTAGAGTCTGTTATACTGAGTGAAGTAAGTCAGAAAGGGAAAAACAAATACCATATGCTAACACATATATGGAATCTAAAGAAAAAAAAAATGGTTCTGAAGAACCTAGGGGCAGGACAGGAATAAAGACACAGACGTAGAGAATGGACTTGAGGACACGGGGAGGGGGAAGGGTAAACTGGGACGAAGTGAGAGAGTGGCATGGACATATATACACTACCAAATGTAAAACAGATAGCTAGTGGGAAGCAGCTGCATAGCACAGGGAGATCAGCTTGGTGCTTTGTGTCCACCTAGAGGGGTGGGATAGGGAGGGTGGGAGGGAGATACAAGAGGGAGGGAATATGGCGATATATGTATACATATAGCTGATTCACTTTGTTATACAGCAGAAACTACCACAACATGGTAAAGCAATTATACTCCAATAAAGATGTTAAAAAAAAATTTTTTTTTAAAAGAATTGTAAAACTGAAAAAAAAAATAAGTACCCACATTACACACTAAAGAAAAGGTGTAACTACACACAAGTTGACTTGCAGGTAACTAACTGAAATATTACATATTATAGTCATGTCATTAAATACTAATTAATTTCAATTTTCCATTTTATTTCATAGTTTGGAGCCATTGTCTTTTTTTGTTTAAGTATTTTCTCAGGCCTTTGAAAAGCTCAGAGATTGTAGGTACTCTGCCTATATTCCCAGATGCAAAAGATGGCTCCATTTCTGTTGCCCTAAAGGGAAGGAACAAACAAGTAAAAACTGAAGGGAAGGACACTTCTGGTTATGGTATAGACACTTATAAAAAAAATGCACTGTGTTGTGAGGAAGCTACCTCTCCATCTCAGAAGGTGTGTAAGCATACAGCGAATGCCAACTTGGGAGTGATGTTGTAAAGAACCTTGAAACACGAGATGGGAAAGTGGGATCCTTCAAGTCCCTTCTAGGTCTACAGTTGTAGGATTCTTTAAAATATAACAATGGCATATGATGAACACCTGTATGATTTGGTTAGCCCACTATGTGGGCGATCATCTGTTTCCACCATATTTAATTTCCTCACTAATTTCATAAGAGATGTTGGCTACCAGTGACTAAAGAACCACCAAAGATTCAACCTCTAGAGAGCTGACGTTAATATCTATAATAATAATTAATATTTGAGTGCTTTCTCTGGGCCAGGCACTATGCTGAGTGCTTTACATACATGATCACATCAATCTTTACAACAATCTTATGACAAAGGCACTGGAATTACCCTCATTGTAGAGGTAAGGAAATTGAGCCTCACAGAGTTTGAGCAACATAACTGAGTTCATGAAACTAATACAAAAAGCTGACATTAGAACCCATCCTGCCTGTCACTGACGTACTTAACCACAATCTCGCTCTGCCTCTGGATCTTACCGATAATGACAATAACTAACAGGTACTGAGTATGTACCATGATCAGACACTGGGCTAAGCACTTTAGACACACTTCCTTACTTAAATCTGAGATTTATGAGATTAGGATTTGGAATTTACCTATTATTAACCTCATTTTACAGAATGAAAGACTGAGCTCCGGAGAGTTTAGGGAGACCAGGACTCTGACAGGAAATATTTAAGATTAACCTCCCTGATCAACGTGACCTGAGGTCTGCTCTTTAGACCCTATCTTCTCTTCCAAAGCGGCAGGGAAAAGTCCTTGTTGAATTACTTGAAGAATTTAGCTGCTCCTTCTGAGGTCAGAATCTGAGGAAGATGATGGACTTTATTCCAGTTAGAAGGGATTCTTGAAATCACCTAATCCAGATTACACCAAACATGGACTGGGGTCAGTTCATGAAAACATCACCAGTCCAGGAGTAAATCAGAAAATAATAAGGACAGTGTAATGAGGTTTTCATTAGATTAAACTTATTTAATTTAAAAGTGTCCTTTTTTTTTTTTTTTTAAATGCAGGGGTGGCAATAGTAGAAATTTTTCTTTCCTTGTTTGGCAAAATACATAGCTCATCAAAATTCTTTTTTGGGGGTTGGGAATTATGCTGGGTGGTGAGATCCAAAAGTCTCTGAACCCATACCTCAGACAGAAGAGGAAGCTGCTCTCCAGAGAAGCGAAAGGCTTTGGCCCAGGTCTGAGGGCTACTCCTGACTAATTCAGAACCCTAGCCCAGGGCTCCTTTTTCCCAGCACAAATTTACTTCCACCACCTCCCTCACCTCAAACACTATCTTGGGTGCACAGTTTGAGAAAACTCAAACTGTTTTCTCATGTTTTCCCCATATTCAAAATCCTCTTAACTCAGAAACCAACTAAAGGCTTCCTCCTAGACCCCATATGTAATTACCTGAGCCAGGTCCCTCGGTGGGGAGCGTCCTTGGAAAGGCTGTAGTGATGTCCCTCCACGGAGTCCGAGCAGGGGTGACCTTGGCTAAAGACAGAAACCAACGTAAGGATGAGGCTTCTCTGAGAGCAGAGAGCTTGTTGCAGGGAATCAAAGGGGCAGCAGAAACAACTGTAAACACAACAAAAGAAGAGAAACACATGCTCAACTTCCAAACCTACCTGAACACCTTCGCTGAGAGTGTATGACACTCCAAGTGTCTGACAGAGGTGTGTTACAGTCTTCATTATCATAGTCTAATTGTTAATAATGGAACTTACAGCCACAGTAAATGTTTTTCATCAAACATCTCATAAAATCCTTCCAGTGGCCTATAGGGTAGGTAGTATCATATTTTATAGAGGAGGAGGTCACAGAGTTTAAATAACTTGCCCAAGATTACACAGCTGGTAAGAAGCAGTGTCAGATTTGAACTTAGCTCCATCAGCCACTAAGTACATGCTCTATAAATGTTAAAACATGAAAGCACACGTGCCTCCTCTCCCCCACACATGCGGAGTCCAGCGGTTCTCAATCCTGGCTGCACATGGGGGAGAATCATCGGGGGTAGACTTTGTAAAACCCCATGCTCAGGCTCTACCTCCAGAGATGGTGATTTTTCTGGTTGTGGGGTGGAGCCCAAGCATCTGTGGGAGTTAAAAGGCTCCCCAGGTGATTTCAATGACCACTCAGGTACTCAGACCTCTGATCTAGGCCTTTCCTCCATTCTATAGATCCTAGCCATGAGGTTCAAAATAGATGGAGGGAATTAAACGTGGCTGGACACTGCTGGTGGGGCCTGTTAAACTTTAGGTCTTAGGGGCCCAACCTGAGGGCTTTAATTGGGAAGACCAGAGGTGAGACCCATCAGTGTATTTAATATGATCCACAGGTGAATCTCATTCAGAAAGAAGGTATGCAAAGGTCCACTCACCTGGTTTGATGACCAACTCCAGGTTTGATTTTTGATCATTCATGGGGCCCGGGAATTGGATCCGGCAACAATAGGTCCCACTGTCAGCTAAAGTTACATTCTTTATGGTCAAGGTCACGTCTCCTTTGCGGAAATTCCTCTTTAGTAGGTATCTGCTGGATGTCCGATAGCTCAAGTTCCTTCCATCAGTGCTGAGTACCAAACTGTGACATTCAAATACAGGGCAGGATCCCTTGCCCCAGCACACAGGCACGAGATTCTCAGGGGTGGTTGGAGAGTAGGTGCAGGGCAGATCAGCATTCTGACCCACCTCAGACACATATACTCCTTCCAAAGACCCTGCATAAAGAGGGAAGGAGAGCAATGAGGGAGGCTGGTCCATTTCAAGAAAACTGCAAGCAATGCCTTGCAGAATAAAGAGGAAACCACTACTGCTATCCTGTTTGGAGGACAGTTCACCTACAGCAATGATTCTCAGACTTGAGGGGCACTCGAATCTCCAGGAAGCCTTGTTCAAACACAGACGGCTGGGCTCAACCGTCAGAGTTTAGAGTTAATTAATCTGATTAACTATTAATAAGAGCTCCTGATTTAATAGTTCTGGAGGGTGGGGGGGCCCAAAATTTGTATTTCTAACAAGTTCCCAGGACATGCTGATATGGCTGGTCTCAGAACCTCACTTTGAGAACCAGTGCCCCAGGAGAGAACTGTGGCCGGTCCTGTGAACACCGAAGGGCAGTGCTGATGGAAATAGACAATCAGACAACGGGTAATTGTCAGCCAGGAAAAGAGCTCACCCATCTGGGCTAGTTGTCTGTTTACCAACACAGGGCAGTTATCCTAACACAAATCTCTTTTGTTTTTCAAGCACCAGGCACATAATAAATAAAATCCCTTGGCTGAATAAGAAGTTAGTGTATGGTTGTTCTGAGGTTTAAAATTAATTTATATATATATATATATATCTCTATATATATATATGTATATATATGTACACACACATATTCAAACAGTATAAAAAGTATATGAAAACTCTACTCCCTCTCCCTGCTCTTTTCCATTTCCCAGCTCACTTTCCTGGAGTCTATTCATTAAGAAGCATTCATGTATTCCCACTCCCCTGCAACACACACACACACACACACACACACACACACACACACACACACACACACACACACAGAAGTCCAATATACCCATTATTCTGCTCCTTGCTTTCTTCAATTAACATTATGACTTGCAGACATCTCATATCATTATGTTTCATCAGCGTCACTGTTTGTATCATGGATATATCATAATTTCTTTACCCACTACCCTACTGGTGGACATTTAGGTTGCTTCCAAACTTTTGCTCTTGCTAGCATTACGATGACCATCCTTGCGTCTTTATCTTGCACTATCCAATTGCAAAAATCCAGACTTACTTGTAAGTAGTAGCAGCAAGAGCAGGACACAGTCAAAGGAAAAATGTGAAAACATGGGTTCTGAAGAAGAAAAGGCAAAGAATGGCTCTGTTTAGGTGCTGTTTTAATTCTCCAACTGAACTGGGTACTTCCTGGAACTGTCTCTCCTCCCCAGTCACAGGAGTAGTGGTCACTCTCCCAACGGCAGGCCCAGCACACCAGATGTCTGACGACCAATCACTCCTCTATTAACACTATCAAGTCTATGATGACAGCGAAGGAAACCCCGCTTCTCTCCTATGCTAGACCACACACATCCTGTGAGGACTCTGACATTTATTCTGTCCGCATCAACAAAGAGGAAGCAATACTCAGAGGAAGAAAAGGCTTACTTCGTCAAGTGTCTCTTGGCAAGTAGAGTGAGCCCTCTAATGTCTCCGGTGAACTAATACATAGTCCTCTGTTTGAAATGGACAGTATTTATTGGAAACACAGGTAGAAATGTATCACTCATGCATTCATTCAGTCAAGTCAGTCAACTGGTGAGTCCTGTGGCCAATGTTTATGAAGCACCTACTATGTGTCAGGCACTGGACTAGGAGGTGGGAAATACCACCATGAATGGCCTGTTCCTTATACTCATGTTTAGGTGCCCTTTCCACTCCAGTCATGAGCCTAATTCTTAGCCTTTGCTCTAACACGAATTGGGCTATGTCATATAACCTTGTTAGGTCTGCCTCCTCATTTATAAAATTTATAAAATGAGAAAATTGTGCTAGGTGATATATGCACAGCTCCCTGCTCTAATATTCTGACTTTGACCTGAACTTTCAAACTCTTCCACTTCTTTCCCCCTCCCGTGGGGGGAACTGAGGGGACCTCAACGTTCTATTTCCTCTCATATACACAAGATGTCCCCTCTCCTCCCACCCCACAGGCTTTGGGCATTAACTGTCAGAAAGTATTGAGTTCCAGCCACAATCTCCATCACTGAGGTAACATCTCAGACCCAAACAATCTCAGCCCTGGGAGAGTAACTTTTGTCTGGAAACCTTAAAAGCCAATGGTTATTTACAAAAGGGAAGTGAGCTCACGATGAAATAGTTTCTGAAAACCCTGTGGCCCTTCTCTGTCTTCTCTGCCTGAACTTCCTTGTCATTCACTTTATTTTTTTTATTTTTTTATTTTCTTTTTTTCTAGTTGCGGTGAGTGGGGGCTACTCTTCATTGCGGTGCGCAGGCTTCTCATTGCGGTGGCTTCTCTTGTTGCGGAGCACAGGCTCTAGGTGCGCGGGCTTCAGTAGTTGTGGTGCACGGGCTTAGTTGCTCCACGGCATGTGGGATCTTCCCAGACCAGGGTTCGAACCCGTGTCGCCTGCATTGGCAGGTGGATTCTTAACCACTGCGCCACCAGGGAAGTCCTTGTCATTCACTTTAAACCTTATTAAATGCATTTAATATAAATATCCACCTTGTTCTATGTGTGTACTTCCATAGTGCCACAGAGCTAGCAGTTACTCAAGAGATCATGTTCAATTTCTTCATTGTATAGATAAGGGAAACTGAGACCTGAAAAGATTGATTTGCCCAAAGGTACATGATTGGTCATTTCAAATAAGAACATGAGTCCCCTAAGCTCCAGATTTTTTCCATTATAAACCATGTTTCATGAATTTCATATTTGCCCTTAATATGTCTGCCCACATATCTAAAAACAACCAGCAAATGCCCATATTCAAGTGTAAGGCAGACTTGATTAAACACGGGGTCAGAGGTTAGATTTACTAACAGCATGACTTCAAGCAACACTCTTAAAAGTTTTAGCCATCAGATTTTGTGTTCTGATTTTTGTTTTGTTTTTTATTATTATTACTCTGTTTTCTGTTCATCTCTAGAATTGCTACTGGGTCCAACTTTATAAAACATTAACAATGTATTAATTCATTGAAGTCTAGACATGAAGGAGCCTAGAAATCTACTCTGACCCCTTTCTTTTATTCTGTGTATAAAGGACTGTTTCTGAACATTGTCATGTTCATTTAACTTTTATTTCTTGTTTTTTTTTTAACTGTTTAGGTAATACATTCAAATGGCTAAAGTTTAAAGCAATATAAAAAGCTTACATTAAGAAGCCTCATTCCCACCCCTCCAAGTCCACTAATTTCCCCCACCCAACCTATAGGTTTCTATTGTCATGTCTTTTGTGTATCCTCCCAATGCAAACACAAGAAAATAAAATATATATTCTTATTCCTTCCTTTCTTAAACAAAAGAGCATACCATACATACATTTTGCACCTTGCATTTTCTATTTATTATTTTATATAAAAATTTTCTGACATATCAAAAGCAGAGAATAGTACATACTCCCAATACACAAATTCAAAATGATCAAACTTTCATTTTAAAACAAATCCCAGATGTCATGTTATTTCACCCTTACAGACTTCAGTGTGCATCTTGTTTTCAAAAAATTGATACTCTATATATAACCATAATACCATTATCACACAAGACATAATTAATAATGTTTTAGCAGCACCTGACTCTTCAGTCCATAATCGAATTCCCCTGATTATCTCAAAAATGTCCTTTTATTATAGGTTTAAGTCCAGACCTAAACAGCTCCCTACAATGCATTTGGTTGTTATGACACTTAAGTCTCTTTTAATTGAGGACAGTCTTCCCTCCTTTCCCCCTGCCATTGACTAGTTGTACAAATCAACTGTCCTGTGCACTGTTCCATATTCTGGGTTTGTCTGTATCCTTGTGACATCATTTAAAGTATTCCTCTTTTCTTTGTATTTCCTATAAATGAAACTTAGCTCTAGAGGTTTGGTTAGATTCAGGTTCCACTTTTTGGCAAGAAAAAGTGCTATTCCATCACAGTTGTCTGGTTGCTCCACATCTAGAGATGCTAAGATTGATCAGCTTGCAACTTTCTTTTTCAACTTCACATTCTATTCTGAGCATCTCTCCATTTCAGCTCATATAGAATGTCCTCATTCTTTGTTATGGCTACATAGATCCCATTGGGTGAAAACACTGGGTGAAAATAACAAAGTGATCATTCCCTTGAAAAGAATACTTCATGTCTCAATTTATTTGTAAAGATGATCATAAAAGACCCATCAAGGTCTATGATTCTTTAATTATGTGCAACAGAAGTTTGCTTTTTAAAAGGAGCCCTTGAATGTATTTTTGGTAAAGAAGTCTTTTGTATTGTAATTAATTAGTTTCTAAATTGTTTAGAAAGTCATATCATGAATTTTCTTAAGGGACAGTTGAGTGTTGGCTATAATTAAGTGGAGGGATAACTACAAAAAAACTACTGCATATGATACTACTATAGAAATTGTTTTGCTTTTCTCCCTTTGTCAGCAGGAAAAGGGAGAGGAAATCTCAGACTCCTTAAAGATAGCCTCCAAACACCAAATGGAAACACTGGAATTATGTGTAATTAGAATTACACATTTAGAGATAACTAAGGGGCCACTTGACAAAATTCATAAAATGGAAGCAAGAGAATTTTACTCAGGAGACAGGAAAGCATGGGCGATACAGATGGGATCACCTGGAAAAACTCAGTCCAATTAGAATCTACCCTGCACAATGGGGGAGCCGCAGTGGAATGGATATGGGGGAGACAATAACGCCCACTAAAGCTGGAATCCTATATGTACTTAATTTGAATAAAAAATCCTCTCATTTAAATCACAGCATCTCAGTTAGGTTCCATGTATCATTAGTCCCAAAATTTTGCAAAGGTAGACACTGAGGTTGGATATAAAAGGTAACAAGTTAAGCAACTTTGAGCTCGATCTTGACCTACAGATTACAGCTAGCCATGTGACTTTCGTTAAGAGTGCTTGTAACTTTGTGTGCCTGTACAGTACTTGAAAACTTTTTTTATTATTATACAAGTCATAGTCACTGTAGAAAATTCTGAAAAATAAAATAAGAATAAAAATAAATAAAATAAAGGCCAGATCCCACTACCATGAAATACCCACTACCACCAAAACAGGTCTCCTTTCAGATATTTTTCTATAAATCTCTCTATATATACAATGTGTTAATGCCACTACCTCTGGTGGGTATATCGCCAGTAAGAAAGCCTTACTCATGGATGATTGTGAACATCATGAACTCAGTGGGATCCAGGAGAAGGTACAAAACATTTATTTACACTCCCCAAGTCTTTTGATTTTTATTTTACTTTTATTTGTGTGGTCTCAGTGCTCTCATTTGCATCAAGTTGCTTTCAACATTGCCCTCTGCACCGGGTCCCAGCACTGAGAGGGCTACTTCATCCCTGTGGAAAACTCCAGGTTCTCAGGGTCATTTACAAGATGAATAAATTTCTCCCTTGCTACTGCCCACCTCTCACAGCACGATCTTGGTGTTCTTATGCCAACAAAGACTTCTTCTCTCACCAAAAACCCTATACTTTACTTATGTTGCAGATGACAGAAAACCCAACTCAAACTAGCTTAAACTACAGATTTATTGACTGACATTATTGAAAAGTCTAGCTTCAGGCAAGACTTGGTTCAGTGGCCCCAGTGAGGACAGCAGGGACCTGGTTTCTGGCTGTCCTGGTGTTGGCGCCTTCTGCAGATTCCACACGGCGTCCTTCTCCTGTCCCCGCAGAGCACATATCTGCACACCAAGAACATCTCTTGGCCACTCCCACACAAGCCCACAGATGCACACCCCCTCAAACACCCAAACTGGGTTACAGACTTATTCCTGAACAATCTGTGTCCATAGGTTCAAAAAGGACTAATTGGGTGAGCCCTGGGTCACATCCCCAAATCTCATGCTCTGAAAGTGAGAGAAAGGTGGTTTCCCCAAAGAAAAAGTATGGTGCATTTTAGAAGGGGAAATGGATGCTGGGCAGCAGAAGCAAATATCCAGTACAGACCCCCTCCCAGAAAGGGATGGGGTGGGGAGATGGGGAAAGAAAACTTGCTCTTCCGAATATGGATGGTTCTTTTTCTTACAAAAACGACATTTTACTAATACGGTGCTTTTTAACTCACAAGGACGCGCTCTTCACAACCCTGGGGAGATGCTAAGGAGCTCTCGTGTCTTTAGAGAGTTCTTATATTGAGTAACTATGGATGAGTGCCAGAGAGATTAAGCTTGAGGTCACACTCAAACCAATGCCAGAGCCAGCTCAGCGCTGCTCCTGCTCATGTAACCAAACCTTTCAGAGTGGAGGAAATGGGAGGGGTGTGAAATAATTTACCCTTGATAACTCATCGAGGCTCCCAGGGACGAAACTGAAAAGTCTGTTGAGCTATGTGTGAGTCACTGTGGGAACTCCTATCGGCGGTCTCACCTTGAAAATGGCAGTCCCACTGTCTCCTCCAGGGCGACGCTGGTGGGGGAGCTATGAGTGGTCACTCATCCCAAGCATGTTCTCCAGTATGGCAATGCTTTGTGTTTGTTTACTAGTTTTTTGCTCCAGGTTCAGATACTGAAGCTAATCCTCCTCAGTTTAATGGACGCAGTCTTCATCAATCCCGGTGAGGTCCCTCTCTTATTTTATCTCATTTTACTATTTCCCCCATTTGTCCTTGATGCACATTCTCATTTCTCTCGTCTCACGGGCATTTGCTTTACCCGAGAATGTTGAGCAGTTTTCCAAAGTGTTTATTCCAGCTTACATTCTGACAGTGAGAACTCTTACGATGCCCCCCACATCTTTGCCAGTATCAGGACTGTCACACTTTTTAATTTTTTCCTATATGAGTGTATGATGATGTCACAATATGGTTTTAAGGTTAAACTAATGTTTAACAGAAAATGGCACAGATGTACAGAACATTGCATACTTAAATTTATAGTTTACCAATACTTGGAAAGCAAACACTCAAGTAACCAGGACCCAAAACCAAAAATAAAACATGGCCTATCTCCTCAAGTCCCTCTGACCCCCACTCCAAGCCCACATGTCCCTTCCTGTTCACAAAGCCTTCCCCCTGTCCTACAGGCAATCACTATTCTAAATTTTGCAATAATTGCTTCTTTTTTTTTTTTAATAGTTCTACCATCTAGGTAATGCATCCTAAAGTTACATATATAATTTTGCTTGTTTTTGAACATCATATAGTGAAATCAAATTGTCTATAGGCTTTTGTGTTTTGTTTCTTTTACTTAACAGTGTATTTGTGAGATCCATTCATGCTTCTTTGTGTCCCTGTGGGTTGTTTTTATTACTGAATAGTTTTCCTGGGACTGGATATGCCTCAAATTGTTTATTTCCAGGTGAACATTTCATCTTCTGTTTCAGTTTTCATGAACAATGCCATCCTGGACATTCTCATACATGGATTCAGGTGGACACATATAGGAGTTTCTCTGGAGCATATTTCTCACAGTGCAATTACTGGGTCAGAGGGTATACATATTTTGAGCCTTATTAGATAATGCCTGTTTCCAAGACATCTACCAGCAGAGTATAAGTTTCTCTTATTCCACATCCTCCTTAACACTTAGTATTGCCAGACTTTTTTTTTTTTTTTTTTTTTTTTTTTAGCCAAACTGGTAAAGAATATGATGGCCTCTCACTACAGCTTTACTTTGCATTTTCCTCATTGCTAACAAGGTTAATGAGCACCTTTTCTTTTGTTTATGAACCATTTGGATTTGGGGAGGGGGAGGAGCACAAATGTTTGAGTCTTTTGCCCATTTTTCTGTTGGGTTTCTCAGTTTTTCTTATTGCTGTATATGAATAATTTATATACTCGGGATACCAGTCCTCTGCTGGTTTAATCTGTTATATTTTCTCCCACTTCGTTGCTTTTCACTTATTTATGGTATGTTTTCTTGAACACAGTTTCTTAATTCAAATGTAGTAAAATGTACTAGCCTTTTCTTTGGTGGGTTATACTTTTTGTATTTTATTTAAGAAGACTTCTCTTACCCAGAGATTATGAAGATATTCACCTACATTAGCTTTAAGGCTTTATAGTTTTTTCTTTCACTGTTAGGCCTTTAATTTTCCCATAATTGATTTTTGTATATTTTGTCCTAGCCCCATTTATTGAAAATTCCAGCGTTTTCCCATTACTTTGTAATGCCATCTCTATTTCAAAAATCATACAGGCATGGATCTGTTTTTTGGCTTTCTAGTCTGTTCCAATAGTATATTTTCCTATCTTTCTGTCAGTATAATACATTGTTTTAATTATTGCAGCTTTACGGGAAATGGTGATGTCACGCAGGGCAAATCCTCCCCTTAGTTCTTTTATCAAGGGTATCTTGGGACTTCCCTGGTGGTCCAGTGGTTAAGACTCTGCACTTCTACTGCAGGGGTCGTGGGTTCGATCCCTGGTCGGGAAACTAGGATCCCATGTGCTGAGTGGCATGGCCAAAAAAAGGGTATCTTGGCTCTCTGGGTCCTTTGTACTTCCCAAAGGAAAGGGTATAGGCTGAGTCCATATTTGTGTCTCTCTGTCTCTCCATACTCAAATTGGAAAAATATATTAAAAACTATTTTATGGATGAGGAAATTGAGACTCAAAAATGTAACTTGCTGAACAAGTTACATTTGTTGAACAAGTGAGGGAACTCACTCACCATCCCAGTCCCATAAAAAGAGCTGGGGAATGTTCCCTCTTTTTCTATTCCCTGAGTCTGTATAAGATTTTTTTTTTTCCTAACAGTGTTTGATAGAACTTGTCAGCAAAGCTATTTGAACTTGAAGTTTTCTTTCTGAGAAGATTTTGACAACTTTTTCTTTTTTTAATCATCGGAAAGCTATTCAAGTTTCCTACTCTTAAACCTTGGTAATTTTGTAAGAATTTGTCCAATTTATCTAAATTTTCAAATTGTTGGTATAGTTATTCATAATATTTTATTATTATTTCTTACTGTCTATAAAATCTATAGTAATATCCCTTTTTCATTTCTGCTATTGATTATTTGTGGCTTCCTTTTTTTTTTAACCACTCTCCCCTTTAAGTAGTAGTGAGTCAGAACCCCTCAGGCTTATGAACCACTTAAGCCTTCCAGATACCCCCTCTGCCCTTCCACATCAGATGTTTCTGCACAGATGATTCTGAGTATGTTGCCTGGGGACAAACAAGTTTCAGAAAGAATCAGCATGGGCCTTCTCTTTCATTCCCAACATTAAATGGTACCTACCCTATACTATAGGTCCATAATTATCATAGTTAAGCAAATCGAGGGTCATGGAGGTTAATAGGTCAAACCAAGGCGACACTACTAGTAAACACAGGAGCCCAAACTTTACCACGCATTACTCTTTTTCTATTTCTTTTCTTTTAAATCTGAGTTTTAACAGCCATTTACCAGCCCAAGTGTCCTCGGTGTGTAGCAAGTTACATATTTGAGTCTCAATTTCCTCATCCATAAAATAGTTTTTAATATATTTTTCCAATTTGAGTATGGAGAGACAGAGAGACACAAATATGGACTCAGCCTATACCCAGCAACTTCTGTTATATATAGAATGTATTTCCACATCAGTACTCTCATTCTTAATGGCTCTTAACGATTGCATGGTATTCATAGATCTTCAGGTTTGTTGAATGACTGAATAATTGTGAAAATCGATAAAGACCCCAAAGGCATCTTTCCTTGTAGTTATGATACAATGCATTCTTAGCCAGCCACATCACCCCACCTGACACCCATCCTTTAAATGTCTTCCTTTACTCCAAACCTACAGCAGGGGCAGGGAACCAGCAGCTTCACAGAACTTGGTGCTAAGCAGATATGAGAAGCATCTTACTGTCCTCATGTACTCAGAGCTAACCAACAGTGCCTGAGGTCTTCCTCAGGTCTTGTCCAGGCAGCCCTGGGAGAAAAGCTCTAATCAAAAACCTCTTATTTGCAACATAGTGCTGGTTATTTTGACAAATTTACACCCTATTCTCTCCATCAGAAAAGAGTTTGTAGGCCACAGTCAGACACAAGCAGCAAGTCTCACTTGTTGAATAAAAAGCTCAGTATTACAAGCAGCACCTGTGAGCTTCTCCACCTTAATCTCCTCCTCTGCCACCTGGCTGCAGCTTCTAAACTTGAGGTAAGAGTGCCACTTACTGTTAGACTCATCACATTACAGTTTGAAACCAGTTCCTAAATCTGTTTTTGTTTTTGTTTTTTTTTCAGTTCCTAAATCTTTGATTCTAAATGCCAAATGCAAAAGACTTAGCAGGAAAGGTACCAATTAACCTTTGAAAGCTTACTAACTACCAGAAATTATGCTTAGTGCTTTGTAGCCACAATCTCACTTAGGCCCTAGAACAAACCTATAATTTTTATTTTGTGGTTATTAAGTGGTTTTGTGAAAACACTCCAGGGTTTAGAATCCAATCACCTAGATTACAGCCTCTGGCCAAATTCATTTGGCTGCCTGTTTTTTGTACAGTCCACAGGCTAAGAATTATTTTAACATGTTTAAATGATTGGGGAAAAAATCAAAATAATAATATTTCATAACATGAAAATTATTTAAATTCAGGTTTCAATGTCCATATCTAAAGCTGGAACACAGCCGCGCTCACTTGTTTACGTATTTTCTATGGCTGCCTTTGTACCATATAAGGGAGTACTTATAATGCCTAAAATATTTACTAACTGGCTCTTTACAGAAAAAGTTTGTTGACACCTGACCTAGATTCTAATCTGGAAACACCACCTGAGCAAACTACAAAACTGACCCCCACTTTCATAAAGTGGGGGTGATAGTATCTACTAAGAGGGAGTTTTAGGAAGGTTAGTGCTATACGCACAGCATCTCCTTAAGATAGCAGCAGAATTCTGACAAAAATGCTTTAAAATGTTCAAAGGGAGCTCATAATCTCTGTCTACAAATCTCCTTCCTCAGTCCAGTAGCATGTAGTGTATAAGAGTATGGATTTTAGGGTCAAAATATCAGATTCCACTCGACTCCATTACTTATTACCTATGATTTATTAACTATATGATGCAGTAGAGAGGTGATATAGAGTATGAAGGTTGAGTGCTTAGGCTTTGAAACTAGAATGTTTCAATCCTGGCTTTGCCACTCACTAGCTTGGTGACCCCCAGCAACTAAACCAGTATCAGGAATAGAGACGACCACAATATCCACTAAATGAATGCAATGAATAAATGAACTTAAAGGGAGGGGTGGACCACCTCCCCCCACACACTGACATGCTGGGGTCCGTCAGATTCTTACAGAATCTGCCCCCAGCTGAATGGCCCAGTTGGAATCAGGTGTGCTGCCCCTAACTCCTCCCTCCGAAATGGTTCATTAGCCTTTCACCTTTTTTTTTTTCGTTTTCAAGAGACAACTCCCAGAGAGTGGTGTAGAAAGACCTAACGCTCGGGAACCGTTGGCAGCCATGTTCTCCACCTGTACCATCAAAGAATTTGGTTTGTACAGAATGAAGCTAACAGAAAAGCCAGAAAGGAGAGACAGAGGGTTCTGGATCAGGTTTGAGTCCCAGTTGCCCTAGAGACCCTCCCAGTCCTTCATGATTTGGATGTTTAACTTATGTAACACAGTATCCTTTCAACAAATTCATCTTTTGCTTAAACTAGTTCAATAGAGAGTACTGACTAATGTAATCCTCCTTTATCCTACTGCACAGTAGAGTCATCTACAGATTTCTTAAAACTAATACCAGGGCCCCAGTCCAGAACAATGAAACCAGAATCCTGGTGGTCTGGGGCCCAGGCATTGGTAATCTCAAGAGTCGCCCAAGTTATTCTTCCAGATATTTCACTTTGAGGAATCAATCTATCAGGAATATTCATTATGACCGGGTGTGTAGAGATGTATTTTAATCCTCATAGACTGAATCTCTATATAAACTTTGAAATTTGTAACAACTATCAGACCACTAGTGCTCCTTCAACCCATTATAATAGCAGGAGTTCACGTCAGAATTCTTTAGAGTTGATGCCAGGTCCCACCCACAGACCTACAAGATCGGGTCCTCCCAAGATCAGAATTTAAGATTCCACGTGAAATTTTAATCTCTTAATCCTTCTCTCCAACAAACACACATTATATACAAATGATGTCGTGACTCTCTTAAGGATGTGATAATGTGATTCAGTTAGTTTTTTCCATGCAAGCATTTGTAAGGCAGCCAAAAATTGGTTTTGTACCTCTTAGCCCAGCACCCTCCTCAAGGTTGTAAAAAGGCTGAGGTCTCCTTTACAAAGGAGATTCCTTTGGAGAGTCACTCAAGTGTTGAGCAATGTCCACCTTGCCCCGCCACTGGGAGATGAGGGGGTTCCCCTCCCCCTTTAATTTAAGCTTAAGAGAGTCTCGACTGTGTCTCCTGAAGTCTCTGGAGTCCAAAAATCTATACCAAACACATATCAGGAAAAAACAAATGAGACTTGCCAACTAAGTGCCTAATAGAGGGGTTGTCTACTTGGAAACAGCCTACACTCCCCAGATTTTTAAAGAAAAGGATGCATGAATGTTTCACATATAGAACTGGCCTGTGGCCACTTTAAACTGGACTTTGCCAGCTTATCTGGGAAAAGGCCTTACCATTATCAGTGATTCTTAATCTTGAGCCTGCATGGGAATCACCTGAGGGCTCTTTAAACCACAGCTTGTTGAGCCCCACCCCTAGAGTTCGATTTAGTATGTCTGGGGTGCACCTGAGAATCTGCATTTCTAACCAGTCCCCAAGTGATACCAATGCTGCTGGTCCAGGACTACGCTTTGAGAACCACTGGCCTTTATTAAGAGAAAGGCTAGCAGCCACCCTCAGATACAAGGCAGACTCTCCATCAAGATTTTGCCGGAAGAGAGGCTGGAGAACAGAAAAGAGAAGAAGGTGCAGAAATGAAATCTCAGTGCTCAAAACAGGTTGACTTCTTATTCACGTGGTGAAGTCACATCAGTGGGGGTGGGGATGGGGACTGGGAGAGGGTAGAGTTAATGAAAGGAGGGCCTAGTCTTCAGGCTTTCAAGGACCCGAAATGATTGAACTTTTGCCATCTTCAAGTGGCTTCCAAAGTTTTCCTGGGTGTGACCATCAAACCAGCAGATAAGAAGAGAAGTTTTTATGGGGCAGGCCTGGATTTTCACACCACACTTCACTGCTAAGAACTCAGTCACATGGCCTCACAGAGATGCAAGAGGAATGGGGGGAACATAGTCCCTAGCAGGGCAGCATATCTCAGGCAAGCAAGAATCTCTGGTGGGCATCCAGCAGTCTCTGCCACCAAACCCCCTTCCCAGGGCAGGCTTCCAGCCTTAAGCAAGTCTGAGTTTAGGAAATGTATAGGTAATTACACAGACATTTTAATTATTAAAATGAATGTGACTAAAAGTGATCAAAGGACTTCTTAGTGACTGGAAAAAAGTTCTGGGACCCACCCAGGATAGGGACAAGAGGCTGAGACAGAGTGTTTGCAGGAGCAGCCAAGAGGAAAAAAAAAACTGCTGTTTTATAACTCTCCAGGGTTCCTCTCTTTTAACATGTTACACTATTCTTTTAGAGATTAACCAAATTTTTAAGTGAAATAAATCTAAGGATTTCATAATTTCATATTTATAAAGTTTGATATCCTTTATTATTTATCATTCTTAAAGCAAATGACAAATCTACTTTTCAGGGATGAAACCCTACTATTACTGAGGATATCTTCAAAGTTTACTGCAACTCCGAAAACAGGGATGTTCCACACAATAGCGGCAAACACTGCTTTTTAAGGTGATTACTCAATGTAGGCACACTCATTTACCTAGGCTTGCCATAAAGTGAAATGCCATAAACTGCCTGTGACGTCTAACATCTGAGAAAGTTGGAGAGTCAAGGTGCTTGCAAGACTTCTAGTGCTATCTCTTTTGAGACTCTCTAAAAGTGATTTAACTAATATATATGCTATTTACTGAAACGAAAAAAAAAAAGAAGAAAAAGAAACATCCTTCACGGTCTTTCATTCATTTCGTCAATTAGGACACACAAAGCAGCATCTTTCTCTATAATCTGATCTCTCCTATGACCTGAATTTTCTCTTTGTTGTTCATCCTGTCCAGCACAATTGTTGCTATCATCAGCATCCATTGGTTCAGTTTTTACTCTCAGCCCTGTTTCCGAATGGGGCAAATCATCAGGCAAAGAAGCCAAGCAATTCTGAATCATCTCAATGACTCGTTCCAGATGCTTCTGAAATCTCTCAGCTGTCTCAAGGCGTTGACGTTTCTGCACCTCCATCATGACTCTCAAGGTCTCTCTTGCTTGGTGGGGTCGGTATTCATTTATGAGATGATGCACATGTACAAAAAGCAGCTTAAGATCTTCTAGCTTCTCTTCTCGTTTTATACTCCCAGGGCTCCTTATCAAGATATCTAAGAGGTCTAAGAAATTAATAAGGATAGACATATTGAGTTTTCTCAGTTCTTTCTTGTGATCAAACTGCATAGGATGAAGCCGTTCGATACCCTGACTTTCTAAAGGGCGGATGATAAGATCATCACACTGGAACTGGTTGCCGAACATCATATAACTGTCCTTTATTGGAGGTGGAGGCTTGGGAGCGAGGCCTTCCTGAATATTTTCATCTGTATACTCCTTGATGTACTGCATCGGAGGGGGTGGGAGGGCGCTTACTTGCTGTGGCTCACCCATTGTGGAAGATCAAGAACCTACAGAAATGGACCATCAGACAAAAAATAAGAAAAAAAAAATCACACACACACACACACACAGAAATAGACCAAAGATTGAGAGTGGAGCTACAAAACAAACCTGTCACATTCAGCGACTAGTGACAGAACATTTTCCCTTTTCTCCCCTGGCAGTTTGGCGTCCAGGACAAAATCATCTGCCTACTCTCTAAAACTAACATTTACAACAGGAAAAGGCTGCATCCTTTTCTAATTAGCAATATATACTCAATCATCGTATTTTTCCTGCTCTACTTAATACTTTCATTGGCACAAAAAAAGTACTGTAGTATACAGTTGACCCCTGAGCAACACAGATTTGAACTTGCACGGGTCCACTTACATGTGGATTTTTTTCAACAGTAAATACTAGAGTACTACAAGATCCATGGTTGGTTGAATCCTCAGATGCAGAACCGCAAATATGAAGGAACTGCAAATACGAAAGGCCAACTCTAAGTTATACTCAGATTTTCAACTGCACAGAGGGTGGGCGCCCCTAACCTCCCAGTTGTTCAAGGATCAACTGTATTTTCATCTATAAATTAAATCATCTGGATTCCACACCCCTCACCAGTTATGCCTCACTTCTCTACCCTCCCTACAGCCAAACTACACATGCTGTCTTCCCATCTCACGTTACAATCACTCGTTTTATATTATAGATTGATCTCCAAAAGCAAACACTTATAACTCTAAGGAACCCTCTGACAAAATTAAAATTACTATATTCCAGACAAACTCACATCATCTGAGCCTCTGTGATCCAATTCCATTCCCTTTTTTCCTAAAATATACTCTACAATTTTTTATAGACTCATTAACTTTTCTACATCTACTTCAGAAATTTCAAATTCAACTATACCTTCAATAGCCACAATAACCTCCATCTACTCCATCTGAAGCTTAGGTATATCATAAAATGAGAATATCCCGAGTGCTCACTTAGATGGATCTTACCAGATTTTCAAGATACACCATCCAACATGAGAGATAGCAAATAATATACTGGAGGCAGTTTTATACTTGGAATTTGTGAGGTAATAAGGGCAGCTGTGGGGCAGCCCTGAGTTTCCACCAACCCACAGCAGTGAACTGGCTGCTGCTGAGAATCAATCTGTCAGTGGCCACGGGCATGATGAGTTACTCTAACTGTATCAACCCACACTTCACTGCTTCACTAGCCTTCTGCATATTCATTTTTGTCACTATCCGATCTGGCGTCAACCTCCTACCTCCACAAAAACTGCTCATCACGGCCATCAACAACCACCACATGACCAAATCCAATGGACATTTTTCTAAGCTGATCTTAATCTCTCAGCAGCATTTTCTTCCTTTTCAACACACTCCCCTTCTCCCTCAGCTTCTGTGATGCTACATTTACGTCTCCTCCTACCACACTGGCCACTGCCTCCCAGTCTCCTTTACTGCCCCTCCTTCTCTAGCCAAATTTTAATGTTGGCATGCCTCAGAGACTCACAAACTCAAAAGCCAAAGGGAAAAGGCAGGCAACATAAAGAGTGAAGGAGAACTGAGCATCTCCAAGCCAGACCTCAAAGCCTCCAGCCACTAGCATTCATGTGCGAATGAAGATTCATTGTTCCTTGGTCTTGAGTTTTCAAGTAAGGGCAAAAAAATCCAGATTTTTATGTGAAATTTCTCAATTTTTAAAAATACTGGCAATTAATTCCAGAAATTGTCAAATACTGTGAGGTCAAAAAGGATTTATCTCCAACAATCTTTGTGGTCTGCTGGCCACTAGTTTTAGGCCTTTGTTTTATGTTCTCCCTGGGATGATCTCAGTCAATTCCATAGCTTTTAATACCATTTCTATCGGTGGTTCTCAACCAGGTGTCACTGTGCCAACCAGAAGATATATGCAAGGTCTGGAGACACCTTTAGTTGCCACAACCAGGGAGGGGGTGCTACTGGCTTCTAATGGGTAGAGGCTGGGGATGCTATAAACATACAATGCACAGCAACAAAGAATTATCCAGCCCAAAATGTCAATATATTGTGCCAAAGTGGAGAAACCCTGGTCTATATTTATGACTCTTGACTTTTTTTTAAATTTAAGTATACTTGATTTACAACACTGTGTTAGTTTCAGGTGTACAGCAAAGTGATTCAGTTATTTTTTTCAGATTATACTCCATTACAGATTACAAGACATTGAATATAATTCCCTGTGCTATACAGTAAATCCTTGTTGCTTAACTATTTTATGTATAGTAGTTTGTCCGTTAATCCCATACTCCTAATTTGCCCCCTCTCTCTCCCTCTCCCCTTTGGCAACCGTAAGTTTGTTTTCTGTCTGTGAGTCTGTTTTGTACATAGATTCATTTGTATTCTTTTTAGATTCCACATATAAGTGATATAATATTTGTCTTTCTTTTCTTGACTCTTGACTTTTTATCTCCAGTCCAGACTGCGTCTGGGCTGCTCCTGGATGTCTCACAGGGCATTCAAACTTAAAAACAAAGAAAAAAAAAGTTCTTTTGAGTCCATCTACCATAAATACACACACCCTAAACCTGTTCCTCTCATAGCTTCTACTCTTTCCTGTTTCAGTAAAATGTCCCCATTATCCACCTAGTATTTCAAGCCAGAAACCTAAAGGTTATCTTAATCCTCCTTTTTTACCAACCTCCTCTCCTCACCATCACTGCCAAAATTATCAAGTCCCAAAACTTCGCTATCTCGCTATCTCAAATTCATCAGTTCTGATCAAGACACCATTCCCTCTTACCTGGAATACAATGGCTTCCCAGGGATCTTTTTGATTTCACTACAGTTCTTCTATACAATAGCCAGCCTAATTCTCATACCACATTCCTTCTCCCTTATATCCTAGCATATTGTCTTCTAGTATTTGTTGGTAGCTCCATTCATTTCAAGAAGCCTTCAAATCAATGGGAATTTGGAAGTAGGTACAAACATCTTTAATGTTTATTTACTCTTTCAAATATTTACTGTTTGTCTAATATATGACAATGATGATTATAATGACAGATAACACTTGAGTGCGTAGCATGTCCCAGACACTGTGCTAAATACTTTTCTCATGGTTGCGAGAAATCTGAGAAAAGAAAGGTGCTCTTTCTATTTCAGAGATGAGATCACCGTGGCTAACAAAAGTTGATCCACTTGCGTAAAGTCACAGAGTAAAGGAAGGAGCCAGAGCCTAAAGATCTCAAACACTACAACATACTATCTTTCAAGGATAAACATGGCCTCCATCCTTGCGTTGCTTACAATCTATAAAGGAAAACAGACAAATAGCTAACTACACGTTTTAAGGTTACTACAAAAGACCAACAGATCTGACTACCAAAGATAAATCTAAAAATTCCATATAGGAAACTATATCATAAGCAAAATTAAGACAATCCCATTTTTCTGGGAGAAGAATGCCTGCAAGCTAACAAGGGCAAATATTAGAAATTTAATTTTGATTTTTTAAAAACATATTTTCTGATTCCATTCCCACAAGAAAAGCACTATGACTTCAGCAGTTGCCTGTCTTATTCACAACTCTACCTCCAGCACCTTAAACAATGCCTAGAAGATGCTAAATCCTCAATAAAGATCCACTGAATGAGTTTTTTTTTAAACCTATATATTTTTAAAAAATAATAGAAAAATGGGCAAAAGATGATGAGAAAAATGCAAATGCTGAATAAAGGCAGGAAAATATTCAGACAGACACACTATTAAAAGCAAATTTTAAAAAGGATTCTTTTCATCTAACAGACTATCAAGATTTCACATACTCTGTCATCTGACAAATGTTAGAACACCTTCTATGTGGCAGGCCCTGGATTCCAGCACAGGTCACACTCGCCCTCCTCTCAGTTTCTTCAGAGTGGCCATCCCAATTTTAGAGGCAGGCTCTTAGCTCCTCTGGCCCTGCAGGGAAGCCTACTGCGGGGGAGAGCGTCCATTCCCCTCGGCTCTCACAGAAGCCACCATGACGGCCACCACACGACACTCTCAGGTGGCAGGCCAGTACCGCCAAGAGAATATGGGGAATCCTCAGACACAACTGATAGGAAAGGAAACGAATATATTTATTTGGAATTTGACGTGACAGTATCAAAAATTTTTAATGCTGATATTCTTTGACCCAACAATTCTTTTTTTTTAATTTTTATTTTATACTGGAGTATAGTTGATTAACAAAGTTGTGTGACCCAACAATTCTATTTCTAGAAATTTATCCTACAAAAATATTGGTACAAGTACACAAAAGTGTGTTTAAGGATGTTTAATGCAGCATTGTTTGAAAAGAGCAGGAAAAGCTGGAAACAGCCCATAACTTCATCAATATGAGAGCTGGATAAAATGTCTCTATATACACACAACACAGCCATTAAGAAAAAAGGAGTGAAAGTGCATGGGATGGAGGGTTATCAATACTGTGTACCATTTCATTTATTTACAACACTTATGAGTTGCAAATAGTTATAATCAACTTTTTAAAACTTCCAAAAACATCAATTCAGACTTATAGAAAAGCTGTATGAATAGTATAAAGAATATTCCATGTTCTTCACTCAGATTCTCCAAATGTTAACATTTTCCCTCATTTGCCTTATTGGTCTCTCATCTCTGTACCCGCAAATACTTCAGTGGGTATCCCCCAAATAAGAATGTTCTCTTATAACCACATAATTACCAAAATCAGAGAATTAGCAATGATCTGGTACTTCAAAATAAATTTCAGACAGCCCAGGTTTCACCCCACTCAAGCCTTTTCAGATTGGAAGCCCAGTTTTGGGCTTCCCAGCACCATGTGTAATCCTCTACTTTAGCTGCCAATCCCCAAAGGGCAAGTAAGCGACAGGTACCATTGTTTCACATCCTCTCTAACTTAATCTTCAAACCAATTCTATGAGTTAAGTACTATTTTCAATTTCATTTTAGAGATGAGGATCCCAAGTCTGTCTCACCAACGGGAAGTGTCCGCAACCAGATCAAAAGTCTAGTAAATGGCACAGCAGGAATTCTTAACCTTGGTTCTTGTACACAGTACAAGTTCCCTTAAATCAGTAAACTACGAAGCATCTAACAGTACAAAAGGAAACTGACGTATTACAGAAATCCTGTTTATCTCCCTATCACTTCTCTAGACTAAACTTGTCAAAGGCGATGGAGGTTTTTAGTAAAACAAGCGCCAGGCATCATAACTGGTTATCAGACTCAAGATCCACCTTCTAGTGTTTGTTCCGTTCTGCGGTATTTCACCAAAAAAAGAAAGGTATTCTAGGGTCCCATACCCAGACTTTTGACTCGTTTTGTCTACTGTGGATGGGGCCGCTGGAATGTTTTTAAAACCTCTCCAGATGATCTAATGATTAGGCTTGGCATCTACCTCCTTTCCCGCCTCTCATTAATTCTTCTGATTTCAGGACTGCTCCCTGAGGAGGAAGAGCAAGGCTGGTTATCCCGTAAGGCTGGAGAGGCCAAAAGACTCGCCGAGGCCACCCACCTTAGCAAACCAGCCGCGAGGGACTAGAACTGAGGTCTGCCAACCTCCGACCGGGCTCGGCCTCCCCACTCGAAGGAAGCCCAGAGCCCGCCGCAAGGAAGGCACCTTCCGCCGAGCGGTTCACCCCGGGGCTCCACGAGCGGCGGGGAGGCCGCGCTCCCCGAGCGACGCGGGAAAGGAAAGCGGGCGAGCGTACCCTGCACCACGCCTCCCCCCATTCCCAGCCCGCCCGGAGGAAGTCGCGGGGTCCGGAAGAAGAAATGCACACTGAACGGAGCACCAAACCGTCGCCGCCCACTCACCTCAGCCCCGGGTTTACACTGGTAGCTGCCTTCGCCACCGCCGCCGAGACCCAACTTCCGACCTCCTCTTCCAGGAAGAAGTCTCTGACGCTGTCCCTTGATTGGCTGAAAGAGCTGTCCTTTAACCGAGGCTCTAGTCCCGCCTCTGACCGCTGGCTTGCTATTGCGCCTGCGCACAGCCCCCCACCCCCACCGACCTCGCGCCGCCTGCCTCCTTCCGGCAATTTGGCTGCGGCTGCGGGGTTTGCAGTCGCCGAGGCTCTCTGTACTTGGTATCAATAAAAGCAGCAGCTGGTAGCTCGTTCCTTTCTTTTTCTTTTTTTTCTTTTTTTTTTTCAACGCTTAAAATTGAGGCATCCATACGTCTTACGTAAACGTTAGACAATACAGTAAGCAGATATTTTTAGAAATGATATCGACTGTAGCCCCACTGTCAAAAATAACATTTAAAAATATGAGGTTGGACTCTGCTGTTTAAGTATTTTGTAATCTGGAAATACTTGTGAACATGATTGAGAATCAATAATATATTCTTAATTTGCATTTTTTCACCATCTGTTCACTTTTATTTTCATTTACGAATTCAGATTCTATTTCCAGGCAACAAATTAACAAATGTAAAAAAAAAAAAAGTACACTTAAGTCTTTTGGAGGTTATTTTCGTAAGAAATGTTACACATTTCTAAATTTGTGGGAATCTTCCAAGAGCATGTTGCGCTTACAAAAATAAGGTTGTTATTCTGATAAACATTCTCAACTTTAACTCTTTAAGATTATTTGATTTTATTTTTTTAAACTAATTACAGAGAGTTCCCAAACATACACAAAAGTAGAGAGAATAGTGTATTCATCACCCAACTTCAACAATTATCTACTGATAGACATTATTTCAATTCAGCAAGCATTTCTAAAAAGTAAGGACTCATTTTGTTTGTTCGTGGAACCAGAGAACCATTGTCTCATTTTAAAATAAATTAATAACTATTTAATATCATCAAAATCAAGTCAATATTTGTATACCAATTATCTGAGGATCCGATAAGGTCCACCCCTTTGTAACTGGATGATGTATCATTTAATTATCTTTTAATCTATAGTTTCCTTCCTCCACCTCAATCCCCACTCCCCCACCCCCCATCAGTTTATTTGTTGAAGAACTCTGTTCACTCTTGAGCATACCCCAATCAGGCTTTTCTCTGTTCACTGAGACCAATGTGACATACACTGTGACCTCCAATGGGCATTCTTAGTACTCATCTTATTCTACTCTCAGCAGCATTTGACACATTTGATCTTTTGAATTGCCCCAGGGCTCAGTTATCAGTTCTTAGTGGGATGTCATCCAGGTGATAATACCCAGATGATATCCAGGCCCTGGCAACACCCTCTCCTTTGCACTCAGACCCTCTTATCCCACATCTTTATTCAATTGCAAAGGCTCAAATCTAAAGGTTCACCTTTACTCCTCTTTCTCCCGTACTCCATTCAAAACTACCATACCGGCCTTTTGTATTACTTCTTTTTGGAAATAAGTAAAAGTCCTAAATATAATTAATTTTCACCATCCCCACTGCCTCAGTCCTAGTCCATGCCACCATAATCTCCCCTGGACTTCTGAAATAGCCTAAATAGTTTCCTTGCTTCCACTTTTGTCCTTCCTTAGCCTATTTACCACACTGTCTTAAAATATAAGACAGATCTGAACAACCCAATCAAAAAATGGGTGGAAGACCTAAACAGACATTTCTCCAAAGAAGACATACAGATGGCCAAGAAGCACTTGAAAAGATGCTCAACATCACTAATTATTAGAGAAATGAAAATCAAAACTACAGTGCGGTATAACCTCACACTGGTCAGAATGGCCATCATCAAAAAAATCTACAAACAGTATATGCTGGAGAGGGTGTGGAGAAAAGGGAACCCTCTTACACTGTTGGTGGGAAGGCAAATTGATAAAGCCACTATGGAGAACACTATGGGGGTTCCTTAAAAAACTAAAAATAGAACTACCATATGACCCAGCAATCCCACTCCTGGGCATATACCCTGATAAAACCATAATTCAAAAACACACATGCACCCCAATGTTCATTGCAGCACTATTTACAATAGCCAGGACATGGAAGCAACCTAAATGTCCACTGACAGATGAATGGATAAAGAAGATGTGGTACATATATAGAATGCAGTATTACTCAGGGTAATTTGTAGAGACGTGGATGGACCTAGAGACTGTCATACAGAGTGAAGTAAGTCAGAAAGAGAAGAACAAATATCGTATAATAACGCATATATGTGGAATCTAGAAAAATGGTACAGATGAACCTATTCGCAAAGCAGAAGTAGAGACACAGACATAGAGAACAGAAGTATGGACACCATGGAGGGAAAGGTGGGGTGGGATGAATTGGGAGATCGGGATCGACATATATACACTACTATGTGTAAAACAGATAACTAATGAGAACCTACTGTACAGCACAGGGAACTCTACTCAATGCTCTATGGTGACCTAAATGGGAAGGAAATCCAAAAAAAAGGTGATATATGTATACATATAGCTGATTCACTTCTCTGTACAGCAGAAACTTACACAACACTGTAAAGCAACTATACCCCAATTAAAAAAAAAAAATCTAACCACTCTATTCAAAGTTCTCCAAGGTTTTCCATCACATAATAAAATCTAATGTCCTCACCATGGCCTATATAAGGCGCTCCAAAATCTAGTCCTTGGCTACTTCTCCAATAATATTTCCTACCATTTTTTTCCATGCTCAGTCTTCTCTGGCTACAGGATTTATTTCTTTCCCTCAAAATTTTCAAGCCTACTTCTCCCTTAGACCCATTGCATTTGCCTGGAACTCTCTTTCCCCAGATATTCACATGCCTCACCTCCTCACTTCATACAGGTCTCTGGTCAAATGTGACCTTGTCAGAGAGGTCTTCTGTGGTCACTCTATATAAAGTGGCATGCCCCAGTCATTCTCTTGGGGAATGTCCCCAATCCCCTTACTATGCATTATTCTTCCTTCATAGAACGAGTTATCATCTGATATCATATTATGTAGTTGATTTATTCTCATTGTCTTTCTTCCCCATTAAAATACAAGATTCATGAGCAGAGGGCCTTTGTTTCATTCACTGCTACATCCTCAGCACCTAGAACAGTACCTGAAATTGGCAAGTACTCCATGCACATCTATTGAATAAGTAACAAAATGAATACTGAATAATCATCATTTTCAAATGAATTCACAATGTGACACTGATGGATAAACCAGGGTATATTTAGCCAAAACTGTTGAGTGAAATTATCTTCCTCCCAACTTTGCTATTGTGAATACATTGGATGAGCATCCTGGTTCCTGGTGCACACGTATATGTTTATAATTTTCTCCTTGATATAAATTTCTAGAAATGGAATTTTGGACCCAAATTTTCAGTGTTTTAGTTAGTGGCAGGATCAAGGCTAGAATTTGGGACTCTTGACTCTCAGTCTAGTGTTCTTTACAATAAACTACAAATGAATAATGGTATGAAATTCACATCATGGGAGGGACTAGTGAAAATATGGTGCATAATAAACATTTGTTTAGGTGGCTGTACTTCCAGAATCTGAATAGGAAGTTTATTCCTTAAAGATGCCTTCTTTAGGGACTTCTCTGGCAGTCCAGTGGTTAAGACTCTGCGCTTCCACTGCAGCGGGCACAGGTTCGATCCCTGGTTGAGGAACTAAGATCCTACATCCCATGTGCTGTGTGGCATGGCCAAAAAAAAAAAAAAAAAAAAGATGTCTTCTCTAGTTTAACAAGGATCAACAAATCTTTATTGCATCTGCTGTGCCAAAGACTGCTCTAGATGGTAAAAATGACAGACAAAAGCCTTGCCTTCTAATGGAGAGACACAGACAACAACATGCAAGCAAATAAGAATTTCAAATAGTGATAAGGGCTATGGGGAGAAAAATAATACAAAATAATGCGGTAGCTAGGTGGGTTGGCAGGTAGCTTCTTTCTAGAAGGTGATCAAGGTAGCTTCTTCTAGGAGCTGTCTTTGGAGCTAAGACATGAGTGATGAGAAGGAGTCAACTGTGCAAATATCTTGGAGACAGCTAGTGCAAAGAGTCTGAGTCTGCCACGATCCTCCTGAGTTAGAGAGACAGGAAGGGAGCCTGTGTGCTCCACAACTAACGAGCAAAGGGAGAGTGGGAGGAGATGAGGGGGCAGTAACAGGCAGGAGTACATGATAACTAGCATCTTGCCTGTTTTAGGAGCTTGGCACATTATAGAGAACATCATTTTTATCACTTGATCCTAAGTGGCAAGCAGAAATAGTCACACTTTTTCTCCACCCTGTCGATTTTTTTAAGGTTAGGTTTACTGAGGTATAGTTTACATACAGTAAAATTAACTTCAAGTGAACAGTTCAATGAGTTTTGATTAATATATACTGTCATCTAACCACCACCACCAGAATTAAGATATAGAATATTTGCCTCACCCCAAGCAATTCCTTTTGTGCCCCCTTAGTATTCAATCCCCGCCCTCACCCCTACCCCCTGGTAACCACTGATCTGATTTCTGTTTACGTAGTTTTGCCTTTTCCAGAATGTCATATAAATGGAATCATGCAGTATGTAGACTTTCGTGTCTGGCTTCTTTCACTTAGCATAAAAGTTTTGAGGTCCATCAGCACTGTTGTATGTATTAATAGTTTGTTCCTTTTTACACTGAAGGAGTATTCCATTGTATGGAAGCACCATAATTCATTTATTTATTCACCAGTTGATGGACATTTCGGCTATTTCCAGTCCTATAAACATTCACATACATGTCTTTTATGGACATAAGATTTTCTTTTTCGAGTTACTACAAAGGGATTGCAAGTCCTTATAATAGGTATATGTTTCACTACATAAGAAAGTGTCAAGCAGTTTTCTAAAGAGGCTATATCATTTTTCATTTCTACCAGCAAACTGTAAGAGTTGCAGTTGCTCTGTACCCTCCTCTGCAATTTTCCTTTTTGCGATTCTAATGGCTATGTAGTGGTTTTAATTTGCATTTCTCTAGTGTTGAGTATCTTTTTTGTACTTATTTGCCATACATATCTTTTCTTGGTGAACTCTCTGTTCAAAGTTTTTGCCCATTTTTTAATTGGCTTGTTTGTTTTTTTTACTATTGAGTTGTAAGAGCACACACACACACACACACACACACACACACACACACAGGACAAAAGTCCCTTATCAGATATGTGTTTTGTTATTTATATTTATTTTCTTGCAAGCTGTGGCTAATCTTTTCATTTTCTTAACAGTGTCTTTCAAAGAGCAGAGGTTTTTAGTTTTGATGAAGTCCTAGTTATAAATTGTTTTCTTTTATGGGTCATGCTTTCTGTGTCCTATCCAAGGTCACAAAGATTTTTTCCCCTGTGTTTTCTTCTAGAAGATTTTTTTTAGCATGCGAAAGTCCAAATGTTCCAGCACATTTACCCTATTGATTTTATTGGTCTTACTATGTTTGTCATTGGTAGACAGCTTCATAAATAATAATCTCTGAACTCTTATTAGTAAATTACATTGTGTCTCTGCTTGTTAATAAGCCCAGACAGAAAAAAAATGGAAGCTAGCAAATTAAATTGTTCATCTCCAGCCTCTGCTTATTCCTGTCAAAAGACTTATCAGCTCATCTATATTGTTTGAACAATGCACTTTGAGTGAGAATCATCGCTAATGCACTGTTCTCTGCAGTCTGCTGTGTAGTTTTAATTCCTAATCACTGTTTTCACTGTTGCTGTTGTCTCATGGGTACTAATGACCTTATCACTAATAATAATCTCAACAACCCAGACCTGTGTGCAGCAGATGGGCCAGGAGGATGTCCGTAGTTTGCTTTGCCTGCTACACCTTTCTGTAGCAGCAGGCGGCAGCAGTAACCCTGGCATTGGGGAACTAACCCCAGTTTACACTTTGTTTTATAACAGAAAGATGCGTGCCCCACATATGAGGTCCCACTGAGAAACAATGTCAGTTATCTCTTGCAGGCTGAAGAACTTTAAAAGGATGTAGAATCCTGCAAAAAAAGGCAGGTAAGGCCTTTTAATTTATTTGTTGTACCTCCCGATGAAATAAAATGTATTTTTAAGGCAGGACAAAAAAAAATTAAACATAAAATTTTCTCTCTGTGTTTGTTTAGGGCTTCTCCCTCCCTAATGTGCAGTATGCATCTGCATTACACACTGACCAGAGCTCCTCAAAGATGCGGGTGCGTGCTCAGCCATAAACATCAATTTTTTTCTTTCTTCTGACGCCAGCAATGTAACTTCTTAAACGAATAGTGTTCTTTCCCAGCTCTGTTCTTTCCCAGGGGGTCATGGTGACTTGCTGTTCACTTTGTATGTGTTTACCTGAACCATGTATCCTTGATGAATTTTATGTAAAGTATCAGTATGTCATTTTGATGTATGATCCTTTGTCTCAAAAATGTATATGGCTGCCTTCGACCTCTAACAGGTGAAACGGTTCTCAGAACTTTCTGAGAAACTGCTTCCCCGGGTTATAATCCTCAGTTTGGCTCAAATAAAATTCCCTTTTTTTCTTCTTAACTTCATAGTTAATTGAATTTTCGTCGACACTATTACTGTCATTAAAGTCTACATTTACATTATATAGCTGTGCCACTATCATACGTGTTTTTGAATCATCACAAAATCTATCCATTTTATCGACTGCTTGATTTATTTTCTAAACACTCCCCAAAAGATCTGGGCTGTATCCAACCCTTTTAAAGTCCATCTCAAAAGTGACCTTCTTCAAAAGGTTTCTCCAAGTTCACCCAAATAAAAATTACCTCCATACCCACTCGTAGCCTCTTTTCTACACTTCCAGCACTTCTCTGCCTTAAGTTGTAATTATATACCTGCTTTATTTATATGGCTATAGCTAGCTTCCTAACTTATCTGTGCATCAGCTCTGACAATTCCTAGCATTGCCTCACACATAGCCAGTGCTGAATATATTTTTGCTGAAAGATGGGTATGGATGGGGAGTTCTCTGGTGGCCTAGTGGTTGGAATTCCAGGCTTTCACTGCCGTGGCCCGGGTTCAACTCCTTGGTCAGGGAACTGACATCCCCGCAAGCTGCGCAGTGTGGCCAAAAAAAAAAAAAAAAATGTGGAAAGATGGGTATTGAACAAAATCAAAAGAAATGAGAAAAATTTCAAGTTTCCTGAATGGCAGTTGTGTACAAATATGAGCTGCTTGCTTTCAGAATCACTTCAGGGCTGGGACCAAGGTAAGGTGTGTGAGGCACTTGCCTCAGATGCAAAATTAAGAGGGGGAGAAAACCTCAGTAAGCAAGATAAATAAATGCAATATTTAAAAAACAACAATTAAGGCAAAAAGTCCATGATGGACAAAATATTACAATTTTAAATAAAGACAGGATCAGCAGTTCGCATACCACCATTTAAAAAGGAGGGGTCCTTCCATGGAACTCTGTCATTCAAAGATTGGAATTATTTTCCTGAAGACATGGGTGACAATACACACTTAGACAGGTTTTTAGAGCTTAATGATGCATTCATTTTCTAATAAATGCGATGACTCATCACTTTTATTGCTCATCTACTAAATGCCAGCTACCGTCCTAGGGGCTGCAGATACAGTGGTCCAACCCATTGCAAGCCCACATGCTGCTTCTCTGCAGTTATCTGAGAAAGTCTTTACCCACTTGGTTCCACCTGCTTCAGGTCCAAAATGAACTTCTCTTAGAACATGGGGCCTCCAAAGGACAGAAACAGATTTCATGTGTTCAAGTTCCTATGGGCTTCTTTACCCCATGTAGACGTCAGTCTTTGTGACTTGCACAGAACTTAGCTATCTTCCTTCTGAATCTGCTTTTCTTTGTCTCCTTATTATCCTCCTCCAACTGACACCTGAGTCAGAGGAGGTGACACCAGCACATTACACTATCATGGTATCACAGATTGTGTTCTCCAATAAGCAGATTTTGAGATAGAGTTTTGGGAGGAGGGTTTTTATTAAGGAGTACCCCTAGGAGCGCCTCTGCAAGGGAAGGGGCAGAAGCAGGAGTGCACAGAGGGAGAAGCTGAGCTCTTGAATTGGAGTGACCCTTCAGAGAGGCTCTGTGTTGGGCTACGATGGCCTGACCTTCACACTCCACATCAATCAGTTCTTGCCGTGCACCTCGGGTGAGGAACCCAGGCAATTTCCAAACTCACTGCCAGCTGAAGGCTTTCTGTGGGAAGCACCCCCAGCAGCTGGGGCCACAAGTCCTTCGTTGAAGAAACGTCCGCCCCACGTGGATATTTCAAATGGAACGGTGTCTTTCAAAACACACCCTCCAATCTCCTCATTACATAGATCCTGTGGCCAAAGATAGGAAGTAACATAAAGTCACATATTAAAAACCCCCTAGCCAAATACTTCTTTTCACAGAAACCACAGTACGCTCCACAAAGTGCACATTTGATCAGGCCACTCCCCTATTTAAAACATATCGTGGCTTTGCATCACTCCAAGGTCAGAAATCAAAATCCTTTAAATGGACCTCAAAGTCTTGCATGGTCTGGTCCCTGCTGTGTTCCCCAGCATCGCATCACGCTTGCTCTGCCAGCCATGACACTGCCTTCAATATTTTGAGGCAACTTGCTTCTTCCCACCATAGCACATCTTTCTTCTGTCTGAAAGACTCCAGTCGATCACAACAATCCTGTGAATGACCTTATTTTGCTGTAGGGAAAAAACCCCTTTCTAGTATGTATGTGTGTTGCCAGACTTGAAGTTTGGGACATTGGTTAGTTTGTAATCAACCATCCATTCTCTAATTGCACTTGCAGCTGCAGAATTGCTACCATGGTGATGAATATTGCTGTCAAAAATATTGGCCTTTATCTGATAGGGTGTACTGACTTGATACCCAAACTGATGTCTCTCTCCGGAGGAAGATGCCTGTCGCTTTGAAATACGTAGGTATCTGTGCATGCGTCTCTTGATGAACTGTCAAGATAGAAAAGGAAATCCAGAGAAAGTGCCAGGCAGGGCACGTTGCGGTGGGCAAGTCCCCACCTCCACTTTACTTCAGTGGAGGTAAATTGTGTAAACTGTGGGTCCGCTCAGCTAACGCCCCGCATAGTGGACTAACTAGGTTCACGTTAAAGAAGTCCTTTGGGGTGAGGGAGTGAGAATGCATAATACAGGATAAGAAAGACGAAAGGTAAAGCCAAGGGTACAGAGTCGTGAGATTAAGCTGTTTTGACTAGGCTGATTCAGCCTCTGGCATAGTGAAAATTTGGGGCTCTGAGTCAAAGGCTTTGGAAAGAGTTCCCCTTTATCTCTCTCCTCTACCCCATAACTCCTCACATTTCCAGAAGCTTCCCCAAAATCCCTCTCAGGTCTTAGAGAACATGGCTCTTTCTCTCCTCTTACCGAGACCCACTGCTTCAAGAGTTAACTCCAAGGACACATTGATCTCCACAATCTATTGGTCTTTGCGTATCGGAAATCACAAGATGGGATTTTCCAGCCACCCACCAGAGCAACTGAGAAGGGCTTCCTCTCATCCTCGCAAGCTACCAATCCTCCCAGAATCCGTATCTTATTTCTCACCTCCTCCACCTCTACCACTTACATTTGCTCTGCAGAGAAAGTCCCTAAGTTTTACTGGAAACCCAACTTCCGTCCTAGTAGACCCTGTTGTCACAGAAGAGAATGAGCAAAGAATTGCAAGGTTAGCAGATGACTCCCCGGCTCATACAAACACACATGGTTCTCAGAGTCATTCTTCTCAAATCCAACTGTTGTTAACTGTTATCAACAGTTACTCTAATCCAACTGTTATCATCTGTTGTTAACAATTTAATGATTTTCATGGACTCATGAAATTTATTTACAACTTTTTTTAAATTGGAAAGACTTTTTTATAATGGACATTTAAAAATGCATAATCTCATTATGAAATGAGATTTCATAATCTCATTTATGATTTTTTAATTTTTAGAATCGCTTTCCACATGCATACATAATTTACATAGTTCATTAGTACAGAGCACTTTGGATTATTCTATTATTTCTTAACAATATATCTAAACCTTTCTTGTGTTCCTGGAGAGTGAGTATTTATGTCACTTAGTTTCTTTATCTTATATTTGTTGAAAGATATCTTTCAGACTTTGTCATCCATCTCTTGTGCATATATTGAAAGGAAAACATAAGTGAAATAAATTGGTTAAGATATTTCTAAGGCAGTGACTGCCACTTGGCTGACAGCAATATAAAAATCGTCCTGATGTCAGAGATGTTAAAATAAAATGGAAACAATAATACATTCACATGGACACACCCCTTTGCATAATAGAAAAATCCCCACTCTGTTGAAGCTTTTCCTCCCAGACCATCCCTCCCTTCTTTTTACCCTACAGAAATCCACTATTGTGAATTTTGTGTTTATCATGTCCTTGTTTTTTTCTACACTTTTAGCAAACGTGTGCCCCTACACATATTGTTTGATCTTGTTTTTGAACTTTTCTACAAATGGAACTATATCGTATGTATTTTTCTGACTTGCTTTTCTTATTCAACATTACGGGAGACTCCCCCATGCTAACCTGTACAGCTGCTATTCATCTTCACTGCTGTATCATATGCACTGTAGGCATATGCCACAATTGATCATTTCTCCTATTTGGTGAACATGTGGACTGTTTCCAGGGTTTGGCTATTACAGTTTTACTACAAACATTCTCCTAGTTGTCTCCTGGCAAGCGTTTGTGAGAGTTTATCCAGAGTGTATACCCAGGAGGAAGAAGAATTTTAAGATTAGAATCAGGTGGGCAAAACATTTCTGCCAAGTGCCAGAAAATAAATATTTTAGACTTTGCAGGCCATGTGGTTTCTGCTACAGCTACTCAAATCTGTCATTTTAATGTGAAAGCAGCCTTAGACAATAGTTAAATAAATGACTGTAGCTATGCCCAATAAAATTTATTCATAAAACAAGGCAGTGGGCAAGATTTGACCCTCAGGCTGTCAGTCCTGATCAAGATGATAAACTTCGCTATTCTGATTGCCTACAAATGCTGAGGCACCCCTTCTTTTCTTCCCTGATTATCCCTAGAGGAGACATGAGTCCTGTCTTTATTTAGTCTATGGACTGGACTGAATGACCATGTTCAGGGACCTTCAGGGAGAAAAGGAAGGGCATGGGGACATGCTGGTGGTGATGCTTCCCAGCCCGTAGTCTGTGACTTGCAGCCATAGTCTTGGGGAAACCAAAGGCAGAAAGGGGTTGAGGCAAGGCAGGGCACTAATGCTGGCTCTGCTGGGTGTGGGTGGGAGGTGGGGGTCCTGCTTGACTGGAGGCTGGGGTCTCAGGCCAAAGCACAATTCACATCACAGAAGTCACTGTGAAGTCACTACCAGGCGAGGGGACATAGAAAACAGAAGATAGCATTTCTTTTGGAGTTGTATGGTTTCCTTTATTAAAGAAAGCAGGAATTGCCTCTCTAGGGATCCTTCCCTGAAGGTGGGTCTCCATGGAAAGCTTCCTGCCCTGGCTTCTATTTAAATGGATTTGCTTTCAATAATGATGGTCTCCATCGTCTCTGATGTCATGGTTCCACAGATCTCCAGATCCCGGCCAACCGGGGCTTTCTCCACCTTGGCCTCTATGTTGCACTTCTCTACCGTCTTAGCCACGAAGTCTACCTCTCTGTCATGTGTGACCATTGTTTTTGAACCAGGAATGACTCTGAAGCTCCTGAAGAAAGAGCGGATCTTACTGGATTTCTTACTTAGAGTCCCTGAGCTGGTGGCGGACCGGCTCTTCCCCAGTTTGCGAGCTGTCCTCCCCCCCTTGGCAGAAGAGCTGTGGCTGCCACTCCTGTGAGAGCTGTGTCCTCTGCCCCTGGTGCCACTGTGCCCTTTTTCTTTTTTGTCATCTTTTGAGTGTCCATGGCCGGATAAGGACCAGTGGGAGGATGATTTCCGGGTCTTGTCCCCTCCTGTCCTGTGGTGACTTTCACCTGTCCTGCGGTGATGGGAACTTTTCCTAGATGAAGACTTGTCCTTCTTTTCCCTTCTTTCCTTTTTTTCCTTCCAGTCTTCATCCCTGGGGTGGGAGACCTTCTGGCTTCCATCCCGTTCAGACATGTAGCCTTCGCTCTGCAAGGTGGAGACCAGGGGGGCTGCGACCTGCCCTTCAGCTCTTTCAGCAGCAGGCTTGCTGGTCGTTGCTGCACCTGCAAACACCACGCTCTCGCTGCTCTCTGGACTATCTGCCCCTGTCGAGGATGTTCTGGCAGCACCTGCAATGGCCTTGCCGGATCCACTTTCTCCTGGATCCTTGATGGTGGCTCCCGCCAGGGCCATGCTCACCTGGCTGGTGCCTGTGCTCTTGGTTGCCGCCAAGCTCGCAGCACCTCCTGCAGGGCCTGCTCCCACCCCTGCGACTGCCACTCCTCCGCCAGGGCTTGATGCTGTCCCTGCTACGGCCAGGCTCATGGTCATCCCTGCCGCCGATCCTTCGGCACTTTTCACGGCTGCAGTTGAGCCATGGGGGGCATGATGGATTTCCTCTCCCCCAACATAAGCCCAAGACGTGGCTCCAGACACGTCACGAAGCTTGTGAAGCCCAGCCTCATCCTGATCCCTTTCTCTGTGGAGCTCTGTGGTCTGCGCCAAGGGGAGGAGAAACAGGTAAGATAGAGATGACAGAAAGTGAGATCAGAACTGGCCGCTCCCCTCTCATCCTGGAGCTGAGCAACTCAAGGGCTTATACTTAGAATAACCTTTGAAATCACCGAGTCTAAGCTCCCAATGGATGCAAGATCCCATCTACTGCACCCCTGTCAAATGGCCACTCCATTTTGTTTGAACAATCCCAGAGCCAGGGAAAGCACTGATACAATTCTCCATGATATACACTTTAATTTTATACCCTTGTGCTTCTATCTCTGCAGGACAGATTCCTAGAAGTGGGGTTCCTGGGGCAAGGGATGCACACCTTCTACATTTTGGTGACTACACGGGTTGGGCTGATTTTAATCAGCATGTCGGAGTCACGGGGAGACAGAATGAAGGAAGGACTTCCTAACTGTGAATGATGTTCCACAACTGATGAGACTACCGGGGCTGGGGTAAGTGCTCAAGAAGAGACCGGACAATCAGGATGCTGTAGAAGGGATTACAGCCCTGGGGATGAGACCAGTGCAGCTGATATGATACCTAAGGTCTCTCTGAAATTCGGCCTTGTGGGACAATGTGGAGAAGCACTCGGAACCTCTCCAGTGTGGTGAATCCCATAGTGATGGCTCATTTGTCCCTGACCCTTTTCAACAATGGAAGGTATTTCCCAGGTGAGTCTCAGAGAACACCAAAGGCTATGAAGGATCAGCTTTGCCCTGCTCTCCCAAAGCACCCTGCCCCGTGTTCTTGAGTCTCTGTAGGTGCTTACCACTAGGATTTTGGTATCCTCTATAGTCACTGCATCTCCAGTTTGGACCGTCGGGGTACTGCTGCAACTCTCTACCGGTGGTCTCAGGAGATAGACAAGCTTTTCCCAATAGAAAAAGAGGTCTTCTCGTGCATCGGAAGAGGGGCACAGCTGCAGATAAAAAGTACGGCCGGTGGCAAGCTTCAGGCGCAAATGCTGTTTCTCACGGTCATGGATGGAGATCTTGACAAACTTCAAGGGAAGCAGCCTGGTGAGCTCTAGGGTCTTCGCGGGCTTGCGACCTCTCCCCTTGGTGATCCGGGCGTATCTGACATGCTCTTCACAGGCTTTCGTTGGTCGGGCCAGCAGCATGACGTCAGGTAGTGGGAGGAGGGGGCTGGTGGATGCGATGCCCACAGTCACCATCCGGACGCGGTTGTGTACGTCAATCACCTCTCCTTTCTTGCTGATCTGGATAAAGTCGCTCTCAAACATGGGTGCGTACCTGAAAATGTCATACTCTCCTCCCTTGTACAGTTGTCGTTGCAGGTCCCCCATGGAGGTACTGAACACGCCCACTGAACGGGAGCTGTTGGCCGTGTAATGAGGTAACAAACGCTCACTGCTCATGGCTCTCTTCGTTCAAGACAGCGCCACTAGCCACAAATCGAGTCTCGGAGAGAGAGGGAACGAAGGCAACTGGCCACCTCCCTGCAGGGCTCTGCCTAAGTCTCTTGGCCCGACCGCATTTATCCTGCACAGTCCTTTGTGACCCATCACCATCACACACCCCTTTGTTGAGCCTCCAAGCCCCCACCCCCTCGGGGCAGGCTCACCCGCCTCCCCCTAAACCAACCACCACGTCCACAGGGAACAGGCTGACCCTGCCAGGGTATAGGTGTGGGTAGGCTGGATAGTCTTTCTAAATCAAAATGTTGAGAAAACCATCCTGCTTTTGTAAATATCTGGGTGGTTTCCAGTCTTGTTGTTGTTACAAATCTCCCTGCAGGGATCATCTTCATGCTTCTGCTGAATGATGTCCTGGGGATAAAATCCCGGAAGTGTACTGTGTACTTGCTAAGGGCAGGCATCCTATTGGGATTGTTGTTCTCTGTGCTCCCCAGCGTATATAGCACAGTGCTGGCAGGAACTTAGAAAGAGCGCTACCTGTCAAGTCCCATTGGTACTGTCGTTTCCAGGGTATGGAGAATTTTCTCACCCATTTTCTCATTTCAAGGAGGCTGACTTTATTTATATTTATATTTTATATATATATTTTTTACAGTTTTAGAAACTGTTTTTATTGTGAAATATAACACACATTCAAACCATAAATATATAGCTTAATGAGTAATAAGAAAGTGAACACCCTTGTAGCTGCCACCCAGAGCAAGAAATAGAACCCTGCCAGCCTCTCTTCTGCATGCTCCCTCCCCACAAAGGTAACCCAACCTTGGCTTCTATTTTTTTTTCTTTTCCTTCTTCTTTTTTATTGAAGTATAGTTGATTTACAATGTTGTGTTAATTTCTGTTGTGTTAATTTCTGCTGTTAATTTCTGATTCAGTTTTATGTATATATATATTCTTTTTCATATTCTTTTCCATTATGGTTTATCACAGGATATTGAATATGGTCCCCTGTGTTATATGGTAGGACTTTGTGGTTTATCCATCCTATATATAATAATTTGCATCTGCTAACCCCAAACTCCCAATCCATCCTTCCCCTACCACCCCCTTGGCAACCACAAGTCTGTTCTCTATGTCTGTGAGTCTCTTTCTGTTTCGTAGATAAGTTCATTTGTGTCATATTTTAGATTCCACAAATGTGATATCACACGGTATTTGTCTTTCTCTTTCTGATGTACTTCACTTAGTATGATAATCTCTAGGTCCATCCATGTTGCTGCAAATGGCATTATTCCATTCTTTTTATGGCTGAGTAGTATTCCATTTTATATATGTACCACATCTTCTATCCATATCCATTCATCTGTTGATGGACATTTAGGTTGTTTCCATGTCTTAGCTATTGTGAATAGTGCTGCTATGACATAGGGGTGCATGTATCTTTTTGAATTATAGTTTTGCTCAGATGTATGCCCAGGAGTGGGATTGCTGGATCGTATGGTAATTCTATTTTGAGTTTTTTGAGGAACCTCCACACTGTTTTCCACAGTGGCTGTACCAATTTAATTTCCAACAGTGTAGGAGGGTTCCCTTTTCTCCATACCCTCTCCAGCATTTGTTATTTGTAAACTTTTTAATGATGGCCATTCTGACTGGTGTGAGGTGGTACCTCATTGTAGTTTTGATTTATATTTCTCTAATAATTAGCGATGTTGAGCATCTTTTCACGTGCCTATTGGCCATCTGTATGTCTTCTTTGGAGTAATGTCTATTTAGTTCTTATGTCCATCTTTTGATTGGGTTGTTTTCTATTGTTGAGTTGTATGAGCCATTTGTATATTTTGGAAATTAAGCTCTTGTCAGTTGTATCATTTGAAAATATGTTCTCCTATTCCACAGGTTGTCTTTTTGTTTTGTTTATGGTTTTCTTTGCCATGCAAAAGCTTATAAGTTTGATCAGGTCCCATTTGTTTATTTTTGCTTTTATTTCTATTGCCTTGGGAGACTGACCTAAGAAAACATTGGTATGATTTATGTCAGAGAATGTTTTGCCTATGTTCTCTTCTAGGAGTTTTATGGTGTCATGTCTTATATTTAAGTCTTTCAGCCATTTTGAGTTCATTTTTGTGTATGGTGAGAGGGTGTGTTCTAACTTCATTGATTTACATGCAGCTGTCCAACTTTCCCAACACCACCTGCTGAAGAGACTGTCTTTTTCCCATTGTATATTCTTGTAAAGGAGGCTAGTTTTTAAAACCATAATTTTATGGTGAGGAACTGAGGCTCAGGATTATCTTGCTCAGGGGCAGAACGTAGAGCTGGATGGATTCTATCCCCAGTCTTGCACTTCAGGTCAGGCTTTTTCTCTGTCTCAAGCTGCATGGCTCACCATCGTACTCTCATTCTGCACCAAATACAGAATCATTCATGGTTAGCAATATACGTGGGGACCCCAGGAAATCACTAAAGTCTTGAATCACCATAGGATTTCCCATATTGGTCTGCCTGCTTCTTCACTCTTGATGTCTACCTGATAAACCATTGATGTTCTGTTTCTTTGAAAAGCTCTTCAGAGAAATTATGGCAAAGATGCCTTTCTGGAGTTTTTGTACTTTGCACAAGGTGATGAATCCAAATTCCCCCTCCCCCAGTTAGAAGACTACTTTTGAGGTAAAAATACATCCCCCAAACTCAATGATTACTATGTGAAGGTATTGAAATAAACTTTACCCCCCAAATGTTCTTTTTTATATCCCTAGTGCCTACTGCAGTACCTGGCAAATTGCAGCTTTTCAGTAAATATGAACTTGCTTATGCCCGCTGAGATTCATTCTTCCATTTGTTTAGTCAACAAAATTTATTGAGCAGGCACTATTTTCAGGACCAGCTAGAAAACGGAAAATGCAGAGATAAAGGTCCCTACTTCTGAAGAGCTAAAATTTTTTTTCTGAAGATGTTAAATGATTTCTCCAAAAAAAGAACAAAGTGGCTTATATTCCATCGTAAGGAGATAATCACTAAAAGTTAACACTATTGGGTTTTAAAACAAGAAGTTTTTATATTCTCAATCATCTCTTCTTCTCGTAAGTCCATTTCTGATGAATGATTAATGAGAGAAATCATAATTATATTATAAAGAACTTACTGTAAGTCAGGCATAGTGCTAAACACTTTACATTCTTTTAAAAATGTAATTCCCAAACAGCGCTATAAAACGTAGGTACAACTATTATTCCTATTTTATAGGGGAGAAAATCAAGGCTCAGGGAAGTTAGGCAACTTTATCAAGGTCAAAAGGTACCAAAAGCATATATAAGTCCCCAAATATGGCAATGGTTAAACTATACTACACTGGGTCACACAAGTAGAACACAAATATATAAGTACTATGCAGCATAAATTCATCAATTCTTTTAATTAATATGATTAGGCACCTACTTTGTGCCAGGCCCTGTTCTAGGTGCTAGGAATGCAGCAGTGGACAAAATAAATATCCTCGCTTTCATGGACCTTATATGTAGATAATAAATGAGTAAAATATATGGTATGTCCGATGCTGTGGAGAAAGATAAAGTAGGCAAATGGGATGGGAGTGTGTGCATGGGAGAAGGAGCTGTAGGTGGTGGTCAAGGAAGGCTTAGTGAGAAGCGACTTTTAAGCAAAAACCTCAAGGAGGTCAGGGAGGAAGCCATGTGGATGTCTGGCGAGTAGCCTCTTGTCAGAGGGAATAGCAAGGGCCAAGATCCTGAGGTGGGAGTGTGCCTGGTATGTTAGAGGAACACCAAGGGGGCCACAGTGACAAGAGTGGAGTGAGGGAGAGAGGTTGGAGATGAGGCCAAGAAACAACTGTGGTGACGGTAGGGAAGCAGATCATGTGTGAAGGACCTTGCAGGACATTGTGAGGTGTTTAGCTCTGCTCTAAATGGGAGATGATCTGACCTACATATATGGAGAATCATTCTGGCCACCATGTTGCAAAGAGATCACAGAGGTGTAATAGGGACGGAAACAGAGACTGGGTAGCTCCTGCAAGAGATGAAGATGTGTGTGGAAGCAGTGGAAGTAGTGAAAAGTGATCAGCCACCAGACATGTTTTATGTATACTGATGTTGAACAATTTTCAGTAAATATCAGTAAGTAAAAAAAGCAAGTTGCAAAGAGCATATATGGCATGCCATATATTTTTTAATAAAAAATTTAAAAATGTGTGTTTGTGTGTGTGTGTGTTTGTGTGTGTGTGTGTAAGTGAAAAGATGCACAGGAAACCAGTACCAGGAGCAAACTTACTGGCCAAAGGAAATGGTGGGATGGAGACTTAGCTTCCCAGGGCATTCTCTTTTATACATTTCAGATTTTATTCTATTGCATATACTACTTGCACAAAAGTAAATAATACTTCCAAATACAAAATATCATTCAAAATTCATTTTCTGACTTTTCTTAAAGACCTTCTGAAAATTTATTCTCTCTTTCCAAAGTTTAAAAGTCTGACGCATCCCCTATCAAAAAAATGGAGATCAATAAGTCAAGGCATATTTATTGATTGCCAGCTATGTGCCCACAGTTGAGCTAAGAGCATTCAGGTTGTCAAATATAAGTTCCAAAAACTTTAAAACATGACTCTCACACAAATATACAATGAAAACAGTCAGAGATTTCATTAACTCATCAATGAGGGAATCAGCATGATGGTAAAGCTGGTTCAAAGGAGAATTACAGGTATAGGCATTGGCATTGGAGAAAGAATATTGGACTAACACTGCCAGGTTAGATACAAAACTGGTTAAATGTCTACAGGGCAATAAAATCATAAGCTATGGGGCTATCTTTTTTACTAAACAGAAATCATTTGCATCTCTTCTGAATGAAAATCTATAAGTTATTAGAGAACTTCACAGAGTCTGAGACTTTAATCAATAACAGATAGTCTTCTTGGGGTGCTGAAAATGTTCCAAAGTTACATTGTGATAGTTTCACAACTGTGAATATATGAAAAAGCACTGAACTGTACACTTCCAATGGATGAATCTTTTGATATGTAAAATGTATCTCAATAAAGCTATTAAAAATAATAGACAGCAATACTTCAGTCTTGATTTATTAATCCAATTCCATTGTCTTACTTCCTTCTCTTAGATAATCACATAATCCTCGGGCAGGTATTTAAATAATGCTTTAATATGACATTGAAAGTACATGTTGGACTTCCCTGGTGGCACAATGGTTAAGAATCTGCCTGCCAATGCAGGGGACACAGGTTTGAGCCCTGGTCCGGGAAGATCCCACATGCCGCAGAGCAACTAAGCCCGTGTGCCACAACTACTGAGCCTGTGCTCTAGAGCCCGCGAGCTGTAACTACTGAGCCCGCGTGCCACAACTACTGAAGCCCACGTGCCTAGACCCCATGCTCCGCAGCAAGAGAAGCCACCGCAATGAGAAGCCCGCGCACTGCTACGAAGAGTAGCCCCAGCTCGCTGCAACTAGAGAAAGCCCGCGCACAGCAACGAAGACTCAACACAGCCAAAAATAAATAAATAAGTTTATAAAAAAAAAAAAAAAGAAAGTACATGTTACCTGCTTTGTAATTTTTCTATTTACAAGTTTTTGGTAATTCTTCTTAACAAGGACTGTAGTGAAGCCTGTATAAACCACCACCCTAATTTCGGAAAATTTACAATTCAGGAGAACACACTGAAGAGACAGAGAACAATACAGGAGGACAATTAAATACATGATAGAGTAATAGTGAATGAGTTGAATGAATGGACCTGATAACACTTATCTCAATATTTAAAACCAACAATGTTTTGTGAGAAGAGAAACTGCCAGAACCACAATTCTAAGGAGAGTTTCCTGTACATTTTTAATTGGCCTAAGATTAAAGAGATGTGAAGCATGAAAACACAAAATACTGTGTATGATGTACTGAGTATAGGTAGACATGCAAGATTATAGATGGCTGAAGTCCACCTGTTTATCATGGGAAGAGGTTTCAAGTCAATAACTTTTGTTCCCCACCTATCACTTTGTAAAGCAAGGCAAGCAGACAGCTATATATAGCCTTTTCAAAGAGCATGCCACCCGAGAGGGCCTAGTGAGCTAGGCAGGATGTGAGGGTGGGGAGATTTCCATACTGTACACAGCATATATCTGCTGGGTAAATCCCCTGGCCTAAAATACAATCCACAGTCCTTATACGTCAACACTGTTAAACCGAGGTGGCGTGGGATGAGCTATGGTGAGCCTTGGGCACCTAGGACTTCAGGAAGCCAACCTGATTTCTGCCTTACCTTCTGGTTGTCAGAAAAAGACCACAGTCACCTAGACTCTTTCCCTAAGGGCCATTATGCAAATCAGTTTGCCTCTGCCTTAGGTTTCAAAAGAAAATGAGCTGGTATAGATGAAAGAAGCCACACAGGAGATCTAAAGAATTTTATTTCTCAACATTATGGTCCAACAAGTGTCACCTCTCTTCCCCACCTACTCGCTTTCTGCTCCCTTCTTGTTTCTGTCCTCAGACATGTTTAGCCCCACTCAGAGCCAAAATTCTGCGCTCTTTTTCACAGTCTTATGACAATTTCCCTCTCTTGGCTTCCAATTTTGCTACGTTTATAAGCCATGAGACATCCCATCTCGGTCTAAATATTTATTTCTTTGATGTTATATTGAAGAAGCTTACAATTAAATACACATACAAATAATAAAATAGTTAACATTTAAGATAAAAATAAAGATTAGAAACTGTAGAGGTGGGAGATGGTAAATGATCCAGGAGCTGGGATAAGATGATTATTGCAATTATATTGCAATGAATAAATATTAAACTTAACTCTGAAAAAATATTGGAAGAAAGTAAAATAAATGTTAACATTGATTATCTCTGAGGGGTGAGACTAAAAGTGATTATTATTTTTGTCTGTTTGATGGTTGGCTCTTTCCAGCAAGAATATATTTCACTTCTGTAACCAGAAATACATACACATGTATGTATGTGTGTATATATATATATACATATATATATATATATATTTCAAAAATTAGGTCTAAGCTCTAAGGTCTAACTGGCCACCTCAGTTATCACTATCTTCTACTAATCAAACCAATTATTTCTGACAAAGGACATACTTTTATTTTAAATTGGAAAGTAAAAAATTCCCCCACAATATGGTCTTTTTTAATTACATAAATTAAAAAGCAAAACATCTCTCTACCTTTCCAATTCCTTGCTGGAAGTTTGATATAGAAACTTTCTGACATTGCCCTGCACATATACATACATATTAATACAAACACAAAATACTTTGATGTAAAAATGGGATTATGCCATACATATTTGTCTGCACCTTTTCTATCTTAACAATAGATCTTGTACTTTTTTAGAGTGATACATTATAGAAATTCTTCATGCATTTTCGTTATCTCAGTGTTCCACTGAATGGATGCACCATGGATTAATCAGTTTCTCACTGATGCACATATAGGTTGTTTCCATTACAAACACTGCAATGAACATTTAGTACAAATACCTCTATGTGCTCATGTGTTTTTTTTTTTTTTCTCTAGGATTAATAGTTCTAGAAGGAATAAGGTTTTTTTTTAAATTTTTCAGAAGATAGAAGCTATATAATTACCAGAATATTCTGGGTATCACTCTTAAACAGATCCATATAAACCTGATCAAGTTTGGATGAGAACCACAAGGATAATGAAAGCCTTGGAAGCCACATCCTAAGGGTGCAGTTGAAGGATCTCTTCGTCCTGGACACAGGAGGGCTCTGGAGTTATTTAAGAAGCATCTCCACTTATCTAAATGGCTATTCCCTGGACCAGAGAAGAGGATTGGACTTGCAGGGCCTCAAATGCTAGAACAATGAAGATGGGCTTCAGGGCAGAGTAAAGGTGAGATGATTTATTGATGAGCTGACATCCATTCCACTTTCTCTAGTGGCAACACTCTTGGTGTTCCTTTAGAGGAAAACCTCTCTCTACTCTCAGCCCATGTGGCTGGATAGGGCCGACTGTATCCCATCCCCAAATCCAGGAAAGGGTGCAGACCTAGAAATAGACAACAGAATATTCTATCGCCTTGGCTGTAATGACTGAGCTACCTATTAGCAACTCACCCAAGCCAGGGCAATGATTCACAGTTCTGAGACTTTTGCTGGAACTATTAGGAAAAAGAATCCAGTTCCACTGGCAAAATGTCAGCCTTTTGCTGCCACAGAGGAAAGCCTTCCTAAGCGTGAAGCTGACACAAAACTAAGAAATGAAAATCAAAATTTCTGATGTCATTGATTAAGTAGCTGGATCCAGTAGTGCCAGGCTGAATTGGTTTTTTCTTTGTTAGAGGATGTTAAACAAACTTTTCCAACTCAGTTTCAGTTGAGGCCTCAAAGACCTAAAATAATACAATTAAAGGAATCAAGTGACTTTCTATCCTAAAGTAGAATACCTTGTCATCCGTGCTTGACACAATAGGAAGCAAAACAAGTTCTGCCAGTAATAGTCTTTGCCCACCTCCAGCTTTTAAAAAACGAAAGCTTGAAAAACCAAGAGAGTGTTTTTGGTGCACTGTGCATTTCCTCTCACAACCCACTCAGGGGGAAAGGGGGCAGGTGTTTGCATCCACCAGAAGCCAAGTGACAGGAACTTTAAAGGACTACTCACCAGCTTGACCTAAGTCTCATAGGGTTTATGAGGACTGTTGTCCTCATAAATCCCATTTGGAGAAAGGCAAAGGTTAAATCTTGTGGAAGAGCTCCTTGTTTGGTGTCAGAGGGAGAAGAGGCTGCACTTGGGGCAAATGGTACGTACATCCATCAATGGATACCTGAGTCTTCTCTAGAGCCATGGGAGGGAATAAGTGGCATGCAGTTCATTTTCAAGGGACATTTACCCAAGAGGATAACAAAGATGGGCAAAGGGATCCCAACAGAGTTGCAGGGGAGGCATGCTGGAGGAGGACCAGCAGAAGCCCAAGAGCTGAAGGTTGGGCTCACTGGGAGTCAGACTGGCATCTCCAATATCAAGAGAACTGCTGTCAGAGCCCTCTGAAAATAATGGCAACAACACACATGACAAAACTTTCCCACGAAAGAAACAGCAACAATTGTGTATCCACCACATTCAGAGGGCATCAACCCAAGATTACAACTGTGACCTCATTGAATTCAGTGCCTGTTTCCCTTCTTGCCCCAAGCCTGAGCCTGAAGGAGTGGGTCAGAAGCAAGGCTAGTGTATGGGGAAGGAGGAGGAGTTAGGATATAGTAGAAAAGGCAACATGCTTCAAAGCCTGTACCAGACCTCTGCTTAGGTTGAGGAAAAGCATTAAATTGAATATGTGTTTGGAGTTTTTGTTATTAGACTGAATTGGACAGGCTTTTTTCTTAACTTTTATTATGAAAAATTTCAAACATATAGCAATGTAAGGAGAATAAAGAACCACCAACCCATCCATCACCCAGCTTCAATTGTCAACTCAGCCAAACATTTGTCATCTCTTGCCCTGCCTATTTCTCCCCCTCCACTGGATTATAACAAAGCAAATCTCATATATTTTGTTATTTTATCAATAATTATTTCTGTATGTTTCTGTGCACAATAAAGACTCTTTTACAATAACAACAGTGCCATTATCATGCCTTAAAAATTAAAAGTAATTTAGTCATCAAATACGCAGTGTTCTGATTTCCCAACTGTCTCATAATGTCTTTATATAATTGATTTGTTTGAATTTAAATCCAAACAAAATCAGCACATGCTTGATATGGCTCTTAAAGTCTCTTTTAATCTTATAGGTTCTCCCTCTGACTTACTTGTTACAGACATGGGGTCAGTTGTCTTTAGCGATTTGGGTACAGACCCAAGGTGTCCATGGTGGATTGGTTCCAGGACCCCACAAATACAAAATGCTCTAGTCCCTTATAGAAAACGGCACATAAAATCATAATAAGGCCACAGACACCCCAAAACACACCACCAGACGTGGACCTGCCCACCAGAAAGACAAGATCCAGCCTCATCCACCAGAACACAGGCACTAGTCCCCTCCACCAGGAAGCCTACACAACCCACTGAACCAACCTTAGCCACTGGGGACAGACACCAAAAACAACGGGAACTACAAACCTGCAGCCTGTGAGAAGGAGACCCCAAACACAGTAAGTTAAGCAAAATAAGAAGACAAAAAAACACACAGCAGATGAAGGAGCAAGGTAAAAATCCACCAGACCTAATAAATGAAGAGGAAATAGGCAGTCTACCTGAAAAAGAATTCAGAATAATGATAGTAAAGATAATCCAAAATCTTGGAAATAGAATAGAAAACGGCATAGTATTTGTATATAACCTACACATATCCTCCTGTAAACTTTAAATCATCTCTAGATTTCTTATAATACCTAATACAATATAAAAGCTATATAAATAGTTGTAAATATACTGTAAATGCTATGTAAATAGTTTCTGGTGCACAGTAAATTCAAATTTTGTTTTTTGGAACTTTCTGGAATTTTTTTGTTTTTGACCCACAGTTGGTTGAATACACAGATGTAGAACACGCAGATACAGAGGGTCCACTGTATTCTGAACTTATCTCCATGCATCTCCATGCTGTCATTTGTCATGTTCCTTTATCTCTTGTATTTCCTGCAAACTTGAATTTAGATCTAGAGGTTGGATGAGATTGTTTGATTTTTTTTCTTTTTTTTCTTTTGGCAAGCCTTCTGTGTACTTCCTATTGCATCACTTCAGGAAATACATAATGTCTGATTGTCTCTCTTTTCCTGCTGTTAAGATTGATCAATGTGTTACAATGTTATCAGTCTAATAAATAAATTATAGATTTTCCTATTGGCTCTTCACATAATGATTTTACCAGCCATTGATGAGCATTGTCTAGATCCATTATGCATTATTAGGATTGCAAAATGGTGATATTCTATCACTCCTTAATTTATTCATTGGAATTCTTCTGTAAAGAAGGACTCTCCTTCATTAAATATTTGATTACTAAACTGAGATATGGCTCTTCAGGAAAAATAGGAAATATATTTTATTCTTTCCCTTTGTTTTGCAGTTTACAGAATAATAAATTGGTTTTTCAGCATCCTCCAAAAGTGATCAATAGGGGTTTTTTTGTTTTTCTTTAGAATTTTTTTTTCAATGTTTTATTGATTATTTTTGGCTGCACTGGGTCTTCGTTGCTGCGCATGGGCTTTCTCTAGTTGCAGTGAGTGGGGGCTACTTTTCGTTGTGGTGCGCAGGCTTCTCATTGCGGTGGCTTCTCTTGTTGCGGAGCACAGGCTCTAGGTGCGCGGGCTCAGTAGTTGCGGCATGCGGGCCCTAGAGCACATGGGCTTCAGTAGTTGCGGCGTGTGGGCTCTAGGGTGCACGGGCTTCAAGAGCTGTGGCACGCAGGCTCAGTAGCTGTGGCTCGCGGGCTTAGTTGCTCCGCGGCATGTGGTATCTTCCTGGACCAGGGATCGAATCTGTGTCCCCTGCATTGGCAGGCGGATTCTTAACGACTGTGCCACCAGGGAATTCCCAATAGGACTTTAAAACAAAACAAAGGGCTTATTTTTACACATGTTTTCCTAAGAGTGATGGGGAAAATATTGGGTCTCTTAAGGTTATGTTTAGGTGAGGACAAAAACCAATCCCGGCGAGTGGGTTTGAAGGTGCTATGAGAGAGAGAGAATAAAATTACTTATAATTACACTCGATGGAGACTTGGCAAAGGAAAGGCTCCTATTACAACAGCTACTGATGACATTTTGCTTTCCCACATGAGAATACTTTGTGAAGTCTGTAAATCTTTCAACCTGAACAAACCAGGTATAAATCTACCCTTCTCAAAGGACTTTACAGTCTAGTTTGAAAATGCACTGTATTAGTTAAAATTAGGTTTACTGTTTGTGACAGAACCTCAAAATAACAGGGGCTTAGAAAATAAAATTTTATTTCTTTTTACATTAAAGAAAAAGTGCTCCCAGGCTGCAAGGAGGACCCAAGGTCATCAGGACCCCAGAATCTTTCTATTTTATGCTCCATTGACCTCAACATGCAATTTCTACTTCAAGGTATAAGATAGCTGCTCTAGCTCCAACCTTCACATTCACATTCTAGTTAGCAGGAAGGAGGAAAAAGAGAATGAAAAGGGTATGATGATTGCCATTAAGGACATTTCCTTGAAGTTGTGCTCATAACTTCTGCCCTGTTCAATTAGCTAGAATACAGTTAACATGACTGAAAAATGTAATCTTTATTCTGGCTGGCCAGATGCCCAGATAACTCCTTCAGGGAGTCAGTTACCTGGGAAGAAGGGGAGAATAGATACTTGGAGAAAATAGCAATCCCTGTCTCAAGTCCATATTCAGGAGAGAAAAGAAATACTACCTCTTTTGGGCATGTATTTCCACACATATATCTTACAATCTCAGAATGGAGGTGGGGAAATCATTTAAAGTATTCCCTCCCCAACAATCTTGAGTGTCTTGATTATGCTGGGGCATCCAATATATGAGACAAAATTAAGCTGTAGTCTGGTAATTCACATGAAAAAAAATAAATTCTAGATCATTGCACTCCTATACAGCAATAATGATTGTTCTGTTTCATTATTTATCCCTGTCTGGCATATGCCATCTCTCCTCACACTGAGATTTCTTGGTTATTTACTTCATGCTAGAAGTAGGACTCATGATACTTTATACCTTAATTCTAAGGCCAGATACATGACTAGCATCCACCACTCACAGAGCTTATGGGATTGTCTTCAAAAGGCCCCTCACAGAGACCAAGGATCAGCGAGGGTAAGTAGCTCACTCAAAGAAACAGCTTAGTAAGTGACAGAGCTGGGATTCCAACGTAATTTTGTCTGTCTTCAGAGCTCATGTATACTTTGTTTATTATGCCATTCTGAAGGATTTACTTATTTTCTGCTCTTCCACTACGTTTTGCGATGGAAAAGCAATCATTTCTCTGTAGCACAGACAAACTACTATGGGCTTTTATTTAAATTTAACAAAATTGTAAACTTTAATATATTTCTCTTAAGTGTTTTATGCCCATTGTCTCTTATAATTGTCCAACCCAGTTTGGTGATTACTCATTCAACACATTTTTCTAAACATCCTTTTAATGTGCCAGGCACCGTGATGGTTGCTGAGTATGTAATGGTGAGCAAAACCACACATAGTCCTCCTTACTATTAGGGAGCTTCCAGACTAGTGGGAGAGATAAACATTAATCCAAAAATCACCGTCCAAAAAGTACAATGACAACTGTCATAAGGGGTATGTCATAAGGTGCCCTCTACATATATAATTGGCGGATTTGACTTAGTAAAGCCAGGAAGGCTTCCCTGAGGAAGTGACATGGCTGAGACTAGCAGTATAATTTAGAGTTAAAGCAGGCAAAGCAGGGGAGAGAAGATGTTTTCAGGCAAAGGGAGCAGATGTTCAAAGCAGCATGAGAAGCACACATGAGGGCTAAAGCGAAAATGTGTGAGCAGAGAGGTATGAGGTGAGACTGGCAAGGAAGCCGGAGACTAGCCCCACATGTAGGGGCACCATTATTCTCCTTCACAGGTAAAAAAGCTGAGGCTCAGAGCTCTTGAGTAATTTGCCTATAGTCTCACAGTTAGTTAGCTGGTGGAGCCAGAAGCCAACCTGTGGTAGGTAAAGATGTCCTTGTCCTAATCCCTAGAACCTGTGCATGTGTTAGCTTACATGACAAAGGGGAATTAGGGTAGAATATGGAATTAAGGTTGCTAATAAACAGATCTTAAAATAGGGAGATTATTTTAGATTATCCAGGCAAGCCCAGTGTAATCTTAAGGAATCTTAAATATGGAAGAGGGAGGCAGAAGTAGAGGTTACAGTTGTATGAGATGAGAGAATTTGACCTGCTGTTGTAGGCTTTGAAGATGGAGGAAGAGGGCTGAGAGTCAAGGCATGCGGGTGGTCCTAGAAGCTGAAAAGGGCAAGGAAACAGATTCTACACTAGAGATCCTCCAGAAAGGATCACAACCCTGCTGACATCTTGATTTTAGCCCAGTGAGACCCATTTTGCATTTCTGAACTACAGAACTGTAAGATAATAAATTCGTGAGGCACTAAACTTGTGATAATTTGTTACAGCAGCCAACAGAAAACTAACACACAAACTATTGTCCATCGACCCCAAAGTCCACGTTCCTACCCCTTGTGCTGCATGCCTTAACTGTTAGACGGGCTAAAGCAGGAACTATGAAGATTCAACTCTAATCCGTCATATCATTTTGAGTCTGAGGTTCGTCAAATATCATTTCTAAACCATACAGCAAAGGGTATGTATAATTTTTACTTATGCTTCATAGTTTTCTGAATTTTGAAAGGATGTGGTTATGGGCTTTGACCTCAGAAGAGAAGCTCTGCAATGTTGACTGAATGTTGGTAGAGAGATAACATTGGAGGCAAGTTGCCTTTGAACAACTCTCTGAAGATCAACTGCCTCTCCAGCTCATTCCTTGCCCTGAAGCTGTTTCCTCTGGTTGTGCTGAGGGGTGATGCCCAAGGCGCATCACTTTTCAAGGACTGGATCATGAACAACTTCATCCTCCTGGAAGAACAGCTTATCAAGAAATCCCAACAAAAGAGAAGAACTTCTCCTTCGAACTTTAAAGTTCGATTCTTTGTTTTAACCAAAACCAGCCTGGCATACTTTGAGGACCGTCATGGGGTATGTGAGCACTTTGTTTTGTCCTTTCTAAAAGAGTATTTTATAGTTAGACTGGGCTGACTCATGAAGATATACATAGACTAAAATAAGAACACAGAAAACACAGATGTACTTGTTATAACAACCTAAAAAGTACAGTAAGAGTAATTGGAAGAGAGCATGGAGAAAAGTCAAGAGATGGGTTAACTGTATTAGGTGATTTCAGTTCTAAAAACTGTAAAAGAGTAAGTTTATTATTCATTAGCTTATCTTTCCCCTGCAAGGTTAAGTTTGACTTTTAAATTATAATATTTTATGTGAAATGGAATGGTTAAGTGATGGGTCCCGTGTCAACATTTTTATGGATTCAGTTTTAATTGTCTCAATGGTCATCACTCACCTGACATGGGGAATAATGGTCCTTGGGCATTTAATTGTCTAGAATTTGCAAAGCCCAGTGGTAAACCTCTTCATCCCTTGGAGAACTTCCCAGGAGACTATCACGCACAAAATGTTATGCGGTACAGAACAGCAGTTCTTATCTAGAAGATTACAGCTGCTTAGCTAAGTCAGTATTTATATATCTGAAGATAGTCTTATATTCCATAACATCAATAATAATAAGTGCAACACGAATAATCATAACAATGTAGTTTGGTACAAAAAGCACTGGAAGAGGGGTCAGGAGACCAAACTCCACTTCTCTCTAGGTGAGTTAGCCTGGGCAAATGTCTCTACCTTCTGCATCAGGTTCTTTCTTTATAAAATGAAAGGACTGGAAATACCACCTACAACATTCCTTTCTTCTTTCCTTTGTTTCTATGAAGTAGCACTTGTATAGCCCTTCTCAGCAATTTTTCGAAGCATGTTTGCCTGCTTACTATATCATTATATTATTTTTCCATCATCAAGGAGGTAGGGAAGATAACGTTGGTGCTTGATGGTCACTTACAGACAAAGGCACTCTGATTCTTGGCTGGGATCTGACTTAGTAGGTGTAGGCATGAGTTTGGGGTCTTTTGAGAGCCAGGCTTTGAAGTGTTCAATGAGATGGAGACTTGAAAGAGGCCAGGCCGGGTATGGAGCCTATGGATTCCTAGACTTCTAAGTTGCAGGTGAAATAATACTGCCTCTTTTTTAGAGGTGAAAAGACATGCTCATCTTAAGCAGATGCTTACTGATAATAATCAGCCAATCAATTGGGAATAATATGGAATTACTTATGCGCAAGGCCCCTGTGGTAGATATTTAATAAATATTTGTTGACTAAATTAATGGAGGGCCAATAGCCAAGTTTTCAACTTGGAGAATTCATCATTTAGAGCTGATTAATCACATGGCATCAGTCAATTTTTTTTCTATCGTGAATGGGACATTAGAAGTTCTGGTTTCATATTTGAAGAGTAGTCATTTATGTTTAAATATTTTTTTCAAAGCCCATTTTACAGTTTTCACTAATTTTTTTTTTCCTGACTCAACACTTGACATAGCATCATCTCATGTACTTAGTACTGATCATTTCTGAGCGTAACTGCTTTTTTTGAACTGTTTGGTTGTGACTTCTGTACAATATTATTTGCAGATAGTCATACAACCAAATGGTCTTGATTCAGAATTTTGTTGGTTATAATCTGCATGTAGACAACGTTGTAAAATAACTCAGCTTCTTCATTCAAGCATTATGAAAATTCTAGGACAATTAATTCATTCTGGGGAGCCCTGAGCTATAGTGTCTAACATTTCCATGCGGGATACAGCAGATATATAATGCACAAACATCAAATTTCTTATTTTCTAATGTCTATGCTTTATATTCATAAATAACATTTAAAAAAGCATTTCTTTAAATATTACAGAAATTTATTGATTAGAAAATTTTCCAAGGTCACTGAGAAAGGCAAGATATGTCAGGTATTATTGTTTATGCTCTATGTACATTCCATTGCTTAGGGCTATCGATTTGCACACAAGAGTACATTGTTCATTGCCTATAAATAAGAATAACACTTGTGGGAAGAAAGCTTTTTTAAATTTATTTTTTAATTAAAGCCTCAGTCTTGCCATCTGTAAAATGGGTGTGATAATAGTATTCACTTCATGGAAAAATGGTGAATATTTAGAGAGAATATATTTAGATTGACCTATTAGAAATTACCATTTGGTAGATCAAAAAAAATCAAATATTGGCAATTTCATATACGTAGTTCAACTTAATATATAAAGCACTTAACATAAGTCCTGTCACCTAGTAAGCACCTAGTAAAAATTAGCTATTATTTGTATCATCATTATATCTGTGAAGGAGCTGGCAGGGTGGCATAACATAATCATTTTCAAATGAAGGGAAACATTCAAGGATTCTTCAAAGTCTGGCTAACATCAGGGTCCTGGATTCCCTCTATTCTGTGACTAAATATAACTGTGTGGGTAGAGACATACATGCATCATGAGATGCGTGATGTTGGGCCAACATTTCCCCTCTCAGGGTCTCAGCTTCTTTTTCTCTTTTCTCATTTGTAAAATTATGTTCATTGCAGCTCTAAAATTCTGTGGATTTATGACATCATATAAAAATAATCCTTTACAAATTCAGGAACAAATAGTTCTGCAAAATAAGTCTGGTTTTTTCTAATTTCAAATTTCCATGCCCATTGTCATTATAATACATATTGACTGAGCCTTTTATTTTAACATGGATTTAGATCTGATGTCAGATGCCTGTTCAAAGTACTGAGATGTGCAAGTGTTTTCCATGGGGCCTGGGAAGCTCCTTTGTCATGCTGGAGCAGTGGGCCAGAAAGAAGCATGGAGTTGTCAGGTGGTGACTGGCCACCAGGCATGATTTCAGACACTGCCCTGTGCCTGCCAATTTCTCAGCAAAGTGATCCCTGTTGCCAGACATTCTTTAACAAAGGACAAGGAAAGATGAGGGCCCAGTGGTATGCTGGTAAATGTCTAACAATCACTGGAGTGGTAATGGCAGTAGAGAATATGGGAGAGCCTTTGTTTGTGGTGTTTGCCAATTTCTGTAGAGTAAATACTCCCATCATGACCAATGTCAAACTACCAATGTAAAGTCTACTGGCTCACAGAACTCCTGAAAATTTAGCAATCAGCTCTTATGTGGGCCAACATAAGCAGGCTCCAGCACACCACTGGCAGGGGCAGGCTTAAATAAAAATAAACTCTGGAGAGGTAGTCACCTACTGAACAACGTGCTTAGCTGTACAGGACTGATATCAGATCCTTTCTCTCTGATATCAGAGAGAAATGGGGGGGTGGGGGCCTCAGGCACTTTGAGTAAGCATGAGATGGGAGGGGCAGTACAGATGGGAGACAAGTGTCACAGAATGGTGAGGCCAGAATAGTCTGCTACAGCTGGATTCAAATGCTGCTTCTATCACTTTCTAGATGTGGGATCTCAGGCAAGACATTTAACCTCTTTAAGCCTCTGTTTCCTATTTGTAAAGTAAGGACCCCAGCACTACTCAATGCTGAGTATTTCATGAGAAAAGTATGCTATAAGCTTGGTACTAATAGGACCATCTTAATCTTCTGAAAGGCCCTCAGGAGAAATGGAAAGGTTTCCCTATTTTAATGACTCTTTGCACCTTAGGAAACAAGTTTTCCATGGTCACCATAGCATGGGAGCCATTACCACTTACACAGGACAGGAAAAACAGTCGAGATCACCATTCTAGTCATTGTCTGGATAGGGCCACCACTCCTCATGGACACTTCCCTTTAGCCAAAGTCTGATCTAGCAGCAGAAACATCTCTTATAATATGCATCCTTCCGCAGGTGGGGAGAGGGTCCCCTTTCCTTGCTTTTGGCAACATTATTGCATAGTGGTCAGAAACACAGCTTCTGGTGTCAGACAGATTTGGGTCAAAGAGCAGCTCTACCACTTAAGAGCTGTGTGGCTTTGCAAAGGTTGCTGAAGGCTGTGTGACCCTCTATAAAGCTACTTACATGTTTTAAAATGATCAAACATTCCTTCTTGATTTTTTTTTTAATGAAATGAATGTCACCATTATTCTAATAATTATAGTAACTAATATTTACTGAGTACTTACTATGTGTCAGTCACTGTGCTAAATGAATTATTTCATCTAATCCTTACACCTACCCTGTAAGTTAGGAACTATCATTACCCCAATTTACAGAGCATGTAACTGAGGCAAAGAGAATTTAAATAACTCCCTTATGTCTCCAGAGCCAACACAGCCTCCCTGTTGAACAGTTCTTATTACTATTAACAGTTGCTGCTCATAGGCAATTGGTGATTCCACTGGGTTATTACAAAGTACGTAATGCCTTCTGGCTCTAGAGCCCTCCATGTAAAGGGCAGTCCTGAAAATCAGCAACCATGCCACATAGGTCTTCTGCAATGAAATGTGTTATGAGTTCTATCATTTCCACATATACTCCAGGACAAATCTTTGTCTTCATTCACTTCTGGGAGCCTCCACCATGTGTCCAAATTTTGGCACTGAAAGTTCCTCTAGGATCTGTCCATTTCTCTCCATTTCCTAGAGTCACCTTCCTCGTGGAAGCTGCCAGCATCTCTCACCTGGGATTGCTACCACTTCCTAATTGGTCTCCCTGCACCCACTCTACCGGCCCCCTACCACTCCATTCCCCACACAGTAGCCAGTGTGAGCTTCTCACATGGTGACTGTGATCATGTCCTGATGACCCTCATCAGAAGCTGGCATGTCCCTTCAGTGGTTCACCCTTTACCCTGAGAGTGGACGCCAAAATCTATCCCACGGTCTCCTCCATTTCAGTTCATGCTCCTTTTCCTCCCATCTCACTGAGCTCCAAACACATAAGATTTTCTTCAACTTTAAGACCCCCCATTTTGAAGCTCACTTGCTTGGGGAAGCCTTCCTTCATTTCCCTAGCCTAGGTCATCTCCTCTTGTTATGCTCTAACACAGTGGCACATACCCTTTTTCAAAGTGTATGCCAAATTTGTAATTACCTAGTTATTAATGTGATTATTGTACTGATGTCATTCCCCTCCATTAGACTGTAAGCTTTACAAGGGCTGGTGCCCAATTTGCTAAAGATGGCATCATCAGGGTCTACCACAGTGCCTGGTACATATTATTCACTCACTATTTGCGAAAGAAAGAAAAGAAGGGAAGGAGGAATGTATAGATACAGTTTGAGAGGTTAGAGTTACACACGGGGACCCCTAACAGAACAAGGCTCAACACCAAAAGAGTTAAGAACAAAGCAAGTGATAACGGACTTCAAACAGGAGATTCCTGGGTGCAGGAGTAAGTAATTAGGACTCCCTGGAGGCAGCAGATCATGGCCTAGCCGTTGAGAATTTAGGAGTTTGGAGTCTTAAGATTTGGGTCAGAGACACACATAGAAACCAGCAGGTAGGCCAGTCCCCCTTCCCAACTCTTTTTAAAAGAACCAAGCAACTCTGTTCTCTTTTACCCTCCACCCTGTCTTACCCTTCCTTCCTTCCCTTTTACAGCTAAACCCTTGGTAGATAATATTCTCAGAGCTACCCGAGCATTTTTGCTTGAGACTTTCACCACTCGTGATCTTTCTCCACTTCATTCCTACATGACTGAGTTGCCTTCCAGCTCAGCTCCCACTGACACTCAAGGCTTCCTACAATCTACTATCCATGCAACACCTAGAATAGACTTTTTTTTTTTAATTAATTTATTTTATTTTATTTATGGCTGTGTTAGGTCTTCGTTTCTGTGTGAGGGCTTTCTCTAGTTACGGCAAGTGGGGGCCACTCTTCATCGCGGTGCACGGGCCTCTCACTATCGCGGCCTCTCTTGTTGTGGAGCACAGGCTCCAGACGCACAGGCTCAGCAATTGTGGCTCACGGGTCTAGTCGCTCCGCGGCATGTGGGATCTTCCCAGACCAGGGCTCGAACCCGTGTCCCCTGCATTAGCAGGCAGATTCTCAACCACGGCGCCACCAGGGAAGCCCTAGAATAGACTTTTAAAATGAGAAATCAGATATTATGCCCTACTTTAAAGCCCTCCGTGACTGTTTAGAGTATTTAAGTTAATCCTCAACTATGGCCTACAAGACCCTTCATCCATGGTCCCTACCTGCCTTTCAGTTTCATTTATTCCGATCCCTTCATCCATCATATCTGACTTCTTTCTGAACCTTGAACACTCCAAGCCATGCCCCCCCGCTAGGGCCTCTGTACAGGAGCAGGACTAGGGTGAGATACACTTAGGGGGTGCTCACTTTTAGGTCCTGCAAGGGCAGGGTCTTTGTATTAGCTGTTCCCACTGTCTGGAACAACCCAGATTTTTGTAGGGTTGGTTCTTTATTGTTTCCCATCTCTTCAAGTATTTTCCCAGAATCCTGTTTCTTTTTCTTTTCTTTTAAAGTCCATAGACACTTCAGTAATCAGTATCTGCACTTATTTATTGGGTTTATTGATGTGCTTCCCTGTTTATTTTCTGTCTCTACATCCACTGGAAGGTCACTTCCATGAGCGACTGACTGCCTTGCTCATTCCTGTAACCTCTAGTACAGTGCTGGGCACGTAGTAGGTGGTCAGTAAATATCCAGGGAATGAATGAAGGTCACATAACTCAAACTGAATTCAGAAGAGTATCTGGGAGCTAAAAATGTGGGCCTTGCCTAACCAGGCAAAGAAAAGTAAGAATCCAAAGCAAAGTACTTTGCAGTTCAGGCCACTCAAAGCCAAGAATGTGCGGTTTTGATGTCTACATTAATGGCATTTCTTTGTGAACGGATTTTTGCTTGTCTGATGTGATGTTGATGTTTTATGGAGATAGCCATTGGATAGAGCATTCTTGTTTTAGAGGCAAATACTCCCAAGTTAAAATTAGATTCAATTCCTACTGCTCAGGGTCTGGTACATCCATTAATCAGTTTCTGCAGTAAAAATAGGCCACAGGGTAAGACCATAAATGTGAGGGCTTAGTTCCTGACTCAGTCTGGAAGAAAGGTTTCACTGGAAAGCACAAGAGCTCAGTTTCTTAAACCATGAGGTTCATGTAATATATGATATCTTTATCTCAAACTCAGAAATGGACCCTATGGAAAATGAGTTTAAAGCTCTTCTCACATTTTCAAGGCCCAAATAGTAGTCCTCATCCCCCCATTTCCTTAACTAACTAGTAGTAAATTCTTCCACTCATCAATGAGTTTTTAGGCCTACAGAAAATAGTATATCTTCCAGGACCTAACTTTCATTGAGAGGTTCGTCTGGGTTTGCCTTCACAAGACCCAGGAGCCTCACTTAAAGTGATCCAGAGGAGGGAATGGAAGCTCTGACATGGTTTCCCATGCACAGAAAATTCAGTTCCTTGAAATTCAGTGAAAGTTGTCAGTATTTTAATGGAATAAGAACCTGATCCAAACTCTTATGTTGCCATATAATTCCCACTAACCTAGAGTTATTTATAAGTAGACTTCTCATTATATTTTCCTTTTTTTGATATTCAAAAGTCACAGAATTATATCTGCATATTATAAAAAATTCAAATACAGGACTTTTCTCTCTAAAATGACATATATTTGTGCCAAAGCTTTATTACTATTATTATTATTATTAATATTATTATTATTAACCTTTATTACTATTATTATATTACTATTATTATTATTATCAAGGAACTGTTCTATTCTGATATACATAGATTTACTCATTTGTTCCGCAAAATTTCCTGAGCACCTACTATGTGCAGGGTGCCATGTTAGAGACTAGGAATACAGTGGTAAGTAATAGAGACAAGCTGTCTGACCTCATGCTTACATACTAGTGGGGGAAACAGACAACAAGCAAGTATATAAATATATAGAGCAGATACAGACTGCGGTAGGTTCTATGGAAAAACTAAGCAGTTGCAGGGGCTGAGTGGGAAGAGTGGTCAGAGAAGAAATTTCCATCCAGGGTAAATCTTGAAGGATGAGAAAGAGCCAGTCAAGTTAAGAAATGGAGGAGAGCATTCCAGGCAAAAGGAACTGCCAATACGAAGCCTCAAGGTAGAAAAAGCCTTGGCCTGTGTTAGGGACAGACAATTGAACACACAGAGTTCAAGAGCCCCTTTCTTATATCTTACAGCATCCCTCTTCCAGGGATACTTGGTCTAGACTCATCCTACTCCACGTTTTGGTGGAAAAGCACCTGGTGTACCAACACTGAGGACCTCAGACTCACACTGACTCGGGTGGCCTTTAACAGCAAAGACTGAAAACAAGTTAGAATCCAGTTAAATCCACAATTAATCTCCAGAGACAGAGCAGCAAACCTTCACACCTCCATACTGTTAAAAAAATTAATGAAACAATTACACCCAATTGTTCTCCAAAACCCTTTTGTCTAAAAACATCAATTTACTGCCTCTGTGAGAATGATCTTTACTCTCACGCAGACATAAATTTTGTGTAGTTATAATCATAATGCATGACAATTTTATATTCTTCCATTTATTCTTTTTCCATTATTCTTTTGTAGATACATTTCCATTCATGGACTCCAAAGTAATCATTTTCTCAAATACATGATTTTTTAAATAATCAAGTGGTTCATGTCAGAGATGTACTTATCTATTTTCTGTACTGAACACATTGACGAACTTACCTATCATCTATTGTTTGACATTCAGGTTGTTTTCAGGTGTAGTGAAAATGCTGAAAAATAATAGTATACCTAATATAGAATTTTCTGCTTTTTAAAATCGGCTCTTTAGGATAGGTTATGTGGGATAACTGTGTCACGGGATAGCATTTTCTGATCTCTACCGTTTGTTGCTACATAATCTTCCAAAGAGATTGAAGCAATGCATGGGGCCACCAATAGTTACCAGAATCATTGGAGAAGATTGTTTCTAAGAAGAAACTAATAAGAAAACAAAAGAATCCCATTGTTGTGGTGATCTTCAAATATCTAATACTATTTTTACAGGTTTTAAATGTTATAGTGAGAGAAAGGGCAAAAATATAATATTTTATACATGGGCAAGATAATTTGATTTAAAATCAGTCTTATGTATATGTAGATGAACCCACCCTACATAGTAGGATTGAAGGGGTGCCAAAAAGCCTCCTACTCTGCAAAATATTCATCTCCCTAGATGATCATCTTAGGGGGTCTCAAAGGTTCACGTGAATAAGCTCTTTGGGTTAGATCATCAAGCCTCTTTATCAAGAAGCAAATGAAATACAGAAAGGTATAACATAAGCCATTTTTGACTACTCTGTAGAGGTTAGCTCTAACTTTAGATAGGGCCTCAGGGACTGAAAGTCTCAAGCAGACTGTAATTCTGTAATTCTAGAAAAGTGAGATAAGGTGAGAAAGCAACAACACAGCAGCTTAACAGAATGGGGACCTGGTACTGATTAATCTGGGTGACCTTGGTCAAGTCCTTCTTCTATCTGGGATTTGGTTATCTTGTCCATAGTATCAAGGGATTGGACTAGATCAAAGTTTTCCAACTTTTTAAAGACTGGAGCCCCCTTTTAGTACAAAATTACACGTGTTATTCCCATTCCCATATGTGAAGCAGAAGAGGAAGTGTTCTAGTTGAAGCGAGAACAAGGAGGCTGCCCAGAACCCTACCCTCTTGGCCTTACCCTTGACCTGCAATAATCACCAAGGTGCTTCCAATTCTATGACCTCGGTCTCCCCAGGCTGTAAATTGAATAGTAGAAATGAAAAGATAACAGCTAGTTTAGAAAGTCATTTCACCTTGAAGCCTCATCTCTAACATAAAAAGTTGGATTGTATGATCTCTAAAGACCCCACCAGCTCAAAAGAAGTGGAAACTACGTGATTGTATCTCACTGCCAATGATATCAGGAATTCACAAATAGACATGGAGATTAGTTAAATATGGAAATCTTTCCAGGAAGTAATACAGCTAAGAGAAGGTTAATAACTGTATGGCTGATAAAAAACCATGTTATCAAAGTCCAGGCATGAACCCAAGAATGCACCCTAAAAAAGAAGGCAGTCATTTCAAATGTAACCAACATAAAATTTAGAATAATATGAGCCAATACCTAATGAGTCCTTGCTGTGTTTCAGGGTACCAGATTAACAGCTTTACATGTATCATATCAAAAATATTCACAATAACCACATGCAGTAGGTCCTAATGTTATCCCCATTGTATTGATGAGAAAAACAGAGGCTTGGAAAGGCTAAGTATCTTTTCTTAGGTCAGACATCTGGGACAAATATTAAAGTTGGATTAAGTGTTCTACAATGGATATTTTCAGATCTAGGCTTGTTTGGGTCTGAGAAGTCTTGTAATAGCAGCCATGGTGACTGAGAAGGGAGAGTTGGGGCAAGGACTCATTGGTGAGTTTCCAACACTGTCTAATGAAGTCCTGAGTGGGGACCAGTAGGAATGCTCCTGTTAGCTCAGCGGGCCTACCTGAATGACAACACAACAACAGCATCAACAATGGATTTTTCGCGTTTATCCTCACAATTCTTTGAAGGAGATAAAAGTCAAATTCTGTTTTAGAGAGGAAGCAATCGAGACACAGGGAAGTTAAGCAATTTGCCCAAGGTCACAATAGCAGCTGTAAGTACAAAAGCAACAACTTACCTTAGGATTAGGGATTCCTTGTAGTTTGATCCCACACTGCTTCCTTGCCTGAAAGCAACCAACATAATCAACTTATCAGCTCTTCCAATGATTCTTTATGCACATATATATAAATACAAATAAACTTTCTTCTTTCCCTCCTTTTTATACAATGGTAGCATATGCTACATACACTTCCTAAGTTTTCTTTTGGTTGATTAGCAATACTTCTTGAAGATCAATCCATACTGATATGCAAGGGGCTTCTTTATTCTTTTTTTTGGGGGGGGGATTGCATAATATTTTGTTGTATGGATAAAAAAACTATCTTGATGGACATTTAGTCTGTTTCCAATTTTTTTGTCATTACAAACAATGAGGAATGAATAACCGTATAGGTATCTCTCTTTCTGTATGTATGAATATGTCTTAACCAGGGGCAATATTGCCCACCACTGGCAATGTCTGGAAATTTTTGGTTGTCATAACTGGGGAAGGGGGGTGCTATTGGCTTTGGTGGGTACAGCCAGGGATGTTAAGTATCCTACAATGCACAGGACAAACTCACAACAAAGAATTATTCCGCCCAAAATGTTAATAGTGCCAAGGCTGGGAAGCTGTGGTCTATAGAAAACATTTCTAGAAGTGGGATTGCTGTGTCAAAGGATATTTGCATCTGTTATTTTGCTGAACATGACCTAGTTATTCTCCACAGAAGTTGTACCAATCAACATTCTCCAGGGCCACGTGTAAAATTCTTGTTTTCTCAAAACCTCACCAACAGTATTATCATATGTTTTGATCTTTGCAAGTCTGATAGACTTAAAAAATGGTATATCAGTAAAATTTATTCACACGTCTATTATTATAGTCAGTGAGCATCTTTTCATATGTTTAAGAGCAGTTTAGATCCCTTTTGCCCATCTTTCTATAATGTTGTTAGTATCTACCTTAATAATTTTCAGGAGCTCTTTATCTATTAGCTAAAACCTTTGGGCAGGCTAGTTTTAACTTACCTCTACGTTGTCAAGAAATTGTTATCCACTTGCCCATCATTCTAGATGTCTTTTTCAAATCATTTCTATTAAGAGTTTTGTCATGGAGTCCACAAATATTACTTTTTGCTGCACACTTGGTCCTACCTGCTGTTCCCTCAATCAACCAAGTAACAAATAATCAATTGAACATCATCTCTGTGCAAGGAGTTATTTCCTGAAATCTAATGAAGTTGTTATCCATTTATATACTTTGGCTACTGAATTGCCAGTGCTCGAAAGGTAGATTCAAAAATACATTCTTTCAAACTCATTCGAAATCTAATATGCCCTATATTGGAAAGAAGGAAGGCTTTGAAAGAGCATTCAAAGACCAGAGATGCTGAGAGAGAAAATGTGCAGGACACCTTCAGGGTCTACTCTGTACCACTTAGGTCTTGCTCTTAATTTCCACATTAAGTCCTTTTCCCTCTATCCACTTTTGTAAGCAAATTTAAACGAACATGCTTTTTTAAGGCTAAGATCACTAAGATCACTGCTAAGAAGAATGAGGCTGGAATTATTCCTGAATTGTTGCTTCACCTCTAAGACAAATACACCACATAAAAGCACACAGAGCTGTTTATTAATCTATAAAGAAAATGACTAGCGCTCAAGGAGAGCATGAGAGGAAATGTCGTGAACTTGAACCTCCACGGATACAGAAGAGCAGGTGGCAGGTGCCGCCTGGCTGCCACTGACTGCTAAAGGGGTCATGAGGTTATAAAGGCAAAGAGCTGCGTCATTTCGCACACCCAGCATTTGATGTGTACCACTTGGCCTTCTCCCATAGTCATCTGCCAAACCCGTATTACAGTGTGGTGTTTTTAAAATTTGTGACTGCTTTAAAATAGTATTTTTATTTTTCTGCTCAGTAAATTTACATGCTCACGGCAAAAACTTCAAATATTATAATAATATATAACTTACCCTGCAGAACTCTTCCATAGTGTCATCCACAAGAGAGAACCAGTGTAGCAGTGTTACTTCTTGTATTATTTCTTTGATTATTGAACATATTAATATATATTTTATTATCTCTTTTCCCAAAAATGAGATGATGCTCCAGCTATTGTTCTAAACCTACTTTTTACACTTTATATATATATATATATATTTCCCCTCCGTATAGACCAGCTTTACTCTTTGTTGATGGCTACAGAGTGGTCACAAGATAGATGAACCATAACTAATCTGACCGTTTGTCTATTGGTGGATATTTAGGTTTCTCTAGACTTTTCAGCGTAATAAATAATGCCACAAGGATTTTCCTACGTCTTTATATTTTGAACAAATGTTTCCATAGGATAAATCCTATAAGGGAAATGTATTTATTTATTTTAGTTAACTGCTTTTAAATACAATAAAAGAAATACACGTTCATGGTAAAATAGTGAAACAGTATAGAGGGATATGAGGTGAAAAGAAAGTCTCTCTACTTCCTACTCCCAAACCCCAGAACTACTCCCAGGAGTATCTGCTCTTAATAGCTTCTTGTGAGAAAACGCATTCATGATTTTAATAGAGGATCCCAAAGTGAGTCTGGAAACTGTATGAGAGTATAGTCCTGTTTCTTTTCTTTTCTTTCTTCCTTTCTTCTTGTTTTTTTGTTTGTGTGGGGAGGTGGGGAGAGGGTGAGTAAAATCCTTTTATTTTCAGGTAGTCAGGGTGCTACTACTAATGAGATGGCGGACTTTAAGGGAAGCTTGAGTGTTTTCCCCACAGCACAACCAGCCTCATCGTAAACCATGGTGTGAAAAGCTGAGATGAGGAAAGCCAGTTTACTCTGGTTTGGCCGTGACTAAAAGGTTTTGTGGAAAGAAAAGAAGGCAGGTGTGGGATAGATCATAGTTTCCTGGCTTTAAGTCAGTCTAGGTGCCTCGAAACCTGCTACCTTAGCTCCAGATCTTCCCAGAACTTGAAAGTTTAGTGGGGGTAGGTCCAGGTGAACATGGACTGGGGAAGAACCAGCAACAGCTAATTACAAATTACACTGGTGTTCTAGAAGACGCTGCTTTTTCCATTGAGATCACATCTTTATCAGGTACCAAGTAGCTCAGGTCATTATAACCCTGAGTTGCAGCTGTCAGCAGCATCCCTACTCCCCAAGAACTAAATGATTCGGAAGACCTAAGAGAACTAAGCCCAGAGAACTGAGACAACCTGCCCAATATTACTTGTTCTCATAGGGATTCCAACCATGACTTTTCCAAGTTCCGAATTTCTGCTTGTCTCCCCTTCAGCATGAGGGTTCCTTTTGCCATAAAAGACAGCTGCATTGGGAGACTGGGAGGGAACTCGTGGGTTACCTCCAGCATGTTTTGCAGAGGGGATGGGACTAGAATCCAGGAAAGCTCCTAAAACCAATCTTAGAACTGATAGTCGGAATTCTGGTAGGCGTGGGCGAAAGCAACCCCCAAGTCAGTCACTGAAGTTTCACCTCACATGACATCAGTTTTCATTTCAATTGCATCATTGTGCCATTTCAGATTGGTACAATGGCTGGCTGTACCACAGGCCAGAAGCAATGAACAAAATATTCAAAATGCCTGGTTAAAATCATCAAAAATATTTCCTAATCTTAAAGAAACTCTGATAAAAGCAGCATGTGGCTCCTTTTACAGTGCGATCCGAGAAAGCCTTTTTTTTTTTTTTAATTATTTTTGGCTGTGTTGGGTCTTCGTTGCTGCGCGCGGCTTTCTCTAGTTGCGGTGAGCGGGGGCTACTCTTTGTTGCGGTGCGTGGGCTTCTCATTGCGGTGGCTTCTCTTGTTGTGGAGCACGGGCTCTAGGCACGCGGGCTTCAGTAGTTGTGGCTCTCGGGCTCTAGAGTGCAGGCTCAGTAGTTGTGGCGCACAGGCTTAGTTGCTCCGCGGCATGTGGGATCTTACCAGACCAGGGCTCGGACCCATGTTCCCTGCATTGGCAGGTGGATTCTTAACCACTGCGCCACCAGGGAAGTCCCCGAGAAAGTCTTAAAGGCATCGCTCCCCTTTGAAAACTACTGGTTCCCTTTGAAAAACACTCTCCCAGTTGATGCTTGAAATCTGATTATCAAATCTCCCTCTAGGTTTAAGTCTCTAAACCTGTCCTAATCCAAACTCCTGTGAAACAAATCAAGCCTTAAGCTCTCAGGAAGTTAAATCTTAGGTGAATGACTATTTGGGCGAGGTTTTGACGGGCGAGGGGGAAGGGAAGCAGAGAGCTAAAGTCCTCACATTTGCTAAAATGAAAGCAAATGTGACACAGCTGGGAAGACCAGGCAACAGGCCCCTTTCAAGGTTTTGCCCTGGTTTTACAAATAATTGGCAAAGTAAACAAATAACTCCGGAATGTCAAAATCACCAGGATCACCAGTTAAATATTAATGTTGTCCTCCCAAATGGTGGTTCTCAGTTACATATTTGCCTGAAAGAAAACCCCAAAGAAAATGTGGACACATAAAGACAAGAGAGTGAGGTCTTGTTCTATGGGCAGCATTTGGAGAAGGAAAGGAAAGGAAGTAACACTTGGGTGGTTGGTTTATCATTTGAATGATTTTCTTTTGCTAGTAGGTTTATGTAGATCTTTTAAATTCTCTAAGTTAACCCACTGATTCAGGGACAGTTATTATTTCCACTTAAAAAAAACAAGGCAACAGAGAAGTTGAGACACTTGCCTGAGGTTGCACAGCTGGTCAGGCAGACATGGGTTTGCCTGATGTGAAAGTTCCGTTTCTCTCTCACTCAGCCTCACTGGAGGAGAAGGCTGAAGTTCTACTGTTTTTCAGAAGGGTGGAGATGTCCTCTTTCATGGGTAACTGACACACAGCTTCTTACTGATGTATCTGCTGGACTAGCTGAGCAGCCAAGGCACCAACGTTATAGGAGCGAAGAGGGAGCTCTGTGCTACCACTTTGAAATCCAACATACACAACCAAACATTTCACAACCAAATGAGGCAGAAACAAATCTCTACTGGGTCACGGCTTACAGAAATTGGTCATGCAATTGATTGTTCAGCGTTGGGTTTGGGGAATGAAAGTCTCCTACCTTAAGTCAGGGCAGGTGCAAAGCCATGAAGCAGTCATTAAGCACTCAGGCTCTGGAGTCACAGAGTTGAGCTTGTATGCTCACTTATAAAGAGACTTGGCCCCTCTTACCTCAATGTCCTCACCTGCAAAATGGGGGAATAATACTCTGTAGGACTGTGATTAAATGAGATGTCCTGTTGAGTGCCTGAAGTATAGGAAATGCTCCCAAATGTTATGGTCTTTTGTTCTTTCCTGCCTTCTTTAAAAGTCACAATCCAAAATTCTATTTCATAGGATACATTAACATAAAAAGAAAGGCGATATAAAAGCCACTTGCACAAGCTTACCTTGTACAAATATGTGGGCATCAGCATCTTTTTAGGTTGTGTTTGACATACATCAAATGTCCGGGGTGAAGCTTTGCAATATGAGGACAGCTTTGAATGTGGCCAAGAAAAGAGACAAGGCCAAGTGAAGTTCTGTGATTTTCACCTCAAGGGGTGCAGATGGAATAACAAGGAAGAAAGAGGACCTGCTTTACTTGGTGTCTCTCTTTCTCTGGTGGCTTTCATGTGGCTTCCTTGGAAGGTTTTACGCTGGCATTTTTCAGAAATAGCGCAGTTGTTTGGGATGATTACAGGCAGTCGCCATTTCCCAGAGACAAAGCTGTGTTTAGCTCACTGACCGACTGTCCCCACTGCCCAGCTCGGGGAAGGCACAGCTGACCCTGCTATTTACCACGTAGCATCTTTGGAGATCTGAGGAGAACTGGCCTCAGGATGTCAGAGAGACTGACCAAGCAGGACGCATTGTGAGGGGGGAACCTGATCACTCCTCTGGGGCTGAGAGTGAACTTTGATGATAGAATGTGAAATCCATTTCAACCGAAGGCTCACCTGACAGTCTCTTAAAATCCATGTTGGAACTCAACGAATATTAAGAAGTCAAAGAAGATCATCTGAGTTTAGAGAAATCTTCCCTGGAAGTCTTGAAGCCACACTGTCTAATAAGGTAGCCACCAGTCATGTGTGACTACTGATCACTTGCAATGTGGAGAATCCAAATTGAGATATCTTGTAAAATACACAAAGTCTTAGTCCTTAAACAGAATAGCTCTCAATTTTTTATGTTGATAACATGTGGAAATGATAATATTTAGAAATACTGGGTTAAACAAAATACTGTGTTCTTAAAATTAATTGTACTTGTTTCTTTTTGCTATTTTTAGTGTGGCTACTAGAAATTTTTAAATTCCATATATGGCTCACATTATGTTTCTGTGGGTTAGCACTGCTTTAGAACTTCACATAGAATTTGTATCCCTAGTCACAACTCCAGTTACTATTTACGTCCACCTGATGCCCTGATTATGATGATCCCAGGCTATTAACAACTGATACTTATCCAGAATGTTTCTACCCCAGGGCTTTTGCTCTTGCTGTTTATTCTACCTCAGTGCTCACTCTCCCAGGCCTTCTCCTATCTGGCTCCTTTTTTGACTTTCTGATCTCTTCTCAAATGCCCTGTCTCCAGTGAGGGCTGCCCTGACCACCAGTTGACCACATCAACCTGTCCTATTCTCCTTAGAGCACTTGTATATATTGTCTGCCTTCCCAACTAGACTAGAGCTCCATGAGAAGGTCTACCATGTTCATCTCTCTATTTCCTGCACTCAGAACAGCACCTGGCTCAGAACTGGCCCTCAATAAATATTCCTGAATGCATATTCAGGAATATTCCTAAACGCATTAGCCTTAAGTCTGATGAGACTATCTAAGCTGAGTTCCAACTCGGCACCCTTCGTTTATATCATCCTAACTGGGTACCCATGGTGGACCAGCCGCTGTGATAGGCTTGGGGGATATGGTAACAGATGTCCTGGTCTCTACCCTCAGGAATGCAGGAGTTCCAGTGACAAAAATGTCTGCAAACAGAGTGGTCCTGTTACTGCCATGAGCCTTCTGTTGCATTTTACCATGTACACTACTAAGGAAATAACCCAACAGAGGTTGAAAACCAAGATAACCTCAAAGCTCAGACTCCCTGTTTATCACCTGTAGCTGCAGGTGGTTTTTGAGAAAACAGCTCTCTTGTGCTCTTCTGCTTTTGAAAACAGATTACCCACTGCAAAGACTATGATTATGGGCAGTATCAGGATATGTATTTCTAGCTCTGAAAGACTCTAAATGAGAAGAGAGTTTGGGTCCAAAGGGCACATGTTTTCAGAGGTTTTTAAGGGAAGACTGACCTCTTAATACATCCTGAGATTACGAAAGCACACTGGAGACCACTATGTGGAAGAGATGCTCATTTTTGTTTTATATATTCTATAAATATGTGTGGGAAAGATAAATACATTCCAAATGGGAAAGATAAATACATTCCAAATGGTTAACCTTGGCTAGCTCAGAGTTGTGGAGAAGGATAGGATACTAAAATACTAGAAATATTTTCTTAACATACCTCCATAATGTTTTATTTGTTACCATGAACATGGATAGATTTTGTACTTTCAAAAATGAATAAATTTGTTTTCAGAAAGAAAATTAAAAAAAAAGAAATACCACAAAACTTCCCTGTATTCAATAGAGAGTACTTCTCACATCTGGACTTTTTTTCATATCAATTCTGTGCCTCAGCTACTAAAGCAAAGGCTAGCCATTAGGCTGAGTATCAAAAAGTGGTAAGTAGAGCCTGAGCTCATTTCTGGAGAATTTGATGATGTCATACTTCCCAAATACCCACCAAGTGCCCTCATATATCACAACTCTCTTGCCATAGTTAGGACTTCTTTAACCTCTTTCATTGGGAGGGTACCCTTTATTGAGGGCACATATCATAAGCCAGGGAATTTGTTTACATACTCCCATTTTATTCTGCAATCAACACTTAAAGGGTAGGCATTATTATCCTCAGTTCTCAGACGTGGAAACTGAAGTTCAGGGAGGTTAGATGAATGACCCAAGGTCACAGAGCTGGTTAGAAGCAGAGCCCAACTTTGTCCCTAGCCCTTTCCAACCTTGTGCCTGATTCACCACCCTCTGTGCTACCTCTTTTTTAAGGATAAGCTAAAATGAAGTGTTTTGCAACTGGTTCCATAACTGAATTAAACTCTATTCTCAATGGAAGCCTAATTCCAGGCACCTGTGAAAGGCTCCTACTCTCCAAAAGCTTTTCCCTAACTACCCTTCTATGGACCCTTATCGTCTACCAACCTAACATCCCCTGGGATCCAAGGACGAGGACCCTTAGAAATGGGTAACATGTGACATGGTTATAAATCACAAAGACCATCATGTGAATTAGTTATCAAGGAATACATCTAGCAGCTTCCAAGGAAATGAGACACGGGGCCAGTAAAATTTAATGGGGGTGTGGAGAAGGGATAGTTACAGAGCAGAGTCAGGAATGTCCTACAGGGGTGCCATTGTGGGACCATGGATAACTAAGGGACACAGAGAAGGCAGATATAGAAAAGAAAGGTGCCACTAAAGGTATTTGTCACCAACCAGGTCAGGCCTGAGCTCACTTACTATGCTAATAAGGCCATGAATAGGCACAAAGCAGAAAAAAACTGGCACATGTGTGGTTTCCCACAGATTGCACTACCCATCCCAGCTGTAAGTTCTGCAAATGCTGCTGTTTGTCACAAGGTAACTGGGATGTAAGGCACAGTGGCTCAATGAACAGAAGTCAGTCACTCCATCAAAAAGATGATTCAAATAACATGTTCTCCCAGAAGTCTGCTCAGAGTGTTCTTCTCAGGCACTGAGGGCTGAGAAGGAGCTTCTGGGTATTTGGAGGGTTGGTTTACAATGGATCTTATCTAGTAATGTATTTCTAGAAGCAGCCTGGACAAAAATATTGTCTTCCTTCTTCCTTAAATGGAATGTGCTTTTTCTCCCCACAGAAAAAGCGCACTTTGAAGGGCTCCATTGAACTTTCCCGAATCAAATGTGTTGAGATTGTAAAAAGTGACATTATCATCCCATGCCACTATAAATATCCATTTCAGGTAAGTGCATCAGGGAAGGGGGCTAGTTCCCCATTCCTTGGACAATGGTTAAAATGCTCAGTCATTGTACAAGAAGGTGGGACAGAGATGACTCTGGTCAAGGGTTAGAACTTAGACCAAGCCCAGAAGAAATTGCTGTTTTCTTTCAACCGATGATGCATTCATTCATTCAACAAAGATTAACCACAAAATCTTGAAAAAGTTGTCATTCATTTCCCTTTCCCTCATGTCTTCCCCACCTCAAGGAAAGTCCTAAGTACTCTACTCCTGGGGGGAGAAAAAATACTATCAAGGCCCCCAAGCCTAATATTCCATAAGGGTGGTTTACTCATGACTTGGGACAACAGATTACAATACTTGGTTATAAATTGCTTGGAGGTCCTGGAGTAAAAAGACTCAGATTTTATAATCTGAGAACTATATGGAGTTGTGCTGTCCAATACAGTAGCCAGTAGCCACATGCGGATGTTTACATTTAAATGTAAATTAATTTAAATTACACAATATTAATCAGCTCCTGAGTCACACTAAGCCACATTCAATGAATAAACTTTTCACACCTTCAATAGCCACACGTGGCTAGTGGCTAATTTATTGAACAGCACAGATTTTAGAACATTTCCATCACTGCAGAAAGTTTTATTGGACAGAGCTGGTGGAGAGTATATTTAGTCTTTAGGTCATGACATCATCTAAATCTCGTTACCACTCTTGACATTTATGGTTCTGAAAGAGTGAGTATCTTCTTGCACATCCTAGGGTACCGTTCATGTTTACCAATCTGAGGAATTAATATTCCATTTTTTAATGTGGCATAAAAAAGGACTTTTTTCTTACTAGAAATATGACCTCCACAAGTTGGAATTTTTAGTACCAAAAGTAAAAGGAATAACACACATTTTTCCCATCATTAAAATTCCAATTACAAATGAGTGCATGGAAAAAAAAAAAAAAAAGCCTGGTGAAATCCAAAGATCTGTAGTACATTAATAGTATTTGATCAATATCAATTTCCTGATTTTAAAAACATACTATGTTATGTAAGATGTTATCATTGGAGAAATGTGGGTGAAAAGTATACAGGAACTCTGTACTATCTTTGGAAATTCTTGGGTGTCTTATTTCAAATTAAGAAGTTTTAAAAAATCTCGATTATATATTTATCATCTAATATCTTACTCTTTCATATGCCAGAATTTTTTTTAATCACTGAAAAATTAATATGAGAAGTAAACGTCCTGTCTAGGTAAGTGGAGAACTCTTTTCTCCAGCTATTTGAATTTAGTGATGGCATACTGGTGACATGTATTCGAAGGTGAGCTGTGGGGTTTCACCCTGTATCTGCACAGCATCCAAACAGCTGGATAAAAAGGACACTAGTCCCTAAATTACCCAAATGTTTGCCTTTTTGATGACAACTTGAGACCCCACTCTTGGCCCAGTAAGCCAGGTGGGCCTGCTGTCAGTCATACATCTCTGGCTGCACTGTTCACCTTGAACTCTGTGTGTGTTTCCAGGTTGTGCATGACAACTACCTCCTATATGTGTTTGCTCCAGATCGCGAGAGCCGGCAGCGCTGGGTGCTGGCCCTTAAAGAAGGTAATTAACCCCCTGTGCAGTTGAATCCCTGAGATGCCTAGATCCTCTAGAAGGCTTGAGCTCCGTGATAGACTAAAGGGCGGCTGATGGTCAAACATTTCTCCCTTTCGGTGTTGGTGGAGGGTCCCACGTTTTCAACTTGGGTAACAACCAGTACAGTACAGGGTCAGGCAAATCCTCCCTGCCACCTGCTTTTGTAAAGGTCTGAGATAAGGATGTTTTTAATATTTTTTAATGGTTCTATTTAAAAGGGTTATGTAAGTACCTCCATAATATATCAATTGTGCCTGCTGGTGAGCAAAACCTAAAATATTTACTATCTGGTCCTTTAAGAAAAAGTCTGCTGACCCCTCGTATAGTATGAAGAATAAGAACGTGGGCCCTTGAGTTAGATGACCTGGGTTTGAATCCTGGCTCTGCCACTCACTGGCCATGTGTGCTTGGGCAACTTCCTTAACTGCTCTGTGCTTCAGTTTCTCCATCTGTTTTTAACAAGGGGAGAAGGAGGGAATAAAAATAATAGTACCTGCCTCCTGGTATTATGCTAAGTAGAATAAGTCAGACAGAGAAAGACAAATGCTGTATGTTTTCACTTATATGTGGAATCTAAAAAATAAAACAAATGAATGTAACAAAATAGAAACAGACTCACATAAACAGAGAACAAACTAGCAGTCTCCAGAGCAGAGAGGGGTGAGAGGAGGGGCAAAATAGATGAAGGGGATTAAGAGGTACAAACTACCAGTCATAAAATAAATAAGTCACAGGGATGTAATGTACAGCACAGGGAAGAGAGTCACTATTTTATAATAACTTTGTATGGTATGTAATCTACAAAAACACTGAATCACTACGTTGTGCACCTGAAACTAATATCGTAAGTCAACTATACTTTTTTTTAAATAAATTTATTTATTTATTTATTTATTTATTTATTTATTTATTTATTTATTATTTATTATTATTTATTTTTGGCTGCGTTGGGTCTTCATTGCTACATGCGGGCTTTCTCTAGTTGCAGCGAGCGGGGGCTACTCTTTGTTGCGGTGCAAGGGCTTCTCATTGCAGTGGCTTCTCTTGTTGCGGAGCATGGGCTCTATGTGCGCAGGCTTCAGTAGTTGTGGCGAATGAGCTCTAGAGCACAGGCTCAGTAGTTGTGGCACGGGCTTAGTTGCTCCGCCGCATGTGGGATCTTCCCGGACCTGGGCTCGAACCCGTGTCCCCCGCATTGGCAGGAGGATTCTTAACCACTGCGCCACTTGGGAAGTCCCAACTATACTTTAATAAATAAATTTTTTCAAAAGCACCTGCCTCCAGAGCTGCTAAGAGTAAGGCCCTTGGGACTATCCAGGCCCATAGTCAGAACCCAACAAATGTCAACTAGCCTTAAAGGTTTTCAGATCATCATAAGGGTACTTCTTAGGACTCGCCTTCCCGACAGCATAATCAGAACCAGCACAGCGTTTATGAACATGAGATGTGGAGCCAGGCTGCTAAGGAGAAAACTCCAGCTCTGCTAACTATTAGTGTGTGACCTTGGGCAAATTCCTTGACTTTTCAGTGTCTCCATTTCCTCAGCTATAAATTCTGACTAGAAACAGGCAGTCATAGGGTTATTTTGAGAATTAAAAGCATTAGGACGTTGATTCACTTTGTTATAAAGCAGAAACAAACACACCATTGTAAATCAATTATACTCCAATAAAGATGTTAAAAAAAAAAAGTGTTAGGACATGTCAGACACTTGGAATCATACCTAAAGAAAGCACTCAATCCATATTACTATTATTATCATTTAATATTATATTATTGTCATTTAGCCTGAAGCCCTGGATTTGCAGGAGAACTGGGTTAAAATGTTAATCTAAGTAGCTGTGGGGACTGAGGGTAGGCAAGCCATTTGAAATCTCGGGAGCCATGATGCCTCTATCTGAAAAATGAGAATAAACATACAAGTCTTATCTTCTTCCAAGGTTGTTGCGAGTCCCAAATGGCAAGTGCCAGATAAACTGGGAAGTGCTCTCAAGTTTAATAGTCAACGGGCACAGAACAAACCCTAAAGTACGAAGTAACCAAAAGGGCCCCAACTATGCTCATTGGCCGTTCTACCTCGGTGGAGGGGTTTTACTCACAGGATGTTAAAGCTGAAAGAAGCATTAGAGATCATCTGTCTAGTTCTCTGTATTTTTATACTTTTTTTTTTTTAGGAGGAAAGCCTCTTTTTTCCTGTACCAAAATCTGACTTTAAAGCCACAAATCTAGAAAGGATAAAAGCGAAGTTGCTATAGTTGAAGGTGGGAGAAATGGAGTGGTGAGAATCCTACCTATTCAGCCTTCCCTAAGTTCCCTAAGGCACTTTTGTGGGGCCCATGGTCCCAGTCTAACAACATCATGGCACAGTGGGAACTGGGGCTCAGATGAGGGTTTTGCCCAACCTAAGGACACACAACTAACTCAAGGCAGAGCCGGATAAGAACCCAGATCTGCTGATGCCTAAATTCAATGTACACTCCTCCATAAATGTATATGCCCAGAAAAAAAAGGCCATTTTTCTGACTATTCTAGGCAATACTCATGCAAGCTCACACAGCAGGGTCAATCTCAAGGAATTATAAAGTTGGTGGCCCTTGAGAGACTGACCTGGAAATAACTCTTCTGCTGGTGCCAACCCCTTTCAGAAACCAGGAATAACAACAGTTTGGTGCCCAAGTATCATCCTAATTTCTGGATGGACGGGAGATGGAGATGCTGTGCTCAACTAGAGAAGCTTGCTGTGGGCTGTGCCCAGTATGATCCCACCAAGAATGGTAAGTGACTATGAATTCCCATTCTTCTTCGTACAGTGACTGGCCTCTCTACTAGTAGGAAGGAAAGGCTCTTTGCTTCCCATCACCAGGGGTGTCCAGGATTGAATGCAAAAGTCCACAATTTCAAAATTTTCAGAAGGCAATCATCCGCCTCTACCACCAGTCTGTTGATGTTTTTTCATCTCAAGGCCGATATCTTTTTAACTCCTTGCTACTCAAAGTGTGGTTCTTAGACCAGCGGCATCAACATCACCTGGAAGCTAGTTAGAAATGCAAATACTAGGCCCCCTCCTAGGTCTACTGGATAAGAATTTGTATTTTAACAAGATCCCCAGGAGATCTGTGTGCACAGTAAAGTTTGAATAGCACCACTATACCTTCAAGTTAGGAAATTTGATTGCCACAGTCTACTCAAATCTGAAGTTGTAGAGACAGACGTAGAGATACATAATATTATCTATTACAGTGGCATCATATCACACGTGTTCAATTACACAAGTTGAACTCTGTACACTTGGAGGGGGAAGAAAGTAAAACCAAAAAAACGGCTCATTTTACAATGTGGCTTCTCCCCACCTATACTTACTTGCCCTAGACCTCCACAGTCTCAGAGAAAAGGAGGCCACAGCCTAAATGCAAAGCAAAAACAAAAGATATTGTTTTTTGGCCTTTGAGGTCAAAGACCCAGGTCCTACAGATTGGAGTGCACCTCGATTTTATCTTATGTGATGACTTTGGGACCTGAACCCCCGGTGAAGGGCAACTCCACTCTGATGCACTTTTACGTACATTACACTCCCATTCCTCATAACCATCTGGGGTAGATGGTATGATGTTAAAGAAAGAGGAGGCTTGAGGACTTTAATATGCTCCAGGTCATACAGCGAGGAGGCGCTCTGCAAAGCCACTGTTGACTAGGAATGATGGATCATGTGGATTGTTTGCTTCCATAGCCCTCTCCTCTCAACCTCTCTTACCCTACTTAACTTTTCTCATCCATCAGTTTCTTTTTTGCACTAAAACCTAATACCTCAGATTGACAGCCCAAGGCGGATGTGCTAAATGTAACACATGGTTGGGTTTTCTGCGGCTTCCTGAGTTGCAGCCCCTCTTAGTGCCACTTTAAAAACAACTTCTTCTCACCCTCTACCTTGGGAGAGAAAGTTCAAGGTTACCAGTCCCTTGGCCCAGAAGAATATTTACCTAGTTTTAGAGGTCAGTGATCCCCTGCATTAGCCCTGTGGACCATCCTCATGAAGGCTAGTATCTCATGAAAAAGAAATGGAAGGTTTTATATGACTGGAATCAACCACAAGAACAGGATGGTGTGGGCTTGCCTCAGTGACTCAAAGCCCTTTCCAAGGCCAGAGTGGTCTCCAAATTCCTGCCAGCACCTTCCTGTAGGTCCTTGGATGGGTCACTTGGCCATCAAGTACCCTAATATCCTCATCTCTAAAATGGAAGGGGAAGTTTTAGGGGTCCTAAGATGAAATATTCTCTAAGCCCATTTCCAATTCTGAAATTCTTTGAATCTGTTTCTATTTTGCAATTTCCACCATGCATGTAGCAGCTGTTCCTATCCAAGGCAGACAGTATTTCCTTCCACTGAGTGGTACACACATGATGGAGGTGGGAGGAACATCTGAATGACTCACCAGAGTAGGACTGGTCATGCTAAGCTCCTCCCCACATGAAGCCAGGGTCTAACCACTGCACCCTGCTGATTCTCCTGCTTTTGAGTTGCAGTCTACCACCATTTCCTCATCTGAGCCTGTCCTCACTTTCCCTTCTTCTGACTTGGTTTAAATAACGTCATGCACCATAGTTTTGACAGAATTGAGAGCAGACTTTTCAAGAAGCACACTGCACTGTACACGTAGCACATGATCATCTACTCTGAGTGAAGGCTTGTAGAATTCCCAGTGTTGGGCACATGTACCATGCAGGGTCTCAGAGCACAGGGCTTCAGGATGAAAAACACCTGGTGTGAGTCCCAGCCCCTTCACGTCCTTGCTCTGTGACTTCATATATGTTACTTAACCTTTCTGAGTCTCTGTGCCTGTCTCCTCATCTGTAAAATGGGGATTATGAGAATAAGTAACTACTTTGTGGGGTTATTGGGAGACTCAGTGTGGGTGGGGAAGCTCTTAGCACAGCTGCAGGCACTTAGCGAGCTTGCGATAAATGGTAATTGTGTCTCCGAGCCTTTCTCATCTGTGGACAGAAGAATCTGAAGCTGAGATAGTATGTGTGTGTCTGTCTGGGAAGTAGCAGAGGTGGTTGAGTTTTAAACAGACTCTGCTATACCCAACCCACAGCAGCACTTACGTCTGCAACCAGAACTGGCCCCGATCTCACCACATACGAACTTCACCCAGAGAGGGAGGAAGAAAGGCAAGAGAAAGGCCAGAGGAAAAAGAAAGAGAGACCAGGCACAGAATGCTCAGGGCTGGAAGGGGCTCAAGTCCACACAGCCTGTGTGTGGTGGAGCTGGGGTTAGGACACCTGGCTCCTGGCTCCAAGCTGAGTGCCGAACAGGAACCATGTTTCCTATTATGTATGTCTCCTTCTTCTCTGTTAATTGCACACCCAATACCCAAGCCTGCCCTTGCTTAAGGCGTTAGCACAAGGGTTGGGCTCCAGTGTCAATGTGTGAATCTCTTCTTACTACATCCCTGACACAGGCTGCCCACCTCCAAGTCAACCCCCTGCAGAGATGAGGCGCTCGCCGCCTGCAGATGCAGCCCACTCCCTGTTTACCTCTAATTGTTAAAGAAGTCCTTGAACTGAGCAGAAGCCTGGGCACTGCCTCCCAAATCACACATCCTGCCAGACACACAGACACACAACTTAGGTCCGTTGATTCCAGGCTTGACCTTTTTTAGTGCCTCAAAGGAGAAATGCTGAGAGACACAGATGGAGAGATGAAAGGGAAGAGAGAGGGAAAGGGAGAGAAAGAAGAGAAAAGAGACACAGAGAGAAGGAGCCGTGGAGACACAAAGAGATAAACAGAGCGGGGTGCTGGGGTGTTGTCTGGGGGAGTCAGCAAGAACAAATACTCGAAGTCCTTAAGATAACTAACTGAAAGTGGATTCCAGGCCTCTCAACAAGCAGCACGACGACCTCTCACCTCATCCACCCCCTCCTCAAGCCCACAGGGGCGTCAGGAAACCAGTGAGTCCCTGTCCCCCTGAGTCACAAATTCCAAGTCTTGGTTTAACAGGTGGAGGTGCCTTCGTGGAAGGCTCCGTGCCCACTGGGAAGGACACACACTGAGAACCGCTACCAGCCCCTTTGGGCGAGGCTTTTCCTGGGGATACAGGCAGAGGGGCCCAGATATTGGCTTCTGGAAGTCTCTGGTGTCTCCTGGAAAACAAGATTGGGAACGAGCAGGCTGAAAGAGAAAAAACCCAGGCCCTGTGTCTCATCCTCCCCTCCTGCCATTCTCTTTGGGGCCCCTTTTCTCTGAAAAGCCCCCTGCCGCTCACCTTTAGTTGGGCACATTCGGTTTCATACTCATTTTCTTTTTCTGTTTTTCTCGTTTCAGCTTCAAAGAAGCCTCTTCCTCCTACTCCTGAAGACAACAGGGTGAGTGAGAGCACGAGGTCCGGGCGCGGTGGGTCGGCGGCGCCGCGGGCTACAGTTCTGGTGTGGGCCCACTTGCGTTTCCCATCTGCCCAGGTTTCTCAAATGCCGGGCAGACGCAGCAGATTTGTGGTGAGGCAGCTGAACTCAACACCATGGGTTTCTCGGCCCTGAATTGTCTCGTGGGTGTGTCCAGGTAAAAGCCGCCAGATCTTCACCCCACTGCCTTCACTCAGCAAACACTTATTGGTAACAAACTTTGCAGCCAGGCACCTGACTAGGTTGGGGCATAATAACAGCTCACAGCTATATAAAATGTGTATTTATCCCACCCTTTGACATACAAGCAGTTTGGAAGCATACATCTGAGAATACCTTTTATTCTTCAAAGCACATCCACACTTTTACCAGCTATTTTGAAACTCACTATCTTCTCTAGCCACTTCAGAGGGTTATAGTTTTATTCTCATGTGAAAGCTTGGGAAAGCAAGTCCCACGAGAGGTTCTCTCAAGGCCATCCAGTAACTTAGTAGTCAAGCTAGTAGGATGCAGTTTCTGGTGTGGTGGTCTTGAACTCGAGTGGTGGTTCTCAAAGTGTGGTCCATGGACCAGCAGCATCGGCATCACCTGGGAGCTTGTTAGAAATGCAAATTCTCAGGCCCCGCCCCAGACTTACTACATGCCAAATTCTAGGGGAGGAGCCCAGGAATCTGCATTTTAATAAACTTCCGGGTGATCCTGAGGCACACTGGAGTTTGACACACATCGGTCTAATATACTGACTTACAAGACTTAGGTGATATCAAGTCAACTCTCGGGAAGCTATTTAGTCAAGAAGACAAAAAAAAAAAAAAAAAGAAGAAAGATCAACCTAAGCCCTCACTTTATGGTAACAGCAGCACCAATATCCACATTTGAGTAATTGCCCTTTATTCTAGAACCCACTGATTCAGCTTCCTCATGCTTCTTCCTGAAGAATGAGCTCCGCTTTTTCCCTCCAGCCAATATGGTGACATTTCAAAGACTGGCAGCTTCCCCATAAGGGAAGTTCTACGTCGCTCAAAAGCGGGCTGGCTTTCAGATTTGTCGTCAGCCCCCTTCCTCACAACAGGAAAGAAGTGGACTGAAATTGTAGCAGAAAATGAGCTCTCTCCCTTTTTATTTCATTCATCTTCTAAGGAATATTTCACCATCACCCTGGAAAACATGGTTTGGAATCCTCCTGCCCTGGCTTGTTGGGGGTTCCCCCCACAGTCCCACCTAAACCCGCACTTCTGCACCTTAGACTGGTTTGCTCCTGTCTGGTTTTCACTATCAGTGAAGGTGAAAGTCAGAAAACAGGGCCTATCCATCTCCCCTTGGACGCCACCACTTGGCTTCTCAGATTTCTTGGAGGAGAAGCCTCTATACTGCTCTAGCACTCCAACCACAGGGCTTTTGGAATCACAGCTGTAGCTTCAACCATACGTCTAAATCCACAGTAACATTTCTTTTATCTTGAATTACTTGAATTCACTTCTCCCTTCACCTTCATGTTCTGTCTTCTAATGAGTGATGGCATCTTGAGTTGGCATCTAGAGAAGCTATACTTTTATTGATTTTTTTAAAAATAAATTTATTTATTTATTTATTTATTTATTTATTTTTGGCTGCGTTGGGTCTTCGTTGCTACGTGCAGGCTTTCTCTAGTTGCGGCGAGCGGGAGCTACTCTTCGTTGTGGCGTGCAGGCTTCTCATTGCAGTGGCTTCTCTTGTTGCAGAGCACGGGCTCTAGGCGTGTGGGCTCAGTAGCTGTGGCGCACGGGCTTAGTTGCTCTGCAGCATGTGGGATCTTTCCGGACCGGGGATCGAACCCGTGTCCCCTGCATTGGCAGGAGGATTCTTAACCACTATGCCACCAAGGAAGTACCCATATATGTTTTTATATACAAATATTGGGGCATGACTATACTGGACAACATAATAAAATAAAATGCACCTGTATTTGAATCCTGCTGGATTTGGCAGCTCAAATGCAACTGATACAGGAATGTAGTATCAGTGACTCAAAACTAGTATTACCATCTGTGATACGATTTTCCAAAATGGCAAACAACTCGTGGTCAAGTTCTGAACTAAACAAAGTGTAATCTTCCCTCAATGTAAAGGGTGGTTGCATTCCTAGGAAACCAAGTACTTCGTATAGGGTTGAGGTAGGATCTAGGCTCAGAGTGTTATTGTACATTATCGTTGTAAGCAGGCTGCTCACCACGTGAATGTCTAACAGGACATTGAAAAGTTGTACAGGATGTGGGATGCTGCAGAGAGTTTTGCATCCTTGACCCTCTCCCGTTCAATGCTAGTAGCACACCTCAACCTTTGTGACCTTTGAAACACCGCCATAGATGTCCAAAATGCCCCCTATGGAAAGGTTCCACATGGTTTGAGAACCCTGCTCTGACCTTTCTCTTGATAATAATTAATCAGTTGGGCCTATAATGAAATGAATACCATACCATATCCTTTCTTTATCTTCAGGTGCCCTTGAACAACTCCTTTCTCCACTGGCTCTTAGGGTGAAAGCCTCAGGCCCAACAACTCTTATCTGTAGTTTCCAATATTTCACCTCACAAGCTCCACAGATAATCTTGACTTCAAATTCCAATCTGGGCTCAGCTGGGATGACACACTACATCAGTATGACAATTTTTTTTTTTAATCTCCAGTATGTTTATGCCACTGATTGCTTCAATGTACTCAGAGAACTTTTGATTTCCCATCACCAAATCTCATTCTAGCCAGTAATCTCAATCTCTTCCCATGTTTGCTGTCTCACAAAGTCTGCCAACCTGTAGCAGGTGTGCCCACCCTGAACCCTTGTGATTGTTTACAGTCTCCTCTTCACTTCTCAGTATCTCTTCCTAAGAAACGTACTGAAAAGTAGAGACATAGGCAAGAGAGCCCACAAGAGGAACAAGGGGTCCCATATGATATAGTAGAGAAAGCATAAGGCTAATTCAATTGCTAAACTTGGCCACATCCATTTCTCCATCTGGGCCTCAGTTTCCCTATTCTAAACAAAAGAGTGAATCACATGATCTCTCAGAGGCACTCCAGCTCCAATAGTCTATGACTCTATGGATCTGGACAGGCCCACAAATAAAATCAGAAAAGCATGGACTGAATGATTTAGTGTTGACTTCATCCCCTTTGCCAACAATGTGATGCTTCTAGCAGAGAGGCTGTGAATTGTGACATGGTTCAAGGAAAGAAACAAGCAGACTTTTGTGAAAAGCACAGCCGCTGGGAATTCACTGGGGTCAGAATTTACCACATAGAATGGGAGAGGCAATGTACTCCAGGTATTGAATGTCTTTGTGTCCTATTCAGCACCATAAGCCTAACTCATAAAGAAAGCCAACTAGGCAGGCAAATGGCCTCAGCAAATACCCCCAATGGATTGTAGGAACCGGTGTCTGGCCTGGCATGGGTCCAAGAGCAAGTTACAGCTCGGGAACTTGCTGACCTCGTTCCACAGTTTACCTCCTTTCTACATCTTTGCTTGATTTTATTGTGTCCCTCCTCCAGCAGTTACTTCGGGAACCTGAAGAAACCTTGGTCATTGCCTTGTATGACTACCAAACAAATGATCCACAGGAACTCACGCTACAACGCAATGAGGAGTACTACCTGCTGGACAGTTCCGAGATTCACTGGTGGAGAGTTCAGGACAGGAATGGGTAAGGCACCTTCGTGGTTGCTGTCCCAGGTTTTGAGGTGAGGTGGGAACAAAGAAAATACTGGAACGATTGTCCTACCTCTCTCAGCAGGACCACGGCACTGAGTTAGGAGAGGAGAGCAGAGGCAGAAGGACGAGGAAGGAAGAAGTAGTAGAAAAGGGTCTTTCCCCTTCTCAGAAGTGGCTGGGAGGCAGTCACTTGCTATACTGGCTCCCTGTACCCCATCAAGCACTCCCAGCCTCCAAACTCATCTAAAAATCTCCTGGGTTCTTCCACTGACATCCACAGTTTGGGAGAACGGCAACTTGTTCCACAAAGCACCATTGTTCTTGAGTGCTTAAGTGAGGTTGAAGGTACATCCCATTGTGAGGGTCTTATTTTTGGTGCAAAGAAAAGGTGCGTATAGATGGTGCAGATTGGTGGTTACATTAAGAAGCATCAGGAAAAAAATACTAAAGATTTAGTTAAACCAACAGCCTTTGAACTAGCCATCCGAATGATTCATGGAGAAAATCAAGTTGTGCAAATACAGTTTGCCCACTATAGGACTTTTGAATGAAAAAAATCTTATGACCCCTCCTCTGATCTGAAATATAGGAAAATTACTGTTATTGACCTTCAGAATGCTCTGGGATGTATATGACTTAGATACTAGTGCTTAGTTTAAAGTTATCAGATTCACACTGCTTTATAAGGCTTTATTTTCTTCCTTTAAATATCAGAGGTATTTACCTATGCCCTGGAATAGTCTCCAGAATCATCTCCAGAAGATGATTTCAGTGATTGCCTAAATCCAACATAAAAGTGTGCCATAATTTAGCAAATTCCCTTCTTGGATGCTTAGGTTGTTTCTAATGTTTTGCAAATATTAACAACACTGCAATTAACATATTTCTATATTAATATTAAGGGTTTAAACATTTTCAAAGTGTGAGGTTATTATTAGTTTAAAAATATTTTAAAAAGAAAAAGAAAACATTCCATCATTGCAACATCTGGATAGCCTATGTCAAAGTTTTATAAAAAAAAAAAACTAACAATAGCGAGGAATATACATAAAAATAAGCCACCCTCCATTTGCCCGCACATCAGTCCTAAAAGTATTCATTATTAAGTTACTTGTGCATCCTAAGCAAAAAAGTTATACGTATACAAATGCATCCTTTTTTCATTTGCACTAAGGTGGTCCATTCTGGTCTTCACCTTGCTTTTAACCTTCAATGATATATCTTAGAGATATTTTCATATCAGCACATACATATCTACCTTATTCTTTAAATAATTGCATAGTTTTAGAATGTTTGCGTTATAAATATTTAGACAATATTTTATAGTGGGACATTTAGTTTCCAGGTTGCTCAGTGAAGATCTTGCATTGCTCATGCTTGTGTATCCTGGTAATCTTTTGAAATTTATATATTTTTGAAAAAAATTTTTTTCTTTGGGAAAAAAATATATATCTCACATTTCTAACTATGGAACTGGTGAGTCAGACTATGTGAAGTCTTAATTTTGAAAGATAAATCCCTCAAAAATTTTGCCAAATTCCCACCAACAGGGTATTCGAGTGCCAACACTGGGTATCATTAAACTTAACAAAAAAAAAAAAGGACCAATCGTTGAGTAAAAAAAAAAGAGGTGCACAAATATCTTTAGGGTTAAGGCTTTACTTTTCATATATATCAAAACTTACATTTTCAAGGCACCTTCTCTTTCAGTAGCCTTATCAACTCGACTGCAGGGGAAGTGAGGGAGGGGTATAAAACAAGATTAGATCAAGAACTGTGATCTTGGAGGCAGTGTCTCTTGCTAGCTGAGAACAGACGCCAAAGCCCCTCATCTGGAACCTCTCTCTCTAGTTGACTGGGGGAAACAAACAAGACCAGTCACATTACCTTCTCTTTGCCTGTTATGGGGAGGCCCGTAGCAGAAACAGGTTCAAGACTGCCTGGCTCTACAAACACCAGAGGAACTTACTCAGAAATTCATCCCTTCAATCAACTGACATTTCTTTAGCACAACTAATGTGCCAGGAAATTTCTTCTCCTAGGTCTCACTTCCCCAAATGACAGTTTACCCTTTGTTCATTGGCCCGTGGAAAGGCTCAACTCTGCACTTCAAAGGGCATCGAAGAGGACACTCCAGAGGCCAATCGGACATATGGGAATTTCCCCAGTTTGCTTTGTAATAGCCTGGTGAAGCAGGAAGTACACAAGATGGGGAAAAAGGAGATGAGTATCAGCTGCTTTTGTTGTACAGGACTTTGGAAAAGTCACTGAACTTCTGTGAATCCATTTCCTTATCTGTAAAATGCAGATGATAATATCAGCTTTCCATCTCAGAGGGATGAGAAAATCAATGAGATGAAGAAAGTGAAAGGGCTTTGTAAATTGTATACCTACACACAAGTGAAGAGAATTATCATCATTTTGTAGCTAACCCAGCTTCGGCTGGCATATTAAAACACAGTCATTCAACATGAAAGTGAAAATAGTATTTGACCTACTAATATAATTGTAAACATATGGTGTGGCAAAAACAGACATAATTAAAAGGAATGCCAAAAGAAAGACATAAAAGAAATAGCAAACTTGAGAACAAGTTGACTCCCATCAGTTGGCACTGACTGCCTTGAGCACTGGGTTAAGAATGATTCTGAGGCTGGGTGTTCAGTTCTCCAAAGAAAGCATGCCATAATTGACTAGCAAGGTCAGGTCAGCCATGGGTACAAGATATGAGATATCCTGTATTTGACATCACCATTCTTGATTTCTTCACTCCTCAGAACAATTCTGTGAAATAGATTACACATTCCCCATTAAACATAAATCACTAGGGACTTCCCTGGTGGTTCAGTGGTTAGGACTTCGCCTTCCAATGCAGGGGGTGCGGGTTCGATCCCTGGTCAGGGAGCTAAGATCCCACGTGCCTTGCAGCCAAAAAACCAAAACATAAAACAGAAGCAATATTGTAACAAATTCAATAAAGACTTTAAAAATGGTCCACATCAAAAAAAATCTTAAAAAACAAAACAAAACAAAAAAACATAAGTCACTAGATTACAAAATGGCCTTATACAAAAATTAAAACAGGTGATACAGTAAAGAGCAACAAGTTATGAGACATCTTTTTATAGATTGCAGAGTCTGGAGGGATTTTACATGTGATCTAGTTTAGGTCCTTCATTTTACAGGTACGGAGTCAGAGGCCTAGAGAGTGAAGGAGACACTGTTCTCACCTTGCAGTATTAAATGTGATAGTGTTTTGAAAAGTACAAAGCTACACACAGGTGTAAAGTATTTTGATGTTCTTATTAGTCTCTTAATCCATATGTCTTTGTTTATACACAATTTATTCCTGCTCAAAAGAAACCCCAACTCCAAATCCAGCATGATTTTATCCTTTTTTCTCATGTTTTACCATTTATGTTTGAAGGAGCTCATTTAACAAAAAATATTAGGGAGGCCTTGAATTAAAAGCTCACAAGTTCGACTGGCAGTATCTTTTGGGACCTGTGGCTGGAAAGTAATTCTTTATGTTTTAATTATTTTGGTTTCCCGACTGTAAAACACTAGCACTAAAGCGGAAAAAATACTGATTATTACACACACACACAAATGTTTCCTAATAGAAAATAGAGACTGAACATTAATCTTTTTTCCAACAGAGGAAATTTCACAATGAAGAGATTAGCAAGCAGAGCTATTAAAGCAACCACTTCTTATTTATTATGATTCATATTTTAGTGGTAAAATCTACATAGCCTTTAACAGATAGCAGGTTGTTATTTTTAGCAATTCTTTTATTTGAAAATTTTAAAATGTCTTATCCCGAATGCTAAATAACATGAGACTTCATCTTTAAATGACTTTTAGTTGATTAAACCTATGAAATGGAGATGTGAAATTAGTTCTACATTAATCTAAACACTAATTTCCCTTTTAACAGGCATGAAGGATACGTACCAAGCAGTTACCTGGTGGAAAAGTCCCCAAATAACCTGGAAACCTACGAGTAAGATATTTTATTTGTTTTCCAAAAATATGGTGCTAAGGAGTCCTCTTACATTAGGAGTGAATTATTGGTTGATTATTAAAATACCAGGCATTTTCTCTTCTTGACCTGCTTTCTTCTCCCCCATACTCTGATCCCTAAGTGAACAGTTGAGGGTCACTTTATTTATTTTCTTTTTTATTAGAAAGGTATTTTTATTTATTTATTTATTTAATTTATTTATTTTTGGCCGCGTTGGGTCTTCGTTGCTGCGTGTAGGCTTTCTGTAGTTGTGGTGAGCGGGGGCTACTCTTCGTTGCAGTGTGCGGGCTTCTCATTGCGGTGGCTTCTGTGGCTGCGGAGCATGGGCTCTAGGCATGCGGGCTTCAGTAGCTGTGGCGGGCAGGCTCAGTAGTTGTGGCGCATGGGCTTAGTTGCTCCGCGGCATGTGGGATCTACCCCCGCCAGGGATCGAACCTGTGTCCCCTGCATTGGCAGGTGGATTCTTAACCACTGCGCCACCTGGGAAGCCCGAGGGTCACCTTATTTTATTTATTTATTTTTGGCTGCATTGGGTCTTAGTTGTGGCATGCGGGATCTTTCGTTGCAGTGTGCAGGCTTCTCTCTAGTTGTGGCGTGCGGGTTTTTTTTCTCTCTCTAGTTGTGACGCACAGGGTCCAGGGCACATGGGCTCTGTAGTTGTGGCGCATGGGTTCCAGAGTGCTTGGGCTCTGTAGTTTGCGGCCCGCAGGCTCTCTAGTTGAGGCGCATGAGCCCAGTAGTTGTGGTGCATGGGCTTAGTTGCCCCTGCAGCATGTGGGATCGTAGTTCCCTGACCAGGGATCGAACCCGCATCCCCTGCATTGTAAGGTGGATTCTTTACCACTGGACCACCAGTGAAATCCCGAGGGTCACTTTAAATAGAAGGGGGAGGGTATGTGTTCTCATCTCCCCTTTTATCTAAGGGATGATTTTCAGATGCCTGCACATAACTGTGGTCAAAGGAAAAGGTTCTTCTGGGAATCCCAGGAATATTTATCTTACTTGAGAAGGAAAAAACACTATGAACACTGGATCAAATACAAACTGACTTAAAACATGGTTTAATGCAATACTTCCAATACCAAGATAGCAGACAAAAATATAGATATTAAATATCTGCTTAGCTTGTGTTGTTTATTTCAAGCTAGGCATTTAAAAGAAGAGTTCACATGGATATAATTTTTTTTAAATTTTATTTATTTATTTATTTATTTTTGGCTGTGCTGGGTCTTCGTTGCTGCGCGCGGGCTTTCTCTAGTTGTGGCGAGTGGGGGCCACTCCTTGTTGCAGTGCGCAGGCTTCTCACTGCAGTGGCTTTTCCTATTGCGGAGCACAGGCTCTAGGCGCACGGGCTTCAGTAGTTGTGTCTCATGGGCTCTAGAGTGCAGGCTCAGTAGTTGTGGCGCATGGGCTTAGTTGCTCCGCGGCATGTGGGATCTTCCCGGCCCAGGGCTCGAATATGTGTCCCCTGCGTTGGCAGGCGGATTCTTAACCACTGTGCCACCAGGGAAGCCCCACGTGGATATAATTTTAATGGAATTACTTAATGTTTAATAAAATTCAAGTGTAGAGTACAATGTACTCACCATGTACATGTATTTCCTAGTTCAGCTGCTGGAAGGCCCAGAAGCAATAATACTACAGTAGCAATGTGTACACTCAGATCTTGGATTTTAAATAACACTTCCCACTAAAAAGAACTAGGACTTCTTGGAGAAATGGCTTGGGGATTCAGAGTCGAGGCAGGGAAAGAACAAAGATGAAACTGGAACATTTTGATGCATCAAAAAGTAAAGAAGTACCCCCCAATATTTTTTTGTTAAATAATGTGAACATATTGAATGATCACAGAAGTCAGCTTAAAAATGCTCCTTCTGACTAAATCTGGGGTAATTTGAGTATCAAAATAAATAATGACAGTAAGGGACTACAATCCACTGAGTAAAATAAAAAAATCAATAATAAATAAATAGCTTGATAGATAAGTAAGTAAATAAATAAATGGGCAAGAAGAGAAAAAAGCTCTTTCTTGCAGCAAAATGCCAACTAATGAATGTAGAAGGAATGATAAAGTTTAAAAATCACCATTTTATAACTCAAAGTACCAACTGATTCAAGCAAGAATCATCAATGAGTGTCACAAATAGGTGGTGAAAGTTTGATATTTACATAGTTTCAAAGTATCTTCTCACAAACCACTTACTAATAACAAAGAGGAAATATCTGGTAGATCCCATCTTAACTAAATGATCCAAGTTCACATCAATAATGGGGCAAGCAGACACCGTGCATCTCCTGATGTGATACACTGAGAAGGACACAACATCACTTCTGTGATATTCCTGCCCAAACATGCATAACCTGAATTATTCATGAGGAAATAATAGACAAATCCAAACTGAGGATAGTCTACAAAATAACTGCCCTGTGCTCTACAAAAATGTTAATATCATGAAAGACATGAAAGGCTGAGAAATTGGTCCATGTTAAAAAACTGAAGAGATGGGGTAACTAAATGCACCAGTAATCCTGGATCAATCTTGAACCATAATAAAGCAAACCAAAAAAAGTTACAAAATATATTATTGAGACAACTGATGAAATTTGAATAAGGTCTAAAATTAGGTAATAGTATTGTATCAATGTTAAATTTCATGATTTTGGTAATTGTACTATGGTTATACAAGTGTATATTCTACTTATTAGAAATACATACTGAAGTACTTAGGGGTAAAAGTCTATTCTCAAATGGCTCAAAAAATCTATTTATCTATATCTATCTACCTATCTATCTATCTATCTGGACAGAATGGTAAAGCAAATGTGTAAAATATCAACAATTGGTTCATCTATATGTGGGAGTTCTTTTACAGTATTTTACAACTTTTCTGTTAAGTTCAAAATCATTTAAAGATAAAATTTTAAGTACTTATCAAGCTTAAGATACCAGGGTTGAAGAATGCTAGCTAATGAAACCTTCTATTAACTCATTTGTGTTCTTATTAGTTCAAATGTGGTCAAGTTATTTGTTGCTGAAATTCTAATAGATTCTATAGTGAAGAACTATCATTTTCTGAAGAGTCTCTCAACCTGAGATTCATTTTGATCAAGTAGGTAAGAGAAGCCCCTCCCTCAGCTAACAGGAGTCATCACTTCCAACAATACTCAAACTGTAATGAAATATATGAGATATGCTTAAAAAATAAAATTCTTTTATTATTTTACAGTCAACACCTTTAGAAAAAATTAGGCATTTATTTCAAATGATCACTAGGCTGGGAAGTTTTCTTTTTGTTTTGGTTTTTTACTTTTAATCAGAATTTCTTCATTTATGATAGAAGGGGCACATTCAAACTTCCAACAGAGTGTAAGGCCATAGGGAATGATGGAGCTTGGGGCAAAAAAAAGGTATATTCCCTCTCTTGAAGATATTTTAAGTCACTTTTAAAATGAAACACTACAGCATACAAACAAAACAGTCTGTGAACTCTATTTATTCTGCACTCTGTCAGTTTGCATTTCAGATATGGAATCGTAGCTAGAGAATTAAATGACTCATAAACAAGCATCCAGATAGTTAGTTATTATATCTGGGTATACCAAAAAAAAGGCCCAATATGATTACTTTTTTCCTTGAACTTAACATTGTCTAGATATCTGCATAAGAACTCAAAATTGTACCCCGGGAACATGATCATGGGTTGGTAAGTTGATTGGCTTCAGGTCTCCTGCCGTGGTTTGGGGACATGACCTTGGGCAAGTTTCTTCACCAGGTTGGATCTCAGATCCCTTTTCCTTAAACTGAAGGGTCAGGTAAGATGAAGGAAAGCAAATCGTGGCACTCTTGCTGACATTCCCTCCCTGTGCCTGAACTCAGGGCAGACATCACTCTTAGGTAGTGACATTCTTACTCCCTGAGCTCAGACTGGCCTCGATCTTTGCAACACACAGCTCCAGGCAGCCAGTACTAACTGATCAGAGCTGACACGTAAGATGAAGCATATTTGCCAGGCTTCAACTAAATAAGTTCTAAGAGCCCACTGAGTGGGAAAGTACCATCCAGTTGCATGTGTTCAAAAGCTCAGATGAAGTGAAGTAAGTCAGACAGAGAAAGAAATATCGTATGATATCACTCTTATGTGGAATCTAAAAAAATGGTACAAATGAACTTATTTACAGGACAGAAATTGAGTCACAGATGTAGAAAACTTATGGTTATCAAGGAGGAAAGTGGGGTATAAATTGGGAGATTGGGATTGACATATACACACTACTATATATAAAAGATAACTAATAAGAACCTACTGTATAGCACAGGGAACTCTATTTGGTGCTCTACAATGACCTATATGGGAATGGAGTCTAGAAGAGAGTAGATATATGTATATGTATGACTGAGTCACTTTGCTGTACAGCAGAAACTAACACAACATTGTAAATCAAATTAATTTAGAACAATTTTTTAAAAAAAGCTCAGATGAATCCACTAATTCCCTTATTCGTGGCTACTCTCAAATAACCAAACAAGTTTGGTAAGTGGTGTTGCTTTCCCACCCAGAACTTCTCTCCCCCTGGGCTTATTAATTTCCACAACTGATTGTTAACTGATGATCATTCTGTCTCCTCTAACCTAATAAGTGGGCAGGGAGGCCAGGATATGGTTCAAGTGTTAACAACACTGAAAAACTTCAACCCTAAAAAATCACTCACATTCTTTTTCTTACCACTTTTTAGTTGTTTATTCACCAGACAACAAAATTATAAAAATAATGCTCCTGTTTGGACATGCTCCAGTTTGAAGAGCTCTACTTTAGAAGATACAGGGAGTAGGGGTAGTAAAAGAATATAAATTATTTCACTCCATTTCATTTCTCTATCAAACTTACACGTTACCCATTTAATTTTTGTATTAAAATATAGATAAGGAAAGAAGGACCCATGTGAGAGCATGTACATGATAAATAGTGCGAAGATTACGTTCCTTAGGAGTTTGCAGATCCCAAGAACTGTATCTGACAGGTGTAACCCCTGAAAGATGTGGAGTTGGGGGCTACAGCATAGCAAACTAGGATTTTCTGGGGGGAGAGAGGGAGCCTGGTAATGTTTTTCCTTAAGTCCCTGGTATATGATAGTTACAGGCTCTTTATGGTGGTGATAAAAGCATGGACTCTGGAGCCAGAATGGCTGGGTTCACATTCTGGCTACGCCTTACTAGCTCATTGAACTTGGGCAAGTCTCATAACCTGCTGATAACACTTTCTGACACATGATAGGTGAGCTACACTTTAGCTAAATATTCTTTGCAGTCTTAAAGTTCTCACCAGAGTATGGCTGGAGCTTTCCCCCCAGCAAACTTTGATAGAGTCCACTGACCAGAGATACGATTTCAGCCTAGCTACAGCTAATGCAAAAGAGACTAATCAGGGCATACTCAGGAAGCCAAAGTTCATATCGAGGCTGTTTTAATGCAAACTTTATGAAAAGTCAGTTAGCATCTTTGTATAACTTGTATAATTCTAGTTTAGAGTCATCAGTCATTAAAATTCCAAGAATGATACCACACTGCATTTATGTTACATGTCATCTGTTGTTGCTTGCTTGAGTACGATATGCTACACATACAGATTATTGGCCAGCCAGGCAAGGAGCTGGACTGCTAGTTTCAAATGCTCAGATGTATGAAGAAGAGCTTTCAGCACTACGTAGGTTAATGAAATCAAACTATAAAAATGACACTGAACCCATAGTGTACTTAGATTTGCTTTTCCCCATTATCCAAATCATTCCCTCACACTGCATTGGTTCCTAAAGGTGTCTGACATGAATTATTTCAGGTTAAGATCTATTCTTTGGTAGTAAAAATCAAGAAGTATCTTTACTTTCTTTTTTTATTTATACATTTAATCTATTATTCAAATTGCTTATAGAAAATTTGATTTTAAAACTTCTCCAGAGAAGAAATGAGACACTTATCCTGAGAAAATTAGCCAGAAATCAAAACAGCTATATGATAAAATCAGAAACACAAAATTAAACAATATCGTGTCATCACATGAACCCTGTGACACATTTTCCTTTTAAACTAACTTTGAAGCTCAATCTCAGGTTAGTTCGCTTTGTAAAAGTAGAAAATACGTGAATGTTTACCTTACTTTTAGCAGATTACATCCATTAAAATTTTTTAGTTTTTTCAGCAAATAAATTTAGCATTCCTTTGACAAGGAATAACAGTAATGCCTCAGGTTTTTCTACATTCGCATTTTTTACAAAGATAAACTAGCCTTATGAGTCAATGTCATTTGTGCAGGAGCTTTTGTGCAGCTGGGAAAAAAATGTAATTATTTTGCAGAAGATCTTGAAAACCAGTCTTACAGAGGAAAATACTGCAATTGTTTTAAAAGGATATTTGCTACACTTTCAAATTTATATTAAATTTTTATAGCTGCCCTAGCATCATCCTGCTAATAACCACCCACTGACTTACAAAATAGAGCAGAAGATAAATGTTTTCTAAAATTTTAATGTGGAAAATTTCCAACATGCACAAAAGTAGAGAGAAAAATATGGTGAACCTCCATGTACCCAAAACCCAGCTTCAACAATTATCAACATTTCACCAATTCTGATTCATTTGTTCCAATTAAACATTTTATTACCTGGAAATGGTTCATGCTTTTGCTTTTGAGTTTGAAAGCATTGGTAGAAACAAAAAGAACAAAAAATTTTCTGGCATTAATTATCTTTCATAAGTAAATAATGAAATTTTTAAAAATGTCATTGACATATGACTTTTTCCTGCTTTCAGGTGGTACAATAAGAGTATCAGCCGAGACAAAGCTGAGAAACTTCTTTTGGACACAGTAAGTCTCCTTAAACTGTCTTTTAACTTCAAATAAAATGAATTGTGTTACTTTTTTTCAGCCATGCTGTGGTTTGTGCTAATGCAGTGAGTTGACATATTGGATTAACAGTGGTGTCCATGTCTGGTAAAAGCATTCTGGGGGTTCTCAGGGTTAGCATACATCAGTATAAGAAACCTGGAGAGGATCAAAGGCCTTGGTATTCACGTGTGACCGTGACCACAGCTTCCGTGGGTGGTCTTTCGGGCTGTGATGGCTGGCCCTGGGGAGCTGTGGTGCTGGTCTTCCTTGCCTGCGTCTCTGGCTGGGTCAGGAGTGCCTGTGACTCAGATTCCGCCTGGTTGGGCTGTGTGTGGATCCAGAGGAAATACGCCACTTGTTTTAACTTATTTTTCATGCGACCGTTCTTCTTGAGAGCCATACGGTGTCGGGAGCAGGACTGACCTTACACAGGGGTGTCAGGATTAAGGGAGAGAAGGCATGGTGTGGTGAGGAAAGTACTGGGTCCTGGCCACTGCTCTCGCTCCAACTCAGTGTGTGACTTCAGGAACATCTCTTCTTCCTTCTGGGCCTCAGTTTCTCAATGAGTACAAGAGGAGCACTGGACTAAATCAGGGATGACAATTACCCAGACGCATACTGCCACTGTCTGCTCCTGGTCCTGTGGCCGACACAGTTGATCAGAGTTCATGGCTTTGGGACCCTTCTCAAAACAGTGCTCCAGGAAGCCGCCATCAATTGACTGGCATGCAAGGTAAAACCTTCTCTTCCTGGATCAAAAGATCACTTTTTATTCTAAAACAGTGCCTCTCAAAGTATCTGTGGTGATGGACTACTTTTTGTGGTTGGTTTTTAATTTCCAATCTGTCACAGACTTATATTTTGTAAAATACAATAAAAATGAATTATCAGAAAAAATAAAAAGCAAAAATAAGAAGCAAAGACATAAAAAATGCAAGTCCAATTTTTTATTAGTATTAGATTCATTAGACATAAAATTGCTCTGTCTGATTGCTATAAAAAGATTCTAAATGCTTACTCTCAATTTCTTTTTTTGTCTGGTGGTGGACCAGTAACAATTTGCTAACTGGCACCCATCCATAGACCACACTTAAAGTAGCACGGAAAATTGCACATTTAGGGCCCTTGCAGAGAAACCAAATGCATGGAGGTATTGAGAGAAAGCTTTCTACAGAGAAATCAATCAATTTATCAGCTTATTTGCTTAGAGCAGTGGTTCGCAGGCCTGTCTGCACATTAAAATCACCTGGGAAACATTTTCAAAATACCAATGCCCAGGTCCCAGCCCAGATTCATTAAATCAAAATCTCTAGTGGGCTAGAGGGGTGGGATAGGGAGGGTGGGAGGGAGACGCAAGAGGGAGGGGATGTGGGGCTATATGTATACTGTATAGCTGATTCACTTTGTTATGCAGCAGAAACTAACAGACCATTGTAAAGCAATTATACTCCAATAAAGATGTTAAGAAAGAAGAAAACCTCTAGTGGGTAGGGTCCAGGCATTCGTAATATAGAGGAAAATCTCTCCAGGTGAATCTAATATTCAAATGATGTTAATGACCCGCGCCCAACACAAGCCTCACCAGTGAGACCAGTAAACGGTAGGCCTGGGTTGATGGAGGCATCAGTCTCTCTGTGCCAAAATGTTAGCCCTGTTCCTGCCATTTTCCAGTTATGGTTTGAAGGTATTTCCTATCTTTAAGAATCTTAAACTGCAAACCTCTCCTGGATGGAATGAAGCTGGAGTGACCAACTCATCCTGGTTTGCCTGGAACTGTTCCAGTTTTAAAACTGAGAGTCCTATGGCCCCAGAGCCCCCGCACCTCAGTCCCAGACAAACTGGTACAGTTGATCACCCAAACCGGTAACCATTACCAGTTTGGACAGTGGCTAGAGGTGAGCTTAGAGAAGGAGACCTGGGAAGATATCAGGTAGGGAATGAAAGTCTGTGATGGCAAGGTGGAGGGATGATGAATATTGTCAAAGAATAATCTAAAGGCATATAGTTGATTAATATACTATTTACTTTTGCACAAGGGAAACTGATAATAGATGGATTCATTCTGTCAAAGGCAAAAATATAATTTCTGTAAGAGGAAATGGAGACGGGAAGAGAGCCCACAGTCATATTTTGGAGCAGTGAACTTTTTCTCCTTTGGTTAAGTTGCCGGTGAGCAGGCAGCTGGCAAAGAGGACAAGGTGAGATGCTCTGCCCGTGGGCAGTTTTGTTCTCATCAAAGAGGGCAAGTCCAGTTGTTTGTGGATTTTCCAAAAGACTATTTGTTTACCAGTGACGGATGCAAAACAGGCAGCCTGTATGCTGTCAGCCGTCTCAAGCAGCATCTGTTGCCTTTGTGACGTCTGCACCATTTCCTTTATTAGGATTTCTCAGTGTAAACTCACATACCTTACCATTCTGCTGAGCACAGACCTAAGTGCATAGAGATACTTGAGACAGGGCCTTTGATCTCAATAAGCTTTAGACTCTATTGGGAAACAAGACAAACTCTGAAGAAACAGAGGATAATCTAAGAAAAACTGAGCATATGCAGCAGGTTTTCAGTGGCCTCAGAGTTCTGAGAATATTCTAGAAGAATTAGAAAGATTTCATGGAGGAAGAGGAATTAAGCTGAGACATTATTAGACTCTGGTTTCTCCTTGGTTCCACCTGGACTCAGCACTTAATTATTTCCTGTGGTTCCCAATATCGCACATTAGAATCACTGGGAAATTTTAAAAAATACAGATTCCCAGGCCCCAGTCCAGACCTACAGAATCAGACTCTCCAGGGTTAGTTCGTGGGAATCTATATTTTTTCAAGTCAAACTTGTGATGCATATGTGGCCCACTCAGCACCTATGTTATTGGATAACATAATAAATTATTAAATTAACCAATAAGAACTTATAATTAAATAAGAATTATACTGAGTTTAAACAAGTGCAGTTTTGTTATTTTCAATCCCACATTGGTTAATGAAGTATTGCCCATGGAGCACCTAAAACAGCCCACATTAATGATTAGCAAAAGACGATTTCTATTTTACAGCAGTTCTTTGGAGACACTTAAATACATTCTGCTTGCTAGGGCAGTTGAAACATTCTTCCTTATTAATATTCTAGACTACTTCACCAAATCCTCTTTGCCTCCTTAGGTAATATAAGGGCAAACTTCAGTGGGTCCCTATATTGTATGATGTTTGAAACATCAGCTGAATTGTTTCAGGGGTGAATTTAGTGTCTCCTTATCTAACAATTATAGGACCCTTAAAAGACTGATTGATTCATTATTATTGACCAAAAATTGATTTATTTTATTTTTATTAACTAAATCTCCTGATGTACTGCCCCGTGCATATTTCTCCACTAGAATATAAACCCTTTACCTTGTTCCTGCTGTACACAGGACCCCAGAACTGTACCTATGATAACGTAGTTGCTCAATGAATATTTATTGAGTGAATGAATATAGCAAATGCTTAAGAAGTGTTTTTAAATTAACAAATATGCTGTAGGAGAAGCTGGCTAATCATGAGCATCATTGGGGAGCTTTTAAAAAATACAAATTCCAGGACTCCAGCCCTCACCAGTCAGAACCTTAGGAAGTGGTACCCAGGTGATTCTGGGTCTTACCCAAGTTTGGGAACCACAGAAAATATCTCCTATTGTGTCCTATCAATTCTTCAGATAGCACCTCCTCTAAGAAGCCTCTCATGCTTTCCCTCCCACAAGCTGTGGAATGTGGTTTTTCCACACCTTTGAACCCTTATGGTGCAATGTCATGACATCTCCAGTGGCTCTGTTTTCACTCAGCCTCGGACCTCAGCTGTCTCTCTTCTGTCGTAACCCATTTAGGTAGAGGGTGAATTCCTTGCAAGCAGGTACTCTATACTTTACAGCATTGCATACGTTGGGTGACCTGAATTTTGGGCAGAAGCCTTATCTAAGACATTGGTTTATCATATTTCCATGATTCTAAGATGTTATTAAAGATACAGTACTGACTCCATACCAGGATTTTTTCAAGAAAAGAAATGAACCACCTCCAGAATGAAGAGTGGCTATCTGTCAGAGACACTCTTAAATCATAACGCAGTGTGAACAAGCTGTAAGTTATCAGTCCATCTTTTTCACAATAACCTACCCTGTGTAGAAAGATTATCTTCTGTAAGGTGCCCTTCAAATCATATGGACAGAAAGAAAGAAGTAAATTCCTAACAGTCAACGTGTCTCAGATGAAAGCAGACAATGGCACTAATACCTCTAACAGATGGTATACCATAGCGTGTGATAGTAACAGCCAGTGATACTCCTAATAGTCCTTGTTCTGGTATTATATTCCAGGAACTGTTTTAGGCACTTTAATTCTCCCAACCATCTTGCAAAAGTCATTTTACAACTGAGAAAACTGAAGCTCCTGCATTTAATCAGGAAACATCTGTATTGACAGAATTATAGACTGAGTTAGAATTCCTTTTAAAGAACACCTGGTCCATCCCCTTTGTGCTACAGGGGAGTAAACTGAGTGTAAATCAGTGGCATAGCCTGGACTAGAGCAGGGACGCTTCTTCATAGACACGCACACACACACACACACATGCACACATACACATATACACATGCACGCACACACAGTTAGTAAGGGAATATATGAGTTAAGTTCTATTCTCCCATCCCTATACTTCCCATCTGTGTATTTTACCCCCTTGGCATGATTTTTTTTTTCTATTGTTACATCTTTATTTTTCTAGATAAAATAGTAAAAGGTAAAGTGAGACCTTGACTATATCCCATGGGAACAAGCCCCCTCCCCGACCTACCCTGGCTGCATTGCACGGATCAGTGCCCCTATGCATGGCAATGACAGGAGCAGAGACCCTTTAGACTCCACCGTTCTTGGTGGTTGTGACTTCCTCTGAGCCCCTTGCAGGAAGTAGGTGATAAGGCACATGCCGGATGCCTCCTTTTCCTCAGAACCCTGTGCTGCCTCAGCCCTAAACCAGAGCTTCCTGTCACCAGCACTGAATGCCACCTAGAGCAACTACGATGGAGGAAGAGCTCTGCCAGCCTCCCGTCCTCGGCAGAGCTGACTGAAAACTTTACCTCTCCTTTGGCTGATGTCTGTGGATCAGTTTACTCTTGTTAACAGTTGGGCCCCTCTCTAATCACAAATTAAAAAAAAATAATAATGGTTTGTTTGAAAGAATAACAACAACAAAACATTCTTAATTAAATAGAAGAGACATTACCACTCCCTTCTTCACAGATAGTTGATAAACTTGGGGTCTTTTTGGTCTATGTTTCTTCCCTTTAGAATAAGTTACATATGTAGACAATGTCTGCCTCGGCTAAAGTTTAGTTTCTTCCTGTCTTGAACTTAACCCATCACATTTCAGTGAGGCAAGAGCAAAAGCTTCGATATTTGGCAAAAGGGGAGAAATTTTGAAGACAAGTGATGGTACATGTAATACATGGATGAATATCACGAACATGATGTTGAGTAGAAGAAGCCAGACACAAATTCATTATTCACAACAGCCAAAGGTTGAAACAACCCAAACACCCAGCAATTGATGAATAGATAAACAAAATGTGGTGTAATCCATACAACGGAATATTATGCAGCCATAAAAAGGAATGAAGTACTGATACATGCTACAACTTGATGAACCTTGTAAACAATATGCTAAGAGTAAGAATCCAGTCATAAGAGACCACATATTATATGATTTCATTTACATGAAATTTCTAGAATAGGCAAATCTATAAAGAAGTCATATTAGTGTGGCAGGGGTGCAAATGATACTGAGGTATCTTTTGGGAGTGATGAAATATTCTAAAATTATATTCTGGTGATGGTTATACAACTCTGTGATTTTGATAAAAATCACTGATTTGTACACTTAAAAGAGGAGAATTTCATGTTATCTAAATTAGGCTTCAAAAGCTGTTTTAAAATCTAATGAACTAATCTGGGATTTTTTGGTGTCACATAGATCACCTTTACTCCAGAAACTGAATAAACTACCGACCCCAAAGGCGGGAAAATCTAATTTTTGGAAAATCAAGTTTTTTAAAAGCGCGATTTGCATGCAAAAGTTAGAAGGGTGTTCACTAGTGCACTGGATAAACAGTTTACATTCATATCTGAGAAGACAAAAATAAGAATCTGGTTAGTTCTCCTCTGTCCTCACCATGTCCAAGGTCATGCACAGAGCACACTGTAAAAAATGTGGGAGGCTAATTATGGGCATAAGGTTGTACTATTGGTCCAGAAAGATTGACAACTCATTTTCTTAAATTTCAAAAAATTCATGAAATACAAAATCATTAAAGTAAATTGTGTGTACAAAGACAGAATACTAGGACTGTCCTAGAATACTATGACATCTTAGAAAAAGAAATGTAGCAGCTTTCTGTATTTTCCTCAATTCTTCCCCCGCTTTCAGGCAACAGCTAGGGCAGTCCTAGCTCACAACCTTGAGAAAGGAAGGTCAAGGGTGGACAACAGAGACGAAGATTCAGGTCTCAGCTTTGAATTTCTTCCTTTCTTTTTCCAGTTTTAGTGAGATATAATTGACCTATAACATTGTGTAATTTGAAGGTGTGCCACATAATGATTTGATTTATGTATATATTGCAAAATAATTAATACAATTTTAGTTTACATCCATCTCTATACATAGTTACAATTTTTTTTCTTGTGATGAGAACTTTTAAGATCTACTCTGAGCAACTTTCAAATATACAATACGGTATTGTTAACTGTAGTCACCATGCTGTACATTACATCCCCAGAATATATCTTATAACTGGAAATGTGTACCTTTTGACCACCTGCATCCAACTCCCCTACCCTCCACTTCCCTCAAATTTCAAAATAGACTCTTGAATCTCCCAGCAGAGAGAAGAGTTTTGGGAGTCTCATAAAGTTGTTGTGGTAACCTCTAAGTTTGGCAAGAATGCACAATGATGTAAGGGCCAACCGTCCCCCCCAAATTCCCCTCTGCGGGTTTAGGGCCAAATCAGAGGAAGCAGGTTACGTGTCTACGTGAGGATGAACTTTCTAACTATAAGTGCTCTTTCAGACGACAGGGACTACTCTACAGGACTGTTATAAATAAGAAATGCATTTTCAGTTGAGTCAGTGGAGACCAAATCTGGATGTCCATAAGCCTTTTAAAAGTTCAGGTCCCAGGGCCTCAGTCCTGGAGATTCCAAGTGTGTAGGTATGGGGAGGCAGGGAGGGGCGGGGAGCATGGTAAACTGCTCATAGTCGTTGTTTTGTTTTGTCTTGTTCTGTGCTTTAGATTCTTCAGGTGATTGTGATCACCAACAAAGTCTGGGGCACAGGGGTTTAGGGAGTTAGGCCAGATCAGTGGTTCTCAACCAGTGGTGATTTTGTCCCCCAGGGAACATGTGACAATGTCTGGCATCCAGTTGATAGAGGCCAGGGATGCTGCTAAACATCCTATGATGACAGGGCAGCCCCCATGACAAAGAATTACTGCACCCCAAACGTCTATAGTACTGAGGTTGGGATAACCCTGGGCTAGAGAACCTTTCTAGGTTCTTCTAAAAGGTCTTTTCTAACCCTGAGATTCTAGGATGCAAACAATTAGCATGGCCATCTGTGTATTATTTGTATGTGTAGATGACCCACCTTTGTGATTAGGGGGTGGAAGAGCTTCTAAACTGTGTATATTTTGCTCCATATACAACAAGTGTATGCCCACCACACGAGGCTCCTCTCTCTCTGGCTTTCACTTATGGCCCTCAGTATGTCTAAGTTAAGCAAACCATAGCAACAGATTTTGCAAATATCACCAGCACAGATTGACAGGTGGGTAGGAACAGAGCCTTAGACACAAAGTACTCAAAAAACAGAGTTAAGACTTTCAAATTCCTACCAGGACTGAAAAAACTGGTCTCCCCATTTGTTAGTACTTATTTCATCAGCACTGGCAAAATTGTCAGTGGGGTGAAGGGTATATTTTGGGGGCTTCCCCTTCTCTCCACTTCCCTCATGCAACCAGCAGCTTTGTGTTCTTTCTCCTTTTGCCCTGCAGCAAAATCAGCACTTGAGAAAGGGCCTACAAAATATATTCCCATTAAGAAAATGATGAAGCTTCCAAGACAGAAGTTTTGTGCCCTTGTGGGGAACAGAGAAATGGTTTCTAACATCTGTTGAATGGAGGCACCATAGACTAGTAGAATGAGCAAAGGTTTTGCTCACCTGCCACATTCAAGGTTCAAATCCCAGGTCTGCCACCTATATTTGTAGGTCGTGAGAAAGTCACTTCAGCTCTGCAGCACTCAGTATCCTCATCAGGAAACTGAAGATAATAACATCTAGACTGCAATGTTGTGGTGAGGGCTGCACAATATCTGTAATGAGCTCCAAGAGGGCAGAGCTTGTGTCTGTTTGCCTTCGTTTACTGTTTATGTCATCACTAGAATAGTCTTGGAACCATGGTAGGAGCTCAAGAAATGTCTCTGGAATGAATGAATGAAACGGTAGCCATTATAGTTGAAAGGCTGCTCTGTGCCAAGCTGGCCTACAGTATTTCCTCCTTTCACAGGCAAGAAAGTGAAGCTGGATGCATGAGCCTGGTTTCCTGGGATCGCTGATTTTCCATTCTTTCTAACCCTTCCAGGGCAAAGAAGGAGCCTTCATGGTACGAGATTCCAGGACTCCAGGGACCTACACTGTGTCTGTTTTCACCAAGGCCATCGTAAGGTATGGTGCTAACTCAGCAAAGTGGGGAGAGACAGTCCTGAGGTGGGTGAGCGATGAGCCACAAACAGGAATGTCAGACAGTGCAAGAGGTAGAGGAGTCCCTAGAAATACTGTGTTTCCCTGATCCCTCTGAGAAGACCAAGGCCAGGGAGATTAAGAACATAAATGAAGTCACTTACCTAGAAAGTGACAGAGCTAGGGCCAGATGCCAGGTTCTCTTCCCAGTTGGCATCCCTGAGTGCAAAGCTCTAAAGAAATAAAATACCTGGTCCTGTATTTGATGCATTTATAATTTAATCCAACGAATAACAGAAAAGATACTTTTGACTGCAAGCGAGAAAATATGAATTCTAGTTCTGGCTCTGCTAATAAAACTATCCACCATTTATTGAGTCCTTACTACGTGCCAGAACCTTACAGATCCTTTCACTGGGGGCTGGTCACCTGGGTACCCTCTGCCTAGCACATAGCAAAATTCCAGACTCCCAGGAGAAAAGCAAGCATTGAGCATAAGCCACATTGTTTATACAAACAATTTAGGTATAAGGAGCCATCCTTATCAGTTAGAGAATGGTGAGAGCCCTCCTAAAATCTAAGTTCTCAGAAGCCAGCCAAGGGCCAATCTTGCAAGCAGGCCTTTCTAAGGATAGCAGTCAGGGCTGCTATGTTAACTCTGCTATACAAAGCCAAATAAGTACGAAGGGGCCAAGATGCTTCCTTAACATATGCTGAAGATTAGCTAAATCCACACAGCAGGGAAGGCAAACATGTAGCACATACAAGACGATTGCCCATTTTGAGGTTTTGGAAGAAACATCACCAATCCATCATGGCACCAATCCTGAGTCCAGATGCAGCCTCAGAGTCCTTAATACAGCATCCAAGGCCAACCTGTCAAGACTGACACACAAGTTGAAATATATCTGCCATCCGTGTGACAGGGTAAAAAACAAAGCTAATAGGAATCTGCTACTAGTAGACATTTCTGTGTCTAAACATTGCTTCTTAATAATCACTGCATTTATGTTTCATTTGTTTAAGTGAGAGCAACCCCTGTATAAAGCACTATCACATCAAAGAAACAAATGACAACCCCAAGCGATATTACGTGGCTGAAAAGTACGTGTTTGATTCCATCCCTCTCCTCGTCAATTATCACCAACACAATGGAGGAGGTGAGTTCTAAGGGACAAGGCCAGAGGGGGACCCTCACAGGGGAACTTGGAGAAAAGTGACAAACGCCCAGCTGGGTTTCTTCATCTCAGACAAACTGACCATAAATAATAACTATACAAACAGAAAAGGATGCCAAATATTTGATTATCTTACATATTCTTCATTAGCAAATTCTGCTGCTGGAATCATGAGATTTCACCACCTGCCCACCTGTGACATTATACCTCTTCTCAGGGAAGATGTAATATCAGTGATTGGGTTTTGGAATTTGTTTTCCAGAATAAATATAGCTTTTGCATTGGATTATATTTTTTCCTGGTGATTTGACTTGGATGGTTGCTATGGTAAAACTCTAATGACTGCCTTTCACTTTGTAATCAACCCAGGCCTAGTCACTAGACTCCGGTATCCAGTTAGTTCCTGGAGGCAGAAAGCCCCGGTCACGGCAGGGCTGAGATATGGTAAGCAGTGCATTTGGGAATGTTATTCATTTGCACTAACTCACATCCCTAGAGGTCTGGGGTAAATTCTGAATGGACTTCCGCAGACGTAAAATGATAAATAAACAGGTACACTGTATATCTGGAGATGGTGTGCACAAATGAACATTTACAGTGTGTGTAAGATTACATCTATACGTATGCACATTTATCTGGGTCAAATCAATGTCTATTGGTTTTAGATGACAGTCCATCAATGAAGTGTTTACTGAGCACCTACTTTGTACAGAGCACTCTGCTAAATGCTATTAGAAAAAAATATTAGAAACCAGTGCTATAGTACTGTGTTCTTGCCTATTTTCTAGAACTTCTGTATCATCTAGTTTGTTAGGTATGGGTCCACTGCAAGTGCTGTAAGCTAGCAGCATCCAGAAATGTCTGTCTGCATAGCACTGTGTTAAATTTTTTTGAATGCTTTTAGGCAGGGCAGGCATCTCTAGGGCCATAGGCCCTACTATTCCTTCTTGTCCTATGGAACCGTTTCACCCACTTGTGATTTTCTGCCTGCATCCCCTGGTCCAAACTGTGCTGGTCGAGGAGAAGGCTGGCGTACCTTTCATTTTATATCTTCTAGATTGGTGGTTCTCAAGCTTCACTGTGCATCAAAGTTACATAGGATGCTTAAGAAAAGTGTTGACTTCCAGCCCCGACCCAACATTTACCAAAACACAGTCCCAGACAGTGGGGTCCTGGGGTTGCCTTTTCAACAAGTGCCCTAGGTGATTTTGACACAGGGGTTAGAGGGTGATACTTTGAGAAACACTGTGTGGGCTCTCCATCCCTAACCAGCACCATATCTGCACACAGTACGTGCTTGGTACTGTTTTCTGTTGAGTCTGTGCCTCAAAGAGGTAGAAATTGAACTGTTTATGGTACTAGACCAAGCATCAGGAAAGGATAATGCCCCTCAGCCTCCTTATAAAAATAAGATAATTCTAATACCTGTGGAATCCGAATGTGCCCATGCTGGATGGAAGCCCAGAGAGTATTTTATGAACCCACTCATTTTTGCCAGTGTGAAAATTGAGACTCGGATCCCTTTTATTCATTTTTTGAGCATTTATTGAAAGCCTACCTATGTGCGAGACTGTGTGCTGGCTTGCACCTCTGTACCAGTCCTCTTGGAATCCACCACCTTACCCCTAACCCCTGCTAAGGCCTAGCAAGTGCTATGTACATAATGGATGCTTTTGATGGATAAATGAATGAATGAATGACCAGTTCAAATAAAATTTGCTCTATGTGAAAAATGACAATAAAAATTTTTCCATCAGGTATAGGAAATGGTTGGGACCTTAGAACCCTTTCATTGACTTTCTTTAATATCTCAACTAATGCCATCCTCCTTTCTCTTTCCATGTAATCGTCCCCACACACATTTTTCATGGCTTTCAATACATATTCTATGTTATTATTTGGGAAAAAAGATGCTTTTATCTATCTATAGTTCTAAGTATACAGGCTTATACCATTTGCCATCTTTGAGTTATATTAACAATAGGCTAACATTCTGTATAGGGCTATATAGTCTCCTGGTAGTCCTATACTTCACATCTACTGCTTGCCAACTCTGGAAAACTCTTTCTCTTCCAGGGAAATGGGTGATTGATCCCTCAGAGCTCACTTTTGTGCAGGAGATTGGTAGCGGGCAGTTTGGGTTGGTGCATCTTGGCTACTGGCTCAACAGGGACAAGGTGGCCATCAAAACCATTCAGGAAGGAGCTATGTCAGAAGAGGACTTCGTTGAGGAGGCTGAAGTCATGATGTGAGTGGCCAAAACAAGAGTCTGCAGAGATACCTTGGGAAGGATGTTCTGTGCTGTGCTCTTTAAATACCATTCTGATGCCATCTTGTGCCACCTCCCTGCTCAAGTCCAGAGATGGCTTCCCATGGTATGGAGAATAACTCCAAGCTCCTCACTGTGGTCTAAAAGGCCCACCATGGTCTGGCCCTGCCCGCTCCCCAATCTCATCTCCTACCCATCTTTCCTCTGGTTCCATGACATGCCAACCACACTGGCCTTCGTTCATTCTTGCATACACCAGCTGAGTCCCTGCCATTCTTCAGGTCTCAGCTCAATGAGACATTTTTGTTTGGGGGAGGGAGTGTATTTTTGGGAGACTAAACTTAGACCATCTCACCCCTTGCCATTTTTCTCCAGGAAACTCTCTCACCCCAAACTGGTCCAGCTCTATGGAGTGTGCCTGGAGCAAGCCCCCATCTGCCTGGTGTTTGAGTTCATGGAACATGGCTGCCTGTCAGATTACCTGCGCAGCCAGCGGGGGCTCTTTGCTGCAGAGACCCTGCTGGGCATGTGCCTGGACGTGTGTGAGGGCATGGCCTACTTGGAAGAGGCGTGTGTCATCCACAGAGACCTGGTAAGAGGGTGTAGGGCAAACCCCTACAGGTCCAGGGTGAAGGGGCATGTCCCACTGAAATGTAGAGCTACGAAGACTGGGAATGCATGAATCAATAACAAGGCATAAGCCCTCTTCCTTCCCCTCTCAACTTCTTCCTTCCTCCACCCACTGTGGGGTGTCCTCATGGGACTCAGATCTGGGCTCTATTTCCAGCCCCACCTCTAACTTTCACCCTCTGAGTTGGAGTTTACATTCTTTCTAAATAAAGCTGACAGCCTCTCCTTCTTAACCTCTCTGTGTCTCCTTTTCCTCTTGGTAAAATGAAAGAAATTGACAAGCACGTGTTTCTCAAAATGTTATCCAAGGCTCTACCAGGATCATATTGGGGTGATCCTAGAACCATCCTCAGAATCTCTGGGGGTTGAGGCTTGGGAATATTCAAATATTCAAATCCCCCCATGGGATTTGCAGGCACATTAAAATTTGAGACTCATGGATCTTTTCTTGGTAAGGGCTCTTCGAACCGAATTAGGGACCATGTACCATCCCTACCGAGCAATAGTTTTAAGAGAATTAGCAACTTCAACACATTCTTATTTTAGTCAAATGGGTGACAGCTTCTTCATATCATCCCTGAGGTTAACATCAGGTTGCACTGGAGTTTGCAGTTGGTTACACAACACCATGGATGTTTCTTCTGATTAGGATCCCAGGAATGAAGATGAAAGACCAGATTTACTCATCCTGATAAAGGATCTTAACATTCAACTTTCCATCAGGCACTAGTGAAGCTTAATTAGCATTTGTGAAGCTCCTCATTGCTTCTGCACAGCAGCACATTGGAAAAGCAAAGGACTGTGATTATAGGAGACCCCTTAATTACTGATTACCCACCAAGTTTTCCTTTCCCTTTCGTTTGCCTGTCTGCTCCAGGCTGCCCGGAATTGTTTGGTTGGAGAAAACCAAGTCATCAAGGTGTCCGACTTTGGGATGACAAGGTAATACGGACCTGTGGTGCCGGCAAAGTCTCAGGAATGGGATGCAGGCCACCAGGACACTCAGACGATCTCTCTCCACTCTCTCCCCAGGTTCGTCCTTGATGACCAGTACACCAGTTCCTCAGGCACCAAATTCCCGGTGAAGTGGGCGTCCCCGGAAGTCTTCTCTTTCAGTCGCTATAGCAGCAAGTCGGATGTGTGGTCATTTGGTAAGTGTCATTCTGGCCCCACTCCCACATGACCTGGGACTGTGGGCCAGCTGTTTTATTTGTCAAATTCAGGCAGCCTTACTTGCCCTGAACACTGGATGGTGAGGGCGTCCCACTGAGAGTCTGTAGAAACAGCTCTGAAATGAATGAAGGGGCCCTCATTATTGTATCTATTCTTGGACATTTTTGAAATAGGGGCAAAAATAAAAGCGAAAACAGGATGCTGGTGATAGCCGCTGTGACATCAAAAGCTGGAGTCAGGAGATTAGAATATGAGCCCTTGAGAGCAGGGATCATGTTTTTTCCAACATTATATTTATTCTCACATTTATTCCCACATTTCACTCTCAATATTTTACCCATTCATTCAACAACGATTTATTGAGCATCTACTACATGCCAGGAGCTAATTTAGGTGCTCACAAAGCAGTGGTACATAGGATAGAAAAGGCTCCTATTCTCTTGGAGCCAAGTTTTAAGGGGAGACAGTAACAATCATGTAAAGAAGCTAACAAATATGTGTATAAGATAAAGTCAGGTAGCGGTAAGTGCTATGAATAAAACAAAAGAGTAATGGGAAAGAGAGGAACTGGAATGGAGGGAGGGTCTGTTTTAAATAGCAGGGTCCGGGAAGGCCTCTCTGGGGAGATGACTGTTGAGCAGAGAGCTGAATGATGAGAGGGAGCTGTCTCCATTTGAAGGTCCAGGGAACAGTGTCTCTAACAAAGGAAGCAGCAAGTGCCAAAGCTTGGTGTGTCCAAAGAAAAGGGGTACTGACTTAGTGGGAGAACTGTAGGCAATGAAATCGGCAGGCCATAGTAAGGAATTAGAGTTTCTCATAAGTGCAAATGGGCAAGAATGAAAAGACAGAATGAATGATGCTGGTGTGGCAAGAAGTACTAAATATTCTTGCTGGGTGTGTCATGTCTTTCTAAGCCATAGTTTTTGCATATTAATGTATACACAAAACTATACTGGACAACCTCTTTGACTTGGATTGTAAGAAGGATTCTACTTTGGACAGCAATAGTTTGGAGTTTGATGTTGTCATTCTATGTGAAGGGAAGGTTTGCCAAGTATATTGACTAGTAGTAGAAACCAGGGAGAAGATGACTAATTAAATCTCTTAGGAGAAGAACTAACTAATCTTCTCCAGCATTTTAGAATATCCGTTTCCAACAACCAAGTGATTTTTGATTTTGAGTCCTAAATTGTTCCTTAAAGTAGTTACCCTGTTCAACAGACCTAACTATGACTTTGTTAGTCAAATTTAAGGTACAGAATGAACTTAGAAGAAAAAAAACTGCGCTTGAGCAACCTCACATTCTCTTTTCCCCAGTGCATATAACTAGGAAGGGTATGGCTGATGTGTGGCCACTCTCTATCGGTACGGCGGGTCATGCTGCACCAAGCCAGGTGTCCCATAAAGAGATGTTTGCAGCCATGGCCACTTTGTCACATTCACCTGCTGACTCGGAATGGGGTTTATTCTGCCACAGGTTGTCAGCCTAGGACTTTGCTGCTGCATCTTATAATTAGAGGGTTGAGCTAAAGTCCATCCCTTCCTAGGATATGTCATCTGAAGTATCCAAAGATGAGATTGACTGATGGAAGCAGAATAGAGGGGTGAGAAAACTGGGGTGGCAAATCTGAGAAACAGAAACCTGGATGGAGGAGAGCTTTTGCCTGCCTCAAGGCCACTGGGCTTTGTCACGCATTTTGAGGTTTTTCCCCTAATTAACTGCACTATATTTTTAAACATCTTTATTGGAGTATAATTCCTTTACATTGTTGTGTTAGTTGCTGCTGTATAACAAAGTGAATCAGCTATACGTATACATATATCCCCATATCCCCTCCCTCTTACGCCTCCCTCCCACCCTCCCTATCCCACCCCTCTAGGTGGTCACAAAGCATGAGCTGATCTCCCTGTGCTATACAGCTGCTTCCCTATCTGTTTTACATCTGGTAGTGTTTATATGTCAATGCCATTCTCTCACGTCGTCTCAGCTTCCCCTTCCCCTTCCCCGTGACCTCAAGTCCATTCCCTACGTCTGCGTCTTTATTCCTGTCCTGCCCCTAGGTTCTTCAGAGCCTTTTTTTTTTTAGATTCCATATATGTGAACTGCACTATTTTAAACTAGTCAACTAACCTCTTTGGGCCTTACTCAGTTCCTCAATGCATCACAAGGTTTGCGTGAAAGCAACTGTTTTCCAGCCAGCTTTCCCCCATTTTCCAAAGAAATCTCACTAGAAATCTTGGCATCTTGGGGTGCTAATTGATCTTATTTACTGAATTTCCAAAACTACTGAGGCATTTCTGAGGATCCCTTAGAAATTCTAATCCAGTTGTCTGGGCTGGGGCCCAGGATCTGCCATTGGAACAAATTTCTGAGTTGATTTTTCAAAACTTCAGATGTTTTAGGGATCATACTTTGGAAAACTCTGCCCTCAGGATCTCTGGACTATGCTTTCAAAACCACTGGATTAGGTGATCTGCAAGCTCTGTTCCCACTCTGACATCCTATGAATAGATGAATACATAATAAAGCTGGGTGTAACATTTCTACTGAGTGCAAAAAAGGAAAAGGGATTAAATCAGAGGTCAAAAATGGACAACTTAAAGAGTTTTGCTTGGTTAACACAGTATTTCTTTTAAATCAAATTGAGTTTATATTTTAAAACTCCCAATTTATGACTTATCTTTAAAAAAACAGAAAATGTGGCAATTCAGAGCCCTCATTCCCATGTGCCCTATGCTGGCTGGAGCTAAATCACAGCTGCCCCTTTGAGGACAGAATTTTTGACCTCCAGTTTTTCACAGTCCTCCCTAGTCCCTATTATGCAGACCTCGTCCACTCCATTCATCTATATCATGTGTAGACATTTGAGTTTACATCCCCTGCAACTTTTAGTAGTAGCATTTGAGTTAGATATAACAAAGGGCTGAGCTTGAACATTCTTCACCACTAGGAAGGTAGGGAGATCACTCTTCTTTAGAAATAGCACAGGCCTAATAAGCCCCAGGTGGCTTTTGATATTGTACTTTCTGGAGGTAGGGACTTGAATCTTAATGTCAAGGAGTCTGTGATTTCTAGAGGTAAGTTGGTTTGTTCACTATTTAGGAACTTTATCACTAGCTGTTTTGATTCACCATTTCTCATAGGTGTGCTGATGTGGGAAGTCTTCAGTGAAGGCAAAATCCCGTATGAAAACCGAAGCAACTCAGAGGTGGTGGAAGACATCACCACTGGATTTCGGTTATACAAGCCTCGACTGGCCTCCTCGCATATCTACCAGATCATGAATCATTGCTGGAAAGAGGTCAGTAAAGGAAGTGGCTCCCCCCCCCTCATTATAATCTGCAGTTTCAGGGTCTGCCCCCATCCCTGAAGAAAGGAACCCTCTCAGAGGATGAGGCAGTAGGGATGAAAAAATAGATTAGCAAGAAAGTGACGTTGAGCATCTATTAACTAAAGGAGTTACTCATCCCTGGAAGAGCTGGCAGGGACCTTAAATGTTATTTGATTTGTAATATAATGTCACAAGCCATCAACATACTGTCAGAAAGGAAGAGTGGGGAAGGCCTATGTCAATTTTTTGAGAAAAAAAGCATCTGTAACATCATAAAACCATTAAATATACATGAAGTTAGTTCTATAAACTGGTAAACAGAAGTTCACTGATGCTGTGAAACTATTAAAATGACTGAATTAAAATTCATTTTATTCATACAACAATTCAGAATGGGAGCCAGTTACTCTGCACCCTCCCAGACATCTCAGTTATCCTTGGGTGGCAGGCTATGCCTTAAGCCATATCAGCATGAGTGTTAGATGTCCTTGGGTGAGTTAGCAAATTTTAAATTTCAACCACAGTTGAAAGTTGCTGAATAGAGAATTAACACAAATTCAGATCATGGAAGGGTAACAGGGGGGATTTAAAAAGTATAGGATACTTGGGTTTTATCTCAGTTTTATCATTTCTTAATCATTAATCATGGGCCATTCTCTGAACCTCCTTTTTCTTACTGTAAGATAATTAAATAATGTTTGCTCTGTAAGTTCATAGAGCTTTTGTCATCAGAAACAAAGAAATAAACCATAAAGAAATAAAGACAGGTACAAAACAAATCTAGTCCACTTCTCAAGGATTAAATACTATAACAATTATGATAGCTGACATTTAGTACTTTTTTCTTTCTTAAATTTTTAATAATTTTTTAAATTAATAGACTTTGTTTAGAAGTTTTAGGTTTATAGAAAAATTGAGCAAACAGTGCAGAGTTCTCCCCTATAAATAACATTTTGCATTAGTGTGGTACATTTGTTACAATTATTCTACCACCACTGATACATTATTATTAACTAAAGTCCATGTTTTACATTAAGGTTCACTGCTTTTTTTTATACAGTTCTGTGAGTTTTGACAAATGTATATCATGTAACTACCATTATAGTATCATACAGAATAGTGTCACTGCCTTTAAATGCACTGTGCTTCACCTGTTTATCCCTTCCCCTCTTCTTCCCAAATCCCTGGAAACCATTGATCTTTTTATTGTCCAAGTTCTGCCTTTGCCAGAATGTCACATAGTTGAATCATACAGTATGTAGCCTTTTCAGATTGGCTTCTTCCATTTAGAACTATGCATTTAAGATTCCTCCATGTCTTTTCATGCCTTGAAAGCTCACTTCTTTTTATCACTGAATAATATTTCCATTGTATGGATATACCACAGTTTGTTTATCCATTCACCTACTGAAGGACATCTTGGTGGCTTCCAGTTTTTGGCAGTTATGAATAAAGCTGCTATAAACATTTGTGTGCTAGTTTTTGTATGGACATAGATTTGCAGCTCAATTGGGTAAATATCTAGGGGTGTGATTCCTGGATCATATGATAACACTATCATATGAAAATGTTTAGCCTTTTAAGAAACTGCCAGACTGTCTTCCAAAATGGCTACCATTTTCACATTCCCACCAGCAATGACAGTTCCTGTTGCTCCACATCCTCACCAGCATTTGGCGTTGTCAGTGCTTTGATTTTAGCCATTTTAATAAGAATATAGTGGTATCTCATTGTTATTTTAATTTGCAAATCCCTAACATATGATGTTGAGCATCTTTTCATATGTGTATTTTCCATTTGTATATCTTTTTAAATGAGGTAACTGCTTAGATCTTTGCCCATTTTTTAATAGGATTATTTGTTTTCTTGCTTTTGAGTTTTAAGAGGTCTTTGCATATTTTGGATATAAGTCCTTTATCAGATATGTGTTTTAAAAACATTTTCTCCCAGCCTATGGCTTATATTTTCATTCACTTAACAGTGCCTTTTACAGAGCAGAAGTTGTTAATTTTAACAAAGTTCAACATCAATTTTTTTCTTTTATGAATCGTGCTTTTGGTGTTGTATCTAAAAACTCATTGCCAAACCAAAGGTCACCCAGATTTTCTCCTATGTTATCTTCTAGATGTCGTATAAGTTTTGCATTTTATATTTAGGTCTATGATCCATTTTGAGTTAATTTTTGTGAAGAGCGTCAGGTCTGTGTCTAGAGTCACTGTATTGCATGTGGATGTCCGATCGCTCTAGGACCGTTTGTTGAAAAGACTACCCTTTCTCCATTGAATTGCCTTTGCTCCTCTGTCAAAGATTTGACTACATTTGTGTGGGTCTATTTCTGGGATCCCAACTCTATTCCATTGACCTATTTGTCTATTCTTTCACCAATACCATGCTCTCTTGATTACTATAGCTTTATAGTAAGTCTTGAAGTCAGGAAGTATCAGTCCTCCAAACTTGTTCTTCTTCAGTATTGTGTTGGCTATTCTGAGTCTTTGGCCTTTCCATATGGAGTTTAGAGTTGGTTTGTCAGTATCTACAAAATAACTTGCTGGGATTCTTGTGATTGTGTTGAATCCATACATCAAGTTGAAAAGAAATGACATCTTAACAATAGCAAGTCTTCCTAACCATGAACATGGAATATTTCTCCATATATTTAGCTCTCCTTTGATTTCTTTCTTTAGAATTTTATATTTTTCCTAAAATAGATCCTATACATATTTTATGAGATTTATACCTAAATATTTTCTTTTTTAGTCTTACTTAGTGCTTATTTTATGTTGCATTTTTATATACGATTTTATTTAATTCTTATAACAATCTTATGAGATTGAGAATATTATTATCCCCATTTTACAGATGACAAAACTGAGGTTCAAAAAGGTTTAGTAACCTGTTCAAAGGTCACACAGCTAATAAGTGGAAAAGCTGTGATTCAAAAGTAGGCCATATGATTCCAAAATACCTGCTGTTAACAACTAAGACATAATGGCCTCAAATACAATACATATAGAAGCATATTTAAAACTCAGCAGAGGGGATTGCTGTTTAACTCTGGTTTGCTTTGGAATTAGCTATGACACACAAGTACAAGGAAATCACAGAGTGCTTTTCTTCCCTCTCTAGAAACCAGAAGACCGGCCACCTTTCTCCAGACTCTTGAGTCAACTGGCTGAAATCGCAGAATCGGGACTTTAAAAGAGACTCAGTGCCAGGCCACGGGCTGCAGATCCTGAGTGGGGCAAGGAGGTCTTCCCACCACAGAGCATTAAAAGCTGCCACCATCCCAGGACTCCTCAGAGGCAACTGGCCTGTGGCGCCAGTCGCTAAGCTGCCACGGAGGCAGCGGCCTGACAGAGGCGGGCACCAGGCCACAGGCAGGAGGCTCAGCCACTGAACTGGGAGCAGGGCCAGAGCAGTCTGTACCCTTCCTCCAGCCTCTTATCTTGTGTGGAGCACAAACCTCAATCGACAGCTTTCAAGCAACATTTCTTGCACTTCTTAGAGAAAGGGAGAGATGGGGCAGGACCCTGGATTATTACACTTATTGTTATTTTAAACATGGACCTAAAGTTCACGGTCAAGGGATTTTTTATTTGACCTGACAACACAGAATCCCAGGATATGGGGCAAGATGAACAAGGAGCATGACTCTTTTTCAAGGAGAACTAGTGAGTTAATTAAAGCCACAAAGAGTAAGCTCTGCCTCTGTGATGCTGTCAGCCACAGCTTCCTGCCTTAGAGGATGATGGAACAGCTGCTCACATCAGAGGCCGGATATTCTGAGAAGCAGCTTTATGAGGTTTTACTCATAGAGTACACTGCCACCTCTCTCCTTGAAGTCCATAATGGACTGGGGTGAACAATTCTGATCTTACCACTGGAGTATTGGGTATCTGGTGTCTGGGCAGAAAGAAGGCATCAGATGGTGGAAACACCTGGTACAGGGAGAGGCCTTAGGTTGTAACCACTTGGATGCTCATTTACTACCAAGCCAAGCAAGTGACTCTGTGTCCCCTTCTGTGCCGAATGCTTCCATAGGCATCCTGGGAGGAAATCATGGCTTCCGTAAACACTGACTTACTGAGGCCTCCAGGAATCAGTCCCCTCTCTGCATTCTTCCATCCTCATCAACAGAGTGCAGACTTGTGCTGGGGAGTGTGGCCTGGCAGAGAAACTGAAGCTTGTTTAGGCCCTAGAGATTTGCAACTTTAAGGTTGAGACTTCCAAGTCTCCCCAGATTCTAAGAGAGGAGTAAGAGGTCTGTTCTTGCTCAAACCATCTGGATGGAAACTGAGTCAGGCACCGAGTGGGGGGCTTCCAAGATGCACAAGGATGCCTACTGTTGACTGAGCACTTGAATATGCAAAGTGAATATGTACTGAGCTACAAGCCTTAACTGCAGAATCTCAGTTCACCCTGAGTTCACACCAGTGCCGTGAGATATTATTATTATTCCCATTTTATAGATAATGGAACTTAGGCTTTGAAAAGCTTGGACACCTGCTTGAAGGGACGGAGGTAGGAAGAATACAGCCCACCTCTGTCTGTCTGACTGCAATGCACAGTTTCTCTATTTTTATTCAACACTGCCTCCTACTGAGGGTGAAAGGGATTGCTGAGGAGGTAAGTACAGTAGAGGGGAAAGTCCTAGAGAGCCTATAAAGAAGCCAACACAGCACCATCAGCAAGTAAAGTTGCTCCTGCATAGACCAGTGTGGCTGGTGGTGTAGCCCTCCAACTTGGAATAGGATCTTTTTTTCCTCATCTGTATCCTCACCTTCATCAGAGTTAATGACGTTGGAGTTACTAAAGGAGTAATTAGCCCTTTGATTCACTCAACCCACCAGAGTCATATTGCATGAAGCAATTTGTAGATGGGCTTCAAAGCAGCTTTAAAAGATTCTCCTGCAGAAGTATAAATACTTCCTTGAATTATCACTTCAACATTGAGCCGGCTGCGGTCTTCTTGGACACTTTCTGGGGAAGGGTATTCTCTGATGTAAGAGAGATTTAATTTTCCTACAGTGTTCAGGGAAAACTCTTTTTGGATGGTGTTGAAAGCAGTTCTTTCTAAAAAATCATGTGATATTTTGACCGGCTGAAGACGCAGATGTACAACTTTTAAGTATAATTATTGTGAAACTGGTAGCTTCAAAAAAAACCTATCATTCAGAAGATGATATTTCTCAACTTATCCAAAATCATCCCTGTTTACTTTTTTGGCATTTTGTACATTCTTTTTTGGAACCTTTAATTAGAGATGATTTCTGGAACATCCAGCCTAGAAGGAAAACATCAGAATTGACTGATTTCTGTGGTATGGTTTAGAAAAATTCTCCCTTACATGGTATTATCTTGTTCAAGCTCAGAATCATTGAGGCTTTAACTTAACATGGGTCAAGAGGTTACCTCTCAGTGTCCTGAAAAATAAGACTTCTGCCTGTTTGGTTTTTGGCTTTTATTTTCCCTCTCACATTTTGAAAACGGTGCCATGTGCTCACAGGGAATTCCCCTATGCAAAGTTTTGGTTCTAGATGCATTTTGTAGATTTTGCATTGTGCCCTTTTGAGACTATGTATTTATATTTGGATAGATTGAATATTTATTAGTGTACAGTGATTGCTAATGTTCACAATTAAAATGTTACAAATGTCTCTTATGCTTTGTAAATCACACCAAGTTAAAGGTTGGGTCTAGCAAATAAAGCTGTGCATTTTAGTAAATAGGGTATGTATAGCCTGGGTCCATATTTATCCCAATGTCAGACAACCAAAAGTTTTCCATAAATAATAATGGTTACATAGTTTCACACTCCACAGACAAATAAAGACTATACATCATTCAACATTGTTTCACCAAGTAAATATCAAATGCTTCCTGTGACCTCTGACATGCTGTGCTGAGTGCTGCAGAAACAAAGATGAAAAAGACACAGTCTTTACTTTTAAGAAACTCCAGGTATGGTTGGGAAGGCAGACATATAAACAAGTAAAATTATAATACAGCAATTAGAGCAACAACAGAAATAAGGTCAAAGTAGAGAAGAGCTCAGAAAAAGTGATGGAATCTATCGGGCAAAGGGTGACATCAGTGGAAACTTCCTAGAAAGTTGCTACTCAAAGTGTGGTCCCCGGACCAGCAACAGCAGCATTAGTAGCTTGTGAGAAATGCAAATTCTCTCTCCACCCTGAGATCCACTGAATGGGAATCTACGTTTTAACAAGATCTACAGGTGATCATCTGCACATTAAAGTTTGGGAAGCACTGTCACAGAAGATATCACGTCTGACTCAGTTTTGAAGATGAATTATGCTTTTTTTAGGCAAGCCAATGGGCAGAAATAAGAGAAATACTTTCCAGGTAGAGGGATAGAGGAAACAAAACATATTGGGAAGCTATTAGCAGTTTACCATTGCTGGGGCATAGGGTGTGTGTGTGTGTGTGTGTGTGTGTGTGTGTGTTCTCAGCAAGGGTGAGGATAATAGAAGGGGTAGACAAGTTTAATCTAAGGCTATAAATCTAGACAAGGACCTAGATTTTAAAACACAAAAAAAGTTGGAACTCTAGTTGTAGAGAGGAAAAATGTCATTGAACAAGGAGAGAAGGTCAAATTTGTGTTTAAAAATATATTCTGGCAGCAGTGTGGAGAGTGGATTTGAGAGAGGCAAAGCTGGTGGAAGAGAAACCAATCTGGAGTGATTTTTGACTTGCTCCTAGTACCAAATTATTGTTCATACTCATTCTGTCATCTGCTGTGTGGGTGACATGTGGAAATTGTAATTCGGAGTTCTTAAGCCACAGTTGGACAGCAAGGCACAGCTGTTCTCCTCGCTCTTAAAATCCCAGTGAAATAAGGGCTGGGTTATTATAGTTTTGGTGTCTTGAGCTCTCCCTGTACCTTTCAGTTCACCAAATGCCCACGTCCACTGCAGGAGGCCAGCTCATGCACCCAGAGGACCAGCAGGTACCAGTGAGAAAGCCTGTGGCTTCCACACAGTCCTTTGTGGGACTCACCTCTGGGTTTGACTCCCCCTGGCAAATGACCCAGAGAGGAAGCTTCTAGAGCAGGATGGATGAACAGATCGGCTTCTCAGAGAGCATTTATCCTGCAGACCCTACTCTGCCTGGAACCTCCCAACACACAAGACCACCACACTCAGGAAAAGGCAGAACATACCCCATTCAGCAAGATGGGCAGTGTGTGTGTGTGTGTGTGTGTGTGTGTGTGTGTGTGTATGAGTGTGTCTTCAGTGACTTTGCAATTCTTCCCAAGTCATCATGAGTAGTTGGTCTCTGGGATAACTGAATCATACAGATACTGTTAGGAGGAGTTTTAGAGATCATTTGTTACCATTCACCTGCTATTACTTGGCACTGTGTCAGGTGTATATGATGAATAAGATACCAGTTGAGGACCAAACACATCACAGTCAAATTAAGATAATTCAAGGCGAGCCTATTTCAAAAGGACTATTTAACACCGTGTGGGTTTAGAAGAACCACAGTAAGTAGTACAGAGGCAAAGAACAGCCAAGGAGCAGTTACCACCCCTAGGCCCAAAGAGATGAGGAACGGGAGTGGTCACTTGCTTGTGGAAGCAGAGAGTCACCTGGAGAAAGGTGCCTCGAGAGGAGAGGACATTTAGTGAGAGACAGAGGAAGCCCAAGGCAGCAACACAAGGAGGAGGCTGTGGAATAAATATGCTGGCCCCCTCTCCTCCCTTCCCCCCATCAACTGCTGGGGTTTCTTGTTGGCCGAACCCAACTGGAAGCCAGAGGACAAAGAAATCCTAGTAGAGTAGTCCACAGAGGTCAGTCTGCAGGGGCGAGGGCAGGGTGAGAAGAGTGAAGTAGGTCTGGAGGAGCAAGAGAAGATATCCAGGGCTTCCCTGGTGGCGCAGTGGTTAAGAATCCGCCTGCCAATGCAGGGGACACGGGTTCGAGCCCTGGTCCAGGAAGATCCCACATGCCGTTGCGCAACTAAGCCCATGTGCCACAACTACTGAGCGTGCGTGCCACAACTACTGAGCCTGCGCTCTAGAGCCCACGAGCCATGACTACTGAAGCCTGGGCGCCTAGAGCCCATGCTCTGCAACAAAGAGAAGCCACCACAATGAGAAGCCCGCACACCACAACGAAGAGTAGCCCTGGCTCATCACGTCTAGAGAAAAGCCCATGCGCAGCAACAAAGACCAATGCAGCCAAAAATAAAATAAATAAATGTAAAAAGAAAAAAGAGAAAGAAGATATCCAGTATACATGCCAACCTTTCTGTAAGAAGCCTCAGGCTGTAAAAATGTCCAACACATAAATAAATACAGTTGATTTTATGCTTTGCAGATTTTATACTTGCAAATCGCCTACTCACTAAAATCTATCTGTAACCCCAAAGTCAATTCTTGCAGCCCTTTCACAGTCATTCATGACATGCCCACGCCCAGAGCAGAGAAAAATTTGTCACTCTACATGCACATTCCCAGCTGAGGTCGAACAAGGCGAGGCCCTGCCTTCTCGTTTCAGCTCATACCATAAACTAGTGTCTTTTTTGAGGTCTGTTTAGTGCCAAATTTTTTGCACTTGTTTACATTTTATTGGTCATTTTGCTGTTTAAAGTGACCCTCAAGCATAGAGCTGAGGTGCTGTCTCGTGTAAGTGAAAGAAGGCTGTGATGTATCTTACAAGGAAAACATGTGTTAGATGAGTTTCACTCAGCATGAGTTATAGTGCTGTTGACTGTGAGTTCAATGTTAATGAAGCCACAATACACACTAAACACGGTGTTTTTGAACAGAAATGTGCATAAAACAAGGTTATGTGTAAATCAGGTGACTTTATTAAACATAACCACTGAATGATGGGAATCAACTGTGATTGCAAAGCACTGCTGTAGGTCATCTGATGGAGCAATGGTCACAATCCACTGAGAGCACAGAGAGTGAAAATACCCAAGGAAGCAGGGAGGGCTTCACAGAGGAAGTGATATTTGAGCTGTGTCTTAAAGGGTAAATGCGAGTTCCTAAGGAAGGGAGGGTCTGGAAGAACATTTCAGGCCAGACAAACCAGCATGCATAAAAACACATCTTATTCCACCTTCTTCCCTTGCATTATTTTTATGTTAGGACTGGGAACCTTGGGGCCCAAAGCCAGCAGGTGCTGGAGAATCAGTTAAAGGAAACTGGTGGATTATGGTTCCTTACCCTCCAGGTTCACATCTACCCACACCCCTCTCTACCCATCTAGAGCTAACAAGGAGTTCCTGATCCCTTTTCATTTTCTCAGACTCATTTTGAGTACAAATGTCTATAAGCTGAGACAAGATATACAAACATTTACTTGCTTTTCTGTTGTGTATATCTCAAAGCACTTTCCCATTTAAGATGATGTTTGACCTCTCCAGCAGCTTTGACATGGAAGGGTGGGTGAGGGGGGTCTCACTTGACAGAAAAGGGAAGTGATACACAGCACGCCTGAGGTTGTAGAGCTACTCAACACAAGTGAGATTAGAACTCAGATCTTATTCCAAGTCCTGCATTCTTGCTAAAGACCACGCCAAAATTCAAACCATGGTAATAATAATAAAAACAATAAAAGCTCCCATTTTTTTTTAACATCTTTATCGGAGTATAATTGTTTTACAATGGTGTGTTAGTTTTTGCTTTATAACAAAGTGAATTAGCTATACATATACATATATCCCCATATATCCTCCCTCTTGTGTCTCCCTCCCACCCGCCTTATCCCACCCCTCTAGGTGGTCACAAAGCACCGAGCTGATCTCCCTGTGCTATGTGGCTGCTTCCCACTAGCTATCTCTTTTACCTTTGGTAGTATATATAAGTCCATGCCACTATCTCACTTCGTTCCAGCTTACCCTTCCCCATTCCTGTGTCCTCAAGGCCATTCTCTATGTCTGCATCTTTATTCCTAATCTGCCCCTAAGTTCTTCAGAACCTTATTTTATTTTTTTTTAGATTCCATATATGTGTGTTAGCATACGGTATTTGTTTTTCACTTTCTGACTTACTTCACTCTGTATGACAGATTCTAGGTCCATCCACCTCACTACAAATAACTCAATTTCGTTTCTTTTTATGGCTGAGTAATATTCCATTGTATATATGTGTCACATCTTCTTTATCCATTCATCTGTCGATGGACATTTAGGTTGGTTCCATGTCCTGGCTATTGTAAATAGTGCTGCCATGAACATCATGCTACATGTCCCTTTTTGAATAATGGTTTTCTCCAGGTATATGCCCAGTAGTGGGATTGCTGGGTCGTATGGTAGTTCTGTTTTTAGTTTTTTAAGGAAGCTCCATACTGTTCTCCATAGTGGCTGTATCAATTTACATTCCCACCAGCAATGCAAGAGGGTTCCCTTTTCTCCACACCCTCCCCAGCATTTATTGTTTGTAGATTTTTTGATGATGGCCATTCTGACTGGGGTGAGGTGATACCTCATTGTAGTTTTGATTTGCATTTCTCTAATGATTAGTGATGTTGAGCAACCTTTCATGTGTTTGTTGGCAATCTGTATATCTTCTTCGGAGAAATGTCTATTTAGGTCTTCTGCCCAGTTTTGGATTGGGTTGTTTGTTTTTGTTTTTTTTTTTTTGATATTGACCTGCATGAGCTGCTTGTAAATTTTGGAGATTAATCCTTTGTCAGTTGCTTCGTTTGCAAATATTTTCTCTCATTCTGAGGGTTGTCTTTTCGTCTTGTTTATGGTTTCCTTTGCTGTGCAAGACTTTTAAGTTTCATTAGGTCCCATTTGTTTATTTTTGTTTTTATTGCCATTTCTCTAGGAGGGGGGTCAAAAAGGATCTTGCTGTGGTGTTTGTCATAGAGTGTTCTGCCTATGTTTTCCTCTAAGAGTTTTATAGTGTCTGGCCTTACATTTAGGTCTTTAATCCATTTTGAGATTACTTTTGTGTATGGTGTTAGGGAGTGTTCTAATTTCATTCTTTTACATGTAGCTATCCAGTTTCCCCAGCACCACTTATTGAAGAGGCTGTCCTTTCTCCATTGTATGTTCTTGCCCCCGTATCAAAAATAAGGTGACCATATGTGCGTGGGTTTATCTCTGGGCTTTCTATCCTGTTCCATTGATCTATGTTTCTGTTTTTGTGCCAGTACCATACTGTCTTGATTACTGTAGCTTCGTAGTATAGTCTGAAGTCAAGGAGCCTGAGTCCTCCAGCTCCGTTTTTCTTTCTCAAGATTGCTTTGGTTATTCGGGATCTTTTGTGTTTCCATACAAATTGTGAAATTTTTTGTTCTAGTTCTGTGAAAAATGCCATTGGTAGTTTGATAGGGATTGTATTGAACCTGGAGATTGCTTTGGGTAGTATAGTCATTTTCACAATGTTGATTCTTCTAATCTAGGAACACGGTATGTCTCTCCATCTGTTTGTATCATCTTTAATTTCTTTCAGCAGTGTCTTATAGTTTTCTGCATACAGGTTTTTTGTCTCCTTAGGTAGGTTTATTCCTAGGTATTTTACTCTTTTTGTTGCAATAGTAAATGGGAGTGTTTCCTTAATTTCTCTTTCTGATTTTTCATCATCAGTGTATAGGAATGCAAGAGATTTCTGTGCATTAATTTTGTATCCTGCTACTTTACCAAATTCATTGATTAGCTCTAGTAGTTTTCTGGTGGCATCTTTAGGATTTTCTATGTATAGTATCATGTCATCTGCAAACAGTGACAGTTTTACTTCTTCTTTTCTGATTTGGATTCCTTTCATTTCTTTTTCTTCTCTGATTGCTGTGGCTAAAACTTCCAAAACTGTGTTGAATAATAGTGTTGAAAGTGGGCAACCTTGTCTTGTTCTTGATCTTAGTGGAAATGGTTTCAGTTTTTCACCATTGAGAACGATGTTGGCTGTGGGTTTGTCATATATGGCCTTTATTGTGTTGAGGTAAGTTCCCTCTATGGCTACTTTCTGGAGGGTTTTTATCATAAATGGGTGTTGAATTTTGTCAAAAGCTTTTTCTGCATCTATTGAGATGATCATATGGTCTTTCTCCTTCAATTTGTTAATGTGGTTTATCACACTGATTGATTTGTGTATATTGAAGAATCCTTGCATTCCTGGGATAAACCCCACTTGATCATGGTGTATGATCCTTTTAATGTGCTGTTGGATTTTGTTTGCTAGTATTTTGTTGAGGATCTTTGCATCTATGTTCATCAGTGATATTGGTCTGTAGTTTATTTTTTTGTGACATCTTTGTCGGGTTTTGGTATCAGGGTGATGGTGGCCTCGTAGAATGAGTTGGGAAGTGTTCCTCCCTCTGCTATATTTTGGAAGAGTTTGAGAAGGATAGGTGTGAGTTCTTCTCTAAATATTTGATAGAATTCACCTGTGAATCCGTCTGGTCCTGGGCTTTTGTTTGCTGGAAGATTTTTAATCACAGTTTCAATTTCAGTGCTTGTGATTGGTCTGTTCATATTTTCTATTTCTTCCTGGTTCAGTCGCAGAAGGTTGTGCTTTTCTAAGGATGTGTCCATTTCTTCCAGGTTGTCCACTTTATTGGCATATAGTTGCTTGTAGTGATCTCTCATGATCCTTTGTATTTCTGCAGTGTCAGTTGTTACTTCTCTTTTTTCATTTCTAATTCTATTGATTTGAGTCTTCTCCCTTTTTTTCTTGATGAGTCTGGCTAATGGTTTATCAATTTTGTTTATCTTCTCAAAGAACCAGACTTTAGTTTTATTGATCTTTGCTATTCTTTACTTCATTTCTTTTTCATTTATTTCTGAGCTGATCTTTATGATCTCTTTCCTTCTGCTAACTTTGGGGTTTTTTTGTTCTTCTTTCTCTAATTGCTTTAGGTGTAAGGTTAGGTGTTTATTTGAGATGTTTCTTGTTTCTTGAGGTAGGATTGTATTGCTATAAAGTTCCCTCTTAGAACTGCTTTTGCTGCATCCCATAGGTTTTCGGTCGTCGTGTTTTCATTGTCATTTGTTTCTAGGTATTTTTTGATTTTCTCTTTGATTTCTTCAGTGATCTCTTGGTTATTAAGTAGTGTATTGTTTAGCCTCCATGTGTTTGTATTTTTTACAGATTTTTTCCTGTAATTGATATCTAGTCTCATAGCATCGTGGTTGGAAAAAATACTTGATACAATTTCAATTTTCTTAAATTTACCAAGGCTTGATTTGTGACCCAAGATATGATCTATCTTGGAGAATGTTCCATGAGCAGTTGAGAAGAAAGTGTATTCTGTTGTTTTTGGATGGAATGTCCTATAAATATCAATTAGGTCCATCTTGTTTAATGTATCATTTAAAGCTTGTGTTTCTTTATTTATTTTCATTTTGGATGATCTGTCCATTGGTGAAAGTGGGGTGTTAAAGTCCCCTACTATGATTGTGTTACTGTCGATTTCCCCTTTTATGGCTGTTAGCATTTGTCTTATGTATTGAGGTGCTCCTATGTTGGGTGCATAAATATTTACAATTGTTATATCTTCTTCTTGGATTGATCCCTTGATCATTATGTAGTGTCCTTCTTTGTCTCTTGTAATAGTCTTTATTTTAAAGTCTATTTTGTCGGATATGAGAATTGCTACTCCAGCTTTCTTTTGATTTCCATTTGCATGGAATATCTTTTTCCAATCCCCTCACTTTCAGTCCGTATGTGTTCCTAGGTCTGAAGTGGGTCTCTTGTAGACAGCATATATATGGGTCTTGTTTTTGCATCCATTCAGCCAGTCTATGTCTTTTGGTTGGAGCATTTAATCCATTTACATTTAAGGATATTATCGATATGTATGCTCCTATTACCATTTTCTTAAGTGTTTTGGGTTTGTTATTGCAGGTCTTTTCCTTCTCTTGTGTTTCCTGCCTAGAGAAGTTCCTTTAGCATTTGTTGTAAAGCTGGTTTGGTGGTGCTGAATTCTCTTAGCTTTTGCTTTTCTGTAAAGGTTTTAATTTCTCCGTTGAATCTGAATGAGATCCTTGCTTGGTAGAGTAATCTTGGTTGTAGGTTTTTCTCTTTCATCACTGAATATGTCTTGCCACTCCCTTCTGGCTTGCAGAGTTTCTGCTGAAAGATCAGCTGTTAACCTTATGGGGATTCCCTTGTATGTTATTTGTTGTTTTTCCCTTGTTGCTTTTAATTTGTTTTCTTTGTATTTAATTTTTGATAGTTTGACTAATATGTGTCTTGGCATGTTTCTCCTTGGATTTATCCTGTATGGGATTCTCTGCGTTTCCTGGACTTGATTGACTATTTCTTTTCCCATATCAGGGAAGTTTTCAACTGTAATCTCTTCAAATATTTTCTCAGTCCCTTTCTTTTTCTCTTCTTCTTCTGGGACCTCTATCATTTGAAGATTGGTGCATTTAATGTTGTCCCAGAGGTCTCTAAGACTGTCCTCAATTCTTTCCATTCTTTTTTCTTTCTTCTGCTCTGCAGTAGTTATTTCCACTATTTTATCTTCCGGGTCACTTATCTGTTCTTCTGCCTCAGTCATTCTGCTATTGATTCCTTCTAGAGAATTTTTAATTTCATTTATTGTGTTGTTCATCATTGTTTGTTTGCTCTTTAGTTCTTCTAGGTCCTTGTTAAACGTTTCTTGTATTTTCTCCATTCTGTTTCCCAGATTTTGGATCATCTTTACTATCATTACTCTGAATTCTTTTTCAGGTAGACTGCCTATTACCTCTTCATTTGTTTGGTCTGGTGGGTTTTTACCTTGCTCTTTCATCTGCTGTCTGTTTCTCTGTCTTCTCATTTTGCTTAACTTACTGTGTTTGGGGTGACTTTTCACAGGCTGCAGGTTTGTTTTTCCCATTTTTTTTGGTGTCTGCCCCCAGTGGCTAAGGTTGGTTCAGTGGGTAGTGTAGGCTTCCTGGTGGAGGGGAATAGTGCCTGTGTTCTGGTGGATGAGGCTGGATCTTGTCTTTCTGGTGGGCAGGACCGCATCCAGTGATTTTTTTTGGGGTGTCTGTGACCTCATTATGATTTTAGGTAGCCTCTCTGCTAATGGGTGGGGTCGTGCTCCTGTCTTGCTAGTTGTTTGGCATAGGGTGTCCAGCACTGTATCTTGCTGGTTGTTGAGTGGAGCTGGGTCTTAGCATTGAGATGGAGATCTCTGGGAGAGCTTTCGCTGTTTGACATTACGTGGAGCTGGGAGGTCTCTGGTGGACCAATGTCCTGAACTCGGCTCTCCCACCTCAGAGGCACAGGCCTGACACCCGGCCAGAGCACCAAGACCCTGTCAGCCACACGGCTCAGAAGAAAAGGGAGAAAAAGAGAAAGAAAGAAAGAAAAAAATAAAATAAAAAGAAATAAAGTTATTAAAATAAAAAATAAAAGAAAATTATTAAAAATTTAAAAAAGTAAAAAGTAAAAAAAAAAGAAAGAAAGAAGAGAGCAACCAAACCAAAAAACTAATCCATCAATGATAACAAGTGCTAAAAACTATACTAAAAAAAAAAAAGGACAGACAGAACCCTAGGAGAAATGGTAAAAGCAAAGCTATACAGACAAAATCACACAAAGAAGCATATACATACACCCTCACAAAAAGAGTAAAAGGAAAAAAATCTATCTATCTATCTATCTATCTATATAAAGGAAGAGAGCAACCAAATCAGTAAACAAATCTACCAGTGATACTAAACTCTAAATACTAAACTAAGATAAACATAAAACCAGAAACAAATTAGATGCAGAAAGCAAACCCCAAGTCTACAGTTGCTCCCAAAGTCCACCGCCTTAGTTTTGGGATGGTTCGTTGTCTATTCAGGTATTCCACAGATGCAGGTACATCAAGTTGATTGTGGAGATTTAATCCGCTGCTCCTGAGGCTGCTGGGAGAGATTTCCCTTTCTCTTCTTTGTTCGCACAGCTCCTGGGGTTCAGCTTTGGATTTGGCCCCGCCTCTGCGTGTAGGTCGCCTAAGGGCATCTGTTCTTCGCTCAGACAGGACGGGGTTAAAGGAGCAGCTGATTAGGGGGCTCTGGCTCACTCAGGCCCGGGGAGGGAGGAGTACAGAATGCGGGGCGACCCTGCAGAAGCAGAGGCCAGTGTGACGTTGTAACAGCCTGAGGCGCACTGTGTGTTCTCCCGGGGAAGTTTTCCCTGGATCATGGGACCCTGGCAGTGGCGGGCTGCACAGGCTCCCAGGAGTGGAGGTGTGGATAGTGACCTGTGCTTGCACACAGGCTTCTTGGTGGCTGCAGCAGCAGCCTTAGCGTCTCATGCCTGTCTCGTGTCCGCGCTGATAGCCACAGCTCACGCCAGTCTCTGGAGCTCGTTTAGGTGGTGCTCTGAATCCCCCCTCCTCGCGCACCCCGAAACAATGGTCTCTTGCCTCTTTGGCAGCTCCAGACTTCTTCCCGGACTCCCTCCTGGCTAGCTGTGGCGCACTAGCCCCCTTCAGGCTGTGTTCACGCAGCCAATCCCACTCCTCTCCCTGGGGTCTGAACTCCGAAGCCCGAGCCTCAGCTCCCGGCCCCCGCCCGCCCCGGCGGGTGAGCAGACAAGCCTCTCGGGCTGGTGAGTGCTGGTCAGCACCGATCCTCTGTGTGGGCATCTCTCCGCTTTGCCCTCTGCACCCCTGTTGCTGCGCTCTCCTCCGTGGCTCTGAAGCTTCCCCCCACCTCCTCACCGTCTCCTCCAGTGAAGGGGCTTCCTAGTGCCAGAGGTGCAGGTCCTGTCCCCATTCTTTTGTCTCTGTTTTTTCTTTTTCCTTATGCCCTACCCAGGTACGTGGGGAGTTTCTTGCCTTTTGGGAAGTCTGAGGTCTTCTGCCAGCGTTCAGTAGGTGTTCTGTAGGAGCAGTTCCACATGTAGATGTATCTCTGATGTATTTGTGGGGAGGAAGGTGATCTCCATGTCTTACTCCTCCGCCATCTCGAATGTCTCCCAAAGCTCCCATTTTTGAGTATATGTGATGGCTCTTCTTACTGTGTTACATTGATTGTTTCATTTAATCTTCCAAGAACCCAAGGGATAGAAACAGTTATGATCATCTCAATTTTGTAGATGAGGAGTACGGTGCTCAGTAACTTAGGAAAACCATTCATGGTTCCATAATTAGTAACAGGCAGAATTCGGGCTTGATGCTAAACCTGTCTGTTCCCAAATTCCATGCTCCCAACCATTCTATGGGGTGGATTATAGGGCCACTATGCCAGCCTCTGAGAACACAGCAGCACCAACCTCATTGTACCTCGGCTATGTTGTTGCATTCCAAATCTGGTTTGGAATATGTTCAAACTCTCCTTATCCGTTCTCATCCAAAATTATGGTAAATAGTATTTGTTTAAATAAAGATGAAAGGTCCTTTGCTGTCAAGTTCTATGTAAAATGTCTGACCTTCAGAGGAGGCCAGTTCTCTAGAAGTCACAGAAGTGAGCAAAGTGAGAAAAAAACATCAGAGAAGAGAGGGAATGCATTTCCAAATGACCCAGGACAGAGCTGCAATGTTTCAATAGCAAAAAAGCCCCCAATATTTCATCTATAAAAAAACAGAGCTACTTCTGAGGATTTTGTGAGGATAAAATTTGCCCATCCATACACAGTACTTGGCACAGAGACTAATCCCAAATAAACATCCAATAAATGTTAGTGTAGAATATCTGCTTTAACAAATTTTCAAAGAAGGAAATAGGCAACCTAGTTTCCTATGGAAAGACCTGGGTCTGGGTCCAGCCAGCCTTGGGCAACCCTTCCCCTCTCTGGGCCCCAGTTCTTTCATCTGTAAAATGAGGCAGTTTTGAGCAAGTGGTCAGGTTTTATCTAATGGACAATGTAAATTGTAACTGACCATCAAGTTTCTCTTTTCCTGCTAACTACACGAATGTTTAACTACACAAACCAAATGTGTGAGCCTACTGTAGCAAACCCAAAGCACATGGAGATAGTTTTTGTATCATTCACATTTTCTCCATCTCATATCCCTTTTCCTTTAAAAAAAAAATTATTACTGATTTAAAAACATTTTAATACAATGTGTCTCTATAACTTGCATTAAATGTGGTTTTAGAATAAGGTGACACAGTAATGAAAACATGGATTCTGTTTGGGAGGGGGGAAATGAGGTTATATATAATTTTGGTTAAAAGTTAAAAGCATAAGTTTTGGTTTCACTACCTTGAGCAAGTTATTTAACCTGCCTTAGTTTCCTCAATTATAAAATGGGACTAACAGTTATAGTTTCCTCATAGGATAATTTTAAATATTAAATGAGATAATGCACTTGGTAAATGTTAGCCATTATTATTAATATTAATATTTATGTTTTCTCTCTCCAGAACCAGTTCTTATGCCCATTTCAGATGCACCACTATTGGTTTCTATGAAACAGGGTCTGCCGATGGATTTTAAAAGGAGATGTAGATGTCCTGACTTGGGGCTTTTCTGAAAACAAGGCAATGTTGCCACACAGAGAACTGCAGTGCGTGGCCCACAACTATGCAAGTGGCGAAGCAATTCTCACCTTATACCTGTGGTCCTCTCATTGCTGATGGTGCAGCCTGGGGTTGGATGGGAAGGATATCTGAAGGCAGTAGACAGATGGCTCCAAATTTCAATGGCAACGTGTAAGCTTTCGCTTTCGATTATTCATTCAACCCACTTTTACTATTATCTCTATTATTTTACATAATAGAACGCCTGTTAGGTACTAGGCACTGAGGATGCAATGGAGAGCAAGACACATCTCTGCTCTGTTAGATTTTATGTTCATATGGTGGTATGCAGGCAAGTATGCCAAAATTACAACACAGCACAACAAGTGGTAAGGTAGAGGAAGTCCAGGGAGTTATGGGAGCATGGATGGCTGACCCTAACCCAACCCAAACGTGGAGGGGTCATGGAGGAAGCAACAGCTGAGTGGATACCAGAAGGATGACTAGAAGGTAGGCACCATTGTGGGGGAAAAGTGTGGAAAGGGTAGGGAAAGGAGGAGAGATCATTCCAAGCAAAAAAGCCTAGCTTGTGCAAAGGTCAAATGCAAGAGAGAACACAGCAAGTTTGGGGAACTAAAAGATTCCTCTTAGCTGAAGCACAGTGAGCTTGTTCACAGCAGAAGAGACTGGACAGGTAAACTCCAGATCATGGAGACACTTGTAGGCCACGGTAAGGAGGTTTGGCTCCATCCTGTGAGAAGTGAGGAGCTAGTGAATGCTTTAAGCATGGCAGGGGCATGTCCTTTGTTTTAACTCATGCAGTCTTCCACATGCAGGGGGACCTTGGAGTATATCCAACCTACTTCACTGTACAGATGGGGAAACATAGGTGAAGTAACTTATCTAAGATCACTTAGTTGCAAAACCAGGACCGAAAGGCAAGCCTCTGGATTTCCAAAACAGTGGTTTCAACAAAACCATATTGCTTCCCCTTACAAGCAAATAGAATTCAGGGGCCAGGGAATTATTTTTGCCCAAGATCTAACCAAACATATACATAATCGTCTTTTTCGTTTTTAAGCAATGTGTTCCTGCAAGGTGAAAAGACAAGGAAGGAACCACAGGGAGAAATATGTCTTCCAGAAATCTACAGCATCTAAAATAATACGCCATATAGAATGAAAATCCAATCTCTCATTGTTAGATATTTGTAATCACTGACACCCAAAATCCCAAGGATCACAGCAGAAAATTAAAAATTAAAAAAAAGAAAGAAACCTCACTTCTGTTTTTAAAGCCATCCTCCACAAACACACCCACAGCTTTCTCACATGGCACCAGGGACAGAATGTATATATATATATAAGTCATCCTTTCTGAAATAGCAATTTAAATTAGTATGAGTGATGTAACATCAAACCACAAAGGATCATGAATCCTGAGTGCTAGGGAAACGATGGGAGATCAGGGAGGGCAAAGACTTCCACAAGTTCTTTGCTGAGTGTTGAGTAATGTGGCTCCTCTATAAATAGCCCCTGATAGGAAGAGCTGAGTGATTAACTAGAAATTTGTACACCCTTTGGAAATATTTCAGAAAGGTTCCCCTGTAGCAAGACTTTACCCCTTAACTTTAAAAAGTTTCAAATGCTTTCAAATTATTTACCTTGTGAAGTAGGAAAGGCAACTCTTATTCCCCACATTGTAGATAAGGTGGCACCTCAGGAACAGAGTGGTGAAGTGACTTGCTCAGGGGTCCCAAGGTTGGAATTCGGTGCTGCCTGACTTTCACCTGGTTTGAGGGCTCACCAGGCTGCATCTCCATGAGAACCGTTTCTTTGGAGACTTAGAGCAGATAAGTCTTGAAGAGAAAGGTGCCTGTCCTCTCAGTTTTTTCCCGGGCTTTGCCAGTAAATACTTCCCGTCACCATGTATTTGCCTTTTTGTCCATGAGGCAATTAATTCTTCCTGAAGGAAGCTGAGGGAGATCCCTGCTTCAAAGAGGGCAGCTTCAGAGATTTGCCCCCAGGGAAGTGAAAGGGAGGGTGAGAAGGTAATTTTGAACAGAGGAACAGCATTTGGGATCAGACTCCATTGGTGGAAGCCCCCTCTCCCCAACCCTCAGGTTTATTTTCTATCACTTCACCCTGTTCTTCTTCTTCACAGAACGTCTCTCAGTTGGAACTGGACATTTGCTACGTACATTTATTCCCCGTCTCTCCTAATAGATGATAAGCTCCAAAAGTGCCGGGGCCTGTCTTTTGTACACCAGTGCCTACTCAGCTCCTGGCACGGTGCTTGGAACAAAATAGGTGCTCGATAAATATCAGGGAGACAAATGAGCACTTGGAAATAATGTGAGATCAGTGAGGTCCGAAAGGAGCCCAAATCTTCAGTCCTCCTACTGCTGCAGGTGTGGTTCCCAGGCCTGGGGGGTCCTGGGGACAAGTTCTCCCTAAGCGGCGCGGCTGGCTCTCCCGGGGCGGGAGCCCGGGTTGCAGGTCCGGGAGGCGACGGCCGCGCAGAGGGGCGCGCCCAGAGCCCCTGGCCGCAGCCATTTCCTGCTCTTTGTGTGACAGCCGCAGCGGCGAAGGGGCGGGATACCCGGGGCGGAGGAGGAGCCGCGGCGGTTGGAGGGGCGGGGCCGGGGGCGGGGCCCAGCGCGGCTGCAGCGGAGCGGAGCCGGGCAGAGCATCCTGCGCCCCGGCGCGGGCCACCGCAGTAGGCTCGGGCCGCTCCCCTAGACCTGCCGCAGACCCAGGTAAGCGGTGCTGGCAGGCCTTGGGGCCGGCGTGGGGACTGGGATGCTGTTGGGGATGGCGACGCGGCCGTAAGAATGCGCGAGGGTCCGGCACCTCTTCTTCCAGCCCCGGGGGTGTGCTCAGCACGGCGGCTGGGCTAGCGCGGCCTGGGGGCCCCCGAAGCCCCCGGAGGCTGGGCCTCCGGCCCGGAACAGCTCCCTGCCCCCTCCGGCCCACCCTGGGCCCCGCGGCGCGTACACCCTGCGGGAGGCGCCGACGCACGGCGGGGCTGGGGCGCGGCGGCTGTGGCAGCAGCAGCAGGTGCGCGGCCTGGGCCGGAGCCGCCGGCCGCGGAGGAAGCGGCGCTCATCCCGAGCATCGGAGACACCTGCAGCAGCCGCGAGCCCGGCGGCGGCGGCGGCGGCGGTCTCTCCGCGCCCAGGTACTGCAGAGCGCCGGCCGCCGCCTCTGCCGCCCCGGCCACCATCACCTCCCGCAGGGCCAGCGAGAACCGCCTGGGCCCGCCTGGCAGCGGCCTCGGGCACACAGAGCCCTTCAGTGAACGTGAGATGGGTGGGGTGAGGGGCGAAGAGGCGGTGTTTGGGGGTGGGGGCTTTAATGAGAGAGGAGGCACGCCTGACCCGCTTTGAAGCCTTCGGGCCTAGCATCGCTCTCCCTCCCGGCTGTCTGGGGGCGGGGGAGGAGGTAGGGGAAAGGAGGTGAGTGGGCTGACTCCTGGGGAAAAGGTTGGGTTTTCATGAGCTCTGAACAATCGGGAAGATGCCTACCTGTCTGTAGTAGGCTTCTGCTTTTCAGGGCAGCCCTCCCCCTCCATGGGTATACACCCGTCTGAAAAGGAAGAGAAGGGCGTGCTCTGCGTGTGGCAGTGGGGACGGCGGCGGGAAGCATGGTCCGAGAGGAGTGTGGTTGTATTGAGAACCCTGCAGAGAAGGACGCTGGGACTGCCCAGGTGCCCTCCCCAGCCCAGGGAATTTGACCTCTGCTTGCCTAGTTTCCCCAGCACAGCAGAAAGACTCACCAAGGGCTGATGGGCTCTTACAGCCAGGCCAAGAAGGGGACAAGTATCTTTTCTTGCCGGCTCCCGGGCACCTCCTGCCTGTGCCCCCTTTAGGACAGGGGGTGTCTTACGTTACTTTGGGGCACAGGCCCTGTTGCAAGCCATGCTGGCAACCATGAGATCACAGATGTTGGAGGGCAAAAATCTAGGTTCACATCCCTGGCAGGATGGTGAAGGCCTTGAAGGTTGTTTTCTCCACCATCAGACCTTCCTCCTCTGTGACCCTCCCTGAGAGTGCCCACCTGCAGTTCCATACACTGTCCTGTGCTCCACCATCCCCCCACCCATTCTCCTGTGTCAAAAATTGTTTTCAAGAAAGGAGCCAGTGAACACATTTATCCTCAAGAGCTAAATACACAAGAATTTCCCATTAGATGCAGGAGGTGTTTTAGAAGTCATCTGACCAGAAAGGAAACAGAGGCTTAGAGGCATTTTAATGGGAAACAACGCTTTAAGTAAATAATATTTGGTATCTCTAATGGTGGAATTTCAGGCAGTGGGCTGGAAGTGGGAGTGGGGAACTGGGTAGCAATTTGGGGGAACAACTTGATGAAATGACAACATTTAGCAGCTGTAGGCTGTGTTTGCTTGCTGCAGGGGCAGCTTTGGCCCTAAGGGCAAAAATACCATAGGAGTAGTGTGTGTGTGTGTGTGTGTGTATGTGTGTGTGTGTAACTGGTCAGGGGTTACTGTCACTAGAGGGTATTGTGGAGCACCCAGTGTACACTTGGAGGAGGTGAAACTTTCCTATAGAGAGTTACTTGTTGGCACTGGCTACCATCTGCCAGGGCAGCTCCGAGGCCACAAGGAGAGCGTGTTATTGCTCACAAAGCCAGTGCCTCTGGCTAGTTCTGCAGGCTGAGCCTCTGGCTGGGGGCATTAGCGCTCTGCTCACTAAGCTGCTTTATTATATTTCCTGGCCAGTTCTGACTGGTTCTGTAGGCACCCAAGTCTGCCTTATTCAGTCCCTGCTGGTAATGGAAAAGGAAAAACTCATTTTAGGCATTAGGCCAATAGTAGGGTGTAAAATCCACCAGGATCGGAGAGTTTTACTCCAATCCTATCAGAGACTGGCCCAGAGAAGACAGTAGGCAAGAATTTAAAAACTGGAAAAGGGTCTCGGGGGAACAGTATGTGTCCCCTCTGATATATCATGCCCTCTCGGACATTCAGTGGGCCTCCGCTGCTGTCATTGACCAGCAAGCCGAATTAGGTGATGAATAGGCAACAAGCTAATTGACATTGGGAGCAGCACTCCTGGAAAACAGTGCCGAGCTCCAGTCTCCATGTTTGAGGATCAGCCTACACTCTCAAAGAGGTTTCTTTTGGCCGCTGTTGGCCCCAGGGTTCCACCAAGAGCTGCACAAAATGGCCTTTTATAGCCTCCATGTGGCCACTGTAACAATGAGTCTATTTCTTTACTGGCGAGTATTAATTATTCACTTGTAGTTGACGAAACCAGGCATCAGTCACCTCATTGGAGCCTTTGTAAAAGGCCTTTGGTCTTATTGTTCTGAGGAGCAAAGCTAAGCCTAGGGTCCAGAGGATGGACCCTGCATTAGTAGTGGAGGTGGGGCAAGAGGGTAGAGCATACTGTCACCTCGGGCAGTGACACGGTGTGCCAGCTGTGGTGGGGAAGGAGCTGGTACTTAATTGGATGCTCTAGTAAACAAGGGATGCATGCAAATGCTATGTAGAGTGTCTAGCACATAGTAAGTACTATTATATTTATATGTTTATCGTTATAATGTATTAATTACATGATCATTAAGAATGTGGCTCATGCCACATTATATATTGTGTGTCAATTTAAGAAGACAGATCTTTTGTTGTTGTCATTGTTGACTCTGCTAAAGGATTCCGTGGCCTTAGAAGGCCTCCCACAGTGAAGGTTCCACCCTGGTCACTCAGCAGACACCTCATTGCTGGTGGCCATGTCCAAGAACAGCACACCTGTGAGTTGGCTGGTGTAAGTCTTCATTGCTGGGGATGAGGAGGGATAGGAGTTCCTTGACCTGCTAAGAGGAGTCCCAGTTTGGGGGAGGAGGTGTCGTCAACCCCGAGTTCTTACCAACTGTTCTACCTCCAAGCCTTCCTGGACTTTGCTTTTCCCAGGGGAGTTGGTCTCTGTGACCAAGGAACCCAGCCCCAGGTTGACCTGCAGAAGGTAGCCAAAGAAAGTGTGATAAGATGTGGTGTCAGCAAGGGCTTCAGCTGGGAAGTGCTCCTGAGTAGCACACTGAAGGTGGGTATAGCTGGAGTAGGAAGAGAGAAGGGGGAGGGAATATGCCCAGTGGAAGCCCAGAGGTAGTTCTCACATTTCAACACAGATCAGGAAGGACCTCTTCCTCTGTGTACATTCAGCATTTTGCAACCCAACCAAAAATGTTGAAGGCATGCTTCGCTTCCGCCAGCGGACGAAGCAGTACCGTGGTCTTTGGACACAAGATTTATCCCTGACTTGCTGTGTGCCTTTAAATCAGGCACTACCTCTCTGACTTTGAAAATTGGGGAACCGAAAGCAGCCTGCCCAGCTTGTTACCTACCTGTTGGCCACAGGAGCCTGCAGATGAGATAATGTTTGTAAACCTCAGGCTGAGAAGAAAAGGCCCTGGAAACAGAGGAGAGAAGGAGGTTCCTGAATGTGTGGCTCCTTTGGATGGCTGCCCTCCATTCCTAAAGGAACAATTTATTAATTATATATTGTGTGTCAACTTAAGAAGACAAATCTGTGGTCTCTCTGCACCACTGAGCCAACTGAAAGGGAAACTGAAAGGCATTTTGTGATTCACAGACTCCGTCAAGGGCCCTGGATGGTCTTGTCTGTACAAAGACACTTCAGAATTCGGTCAGTGCGTGTGGGACGCCTCCCAGGATGCAAAGATGTTGGGTACTGGCTGCCTAGCCATGGCCACTATGCTAAGCACTGTGTGTGATGTGCCTCAAAGGACCACCATTCAAGTCATACTTCTTGGACCCTGGCAACAGAGGCAAAAACAAATTGGGTGCAAATTCGTGAAAGAAATTGTTTTGAGAAGGCAGAGGTTGGGTTCAGGCAGAATTTCTTGCAGGGATCATTCTGACTGAGTGGCATTTTGATAGACTTGCAGCAACTCAGGAACAGTACAAGCAGAGAGGAAAGTAAACATGACATGGAGAGCTGCCCGATAAAGACCCAACGATGACTTATCAATAGGTCTTTTGATTTTGTGTTTGCATCATCATTAGGCCATCGTAGAGCAGTGGTTCTCAGACGTTCATCTCTTCGTGGAGCAGAGAGACGTTTAGTGTGTCCATGGTGTGTGGTCTCTGTTTTCTAAATAAGGCAGGAGATGAAGTCCTCTGCAGAAGTTAAAGGTGGTGGACTGGTTAGGAAAGTGCGGGAGATGTCCGGAGATTTGGAACAGCTGCCTTTGTGGGTGGACTAAGAAATCAAATGGGGATGAATGAGAGCATTGTCTAACTTTACTGAAGGCCCAGCTGAGATCAAAGAGAATCTGCAGGGCTGACCCTCATAGAAGACACTCAGTAACTCAGTGTTAAGTGAAGGGACACCTGAGAATGATTTTCTATTTGTGCTTTTAAATTGTGATGGCTTAAGACCGATTCAGGCAAGGTATGAATGGTGAGACAAGAATTCAAAACTCAGGGTCAGCCATCAACCTCCAAGTATGCTATACCTTCATATGAGAAAGAGAAATGAAGTTCTGCTTTTTATTTTTTGAGGTGGAAACTGTATGACAGAAGAATTTTCTAAATATATCTCTTCAGATTCTTATAGTAATAAGGCTGACTTAGATATGGTACCTTACGGGACCATGATGTTTTAAATTTTTTTTTTTTTTTTTTAAATCAGAAGACACGAATTTTGGCCATTGGCTCTTGTATTCAACAAATAGTTCATGAAGTGTTAATTAAGCAAGTAATGCCTAGCATGTGCCCAGCTCTGTGCTAGTTGCTATGGGTCAGACCCCCCAAAAGATGACAGTTATCCTTGTCATTTTTGGTGGTGCAAAGAATTAGTAAAATATAAAGCAGTTTATAACGCAATAGGAAATTGTGGACTCCAGACTGTGAGTGCTATGGGAATCCAAGAAATGAAGGTTGTGGTGGAGTTCAGCTGGTCAGACCTTCATGGAGGGGGCCTGTCTTGAATTGGGCCTTGACAGTGGTCAAAGGTAGGATGTGAGAAGGGGAGAGGACAGTCCACTAGGGAGTGGAGAGAGTTTGAGCAAAGGCACAAGGCAAGAATGTCCGTGGGCAGGTTTATGGCACCGTAAGTACTCTTGCCACAGTGGACAGGCCGTGTTGGGAAGCATAGTCTTGAAGGACGTCCTTTGGATGGAGTGTCTCATTTATAGTCACAGTCATTTGCTTTTGAGTTGGAATGACCCTGAGAGAGGTTCAAGTTCAGTGATTCCTAACTAGTTGTTTTTGGGTTTGCTTTTGTTTTTTCCTAAGTACATTTGATGGACAGTATCAACATACTCAGTACATCACACCCAGCAGCCATTCCCCTCCCCAGCTCTACCCCATTTTCTCCCACTCAAGAAAAGAGATGAACATGCAAACAATGATACCATGGGAGGACTTTGAACCCTCCCTCACACATAATAAAAAGCACCTTGTTTGCAAACCTCACTAGTCAAACTGTTACTGAGACAAGTCGCCGCAGTAACCTTCGCAACAGAGGTTTTGCCATCATGGTTGAGAAGCACTACTAGACCAGCCTTCATATTTTACAGACAGAGAAATTGCCCTTTTAGAGTGAGGGAAAGTGTGGTTTGGGGGCCTATGTCAGTCTTCAGGCTGAGCCACATTCGAGTTGCAACTTCACATCCATGAAGCTGAGGTTTGCATGCCCCGAGCCGGTGGTCGAACTGAAGTCTCGCTCTTTGTTTCCACAGCAGATGCAATGGCTTCCCTTTCTGAGTTTTAGCAGGTGCCTCTGAATGGCAGCTCCTCTCCCCAGACACAAGTCACGTTGGTGCCCCTCCTGTGGTGCCCTGTCACAGGCCCCAGTGGGAGCAAATCAACACGCTGCCTTCTGTGGCATGACCTCCCCTCCCAAGAGGGTGGGATCTGCCGGGTTGGGTTGTCAACGGAAAGGCCTCCTCAACCCTGGCAACACAGGAAGCAGCTGAGTGAAACGGCAAATGGAGTGGCAAGCCCTTTAGCCCTGCCAGGATCTTTTTCTTTGCTGTAAACAAAGAGGAGGGTAGGCCTTCTCCAGAGACCCAAGTCGAGGCTGACTTGGACTTCTCTGCTGTGACCTCAGGTCCCCTGTGTGGAGAGAGGCTGCAGGTGACGGGGCCTCTGGGCCTAGGAGACCCACAGGGAGGGACTTACATAGCAAAGACTGCCTGAGACAGAGCAGTGGACTGGGCCAGCTGTCTGACTGCCAGCAAGGAAGCCTTGAGTTGTTGTCTTTTAAAGTAAATTTTAAATTTTTGATCAAAGCAATACACGCACACGCTTAAATGAATCAAATAGTATTGAAAGACTCACAGTGAAAAACAAGCATCCAGTGCCCACCTCCCCCAGAGGCTGCTGCTTTTAACTTATCATTTCTTCCAGTAGTTGCCTCCAGATCTCTAAATGATATGCTTATGCTGCTGTTTCTTGATTTATCTATTCTATGTGTCATCTATTCACTTCCTGCTGTGATGGATGAAGATTTCGCTTTCTGACACCATCCGCCCCTCTCCCCTGCCCTCATCTCCCAATATAGTAAGAGCTCTGTTTTAACCCAAATCATGTTTAAAGCATCTCCCTTATTGAGACGTGTAAATGATGACCACGAGAGAGCCAAGTAATGTCCTTTGATTGTAGTATTTCCTTTCTTACATGGATTTTTGTTTTACTGCAGAATTCTTCCTCCCTCCTTCCCTCCCTCCCTTCCTTCTTTCTAATATTCCTCTTTTTCTTTTACGGCGCTGTCATATCAGTTATTGTGTCAGGTCCCCTTGTCTTCCCAGGAAGTTGCAGTGTTAGCCCAGCTCAGCCCCGACCTAGCCAAGGGACCCTGCCCAAGTCCTCTCGTGTCTCGACCTCAGTGTCCTTATAGTAAAAAGAGAGCTCAGGTAGGAGGCTAGAGACCCATCTTGTCCTCATTCTAAACCTCAAAGCCCATCACCCCACCTCAGAGATTTGTATGTCTGAGGAGTCTCTCCTCCTGGGCGGGGCAACCCCAGGCGCTGGCAGGTGGCAGTGCCACAGAGACAGGCTGGGGAGGGGCCTGGTTCAGGCCCTGCCTCATGGTGGTCCGCTCACCCTGCGGTCTAGGGGCTGCTCCCTGGGGAAGTGTGGCTGCGTCTCTAGCTCTCTTTTTCTCCCCTGTTCTTTTCATTCAGCACAATCTCTGCGTGTAGGGACAGCATCATACTCCCCAGACTCCCCAAGCTCCTGCCCCAGCTCCAGCTCTCTTTGCCCCACTCCCGCTTATGTTACATATACCCAAAGTTCCCCAAAAGTGGTCATACAAATACTAACATTTTTTGGTAAAAGCTTTATTGAGATATAGTTCACATATCGTACAATTCACCCATTTAAAGCATATAGCTCAGTGACTTTTAGTATATTCGCAGAGTTGTGCAACCATCATCACGATTAATTTCCATAACATTTTCATCACCCCAGAAAGAAACCTCATACCCTTTAGCAACACCACCTCTTTCCCTCAATCTCTACCCTGAGGCTAGGCAATTACTAATCTACCTTATATCTCTATAGATTTGCCTATTTTCGACATTTCCTTTAAAAGGTATGTTATGCTTCTTTCACTTAATTTATTATTTCCCAAGTTCATCTACATTGTAGCATGTATCCATAATTCATTCCTTTTTGTGGCTGAGTAATATTTCATGGTATGGATATACCATATTTTTTTCATCTGTTCATCAGTTGATGGATATTTGAGTTGTTTCCCCTTTTTGCCTATCACAAATAATGCTACTATGAGCATTCATGTACAAGTTTTTTTGTGAATATATATTTTCATTTTTCTTACGAATATACCTAGGAGTGGAATTGCTGGGTCTTATGGTAATTCTGTGTTTAAAAACGTGAGGAGGGACTTCCCTGGTGGCACAGTGGTTAGGAATCCGCTTGCCAGTGCCGGGGACACGGGTTCGATCCCTGGTCCAGGAAGATCCCACATGCCGTGGAGCAACTAAGCCCACGCGCTGTAACTACTGAGCCTGCACTCTAGAGCCCGCGAGCCATAACTACTGAGCCTGCGTGCCACACCTACTGAAGCCCATGCGCCTAGAGCCCGTGCTCCGCAACAAGAGAAGCTACTGCAATGAGAAGCCCGCACACCGCAACGAAGAGTAGCCCCCACTCGCTGCAACTAGAGAAAGCCTGAGCGCAGCAGCGAAGACCCAATGCAGCCAAAAATAAATAAAATTTAAAAAAAAAAATTTTTTTTAAACGTGAGGAACTGCCGAACTGTTTATCAAAGTGGCTGTACTATTTTACATTCCTACCAGCAATGAATGGGGGTTCCAATTTCACACCTTCACCAACACTTGTACTTACCTGTCTTTTTGATTATAGCCATTTTAATAGATGTGAAGTAATATCTCATTGTGATTTTGATTTGCATTTCCCTAATAACTAGGAATAATAATCATCTTTTAGTGTGATTATTGGCCATTTGTATATCTTCTTTGGAGAAAAGTCTGTTCAGATCCTTTGCCTATTTTTAAAATTGGGTTGTCTTTTTATTATTGAATTTTAAGAGTTCTTTATATCTTCTCCATGTTTAGCAGATATATGATTTCCAAATATTTTCTCCCATTCTGTGGATTGTCTTTTCACTTTTTTTTTTTTTTTGGCCATACTGCACAGCTTGTGGGATCTTAGCTCCCCAACCTGGGATCGAACCTGGGCCCCAGCAGTGAAAGCACTAAGTCCTAACCACTGGATTGCCAGGGAATTCCCTCTTTTCACTTTTTTGATGATGTCTCTTGAAGTACAAAAGTTTTAAATTTAATTTTGATGATGTGTAGTTTTATCTATTTTTTATTTCATTGTTTGTGCTTTTGGTGTCATTACATATTCCAAAGTCACAAGTGTTTACTCCTGTGTTTTTTTCCTAGGAGTTTTATAGTTTTAGGTATTACATTTAGGTCTTTGATCCATTTTGAGTTAATTCGTTATATGGTCTGGGGTAGAGGTTAAACTTCATTCTTTTGCATGTGGATGTCCAGCTATCCCAAAACCATTTGTTGAAAAGAGTATTTTTTCCCCATTGAATCGTCTTGGCAACCTTGTCAAAAAATCAGTTGACCATAAATGTTATCTTTGGATTCTCAATTCCATTCCATTGATCTATATTTCTGTCCTTATGCCAGCACCACACTGTTTGATTACTGTAGCTTTGTAGTAAATTTTTACATCAAGAACTGTGCATCTTCCAATTTTGTTCTTTTTCAAGATTGTTTTGGCTATTCTAGGTGGGTCCCTTGAATTTCCATATGAATTTTAGGATCAGTTTGTCAATTTCTGCACAGAAGCCAGCTGGGATTTGAATAGGGATTACGTTGGATTTATATCAGTTTGGGAAGTGTTGCCATTTTAACAGTGTAAGTCTTCCAATCTATGAAAATGGGATATCTTTTCACTTATTTGGGTTGTCTTTAATTTTTTCAACAGTGTTTTATAGTTTTCAGAGTATACATTTTACAATTCTTTTTGCTGTATTTATTCCTAAGTATTGTATTATTTTTGATGCTATGGTATATAGAGTTGTTTTCCTAATTTCATTTTTATGTTGAACATTGCTAATGAATAGAGATATAATTGATTTTCCTTATATTCTTATATCCTGCAACTTTGCTGGACATGTTTATTCATTCTAATAGTTTTCTAATGTATTTTTTTTGGCTTTTCTACATACAAGATCATGTCATCTTCAAGTAGAGATAGTTTTACTTCTTCCTTTCTAATGTGGATATCATTTATTTCATTGCCTTTCCTAATTGTTCTGATACCCTGGCTAGAACCTCCAGCACAATGCTGAATAGAAATGGAGAGAGTGGACCTCTTCGTCTTCTTCCTAATCCTGGGGGAAAGCATTTAGTCTTTCATCATTAAGTCTGATGTTGGCTGTAGCTGTTTTTGTAGCTGCCCTTTATCAGGTTGAGAAAGTTACCTTCTGTTCCTAGTTGGTTGAGTGTTTTTATTATGAAGGAGTGTGAGTTTTGTGAAATGCTTTTTCTGTATGTGTTGAGATGATCCTGTGGGATTTGTCGTTTATTGCATTGATATGGCTTATCACATTCATTGATTTTTGGATGTTATTGTTAAACCAGTCTTACATTCCAGGGTGAATTTCACTTGGTCTTGGTGTATAATCCTTTTTATATGTTGCTGGATTTAGGTTTTGCTGGGGGGACTAACATTTATGACGCACTTTCTACCTACCAAGCTTTTTACATGGGATAACTCAGTTTTCAAAGCATATGAGGTAGGAACTATTATTATTCTTTATATCAAAATGAGGCACGTGAGGTTCAGAAACATTATGCCATCTTCCCAAGGTCCCACACAGCCAGGTAGTGGCAGAGTCAGGACTCTAGTTCACTACCACACTAAACCACCTCTAGTGAGCATATCAATGGTGGACGTGAGATGATTTTCACATGACACTCAGACCTGTGTTTGTTTTCATTGTTTTTATTTTTTGTAGTTTCCCTCTGCTTCTCTATTAGTGATTATGATATAAAGCTTTCTTCTAAAATATATTTATAAAGTAGAAACAAAAAGTCTATTTAGAAAAAATACTAAGTAAATAATTGTACAGGCAGTTTATGGATATGACTGCATATTCTGTGTTGATTTAAATTATCTATGTTATTAATAATGAAGGAGAAGGAATGGGAAACTAGAAATGAAGACATGCTAAGTCATCTCTTTCCTCCCGTGTTGTCGGGGAATTCAGGTATTTTCATGTGTTCTTTCATCCATCCGGTACTTCCTCAGTGCCTCATCTTTCCTTGGCACCCTACTAAGGTCTCCAAGGTTTTCAGTGATGGGTAAGAAATGGTCTCTGGCTTCAGGGAGCTTGCACATGCATGCATCGTTCTGTTCTGGTTCGGGGGGCAACATATATTTTATTTCGTGGGCAAACTCAGATTGAGTGCTAGTGGCCACTTGGAGTTTTGTATTTCACAAGAAGGATTCTGAGGCTATCCGTGGACTCACTGAGAAATAGAGATGTTATCAATGAGCAACATTTGCCCTGGTATGGGAAGAGGAAGTAGCAGTACTTTGGAATTTTTTCCTTGCTCAGTCAAATGCTGCTCCAAATGTTTTTTTTTTTGAGGGGGACAGTCTAAGCCTCCCTTAGATTTATTTTTATATTTATATATTTATTTACGTATTTACTTATATATTTTTTATTTGCAGATATAAAGATACATATGCATTTATTTTTTTTAACTTTATTTTTATTTATTTGTTTTAGTGGAGAGATTTACAGACAAGGAAAATATTTCTTGGCCTCTCATGAAACCCAAAGGTGACAGTTACCTAATCTTTATGGCTTGACAGAGTCTTACTCTTCAGAGGAAGGAAAAGGCAGCCAAGTTGGAAAAAAAAAGACAATAAAGTGCTTGGTACCTTTCAAAAAGGTACAAAAGTGGTGCAGTCTAGAAGAAAGGGCTTAGAACTGGGAGTCAAGATATCCCATTTCTGCCCTAACTCAGTCACTAGTAGTGACCGTGTGACCATGAATGAACGTTTTCATTTCTTAGCAACAGTGTGTCCTCCCTAGAAAAACAGCAAAAATAACACCTGTCCCCTCGAACCTGTAAGGGTGTTATGATTGAGGAAATCAAAATGAAAGATCTATAGAGTTAAGAACTAGTGTAATATTTCTGATGCCTTCCTCTTGTGTAGGAGAGTTGTTGCAATGTTTAATTCATCCATTCGCTCTCTTAAAAAGAGGCCATCCGGCTAGCTAATATTTCCCGAGTGCTTGCTGTGTGCCTGCTGTTGGGCTGAGCATTTCATGTGCTGTAATGTTATATAATCCTCATAATAAATCACTGAGGGCAGGGACTATTATTAATCATCGCCCTTTCACAGATAAGGAAACAGAGGCTCAGAGAGGGTAAGGAACATACTTATGGTCATGCAGCTAGGAAGTAACAGATGGCAGATATGAACACAGAACTCGAGCTTACCCACCATACTTAGCCTAGTTTTCCATGTCATTAAACCTTCTGACTTTTTTCGTTTTTCTTCCAGAAAGTCAGTCAGAAAATAACAATGCAGATCTTTTGCTTAGAGAATAGCAACCTGCATTCCCAAAGCCAGGCTCTCCTAGTGCCCATCCTGCGTCTGTGAGGCCCCTTGCTTCTTGTTCAGGATCTGTCAGTCATCTCAGTAGGGGGGTGGAGGGGTGGAGGGGTGGAGGGGGTCGGGCACGGGGCCTACAAGACCTTCTCAGAAGCAGATTGCCCGAGAGCCCAGTGTTATTACTACTCTGTGAAACCAGGACCCTGAGTTTCAGTTTGTTATGAAGATGCTGAATTTAAATCTGCCATGAATGCCCCACATTGCAGGTTGCAGCTGTGTCTGGTAAATGGTGCTCCCAGAACAGTGCAGTTTTTTAAATATTTTATTAATTTCTCTTCCAAAGTGACAAAATGACCACGTGGTCGTAGACTCAATTTTAAGAATTCTTCTCCTTTGGAAGATTGCATAACAGGCAGGACACTTGCGCTGGAAAAGAAGTACTTATTTTCATGTATACCTCTGATAAAATTTCAGGAATGTTTTTTCTTTCTGACTGATGTGGAGTTGGCAGTGACTTCTAGCACTTGGGCTAAAAATGTCTGATTTCCTTCTCCCTTAGGCAGTGAATGATCCACAAAGAAACAGAGAAATCCATTAGAGAAGCTGTGTTTGTAATGGAAATAAAGACTCCTAATTTATTGGCTCTGTAGGTCGTTCACTTATTGAGTCTCATCAAGGGAAGGACGGGGGTATTATTGTGTTAAAGGGGAAAATCTTAAGGGTTATTCTGGTAAATGAGTATTTCAGAATCTGAGAAGCCTAGAAGAAACCCAGGTTATAGGAGGAAAGAGAAGGTAAAGATCATAAGTAGGAGTCAGGGAAGATGAAGGAAGGGAAGACAGATTAGAACTGGGAGTGTATACATTGAGCTGGGAGTTTTTATGGAACATTTCTGACATATTTAAAATTGGAGGGACTTCCCTGGAGGTTCAGTGGTTAAGACTCCGAGCTTCCATTGCAGGGGACCCAGGTTCAAGCCCTGGTCGGGGAACTAAGATCCCACATGCTGCATGGCGTGGCCAAAGATAAATAAATAAAATAAATTAAAAAGTAACATAAAATTGCATAAAAAATTGTCATAAATCTCTATGTGTAAGCATCACACAGGATTGACAATTATTAACTTTAGCTGATTTTGTCTCATTTATTTCTCACTCTTCCCCCATCTAATATGATTTGGAAGCTAACCCCTGTATCCTTTTATCCATATTTTAGTAGGTATTTGTCGAAGATAAGGACTATTTTAAAACATAACTTCAATATTGTTGTCACATCTAAAAAATAATAACAGTTTCCTTAATATTGTCAAATAGCTAGTCAGTAACTAGCCAGAGAAATTTTCCTGTTTTCTCATATATGTTACAATTTCATCTTTATGGTGGTTTGTTTGAAATAAGATCCAAATGAAGTAAAACCATGTGATAGTCTAAGTCTCTTATCATCTATAACTTCCCCCTCCATCTCTTTTTTTTTCTTCCCTTGCACTTTATTTGTTAAAGATACTCAGTCATTTGTCCAGCAGACTTTCCCATAGACTGTATTTTACTGAGTACCTCACCGTGGTGTATTTTAACATGTTCTGTCCTCTGTATTTCCTGTCAGATTGTATCAAAGGCTTGATTAGATTCAGGTATTTTGTTTTGGGTTCAGCACTGTTTGTAAGGTGATGGTGTGTTTTTCCATCAGGAGGCGCATAATATCTGTTTGTCCCTCATGTAGTGATGTTAGCAGCAGTTGGTGATCAGTGCCTACATCCATTTGTTCATTAGGGGTTGGAAACTAGGGATATTTTAATTCTGTGAATACTTCTGGGGGAAAAAAAGAAATACCTTTATAAAGAGAAGCATCTCTCTCTCCTACAATTCATTTCTCCAGTGGTACAGTTGGTATAGGAAAGATTGGTTCAATGTTTGCTTCTTTCCTTTTATTTATTGATTTTCAACATAAAAGTTGGTTCACAGGCATCCTCCAGCAGTAACAAAGGCATAAAACCAAGTTTTTATTAAGTGTCTTTACGATCTCATGGATTCACATATATTTGATATTGTTTCAAGTCCCTTGAGTTGTGCTAACTGGTGCTCATATCACCCCATCTTTGGCCAATGGAGGCTGCCTCAATTTGGCCCCTGGGTCCCTTTGACACAGCCCTGGTAGTCATAGATAAATAGTTGCTCTAGGCCTTTCTTATAAGACAAACCTAGGTTCCAAGCCCAGCTCCAGCACTTGCCAGCCCTTGACCTTGAAAAGTGACCTAAATTCTGGGCTTCTGTTTGCTCATCTGTAAAATGGGAATAATCATAGTACTTACCTTTATAAGGTTGATGCAAGATTAAAATAGCTGAGTGCTTGGCAGAGTGACATAGAGTAATGGCTTTAAAATGTTAGTTTTATTATTATTTGAATTAACGAAGAGAATTATTAGGGCTTTGGAGCTTACAGATCATTATGCCCTGGACAATCATTAACTCTTCCTGCAAAATGGACTTAACATTAATGTACTAAAGAAGACAATCTTTGTTGTGGATTGGCAAATGGTTTTGCTGTAGAACTGAATGCCACACTTAGAATTCAGGGCAGAGAAGAGAGCAGAGGAAGCAGCATAGGTGTGGAGAGGGCCTGAAACCACCCCCGTGAGGCCAGGCACCTGCAGAGGGCAGAGGAGGCAGTCACTTCTGAGCTCCCCCGTGCCCTCATTGGATGTGGCCTTCACTGTTGCCATGGCGCGTGACAGGGAGGTGAGTTGAGAACTCAGTGAAGTGTGAAGCGGTAGTCAGCAGCTCAACCCCATCTGCCCTCCCAGCCGGGCCTAAAGGAGACACAGGGGCAGCCTGCGTGGAGTGCACTCTGCAACTGTGTCAGCCCTTCACAGCCTGGGCCCAGCTCTGCTGTCGCTGGTCCTTTTCTGCCCTGGCCTCTGACACCACATTTCCTAATGAGTGAGGCAAGTTCTCGGACACTCTGAGACTCCAGCCCTGAAGCAGGTCTCAGGCTTCCCTGGGATTAGGGATGGGGAGGGAGGGAGGGCAGGAGGGTGCTCTCAGGAGCACAGTCAGCCTTCTCCGTGTTTCCTCATTCGAGTATGCTAAAGGGTTAGCAGTTGCTGCCGCTGCTGCTTATTATTATGTTATTAATCTTTTTTTAAAACTCAGTTTTCAGATTTTTGTTCACCTAGTCTACTATTTGTTTTGTTTTGCTGTTTTTTGCTTCATTTATTTCTGCTTTTGTAATTAGTAATCCCTACATTCTCATTTTTGGGGGTTGATTTTTATCCTTTTTTAGGTTTTTGAGTGGAAAATTCAGTTCATTTAATTCTGCTTTCTTATTTCCTATGAAATGCATTAGGACATTTATTCATGCTCTCTTTCAGTTCTAAATATTTTATAATTTCTATTTGAATTCCTCTTCAGCTATGAATAACCTAGCAGTATGTTTTTATAAATTTTCATAGATATGGGGTTTTTTCTTTGCTGTAATTTGCATTATTGATTTCTAAGTTTATTGCACTGTAGTCAGTGAATGTGACTTCTAGAAGGTCATATTTGGGGGAACTTGTGAGAACTTGTTTTATGCTCTAAATCATGATCATTTTTAATTAATGTTTCACGTATGCTTTAAAAAAATATTCTGTTTGCTGAGTGCTGAGTTCTTAAAATAGCAGTTAGCTCCTGTCAGGTAGGTGCTGTTTAGAACCTCTTCAGCTTCACTGCCTGGCAAAGTTCTCATCACAGCGGCTGTACTCTGCCAGGGTCTGAGACACAAAAATGTCCATTTTGGGCTGATTTGTTTGGTGTGGCTCACAAAACATACCATATGTCCAGGCCAAGGAAGACAATGGCTCTAATGTTTTTGCAAATAACGTTAAATTTGCTGGAGTCTGAATTCTTTGACTCCCAGCTTAATTTCAAACTCTGGTTTCAAGTTGATAATCTTTGGCTCGCTCAATCATGGATGTTTGTGTTATGCAATAATTTAAGAGTAGAACTGATAAATATCTTCTTGAATAACAAAAACTGGAGGCTGACTTTGGCCCATGTTCTAGCATCAAGCATAATTTGAGGTCCTTTGCTTCTGGTCACTGTGGTTGTATGAGTGTCAACATTACTTCTCTGAGCCTTGTTTTTCCATCAGTTATGTGGATATGAGACCACCTGCCATCAGAGGGTTGTGGTGAGGCTCAGTCAAGGCAATAGACATAAAAAAGTACTTCATAAACTGTAAAGAGATCCTCAGATATCAGGCACGGGTTGAGGGCACCACGTGAAGAAGTAGCAAGTGGAAGCGGTCTCGGTGCGTGTTCCTTAACTCCCCGGGTTCTCCAGAAGGAGCCTGGACAGGATGAGCTTAGGATAAGTGTTTGAAGGCCCCTGAAACTCTCCGTTTCCTTCTCTTCCATCCCCCCAGTGCGGACAACAGAAACTGCCGCCATGACCACCCACGTCACCCTGGAAGATGCCCTGTCCAACGTGGACCTGCTGGAAGAGCTGCCCCTCCCTGACCAGCAGCCATGCATCGAACCCCCGCCTTCCTCCATCATGTACCAGGTTAAGTCCTCCCAGAGCACCGGGGCCAGATGGTGGGGGGTGGGATCAGGAATTCTGGGGATCCCCTGAGAGGGTTTGCCCTGAAGGCAGAGGGAAGGGGGATGCCTGCATCTAGAAGGTGAAAGGTCGTCCACTGATGGAGTCCCTGGTGCACTGGTGGAGCTGAGTGTAAGCAGTAGATAAGCCAGTAAATGTACGCCAGGGCTGTTTCTCTTCCCTCCGGGAAGGCTTGTTGATCCATTCTGACCCCAAATACCTTCCCGGCTGTTCTTGCTGCAGCACCAACCAAGGTTTTGGCAGCTCTGACCTCATGAATTAAATATCGCAATTTAGAAACCCCTAGAGCCTGCCTGGGTAATTACTTTTCCTTCATGTATGTGAGAAGAGGTCTTCAACTCCCCACAGCCGATAATGGCTCCGGGAAGCCAGTCACAGTTGTTTGCTTTTGCCTGAGAGGCAAGCTTGTGACAAACCGTGATCGGATTACTCAAAACCGCGATCCCACCTGGGCATGGTAGGAAGGGCATCGGTGCAGCCGTAGTCATCCTTGCAAATAGCCCCTTGTCTGGGTGTGCTGGGCGAGTATACCATGTTATAAAAGAATTAGTTAATTGGAAATTTTTAGCTTTTTAGCTGTATTTGACCTTTTGAAAGTTCTTGGACTGCTAAATGAGACCAAATATAAACGCATAGTATATTTTAAATTTCATTCAGTGGCTAGATTTATTAAGCACATGCCTGAAGGTTCAACTCATCAACTTGGTTTATTCACATTTTCTAACCCAGATTAAATTTTAATTATGTAAATATCTTTTTTATTATTAGCAATACAGCAAAGTATTTATAACAAATAAAAATTTCCCTGTAACTATGTCTATATATATACACATGTATACACCCACACACCTTTTTGCCATGTATATATATAAATTTTTTTTTTTTTAACCAAAAGAGAATGACACTATATTATGTTGCTCTATGATTTGGCTTTTTTAACTTAAAATTTATTATGGGTATTTTTCCTGACAATACTGCTATGCTACCACACTGTATTTAACCACCACATAGTACTTCTAAGATAAGCCCATTGTATGGATATACGATTATTTATTTAGCTTTTTGCTGTTAATGGATATTTGGATGGTTTCCAGTTTTTTTATTAAAAAAAAATACTGCTGTTATTATTCTTGTACAGATGTATCTGCACCCTCAGGCAAGTGTTTTTGCAACTGCTGGATCAAAGCAGTGTACATCTTCACCTTTTGTTTTAATATCTTCATCTTTTAAAAATTTTTTTTATTTTTTATACAAGTTGTAAAGTTATTACAAAATATTGGCTACATTCCCAGTGTTGTACAATACAACCTTGAGCCTATTTTACACCCACTAGTTTGTACCTTCCATTCCCCACCACTGGTAACCACTAGTTTTTCCTCTATATCTGTGAGTCTGCTTCTTTCTAAAAAAAAAAAAAAAAAAAAAACACGTCTTCACTTTTAAGAGCTATTTAGGCTTGTATGGTTTAAGCCTTTACTTCCGAGGCTCCCTGGGTGAACCTGATTACCCATGGGAAGCAGATGCAGGCCCTGGCTGTAGCCAGCTCCTGCCCAGTGGGATTCAGGGTGGGATTTCTTGGCGGAAGATGAGAGGGTGATGTGGAGATAGATTTCCACAGAGAACTTGGGCATTTGTTGGCAGTAGTTTATTCCCTGGACACCCAGCCACCTTGGACCTGTTTTCCAACCACCACATGTTCCTGTTCTCTAATTCCTGCAGGCTAACTTTGACACAAACTTCGAGGACAGGAATGCGTTTGTCACAGGTATTGCAAGGTACATTGAGCAGGCTACAGTCCACTCCAGCATGGTAAGTCTCTGTGACCTTCAGGGACAGACGTGTCGCCTGCTGGTGGGGGCGTGGCTGTGGGCAGCTTCTCTCGCCAGGAGCATGTGCTCAGCTGTTCCAAGAACACTCTGCCTCAGATCCATCTCCTCAAGCCCATCCTCATGCCCCACCCATCCCCTCTCAGCGCCTGGAGGCACACTGTTCCGTCTCTTCCAGCCTTGCAAATCCTGCTCACCTTTGGGGCCCAAACTATATTCCCACTGTTCACTTCCCTGAGCTTCTCTAGCTTTGGGGGTTAACAGTTGATTAGATCCTGCCTTGTTTTATGCTTTATAGATAGATTACTGGCTGTGTGGAATTTTGGCCCTTGACCAAAGCACAAAGTTTCTCAAAAAAGGTTTGGAGTAACACATTACTGGTGGCCTAAATCATTCACAAAGAGGGACCAGTTGTTTGATGGGTCTTTGTCTGACCCATCTGTGAGGGTACCCTTCCTTCTTGGGCTTTCATTGATTTCATCCTCATGCATCACTGACATTTAAAGAATTCCAAATTTCTCATTCACAGGTTCTGCCTGTGGCTCAGTAGACCTTTCTCACTATATCAGCGATAGCCTAAAGCCTGTCTCACCACACCCTACCCATTCATTCAATAAATATTGTGTACCTGGTACCTGGAGAGACCCTGCTAAATGCTGGAGAGGGGGATATGCAAGGACAGATGGGGCTGGTCTTGGTTCTCAATGAGTCAGGTAGAAATAGACAGGCTTACCATTTATTGAACATTTTCTGTGCAGATATTTTACATGCATTGTCTTAATTAATCCTTACCTCAACCCTTTGAAGAAGGTTCTGTTACAATACTCATTTTATGGGTGGGGAAAACTGAGGTCCAGAAATGTTAAGTAACTTACTCAGGGTCCTGCCACTGATAAATGGCAGAGCTAAACCCAAATCTGTTTGACTACAAAACCTGTGCTCTAGATGGCTCTTTGCAGACAAATAAAAATATACAAAGTTAAAAGTAAAAGACATGGTGAAAGTTCAAAGTCTTTAAGGGGCCCTGAGAGGGTCAGAGAAAGCTTGATGAAGGAAGTGGCTTTTGAGTAGAGCCTTGTATACTGCACACACACACACACGTTATAACCATATATTATGTATATATATATATATATCTACACACACACACATATATATAATATATGGTTATTATATATACATAATATATATGTTATATATATATATATATATATATATATATATATATATATATACCATATATAAATGGTACTTTAAACTATATAAGGTTTTCTTATCCATGGTATCATTGGAACCTTATAACAGCCCTGTGACTTGCAAAGAGATCATTATACCGATTTTAGGGATGAGAAAACTGAGACCTAGAGAAGTTAATAAGCAGGTTGCTCATGATCCCACAATTAGTAAATCACAGGGTTGAACCTAGAATCCGGGACTTAAGATTCCCAGCCCTGATCTCTTTCCACTGACCTCTGCTGTCCCGCACAATTAGAATTTTATCTGTCAGGGATGAGATGGAGAGCATCTGGCTGGTGGACGCAGCATGAGGAAAGGCACAGAGACAGAAGGCACAGAGACTGCCTGGGTTTGGACTGTAAAGTACATATAGGGAAATTCTTGGTGGTATTTATCAAAAATTAGATAAGGGTCAGTGCATAGAGGATGTCTTCGTTTGATAGAGCTGCCATAACAAAATACCACAGACTGGGTGGCTTAAATAACAAATTTATTTTCTCCCAGTTCTGGAGATGAGAAGTCCAATATCAAGGTGTCAGCAGGGTTGCTTTCTCCTGAGGCCACTCCGTGGCTTACAGACGGCCGCCTTCTGGCTATGTCCTCACACGGTCTTTTGTCTTTGTAGGCACATGTTAGGTGTCTCTCTGTGTGTCCAAATTTTGTCAGATTGGATGAGGGACCTTAATGGCCTCATGTTAACTTAGTCATCTCTTTAAAGGCCCTGTCTCCAAATATAGTCACATTCTGAGGTCCTGAGGTTAGGACTTCAACATATGAATTTGGCGGGGGGACACAAGTCAGCCCATAATAGAGGGCTTTAATTCATTTAATCAAAAATCAGTACCAATGGGAATTTTTCATTGATGGGAGAAATGTGAACAGAAATACACTTGAGGAATAAGTTTCATTTGTTAGTTTTGTGCAGAACAAGTGGTAAGGAGGCGTGAGTGAGGCGATAGTTAAAGTTATCTACACTGGAGGTGTCAAGGGCCGGATGAGGGCAATGGCGTGAGGGATGGCTAAGAGGACATGGATACGAGAGGCACTGGAGATTGACTCCGCCTGGCTTCACAGTGTGCTGGGCGCTGGGGCCCATGGGAGTGACAACGATGCTGACTGAGGTTTCCTGGAAATACCAGGTCAGGGACACCAATAGGGAAGTCAGAGGAAGGGCCGGTTTGGAGGCGGATTGTATTCGTTTTCTATTGCTGCTGTAACAGAAGATTATCACAGATTTGGTGACCTAAAACAACACAAAGTTATTTGCTTACCGTTTATTTGGTCAGAAGCCTGGCATGGGATCTCACAGGGTTAAAATCAAGGTGTTGGCAGGCCTGCATTCGTTTCTGAAGGCTCTAGAGGAGAATCTGTTGCCTTGTTTTTCCAGCTTCTGGAGGCTGCCCACATTCCTTGGCTCAGCCCCCTTGCATCCAGCAGTCACACCACTCCAATCTCTGCTTCCATCCTCACGGCTCCTGGTCTGACTCTCTCGCCTCTCTCTCTCACTTATTAGGACCCTTGCCATTACACTGGGTCCACCAGATAACCCAGGATGACCTCCCCATCTCAAGGTCGCTAACTTAATTCCATCTGCAAAGTCCCTTTTGCTGTGTAAGGTATTGTTTTCACAGGTTCTGGGGATTAGGATGCAGACATCTTTCTGGGGCCACTATTCTACTGACACAGGGATAGTGCTGATATGGTTTTAGGCAGGGTCTAAGATAGGGTGTACCGTTGATGTTCGTGGATAAGGCCAAAACTTCACTTCCTCAACAACATCCTCCTTGTACCTTGCTAAATCTTTCTCTAGAGTAGCTTTATCAGCAGCAAGAGGCTTCATTAGATGTTCATCTTCTTGTATTTCTCCTGCCCACACTGGGGCAAGGTGAATCTCTCAAAGGCAGGATAGCCAGAGAAAAGAGGAGGAAGAGGAGGAGGAGAAAGTGTGTAATCCATGTAATTGACCACCTATGAGGAACATTCAAGGGTTCTTTGCTGGGGGGTGAGATGGGGGCTGAGTGTCCAAATAAGTGCTGAGAGGTACAGTCTGTCACTATCTGAAATTTGAACTGAACTCACATTGGGTTTAAATTGTGGACTTACAGAATCTTATCAAGGTAAAGGACCTGAGAGATCCTTAGTCCTACAGCTGTCAACCTAGGCTGCACATTGGAATCACCTGGAAAGCATTAAAAAACACTTATGCCTGGGCCCCTCCCCCAGAGAATGATTTAGTTCCAGTGGAGCCCAGCCTGGGCATCAGGCGTTTTCAAAGTTGCCCAGGTGATGAATGTGCAGCCAGGACTGAGAACCAGTGATTTAGGCCAACTCTTTGCCTCTAAATGAGAAAACCATGACATTGTCCAGATAAAAGGCAGGTCCAAGCAGAGCCAGGACCAGAAATCAAGTTTCCTGAAGCTCCATCCACCACACCATCCTGGCCTCTACATTCCAGGCATGATTATACAACAAATCTGACTGATGGTCAGCTGAACTGTCCACAAGGCAGAGTCCACATCATTCTTGTTCACTGGCCTGTTTTCAGCACGTAGCACCAAGCCAGGGACCCATGAGTGCTCAGTGAAAGGTTCACTGGATGAATGAATGGGACTATACCTGCCAGTGGGCAGTTTAGTGCTGATAAGTAGACACGTGTTCCCTATGCGTTACTGTCACTTCCCTTTTCTGACACGTGTTCTGAAGCAACGGCAGCAGGAGACCCACAGGCTTGATCTTGGTTCTCTGTGGTCTCAAGCACAACATATTACTGATTTAAAGAGTTCTCTAAATTAAGAATTGAAAGTGTGACTTGTCAGTGATGTTTGCTGTTGAAAACAAAACTTTAAAAAGTAATAAGCTCCAAATTAAATCTGATCTTGTGCTAGGAAGATATTATGAAATAGATATGATGTGTGGGATAAAAAATAAATCAGTAAAGGTTCATTTTTGTATCTGTACAAACATTCACAAAAGAGATGGTCTAGTAATACTCTTTTTATTGTATTTTTTGACGTCCTTCATATAACAAAATTCACCACTTAAAGTGTACAATTCAGTGTTTTAATAGTAGATTCACAGTGTTATACAATTACCACTACTATCTAATTTCCATCACCACAAAAAGAAACCCCCAAACCTTTAGCAGTCCCTCCCAGTTCTGCTCTCCCCCAACCGCTAATCTACTTTCTGTTTCTATGGATTTGTCTATTCTGAACAGTTCATCTAAATGGATCATATAATAGGTGGCCTTTTGTGTCTGGCTTCTTTCACTTAGCATAATGTTTTCAAAGTTCGTCCATGTTGTAGCATGGATCAGTACTTCATTCCTTTTTACAGAAGAGTACTATTCCATTGCATGGCTATACCACATTTTATTTATCCATTCACCCGTTGGGTTGTTTCTGTTTTTTTGACTATTAGAATAATGTTGCTGTGAACAAGTGTGGAAGTTTCTGTGTGCACATATGCTTTCATTTCTCTTGGATACATACCTCAGAGCAGAATTGCTGGGTCATATGGTAACTCTGTGTTTAACTTTTTCAGGAACTGCCAGACTATCTTTTCCCTAGTAATACTCTTAACTCCCTTTACAGATTACCTGGCGTGTATGTATGTTTGTATTGTATTTAATTCTCATAAAATTCTCTGAGGTTGTTATTGTCATCATTATTAAACAGATGACTAAATGGAGAATTTTAGGTTAAGTGATTTCCTGAAGGCCAAAGGGCTAAGAAGTGATGAAGCTGGGATTTCAGCCCAGATATTTGGACCCTGAGATTAGGGCTCTTTCCAGAGAAGCACTTACTAGGTGAGGTGAGTCATCAGATTTGTTTTTCATGCTGTTGTTAGTTTTACCATCTGCTTTGTATTATTTTTAAAAATCTTAATCTTGATCTTAACCGTCTTCCTGCTTATGAAATAGTAAAGTGGACTCTTATAAAAGAGCAGACATTCTAGTACCATGTGATGTGAAAAGCGAAAGCCCCTGTTTATCCATCCCCGCAGAGAGCTTGCTATTCATAGTTGTGGTATGTATTCCACCAAAATATTTTTCCATACACAATAATATACTCTCATAATTATTACTCTGTGTTTTTTAACCTATCCGCTGTACATACTGTTTTGCTGCTTGCTTATTTTCTTGCTAACTGTTTATCTGGAACAACTTTTGCTGTTGGAACTAGTGGATCTGCCCCTCCTTTCTGAGGTAGCCATCTGTCTTTGAAAAATGTGTCCTGCTTGTAGAGCCCTTGAGTGTCTGATGGGGATAATTTAGGCCAGTGCTTCTCAAACTTATTGTGCACCTGGGAGTGTGAGTCCCCTGGGAATTTTATTGAAATGCAGATTCAGATTCCATAGGCCCAGGGAGGGGCCTGAGACTCTGCATTTCTAATAAGCACCACCACCCCGACCCCACCGGGGATGCTGACACTGGTGGTCCACAGACCACACTGTGAGTTGTGACGACTGGGGGCAGGGGGCTGTTGAAAAGTCTTGTGGCGCCCGAGCAGTTTCTCCCTGCCGAGCATGTTGTGCTTTTCAGAATGAAATGCTGGAGGAAGGGCACGAGTATGCGGTCATGCTGTACACCTGGCGCAGCTGTTCCCGGGCCATCCCCCAGGTGAGACAGTCCTGCCCCTTCAGGGGGGGCCTCCACCCTCCACCCCACCCCCGTCCAGATTACTGACCTTTTCCAGGCAGCAGGGAGTGAAGCAGGGCCTCTCACCCAAGGGGGTGCACTGAAAACATTCAGAGAGCATCCCGTAAAACTGACGCCAGCTTTTAAACATTGCTCAATATTATTTTATTTTGAAAGCCGTATATGCTAACTGTACAACGCCCAAACCACTGCAGAAAGGTAGAAAGTAAAAAGCAAGACATCCTCACCCCTCCCTCCACCACCCAAATCCCCCACCTCCCAGCAAAGCATAATCACTGTGGATGCTTTGCTGCATATTCATCTGGCTCTCTTTCCTCAAACATCATGAATATTTCTGTGATTATTATTTTGTAAATTATTGTCATTTACAAAAGTGTGTTGTTTCCTATTTATACGGTTCTGCCACTTGAATTTTTTACACTATTCTTTATAACTGACTTTTTTCATGTTGACACACACAGGTATTATTTTTACCGTTATCACATTATTCGTAGGTCCCACTGTAACCAAATCAACAGGCCACAGGTGTGTAAACAGAAACCATTCCTCTACCTTGCCCCCAGTCCTAACCCCCAGAGGTAACTACTTATTAACAGCTTGGTTTTTGCACCCTTTCAGATTCTCTATACCTGTATTATATATGGATACACAAGCACACACACTGTTTTGTGTTTTGTTGAATAAAAACGGGATTAAATTACCCTACCTGTCCTGCAGCTGTTTCCACCCATCAGTTTATGGTAGCAATCTTTCCACCTCAGGTCAGAGATCTATCTCATTGCCCCTACCAGTTACATAATGATAGTGTATGAATGCATCATACTTTATCCATTTAATCATCGACTTCTGGATGTTTAGCTTGGTGCTACCATTTTAAGAATTTCTATACAACAGTGTGAAGAATGTCCTTGTGTTTATTACCCTTTGCTCACTCTCCAGTTTCAGTGACCTGTTAGCAGCCTTGTGCATGCCGTGAACACATCTGCCACGGGATTCTGATGTGCTGAAAACCACTGGGCAGAGAAAATGGGCTTCTTAATGGGCCCAAGTGTGGCCAGGGGACTTTGTCCCAAGTGCATCCAGAGCCATGGACAAAACATTTTTCTCTGCTTAGGATCAGGCAGAGGCCCCCAGATAGGAGTAGGGGGTACTGGGGTAGGAGTGGGGGAAAGGCGGCAAGAGGGAGACCGTGCAGCTCAATGCAGTCGTGTGTACAGCTCATGGTCGGGGCACAGAACAGACTGAAGGAGAGGAGGGTTCTGTTCTGGGGACCAGCTGGTTTCTTTCCTGCAGCCAGTGTCTGGGGAGCAGTTCTGCCCCCGTCAGAATGTCAGACAGGGCTACCCCATCCTCCTCTCACTAGGTAACCATGCCATTTATCATCCTAAATGAGGTGCATTCAACAGTGAAAACGGGCCCTGTTAATAAGACAGCAGGTGTGAACCAGGACCGCCTGGGCAAACCAGGGTGTGCGAAACCCCCTGTCTCCCCACAGGTGAAATGCAACGAGCAGCCCAACCGAGTGGAGATCTATGAGAAGACAGTGGAGGTGCTGGAGCCGGAGGTCACTAAGCTCATGAAGTTCATGTACTTTCAGGTGAGGGGTCAGGGCGGGTCTGGACTAGGACACCTGAGAAGGTCCCCACGCTTCTAGACGCTGGTACTGGATTTCTGTGCCATGTTATTTATTCATTCGGCAAACACTTTCTAGTGCCCCGACCCACCCTGGGGTGAGCGAGACAGACAAGACCCCTCCCTCCATATAATTCACATTCTAGTGGGCAAACGAGTGTGTTCTGGGTGGGAGGAGAGACTGACAATTAACAATACACAACAGAACAAGTGCTGTGAATAAAATACAATTAAACAACCTCTGGCATGGAGGGTATCTTCGACGTGGATGCAGCTTTAGGGACGGCCTCCACGGAGGTGGTGTTTGAACTGAGATCTGTATGATGTGAAAGAGGCTGGCAGGTGATGATCCAGGGGCAGAGGGTTTCAGGCAGAAGGAACTGCAAAGGCAAAGGCCCTGAAGCCTCAAGGAGCGTGACACGTTTAAGAAATGGAACGAAGCCAGGGAGGCTGCATAGTGAGCGGGGGGAGTGAGAAAAGGTGAGGTTGGAGAGGTAGGCAGGGACCTACTCATATAGGGCACTGTGGGCCAGGAGACGAATACCTGGATTTTCTCCAAGCACCATGGGAAGCCGCTGGAGATACCGGTGACATGACCTGATCGAGGTGTTCTGGCTGCTGTGTGGTTGATGGATGGGAAGTGGGGGACAGCACAGGTGTCAGGGGCAGGAGGGGAGAAGAGTGGCAGCAGGGAGACCAGTTGGGAAGCCAAGAAGAGTGAGCATTTAAAGGAGGAAAAGAGAAAAGACAGCCAAAGCCTCCTGTGAATGAAAGGTAAGAGGGCAAGCTGGTTATTATGCTTATTTGGAAGCCATTCAGGAAGGCAGGCTGATGGCTTTAAGACCACCCTCTGCCCGGGTGGGAGTCCTGCCACACACTCTGTGCCCTCCACGTGTATCTATGAGCCTAGTAAGTAGACCTGCAAGCACTGGCCCAGGGTCTGCCCTGCGCCCAGCTCTGTGCTGGCCTTCTGTGGGAGGGAGATGGGAACATCTGGGGAAGGTGCAGATAGAGCCTCGAAGGCAGAGAAGCCCAGGGTTCTGTCGCATTCTGACTGTTCTGTTAGTTATTTCAGACCTCTGACAACTTCAGTTTTCTTACCTTGGAAAGAATGCCTATTTCACAGGTTTTCTCTGGGGATAAATAAGGTCTGCTTGTAAAGTGCCCCGTTTGTAGAGCCCTCATTACAGAGCAGGTTTAACAAAGAGCAGCTGCTGTTATTAGCATCGTGCACCTGCTTTCGAGGAACCTAAAATCTCTTTGGGAAGGCAGGTTCAAGAGAGAAAAGCTGCCCCAAAACTAAGTATGTGCTAAACTGAGGGCCTCCTGACAGGAGGTGTTTAGAGAAGGGAGGAGCTGAAATAATCTAGAACTGTGCTGTCCAGTAGCCACATATGGCTATCTACATGAATTAAAATTAAATAAAATTTAAAATGCAGATCCTCCATCGCACTCGCCTTTTCAAGTATTCAGTATCCACATATGATGAGTGGCTATTGTATTGGACAGAGCAGGTATGGAACATTTCCATCATCCCAGAAAGTTGTGTTAGACTCTGGAAGGAGAAAGTGTGGCTTGATCTGGTCTTTGAAGGCCTCCCTATCTCCTTTCCTTGCTTTATTTTTCTCCATAGCACCTATTACATTCTAATATAGAGAATTTGTTTATTTTGTTTTCTGTCAGCCATCACTAGAATATAAGCTCCTTCTGGTAGAGGCTTTTTCTTCCGTTTTGTTCCCTGCTTTACCCCAGGGCCAAGAATGGTGCCTGGCACGTGGAAGATGCTCAGTACACACCCGTTTATTGGATGAATGAACCTCTTTCTCTGACCATCCCTCTCACCCTCCATCTCTGCCCCCTTATTGTCTGGTGCCTGCACTGTCCTAGGTCCTGGGATACACACATGAACAAGACAGTGCTTTCTCAGCAAGGGCGTGGTGAATGAATTCATTGGTTTGACTCACTTGGGGGCAGGTTCTGGGTTTCCCTCTAGGAATCAGCTTAGTATTTCAGCACACCTCTGAGAAAGACCTCCGGGCAGATTTGCCTTTGTCTAAATGTCCAGGCTCTGACGAGGGCCCCAGGGGAGGCTTGACCTCACCAGAGAGTGCAGTGAGGCACCCCACCAGGCCGCCCCATCCTGACCCGCTGCCCCTCTGCGTGCAGCGCAAGGCCATCGAGCGCTTCTGCAGTGAGGTGAAACGGCTGTGCCATGCTGAGCGGAGGAAAGACTTTGTCTCCGAGGCCTACCTCCTGACCCTGGGCAAGTTCATCAACATGTTCGCAGTCTTGGATGAGCTGAAGAATATGAAGTGCAGCGTCAAGAACGATCACTCTGCCTACAAGAGGTCAGGGCCCCTCCCCCTCCCCCATCTTCCTGGGCCGCCGGCCAGTGGCCAATGGGAGGAAGAGGACAGAGCCCTTCTAAGAGGCTCCTTGTCGGAACCAAGCTAGCCAGTCCGCAGACACAGTAGGGTTGGGGGGCCTGCCTCTGTTTCTGCAGTTTAAGGAATAAGGTGCGGAGCTGAGTCTTGGAGAACTGGGTCTTGGCAGGGTTTTCTGTCTCAAGGTGGAAGCAAATCCTCATCTGCCCCACCTGTGCAGCAGCAGCAGCATTTTCTGTGTCCCATGCAGTCTGAGATTATATTGTGATTAATATAATCATCAGATGGTCACAGGAGTCATTCTCTGCAAGAATCAGAAAGCCAGTTCAAACTGCTTATGTAAAAGAAGAAACTGCGTTGGCTCCCAGCACAGAAAAGTCCTGGTCAGCCTGATCCAGGTACTCAGGTGATAACTGTTGGTCTGCTTCCCTCTACCTCTCAGCTCAGCTTCCCTCAGTATCAGCTTCATTCTCAGGCAGGCGCATGCCCTGTGTGGCCTCCAGCAGCTGTAAGCGTCCCGCCAGCCAATGTAGCGACCCCAGCCCCTAAGGACGGAAAGAATGCTCCTCCTTGCAGATACTTTTGCAGAAGTCCCAAGGAGGATTGTCATTGCTCCAGCTTGGGTCATGTGCTGATCCCTCCATCAGACACTATACTATGTATGTGTGTGTTGGGGTGGTGCTGATGGGAGGGGTGCTCGTCCTTGGGGTCAGTTGGAGGTCAGTGTCAGCTCACAAGAAAGAAGGACTGAGGGGGGCGGAGGGGTCAGTCCTCTCCACAAATTTGGATACAGCCACCCAAAAGTGGGGGAGAGCAGGCGAAAGCAGCCAATATACTTTGTGTTGGTTGAGGCTTAGATATGCTCCAAGGTGTCTGTACACATCTCTTGGGAAGGATTTTCTGTGTCACTGCTGAAGAGGGCCCCCCTCTGGAACCAGATCCTCCCAGGGCTCCATGGTAACTGGAGAAAACAGACAACATACGGATCCTCACCGTTTTATCCTCCTGAGTGAATTGAAACCTGGGAGTACCCAGAAGACAGAGCCGCATTCAGAAATGGCAATTTCACAAAGATTCCATAGACAGCTAGCTCATGGTACAGTATCTTCCCCACAAATTCTCCCCAGATTTGGCCAACTCCTTCCATCATGGTCACAGCCGACATGCTCTGTGGACCGGCTAGGATCATGAGTAAGACAGGTGTCTTGTCTGTGTTCCACGGTCCATTGTGACACGGGCTGCACCACCTCCACCTCCAGGTCAGGCTGGAGAAGTCCCAGTGCTGTGGTTTTCTCCCTTTAAGTCCCGCTGTGTTCCCCACACCTATCATCCCTTCACCTGTAATCCCGTCAGGTTAAATAGACTTTGGTTTTCCATACAATGTTTAGAAACATTGAGGTTTTCCTATAGATAACATAATACGCAACGAAAACAAAACATCCTGCTGCCTGCGATTCTTCTCTGTGACTTACTGTGCAGTTTCACTGGAGGTCACTGTGAGGCACAGGGATGCCCGTTTCGCTCTGTCCTACCACAAGCTAGTTGACGGGATGCTAGCTGCCCTTAAACTTTCCTGGTCTTTGAGCTTCAGTGCGTTCTTGCCTCCTAATTTCAGATACCCTTATTACAAGGGTGCAGACAGCTCCTAATGAAATGACTCCAGAACACGCTCTCCTTTGATGTTAGAGTCACTTGTGATGTTCAGAGCCCCTTAACCTCAGGGACAGTGTATCCGGGTTAGCTGAGAGATGGGGCCCATGAGGCCCGGCTGAGGCCGGCTCTGCTTGAGCATCCCTCTCTGCAACACCCCGTCCCAGGGCGGCGCAGTTCCTGAGGAAGATGGCGGACCCCCAGTCTATCCAGGAGTCACAGAACCTGTCCATGTTCCTGGCCAACCACAACAGGATCACCCAGGTGATGGCAAACCCATGTTAGTCCTGGCCTGGCATCCCACGACACAGGCCAGGGCCTGGAGGTTGGGGGGCCCACGAGCAGAGGAGCTCTGTCCAGATCATCCGTCCCCTTTGCCCTACTCAGGCTTTAAGCTGCAGACTTAAGTCTCCTCTCCCAACCACAGATGGCCCTTTCACCCTCTCCGGAGTTTGTTCTCTGAAAACCTTCTAGCCAGTGTTCTGCCCCTGCATTGGTGTAGATTGAGAGCTTGGGTTCTGGAGTTAGACCGCCTTGTTTTCTCATCCTAGACCCTCCACTGACCCACTGTGAGGCCTTGGGCAAGGTCTAAGCCTCAGTTTCCTCATCTGTAAAATGGGGCTGTTGTTTTGCCACTCATAGGACAGTGGTGAGAAATAAATGAGATACTATATAAAAAGCCCTTAATGTGTAGAGCCTGATAGAGAGCAAGGACATAAAAAGATGTAGTCATAGTTACTGCCGCCGCTTTGCCAAGGTATTCCCACTCAGCTGTGGCTCTCACGCTCTGCCTGACTTAAAATAACCTGTCTTGTGCATCTGTCAATTCAACCTAAACAGGCACCAGCAGGAATGTCAGCAGGACCCAGGCCTAAACTTGAGAGGGGCTTTCAATCTTCATAGGGTTTCCGGGCTAAAATCTTTCTCAGGGCTTCACTGGGCCTTCCCTGCTCTGTGTTACCTGCAGAAGGCTCCTCAGTGTTGAGGCTTCAGGTTTTTTCCCGGGGACCCAGCCCCACGCCTGAGCCCCATGCACACCCTGCCGTGGGCCAGTGTGTCCCTTTGGAGAGAAGGGGCCTGGGGTGGAGACCTCCCCAGGCCTTCTTGTACAGGAAATGTCTTTGTACTGCTGTGTCCTGCCAGGAGGGAGACACCTGCTGGCCCAGCTCTCCTCCACTGGGCTTGGTCTTCCCACCGTCATCTGAGAAGATGTCTTGGGCTCAGTCCACACTCTCAAAACTAAGCTGAGATTACCACGGGCCTAGCTGAACTGCTTTCAGCTCAGCCCAGTAAAGCACTTTCTAACCATCAGAACTGCCAGGAAATACAATGGAAGGCCCCAAGGGGAGCAGGTCCCTGCCATGGGAGATGTGCAGGAGCTCTGAGCAAGCACTGTGGGCACGTTGAGGAGAGGCTGCAGGCTCCCCTCCACCTGGGGCGGTCAGTGAGGCCGGGCACTGTCCCAGGGCCCAGCCGTGGCCCATCCTGGGTGGTGTGTGTGTGAGGATGCAGGACAGGGGCTAACCAGAGGGGGGCACTGCTGTTTAGTGTCTCCACCAGCAACTGGAAGTGATCCCAGGCTATGAGGAGCTGCTGGCTGACATTGTCAACATCTGTGTGGATTACTACGAGAACAAGATGTATCTGACCCCCAGTGAGAAGCACATGCTCCTCAAGGTACAGCTCCCTCGGTCACGCACCCCAGGACCTGGGCTTGCCCTCTCACCTCCTTCTTATTTAAAATCATTTTTTAAAAATATTTCTTTCTTCTTACTTAAGCATTGATACAGATCTTACTGCATAGAGTGTTTTGTAACCTGTTATTTGCCTTGAATATGTCATATACACCTTTCCAGACATCATTAAGGCTCTTTCTACAATATGATTTTTAATGGCTGCCAAGTATTCCATTGTATGGGGACATTGTTATTTAACAGATCCCCTGTGGTTGGATATTTGTTTGCTAAACTGCATTGAAACTCTGTAGCACACCTTCGTGTCCATACTCTTGTTAAGCCAGATATCCTGGAGGAAAAAACTGCCAACTCAAGGGGGAGGCAGAATCTTCAAGCTTTTGCCATATTTTGCCAAATGGGTCACATTTGTTTCATCAGTTTACAAGTTTCATTTTTTAATTGCCAAGTAATTTTTATTATTGTAGAAAATTTGAACTATACAGAAAAGCATAAAAAAATTGAATCTCTTGCAGTCTTTCCATCCAGAGATAACACTTTTAGCATTTTGATGTATATCTTTCTCATTTTTTCTGTGCTGATATATTTTCATATGTATGCAATTTACATATGCAATTTACATAAATTTTGTGCACATGTAATTTTTATCCCACTTCATTAAATGCATTTGGAAGATTATGCAGCCCTTAAATAATGTCATATGGATGAGCTTTAATTTCTTTAGCCATTATTCTATCGTTAGCTGCTTAGATTATTTCTAATTTCCCTCTGACAACAATAGCCCGGAAATGAATAATCTTCTCCATATTCATATGCATCACCCCTTTTGATTCGTTCTTCCCCAGAACCTCCCCTTTCAAAATTCCACTGCTGGTTTGACTTTTTCTTCCTCTCCATGTCGCCTCTTGCTATTTCAAGAATCCCAGCCCTGTTGGTGTTCCCTTCTTAACATTTCCATAACATCTCGATGAAGCTTGCAGGACAGTGTGGCTTTGTGTCTTGTTCACTCTGGCTTCCTCTGCACAGTCAGAAATCCAGGGAAGTCACCCAGAGCTCAGCAGTCTCTCTCACCCCCAGTGCTATGCCCGGGCAATTACCATAGCTCTGCCCAGAATTGCTGCTTCCACTAAGTAGGTTGCTAAACCCCAGTCCACCAAGCATCCTTAGATGCTGCCATCAGATTCTCAGGCCCTTCTTTTCTCTTGCCTGCCTTTAATCCTCCCACGTCTCAGCTTCCCAACCTTCTTCCCTCTCAGTTCTCTGCCTCCTCAACCTGGACTTCTGCACTGTTTGCTGTTTCCCTCGTCTCTGCAGTTTGTTAGTGAACTCAGATGCCACCAGGGAGCGCCTTCCACCTTAAATGGAAAAATCTGGTGCACGCCCTGCGGAACTGCAAAATGCAAACGCCCATCCCCTAGTCCACTCCCTTAGGGTGTCAGACGTGACTTATCCCCAGTCACATAGCAACTGTGTGCTGAGGGAAGCTGCTTTCAACCTAGCTATTCAGGCCTCCTCAGGCTTGCTGTACATTTGACAAAAAGAGCAAAATAAGCCAGCATTCAGGAAACTATTGTATGGACTGGAATATCAAGAATGAGCCTGTCAACCTGCTTATAGGGCATTGCCAGGCAAAAATGTGTTCTTTTTGTTAAGGAAGTCACCAGTGAGATTCCTTGGGAATCTTTGTTGTAGTTTTCTTGGAGAAAGGGGTGAATAGTTCCCATTCATTTACCATCTAGTGAGTATTCATCAAGTGCCTGCGATGTGCTGGGGCCCAGGGATGCAGCAACAGCATCACTCAGTCCTTCCTCTCAAGAAGGATCTAAGTGCATGCATGTTGTTGTCAGATCCTGGTTCAGATCCTGTCTCTGCAGCTTACTAGCTGTGTGACCTTGGCAAGCTGTCTAACCTCTCTGTGTCTCCAATTCCTCATCTGTAGAATAAGGTTATTGTGTAGAACTTGACTCATAAGATTGTTGTGAGAATGAAGGATAACGCCTGCTAAATCCCAAAGCACAGACTCTGGCCCATGGGGGAGGACTCAAGAAGTGGCCGCCATAATAATATATGAAAGAGTCCTCTGCATTTCTTCACAGAAATCAAATTTCTGGTTGAAATTAGACCTATGGGTCCCCCCCCTTTTTTTTTTTTTTTTGAAGACACATGGGTTTTTGTCACAGAATGTGTCACTACAGGGGATGTGTACACATACACAGATCTACTTTTTTTGGTTTTTTGAAACTTTTCCAGTGGATGTAACTGGCTTCTGGCTCTGCCTCTTCTCACTCTAGGTAATGGGTTTTGGTCTCTACCTGATGGATGGAAATGTCAGTAACATTTACAAACTGGATGCCAAGAAGAGAATCAACCTCAGCAAAATCGATAAGTTCTTTAAGGTCAACACCTGGGGCTGGGGTTGGGCAGGGGACCCAGGGGTGGTCTCTCTGGGGAAAGGAGTGAAATTAGACAGCAAGTAGTGGGGCTTGTTGATTGAACTGTAGCTCTAAAGACCCCAAGAGGAGGAGAATAGAATGATAGGGCCTCCAGCTGCCCTGGGTAGAGGAATCTACACTATAGAAGGCATGTGCCTGAGTCTCAGGATTCAGCTGGGATTCGGCTGGGAGGCCTTGTGATTCTTCCCGCATACTGCTTTTTCCCTTTTCTGAAATCCCTTGCCATCTAAAGAAAGAGGTGCGTCCCAGAAGACAGAGCCCACTTGAATTTTCAGTATATATCAGAGCCCACAGAAGCAGGAGGAATAAAGACTGGATTTTACATTGATTCACATTCGCAAACGCACAGCCTCTCCTGGCCCACCAGAGGCCCCTCACTCTCCCTGCCTCTGGGCAGAATGCCTCATCAGCGTCCAGCCCACACTCAGTCCATCCCAGTGCCTCAGAGATTTGATCTTCTGGCCCCAAATCTTTAACAATAAAACCTTGTGGTTTGCCTTTGAGGTTTTCGCAAAGGGGTTTTCTCCTTTGGAAGTGAATTCCATGTTGTCAGTGTATTGTAGCATCAGGCATTTCAGGCCTGGAGTGGAGCCTCTGAGGTCAGACACGGGAAAACCAAGCTTCAATTAAAAGTGGAATCCCTCAAAAGTGTGGCCGAGCCTGGGTCCCACCGACTCTTGGAGGTTAAGAGGGAAATAAGTCACCAAAAGGCGTCCTGTGGCTTGGCTTGGCTTCTCTTCGAAGCTGAAACTTTCACTTTTCTCTGGAGCTGCCCAAAATGAAATCAGGGCTCATCTTGGGAGAACTGGCCAAATCTGCCTCTGCCTTAAATCCGCATGAATGAGATGGGGGTGGAGTGGAAGACCACAGTCTCACCTCATAAAGACCTACCTGTTTTAGTCTCGCTCTGCCACTTCATAGCTGGGTGACTTTGGGAAAGTCACAGAACTTCTCTGAAACTGAGTTCCCTGGCCCGAAAAACAGCAATGCTAAGGGTATCTACTTTATAGGGTTCCCTTGAGGATTCAGTGGGATCACATAGGTCAGTCAAAGCCCTGGGTTATAATCGCAGCTCCTTAGCTTCTAGCCGGTCTTTGTGAAAAGAATCACTTCAGCTGTCAAAGCTTCAGTTTGTCCATCTGTTAAATGGGAATGATACTAGTACTGACCTCACCCAGTTATTCTGTGGATCAAAATACTGTTTTCTGATTTGCTTAATAGACTATTTTTTAGAGCAGTTTTAGGTTCACAGCAAAATTGAGCAGAATGAACAGGGATTTCCCGTATACCCCCTGCCTCCACTCATACACAACTTCCCGCATTGCCAAAACTCCCCAACAGAGGGGTACATTTGTTATCGTCCATGAACCTACATTGTTGGCACATCATTATCACCCAAAGTCCGTGGTTTGCAGTAGGGATAACTCTTGGCCTTGTGCATTCTGTAAGTTTTGACAAATGTATAATGATCTATATCCACCATTATGGTATCATACAGAATAGTTTCACTGCCCTAGAAACCCTCTGGTTTTGAAGGGCTTGGCACAGTGCCTACTGCATAAGAAGCAGACAGAAAAATACCAGCCTCCCCGCCATTACTCCTGGTCTTCGGATGGGAATCGTCTGCCCTCTGGTGTTAGGTGTTAAAGGTTTCAATCACTTCACGTTGTGGAGTTTCTCAAGAAGGTCACGCCCAGCCAGTGGCATCTGGGCACCCACTCGCAGAGCTCAAAGCAGCGAGGATCCTCGAATCCAAGGAAAATTCGAGCAGAAAAGATCCTGCCCTGGGAGGCAGGCCATCTGGTCCTCCTTCATCTGTTCTGCCTGCTGGGTAACCTTGGACAAGTCACTTTGCCTCTCTGGGCGCAGTTGCTGGAACATAGAGATGGTTGGAGGCACGGGAGGACCTCTACGCTGGCTGGGGCTCTTTGTGGTTCCAGGGTCACATAGTAGCATCATTGGAAGCAGAAACTGGGGGTCATCCCAGAGGCACACACGGAGGCCTGTCTCCCCTGGCGGAAGGCAGCCACCTGGCCCCTCCCTCCGTGTCTCACGCACTGTATTTGCTTCCTTTGCAGCAGCTGCAGGTGGTGCCCCTTTTCGGCGACATGCAGATAGAGCTGGCCAGATACATTAAGACCAGTGCTCACTATGAAGAGAACAAGTCCAAGTGAGTGCCTGCCGTAATGTCTCTCGGCTCCCCCGAGGATGCCCAGTCCGGGCAGGGGGCCGAGGGGCCACTTCAGCCCCTCCCCCCTCCCCAGAGCCCTGGGCAGGTGGATTCCGTCCAATCACTGGCGCCTGGCAGAGGGGAGCAGTGGATGGTGCTCTGAGCCCTTTTGCACCTGCCCTTTGCTGCCAGGGTTCAAAAGTGCTCAGAGCACAGCCCCGCCCCTTCTCTGTTCCCGTGGTGGCCCACACCGCCTGCAGGGGAACAGCAGGAGTCCTCCTTCCCCTGAGAAGGGGGAGGAGTGACCGGCCCTCAGTGGTCAGGCAGAGCGAGATGGCCTCGTTCTTCATCACACTGGTTCTCTCTTCAGGTTTTGTGTCCACGCAGTAAGTATGCCGTGGAGGGTATCGTTCCGACGGTTCCAGCTGTGAAGCGGGTTGACGACCTCTCCTTAGGTTGTTTTATAAACCACCACTCTAGGTGATCTGAGCGAAGATCTGGGGTGTCAGCGCCTCATGGAAGTTGGGGGACATTCGGCTACAGTCTTGGCCACCCCTTTGATCTCTGGCCTTGTTAAGGAGGTTTCTGCCTGCATTTCCATACAGAGGGGGGCCGACCATCCTTTAGTCAGGGGTGAGGGTATTAGGTCCTTAAAAGTATGTAAATGGAGTGTCCTTGAACTCCACCAGCTTTGAGCCACAGCAGGTGAGTCTTGCCAGGGAAAGCTGGTTTAAGTCTTTTCATAACCCAGTGGCTGCTGGTGTATGAGGATGTCTTTCAGGAAAAGCATGGAGTCCAGAATGCTGAACTCATTTCTTCACTTTTCCCTGCGTGAATTCTCGGCCACCTGAGGTTGGTTGGGAGTGGTGATGTGACCAGGATGGTGGTCAGAGGTTCAAGTGATGGTGTCCCCATCCCTACACAAGGACCTCAAAAGAAAAGTCATGCCAAAGTATAGGCATGAGGAAGTCTGTCACCATTCTGAGTATTCTCTGGAGCGCCCTTTCAGAGCTCCTTTTGAAATAGTAAATTCTCTCTACAATGCGTATCTGCTTTGTTTGGTGTCCATGCTTAATCTGTCCACTGGGTCACCCGGCACCGATGGCAGAGGACAGTGAACGGGGTTGTCTTTTTTCTCTTGGGGAATGAGAGTGAAGATTCTCATTCATTCATTTCCTCCCCAATTTAGGGTGTTTTCCCAAAGATCTCTTTCAAAAAAGTTGAGGAAAGAGTTGAGGAGAAAGAAGAGAGGAAGGGGGAGAGGATGAGAAAGAGAGACCAGTGCCTTTCAGAATGGCTGTGGTTTTCCTCTCCATAGAGAGCTTCCATGTTGCCAGCTCGCTGTTGAAAAAGAGGCACAGTCCCTTTAGTTTTCCCCAGTCCCGCCCATAGGCCCCCTCCAACGACAGCTTCAACCACAGGACATAGTGCTGCCGGGGTCAGTAGATAGGTTTGGGAGGTCGCCCGCCTTGCTTTTTCTTTGCTTGGATTCCAGTCCTTTGCAGCCCTAGAGAGGCTGCAAGTCCCTCCCCGCTCATGTGACTGGTAAGTACTGTGGACACCCGTTATCTGGAAAAGCCTGCGATTGGGTCTTAGAGGAGGCCAGCCCCAAGCAGGAGGAGGAAAGGCTGTTCAATTCAGCCTGCAGTCCCCACGGCGGGATTTAGCAGGCACTCTTGCTGGTAGCTGGGACACCTCTTGGTCCACCCAGGGGAGCCGGCCACGTTGGCCAAGCACCAGGAGCAACTAGTGAATGGAAGGAGCCTGCCCCACTCAGGTGCCTAAGGCCAGGGCCCACTCTGACCCCCCTGATTTTCTGCCCAGGTGGACGTGCACCCAGAGCAGCATCAGCCCCCAGTACAATATCTGCGAGCAGATGGTTCAGATCCGGGATGACCACATCCGCTTTATCTCCGAACTCGCTCGCTACAGCAACAGTGAGGTGAGCTCGCTCTGGCTGCTGGGATGGAGGCCCGTGTGGGCCCAGGCTGGGAAGGGGTGAGGACCAGCCAGAAAAGAGATGAGATCATGGGGAGTGGAGGAGTAAGGGAATACACACTGGCGGCATGGATTGTAGAGCCAGATGGAACTGGGTGTGATTCTGGTTCTGCTGCTGACCTTCACAAGTTATTCAACATCCCTGAGCCTTGGTTTCCTCATCTGCAAAATGGAGCTAATAGTATCTGGAAAGGTTCATTGAGAGGATTAAACAGTACGATGCATGGAAAATGCATTGTGCCTAGCAGCTAGTAACAGCCCAGTAATTGTTAGTCTGTGCATGATCTAAACCATCTCCACCCTGGATGGCAAGAGAAACAAAGTTCTGAACAATCATGGTGATAACACCATCTAAATATTTTTAAACTACAGTTATAAATAATCATTGTAATAAGCCAGAAAATACAGTTAGCAGCAAAATAAGGTCATAAAAATCTCCTGTGATCCCACTAATTACATTTTTACTGGCACTGGATTTTTCTTTTCTTCCTCTTTTTTTTTTTTTGTAGGGAAGCATGATCGGTGCACAAACCTCAGGAAAAATACAGATAGGCAGAAGGAGGGAAAATCAATCATGTAAAATCCTTCCACCCAGAACCAACTATGATTAACATTTGGATGTATATATCCTTCTGGATCTCTTTCTGTATAAACCCTTCTAATGAATATATATGTTGGTTTAATAAATATAGGTCTCCAGATTTGAATTCCCTTATTACCTGGAGCTCCTGGAAGACTCTGCACTACCACGCGTATGCCCACTGGCTCCACCATGTGGCCGATGGCCATAGTTATGCTTTCCAAAACCCAAACTAGGGAAATGTCTTTGATCCAAGGGCATCATATTTGAAATGAGAACAACCAGATAAATGCAGGTGGTGTGGTCATTAGACAAGTGGCCCACATTCTCAAGAGGGCTTCTGGTGGACATGGACCAGGGTCAAGCCCAAACCTTTGGCTTTCTTAACTGTATGTGACAATGAACTGAACATAAGCTATGGGAATAATTTAAGTGCTGGGGACCCCTTCATTCCTTGTCCAGTTGTGGTATGATCTAAGAATGAGTCTGGCTCAAAGCTATTTTTAGAATTATACAGCTTATACATGTGTATGTACAGACCACTCTCAGTATTCACAGCAGTTATATTCTATAAAGTGGCCGTCAACACTAAATCAGCAAGTACTGAACCATCGCTCTTTGAGAAAATACAGGGTTAGGTTCCTGTGAGCTTCCGATCACAAGTGTTTCCATCAGCTGGTTTTTAATATATAACCTTATTTTACATGCGTTTCTGCTTAAAGACGCCTTATGTAATGTATATTGTTGATTTGTTAGCATTAAATCGCAGCCAACAACACTATAATTCATGCCTGAGCAAAGCTTATCTAAAATACATATTTTCTCCATAATGCCCATCACAGCCTCCTTTCTCATAGGGGCATAGACAGAAGCATCAGCACTGTGCTTGGGGGCCCTTTTAAATAATGAAATCACCAGTAAAAAGTATAAGAATGTGGAAAATGGGGCACTAAATAGACCAGGAACGGGACACTTGTATACAGTAGGAACCTAAACAAGAGAGCAGAGAGTTGCCTTGTTCAGCCTCAGCTGGGAACATGACTCAAATTTTTTACCACTCTGCACACATCTGAAACTGACCATGAAAGCACTGCAAGGATGGATCTTGAGGTTACAAATAAATTTTAGTGAATAGGGAAATTCACAAATACAGAATCCACAAATAATGAGGACTGGCTCTATATGTATGTATATACACATACACATATATACACATATATCTATGCATATGCACAGTTTATATACATATAATATTTCACTGTCGAATATTACACGTTCAAATAGATGTTTATCTTCACCAGTGCTTTTCAGTCCGTGAGTCATTTCTAATTGAGTTGTGAAATCAGTTTAGTGGTTTCTAATTAGCATTTTGGTATGAAATGGAATAAAAAATCAGAGGAAGTCTCAAGTATTGAGCATAAAGTTGCTTCGTGAAAAATGTTCATGCCTATATTGAATACCTCTAAGTAGGTATGTGTTCCTGAGTTAGTATGTAGTATGCACTTCCTACTGTAAATCGCAGACCCAAAAGTCTGAAAGCTGCTGCGCTGCAGTCAACCAGGGTCATTGTGAGTGGGCCTCTGGCGTCACACCACCTGAATTTGAACCCTCAATCAATTACAAGGCATGTGGCCTTTAGCAAGGCACTTGTCTGAGCCTCAGTTTATCTGTCAAGGGGTATAATAACAGCACCTCCCTTGCAGTGTTCTTGGGGGAATCAGTGAAATAAGGTAGAAAAGTGCCAGGTGCATCGACAGGGAGGGTGACAGCTGATGTTCCCCAGGTGGTGACGGGCTCCGGGCTGGACAGCCAGAAGTCGGACGAGGAGTACCGCGAGCTCTTTGACCTGGCCCTGCGGGGCCTGCAGCTCTTGTCCAAGTGGAGCGCCCACGTCATGGAGGTGGTAGGTGTCCCAGGGCAGAGAGTCTGCCCCTTCCCGGCCCCCTCCATCCTGAACTCTGTTCACTTGGAATCTGTCTGCCCCGCCTCTCTCTGGCACTCTTATTTTTTAAACAGCTTTATTGAGATATAATTCACACACCACACCATTCACCCATTTAAAATGTAAATTCATTAATTTTTAGTATATTGCCAGTGCTGGGCAGCCGCAGTCAAATTTAGAACATTTTCATCACCTCAAAAAGAACCCGGTACATTCACCCCCTATTCCCTATCCCTGCAGCCCTAAGCAGTCTCCGTCTGTCTCTATGGAGTTCCCTATTTTGGCTGTTTCCTATAAGTAGAATCGTATCATATGTGGTTATTTGTGTCTGGCTTCTTTTACTTCACGTTTTCAAGGTCCATCCATTGTAGCACAAATCAGTACTTCGTTCCCTTTTACGACTGAGTGATAGTCCGTTGCGTGGACTCACCCCGTTTGGTTGATGCGTTCACCCGCTGATGGACGCGTGGGTCTCTCCTCTCTCCCCAGTACTCCTGGAAGCTCGTTCACCCCACGGACAAGTTCTGCAACAAGGACTGCCCGGGCACGGCCGAGGAGTATGAGCGAGCCACCCGCTACAACTACACCAGTGAGGAGAAGTTTGCCTTCGTCGAGGTGGGTGCTGACTCCCTGCGTCTCCTCGCCCCCCACCCCCTAGGCTGCTGCTGTGTCAGCAGCCGTAGGGCTTCCTGGAGGGGTGCTGGGCCGGGTGGCAGCCATGGGCCTCATGTGCATGCACTTCCCTGCCCCCTCCTCCTACCCGAATTCATCTCTGTCCCAAGTTGTTATTTCAGAAGCGGTGAGAAACGCATTCTGTTCTTAAAATCCCAAAGAAAGAGTCACTCCATTAGACAAAACAGCAGGGACAAAACACGTGGCCAAAAGAGATATAACAAATGCCCAGACTGAGGAGTGGTTGGAGAACTTCAGATCGAAACTAAGATGAGATAGAATGCTGACCAGTCAAGATGGTAAAGATCTAGTAGATTGGTGATGTCTGTTGCTGGTTGAAGTGGGATGTAGACCTTCTCAGATACTTTTGAGTGGCCAGTCCACATTTCACAGGCTTTCTATGAGGGCTTTCTGATCATCTGTATTCAGATTTTTGACGGGCATACCGTTTGGCACGTATATATCTCGGAAATAAGCCAACTGTGCCGAGACATATGTAACAGACATTTATTGCCGTGTTGTTTATAATGCCAAAATATGTGAAACAACTGAAATGTCCTTCAATATGGACCAGGTAAAATAAATAAAGGTACAGCTATATCATTGAATACTATGCAGCCACTAAAATGGATGTACTGACATGAAAAGATATACACAGTATATTATTAAGTTAAAAAAGAAACAGGTTAAAGAGCGGCATGTAAAATGATGCCATTTCTACTAAAATTAATATACTTTTGCACATTTGCTCAAAATGGAAGGACATAAGTGTATATATTTATATATACCAAACCATTAACAGTAGTAATTTCTAAAGGGAGGATTCTACTTCCTGCTTTATAACCTTCTGATTTGTTTTTTTTGTTTGTCTGATTACAAAAAGATATGTCTATGAGGGTGACGGAGCTCATTCTTGCTGGGTTATGAGTGACAGCTACCTCTTTCATGACTCTCTGAAGCCTAGAAGTCAGAGACTTGGATGCTACCCCTGGACCCTTCATCTCTCTGAGCTTCAGCCTCTTTGTCTATAAGATGGAGCTGATTACCTTTACCCACTTCCATCCCAGCATTATTGTTGAAAATCAAAGAGTAATTACCAGAGATAATGATGTAGATGAGCAGTGAAGGCTATAAAGCGTCATACTTATTAGGGGTTAGAGTTTCTCTTTAGCTGATCTCCAGGCTGCACTTTAAAGAACTGAGGCTCAGTGGGGTCATTTCAGGCAGGTATGTGTTCCTGAGTTAGTAGGTAGTATACACTTCCTACTGTAAATTGCAGACCCAAAAGTCTGAAAGCTGCTGCGCTGCAGTCAACCAGGGTCATTGTGAGTGGGCCTCTGGCGTCACACCACCTGAATTTGAACCCTCAATCAATTACAAGGCATGTGGCCTTTAGCAAGGCACTTGTCTGAGCCTCAGTTTATCTGTCAAGGGGTATAATAACAGCACCTCCCTTGCAGTGTTCTTGGGGGAATCAGTGAAATAAGGTAGAAAAGTGCCAGGTGCATCGACAGGAAGGGTGACAGCTGATGTTCCCCAGGTGGTGACGGGCTCCGGGCTGGACAGCCAGAAGTCGGATGAGGAGTACCACGAGTTTAAAATGTAAATTCATTAATTTTTAGTATATTGCCAGTGCTGGGCAGCCGCAGTCAAATTTAGAACATTTTCATCACCTCAAAAAGAAACCGGTACATTCACCCCCTATTCCCTATCCCTGTAGCCCTAAGCAGTCTCCTTCAGTTTCTATAGAGTTCCCTATTTTGGCTGTTTCCTATAAGTAGAATCGTATCATATGTGGTTATTTGTGTCTGGCTTCTTTTACTTCATGTTTTCAGGGTCCCTCCATTGTAGCACAGATCAGTACTGCATTCCCTTTTATGACTGAGTGATAATCCGTTGTGTGGACTCACCCCGTTTGGTTGATGCGTTCACCCGCTGATGGACGTGTGGGTCTCTCCTCTCTCCCCAGACAGATTGTAATCACACTTGGCATTGAGCTGAGTGGTCCTGACCTCCTGGCACTTCCATTGCAAATAGTCAGCCTGGAAGACAGTTGCTCAGTCATCACTGGGGGAGAAAGTCCTCCTCAAGCCTATTTATATAAAATGAGACTTACAGTCAAAGAGGACATACAACTTTGTAAAACTGTTTATACCTTTCTTTCCTTAATAAAAGCAATGCATAGGCACCATAGATAGTTTAGAAAATGCTCCCCTCAACCCCACTCCTACACTCACCTTCCCACAGTCTCAGAAAATCATCCAACCACAACCACCAGTGGCATTTTCTGTATTTCCTTCTAGTCCTTACTTTACTATACATTGAGAGGTTTTGTAATTTTTATTTTGTTAGTAAAACATGTAAAAATAAATTTAAGAAAAGTAATTCTGGGGGGGCGGTGATGGTGGTGGGATGAATTGGGAGATTGGGATTGACATATATACACTAATATGTATAAAATAGATAAGTAATAAGAACCTGCTATATAAAAATAATTAAATTAAATTAAATTAAATTTGAAAGAAAGAAAGAAAAGTAATTTTACGTGGCATTTAACAACACTAGGACAAGGCAAAAATATTATAGTAACCTGCACCACCTCACTCCTCCCTGAATCCCAAAATAGGAAACATCTTTTCACCTCGTCAAGCTATTTCTTCTGGTATTTATCTCTATACTTCCACTAACAGCCTGATGGGGCTTTTCCTTGGTTTTTCAATTTATGGCATTTTCTATTGATTTCCTACTTTGGGAGAAAACAGTTTAGTTCTTTCATCTCTCCCTCCCATTCCCACCCCCAATACACCCAATTCCTTTCTCCCATCTTCCCAAAGTGGCAATTTAACACTTTTTGGTTAAATTAATAGTTGCTCTATATTACTATAACTGAGTAACTCTTCATTGCTGAGTCATGTGGTCTAATATGAATACATCTCTTTTCTGGCACAGCTTTTGCCGTTTTGTTTGATAAGTTTTCTATGATCCAATGAAAAAGGAGCCCTCAAACATACCAATGTAAAACTTCCTACAAAAGAGCTAATCACAATCATTATTTTATGAATTTTATTACTCTTTTTTTTTCTTGGAGCCATTCCCGCTGAAGCCCCTTTTCCTTCTCTCCAATCTGAACTGATTTGTCTCTAGATCTGTTGTTCAGTTACTGATCTGAGATATCTCATCGTCATTACCCTGGGATTCCCTTTGTCCCTCTCCTGTATTGGACCCCACAGCTGACTCTCTCTTTATATTGGTGGAGTATATCCTCCAAAGCTTTCTAAGAACGGGATTATGGGGGAAAATATTTCTGAGATCTTGAATATCGGAAAATGTTTTACTTCTAAATTCACTCATAGTGAGTGGCTAGAGAATTTTAAATTGTAAATAATTTTTTCCCAGAATTTTGAAGGTATTATTCCATTGTTTTCTAGCTTTTAGTGTTGCTGCTGAAAAGTTGGATTCTAGTCTAATCCCTGTTTCCTTGTTATTTTTTCCTCTGTATAATTTTTTAATAATGGCTTTATTGAGATATAATTTATATATTAAAAAATTCACCCTTTAAAGTGTACACTTATTTTTAGTATATTCAGAGCTGTGAAACCATTACCACTGCCTAATTTTATAACATTTTTGTTATCCCCCCCAAAAAAACCCATACCCATTAGTGGTCATTTGCCATTCATCCCTTTCCCCACCAGCCTCTGGCAACCACTAATCTACTTTCTGTCTGCATAGTTTTGCCTCTTCTGGAGATTATATTTAAATGGAGCCATATAATATGTGATCCTTTGTGACTGGCTTCTTTCACTTAGCATGATGTTTTCAGGGTTCATCCATGTTCTAGTATATATCAGTACTTCATTCCTTTATGATTGAATAATATTCCATTGTATGAATATATCATATTTGTTTATATATTCACAAATTTGGCTTGTTTCAACTTTCTGGCTATCATGAATGTGCTGATATGTACATTCGTGTACAAGTATTTGTGTGGAAATATGTTTCATTCTCTTGAGTATATACCTAGAAGCAGAATTACTGGGTCACGTGGTAACTCTGTTTAAAAATTTGAGGAACTGTAAAACTGTTTTCCAAAGCAGCTGCACCATTTTACATTTTCACCAGCAGTGTGCGAGAGTTGCAATTTCTTCATATCCTTGTCATCACTTATGGTCTTTTTTATTTTAGCCATCCTAGTTGGTGTGAAGTAGTTTCTCATGGTGGTTTTGACTTGCATATCCCTAATAACTAATGATATTGAGCACCTTTTCATGTGCTTATTGGCCATCTGCATAGCTTCTTTGGAGAAATGTCTGTTCAGATTCTTTGCTCATTTTTTTTTTTTAGGTTATTTGTCTTTTTATTTTTGAAGTATAAGAGTTTTTATATATTCTGTATCAGAAAAAGCTAATTAATTCGCCATGGTTACCAAGAAAACAGGGACTGTTTTCTAAAATGCAGCAAAATTTATGAGCCAAAATGAAAAAGAGGAAAAAATTTTATCATGCATCTTGTTTTCCAGAACTGGTATATTTAAAAATATATCAATATTCAAACACCAAAAGAAAGAGTTTTTATATATTCTGGATACAAGTCCCTTATCAGACATATAATTTGAAAAAATTTTCCTCCATTCCATGGATTGTCTTTTTACTTTCTATATGGTATCCTTTGAAGCATAAAAGTTTTCAATTTTGATGAAGTTCAATTTATTTTTTCTTTTGTCACTTGTGCTTTTGGTGTCGTATCTACGAAACCATTGCCTAATACAAGTTCTCAAAGATTTACTCCTATGTTTTCTTCTGAGATTTTTATAGTTTCAATTCTTACATTTAGGTCTTTGGTCATTTTGAGTTAATTTTTGTATATGGTGTGAGTAGGGGTCCAACTTCATTCTTTTGCATGGGGATGTCCAGTTGTCCCAGCACCAGTTGTTGGAAAGAGTATTCTTTCTCCATTGAATTGTCTTGGTACTCTTGTCAAAAATCAATTGACTATAAATGTAAGGGTTTATTTCTGAGCTTTCAGATCTCTTTCATTGATCTATATGTCTTCCTATATGCCAAAGCATACCATTTTGATTACTGTAACTTTGTAGTAAGTTTTGAAATTAGGAAATGTGAGTCTACCTTTATTCTTTCGTTTTCATCTGTAGAATCTTATAGTCTCATCTCTTTATCACAGTTTTTCTGAAGTTTCACTGTAAGGCATCATGATGAGGACCTTTTGCATTCATTGTTTGGGACACTAAATAGGCCATTGCAGTGTGGAAATACAAGTTCTGTAGGTCTGGGAAATTTTCTTGAATTTTAATTTTGATAATTTGCTCCTCTCTGTTTTCTCTGTTCTGTCTTTCTGGGTTTTCTATCTGTCAGATGTTGGATGCCCAGAAGTTAGGTCGAATTTTCCTATCTTTTCTGTCTTATTGCATATCACTTATTTTTGTTCTGCTTTATGGGGTATTTCCTTAATTTCTGTTTTCAACTCTGTTAGTATTTTTTATTTTGCCTATAATATTTTAAATGTCCAAAAGCTCCATCTTGTTCTCTGAATGTTTCTTTTTTTTTAATCGCACCCAACTCTTGTGTCGTGAATGTGCTATCTCCACGAGGATATTATTGTTTTTTTCAGTCAGCTTTACTGAGGTATAATTTACATTTGGTAAACTGCATCCATTTAAGTTTTTTTGTGTATAATTCACAAAGTTCTGACAGTGTATATACACCTGTGAAACCAAAAACACAAGATGCAGAACATTTTCATCTCCCTTTAAGACTTCTTATGCCATTTGCAATCCATCCTTCCCTCCATTCTTGGCCCTAAACATCACATTTTTTTGTCACCATAGGTTTGTTTTCATTTTCTAGAATTTTATTTAAGTGGAATCATATAATATGTATTTTGTGTGTGTGGCTTTTTCACTCAGCATAATAATTTTGAGATTCATCCACATTGTTTTTTGTATCAATAGTTCGTTTCGTTTCATTGCTGAGTATTTTTCCATTGTATGGCTATTCTACAATTTGTGTATCTATTCAGTTGTTGATAAACATTGGGCCATTTCCAGCTTTTGGCCAATGTAACCAAAGTTGCTTTAAATATTTGAGTATAAGTGTTTGTGTAGACATAGGTTTTTATTTCTCTTGGAGTGGTCATATTGGAGGGGTATGTTTAACTTTTTAAGAAACTGCCAAACAGTTTTCCAAAGCGGGTGTACCATTTTATATTCCCACCAATTATATATGAGGGTTCTGTTGCACGCACCCTCACAGTTCTTGTGTTGTCAGTCTTATTAATCTTAGCCATTCTAATGGATATTTAGTACATCTCATTGAGGTTTCAATTTGCATTTCCCTGAAGATTAATGATATTGAGCATCTTTTCATGTGCTTATAGGCTATTCATGCATCTTCCTTTGTGAAGTGTTATCTATTGAAATCTTTTGCCCATTTTTTAAAATTAGCTTTCCATCTTCTTACTATTAAGTTGTGAGAATCTTTATATATTCTAGATACAAGTCCTTATTCACAAATACGTTGCAAATATTTTTTCTAATCGGTGACTTTGCCTTTTCATTTTCTTGGGGGGGGGGTGCCTTCTAAAGAGCACCTGTTTTTAATTTTGATGAAGTTCATCTTATTTATTATTCTGTGGTTTGTGATTTTTTGTGTTCTAGCTAAGAAATCTCTGCCTAGCCCAAAGTTGCAAAGATTTTCCCTTAGGTCTAACAGATCTGCATACTCTTCTGTGTTTGGAGTTATTCTGAAAAATCTTCATTATTTTGTCCTTCCTTTGTCCCTTATTTCCTAGTTTCATTGCCAGCCAGGAGCCCAGATTCCTTTACGACTTAACATTCCTTTAGAGCTTCTCTCTCATTATTTCTGCACTATAAAGGTTCTCTTCAGCAAAACCATTAGACTGTTGGTTCTAGTGAAAATTCTTACCTTCTGAACTATTCTCACTATTTCTCCTGTCTCAAATGTTCTATTTCTTCATTTACAGTTTGGAGGAACATAAAGGCTTAGCATCTAAGCTCATTCATTCATTTACTCATTGCTTTTCAAGAAAAATCTCTTGAGGGCCCACCAGGGCCCCGGGCCCCAGGGATGGAGCCTACACAGCGTGCCAGGCCTCACCCCTGCAGTGCTTAACAGTCTGGTGCAGAGGGAGGAAATCGACCATGTCAGGAGGGGTGTGACAAGTGTGGCAGTTGTCAGGAGGCTGACTTGACAAGGCTTTCCCCTCTGAATTCTTTTTTCTTTTTTTTAACATCTTTATTGGAGTATAATTGCTTTACAACGGTGTGTTAGTTTCTGCTTTATAACCAAGTAAATCAGCTATACGTATACTTATATCCCCATATCTCCTCCCTCTTGCGTCTCCCTCCCACCCTCCCTATCCCACCCCTCTAGGTGGTCACAAAACACCGAGCTGATCTCCCTCCCCTCTGAATTCTGAGCTAATCTAGAAGTTAGCACTTGGGGCTGACGGGGGCCAAAGGATCAGGTTTGGTAAAGCTGGACCAGAGAATGTGACTTCACTCAAGGCCATACCAGGCTTCCTATTCCTCCCGCATCCCATGAAACTTCCCACTGGGAAACAGGCAAAGCAGCTGCGTAAATATACACCTCCCATCCTCGGGATGGGGAGGGGTGATTACCGCAAGGACAAGACAGGCACCCAGAGGAGAGGACACACGCCACAGGCAGACAGATCCCAAGTGAGCGCCAAGGTCAAAGTGACGCTACACACATCATAGTCACCTGTCTCCCCACCTCTGCAGACAGATAAGTGAGTTAAGGGGCTAGGGAGGAGGTAAATAGAAGGGCAGAAGCCTTTCCCCACAAGACTTCTACAGGAATCCTATTTTATGGACTCAAGCAGCAAATGGCCAAATCATTTCAAAAGCAAAGATTGTAAAAATTCTATAGAAAGAAGTTCTATTTGATATTGTCTGTGGGTACATGGTATGTGGAGAGACCTCTCAAAGTCAGAGTGCTACTCAAAACATGGTTCATGGACCAGCTGCCAATTGTCACCAGTCAGCGGCAAGATGGGGAGCTGGTGCCAGAATGAAAATCAGCTGATGGTGAAGCACACGCGCAGCGTGTGGCTGACATCTTTGCTTTGTAGCAGCACTTCCTTGACAAGGGAAGCGGAGTGCTGATTTCTCTTCTGGCACACGTTTCCACCCAGCTGTGAACTGACCCTCTGAGTAGCACTCGCCGGCCTCGTGCTTCAGGATGTCTCCTCCAGCACCCCCCCGGAGATGTGGTGAGGGTACCGGACAGACGGGTATGCCAAGGCACAGTGAGCCTGACCTCCATCTGTGCCTGGCCAGGTGATCGCCATGATCAAAGGCCTGCAGGTGCTCATGGGCAGGATGGAGAGCGTCTTCAACCAGGCCATCAGGAACACCATCTACGCAGCCCTGCAGGACTTTGCCCAGGTGACCCTGCGTGAGCCCCTCAGGCAGGCAGTGCGGAAGAAGAAGAATGTCCTCATCAGGTGGGTCTTCAGACGGCCTTTTTCAGGGGGCACATCCAAAATAGGGGGTGCTGGGTGCAGGCCACAGAGGATGTTCCTAGCTCAGTCAGCTTCCAGGGAAGTGTCTGAACACAAACGGACCTTCCAGTGAGTTCCAGCAAGTCCTATGAGGCCCTTTTAGGAGATTGGACATTTGGGATGGATTAAGCCTCCGTCTCTGGGTTTGGAGCCCATATCCACCACTGTCTAGCAGTGTGAACTTAGTCATGTTACTTACCTTCTCTACACCTCAGTTTCCCTCATTTGTAAACTGTGGATGATGATGGTACCTACTCCATAGGCTGTTGGGATGATGAAATGAGATAATCCGTGTATAGACCTAAGCACACAGCAGCATGGAGTAAGTGTGCAACACATATAAGCTACTATTCAAGTTTTAAATATACAGAGATTTAAATGGACTAATGAAACTGTCCTATAAGCAAAAAGACAAATAGCCATCCTTCACTCAGGTTCTCTCCCACTGTGTGGACTCAGAGCTGAGTTCTCAGACAGCCAGTGGGCATCAGAATCACTGGGGCACTTGTAAAATGCAGACTTCTGGACTGCATCTCAAATCTGTTAAGCCAGCATCCCTGGGGATGGGGCCCTGGAGTGAGCATGTTTCACAAGCATGCCAGGAGTTCTAAGGCACGTGGTCCTGGAACACCATGGACTCTAGAAACAGGCTTGCAGTGCCTCTTTCCAGCTGGTCTGAATCCCGGTTCTTCCTTCCCCAGTGTCCTACAGGCAATTCGGAAAACCATCTGTGACTGGGAGGGAGGCCGAGAGCCCCCCAATGACCCGTGCTTGAGAGGGGAGAAGGACCCCAAAGGTGGATTTGACATCAAGGTGCCCCGGCGTGCCGTGGGGCCCTCCAGCACACAGGTAAGCAGCTCCAGGCACAGGCCAGCTCTGCTGACTCAGAGGCCAGCCAGGCTATGGTAGGTCATCCTGGCTGGACCATGGGGCAGTGGGGCTGGGGGGTCCTCAGGCAGGAGGGGCAGGGTCAAGCGGCTGCTCTAGTCTTATTCTGCCATCTTGTTTTGATATAAGAGGGAGGACCACTGACTTAAGATTCAGGAGACCTGGATTCTAGTCCTAGATACCTGTGTGACCTCGGGCACGTTACACAGATCTCTTTGTGCCTCAGTTGTCTAATCTGGCAAATGGGGGTAATACCAGGACTGGCTATCCTAGCCCTGTGAAGTACAGGTTCCAAAGTATAGGAGAAGTTTAAAGTGGAATCTGTATGCATCTATCCTGTCCCTGTTTAATGAACGCTGACCCCCGCTTCCCCTGTAGTGATGTCCTAGCTTGGGAATTCCCACGTTCTGCCTCTGACTTGCTGTGTGATCTTGGGCAAGTGCCTTGACCTCTCTGAGCTCTGGTTATCTTCTCCGTTAAATGAAAACTTTGGATGAGATCACGTTACTGACAAAACACCGCTTTTGTTATTCCCTGTACCCCCCCAAAATCACAAGTATCCAAAGCCCTCGACCACTTAGAGAAAGTCTAATAATCAGAGATATTCAGAGTTGCCAACCGGAGCTTTTTCAACAACGAGAGGTTGTCTGTGGCTTATCCAAAGTAGTCGTTAAAATTACAGAAAAAAAAAGTAAAGAACCTAGGCATCTCAGTTAAATCCTTGCCACCTACTTAAGGATAAATAGTTTCTGGTAGGCTTTTTGAGGTATTGAAAAAAAGCATATGGGCCCATTACAGCTTTTAAAGGTCTTACAGGCCCCGAAAGCCCCAGGCTGGGAACTCCTGCTTCACATGACCTTTAAACCTCTCTCATCTCTGAAATCCTGATTCCTTGAATCATCTGAGATGAGCCATCTGAGGCCCACCCCTGACGCTTCTCACTGTATGTGTGTCTGTGTCTGGGCACGGGGTGGGAGCAGGGAGGTGGCACCGGGGTGAGCTGGGTTCTCAGCACTGGCGTCGTAGCTTCCCTTGGCCCGCAGCCCGCAGACCCCTTTGCACTTACCTTGCCTGCTCGAGAGACGTGGAACTTCTCAAGGAAGCTTCTACAAACAGTTCTGTGTCATGCCAAGGGCCAGAGACCTTTCCAGTCCAGAATGGCTTGAAGGGGCTGAGCAGGGCTTCTGGGTGTTGCTTCCGGGCGAGGCAAAAGAGAAACTGGAAAGGAGGAGGTTGCAAAAGGGGGTCAACAGGCAGAGAATGAGAGAGGGGTGGGGGGCAGGGAGGGAGAACGGATTATTTATAAAGATAATATGAGAGGGAGTGTCACCAACAGTTAGGCCCCCCCGACACCCCCAAGTCATGTTAGGGTGGCACAGACACACTTGATAGACTCCTAGACAGTCAGCTTGGAAGAGCCTTTAGAGACAAACTAGTCCCAAACTAGTTCCTCCCCCTATTTTGCAGATGGGGAAACTGAGGTCCAGAGAGGGGAAGTGACTTGTCCAAGTCACAAGGTGAGTTTAGATGGAGGTGGGACGAGAACCAGGTCTCCTGACTCCCACCCTGGGGCTCTGTTAGGGCCTTGGGAGCGCAGTAGACATGGCATCTGGCAGAGCTGGGAGGTGACTGTTCCGGTGAATTAAATGCTTTGTTTAATAAAAGTAGGTGGGGAAAACGTTTCCCCTCTTAGGGATGAAATGGATTTTCAAATAGTTAGAATTTGGTACAAATCAGTCGACACGGCACAGACTGGATTGAAGACTCCTTTCTTGGAGGACTCCAAAGGCCATCATTAGAGCAGTGCCTCTCGAGTCTTAGGGATGGTCAGCCGTGCCCACCGACAGGGTTGCAGAGGGTGGGCTGTCTGATAAACCCGCAGCTCCGTAGTTCCTTCACCACAAAGGAAAGTGCTGTGCCAGGGATGGCGTGCCACTCCTTTCTGTGGCAGTGCTGCCCAGCACAGGCCAGGCGCGTGGTGGGTGTGGTCCTAGAGAAGATCAGTGGCGGCCAGGATGGACGTGGTGGCAGAGGGAGGTTGGAGCATCTCAGAGGTGGTCGGCAGGTGGCCTCTAACAGTCGTGGCGGCTTTCCCACCGTATACAATACCTCTTGCTTTTCTCTCTCTCTCTCTCTCTTCTCTCTCTCCCTCTTCCCTGTCTCTCCTGCCCTCCCATTCCCTCCTCCTCTCTCCTATCTATGTCTTAGGCCTGCCAGTGGTCCCCGCGGGCTTTGTTTCACCCCACTGGTGGCACACAGGGCCGAAGAGGCTGCCGATCCCTGGTATAACACCGCCTGGCTGGGTTGGTTGGGTACCCTTCTCCAGGAGGCAGCAGGAATGGACTAGGCTGGCTGCTCACGGCCCCTTCCAGCCCTAAGATTCAAAGACACATGATGTGGAAAGATGTAGATTAGCACTTGCGCCCTTTGCACTTAAGGCCCTCTGTAAGCAGGAGTTAATTGTCTAGTAGGCCTCCTGTGTAAGTACCGATCTTCACCTGCTTTCCACCCAGCATTTCGGCAAGCTGTACCATGCAGTGGATGCCTGCAGAGGCGCTGTCCCTCGGTCTTGAGGGTCGGAAACCTGAGGTGGTGGGGGGCTTGCTCTGATCCTACCCCATTTCACAGTTCCTTGGAACGTCAGAGCTGAAAGGGACTGGTTGGAGAAAGCATCTGGTGCAACCTCCTCACGTGAGCAGATAAGAAAACTGAGGCCCAGAGTGGGACTTTGTTGCCCAAGGTCACACAGCAGGTCAGGGGCATACCTAGCCTTGAACCCCATTCTTTTGACTCTGAGTCCAGTGTTCCACCCCTGGTGCCACCGTGGCTGTCCAGTAAAGCAGGGAGCGACTCCAGGGTGACGTGGAATGAGGTTCTCCTCTGATGCCCACGCCCTTGGCCAAGCAGAGCAGGCAGGACCCTGGGCCTTGAAAGACCTGGTATTACCAGGTCCTCCTACCCGGGAGGCCGCCGGCCCCAGGCAGAACATCCTGCCAGGCTGGCCAGTCTCCCTCTTGAAGGTTACACATTCCAAATTTACTTCTCCAACCCTAAACTGGTGCTTCCTTAAGACAGTGCTTTTTAAGGGCAGATATCTTCAGAAAAAAAAGAATAGAAGCACAGCACAAAGCAACCTTTTCCCTTGGACGGAGGGCCAGCCCCTGACCTTCCCATCTTCCTTTCTTTTTCAAGCTGTACATGGTGCGGACCATGCTTGAATCGCTCATCGCAGACAAAAGCGGCTCCAAGAAGACCCTGCGGAGCAGCCTGGACGGACCCATCGTCCTCGCCATAGAGGACTTCCACAAGCAGTCCTTCTTCTTCACCCACCTGCTCAACATCAGTGGTGAGCCGCCCTGTCGGGGGCAGGGGGAGGGCTCCCAGGACCCAGAGCGGCTAAGGCTGTCATGCCAGAAGTTGCAAAGAGATGTGATCATCTACCCAAAGGGGCACATTTTGCCACCAAAGAAAAAAGGCACACTTTCCAGTAGACTCTGGGAAAGGCCAGGCTCAGTCCAGCTCTTCTGACTCAGCTAAATCTGGTAGATATTTGTAGCTAATTTGTTATGAAGTTCCCAGTAAACCGGGATCACAAACAGGTGACACCCTCAGACACACGCAGGGACCAGGTCAGCCTTTTGCTTTTAAGCAGCAGCTCTGAGCTGATTAGTGCCCGTTGCTCCTAGCAAAGGAGGCTCCCGGACTGCACCTGGATCCCAAGTCCCCTGCTTCACCTCTCCTGTTGGTGGGATGCATGTGCAGGTGGGACAGGGGTGGGGAGTGGAGGGAGAGCAGCATCCCAGGGTCCTGGGAGGTTGGTATTGAAAAGAGTGATCTTAAACAGCCCAAACTTCTCCATAGGGAGCAGCCTGGGAAGGGTCTTCAAGGCCTCTGTAAGGGATCCATAATTATCACAAGCAAGGGTCATGGCTGCAGTCCAGTTAAAAGCGGGCACCCATGGATCTGTCTGGACACTTAACAGCAAGCACACTTTGACACTTAGCATGTTTTCAGGATGGCTTTGTAAGGACACGATGGAAATTGTAGGGGCGTCTAAAGCTCTAAAACATCACTGCCCCCCGCCACACACACACACACACACACGCACACACACACACACACACACTGCTGGTGTGTTCACACACTGGTGAACAAACACTGTCTTCTGTTTTTTTTTTTTTTTTTTTGGCCACACTGCGCAGCTTGCGGGACCTTAGTTCTCCGGCCAGGGATTGAACCCACGCCCTTGGCAGTGAAAGCATGGGATCCTAACCACTGGACCACCAGGGAGTTCCCCAAACACTGTCTTCTAAATAGACGTTAGGCTGGCCTTCAGGTACAGGAGAGCAGGGTCTACTGATCGAGTCATATTCGTGAGTACCTGCTCTGTACCTAGCACAATGAAAGAAGAATAAAAGTTTAAAAAACCCAGTAAGAACTAAAATCTTCGGGTGCTTCCCATGTGTAACCCAAGGCTCTCTCCCTTATGCTTCCAGAAGCCCTGCAGCAGTGTTGCGACCTCTCCCAGCTCTGGTTCCGAGAATTCTTCCTGGAGTTAACCATGGGCCGGCGAATCCAGTTCCCTATTGAGATGTCCATGCCCTGGATTCTAACAGACCATATCCTGGAAACCAAAGAACCTTCCATGATGGAGTAAGAGGCAGGGTTGGGCCAGCAAGGAGGTTCCCGAGGTGCAGGTAGAGGGCAGTTTGCCAGCCAGCGAGCCCTGTTCTTTCCAGAACTTTCCAGATGAGGCAGTGTGCCCCACCCAGGATCAAGTCACCACCAGATGTGACTCAGCCTTGCAGAAAGGTTCAGAAATCTACCAGCCCAGCTGCCCTTCCCAGACTTTGTCAGTCTCATAACAGCCACACTGGGAAAATTATCATCTCTGGGGGTAGGGAAGCTAATGTCCTTAACGACCACCCGATTTCTTTTAGTCCCAGACTAATATTTTTCAGGCCTTGCATTTATTAACATCATGGACTTTGATTTCTGTGGGCAGACAGTAAAGTAAGTCATTCCTAAGTGGAGGCTGGAAACATCCTAGACCCTGAAAGGGTCTCTTTTTCCTATCTCTGAATTTGTTCACCCAACTGTTCATATTTCCTAAGCAAGTTTAAATCTGCCTGCCTTAAGAGAGAGCATTAGTGAGCTACTGGCTGTTGTTTTTCCCTCTTCAGATACGTCCTCTACCCTTTGGATCTGTACAACGACAGCGCCTACTATGCTCTGACTAAGTTTAAAAAGCAGTTCCTGTACGATGAGATTGAAGCTGAGGCAAGTGATTGCTTCTCCTTTTGTTCTTATAATCGTGTTCCAAGAGTCTGGACTTTTCAGATCTCTAGCTGGGCACAAAGTGGGGTGTCTTAGTCCATTTGGGCTGCTATAATGAAATACCACAAACTGCGGGGCTTATAAACAACAGAAATGTATTTCTCACAGTTCTGGAGGCTAGAAGTCTGAGATCAGGGTGCCAACCTGGTCAGGGGAGGGCCCTCTTCTGGGTCCCAGACTTCTTGCCATGTCCTTATGTGGTGGACGGGGCCAGGGAGCTCTCTGGGTCTCTTTTATAAGAGCACTGATCCCATTCATGAAGGCTCCATCCTCATGACCTCATCACCTCCCAAAGGCCCCACCTCCTAATTCCATCACCTTTGGGGGTTAGGATTTCAACACATGAATTTTGGGGAGGACACAAACATTCAGACCATAGCATGGGAGATCAGTGACTTGCTTTGGAGACTGATCTTTATATAAACATCATGATCATCAAAAGGGACCTAGAACAGGATGATAGTCTTTCTTTTTCAGATGTTTAGGGATGGCAAATGTTAGAACTGCGTTGGTAAAATTAGTTTCTAATGGGTCTTTTACAGTTGGATTAATTGGCTAATAATAATAACAGTAATGCTACCTATCAATTATTATATGTTTACCATTTGCCAGGTGTAGTATTAAGCACTTTATGGACATTTTAAATAATCTTTACAGTAATTTAAGAAGTATATGCTACTGTCTGTTTTACAGATAATAAATCTTAGAGTGTTCAAGTATCCTTACCCCCACATCATACAGCTTACAGAGTCTCATTCTAGTACTGGTAGGATGGAAATAGCCATCCTCTCACCTATGAAGCTGTTGGATAGTTGCTCAATGGCTTTATTTCTGAAATCGTCAGGAAAGGCTGGGATATGCTGCAGTTACAGACAATCACACATTCTTAGCAGCTTGGGACCAAAGGTTCATTTCTCCATTGCATGTTGGCTGGGGGCTCTGTTCTATGTAGTCTTTAATCTGGGACCCATCTGGGATATTCACTAGTTGCCATGGCAGGCGGACGTGTCAGGGTGAATCATACTCTGATACTTAAAGCTTCCACCTGGAAGTGACACATGTCATTGGTCAAAGCAAGTCTCATGGCAGTGCCTCCTTTCAAAGAGGAGCGAGGAAGTGCAGTCCTACCACGGGCCGGCAAGGACCAGAAACAGGGCATCAGCAGCCCTAAGGGCTATGAAATATCTCAATTTTGTCATCTGGAAATTGGAATGAGAGTCTCTGCTCCACCGAAGTACATGGGATTATATAAACGTAGAATGAGGCCAATTGTCACACAAATATAAGGCATTCTTATTTATAAAGGAAAGACGTAAGTGTTTTAGGACAAGCCATTACCACCAAATTAGTTTGAAAGTTTATATATTTCAAAGAAAATCTAGTAGAGATACTGCTTTCTTTCTAAATCTTCCAGTTGCTATGGGAGTTGAAAACCTTGATGGACCCCAGAGCAAATCTATCCTGTTTGTCTCCTGAGCAGTACACAAACTTGGAAAGAAAGATTCCAGTAGACAAGTTAATTGGTTGCATCTCAGCTTGGACAGGTCCATTTTCCCATAAGATTTTAGATAGTCATGTTCTCCAACAGGTTGAAAACGAAAAATCTAGAGTGTCATATGTCCAAGTGACATTTTAAAAATAAATGTCAAGAAAGCACGCAGACAAGCCCTGGGTAACACTGGAGGCCATGGAGCAGAAGTATAAATTGAGACCCCGAGCTCATGGCCTGCCCCCCTTTCTCTTCCCATCTTCAGACTCTGTTCTGAACCAGGAAGGGCCTGTGTGTGGATACCCAAGCTTTGTCTCACTCCTGTGCCCAAAAACGATGGCCCCTTGGCCAACCCCAGGCCCTAGGGGTGCACACACCTGCAGTTCAGTCCACCCTCAGGGAGGAACCCAGGGAAAAGAGCACACAGGGCCTGGAAGGGACTTGGGCTATTTGGGCAAGAATATTCAAAGCTGGTTATAGAAGGGGGGCATGAGTTGGGCACCCCCCCCCCCCCGGATCCTATGCGTTCTTTGCCTGAAGGAGGCCCCCTTAGGGATCCTTGAAGCTCAGACTCCAGGACAGAGGCCTTGGTTACCTGCATATGAGGACAACACTGCACACAGCACTGTGTTTTTATATTCAGAATAACATTTAGTGTGTAAAGTAAAAGATACGAAAGCTCTTTGAATAAAGAGTTAACCTTATGGAGCTGGGAGTTTGGTGCGAAAAGGATTGAAGATTAATCACCTAAATACAGTCTATTTCCTTTGAAGTTATACTGTTACCCTGCTACTATCAGAGCCCATCTCTTTAACGCCCCACCTTTGGCCGTTCCCTGCTCTTGCCATCGTTGGAGGATTTGGTTTCGATCCTCTAAGTCTGCTGTGAACTTTCTTCTCACCTCAGCATCACATTCTGCCACTGACATGATGAAACACTGAAAAGGCAAGACGGTCTCTTGTTCATTAAAAACCAAAGATTTTTAAGCAAACTGGTTTTAAAAAGAGGTTTTAAAATTTTTAATGACCATCAACTTCTTCATTTGCAAAGCAAGGTAAAGTAAAATAAAAGGAAAAGACAAGAAATTCTATCGGGAGAGATGAGGGGACTGATATGTGTAATTACAGGATGTGAAGCCCTATCTGTGGCATTCCCCCTGGGCAGGCACCTTGTAACAGCCAGGAGGGGACCAGTGGGGACAGTGGTTCCTCAACAGCTTTTTGAATTTTGCTTTCTTTGTGCCTGTTGAGGACCTTGAGAGCAAGGGACCAGACTTCCCAAACTTAGTTGGCCACAGAATCTTCTTTTTTTTTTCCTGCAAAGCATCTTGCTTCACCTCACACTTCAGGCAGTCGTGCACCACTGCCCCCTTCAGTTGCTGAAATTTCTCTAATAAAGCCGGACAGACACCATTGACATTTCCTACTTCTTCTTCACCAGGTGAACCTGTGTTTTGATCAGTTTGTCTACAAGCTGGCGGACCAGATCTTTGCTTACTACAAAGCAATGGCTGGCAGGTATGAGAGCCCCAGGGCTATGTGCAGCAAAGCTTCCTAAGATTGCCACCTGGAAGGCAAGGTTCTCTGTTGCAAAACCTCCCTTCTCCTTTAGGACCTAAGGAAATCTGAGTGATTCCGTGGGCCTGGATTTGGTGCTAGAATGTAGGAGAAAGGAAAATAGGCAGATGTGGTGCTAGATCTCATGGAGCTTACAGTCTAGTGAGGAAAACAGACATTAATAAAAACTACTGAATGCACAGTGACAAGGGAGGTTCCTATGAAGGACAAGTTAAGGGGAATATATGACAGTTAAACCTGAACTAGTCTTTGGGATGGGTAACTGGAAGGGCTGTCCTGAGAAAGTAACATTTGAGTTCACATCTGAAGTTGATAGGACTTGATTAAGTAAAATTGGGTGAAGAGTAGGGCTAGAAATTGCAGGCAAAACAAACTACTTGTGCAAAGTCCCTGTGGCAGAAGCATAAGATGAAGAGCATGCCTACTTCTACTTTGTAGGGCTGTTGAGAGGATTAATGTGAATTAGTACACATAAATGTCTCATTCACGGACCACAGAGTGGGCAGGCTACATGGTAAAGCTGGGCAGGTAGGCAGGGCCCAGGTCTTGCGGCCTTGTAGGCATTTGTCCTAGGAGGAGTGGAACACCACGGGATAGTTTCCAAAGTATGACGGTGACCCAGTTTGATTTTTATCTTTAGAAGTTTGATCTTTTAAAAACATTAAACTGTAGAGAATGGATTGGAGGTGAGCAAGAATGGGAGTATGAAGGCCAGACAGAAGGCCAAGGAAGAGGAGAGGTCTGGGCATGTCAAGTTTTACAGGCTCATTGGTATTGTCAGTATGGGTTGATGTAGACCCCTGAGAATTCCTGGGTTCGAGGAACCCATAATAGTACTGGTCAAAAAAAACCTGCCTACATAGATAGACAGATAGATAGATAGAGATAGAGATTTTTCCCTTTTTATTGGAAATCCAAATGTACTGACCAGTAATTTCAAGGATTGTTACTTTTTTTCCCTACAATAAAAATTTGCTTTGTTTTGCTTTCAACAACTTGAGTTGTTCTGATGTATTTCAGACAGGAGGTGGTGTACAGATGCACAAGTGTCTGTTAACACAGAATGTGCATTAAATGAAGTGAATGGCTCTTAAGGATGTAAACTATAGAAAGCATATGCATAGGGTTTCAGGGAAAGCGCAGAGAACACAGCCTTTCACAAAGGAGTCACTTCACAAGTGTCTGGATTGAATTGCATGGGGTTCTAACAGTGAGCTGGGCTTCCAGCTTCTCTAAGATAATTTTCAAATATGCTGGTCCATTGTCTGTGTAAACAAACTCCGACTTGTCAAACCCTGGGTCCTCTATATATTTAGTTTACAAAATATCCTTATCTGAAATAGGAATCTTAATCTATATCCCTCCTTATAAGGTCTGTGGTTTGTCAAAGATACGGGAAGTTGGGGGAGATTGTGAGAAGTTGGGAGAGTCAGAGAGAGCACAGGAGGGGCAGAGTGATCTAGATCATTGCTGTCCATCAGAAATATAATGCAATCACAAATGTTGGGTCACAGATGTAATTTTAAATGTTTTAGTAGCCATATTAAAAATTAATTTAATACTATATTTTATATAATCCATTATATCTAAAATATTATAATTTCAACAGGTAACCAATAAAAAATTATTAAGGAAATAGTTTTCAATGTTTTTTTCCTAAGTCTTCAACATCTAGTGTGTATTTTATACTAATAGCACATCTCAGCCTGGACCCGCCACGTTTCAGGTGCTCAGTAAACTCACCTGGTGGGTGGCTAATGTATTGGACAGTGTAGATTAACATGATGTCACTTTCCTGCTTAAAACCTTTCCGTGGCTTCAATTACATCTAGAAAACATCTAACCTCCTTACTGTGGCTTATATTGTCCCCCATGGTCTGGCCCCTAGACTAACTTTATAAATTCATTTTTGCACCATACTCTCCAGCACACCTGCCCCTTATCTACACTGACCATTTTTCCTTTTTCTCAACATACCAAGCTAATCATGCCTGAAAGATTCTTCCCCCAGATCTTTCCATTTTTAGCATTTAGGTCTCTGTCCAACAGAACCTCTTTAGAGAGGCTTTCCCGGACCTCCTAACACCAAATGATCCTGTTTTATTATTTTCAGAGCACTTATTACTCTGCAATCTATGGCTCAGTATAAAAGATCATAATAGAACATCTAATTCATAGGATTGTTGTGAGATTAAAAATGACTCTCTGCATGTACGTGTACGCCTGGTGAATAGTAAATACTATGCAGGTATTTACTATTATCTGAAATTATTTTATTCCTCTGCTTATTTATTTATTTTCAGTCTCTCTTTACTAGAACATAAGCTCCATAAGGACAAGAACTTTGTATCCTCGGTACCTAGAATGTTTCCTGAGATATACTAAGCAGGCACTCAATTGCTTTTATGGTGAATGAATAAAAGCAAGAAAGCATCTCAACTTCTGTGTTGCCTGTCTTTAACGCAGAAATTCTATTTCACATATTGAGCTTTTGGGGCTGAAAAAAATTAGGAGAACTTTGCTCTAGATCAGAAAAAAATATTTAAAATATATAAGATAGCACTTCATGAGTAGATCCTGTGGTTTGAAATACACATGGCTGGGTGATTAATCACCATTTACCATCATGTTTACTGGCCTTATTTCACTTTTATCCCTTCCAGTGTCCTGTTGGATAAACGTTTTAGGGCTGAATGTAAGAATTATGGAGTCATCATTCCATACCCACCATCCAACCGCTACGAAACGCTGTTGAAGCAGAGACACGTCCAGGTATGGTGACAGAGGTGGAATGGGCAGGAGAGAGGAACTATGACGTTAGCCTAGAGATTGGAAATCAGGACTGCTTACCATCTTCCCTGGGTATTGCCCCGCGTGGGCTGCTGACCATGGATATAACACCCCCTCAGAATCTTACAGTCAAGAGGCATTGGGCTTCCTTTGGTTCAAGTTCTAGGCTTCTCAGCCCAGCTGCCTTTCACCTCTGATGAGTAGCGGCCACCAAAGCCTTTGTCCTCCCATCATAAGCTGCAGCCCACCTCCTTCAGTCGGGACTAATGTTCAGAAATGGGTATATCTATCCCTGAACAGAGACCGTTATGGTTTGTTTTTATGGAGTTAGTCTCTGTTAACATTTGACCCCGGATGTAGAGGAAATTCTGCCAGGAGCTAGAAACATATCCCTGCTTAAAAATGTTCATGTGAGCCTGGCAGACAAAAATAGATGCTCCAGCAGACCTTGCATCCTACTCCTAAGCCCTGCTGTCAGCCACACAGTGTTGAAATGGCCTTCATGCTGTGACCTCTGCATGCTTATCCTGTGGTTCACGTGTTTGTGGAGAAGACTTGGGTGAAGGGAAGCAGGGCTGAGACTGAGAAGATGCCCTGAATAAAGAGGAGAGGATTTACCCTGGAAACCCTGGATATTCCCATTGCTCTGAGAAATCTAAGAGAAATGGAGAATCGTAAGAGGAAAAAAACATTTTCACCTCTGCCAACAGTAAGGGCTCAAAGAGAGTTTTTCCTTCAGCCTCTCAGAAGATTACAGCTATCAGTTACCAGTGCAGCTAGAATTAGTCACAGGACATTAATCCTGAGGGCTTTGTGTGTGCTATAAGGAGCCTTAGTCAGTTGGTGGAAAATCTCTCCCAAAAGGGAAGGAGAAAAAAATAAAATAGTTAAGAATAATCCTTGGGCACCTAGCAAAGTGCAGTGCACGCTACAGGTACTCAATAAATGTTTATTGCTATCTACGTAGCATCTGCAGTAATGCCCACGTGTACCCCAGTGGAAATTATCCTAAGCTATATTTTCCAGCCTGTGGTCAGCCCTTCTCCTCATGCTTTTAAATTCATCCCTGTAAAGGTACACGGTAGGCCCTCGCTGGGGGGACGGCTACTCCCTGGTGACTCTGAACTGGGGCACAGGACGGATACAGGAAGAACTTCAAGGGTAGATTCAGGATGTCAGCAATGCATGGGGTACCAGAGTGTGTCCTGAGCCTCTTCCTACAGTCTGAATGCATCGTATTTTTCCTCAACTTTTTTTTTTAATATATCTTTATTGGAGTATAATTGTTTCACAATACTGTGTTAGTTCCTGTTGCACAACAAAGCTAATCAGCCATATGCATACACATGTCCCCATATCCCCTCCCTCCCACCCTCCCTATCCCACCCCTCTAGGTCATCACAAAGCACCGAGCCCATCTCCCTGTGCTATGCTGCTGCTTCCCACTAGCCAACTGTATTACATTCAGTAGTGTATATATGTCGAAGCTACTCTCACTTCGCCCCAGCTTCGCCCTCCCACCCCATGTCCTCAAGTCGATTTTCTGTGTCTACCTCTTTATTCCTGCCCTGCAACTAGATTCATCAGTACCTTTTTTTTTAGATTCCATATACATGTGTTAGCATACGGTATTTGTTTTTCTCTTTCTGACTTACTTCACTCAGTATGACAGACTCTAGGTCCATCCACCTCACTACAAATAACTCAATTTCGTTTCTTTTTATGGCTGAGTAATATTCCATTGTATATATGTGCCACATCTTCTTTATCCATTCATCTGTCGATGGACATTTAGGTTGGTTCCATGTCCTGGCTATTGTAAATAGTGCTGCCATGAACATCGTGGTACATGTCTCTATTTGAATTATGGTTTTCTCTGGGTATATGCCCAGTAGTGGGATTGCTGGGTCGTATGGTAGTTCTATTTTTAGTTTTTGAAGGAACCTCCATACTGTTTTCCATAGTGGTTGTATCAATTTACATTCCCACCAACAGTGCAGGAGGGTTCCCTTTTCACCATACTCTTTCCAGCATTTATTGGTTCTAGATTTTTTAATAATGTCCATTCTGACCTGCGTGAAATGATACCTCATTGTAGTTTTGATTTGCATTTCTCTAATGATTAGTGATGTTGAGCATCCTTTCATGTGTTTGTTGGCAATCTGTATATCTTCTTTGGAGTAATGTCTGTTTAGGTCTTCTGCCCATTTTTGGATTGGGTTGTTTGTTTTTTTGATATTGAGCTGCATGGGCTGCCTGTATATTTTGGAGATTAATCCTTTCTCAGTTGCTTCATTTGCAAATATTTTCTCCCATTCTGAGGGTTGTCTTTTTGTCTTGTTTATGGTTTCCTTTGCTGTGAAAAAGCTTTTAAGTTTCATTAGGTCCCATTTGTTTATTTTTGTTTTTATTTCCATTTCTCTAGGAGGTGGGTCAAAAAGGATCTTGCTGTGATGTATGTCACCTAGTGTTCTGCCTATGTTTTCCTCTGAGAGTTTTATAGTGTCTGGCCTTACACTAAGGCCTTTAATCCATTTTGAGTTTATTTTTGTATATGGTGTTAGGGTGTGTTCTAATTTCATTCTTTTACATGTAGCTGTCCAGTTTTCCCAGCACCACTTATTGAAGAGGCTGTCTTTTTTCCATTGTATATTCTCGCCTCCTGTATCAAAGATAAGGTGACCATATGTGTGTGGGTTTACCTCTGGGCTTTCTATCCTGTTCCATTGATCTATATTTCTGTTTTTGTGCCAGTCCCAAACTGTCTTAATTACTGTAGCTTTGTAGTATAGTCTGAAGTCAGGGAGCCTGATTCCTCCAGCTCTGTTTTTCTTTCTCAACATTGCTTTGGCTATTCAGAGTCTTTTGTGTTTCCATACAAACTGAAATTTTTTGTTCTAGTTCTGTGAAAAATGCCATTGGTAGTTTGATAGGGATTGCATTGAATCTGTAGATTGCTTTGGGTATATAGTGATTTTCACAATGTTGATTCTTCCAATCAAAGAACGTGGTATATCTTTCCATCTGTTTGTAGCATCTTTAATTTCTTTCATCAGTGTCTTATAGTTTTCTGCATACAGGTTTTTTGTCTCCTTAGGTAGGTTTATTCCTAGATATTTTGTTCTTTTGGTTGCAATGGTAAATGGGAGTGTTTCCTTATTTCTCTTTCTGATTTTTCATCATCAGTGTATAGGAATGCAAGAGATTTCTGTGCACTAATTTTGTATCCTGCTACTTTACCAAATTCATTGATTAGCTCTAGTAGTTTTCTGGTAGCATCTTTGGGATTCTCTAAGTATGGTATCATGTCATCTGCAAACAGTGACAGTCTTACTTCTTCTTTTCCAATTTGGATTCCTCTTATTTCTTTTTCTTCTCTGATTGCTGTGGCTAAAACTTCCAAAACTATGTTGAATAATAGTGTTGAAAGTGGGCAACCTTGTCTTGTTCCTGATCTTAGTGGAAATGGTTTCAGTTTTTCACCATTGAGAACGATGTTGGCTGTGGGTTTGTCGTATATGACCTTTATTGTGTTGAGGTAAGTTCCCTCTATGGCTACTTTCTGCAGGGTTTTTATCATAAATGGGTGTTGAATTTTGTCGAAAGCCTTTTCTGCATCTATTGAGATGATCATATGGTTTTTTTTGTTTGTTTGTTTTGTTTTGTTTTTGTTTTTTTTTGTTTTGTTTTTTTGGCTGTGTTGGGTCTTCGTTTCTGTGCGAGGGCTTTCTCTAGTTGTGGCAAGCGGGGGCCACTCTTCATTGCGGTGCGCGGGCCTCTCACTATCGTGGCCTCTCTTGTTGTGGAGCACAGGCTCCAGACTCGCAGGCTCAGTAGTTGTGGCTCACGGGCCTAGTTGCTCCGCGGCACGTGGGATCTTCCCAGACCAGGGCTCGAACCCATGTCTCCTGCATTGGCAGGCAGATTCTCAACCACTGCACCACCAGGGAAGCCCCAATCATATGGTTTTTATCCTTCAATTTGTTAATATGGTTTATCACATTGATTGATTTGCGTATATTGAAGAATCCTTGCATTCCTGGGATAAACCCCACTTGATCATGGTGTATGATCCTTTTAATGTGCTGTTGGATTCTGTTTGCTAGTATTTGTTGAGGATCTTTGCATCTATGCTCATCAGTGATATTGGTCTATAGTTTTCTTTTTTGGTGAACATCTTTGTCTGGTTTTGGTATCAGGGTGATGGTGGCCTCGTAGAATGAGTTTGGGAGTGTTCCTCCTTCTGCTATATTTTGGAAGAGTTTGAGAAGGATAGGTGTTAACTCTTCTCTAAATGTTTGATAGAATTCACCTGTGAATCCATCTGGTCCTGGGCTTTTGTGTGTTGGAAGATTTTTAATCACAGTTTCAACTTCAGTGCTTGTGATTGGTCTGTTTATATTTTCTATTTCTTCCTGATTCAGTCTCAGGAGGTTGTGCTTTTCTAAGAATTTGTCCATTTCTTCCAGGTTGTCCATTTTATTGGCATATAGTTGCTTATGGTAATCTCTCAGGATCCTTTGTATTTCTGCAGTGTCAGTTGTTACTTCTCCTTTTTCATTTCTGATTCTATTGATTTGAATCTTCTCCCTTTTTTTCTTGATGAGTCTGGCTAGTGGTTTATCAATTTTGTTTATCTTCTCAAAGAACCAGCTTTTAGTTTTATTGATCTTAGCTATCGTTTCCTTCATTTCTTTTTCATTTATTTCTGATCTGATCTTTATGATTTCTTTCCTTCTGCTAACTTTGGGGTTATTTTTTGTTCTTCTTTCTCTAATTGCTTTAGGTGTAAGGTTAGGTTGTTTATTTGAGATGTTTCCTGTTTCTTGAGGTAGGCTTGTATTGCTATAAACTTCCCTCTTAGAACTGCTTTTGCTGCATCCCATAGGTTTTGGGTCGTCGTGTTTTCATTGTCATTTCTTTCTAGGTATTTTTTGATTTCCTCTTTGATTTCTTCAGTGATCTCTTGGTTATTTAGTAGTGTACTGTTTAACCTCCATGTGTTTGTATTTTTCACATATTTTTTCCTGTAATTGCTATCTAGTCTTATAGCATTGTGGTCGGAAAAGATAGTTGATACGATTTCAATTTTCTTAAATTTACCAAGGCTTAATTTGTGACCCAAGATATGATCTAACCTGGAGAATGTTCCATGAGCACTTGAGAAGAAAGTGTATTCTGTTGTTTTGGATGGAATGTCCTGTAAATATCAATTAAGTCCATCTTGTTTAATGTATCATTTAAAGCTTGTGTTTCCTTATTTATTTTCATTTTGGATGATCTGTCCATTGGTGAAAGTGGGGTGTTAAAGTCCCCTTCTATGATTGTGTTAGTGTCGATTTCCCGTTTTATGGCTGTTAACCTTTGCCTCATGTATTGAGGTGCTCCTATGTTGGGTGCATAAATATTTACAATTGTTATATCTTCTTCTTGGATTGATCCCTTGATCATTATGTAGTGTCCTTCTTTGTCTCTTGTAATAGTCTGTTTTAAAGTCTATTTTGTCAGATACGAGAATTGCTACTCCAGCTTTCTTTTGATTTCCATTTGCATGGAATATCTTTTTCCATCCCCTCACTTTCAGTCTGTATGTGTCCCTAGGTCTGAAGTGGGTCTCTTGTAGACAGCATATATATGGGTCTTGTTTTTGTATCCATTCAGCCAGTCTATGTCTTTTGGTTGGAGCATTTAATCCATTTACATTTAAGGATATTATCGATATGTATGCTCCTATTACCATTTTCTTAATTGTTTTGGGTTTTTTATTGTAGGTGTTTTCCTTCTCTTGTGTTTTCTGCCTAGAGAAGTTCCTTTAGCATTTGTTGTAAAGCTGGTTTGGTGGCCCAGCACCACTTATTGAAGAGGTTGTCTTTTCTCCATTGTATGTTCTTGCCTCCTTTGTTGTAAATTAGGTGCCCCTATGTGCGTGGGTTTATCTCTGGGCATTCTATCTTGTACCATTGATCTATATTTCTGTTTTTGTGCCAGTACCATACTGTCTTGATTACTGTAGCTTTGTGGTACAGTTTGAAGTCGGGGAGCCTGATTCCTCCAACTCCCTTTTTCTTTCTCAAGATTTCTTTGGCTATTCGGAGTCTTTTGTGTTTCCATATCAATTGTAAAATTTTTTGTTCTAATTCTGTGAAGAATGCCATTGGTAGTTTGATAGGGATTGCATTGAATCTGTAGATTGCTTTGGGTAGTCTAATCATTTCCACCATATTGATTCTTCCAATCCAAGAACATGGTATATTTCTCCATCTGTTTATGTCATCTTTGATTTGTTTCATCACTGTTTTATAGTTTTCTGAGTACATGTCTTTCGCCTCCTGAGGCAGGTTTATTCCTAGGTATTTTACTCTTTTTGTTGCAGTGGTAAATTGGAGTGTTTCCTTAATTTCTCTTTCTGATTTTTCATTGTTGGTCTATAGGAATGCCAGAGATTTCTGTGCATTCATTTTGTATCCTGCAACCTTACCAAATTCATTGATTAGCACTAGTAGTTTTCTGGTGGCATCTTTAGGATTTTCTATGTATAGTATCATGTCATTGGCAAACAGTGACAGTTTTACTTCTTCTTTTCCAATTTGGATTCCTTTTATTTCTTTTTCTTCTCTGACTGCTGTGGTTAAAACTTCCAAAACTATATTGAATAAGAGTGGTGAGAGTGGACATCCTTGTCTTGTTCCTGATCTTAGTGGAAATGCTTTCAGTTTTTCACCATTGAGTACGATGCTTGCTGTGGGTTTGTCATATATGGCCTTTATTATGTTGAGGTACGTTCCCTCTATGCCCATTTTCTCAAGAGTTTTTATCATAAATGGGTGTTGAATTTTGTCAAAAGCTTTTTCTGCATCTATTGAGGTGATCATATCGTTTTTATTCCTTAATTTGTTAATGAGGTGTATCACATTGATTGATTTGCGTATATTGAAGAATCCTTGCATCCCTGGGATAAATCCCACTTGATCATGGTGTATGAGCCTTTTAATGTGCTGTTGGATTCTGTTTGCTGGTATTTTGTTCAGGATTTTGACATCTGTGTTCATTAAAGAATAACACAGTAAACACACAGATATACTTTGTAGCCAGATTCATGATTATTCATGTTTTAACCACATTTGATTCACTTTCTTTTACTCATGTATGTGTTTTTTCTCTCTCATAGATACAGTAAGTGTAGTTTAAATATATGTTTATAGTATATAGAATTATAAAAACATATTTATATATAAATATTAGGTTGACCAAAATGTTCGTAACATCTTACGGAAAAATACCAAATGAACTTTTTGGCCAACCCACTATATTAAAATATATATTTTAATATACACACTTTTTTCTTAGCCAGTTGAGAGTAAGTTGGAGACATATGACACTTTACTGCTGATACCTCAGCGTGTATCTCCTAAGAACAAGGACATCCTTTCATCATCCAAATAGAATTATCATACTCAGGAAATTTAATAATACTGTTTTCTTCATAGAGTCCCTATTTGTCCTGGTCATGTTCTTTATAATTTTAGTACAATTTCCTATCAATGCATTGCATTTAGTTGTCATGTGCCTGTGCAAACAAACCTTAAGTAACCTTGTGTCTCTCCCTCTGTCTCTGTCTCTCTTCCATGCAGCTGTTGGGTAGATCAATTGACTTGAACAGACTCATTACCCAGCGCATCTCTGCCGCCATGTATAAATCCTTGGACCAGGCCATCAGCCGCTTTGAGAGTGAGGACCTGACCTCCATCGTGGTAAGAGATGGGGGCCCTTGTGAGTTCTGCTCTGGGACTTCTCAGACTAGAAGCCTCACTGGGGGTTGTTGTTAGCCTGGTACTGAGCTAGTTACAGAGAAGCAACGGGTCTCTTTCTCATCTGAATGAGACGGGAAAAAAAAAAAAGATTTAAAAAGAATAAGAGTAATCTTACCTTCCTGGTTGCCTAGAGAATGGGAGTGGAGGGGGGATCTTGAAATCTCTAGAAATGGCCAGCCCTGGGGCACAGCTGCTTGTCCTTTAGGATTCTACAGCTCCAGAAAGTAGCTGGGTGGTCCTAACAAACCAGGGAAGGTTACACAGCAGCGTCAGCTTTGTGGGTATGCAGTAGTCTAGAGCCCACAGAGGCTCTTGACTGGTTTAATGCTCTGCTGTCACCATCTTGGAATTCTTAATCATTTTCTAACAAGGGTCCCCACATTTTCATTTTGTGCTGGGACTTGCAAATTATATAGTTGTTCCTGATGCACAAGCATAGGACAGGCCTGCTACCTTCTTTTATTAATCAGCAATTTGAACTACTCTCTGCTAATTCTTTCCAAGAATTAGAATAACTTGATTGATCAGTCTTTCAGTGAATCAAAGGAAGCTTTTAATGCTTCAAAAGCAGGTGAGTAGAAGGAATGAGAGAAGTAGAAAATCACCATTAGAACACCACAGTAGTAATGGTTGCAGGCAAGATCCAGTAACAGATGCTAAAATTAGCGGGCAGAACTTTGAGAAGAGTATTTTATGATTCTTATTATGAGGTTTCTAGAATAGTGAGATTTATAGAGACAGAAAGTACAATGGTGTTTGCCAAGGAATGGGGAGTTAGTGCTTAATGGGTACAGAGGTTCAGTTGAGGAGATTAAGAAGTTCTGGAGGTGGATGGTGGTGATGGTGGCACAACAATATGAATGTATCTAATGCCACAGAAGTGTACATTTTAAAAGGGTTAAAATGGTAAATTTTATGTTATCTATATTTCACCAAAGTTTTAAAATTACTCAAAAATTTTAAAAAAACTTAGAGAAGAAAAAGCATTCTTACACAGTCTCGAATTATCTCCTTCAAGATATTTATTAATTGCAAAGGGAAGAATACTAATTTTACAATGGGGAAATCTAGCAGACACCATCTTTTTTTTTTTTTTTGCAGAATATTTGTTATATTTATGTTTTCTCTTTTTTTTAACGTCTTTATTGGAGTATTTGCTTTACAATGTTGTGTTAGTTTCTGCTGTATAACAAAGTGAATCAGCTATACGTATACATATATCCCCATATCCCCTCCCTCTTGTGTCTCCCTCCCACCCTCCCTATCCCACCCCTCTAGGTGGTCACAAAGCACCGAGCTGATCTCCCTGTGCTATGCAGCTGCTTCCCACTAGCTATCTATTTTACATTTGGTAGTGTATGTATGTCCATGCCACTCTCTCACTTCGTCCCAGCTTACCCTTCCCCCTCCCCCTCCCCCTCCCCGTGTCCTTAAGTCCACTCTCTACGTCTGTGTCTTTATTCCTGTTCTGCCCCTAGGTTCTTCAGAACCTTTTTTTTTTTTTAGATTCCATATATGTGTGTTAGCATACGGTATTTGTTTTTCTCTTTCTGACTTACTTCACTCTGTATGACAGACTCTAGGTCCATCCACCTCACTACAAATAACTCAATTTCGTTTCTTTTTATGGCTGAGTAATATTCCATTGTATATATGTGCCACCTCTTCTTTATCCATTCATAGCAGACACCATCTTAACCAAGCATGAAAGGTTAATATCACCAGAAATAAGGTATATTCATGTATCCCCTGATATGTATGCATAATGCAAAATGCATAATCTCAATCTAATCATGAGAATATATCAGATAAACCCAAATCAAATGGCATTCAAAAATGAACAATGCTTTTCAAAAGCATCCAGAACATAAAAGACAAAGAGATACTGAAATCTGTTAGAAATTGGAAAAGACTAAGGAGACATGACAACTCAGTGCAATGTGGGATTCTGGATTGAACCCTAAAATGGAAAAAAAAAAAACCTGTGTGGGAAAAAATGGTGAAATTTGAATAAGGTCTGTCATTTAGTTCATAGAATTGTACCAATGTTAGTTTCCTACTTTAGATAACTTATGTAAGAGGTTAACATTGGAGAAACTGGGTCAGGAATATGCAGGAAGTCTGCAGTTTTCACAGCTTTTCGGTAAGTCTAAAATTATTTCAAAATAAAAAGTGTTTGTTTTTCTTTTTTAAATGGACAAAGTGGTTTTTTAAAAAGGGACTGGGACTTCCCTGGTGGTGCAGTAGTTAAGAATCCGCCTGCCAATGCAGGGGACATGGGTTCTATCCCTGTTCCAGGAAGATCCCACATGCCACGGAGCAACTAAGCCCGTGCGCCACAACTACTGAGCCTGTGCGCCGCAACTACTGAAGCCCGCGTGCCTAGTAACAAGAGAAGCCACTGCAACAAGAGAAGCCACCGCAGTGAGAAGCCTGCGCACCACAGCAAAATGTAGGCCCCCCCACTCACCCCAACTAGAAAAGGCCCGCGTGCAGCAACAAAGACCCAATGCAGCCAAAAAATAAGTTAAAAAAAATTAAATAAAAAAGGAAAGAAAGAAAGAAAGAAAAAGGGACTAAGAACTAGGACTCTAGCATCAGAAAGACCTTGGGGTCCCAGTCCTGGCCCCTCCACTTAACTAGCTGGGTGATCTTGGGTGAGTTAACTTATCTTATACTGCAAGCCTGTAGTACAATGGAGGAAATGTTAGAATCCACCTCATAGACTTGTCGAAAGGATGAAATGAGATACTGCCTGGAAAGAGCTTTGCATAGTTCCTTGCACTTAATGAAAATAGCTTATGAAAAAAGAGAAACATAGAAATTTTGAGCTACAAATGAAGTGCTCTCAGGGTAGATTCTCAGAAGCATTTCCAAGAGAACTTGACCCAACTGCCCACCTAAGTACTGGGTCACTGACTTTGAGAGACTATGACATAGCACAAGTTCTTCTGGGAGATCTACTTTAAGAAATATTTTTCTTTGCCAAATGTTAACAGTGATTATCTCCAAGAGGTGGGATTTTTGTTTTTATCTTCTTTGTTTGTCTGTATCTTCTAGTTTTCCAGTAATGAATGAGCATATCTTACGGAAAAACTGGTTTTGGGGTGTGTGTGGGTATCTATGGCCTCTTCCCAGCCATTGAAAGGCACTGAATGTTCTTTTAGCTGGGAACAAAATCAAAACAAACAGTGAAAGCTTGTGTTTGTCAGGTGAGGGCAACATCCCCCAGGAGAGTAGCCACTTCCCAGGAAGCCCATGAAGAGGAGAGCCCAGGGATGCTCTCTCGTGTAGGGTCAGGAGGCCCCCACTGCCTTGGCTGAGAAGCCTTCTGCCTCTTCTGAGAAACAAAGCAAAGGATGTGCTCCCGTCAGCCCTTCCCTCCACCTTAGAAGCTCCGTCCTGAGATAGGGGAGGGGGTGGCTTGCTGCCCAGTTGGGAGGGTTGCAGAGATTTCATTGGTCGGTGGCCCTCATCCTACGCAGCTGAGCAAATAGATTCTCGGAGGGATCTGATGCCAAAGTTGAGAGCTGGCAGCCTGCAGGCTGTGTTTTGTTTAGGCTGCGAAGCATATTTTAAATTTGGAGCCAACACTTAACACTTGGAAGAATTTGAATAAAACTGCAGAAGCTCTGGCAACCTCAGACCAGCCTTCCCAGATGGCAGCAATTGCCTAGAAATGACTAGACTTTCCCATCGGCTGGGCTGGGCTCTCCTGGGTTTGCCGCAGGCCCTGTGGCACGATTCATTCATGGGATGACCTACCAGGCCTTGCTGTGCCTGAGTTTGAGACCCCTATTCTCCTGGCCCGCCTGGACCACAGAGCTGGTTAACGGCCAAGTGCGGCTGACACTCAAGTTTTCTGGTTCCCGTGGAAAAGCCCTTTCCACTACTTCACAGAAGTTGCCCGTTTGGGTGTTTTGTTTCCCCAGTGCTGCTTCTCTGTGTTGCTCCCCAGTAAACCGGCTTTACTATAGAGAGCTGACATCCTCTCAGAAGGCACCTGGACCACCCCTGTGGCCTTCTAAACCTCTGTGCCTTGATGCACTGAGCCCTGCATCCCTCAGGCAAGTGCCCTCTTCTGATTGAAAGGCTGGAAGTACACGGCTGATGCAAAACACAGTTTGTATTACGTAATAAAAACTCCTGTGGCATGGCGGAAGAAGTGGACCTACATTTCCAGCACCCCCATATCAGCGGAGTTGAGCCCTCTCTCCTTCAGTCTCTGATGCACATCTTTGAGACCGTTAAAATCACAGAACATTAGAACAGAAATTGTTCAATCCCAGTTTCTCATCTGTAGCTCTCTTCATGGTAACAGGGCACCTCCATGTGCTAAGGGACTCAGTGATCTTAGAAATAAAATCATGCACATTCATTGCATTTATTTATTTATTTACTTACTTACTTTTACTTACTTACTTACCCACCCTAAGTGAATAGGAACAAAAATGCCGTCCAGCTAGCTAGGCCCCAAGAGATGGAAGCAGACAGCTGATTCTGTATTTCCACCCTTCATTTACTTCACGGTGCGCAGTGACTGGAAACTTATTCTTCCAGCTACCATTCCAGAATTGCAATCCAGATTTTGGCCTTCTTTCAAGAGGTGGCAGGATCTGCCATCACTAAGCCCCATTCCGATGTAGTAACAAATAATCAGATGGCGTGAAGTAGCCACTCCACCTTTATCTGGCAGCGGCTCTCCAATTTGCCACGGACAGCCCAGCCCGGGGCTCCCTCCTCCCCCTGCTTGTCTCACTTACCTGCAGCCAGTTAAGGCTGCAAGCTTTGCTACAGTATTTTGCCCCCGTTTTAGAGCCACAGAATCTGAGTTTCAGAGAGACGAAGCTCCAAGATTGGAAGCGTGGTCTGGGTCTACCACACTCTGGACCCCAACCAGAGTCAGAGGGGTCTTGTGGCTGATGAGAATAAAATTGAATCTCTGGTGTGAGGCCACCTCCTATGACTGTAGACAACTGGGCTCCAAGGCCCAGCTCTTACAGCTGGCCCTCTGACCATCCCACCTCCTGGCCACACTCTGGGGAACTGCCTTTGCCGACATTCTTTTAGCTTTTATGTTGTAAAGCCATCTTTACTTTTCAAAGGGCTTTCTCAGTCATTGCTTCTTTATTCCAGGCAGCTGTGTCACAGGGGCCAAACACACAGGATTTGGAGTCAGAAGACCTGGGATCACATCCTAAGCCCTGTTCTGTATTCACTCTATGACCCTGAGCAAGTTACTTCACCCTCTGAGCCTCGGTTTTCCCCTCTATGAAACAGGGGCAGTCATACCCATCTCAAAAGTTGGCTTAACCACTACAGTACAGGAGTGTCCTAGAGCATCACAGAGATGCTTTCTGCACAGAATTGTGCTTTGATTCTCTTTGATAGCAATACAGCAAGGAATTAAAGCCAGCCCAAAGGATTTTATCCTTTTTACTTCCTAGCAAGTGCAGTGACCTGCTCTGTCCAGATATTATCCACTCTGCTCCTGTTCTCTGCCTGAAGGTTGGATTTCAAATGACCAGGGCCCACAGCTCATGCACGCCCTTGGTCCACAGCTTGCAGCCAAACCTTTGCCAACATGTGTAACCAACCCCTGTGTGACTGAGGGGCACAGGAGGAGTCCAGAGGAGGGAACGTTCTGCCCACAGCTGTTTTTTTAAATTTCTATAGTATACAACTGTTAAGAATGTGAACTTTGGAGCCCAGCTTCCTGGATTTGAAGCCAAGTTACTGCACTTCTTAAAGCCTAGTTTCTATATGTATACAGTAAGAACAGCCATCATGCTGACCTTATAGGGGTTTTTGAGCATGAAGTGAGTTAACACATACAAAGTGTTTAGAATACTGCTTGGCATGTATTAGACTGAACCATAAAAAATTACTAACATTGAGTGGTGTTTGACAACAGTTTCACATGGTCCAACCTAATTGTAAGTACTTAGTAGGTGGTAGCTCTTTTGATTGCTTTCTACAGGGTGGAGATAGAGCCTCTGGTGATGGATGGATGTTCACAACTTTCCTTTACTTTACTTGCAACTCAGAGGGACAAGCTTTTTCCTTACTAACCTAGAAGCTGGAGAGCAAGTAGTCATGCTTTTCTACCCAAGGGGGTGCAGACAAGGGATTTGCACATGGTCTGTGGTCCCCTTCTGTAGGCAGGCATGCAGCCTCCCTGGGCATGGTCTGGTACTTCCTTCACTCAGAAGAAGGGAATGTCGCATACTACTGTAGCGGTCCTAGTCCCATGCTGGCCATTATAAAGTTGTCTGAGGGGCCCTCACCTGCATGAAAGGCATCTGTCAGATAATGGTGTCTGCGTGCAAGGCGCGTATGTAAGTCCTCAGCAGCCGTGGGCTTTCTCTCTGGGCAGGAGCTGGAGTGGCTGCTGGAGATCAACCGGCTCACACACCGGCTGCTGTGTAAGCACATGACCCTGGACAGCTTCGATGCCATGTTCCGGGAGGCCAATCACAACGTGTCTGCCCCCTACGGCCGCATCACCCTGCACGTCTTCTGGGAGCTGAACTTCGACTTCCTCCCCAACTACTGCTACAATGGGTCCACCAACCGGTAAGGGAGTCTCTGTGCAAAGCAGAGTGGGGGTGGCGGTAGAAGCAGCCAGCTGTCTCCTCCATACGAGCCCTCTCAGTGTCATCAGGGCCTGGCTCACGGCCAGCATAGAATAAGTATGTGCCAGAGTCACGGAAGGGTCTGGGAGGAATCCACACACTTAGCAAGATGGACTTCTGGTTCTCTAAAGATTTGGGACTTTCAATCCTCTTGTGCAGAGATCTGCACACTCCAGCCCACAAGGCACCCCTAGTTGCCAGCTCTTTTTGTTCAGCCCGTGAGCTAAGAATGGTATGGATATTTTGAGATGGCTAGGGAAAAAATCCAAAGAATTATAAATTTGGTGACAAGTAGAAATTATTTGAAATGCACAAAGTTTTATTGGAACTCTGCCATCCATGCTCACTCATTTACGGTTTATGAGCATGTTTATGGGTGCTTCCATGCTGCAGCAGAGTTGAGTAGTTGTGACAGAGACCATCTGGCTGGCAAAGCAGAACATATTTGCTATCTGGGCCTTTATAGAAAGAGTTTGCAGCACTCTACTCTTGAGGAAACCAAACTGAGAGTGGAGGGTCCAAGCCCTGGAGAAGGCTGTTTTCAGGCCCACCCTGTTCGCGACTTTCTTGACCACTGTCTGAGCAGCTGCAAGCCCAGAGTCGAGCCTGTGAACCTGGATTACAGTGTTCCCATCTATGAAAAGGAGATAGGAGTTAAACGGGAGTCTGTCAGAAGTACCTGTATAGGCCACCGCCTAAGAAACAGTGTGGTTGCACCTGATCAGGAAGGGCTCCCGCTATATCATGTTCCGTGAAGAATAATATTAGGACCCAGTTAACTGCTACCCCGTCTCTTTTCTTCTATTAGTTTTGTCCGAACTGCCATTCCTTTCACCCAAGAACCGCAAAGAGATAAACCCGCCAACGTCCAGCCTTATTACCTCTATGGGTCCAAGGTGAGTGGTCTTGCCTGTGTCCTACTTCTAAGAGGACTAGTGAGCAAAAGCAGATAGAAGAGTGTTCCCCAAATCAGAAAAGCAAGAAGCATGGAGATACAGAGGCAGCAGTGAAATCCAGGCAGAAACAACTGCAAGTATATTCATCTTTATTTGTTCACAACTAGCAGGGGTGAGGGTGAGCGCAGACCTGATGGGGCTGGATTCTGGGCAGGAACAGTCTGGGGGGTACTTTACGAGGCAAGCAGGGAAATAGGTGTGTGGGTCTCCTTGTCTCGGCGTCCCATCTCCTGTTCTCGGTTGATTCATTGCGGTATCATCCTGCGATTCTGGGATTTTGTGCTCCGTGAAGATGAGGGATTTGCAGACAGGAAGCAGTTGGGAAGGTGGAGCTTTGAAGGAAATCCCAGATGGCCGGAGTTAGAGCTGAGAGGTCTCCTCCTGTCTCTTTGCTGCTTTGTTCACAGTGCCAATCCTGACACTAACAAAGCTCCCAGGTGGTGCCTGTTCTGGACTTTCAGTCCTTTGCCATTCGTTAAACAGACATTCCTTAAGCCCCCACTGTAGGCCAGATGCTGGGCAGATTCTCCGTGTTGGGGATTTAGCAAAGGTTGAAGCAGACGCATCTCCACCCTCCTCCAGCTCCATTTCCACAGCCGGGGTGGGCACTGGGGAACACCCTTCACAAAGTCTTATCATCACCATGACATATGTAGGAGATCGTTTCTTACCCTGCGGGTTTGTGTGGGAGAACGCCACAGAAAGGGTGCAGTAGCTCAACAACAACGGCAAAAAAGCCAAGATTTTTTTGTGTGTGACGGATGAAAAATTGCCACCTTTGACCCCATTTTCACAAAGTAAGCACAGATGGACTTAGAAGAAGAAGTGACTGGATAAATATAGCATGGTTAGAAAAGGTGCTTCTCTAGGTCGGGGAGCCCTAGATTGGGAAGTGTGAGGAACCAAGATGAGTGCCCTTCACTTGGGCCTGAATGTGGGGCTTAGAAAGTCTTAGGATGATGCTGAGAGAGTACAGGTGTCTTCTCCAGAGCAGCCAGTCTGGTCAAGGCAACTCTCTCAACTCAGGGAACCCTTACAGACAGCACTGTAGACAGTTCACAGTCATGGCATGAATTAACAGTCACTCACAAAGTAACTCCCTTTGCAATACTCTTTCAAACCTTGCTGATTATATCAAGGAGCAAGTCTTATGTTGGTGCTAATATGTCTTTAATACCTTTCCAACGACTGCTAATCTCCCTTTTGATCAGAGATGAGAGAGCCCTGAGCTCAGAGTCCTTAGTAGGCAATAGTATCCAAGTCAAATTTAGTATTGTTTTGTTTTCATTCTATTTATTATGTCTCTTCCCTTCTATTTATAGCAGGAGGGTGCTGGGTTTTCATTTGGGGAGTAGCATAAGGCTATGCTTTAAAATAAGTTTAAAAAATGAGTCAATTTAAAGAAAAGGTATTGTTAATAACCGTAAAGATAGTCTGTGGTTTAAAAAAGTGAAGATGGGGTACAAAGTGGTGTGCGATTGGCTGAAAGTTGGAAAACACTCTAGAGCAAGGCTTCTCACATCTTTCCAAAATAATCCCCCTCAACAGCAGAGGAGACTGGACGTTTGCCTCAGCTGACTGAAAGCATAACTAAAGAGCCCATCTTCAACTCAAAAATCTCCTGGAAGTTTTGTGTTTTATTTAAGTCATGCAGATTTCACTTTCTATGCCATAATATATTCATGGTTGTTTTAATATTGAAATAATGCTTTTAATTCCTAACTGAGCCCCCCTACCCTAAATGGACACTCCTAAGAGATGCCGTGTTCCTCCCTTTGCACACCAGGGGGTTATATGTTTTCCAGCTAGAGAAGCTTTGTCAAAGGGCATTCATCCAACCAGGTGGTCCATGTGTCAGAGCTCTGACATTTGAGGGGAGGCGAACGGGTAGTCTACAGATGCGTTTTTACCGGAGACCTGCTGCGTGAAGGGCTTTAAGCTACCTGATGTGGGCTGCCTCCCCTCCACCTCTCACTCCCCAAAAGGAGGCAGTGCGGCAGGATGAACACCGCCCTCCCTCTGCAGGGCACCCACGTCGGGGGCATTCTGTTCAGCCGCTGCGGCTGCGGCTTCTGGTTCCGCGTCAGCTCCGGAGTTCTTGCGTGGCACTTCCACCAGGGGGAGCCCCTGCAGGTCTTCCTCCCCCTGACCCAGACCCGGGGCCTCCTCTGGCCATCTCACCAGGCCATTGGCTTCCTCCATGAGGCCGGCTCTGTAAGACCATCGAGGCTCATGGCAACGGATACACCAGAACTGGAGGCAGATGAAGGCTAAGACTGCCGTGAAGCAGGCCAGCAGAATGGCCATCAGCACCCAAAGGGAGATCTGGGGGTCCACCAGGGAACTTCCAGCAGCCAGTGGACTCTTATCCAGGGTGTGGAACATGGTGCAGTAGTGCCTGTAGGGGAAGAGGATCTTCTTGCAGCTGATGCACAGGAAGTAGAGAGTGGAAGGGTTGAGGTGTTCCAGCACCGCGGAGCTGATTGTTCGAGGCACCTTCTCCTCGTGGTGGAAGCTGTAGCGAAGATAGCCAGAGAAGATGCTGTTCCAGTTGGGCCTGTACATAATATGGTAATAGTCCTCCAGGCAGGGCTCCGAGGACGACCAGGAAATGACGGCTCCCGTATAAGAAACGTTCCCAACCTCGATGTTCATCTCGATTCTGAAACCAGAATCAAAGTGCAGAGTGTCATCTCCTCATTTAAGTGTTTATTTATGATAATCATAGCCACCATGCATTGAGCATTCGAGATGGGGACTAATATGGACCCCAATTTACAGACAAAGAGATGGAGGCCAAGAGGTGACAGTACTCAGCTAGGCAGAGCCGAGAAATGGCAGAACCACGGTTCAAATCAGGGCTGTCTCATGCCAGAGCTGGGGGCCTTCAGGCCCAAAAGAGATGCACCCACATCCCCCAGCCTCATCCTGCCATGGCTCAGATTCTTTAAATACAACATTGTTCCCAAACCTTAAAAAAAAGAAGGGGAAAAAAGGCAATGAAAGGAAAAATCAGCACAGCCTCAGAGTCCCCGCGTTAGTCACCACGGGTCTGTGACCTCCAGGTCAGGCAGTTGTTTCACCTAAAATTTCCCTCTGGAACTCCTGTTTCTGCCCCAAGTGCTGTGAGCTCATTCATCTAGAACATTCTGGCCACTGTGTTTTTAGCCTCCAAGTGCCGTTGCCCGTAGCCAGAGGAGATTTGCGTCGTCACTCAGCGGCAGCTGATTTCTCCCCAAAGCCTCTGCTCATGTTTTGTCCATTCGTTAGCTTTTTTCAAAGCCGATTTACCCAGGAAATGAGTTTCACAGGTCAAGATAATCAGCTCCGAATACCAGCATAACTGCTACTGTTTGATACTGCTGGTTCTGTGACTGCTAATGATGGTAATAACCGGCAACAGCGAGCAGTTGCTATGTCACAGGTCACTAGAAGCTCAGCATATAAGAATAGATATCCTTTATTCATCACACCCTCTGAACTAGATTCCCATTCTACAGATGAGCAATCTGAGAGGAGCAATCAGCTAACAAGTACAAGACCCAAAGCCACGTAACCACTGGAGTTATAAAGACAAGGCTGCCGGGTTTAGTCATAGAATGTTATTGCAAAATGAGGTGCTGGTACTAAGTCTGGGTTGCTCTTTTTCCCGACACGTGAAATGAGCCCTCTTCAGATCGCCAGCCCTCTCGCTTTGCTAAAAGTGCGCCATCTTCGAGCTTTTTAGTTTCTTTTTAATTCTATGTGATTGAGAGAGATTGTTCTCCTCCGCTGAATTTCCCCTGAGCTAAAATTCAGAGACAGCCATAGTCAACCTGTGTATGTTCACGGATAGATCTCACCCAGCTCAGTTCTCTGCCCCTCCTCTCTCACACGAAATGCAGAAGGTTTCATTGCAGATTGCAATGACAGAGTAAAAAACAGTCGATCAGATTTTAACCTGAATTGGATATTAAGCCACACTGATTGCTATTACGAGCTGCTTTCTCTCCTCCCTGCTTCCCTCCAACCACCTGTGTTCATGCCCGTGCTCCTAGAGGAAGTGAGCTGCAGGAAGATGCCCAGCAGTGAATGATTTTTCAGGCCTTGTTTTTCTTCTCTATGGATGACAGTGAACTAAATTGCTCAGGAAGGGGAGTTCCTTTCCGTTTGGCTGGAAATTTTCTCCCAGAAAAATGGGGGATGAAAGGGACAAGGCAGGTGTGCTCAGATCCCTCCAGCGAGAGTCTTTGCAGAGGACACTGAGTGTCTGCACTCCCTCCATGGGTCTCCTTCTCATACATACCCGTCCACCCTGCCACACCCCTATAAGTAGGGGCCACAATGACAAGAGCTTAATTCATTACTTACGATACAGAGGCAATAGCCCTCATAAACCCTTCCCTCAGTAGTGATCAGGAAAGCTGTTTCTTGTCATGAATCTCTTCTCCTGTTTGCCTTACATCTGTGCTGGCTGTCTTTGCAGACTGAGTTTTCTACAGCAGACATTTTGAAGAGCTTTCTGTCAAGATGCAGCATTCACAGCTTTTAGGACAAAGTATCTCCCATTATTTATTTTTCTTCCACTGCTTCTGTTTCTAAATCCCCCCTATTTTTAGCTGTTCGTATTACCGTTGCCTGGCCCTCCTCCAAGCAGTGTGAAAGGAAAAGCCATTTCCATTTCCAAGAAGAGCCATTTGTGTCCCTTACCTGGTGCTCACAGTGGATCCGGTTAGAATGCAGCCCTCAGAGGCAGAGTGGACCAAAGCTGAAGGATGGTGCCTTCTCCCCTCCTCTGCTCTGGGCTCTCCTTGATGTCTCTCTCACCACTGTCTGAGTAATTCCACTGTCGCCCCCAACGCTCACATTATTCATTTCTTCAGATCAGTATCATTCACCATGGCAACCAGCAGGCATCTGTACGCACGATGTTTCACGGACCAGTCTGGAAAGGCTTTTGCCCAGTGAGAGGAGCTCTCTCATTCCTTTGGCCAAAAAAAAAAAGGCAATCCCCTGCACACTGATCCTCAGAGTGGTACTAATTCTTCAAAGTCTCCTAAATTGTGTCTCTAATAAAGCTAGTTATCATTTTTCTCCCCATCTAGACCTTCTTTGGACAATGGTTGCAAATGCAAAGCTGCCGTTCTCTGTTTTCCCACAAGTAAAACAGTAATTACATCCTCATCCCCTCCCACCCCACCCCACTGCCACCCCACCTCCTTACCCACCTCTATACCCTCTTCTTTCTTTATTCTTGCCTCCTGTGGCATTACCTAGTTGTATGCCACTGGTCAAGACACTTTTATTCTCTGGGCCTCAGTTCCATCATCTGTAAAGCTCATCGCTTGGGCTAGATCAGGATGTCAGGTAGAAAACATGAGTGCTACCCCCCTGCCCAGGCCTGAACCCACGTGAGGCTTGCTGAACCGCCAGGACACTCGTACTGAGTTGGTTTGAGCATTCCCCACCCCTACCCCTCACCAAATTCAGGTCCACCCAGAACCTCAGAATGTGACCTTAGTTGGAAGTAGGGATTTTGTGAATTTAATTAGTTAAGGATCTGGAAATGTTATCATCCTGGATTTAGGGGGAGCCCTAAATCCAATGACTGGTGTCTTTGTAAGAGAAAGGAGAGGGAGATTTATATACAGAGAGATGCAAAGGGTAGAAGCCATGTGAAGACAGAAGCAGAGATTGGAGTGATGCTGCCATAAGCCAAGGACTGCCAGGGACCTGCAGGAGCTGGAAGATGCAAGGAAGGATTCTCTCCTAGAGCCTTTGGAGGGAGCGTGGCCCTGCCAGCACCTTGATTTCAGGCCTCCAGAACTGTGAGAGATTCTAATGTTTGAAGCCACCATGTTTGTGGTAATTTGTTACAGCAGCCCTAGCTCCGATGGATTTAGACCTGAATCATATAACACAAATTAGGCATTTTTAAAAGTCATCTTTTTTCTTCTTGGTTCTTGGCCAAAGTATCCAAGTGGACCCATGAAGGTCTCCTTTTGATTCACATCAGTGATAATCAAAAAGTTATAAAGAGGGCTTCCCTGGTGGCACAGTGGTTGAGAGTCTGCCTGCCAATGCAGGGGACACGGGTTCGAGCCCTGGTCTGGGAAGATCCCACGTGCCGCGGAGCGACTGGGCCCGTGAGCCACAATTGCTGAGCCTGCACGTCTGGAGCTTGTGCTCCGCAACAAGAGAGGCCATGATAGTGAGGGGCCCGTGCACCGCGATGAAGAGTGGCCCCCGCTTGCCACAACTAGAGAAAGCCCTCACACAGAAACGAGGACCCAACACAGCCATAAATAAATAAAATTAAAAAAAAAAAAAAAAAAGTTATAAAGAGTTGCCCGGTGAGTCACAGACCCTCCCCAGGCCAAGGGTCTCTGTGAGGCGTGGGGTCTTGGAATGCCCGGTGTTCCTCAACTAGACACTTGCTCTGTGCTTCCCTCCCATGGCATTCAGTTTTCCCAGAGGTCTGTCTAGAATCTGCTGTAATGCATGCTAATGGCGACTCCCTGCAGAGCATGAAAGCGTCCTCTCCACAGAAAGGCCAATGCAGTAGTGTGCAGATGCCTTTTGAGAAGGTTATTTTGAGGGGAATAAAAATACCAGCGTTAGGGGGCCTGTGGAGTGACGAGCTGGAGCTCAAGCCTTTGCCCCTGAAAACAAGAATTTATTTTTAAAGCTCCTGGATGCCATTTTTCACCCTGAGCTTTTTATCTGAGAAGTTGAGACACTTGGAGGATGTGAGGCCTAGATGTCCTCTTGGTTCACAGATCCTGAGAGAAGGGATGGCTTTCCTCAGGCCAGGTGACTGATTAGTGGCAGAGCCAGGAGTGGAACCCGGGTCCCTGACTCCAAGTCCAGGGCTCATCCTTTTCCTTTGGGCCATCACCATTCCCCAGCAGCACCCAGAGAAGCCAGTGAGCCCTTGTGGATGAGACGGATCATCTGGGGACACTTGGCTCAGGAGATCGCAGCCCAGCCAGGCTCACTGTCTTCACCCTCAGGCAGGACTCCTCTGCAGTCACCTGAGTGGCAGCCCCTTCAGCTGTCAGGCCAGGTGGTCTCTGGTTGGTTTACACCAGTAGTAAATCACTGCCAGAGGAAACCAGCCAAGAGTGGGACCCCTGCTCCCTCCCTGAAGGTGGCAGTGAAGGGACAGTGAGAGAGCACACCTTGGTCCCAAAGCTGATTGGCACCCAGGGGCTGAAGTCCCCAGGCTAGGTTCAAATCCTGACTCTGTGGCCTTGGACAAATTTTCTGACTTTCCTAGGCCTTGGTTAACTCTTCTGTAAAAGGCAAATATCAATACTACCCACCTGATAATGTTGTAGCAGTGAGACAAACCCATCTCTGTAGTGCTGAGCTTAGGAATAGTAGCCATTATTATTAAGAAGAAAATGTCCGTGAGTCAGAGCCATTTCCTGAGTTGGTCATAGCTTCATCCAGAGGCTGTAATGGACAAGGTTTGCACTCTGCATGATGCTTCCTTCCTTTTTTCTCCCCTTAAAACAGCTTTATTTTTTTTAATGTACATGCTCGTTGTACATAAAGAGTATCAGAAAGTTCAAAGACAGCAGTCAAAATCCTATGACTCAGAAATAACCACTGAGAACATTTCAGTGCATGAGAAAATGTGTTTTCTCATTTTACCCATGGGGAACTCTTTGAGATAGGCCGTCTTATCACCATTGTACAAAGGGAGAAACTGAGGCTCAGAGGGATTAAGTAACTTGACCAGTATCACAAAGCTAGGCTGTGGCAGAGCAGGGCCCTACACTGAGGTCTGTCGGTCCAGAGCCCAAGCTCCTAGCCAGCCTCCTTGATGCACTGCCGTTCTGCTGGGTCGACCTTCAGTCATAGGTGGTCAGCAGTAGCTCTTTGCCTTGTGGTTGACTTGTCAGAGAGCTAGAGGCAGGACTTCGCAATTTGGTGGATTCCAGGGTGATAGGAACAGGCAAGGAATTAAAAGACCTCAGAGGAAACACCCAGCCAACCGAAGGTAGCCAGCAGAAGCAGGGAAGACACCAACTACCTTTGGAGAAATTCAGTCAGCAAGTGTTTCTTCTTCCGGAGTTTGGAGGTCAAGTACCCCTACCTAAGAGCTCTGTCACTTAGGGTTAGGGGTAATATTAAATGTAAAAAGCCTTTAGCAACTGGTCTAGTAACTGAAATTAGTATATGAGTGGAAACTTTAAAAATATCTCTAAGTAATTAACTTGTAGAGAGTCTATCATAAAACAGCCTTGCAAGTGATATCGATTGTGGCACAAATCATTCCTTAAATTATACCAATAACTTCCCAATAATGTTTTGGTCTTTAGAGATTGTGGGTTTGGTCTTTTGTTTAGTGTCATCATCGGTATCTAAACATTGCCCTAGTGTGAGCCTTGTTTCGACCTCAGGGGAATTCATCATACACACCAGGACTTCCCTGGTGTCCAGTGGTTAAGACTCTGTGCTTCCAATGCAAGGGGTGCGGGTTCAATCCCTGGTCAGGGAACTAAGATCCCACACGTGTCACGGTACGGCCAGAAAACACACACACACACACACACACACACACACACACACACACTGTTTCGCCTTTGAAAATATGTGCATCTGTGTCACACATTAATAATATGCTCCAATTCCTGAATCAGGATTATTTCTTGAGATCTCATAAAGCTATCTATTTTGTGCAGGATGGATGTAACCAAGCTTGATTTTAAGTGAGACATCCTAAACAGGGTACATAATTAGTTTCTAAAGGCAGACATTGATTGTAGCCTGAGTCAGCTAGCAGGATTGGTTCAGTATAAGAGATTTGTAGCCAGTTTCCAATGTCTCAAGTCATGTCGCATTCCTGTTTTTCTTTGCCAAACCTCAGAAAATGCCCCGGCTCCCATATTCCCACATTTTCTCAGTAGGGCCCAGCCTCCTATTGAGCCAGCAGGTCAGATGGGTGCCCTGCGTGGATGTGTGTGCATGTACTTTCCAGCATGTGTATGTGTTTCCTCCTGCATGGGTGTGGTGTGTTTTTGGTGGGGGGAGTTGGGGAATAAGGGAGCTTGCTCACTTAGAAGGAGGATTTGAATTCTGCTCATTTCATGCTGGTCCTTCCTGAGCTTGGGTCATCAACTGAGGCCTGAATGGTCCAGACCAGAATCCAAGACTGATGGAGGAATGTCAACAAGAGGCCTCCTATGTGCATTGAGCGGGTCTGTAAGGGGGATTTTTTTTTAAGCCCTGTGTGTGATACAACGATTCCACAATTCTTCTTCTCTGCCTAGAACTGGGGAGAGCTGCTAAACAGTTTCCACCTACCCAAATATATTTTTATTTGTGCTTGCCAGGAAGTGCTAAGGGAGACTTATATTAGAAACTCCTTGGGTGGGAGTGAGGGTTAAGAAGACCACTGAGAAGGACGAGCGCCCGGAGGACCACACTGGAGCTTGCACCTCAGAGGGGAGTTAATAACACATCCATTCTAACCTTCTGTCCCAGGCAGGGCTCCCTTCTAACACCCCTATGTCATGTGTCTCCGTCCTTACCCAGCACAGTCTGTTGTTGGACAGCTCCTATTTTTATAAAGTTCTAAATATTGAGCAAAATCTGCACTTTTGGGTATGTTCCGTCAGCTGGTCTCAGCTCTGCCCTCTGTCACATCACTGTGTAGGATACACCGTGTTGTATGAAATTGTACCCCACAGATGTACTCTCCATATTCAGAGAATCATGACTATAGCCAAAGCTGCTGGCGGAAATTTGACCAGGAAGCTGTATTTTCATAGTCTTTACTTACCAAATTACCAAAACGAAGGAGTATGAAGGGCTGTTATTTCAGTGGGTGCTTCCAGCATGCTAGGCACCATGCTAAGTGCCGTATGTATGTCATCTCATTTAAACCTCCAACAACCCTACAGGAGTTGGTATTATTATCTTTACTTAGGGAAGACCAAGGCTAAGAGAGTTTAAGTAATTTGCTCAAGATCATCTAGCTAGTAAACTGATGGAACTGGAATTTGAAATCAGGTGTGCCCACCCCAGTAAATAACTCTGGACTCAGACAAAGCAAGAAAATAAGTCAGAGAATCATACAGGGGGAAAAAAGTAGCTGATTGCTTTTTGTTCCCTCCAGGGATATCCATTGAAAGCTCCCTGCTGCTCAAAAGTTCCTTTCACAGGATATTTGAAAGAAGACTGAACATGCCCAGAGCTTTACTGGGTTCAGAGGAGAGGCTGCAGCACCTGGTGTGGGTGGGGAGTGAGGAGGCAGCTCTCTTGGGGGATGAGTCCATGAGGGGCCCCTCGGGCTGTGAGCACAGCCCAGTCATCCTTCTCACATGCCTGTGCAGGCTTAAGCTGCAGCCCTCTTTGGGAAGAAACTCAAATCATGTTTTTTAATCTTTGAAAGCAAATGTTGGGAAGTAAATTAGGCTATGATACAGCCCAGTGGGCTTTTTAATTTACTTTTGTTATTGAGGTATAATCATAAGCAATAAAATGCACTGTCCTAGTTCAGGCTGCTATAACAAGAATACAGTAACTAGGTGGCTTAAACAGCAATGGTTTCTCACAGTTCTAGAGGGTGGGAAGTCCAGGATCAAGGTGCCAGCAGATCCAGTGTCTGTTGAGAGCCTACTTCCTGGTTTGCAGACAGCCTTCTTCTCATCATATCCCACACGATGGAGAAAAGAGACGTAGAGCTCTCTCATGTGTCTTCCTACAAGGGCACTAATCCCATTGATGAGTACTCCACCCTCATGACTTAATTACCTCCCAAAGGTCCCACCTCCTAATACCATCACAATAGGGGTTAAGATTTCAACATAAAAATTTGGGAGGGACACAACCATTCAGTCAATAACATGCACAGATCTTAAGTGTACATATACTTTCATGAATTTTGAAAAATGTATACATGTGTGTAGTCAAGAACCCAGTCAACATGTAGGGCATTTCCATCATCTAGAAGGTTCTCTCATGCCCCTTTCTGGTCACTCTCCTTCCCCCACCAGAGGTAAGCCATGGTGTGTCTGGTGTTTGTTTTATACCCACCTCATCCTTGGAGAGGAAACAGGAGACTACAGAGTGGGCCTTTGATTACAGGGCCAGAACTAAGATGCACTCACTTGGGAGGTTGAGCACCTTGTACCATGTGTGCCCTAGCGCCACCCCACTCACCTCTCCCTGGTCCCCGCCCTGTTTGGCAGGGTGGCCTGTTACACAGACAGTGAAATGGTTTGCTCCATACACGGAAAATTACATGGGCTGGCCCCATGGTTGACTAAATCAAACTCAACAATTCATATGCTCCAGGATTTGCTGACCATCAACTCAGTGAACATCATGCTTTTAATCAGTTATATTTTCCCTCCTTACATAAACCACGGCTGCCCCATACCATTTAGAAATCTTTAGTAACTACCTGCAAGGTATCCCTCCCCCAGGTTCAGGCAAAGTTTTGCTGTGACGGCACACCAGTGTTGAGTGCAGAACGCTGCTTTCTCACATTCCAAGCCTCCCCATATATAGGCATTAGCTTACCAAGAGAACTGTTATTCAACCTGCTGGATGAGTGGGTGTTCTGATTCCTCACGAATTCTTGTTATTAGTGGGCACTCTAATTGTGTTCCTCGTGTATCCTCATTATTCAAGGGTACTATAATTGTGATGCTTGTTTTGTAAAGTTTAGAATAATTCGTGTATAGTAAAACATACTTAATGCAAAACCTAGACTGAACATAATTAAATCTTCCCTTGATGGCTCCAGAGTTGAGAATCTTGCAGAGCTCCAAAAGCATCATTACAGTTCCTATTTAATTCATGTAGGATTTCTAATTAGCCAGCTTATAGAGAATTTCAACTAATAGAATATCAGATGTGGTCTTTCCATATTTGCATGTTCTGTGTACAAGATTTTTACAATTCCCGATAGGAAAACTATACTCAGAACTAAGGTTAGAAGTGAAGTTTTTTCTTAAAAAAAAAAAAAAGGTTATGGTTCACATAATAATTCAGCTTCCAAAGTTCACCATTGTAGGTAGAGGTTAAGAACATGGCCTTTGGAATCACACCCACCTGGGTTCAGATCAGGGCTCAGTTACCTATGAACTGTGTGACCTTGAGCAAGCTACTTACCACCCTGAGCCTCAGTTTCCTCATCTGTGAAATAGGGCCAAGAATTGTATGGATCACGGATCACATACATTGGTTGTGTGGATTAAATGAAAATGCACTTGGAGGGCATCATGAAGCCTGGCATGAGGTGCTCCGTAAGTGGCAGCATTTCAAAACAAAGTCAATGATAACCTTAGTGTATCACCAGCTAGGTGAGACAAATTCAGAGCCCTTTATTTTGGCCCTGTATTCTCAGACAGAAAGATCTTAAAGAGATCCCACTAATTCAGCGATGGCATCTCATGGGGTCCAGAGGACAATGAAGGTGGCCCCCAACCAGCACCCAATCAGAGCAGCTCTGCTTCTGTCTGTTTCATGTACTTGTTTCCGTGGCATCTTTTTTTTTTTCATTGCTAATCGAAAAGCTACAGAACCACTGTTGTAATCCAACTCCCTTATTTCACAGGTGAAGAAACTGAGGCTCAGAAAGCCAACGTGATTTTCCCATGCACTCAGCAGAAGTCTCCTGCCTCCCAGGCCTCTTGGTTCCCAAGACGCCTCCCTGTGATAGATGGAGATGCCTCAGAGTAGAAAGAAGGCAATGTTGAATCAGCTGTTGAGTTCTCACATGGTCTTTCCAGCCAGTTCCTAGTACTGAAAATGCCCCTAGAGAAAAGAAATCATTTGTTTTACCCTCATCCCATGGCTCAATTGTGAAAGTCCTGGTTTGTGTGTGGACAGTTGTGGGTAGCATGAGTCCTATTAAAAACATATTTACCTGGAGGCCCTTTCTCCTCTTGTTAGGGAACTGCTGCCCCATCTGATGACCTTTGCTCGATCCTGTGGTCACTGACCACCATTCTCTATGAGCAGCTTGCAAAATGTATTTATTCATAGGGGTCCCCAGTGAGAGAACAAGGATATCAAGTTTCTATCCTTTGTATGATTGAAACACCTCCTGCCAGGACTCACAGAATGTCCATTCAGTTCTCCGCCACTGACTTGGCCACATCCTCTGTTTTCCAGCCTCTCAACATTGCCTACAGCCACATCTACAGCTCATATAGGAACTTCGTGGGACCCCCTCATTTCAAGACCATCTGCAGACTCCTGGGTTACCAGGGCATCGCTGTGGTCATGGAGGAACTGCTGAAGATCGTCAAGAGCTTGGTAAGGAAGGGGGCCTGGGACGGGCCAGTAGGGTTGAGAGGAATGAGGCTTGCTTTCACTTTTTACCTGGCCTGGAAAATCAAGTCACAGGCTCTTCAGGTCTGTCTGTAGGAATCACCCAGGGAATCCTTTGCCCTTATCCCCTGATTCCTCTTACCTATCACTCTGTAACATTTCAGTGCATCTTCTGACCTGTGGCTTTGACTCTCCTTTTCTGACGCTGAACTCACTCCTAGTACTTACTAACTGAACTCAGCAATCTTGATTTTGACTTTAAGGCCTACTAATGACTGCTCATACCCATCTCCTGTGCTGCATTATCTAATTTGAGCATGACAAATCCATGACACATGTGCTGCCATTTTCCCTCCCATGCCCATGGCAGACATCTCTAATAAATCAACACACTTCTCCCCCTTGATGACTGGTGCTACCAATACTCCACTGGCCTCGAGGGAATTCCATAGACCTTTGCCACCATTCTATGTCCACCCCAAGTATGGCCATCTGAACCTTCATTTAATTCCCCAGGACACTGCTGCAACAAGGCTGAACATTTCAACAAATTTTCTTAAAATTTTGAGATGACAAAAGAGAAATAGATTAATGCATATCCATGTCAGGAATAGCAAACAGGATTCACCTCTTAACTCCAGTCCTCTGATAGCAGCTGTGTATAACCAGGGGTTGTTCCAGGTTGTGAAGCTAAATTTAAGAAGGAAGATGTGGTAATTGATTAAAGATGTCTGCCTGGGACACAGGAAGGATGAATGTGCCATGAATTTTCCATGCTTAAATTAGATATTGTCTCAGTCTTCAAGCTCCCTGGCCCCATTTCATTTTAGATCTTAGTTTGGATCTCATGTAAGTACTCCAACCCCAGGAGGGACCCCATGCCTAGAAGTTGCCCTCCTTGAAGTCTGTCAGCCCAAGGTAACACTGAGAGCATTCCCTTTTCTGTCTTACAAAGGCCCATGTTTCCTTACAAAGGGCAAGGAGGCTGCCCCGCACCTTTGGGAGAGAGCCTGCCTCTCCTCTCAGGGGGCAGTGCCCTACTGTCTTAGGCAGCTCGGGCTGCTGTGACAAATACACCATTTGGCTTCACCGACAAATGTTTATTGTCCACAGTTCTGGAGGCTGGAAGTCCAAGATCACAGTGGCAACATGTGAGGACCGTCCTCCTACTTCACAGTCAGCTGCCTTCTCCTGTGTCCTCACATGGCAGACCAAGAGAGATGTCTCTCTCTCCCCTCTCTTCTTATAAGGGCATTAATCCCATCATGGGGGCTCCACCCTCATGACCTAATTAACTTCCCAAAGGCCCCATCTCCAAATACCATCACACTGGGGATTAGGGTTTCAACATATGAATTTGGGGGAAATACAAATATTCAGTCCATAGCACTTACCTACGGGTCTCAACAGAACCTCCATATGCCCCAGTAGCCCAGCGTTCAGCCCCAAGATACACATATGCAGCAGCGGTGGATTATATTTCACTCATCTTGTACCCTTCTTTTGTCAGCTCCAAGGGACCATTCTCCAATATGTGAAAACACTGATCGAGGTCATGCCCAAGATATGCCGCCTGCCCCGGCATGAGTACGGCTCCCCAGGTTGGTGACCAGGAGAACCAGGGGGGGGGTGTGGTGATAGGAAAATAGTCCAGACCCATCCCACTGTGGAAGGAGAGTCTGGCCATCTACCTTGAAGTATTTGCTTCTCTAACACGGCAGCAAGCTGTCAGAGCACTGGGTCTGCACCCTACCTCTGCCACTAAATCACCTTGGACCATTTTTAATCCCCCTGAGTAATAGTATCCTCTTCCATCAGTGAAAGTAATTGATGCCCACTGGGCCTGCTTCACAGCACTGCCTGGAACCTGGAAGAGGTCCACAAATGAGAGAACAGTTAAACCATGAATAGCGAGGTATAGCTATAAAGGTCTTCCTTAGCTCAGCACGTCTACATTCCTTCCTCCATGTGTCTATTTGAAAGAGGCCGGTGCCCCAGGTGTGGCATAAAGTGACATTTCTAAGGTAAGTCAGGAAATAGGAGTTTTTGCCACTCAACCTCTGGGGAGAGAAATAAGTCTTTCCTTTCCTAATAGTGAAGGCACATGGACTGAATTTAGGGCCTGAGGGGTGGGGAAAGGTGGAGACTATGAGTTTGGCACCAGGGGTTTTTTCTGAATACCAAGATGTCCGGCACTGGGTCAGTGTGAATCAGAGTAGGAAAGGGCTGGGGCCGAAAGCTCTAGTTTTCGTTCCTAGCTGCGCCACTTAGCTGTGTGAGTATGGACGTGCCACTTACCCTCTCTGAGCCTCATTTGAAAATGGGGGTAATTGTGCCTAGTCCGTGGTGTCATTATGAGTATTACATGAGACCCTGCAGATAGTGATTAGCACGAACCTCCAGCTGACCACCCCCCTGCATCTCCCAGGGATCCTGGAGTTCTTCCACCACCAGCTGAAGGACATCATCGAGTACGCAGAGCTCAAAACCGACGTGTTCCAGAGTCTGAGGGAGGTGGGAAACGCCATCCTGTTCTGCCTGCTTATCGAGCAAGCTCTGGTGAGTCCTGAACCACGAGGGATTGGCACGTCTCCAGGCTGGAAGGGACCCCCCCCAACCCCAACCTCAACAGATGCCCGAGGCCCCTCTAGCGCACCCCGCCCAGGAGCCCTGCAGCTTAGTTCTGTGCTCTTCCAGGGCGGGCACACGCTCGTCTCCATTCCATTCAGACCACTCCGACCATTTGGACACTGGGGGGAAGCAAGCCCTGGAGTCAGACAGGCCTGGGTTCCATCCCAGACCCCCTCCGCTAGCAGCAGGGCCTCAGCAGTCCATCGGAGCCTGGGTTTTCCATTCACTCCCTAGACACATGGTAACTCCTGGCTGCCACAGTCTGGGCACTGCACTGGGGGATGCAGAGGTAGCTGGGCCCCGTCTCGTGTCCTGGATGGTGGAGGGCAGACCTGCACTGAACGAGTGTTTACACAGAAACAATGTGTTTACTGTCCCAGCAAGTGCTGCGAGGGATGAGTGCCAGGTCCCGTCTGATGGGAACCTAAAACCTGGTGTGGTCTTGAGGGTGAGGGAGGACTTCTCTGAGGAGATGACCTGGAAAATGACCAGGAATTGGCCTGGTGGAGAACTAGAGACAGCTGTTTCAGGCTAAGGGAAGGGCCTGTAGTGTTGTCTCCTTTTGTTGTGATGGAAGACAGTGATTCTACCCTGCAACGCAGTTTAAAGGCTGAAAGGAGATAAGGCATGTAAAGTGAGTACAGTAAGAACCAAATAATTGGTCGGAGTTATCGTCATGGGCAAAAGCACGAGTGCCTATGCTTCCACCTCTCGGGACCACACAGAACCAGCGCTCTCTTTTCCACCGGGCCAGCCCTCATGGCTTATTCACAGAGGCTGCGTTCTCCACACACTCCCAGCGCTCTCCACTTTGCTCTGGTCCCGTGAGGCGTCCACAGGTGGGCCCAGCCCTCCAGGCGCGGGGTGACTGGTACAGCCGGCGCAGTGGAAGGTAATGCAGAGGGGTGTTGCGTGATCCTCAGGACGCAGCAGGAGCATCTTTCAGCGTCCATTCCTGCCTTCCTCTGTCTGCACACACATTCAGCAAAAGGGTATCGAGAGCCTGCTCGTTGCCAGGTGCAGTCCTAAGTGGTGCGTAAATGGCCATGAATAAGAGAGACAAATTATTACCATTTTTATTCTGGAGAGGGAGGCGACTGAAGCAGTAAACAACCAGAGACGTGAATGCAGATGGTACGTGCTGTGAAAGAATAAACAGAGAAACAGGACAGATAGAGAGTCACGGGTGCCAGGAAGGCTGTGTTGTTTTTGGAGAGGATGGAGCTTGAGGTCTTTCAGAAATGGAGAGAACCCTGGAGTGAGCTGGAGTGAAGAGGTAATGTCGCCCAGGTGGGGGCTGAGGTGGGAGAGGTGGGTGGCCTCAGTCCTGGGCCGCGTGGGTCCCGCGGGAAACCTTAGGATGCTGTGAGATGGAGAGTGGGGGGTCTGATTTACTTTTTTAAAGACCCTTTACCTGTTGGGAGAAGAAGCAGCTGGAAGGTGAGTGAAGGGCAAGGCTGTTTGTAGTTGTTCAGTCCAGGGGTCGTCTTGGAGGCAGGAGGCACAGGGAGAAGGGCAGGAAAAGGAAGGAATTTGGAAGGAGGTGGAACAAAGGTAGAAAGAGGTGGGAAGGAAGCAGTAAGAGCAAGATCTCAGAATAAGAGCCCAAGAGGATTCCTGCCTCGAACCGAGAGAGCTGCGGCGAGCCAGCTCAGTGCACACCTCGACATCCCATCTCTGCAGCCAGGGATGTGGACCAGCTGCTCTCTCAGACCCTTCCCACCTGACGGTCTCTGAAACACAGCCTGATTTGCTCTTCTTCTTTGGGGAGTAATAGCCTCTCTGTGCCCCTTTAGATGGACTCTCGAGACAGCTAAGTGTTCCTCTTCGCGCTAACAGGTTTTTAACATGGTTCAGTGGGCCTGGTTGCTATGGCAACGTAGCCGTCAGAAGTCACAGGGATAAGATACATAGGCGAAACCGCTCAAGGCCACAGGAAGTGGAGCACCAGGAGACGTGGAGGTGGGGGAGGGCGGGTCCCTGAGGCCTCAGTTCCTAGTGTCTCTCGTCAGCGCCGCCTTTCATGAGGAGCATCAGTTAGCTTCCCCTGTATAGACCCCAAGAGGCAGACTGTGGATGAGGCTACAAGGAAAGGAAAATTCCGTCTCAGGCATCCCTGCCTGGATGGTCAGTTGCATATACCACGGAGGACAACAGGACACTCACATCAAAGATCTTCAGAGCTGAGAGAGACTCCAACAGTATATATGTCCCAACCCCCTCTATGCATAAGTGAGGAAGTGGAGAACCAGAGAGGGCGCAACTTGCCTGAGGTCACACAGCACATCAGCAGCAGAGGTGAAAGAACAAAAGCGAAGGTTTCTGGTACTGATCCCAGTCCTTGGGGGGATGGGGGTGGGGAGGGGACATAGAATCAGGGCTCCCCAAGCTGTGCGCTCTGCTTTCTACTTAGACATCTGGGGAAATCCCCAAGCTAAGACAGTGCTTTCAGAGATTAGAATGAGGCAGGAGCTTTTTAATTTATGAAGCTGGAGTTAAATATTCAAATGACATATTGATTGTTCTCATTAAATAGGAGAACTAATAACAAAAAAACGAAAGGAAGAGGGGAGGGAGGGAGGAAGGAGATACTCTTAATATATGTCTGTAGAGGACAGGCGATTTAAACTGGAACATCTGTGCTCTGGAGGACTGTGTAACAGTCAAAAAGAATAAAATATGAAAGTGGCTTGGCACATACAACATAGAAAATGGTGAAAGACATAATATTGAGTGGAAAAAAAGTGAGTTCCAACACAAGACGTACATTATGATGCCATAAAGTAAAATAAACAAAGCTCACAAAATAACCCTGCATTGGAAAAAAAAATCTAGGAAAATCATCCCAAATAATTCAGTCATTTTTCTCTAGGTATCAGGGAGGGAGCTAGGATTAGAGGTCAACAGGGACTTTTGCCTTATCTGGAATGTCGAATTTTTTACAAGGGAAATAAATTCATGATTATCACTGAACTAAAAATTAATTTAAAAAATACGAGTAGTATATCATAGTTTCAGAAAAACTGGAAGGACTCTGAAAAGTACAATGTAAGAAGCCTTTTGCCCACTCGTGTTGTCTTTTTCTAATGTTTGCAGGGTTCTGTCCTGTTGTGGGTTCCATATCCTGCTACAAATACCTTCTCTTACTCTGTGGCTTGCCTTTTTTTTTTTTTTAACAGATTATTAATATATCATTGATTTGTGGATGGAGAGAATAGAAATTGAAAAGATTGATTGTCTGGACAAAGATATATTTTCTTCTTTAAGTTCGGTGCTTATAAAAAATTCAGGGTGCAATATCAGTACAGAAAAACATGTATATACCTATGGGATGGGTTGTTTGTTTGCTTGGTGTTTTTAATGAAGGTCTAACAAGCGTACAGTAATACAGTTGACCCTTGAACAACATGGGGATTAGAGGTGCCTACCCTCTGCATAGCCAAAAATCTGTGTGTAACTTTACAGTCGGCCCTGCATGTCTGCCGTTCCATATCCATGGTTCCAATCTGCAGATTCACCCAGCCATGGGTCTTGTAGTACTGCAGTATTTACTATTGAAAAATATCCATGAATAAGTGGACCCACACAGTTCAAACCCATGTGTTCAAGGGTCAATTGCGTATGGAGTATGCAGTATTCTCAGTACATAGACTAGTTGAATATCCATTTTACTGTGGATGTATGTTTGGATTGTTTACAGCTTGATACCATTATGAATAAAGATACTATGAATGTTCTTATACATTTCTTTTGGTGGATGTATGCTCTCATTTTTATTGGGTAAATACCTAGTAGTGGAATGGCTGGATTGATGTGTAGACATATGTTTAGCTTCAGTAGATACTACTGAGGTGTCTACGAGGTGTTTGTACCAGTATATACTCCCGTTCAGCAATGCATGAGAGTGTTTTTTCTTCACATCCTCATGACCAGTTGGATTTGTCTGTCTTTTCAGTCATAGCCGTTCTGGTGGATATGTTGCGATATCTCACTCTGGTTTTGATTTCCCTGATGACTAATGATGCTGAGCTTCTTTCCATGTGGCATTCCCATTTGGACAGCCTCTCTTGTGAAATGTTGTTCAGTATTTTTGCCTATTTATTACTGAGTTATCTTTTCCTTATTGATTGGTAGACATGATTTATATATTATAGATACATGTATTACAAATATATTTCTGTGGCATGTCTTCTGATGAGCAGAAGTTCTTAAGGTTTATTGTATTTACCTTTTCTTTTTCCTGTATGATTGATGCTCTTGTGACTTGTTCAGACAAGTGTCCCCTACTCTTAAGTCATGAAGATATGTTATCTTCTAAGAGTTTTAGAGTTCAGCCTTTCCAGGCGTAACAGACCTTTAAGTCTATTATTCACCTGGAATTGATGTTTGTGTTGAGTGAGAGGTAGAAATTCAATTTAATTTCTTTCCAAGTTGTGTCCACACGACTGATTGAAAAGCCCTGTTTCTCCCCACTGTGCACAGTGGTAGTGCTGTGTCTGTCATTTATCAAGTGTCCACAAAGGGCCGGTCGTGGCAGGCTTTTAATAGATACTTGTTGAATCGAATCTGAAATGGACCATATTTGTTAGGTGTCTATTTATAAGGCCGTTGTGTTTTTAAAGGAAACTCTGTTCCTAATGACTAGAATTTCCTCTAGTATCTTTTACCCTGAGAAATCATCAGGGAAATATTCCACAATCACCAAGTTTTTGTTCAAATTTTGTGTGGTTTTCGAGCCATCAGCGCATTGTTTGTTACGCCAGCACACACCAGGAGAGGGCCCTATTCGTTCATGGGAGCGAGGGAGGGCCTGAGTCCCTGCGGAGACAGCCCTTCCGTCTGCAGGGCCTCCCACGCAGGACTTGAGAATGTTCCCTGCTTTTGGGCCCGTTGTTTATTTATTTTCTCCTCCTTATAGCAGAGTGAGCCGTGGTTATAGTGGTCGGTCATGAGAGCATTACTTATCTTTACAGGACGTGAGGACAGTTCAGGCCCACACTCACAGAACTGAATGCTGGTCAGATGTGGGAGAGCTGTCAGAGGCCATCCAGGGCGGGTGTCTCTACATCAGCACCACTGACATTTGGGGCCAGATACTCCGTAGTGGTGGGGCACGTCCTGTGCGTGGCAAGGTGCTGAGCAGCATCTCTGGGCTCTGCCCCATAGATACCAGTAGTACCTCCCCAGTTATGATAACCAAAAATGTCTCCAGATATTGCCTAATATTCCTTTGGAGGACAAAACCTCCCCCTTTGAGTACCACTGATCTGGTGCAATCCCAGTTCCACATTTAGCAGATAGGAAACTGAGTCCCGGAGAGGGAGATAACCTTTTCAGAGCTACAGCTACTCAGCTAGTGCAGGAGTTGAGACAAGAACCCAAGATCCTCACGATTCACATACTCAGGGCCAGAGAGCTGCTCTCCTGAGCTTTGCAGACTGCTCTGTTGGCTCTTGTTTCTATTTTTGTTTCAGTTCCAGCTCCATGTCTGACCCCTCTATCTCCTGCTTCCACTTTATAGTCCCTTTTCTTTCATTTTGCTTTTCTTATTGCATCACTGAAATAAATTCATTGCTAGAAAACAGAGAGGCGCAGAAAGAAGAAAACAAAAAGCACAGAGCCGCACCAAGATAACCACTGTTCACATTCCAGTGTGTTTACGTGCCAACATATTAATTTTCCACATATACATACATATATGTGTGTGTGTGTGTTTTACTTTGTTCAGTTGGAAAAGTAACAGTCACCAAGCTGAGAAGAGTGATTACCTCTGTGGGGTCTGAGGGAGGCAGGGACGGACAGGGGTTAGGAATCTTCTACTTTTACTCTGCACTCTAAATTATTGTTTGAATTTAGTGCAGTAAGCCTTTACTGCTTTTTTTTCCCTTAAGAGGAAATACTCCCACGCTTAACAAATGTTCACACTCCCTGACGCATGGGAAGTTAAAGCAAAAGCCCACCCTCTACCACCCACCTCAGACTCTCACTCCACATTCCACCTATACTTGAGCCAGGGTTATTTTGCTCCTCACCCTGAGAAAAGATGCCCCCAGTTACACAGAACACGAATTCTGTCCCCACACCCAGGCACCATCAAGTGGCTCCCCTCGGCCTGACTGTATGAGTGGTTCCTCCAGCCCAAACCCAGAACCCAGTGTTTTTCTCAATTGGAAACGAGCCAGGATTGGTGGGAAGGAGGCATCTTGACTCCCAGTAATACCTTTCCTTTCCGTGGCTTTACAGTTTTTAAATATATTTACATCCTTTCAGACCTGTCATAATCTGGGAAACACACCTGTTAGGTTCATCAGCACATCAGATTCCTGGCAAAAATGGTCTGTCGGTAAGACTCTTTGGTTCTTCAGACATGACTGAGACCCCCAACAGGCCAGGCAGTGTGTGGGACTCCGGGGCTCACCGATCACTGGACACCGTCACTTCCCGGACGGCACTGTTCACCGTCCACACCCTCTGTCTTTCAATATGGAGGGCTAGCCCTCCGGGGCTTGGGCAGGATGATCTCAGGGCCTTTAACTATTTACTTACTAAAAAAACAGGACATAAATTCAGCCCTCCTGTTTATTAACACACCGCTCGACAGTGACAGCTGTCTAGAGTTGGTCAAATAAATACGTGCTAGTTGAGGTGTTTGCTCAAATTTTACTAATGAAAGTGTGTGGTCAAAAAAGTTTGGAGAGTGACCAGCCTATTTCAGAACAACTGAGTGAAAAGTGGCATCAAACAAGCGCTGATCTGTGGAACACAGAGGAGGGGTGGGGGTGATAGGAAAGATTTCCCAGGTGAGGGTCCTTTTTGCATCCTCAGCCCCAAATACAGAGCTCATTAATTATAGTCTCAATGAATGGGGGCAGGAACATGTCATCTCCGTCCTAGATGATGAGTAGAGACATGCCTCTTGGTCCTCTAAAATCTTCAAGATACCGCCATTCAATGGGCAACAGAGGCGGTCAGTCACCTTCATCCAAAGCCACCTCTGTCCTTGGAATATGCTATGCTGATGTCATTAACCTTGGCGGTAGTTGCCACAAAATCAGAGCCTTGGTTACTCACTTCTGTATTGATGACTTTTCTATAACGAGACCCCAGTGGATAGAACGCCTAGAAGCTGAGGGTTCGGGGGTCGTTTGGTACAGTTTGCTCTACTAAGTGTTACAGATCTTCAAACACCCAGGAGGTAGTGTAATGGTCTCATTAAAATCACTCAAACTCCTAAAATATCCTGATGTCTGAGCCCCATCCCACTCCAAGGAAAACAAAATTTTCGCCAGTGGGGCCCTGGCTGAAATGCCTAAAAGCTCCACATTTGATTGTAATGTGCAGCCAGGGTGGAGAGCCCCTGTTCTAGAAGGCGTCTTCTGAACTAGTATTGCCAAAGCTTAGTCGTTGACGTGTTGTCGTCACAATTCTTGCCATACCTGCAGACCACTGGTCCTATTTGTATTTAAAGTAACTTTTTACCTTAAACTTATTTTAAAAGGAAACTTCATATCACTTCCATTTAAAAAAAAAGTATTCTCTTGCTGTCATTAGAAAGCAACCAGAATAATAAATTCCATCAAAACAAAACACGATGATATAATTCCTGTTGCTGTGTGCCTAGGCCCTGAGCTTGAGGCCTGCACTCTCTCTCTCTCTCTGTTAAAAACAGAGATCAGCAAATGTTACAGAAGTAGTAAGACATGCTGGTTCCAAGTGGAGACTTTCTCATTAAACTTGTGAGAAAGATTAATAGGAAACTGAAAAGGAAAAAACGTTATCGCTGTGACTCAGTATTATGAAATTCCATTGCACTGTACCCGCATTTCCCACCCTTTGGAAAATGCCAACCTTGGATGACATTGACATGCATTTGAGGGAAGGAAAAGCTACTTTCGAGGTCAGTTTCTTGGCTGTAGATCTTTCCTAGTTGACCAGACATGATTCTGATCCAGAATAATAATTCATTTTCCCCTTGACAATTCGGGGGGGTGGAGGTGAGACGTAGTAAGTAATATATAGCGTTATTCAAGTGAGGCACAGATCAGTGGGGAAGGACCACACACACACACACACACACACACACACACACACGCACGCACACACACACACACACACACACACGGAACCAGATGAAATTAAATTACTGGTTTATTCAGCCAGGGCTACAGAGAGCTCCTGGAAGTGAGGGGCCCACGGAGCTGGAACAGACGGAGAATGCCTCAAGTGAACTTTCCACTGCACCTGGAGTCCCCACTGAGGGGCTGGAAGCTGCAGCTCATACTTTCTGTGCAAAGGAGGGTCGTGGTGGATGTGGGAAGCCTCATTTCATGGCTGTTCCACACGCCCTGTATCCTTGGGGCTTAACATCAGTACGAAGGAAACACTGACACTGACATCTATGTGCATCCATATAAGGGAATGTTTAGACCGCTGGGCTCTCTGGTCAGGCCCTGTCCCCCGCCACCCCCTTCCTGCGGGAAAGCCAGGGTGGGGATTCCTGTGGGGTGCCCCACCTCCAGTTTTCCAGCTCATTTCTCCACGCTCACTTGACAGAGACAAGAAATAAAAAAAGAAGTGTTAGCATTAATGTCTTCGTTGCCTCAAGACTCAGAATGTTATTTAAGAAAATACTGTTTTGAGAATGGTTTGCTGATTCCCCTTAGGAAATCAGCTAAAACTGGTATGTAGTCATTCACCCAGAAACAGAGCCTAAAGGTAGAGCCTAATGCTGTTCTACAGGAATCTGACACGCGTAGGATCACACCGACCCTGTTTTTTTAAATATGTATCCTGAATCTTTATGGTTATCTGTTAACCAAGAGAAGTCAAATGCCCAGTTAGCCCCCTAGAGTGAGTGAGTTGGGAACATGAAGTTTTGTGGTATTTCATGGAAATCCCTAATAGTTCATCAGTTTTAAATTAAGTAAGATTCAAAAGGAAAATTTTAAGACTGAAAGCAATACAAAAATAAAATACTCACCCCTTGAATTTTTATGTGGGTTCCTTACAATACAGTATTTTTGCATCCTGACTTCAAAAATCTCTTCATGTTTACTTGCTCTGTTGACAGAGAGCAATTTTAGCTCTTACTAATCATCTAACGACTACTACTCTCAGAATCGTAATATGTTAGGGGTTGTCCTAAGCAATAGTAATAGTAAGTGGCACTTGGTAAGTGTAGCAATTGTCACCCATTAGCTCCTCCCAGGGAGGACCCTGTGTACTGAAGCAGGAGCACACAGCAGTTCCCAAACGAGTGAATCACTGGAATACTTTTTGGTAGAGAAATTGCTTCGTCTTCACACTTTAGAAAACTCATCATGGTTGGATCCTAGATCCCCCGAAAAAGACTATAAAAGAAACAGCTTAAGAGCAACCAGGAAATGTTAGTATGTTATATGATATCAAGAACTTTTTAATGTAGGTGATCATAATATTGAGGTTACGTAGGCGGATGTCCTTGTTTTCAGGAATTGCATGCTGAAGTATTTAAGGCTGAGTGATGCAATGGCTTCAGCTTACTTTCAGATGAGTCAGTAAATCAGAGAGAGTCAAAGCAGGTATGGCAAAATGTTCATTGGGACTCTACATCAAGAGTATAAGGATGTTCATTGTTCTTTCAAATGTTTTGTATGTCTAACATTTTTCGTAACACAAACTTGAGGGGTGTGTGAAGGAAACTGAATCATGGAATCTGGAAAGTTAAGACGAAAAAGGGTCACATGATATATAAAGAGGAAGAAAAGTTATGAGGGCTTTTGTTTTTTTTCAGCTACTTGTGCTAGTTGGTGGGATTTACTCTTGGTAACATATGCCCCAGAGCTACTTATGACCTCATTTTTTAAATTTATAGAGACATCTGCTAGTGCTGAACTCAGCCACGAGTCTCATGCTGCCCATCTGTTTGATTTGTGAGCAGGAAATAGTTCAGGATCATAGAAAGCCAAAGCTGGGGAAGCTGGCCAGCCCAAATTAGAAAGAGGCCACTCGGGTTTGTGAGCACCGCTGGGAGAGCACGCAGGACACCACTGTCAGCTGCCCTCCTCCCAGGGGCCCGTGGTAGGGAGACTTTCCCTCTGCTTCTAGGTCTTTGAGAGAAAAGAAAACAGTAATGCCTTCTCCCTGTGCTCAACTTAAGAGACATGTTTCCATCCAGCTTCTTTGAGGGTCACTGCCTTTCCATTCTTGCTCTGGGTGGAATTTACTAGTAGGTAAAGCATCAGGGGATAAAAGACAGAGCTGATTTGCCCATGTAGCAGCAAAAAGGATCTTCATACCATTGTAAATCAGATCATGCAACTCTCCAGCTTAAAACTGACAGGTGGCTTCTCCTTGTACTTAAAAATCTTTTCTTTTAATTTATTTCATTCACGTATAGTTGATGTATAATGTTTTGTTAATTTCTACTGTCATTGTACTTAAAATTCTAACTCCCAACTTTGGCCTGTGAGGCCCAGATTATTCAGCTGTACCTTCTCCTCCGACTCCATCTTTCATTAGCACTCTCTCCCTGGCTGCACGATCCAGCTACATCAAGCACGCGGCCGACTTTGAAGGTCAGACTAGAGATAAGGAATCTGAGGTACCCTGAAGATCTGCACCAGGACCAAGGCTGAATCTTACTATCCTTGGCTCTACCCTATTGCTTGCTCACATTTACCCCTTTGGCATTATAATTCAAGGGCCACCAAGAGCACCCCCAAAACAAAAGCATCTCTTCTGCTTTCTATCACAGTATATGAAATTCTCCTATTAGAGACTTAATTTGTTGATTTGAAATGTATCTGATCTTTAGAAGCCCCGCTAAAATACAAAGTCTGCTGAGACTGTTTGGGAGAAAGATAATGCTGTGCAAGCCAGTTCATTAGTGGGTATTCATTTATCAAATAGTTGTGTTTTTTTTAATTTTTATTTATTTTATTTATTTATTTTTGGCTGCATTGGGTCTTCATTGCCACGCGCGGGCTTTCTCTAGTTGTGGTGAGCGGGAAGCTACTCTTCATTGTGGTGCACAGTCTTCTCATTGCGGTGGCTTCTCTTGTTGCGGAGCACGGGCTCTAGACGTGCGGGCTTCAGTAGTTATGGCACACGGGCTCAGTAGTTGTGGCTCGTGGGCGCTAGAGCACAGGCTCAGTAGTTGTGGCGCGTGGGCTTAGCTGCTCCGCGGCATGTGGGATCTTCCTGGACCAGGGCTCGAACCCATGTCCCCTGCACTAGCAGGCGGATTCTTAACCACTGCGCCACCAGGGAAGTCCATCAAATAGTTTTGAGGAGTAGGAATATCACTCAGGAAAGGGTGTGGGGGAACTAAAAGATCTCCAGGCAAAAACAAAAACAAACCAAAGAAAAACATTGAAGTAGAAACTCTGTACTGTGCTTGGTAAGATGTTGATAGTATACACTAAGTGGTAGAAATAGATTACAGAAGAATAATATTTTATATTCCATTCTTATTTAAAATATATGCTTAAATGTTTTATGCATGGAAAGACCTGGCAGGATAAACCCCAAAAGTTTATCAGTGATGACCCCTGGATGATGGGGTTATACATTTTTCGTTTTATAAACAAAAATGTATCTGCATCTTCTATTTTTTCAAAAATAGCCAGAAAGAAAGGGGCTAGAGTGACAGTTTTAAAAATATATCTAACACATTGCACGGTGACTGTATTTAACAGCACTGTATTGTATACTTGAAAGATGCTAAGAGAGTAAATCTTAAATGTTCTCACCGCAACAATAAGAACAAAGATGGCAGTTGTGTGAGGTGAAGAATGTATCAACTAACCTATCGCGGCAGTCATTTAGCAGTATATACGGGTATCAATCATCACGTCATACACCTTAAACTTACACAGTATTATATGTCAATGATCTCAGTATATCTGGGAAAAAAAGCTATGTCCACTAAATTAATAGTTTTTCAAAGGATGGTCTTTTCCTAGAGGCTGAATTAAATATTGGGTGCATTTCCAGAAGAAAATGAGAAATGTCAAGTCAAATAACACATGTAAAGTGATTAAAATGTTGTTGTTGATGATGGACCTTAGAAGTCAGGGATAACAAATTTGTAGCTTGAGTGCCATTGCCCCTATTATACCCAAGGCAGATATTAATAATCCATCCTGCTGAGCCCAAGTATGATGTCTGAATCCTCTCTAGAAGCAGCCACTGCCTCTCAGTCATGGTTGGTACATGAGATGACCCCAGGGCCATCACTAGCACATATGTTGCCTTCAGGCAAATCATGAAGAGGTATCCTTTCTCAAGATCTTCCACATCCTTCTTTTGAAATATTTTCATAATATATTGATGTTTTTATGGAACAAAATACATCTGCTGGAAAATCATTATAAACAATCGATCTCTGATGTCTATGATATGTTTGGCACCCCCTAGGATGGGATGCCCTTGAACAATACACTATCTGCATAAACCATTCACAGCAGCCCTGGGTGATACTTTTTTGTCATCTCTGCTAGAGATGCCCCCCCCCCCAAAAAAATAAACAAATCCTTATCTCCCAAAAAAAGGAGTGGTCTGAGACCCCTGGAAACTGCTCCATTGTCCTGACATTCTGTCACTGGAGTTTGTCCTACTTTGGTATCTGGGAGGCAACTGAAGTACGTACTTCCTCTTGGTCAGATGTACAGTCCGTATAGCAAGGCAATACGGCAAGACATAGGACGCTAACGAGGTATTATTAACCAGTCAGCTGTTTCTGTTTCAGGGCAGTAAGATGGAAGGAAGACTGTGGGTCTTTGTTCCAATTAAAACTCAGACTTAATTCCATTTTTTCCCCAGTCCATGAATTTGCTAATTTCACATTCCAGTGATTTGCAATGAACATAGTTCCCTGGGGCCTTTGCTGTTGCATTGGCCATATTGCAGGTCCAGCCTCTCCCTCCCAACACCCAACACTTGGGGTGTGCAGTCCAGTGGTTCTGAAGAGGTGTTCTGGGTGGCACGGTCCTCTGGGCTTCATGATGAGTAAGGGGAACTCAGATGATGAGGACATCTTCCACCCAGCAGGTTCTAATTGGTCACTTAGAGTTTTTAAATCAGCATTCCCAGCTTGAGACTTGGTACAGGCACACGGAAGTCCTCGTGCTTTTGTCCCTCTCAAGAAAGACCTATGTCCACTCAGCAGAGCAGAATGAAAGAGCAGGGTAAGGTTGGTTTTAGAAAAGATGATTGTCCTAGCCCCAGTGCAGGTCAGGCCAGACCTAGATCAGCAAGAGAATTCTGAGAGGCCTCAGCTACAGCTTATCACACGTTTCTTTATTAGATAAGTATTACCGTATACCCTGCCTATATCCAAAAGGATATGCAGTGCCTTATACTTAGAGAAATTGTTTTGCTGAGTCTAGGGACGATGACACAGAATAAGACCAAAAAGGCATCAAGAGGCAGAGGGGAAGGCCCGGGTGTGTTACATCAGGCTCCCTCAGCCCAATTTCAGGTTGATTCCCAGGTACTCTCCTGGAAAGGGTATATCTTTGGACTCAGAAATCCTGGATTCAGGTCTTACCTCCGTGCTTGACAGCTATGAGCCTCTGGGGAAATGACTGAATCCCTGAGCCTTAGTTTCTACACCCCCAAAATGCTGGGGCTAGGTCCCTACTTCCCAGAGCCTTTGTGTGAAATGAGCTTACCAGAGACCCCTCCCTCCTCTTCCCACAGCCCAGCAAGGAGGCTTTGACTCACCTTCCCTGGAAGTCGCCTAAAACTGAGGGGTCTGACTGCCTACAGCCCCGTCAGCCCACCCCTCCATTACTCGCCCGCTGAGCAAATGATTTCCTGCTCTCTACACACCAGCCATCTCATCTCCGATCTTATCTTCCCTCTGTCTGTGATTGCACCTTTCCTGCCCATCCTCCCAGGCCCATCTCAGGGCCATCATTACCTCATTCCCCCCAGTTCTCGTGTTCAGCACACACTTTATCAAATGCCTGTTCTCTGCAAGACACCTGGTGTTATTTCTCCCTCCTCCGAGTCTCTAGAGCCCTTGGTTGCAGACTTCTTTTGCACCTAGTGATTCTGCTTATTTCCCAGTCACAGGTATCTTTAACCCTCTTCCCCTACTAGATTATAAACTTCATTAAAATCTAGTTTTTCCCGTCTTACCTGTCATCATGTTTCCTTCAGCATCTAGGCCCCACTCCAGTCAGAAAACAGTAAGCACTCAGAGGATGTTGGGTGAACTGAGGGAAGGAAGGAAGAGGGAGCACCAAGTGCATAGGGGTAGCATTGTGCCTCACACCTGGCTGGAAGGGTGGCCTGCCACCCCCGTTCAGGTGTGTATGGGTAGACACGGACGTGCCCAGAATTTATCAGTCTCCCCTTCATCTCAGGTACCACTTTGCACCTTGTCTTTCTTTGGTCTCGTAGAGTCAGAGGAATTGAAATATCTGGAAAGGTCTGGTCACCTGGGGAAGCACCTACTCACATCTACCCTTGCACTTGTGTATCCTTTTTCCTGGCGTCAGTTTCCGTCCTCGTGCTGATGATTCCCAAGTTCAGATCCACTCTGTGGACCCTGGGGGGCCCTAGGCCTTATGTCTCGTTGCCTTTTAGACATCTCCTGAATGTCCACAGAAATTCACCTTGCCCGGATCTGATCTCAGCTGCCTTCTGCCTGCAAACTCACTGTGTCTTCTGACCCTGTGAGCACCTCAGCATGGGTGTCCTTTCCCGCTCTCTGCTGTCATATTCAGTCTGTAGTTGGGTCTTTGATATCTGCTCCCACTTCTCTGTCTCCTTTGCCACTGCTCCAGGCCCTGCGATCTCTTGCTTGGCCTATTCCAACACCCCTTTTGCCCTCCCCCAGTGCTTTCTCTCTTGCAGCCAAAAGGTAAAACTGCAGATGTGATCATGCCACTTCCCTGATTAAAACCATCAGGATAGCGTCCAAACACCTAAGCAAGGCTTACAAGATCCTTCCTGCTGTGCCTCCTCCTCACCCCTCCTTCCTCACCTCATGCCACCTTCCCCCAGCACTGAAAGCTTCAGTCTTATTCAGCTGTCAACCCCTCACCCACTGTGGTCCCTCTTGCTTTGGGGCCTCTCACAGGTGCTGTTCACCCTCACCTGTCCAACACTTAGCCCTTGTTCAGGTCTCAGCTTAGCATTTCCTTCTCCAGAAAGTCTTCCCTATCATTCTCCCCAGAAGTCTGGATTGATTACCCCTATTATATATTCCTGTAGTACCCCAATTATAGCACTTAACTAGAACTACCCATTTTACCTGTTTTCCTCCTCATCTTGGTAAGGACCATGCATTAGGTCTGCCTCACTTACTGCTGTATCTCCAGCACCTTGCAGAGAGACTTGGTATAACAGATGCGTACTATTTGCTGAATGAATGAATGAATGAATGAATGAATGGCTTAATTTCTGCTCAGGCTATATCCTAGTTAGAATGAAAGTGTTGAGAATTGGGACATCCTTGTTTGGTCTCTAGATAGTATTATACCCATGTTCTCTATATTTCTCTTATTGGCCTTTCATAACAGGTAAAATGCAGGTCCTGAGTATGGCTAGTCCCTCCAAAAAGACTCTTGATCAGTGTTTGCATGGGATATGAGACACTGGTCTGATTCTTCTTCAGAAGCACCCTGGGCTGGGGCTGGATTAGAGAGCTCAACCGTCTTGGTGAGGGACCTGAATGAATAAGGGCTCTGATCAGTTTTTTAAAAGAAAACTACTGTAGACTGAAGGGTCTTGGAAGAGTCCTAGAAGGTGAATGTCGAATGGGGCTTTGCAGGATGGACAAGAATGATGTGGTTTGGGAGGGTTGAGGAGGAAGGAATTTATAGGGATAGGTGGACCCCGTGACGGTCTGGTTATTTACCTTGGAATCACACCAGCAGAGCTTCAAAAATTAGTTGCCTGTGAAGAAATTGTCTACACAAATTCAGGATAGAAATTACCTCTGGAGTTTGGGGAGCAGAGGTTTCAGTAATTGCCTGTTTTTCAGCAAGAAGATGGCACAAGACTCTTTTCATTCTTCTTCAAACTGCATATGTATGTCACAGTTTTTTAGTTTAAAGAATGTTCGTTGATAGGACGAAGAACCTAGTTAATAAAGCAACAAATGATCTGATCCTATCAGATAGGAGTGAGGCTAAAACATTTCTCACGTAGTGAGATTTTAAAGTAATTTCCTTCTGTCTCTATTTTTAATAAGTGAATGTGTTTTTCATAAAGTGTATGTATAATGGGGGCGGGGGGTATATTTCAAGCTTCCCAAGGCTTTGGCTGCATAGGCGACTATGGGAAAGCAATGGGTGTGGAAGTGAGGTGGCCCTGGATCTCGGTGTCAGCCCTGCTGCTTCCTTATCACTGTGTGGACCTGGTTGGGACACTCCATCTCCCCAAGAGTCTCAGCGTCCTCACAGGTAGGATGGGAATTGTAAGACCTATGTCACAGGATGCTCAGAGGTGTAAAGCAGGCAACGGGTACAAAGCACCTGGCACAGAGTCTAGGGGAGGGACCCTTACAGACCATTTAATCCAGCCTCTTCATTTTGTTTCATTTAAACTGTTGTTAATTGCACACGATAAATCAAATAGTACAGATGAGCTTATGGTGAAAAACATCATTCTTGGCTCCGCTGCACCTCTCCCCACCTGCATCCCAATCCCCAAGGCAACCTGCTTTAATCCTTTCTGTTTCTAGTTCTTCTAGTTGTTATCTCCATAACGCTTAGTAATATGAGGCTAACCTCTATTTCTTCATGAGCAACTTTAAACAATACTTATTTTCTCCCTAGTTGGAAAGATGAGACGTTAGCTCATTTACATCTGTTCCCTCTCTTCCTCTCAATATTTGATTGTTACATTTTATTACTTCTATTGTTTTCCCTTGTAATCGGAGATAATATACTTATACCTCTGTTGCTTCTTTCAGTAACATTATTTAGTATTTTGACTCTTTACGTGAAAGATAAGGAAATTAACAGTCCTAACTTCCACTCCTAGACTTTTACCTCCTACCTCCTGTCAGCTACCCTTTTACTTTTATATTGGCACAGCTGTATTTTTTGTGACATTTGTATTTTGTTCTGCGTCTGTGATTTGTTCCTTAAGTGTAGCCTAAAAAAAATGAGAAAAAAGACAAAAGTATTTTTCATGTTATTAATCCTATGCAAATATTGTTCCTTGCTGGACCAAGTGTCATGACCAAGGATTTTGTTTCCTTCCCTCTGATTCCAGCATCAAGACCCCAAAAGGCCTTATTTTAAAGTTAAGAAGAATTACTTTCAGAGGTTTTTCCCAGATTAATTTTTTGAAGTAATATATATTTAATGTAGAAAATGTAGTAAATACATACAAGTAGGAAAAAACAGGAAGGAAGAGAGAGAGGAATAGAAAATTAAAAAACACCTGAAAATCCAGCTCTATGGAGCATTTACTAGAAATACTTCACATAGTGTTCATATAGGGTAATCAGTACATTGAAGAGAAAATACTTCCCTTAGTGATAAGGGGAAACATCTATGCCTACATAAGAAAACCCAAAATAGGAAGGATTCTATCGTAAGTCTCAATTCCCTTATGTGCCACAGACTTTCAACTTTTATTTCACATACTTATTGAGCATTTGCTCTCTGCCAGGCACTGTACTTACTCTTGGGAGTAAAATAGGGTCAAAAATAATCATTGTCCCTACCTTCCTGAAGGTTACATTCCAGTAGGGAGAGGTAGATATTAATCAAATAGTCACATGTGGGCATGTATAATACAAATTGAGTTCAAATGCTGAAAGGAAAAGAGCTTGGTTCTTTGAGGACATATAACAAAGGAACCGCATGGTCGGGGAGGTATTGCACTGGTCCAGGAAGTCTCCCTGGAAGGAATGATGCTTGAATTGAGATCTGAAAGAAGAGTGGGAGGATTTCCCTGGTGGTGCAGTGGTTAAGAATCTGCCTGCCAATGCAGGGGACATGGGTTCGAGCCCTGGTCCAGGAAGATCCCACATGCCAAGGAACAACTAAGCCTGTGCGCCACAACTACTGAGCCAGCACGCCACAACTACTGAAGCCCGCGTGCCACAACGACTGATGCCCACATGCCAAAAGCCCGTGCTCCACAACAAGAGAAGCCACCGCAATGAGAAGACCGCACACCACAATAAAGAGTAGCCCCCACTCTCCGCAACTAGAGAAAAGCCCGCGTGCAGCAACAAAGACCCAATGCAGCCAAAAATAAATAAATGAATTAAAAAAAAAAAAAAACAAGTGGGAATTTACTAAGGAGGGGGGTGGGAGAGATAGGTTAGGGAGCATTCCAGAGAGAAGGCAGAAATTCAGTGATGAATATGCAGACGGTGAATTCAAGTAACAGAAAGCTGCCGTGGCTGGAGCAGAAAGAGCTGGCAGGGAGTGGGGAAGAAACCCACTCTAGGTGGCCTTCGCAGGCTAGGGGCCGGGTGGGTTCCTAGCAGAGTGGAAGGCCAAGTGCCATCCTTTAGGATAGAGATTGGATGAGAAGGTGGTGGGCATTAGCCTAAGTGCCCACAGAGCAGTCTGTTCAGATCCCTGACACAGGCTTTTGTGTGCTCTGAACTGGACATTTTTATCAGTCGCAATGGCCTCAGCTCATGAATGCCAAACAAACACCTTCCACAAAAGGCGTTGCAGGGTATGTAGCCACCTCATCATGCAAATGGCCACATAGCTCATCCTTGGGGACCTTCCAGGCAAATGCTTTCCCACCTCTGTGAGGAAACCACATCTTTCTCTTTCTTCACCTTCAGTAACAAATGGCATTACAAGGTAGAGAATACACAGGAAGCATGCCAACAGGAAGCACCCCCAAAGAACCTCTGGTCCTGCAGGTTGCAAACTCGAGGGGGAGGTGCAGGGTGCAGAGGGGGGGTAAATGGAACACTCCTGTCTCCCCCAAGGAAATCTGGAGTGGAAGCTCATCATGTAAAATGAATAAAGCAACAACATTGGTCTTGTTGTAGAGGGCCCAGAACCTTCTTCCTCTTTCTCCATCCTGTAAGGTGGCTTCTAAGGTCAGTTTTATTCACATTAACAAAATAGAAAGTTGATATTCATGCAAGGGGGCAACTTTCCTAGTAAGAAGACATTGCTAGGAGCAACTGAAATTTTTGGAAGAAAAGTAAACAAGAAAGATAAGGAAACTTGGCAGTAAGGCTATGTGTACCAATCCTTTGCTTGGAATACTTGTGTAATTCCTCATTGCACTTAAATTCCAGACTTCATACCATACTATGAGACCTCGCATGATCTGGTCCCTCCCTTCTGTTAGGAACTAAGACCGTACTATGACTACCTGCGTCACTATACTCCAGCTTACTCTCTGCCCCAGGGCCATTGCACTTACCTCATATCTACATGGCTGGCTCCTTCTTTATTACATTCTCTACTTAAATATCTATCCCCTTAAAAAGGTTTCCCCTAACCACCCTCTCTGAAGTAGTCCCTTCCCCACTCCCAGTCACTCTCTAGCCTACCCTATTGTGTCTTACCACTATCTGAAATTTTCTGGTTTGTTTACTTCTTTTTATCTCTCTCAACTACAATGTAATTTACATGAGTACAGAGATCTCGTTCAGCATCATATCTGCAAAACCTAGAACAATGCCTGGTACTCAATAAATGTTTGTTGGATGAATGGATATAATAGTATTCTCATATATGGAGGATAGTCATGTGGATAAAAAAATTCATTTATTCATCTAAGAAACATGAGATAACAAATATTCATTAATAAATAATTATTGAGAGACTATTATGTCCTAGGCACTGGGGATAAAAGGTAAAAATAGAGGTGGCATCCCTACCCTTAAGGAGCTCATAGTGTTGTGGTCAATGTGGAGAAGTGTGGAGAGAATCTAAGACATGAGGTCTTACTGGTCATGGGACATGAGGAAGAGAGACGAAAAATGAACCCCGGGTTTTAGACTTGGGCAGGTGAGGAGATTATTGTGCCATTCTGGGAGCAAAGGAACCTCAGATAAGAAGGGGGGAAGAAGGTCAGCTTTAGAAATGTGTAGCTGTGGAATATCCAGTGGAAATATCCAGTAAGGAGGTAGATATCCAAGTCTGGAGCTTGAAAGAGAAGCCTGGCTGGAAATACAGAGCTGGTGAATCAAAGGCAGTGCTTGTAGACATGGGAGTAGGTGAGACAAAGTAGGTAAAATGAATTGAGGAGAAAAAAAGAAAGAGGGACCTTGGAGAAAACCAACGTTTAAAGGATGGTTAGAAGCCAAACCTGCAAAAGAATATAAAAAGGAGAAATCAAAGTAATGGAAACCACAGAACTCATTGTCATAGTAACTGATGGAAGACAGTGCCTAATACATTAGAGATGCCATAGTACGAGGACTGAAAGGTATCCATTGAACTTGGTGACAGAGCAGCCTTCAGTAATCTTTGCCAGAGCCATTGCCATGGCGTGTTATAGCTGGGGATGACATTTTTGTTTGCTGTGAAGGGAAGTGAAGACTGGGAAATGGAGAGAGAGGTAGAAAGCTCTTGTAAGGTGTTCAGCCCTGAAAGGAGGAGAAAGATGGAAGGGTAGCTGAAGAATCTGGCTAGAAAAACACATTCAGTAATACTCTAAAGGGCAGAACAAGGATCTTGAATGGAAACTATGGGGAGGCTGCCTTGGTTTAAAACTTTCTAACCATTAGAATTGTTCAAAAATGGGTTGGGCTGCCTCCAGAAGTACTGAGCTCTTGATTACTAGAGGTATCGAAGCATAGCCTAAATGTTACAGTATATTAAGAAAGAGTAAGGTGTTCAATCAGTAATCTAGGCTTCCACCATAAGAAACTGGAGAAAGAAAAGCAAATTAAACCCAAAGCAATCAGAAGAATGGACATAATAAAGATAAGAACAGAAATCAGCAACATTGAAAGCAGAAACACTATAGGGAAATATAAATGAAAGTAAAAGCTGATTCTTTGGGGAAAAAAATCAATAAAATTGATAAACCTCTAGCTAGACCAAGAAAAAAAAAAGAGAAAACACAAATTACCAGTATCAGGTATGAAATAGGGATATCACTATAGATTTCACAGACATCACAAGGGTAATAAAGGCATACTACAAGCAACCCTATGCCAATAAATTAAACTTAGATGAAAGGAATCAAGTCTTTGAGTCACAGAAAACCCCAAAACTCACTTAAAAAAAATCGATAACCTGAACAGTACTATATGTGCTAAAGAAATTGTATACCTAGTTAAAAAACAAAAAAAGACTTCCAACAAAGAAAACTCCAGATACAGCTGGTTTCCCTTGTGAATTCTACCAAAAATTTAAGGAAGAAATCATAACAATTCCAGAAAATAGAAAAGAGGAGAACTCTTTCCAACTTATGAGGTCGGCATTACCCTAATACCAACACCAACGACACTTGAAAACTCCAAATCCATGTCTCTAATGGATATAGAGTAAAAATCCCCAACAAAATATTAGCAAATAAAATCCACCAATACATAAGAAGAATAATGCATCACAACCAAGTGAAGTTTACCCCAAGAATGCAAGGCTGGTTCATCATTCAAAAATCAATCCATATAGGGACTTCCCTGGTGGCGCAGTGATTAAGAATCTACCTGCCAATGCAGGGGACACAGGTTCGAGCCCTGGTCCGGGAAGATCCCACATGCCGTGGAGCAACTAAGCCTGTGTGCCACAACTACTGAGCCAGCACACCACAGCTACTGAAGCCCATGTGCCTAGAGCCTGTGCTGCACAACAAGAGAAGCCACGGCAATGAGAAGCCTGCGCACCACAATGAAGAGTAGCCCCTGCTCGCCACAACTAGAGAAAGCCCACGCGCAGCAATGAAGACCCAACGCAGCCAAAAATAAATTTAAAAAATTAAAAAAAAAATCAATCCATATAATTCACCATATTAATGAATGTAAGAGTAGCCTGAATAATCAGTAGGCAAGTTTTCAGATTATACGATGAATCAAAGGGTCTAAGCTTAGACATAGCAATAAAGACCAAGTTACTTGATTTACTGGTTTGGGGAGGAACAGATTAATTAAGAAAGTGAGGAAATTTCCCCTCTGGCTAAGAAACTGAGAATTACAGTCAGATCACGCAGGTCTCTCTGGAGAGTTCAGTTGTCCTCCTCCTGTCATCCTCACTTCAAAGACTGAAGGAGTTTAGGGGTTTCTTTCTTGAGCAGCTGGCCTGCTAGATTTCCAGGATGGCCATGTTCTACCCATGCCTGGTTAAGAAAGCCAAGGGCCCTCACAATCCTGATTTTCTCAAGATTCTTTAGAATCCAAGAGTATCAGAGTTGAATGAAGGCTGTATCTTACATAATCCAGATCCCCACAGTTTAAAGAATAGAAACCAAGACCCATGGAGGGTGGCTCGTGTAGGTCCCCTTCCCCATCACTGAAATCCAGTGATCATGAGCTGGTCCCGGGACAGTAAGCCCATTTGACCATATCTTCCAGGCCTGCCCTCCCCCAAACTTTCCCCTCCAACCTTTGTAGTACGCGTTTGCTTTTAGCTTACGTTTATGCATAAAGAGTCCCCATCAAAACCTGTCTGGGTCCTAGTCCCTCTTCTCTCACCAGTTGGAGTCGGGGGTGGAGAAAAGCAACCAGACCCAGGCCTTCACACAGAGGCACCCTGCATTACTGGATTGGAGGATTGGTCTAGCTACCTGCGTTGAGCCCATAGGCCTCACAGCCAACCAGATGAACATAGTCTGGGTCTATCATCTCTATTTGATCCCACTGCCACGTTGAATTCTTTCAACAAATTCCTTATAAGATTGTAATGAAAATGTACTGCACACTCATTATGTCCAGGGTCTGTGCTATGAGGCTATACATTCTCTCACTTCATCCTCACAGTAACCCATTAAAATAGGTACTGTTCTCATCCTCATTTTGCAGATAAATGAATAGGCTCAGAGAGGTTAAGCAACGTGCTTAAGATCCCACAGCTGGTTAAGTAGAAGTGTTAGGATTTGAACCCAGGTCTGGCTGACTCCAGTGTTCAAGCTTTTAGTAATGAAAATTCTTCCTGGTTTAAAATAACAATGGTTTTCTCTTTCTTTCCCTCCTTCTGTATTTTCAGTCTCAGGAGGAAGTCTGTGATTTGCTCCATGCTGCACCCTTCCAAAACATCTTGCCTAGAGTCTACATCAAAGGTAAGAAACCACTTACAGCAGCTAAATGGCCAATTTGAATTTGCACCTCGTGCTCACTTAATCCCAGTAAACTCAGATGTGCAGTCAGAAATGGAGAAGGTGAGAGCTTTGGACAGCCATTGGGTAGTCACAGAATTGGAAATGATGCTCCAGGCCTTGGTCCTTCTAGAACATCCCTAGTAAGTTGCTGTCTAGCTTGGTCTAAATCCTTCAGGTGATGGGGAACTCACCACCCCATGAGGTAGATGATTCCACTGTTGGGCACAGATAATAGAACATTTTCCTTGTAGTGAGTCCTGACCACACTTGCCAGAACCAGGGAAAACAGTTCTACACGCTCCATCCAAGTACTGGAATACAAATACGTCACCAGGTCCTCTGGGAGCTCTTCCTTCCCCATTTCCCCCGTTGTGCCCTGAATCTCATTTTCTGCCTACTGTTCCTTTTGCAGAGGGGGAGCGTTTGGAGGTCCGGATGAAACGCCTGGAAGCCAAGTACGCGCCACTTCACCTGGTCCCTCTGATAGAGCGGCTGGGGACCCCTCAGGTACGATCCTGCTATCATGGACTCGGAGAACCAAAAGGAACTTTTGGGAGGGAGAGAGAGCATTTGGTCCTACCTCCTCATTGTACAGATGGGGAAACTGAGGCCCAGAGAGAGAAACAGTAAGTCTGATAGCACACAGCCTGTTTGTGGCAAGGGCAGGTCTGGAATGAGTTTTGCTGACTCTCAGGCCTGCACCCTGTATCATCTATCCTGCCAAGAAAGAAGGAAGTCAGACAAGTGTCTGTTACTCCCCGTTAGGTATTAAGAATTCTGCTATCTCTCAGAATTAGAACCGCACGCCCTGTGAACCGGCAGTTCATCTCTGTGTATCTTTGCTAAAAAAAACTCTTACAGGAACACAAGATGTTTACCACGGCATTGTTTGTTAAAGCAAAAAACTGGAAACAACCTAAATGTCAATCAGTAGAGTGTTGACTAAATAAAATGTGGTAAAATCATTTAAATGATGAATACCTGCTACATAATAATGAAAAGAAAAAAAATCAGATCTAGATGCATCAGTGTGGACAGACCATAAACACATGGTTAGGTGAATAAAGCAAGTTGCACTACAGGTCATGGAGTATGATGCTATTTGTATTTTTTTAAACACATATCAAAAAACCATATTAAGTAAAACTTTTCCTAGGAAATGAAAAACACCCAGTTCATAATGGTGGCAACCTCTGAAGAAAGATGAAAGGGACAGAGATGGGTGGGGAGATCAAAGAAGGCAGCTTTATCTGTAATGTTCTAATATTTTTGAAGGTGAATGAGCTCAGATGTTAATTCTGTAATTAAAACTCATTTTTACAAACCTGAACCTGTACATGGAGATGCGTAAAACAGGACCCCTGCCTTTGGAGAACTCACAAACCGTGCAGGCAGTCAGGAAAGAAGACACTTTGGTGGGGGGAAAGGGATGAAACAAAAAGCATGTGCTGTCTCCTTTCAAGTTGATTCAAGTTGAATCAAGCATTTGGTGGTGGGGCAGGGCACGGATCAGGGTAGGAATTCAGGAAGAAGAGAAAACAGGACACTGCAGCGAGACAAGCCAGTATGGCTTGTTTTGTTCGACAAAACCCAAAACCGACTGTTTAAAAGGTTTAGGATTCAGATCCGCTCTTGGACTAGCATCCCTAAGGTCCTCTCTCCTGTTATCACAAAAGCTCATGAATCAGAAAAATTCTCATCCTCCGCAGAGGGCGGAAGGCTGCCTCTTCTCTCGAAAAACATGGCAAGTGTTGGAGCCCATGACAGGGCCCCATCTGCCCAGGTGTCACACTGATGAGCAGCCCCAGCCAGGCCTCCTGCAGGCCACCCACCTCCTACTGAAAACAGTGACTAAACATTTAGTGACATTTGGGTTCTTTAGTCACCACAGAGAGAATGTAGATACTGTGAAATATGCACATTTTCTTTTTTGGCTTTCCGGGGCTGAACACAGGAGATCCTCTAAAGATTGCCTTCTAGGGAGAAATCCCCCAAGCCAGCGACATATAAATGTGTCTGCTCCACTGTTGGTGTCATCCTACAAGAATCTGGCCTCTCACACCCAGGCTTCGGCATGTGTTTCCACTTAGAAGTCTGTGAATTCCTTCCCTGTTCTGATGAACACTATTTCCTTGGGACTGATAGAAATCTCAATTTGTCAAATGCTGATATTTAACAAACAAAAGCCTAGACATTCTGCCGGAGAGGAAATGCCAGTTTTATAAGTCTCCCAGCCCTTAAGGAATAGTCCAAAGCTTAGTCCTCCTGTAGACCAAAGAAACATTTTTTAAATATTAACTTCCAAGCTTGCTGGGGTTCAGGGAACTCACATAACTTCTAGGTCGGTGACAGGGAAATTCTGCTATATGTGTAATGTTGGGAGAGTTTAACTGTGTTGCATTGCTTGTATTTGTTTCTAGGAAAAATTGAGGTGACCTGGTTTGTTGCCCAGTGCTATCACGAATAGAATGTTCTGTCAGGGAGTTGAAGGACTCCTCTTTCCAGCTTTACCCCTGAATTGTTGCATAATCTAGTGCTAGACATTTAATATCTTGGTCTTTGTTTTCCCATCTATAAAATGGGCGAATAGCTGTTTTGCCTTTTTAGCTGAGCTGCCTTTCACAATTATTATGATAAACAAATAAGTAAAAAGCTTCTAAAAAACAGAAAGGAAAGAGCGAGCATGGAGATATTTTTCTCCAAAGTATCCTAAATGTAATCAAAGTACTCCATGCAGAAATATGTTTCCACATGATTTCACAGATGCTTTTTCTATACCATTGTTAACTCAGAAAAGAATGGCAGAAAGAGAGAGAAAAAAATTCCCTGCTGAGTGGAACAGAAATGGCTAAAATTTATGTTAAACACACACATACACACATAGTATATATATATATATATATGAAACACCAAGTCACAGATTGAGGGTATATGCAACAAACAATCTTTAGTGCACTTTTTCAGATTAGAAGGACACTCATAACAAATGAAAAAAGAGGGCTTCCCTGGTGGCGCAGTGGTTAAGAATACGCCTGCCAGTGCAGGGGACACGGGTTTGAGCCCTCGTCCAGGAAGATCCCATATGCCATGGAGCAACTAAGCCCGTGTGCCGCAACTACTGACCCTGCGCTCTAGAGCCCGAGAACCACAACTACTGAGTCCGCGTGCCACAGCTACTGAAGCCTGAGTGCCTAGAGCCCATGCTCTGCAACAAGAGAAACCACCGCAATAAGAAGCCCATGCACCGCAACGAAGAGTAGCCCCCGCTTACCGCAACTAGAGAAAGCCCGCACGCAGCAACGAAGACCCAATGCAGCCCAAAATAAATAATTAATTAAAAACTAAAAGAAAAAAAAGAGCATGAAAGAAAACTCACAGCATAAGAAATATAAATGCCAACAAACATGAGAAAAAGTGTTCCGCTTTACCAGTAATCAGTGAAATGTGAAGGAGAAGGATATAGCTCTTCATTTCGCAAGTTGGCTAAGAACTTTTCTTCATGATAATGAAGTACTGGTAAAGGCACAAGGAACAGGCTTGCCACAGACACGTGTACAGTGGTTCAGCTTTTCTTGGGACTAGTTTGTCACTATGTAGCAAAAGCCTTTTAAAACTACTTATACTCTTTGACTGAATAGTTCTACTTCTAGGATTTTATCCTAAGAAGATAACCAGAGATAAGCTCAAAAAGTGTAATATATAAGGATAATTACTTATGAGTTGTCTATAATGATGAAAACTTGTGAACAATTTAACCAACAGGAATAGAGAACTAAATAAATGACGTATGTCAATGGCCATTTTATGTAGCTATTAAAAAACCATATTACTGAAGATACTAAAGGAAATTTTTTTTTTAGTACCAATATCTTAAGAGAAAAAAACAATGTAGATAGTGTGACCCAAATTGTGTTAAAATAGATACATATACATGCTCACATACATAAACATAAATAAATCATACATAAGTATTTTAAGAAAGCTTATCTGTGGGTGATGGGATTTATGGGAGATTTTTATTTTCTTATAACATTTTTACAATTTTTTTTCCAGATTTTACTCTTGTAGCTCATAGGAAAACCCATAAAGGTGAACAGTTTTTCAGGAAAGGGACAAAGCCCCTAACCATTTCAGTCAAGGCCCTTTGGTTGGCTCTGGTTGGGGGGGTCATTAGAGTTCAAAGTCTGTCTGCAGGTTTATAAACCCTGTTGCTAATTCTTTAGATCCTCCCACAGTTGTCAGGCCCTGAGGACTGATACAGACTAACTAAATGCCCAGGAGGTTAACTAGTAAGCCAGAGCTCTCTGTATTAGTTTCTGAAGGAGAATATTCATGACTCGATAACAAACGTGGGTTCTTTATTTACTGAGCATCTTCGCTGTACCAGGCACTCCCTAAAGTGGAGAGCCCTGTCAGGGTCCAGATACTACCACAGGGAGTTGCCTGGTGAGAACAGAGTCAAGCACTGGGGTCAGGGTTTTTGAAAAGAAGTATTTCTAGCTAACTGTGGCAGCTTCTCTGCGCTGGAGCGATCTTTCTCTGCCACCAGAATCAAGATGAGTCACCGTGAATCAGGGTTCCCTCTTGTGTTCGAAACACAGGTCGTCAAACTCTTCTTCCCCAATTCACGTTTTTCGTCCTAGACTTCTTTCAGTTTATAGCTGTCATGACAACTACACTGCTGACCCACATTCCTCACAGGCTCCAGCACTGGTGTTTCCTGATTTACTTCCCTCCATGGATTAATTTAATTGAGGCTGCCCTCTTTCTAGGGGCTGTAGGGTGTGGGGAGCGTGCAGGGAGCAGGCAGGCCAACTCCACCCAGCCACACTGTACACTGAGCTCTCGGGCGGGCCCGCCCTCTGGGGAGCTGATCCCAGGAGTGCCCTGTGGACCTCTCTGTCTCAGAAGCCGGCCCTCTTAAGCTTTGTCCCTAGATTTGGAGATTGTACTTTGACCTTAGATGTTAATATCTATTATCTTTGCACATGGCTTTGAGACCTCTACCCCTAGATATTTTCTACTCCTGCAGACAGTAATGTGTTTTGAAGTACTAGTCTAGCCGGCTGATTATTAGAGATCTAGTAACCAGATGCCATATGAGAAGCCAGTTTAAATTATTAAGAAAGATTGTTAACAGTGGTCAGAGAACTTCTAACGGGAGGAATAATCTGTAAAATCAGCGACAAATTTTTAAGAGTAACATATGCTTATTGTAGCACATTCAACTGTACAGAAGTATTTATAGTAAAAAGTGAAAACCCCACCTGCTTCTCCAAGCCCATCTGTTCCCACAAGTGATGTTAATCCTTCTAGAATATTTTACACTCTCACCACCCCCACACACACATACATGCGTACAGTTTTGTGTGTCTGTCTGTGGGATTGTGTTACTGATGTCTTTTAATAGGATTGTAGTATATGTCCTCTTCTGCAATTTGCTCTATTCACTTAACAATTTAATCCACAGATCTAGACTACTAGGATTCAAATCCCAACTTTTCCACTCACTGACTGCCTCTCTGAACCTCAGTTTCTTCTTCAATAAAATGGGGATAATAATGGCATCTTCTTCATGGGGTTTATGTAAGGAGTAAATAAGGTAAGTACTTAACGAATGCATAGAACAGGGCCTGGTGTATTACACAGTGAGTGTGTGCTAGTAGTAGTAACAGTACTGTAGTAGCAATAGTACTAGTAGTAGCATCATCTCAGTCTTTTCAAAGGCTACCTAGCATTTCATTATACAGGTGGATTGAAATTTTTTTATACTATTCCTCTAGCGATGGCTCCTCGATTTTACTCACCCCAAGACTTCCCCCTGCGATTGAACTCAGGTTTATAAAGTTAGTGCCCTGCTCTGGGCAAGACCTCAGTTCTGGTGAATGAATTACAGATGCAGCCAGCTCTGGGGTTCGGGAATATCGGGTGAGAGGTAGAAAGTGGGGTCTGAGATGTGACTGGCAGGTTTATGTACTCTCCCGTTCCCAGCAAATTGCCATCGCTCGGGAGGGCGACCTGCTGACCAAGGAGCGGCTGTGCTGCGGCCTGTCCATGTTCGAGGTCATCCTGACCCGCATCCGGAGCTACCTGCAGGACCCCATCTGGCGGGGCCCCCCGCCCACCAACGGCGTCATGCACGTCGACGAGTGCGTGGAGTTCCACCGGCTGTGGAGTGCCATGCAGTTCGTCTACTGCATCCCCGTGGGGACCAACGAGTTCACGGCTGAGTGAGTAGCCCTAGGGAAGGTGGGGTCACCCCCCAACCTGTTCATCTCCCACCCGAAGAGCCATCAGGCAGCCAGAGCTCAGCCAGAAAGGAGGGCAGGGGCGGGGTTGTCCGACAACGGTTTGTTGAGCACGTGCTTTACGTCGGTCAGGGTTCTAGGTGCTGGACATGCATCTGTGCAGAGCAAAAGTAGACAGTTCCTGGTATGTGGGGTTGACAGGGCCAAGAGAAGACTAGAAAATAGATATAAGGTGCATCGAATGAGGTCCCTTGGCAGCGAGGGCAGGAAGGACGACAGATGCCCATGAAGAGAGACAAGTGGATTATAGGAGTTTAATTCACAGACGACAGCTGAGCTGGAACACTGCTTAGGATTCAGCTCTTAGAGGGGAGAAGGGGACCCCACAGGCAAGGCTCCAAGTAGTTGAAGACAGACATGGAGTGTGTGCGCCTCGGGGCTTTGGACCTCTCAGGGCCCATCTTCACGGGAGTAGAAGCTGGGCCAATGGAAGGGGCAGGGGGAGAACCCTGGTGAGGGCTTGGTGTGAAGACCTCACTGCCCACTCAGCGCCCACCCCAGCAGAGCTCCAGGGGTCGTAGAGCAGAGACGGGCTCCCCTGGCGGAAGGTGGGCCCCACCTTGCTCCTGAGGCCTCTGCTGCTAAAAAACAGGGGTGACTATGAGAGGAACCCAGTCCTGTTCGCAGAGAAGACAGAAGCAGAGCCCCTTCTCCCGTCACCCACCCAGCTACGCAGCAAGAGCAGAGTGGTGAAGAGGGCAGACAAGGCCTGCCCTCCAGGAGCCAGGAGCTCTGGAGGAAACACACACGGGGGCCAGAGAGGCCTCCCCGAGAGAGTGGTGCTGGGAGTGGGATGGGAAGGCTGTTTCCAGAGCAGCTGCACTTTCCGCGACAGCGGTGGGGAAGCTGGGAAACCCTCCCAGTGGGCTGCGCTGCGTTCAAGGACGAGCGATCCAGCCAAGAGATGCCCCACGGCCTCCCAGATTGCCCAGGTTGCTGTTGAGAGTTGGGGGCGTGCGGGCTGAGCTTCACCAGACCCAAGAGGACTCGCAGCCCCCCACACCAGCAGCATCTGTTCATGCCCCCATCGTGTCCCTCCCCCAGCCCCAGTCCCTGCCCTCTCCGCCTGCACTGGCCAGTTGGTCTCCTGGTTTGAAACCACCCTTCCCCTCACAGGTGTTCCTCTGGTTCCTTTCCAGAGCCAAGACAGAGCTTCATCAGAATTCTAACTGGCTACATAAATCTCAAAGGCTGGTTGGATTTTTTTTCTTGCAAATTTGTCTTCTTCAAAGCTGATTTTTCTTACATTAGTGGGGTGACAGACTGACACCTCTTTATGGCTAGCAGGGCTTATAATATGACCACAGTCCCAGGAACAAATGAGTCCACACTCACGGCTTCCCTTGTACCCATTCTACAGATTAAGAGAATTGGCCCAGAGATGAGCCAGCTCACTAGCCGTACTGCTGGTCCAAGATGAGGGTCCCTTCCCCCTCTGTCTCCTGCTTCTCACTCCAGCTGCTTCCTCTCCCACTCCCAGGCAGTGTTTTGGAGATGGCCTGAACTGGGCTGGCTGCTCCATCATCGTCCTGCTGGGCCAGCAGCGTCGCTTCGACCTGTTCGACTTCTGTTACCACCTGCTGAAAGTACAGAGGCAGGACGGGAAGGATGAAATCATTAAGAATGTGGTAAGCAGCTCGTGGCTAGGTCCTGGGAGTTGGGGCCAGGCCTGGCAAGCAGGCCTTTCATCGGCAGAGGAGGGTGAGCTGCTTATGGAGGCCAGCTCCCCACACCGCAGGTAGGTCCAGAGACATTCAGCAGCTGGTGACCTTCTCGTAAGAAGCCGTGAGTCACTGGCTCGTAGCCCACTGGGATGAATCACGTCACCCCGCAGGGCAGGGCCAGCCTCCAGACCTGAAACACACCTTCCCTGTGCCAGTCAGACTCTGCTAATGCTGCTTCGTCATCTGCACAAACTCACTGACTGAACACGAAAGTTGTGCAGCCACGGGGATGGGATAAGCGCTGTCGTGTGGGGGTTAGGCAAGGCTGCTGCGGGAGCATCAAGAAGGGCTGTCTAAACCAGGCTGAGGGGCTGGGGGGGGCGCCTCAGAAGGGTCCCCCTAGAGGCGATGCTTGGGCAAAGTCCAGAATGACCAGCTGCAAATAACCAGGCAGACAGTGGGGTGCAGGATGGGGAGGGTGTTCTAGGCAGAGGGAGCAGCTAGAGCAAAGGCACAGAGGCGTGAAGATGTATGGCTGGAGCAGAGGGTGGTCTGCAGCACCAGCTGAGAGGAAAAAGAGGCCGGAGCCACCTCATAAAGGTTTTCTTTTTTTGCTTTGAGCTAGAACATACGTAACATAAAATTTGCTGTTTTAGCTATCTTTAACTGTTTACTGCATTAAATTCACTCACCTTGTTATGCAACCGTCACCACCTCCATCTTCAGAACTTTTCATCTTCCCCAGCTGAAACTCTGTGCCTAGGAAACAGTAACTCCCCATTCTCCCTCCCCCCGGCCTCTGGTAACCACCCTTCCACTTTCTTTCTCTGTGAGTTTGACTGCTCTAGAGGTACTTCGTATAAGTGGAATTCTCACTCAGCGTAATGTGTTCAAGGCTCACCATGTTGTAGCATGTGTCAGAATTTCCTTCCTTTAAAGGCTGAATAATATTCCATTGTATGTATACACCGCGTTTTGTTTATCCATTCATCTGTCGATGGACGCTTGAGTTGCTCCCGCATTTTGGCTGTTGTGAATCATGCTGCTGTGATCATGAGTGTACAAATAACTGTTTAAGACCCTGCTTTCATTGCTTTTGGGTATATACCTAAAATTGGAATTGCTGGATCATGTGGTAATTCTGTTTTTAATTTTTTGAGGACCACCATACTGTTTTCCATTGTGACCACACCATTTTACATTCCCACCAGCAATGCACAAGAGTTCCAATTTCTCTATATCCTCCCCAGCACTTGTTATTTTCTGTGTATCTTTGGAAATAGCCATGTTAATGTGTGTACAGTGGTATCTCATTGTGGTTTTGATTCACATTTCCTTAGCAATTAGTGATATTAGCATCTTTTCATGTGCTTATTGGCTATTTGTTTATCTTCTTTGGAGAAATGTCTATTCAAGTGTTTTGCTCACTTTTTAATTGGATCATTTGGCTTGGGTTTTTTTTTTTTTTTTTTTTTTTTGCTGTTATTTAATTGCAGGTGTTCTTTCTATATTCTGGATATTAATCCCTTATCAGATATATGATTTGAAAATGTTTTCTTTCATTCTTTGGGTCGCCTTTTCACTCTGTTGATAGTGTCCTTTAATGCAAATAAGTTTTTAATTTTGATGTATTCCAATTTATTATTTATTACCTGTGCTTTGGTGTCATATCCAAGAAATCATTGCCAAACTCAATGTCATAATGCTTTTCCTCTGTTTTCTTCTAAGAGTTTTATAGTTTTCACTCTCATGTTTAGGTCTTTAATCCATTTTGAGCTAATGTTTTGTATATGGTGTAAAGTAAGAATCCAACTTCTTCTGCACGTGGATATCCAGTTTTCCCAGCACCGTCTGTTGAGAAGACCATTCTTTTTCCATTGAATGTTGTGGGCACCCTTGTCAGAAATCATTTGACCATATATGAAAGGGTTTATATCTGGGCTGTCTGTTCCATTGGTCCACATGTCTGTCTTCATGCTAGAACCACACTGTTTTGATTACTGCAGCTTTGTGGTAAGTTTTGAAACTCAAAGCGTTTTATGGTCAAGTTCACATTTCACTGTCAAGCTGTGGGCACCCATAGAAGGCCTTGAAGCAAGAGAGTGGCATGATCATTGAAGCATCAGGACCCCGGACCCCACCCTCAACTGAATTCTTCCCTTTCTCTTGATTTCTCTGTCCCCTCCTCCCATCCCTAACCTGCACGTCCCCTGTCCTTCTGCAGCCCCTGAAGAAGATGGCAGACAGGATCAGGAAGTACCAGATCTTGAACAATGAGGTTTTTGCCATCCTGAACAAGTACATGAAGTCCGTGGAGACGGACAGTTCCACCGTGGAGCACGTGCGCTGCTTCCAACCACCCATCCACCAGTCCCTGGCCACCACCTGCTAGGCGGAAGGTCCTGCAAACCCTCGACCTGGAGGAGAAGAAGCAGGAGAGAGAAAGCCACAGCCAGCCTGCAACAGGGTCCGACTGGACAGTGTGTGGGATGGACCTGGAAGCAAACAAGAAACTCCCCAAACACATCTGCACCTCCTGAGGGCTGGGCCTGTGCATGCTCTCCCACGACATCTCCATGGTGGTTTCTCCATAGTGTAAATGAAAAAAAAAAAAAAGAAGAACAGAAAAGAAACAGGGCAGTATATGCTTTTTTCTTTTTTACTTTTTTTTCCCTCAGCTGTGTTAAGAGCCCTAGTTTTACCCTTTCTCCATCTCGTGGTCTCCTCCATCTGTGGTTGCTTCCCAAGACCTCCTCCTCAGATGGCGACCTCCAACCCAATGCCCACGTGCCACCCCAGGACCGAAGTCTTAGAGATGGAGAAAAGAGTGTGGTGATGCCCCAAGATGTCAGCCTGGCCATGCGTCCACTTCCTAGCATCTTCACCTCCTCTGGCTCCCTCCCTCCACTTCCCAAGATGGCATCTTCTGCTCTGGATGCCAGGGATTCTACCACCAAGAGTACTCCTGGACCAGGCGCTGAGAGCCATGGTGAATGGGAGACGAGGTTCCTGGTATCAGTACTGTGGTAGATGGTGGTGTGGTGTTGCCTTTGACCTTCCATGGACTCACAAAACCACATCCTGCCTCCCCTCTCAGGGCACTCCTAGAGAGAATTCAGAAATGCATTCACAACTGGAATGGGTGAGTAGAATTGGGGTAAGAAGATGGTCAGGACCACTATGTAGAAGCAGTATTTATGAACACAGCCAGGGATTCCATAGTCCAAAACAGAAAGCTATTAGGCCATCTCATCAGCTTGATGGTGAGAGGGTCCTTTATTCATTGAGCAAATGCTTAGTGAGCACCAAGTTGCACAGGGTAATGGACACTGGGGCTACAGCTTTGAACAGGCCAGGCATGCACTGCCCACAGCATTAGCCAGCGACCAAATTAGGGGCCACTTCTTGGCACAGAATCTCTCATCAAGGAAAACTGTCACAAGAAAGAAAATATTAAAGGGTTATTTTAGTAGAAGTCAGAAGCATCTTGGGGTCAAGGAAATAAGGAATATAAATAATACTTGTCAACGAGCTTTTAATACCAAAATATATCCCAAAGAGGAATCCTGTTCTAGTGAATCAGAACTTTTGTTGTCCTAGAAGCTGAAAGATTCCGGAGACATTTTATCTTTGGCTGTCAACTTCCTTGATGTTCCTTAACTTAGATTTTGAGGTATGGGGTATATCTCACAGGGACGTGTCTACTTCCGTTTCCCTGACTGAACCAAAATTCCCTGCAGAATCTCCTACCAAGCATGGGGAGACTGTTTAGAAGGACAGAAGCCTTTGGGAAGTGAATTTCTCATTGCAGAGCACATCATCATCAAAGGGAATCTGTGACCCTGAGCTTGTAAGAACATATAAAGTGAGACAGTGGATATTTCTCCCCCGGCCCAGGAAGGAAAAGAAAGAGAGAAAATAGAACAGTAATGATCTGCTCCCTCAGGGCAGATGAATGGAAATGGTCTCCATTAACCACATGGCCCACTTCAACCCCATGGCAAGAGCAAAGAAGTGTCCATAGCAAGAGGTTTGTGTTACCCACTCATGCTCACCAGGGAGGAGAGAGGTGGGGCTCGCCAAAGTATGGTCCAAAGGCCACATACATCAGGACCTCCTGAGATTAGCACGTTTAATGCAGATCCCTGGGCCCCATCTCACACCCATTAATTCTACATCTCTGGGAGCAGGGTCAAGAAATCTGCACTTGCCACAAGCTGGATTGTTCTGTTGCACATGAAAATCTGAGGACCACTGCTATAGAGGCCCCCTGCACTGCTACCCTTGGGCTTTGAGCTCCCTCTGAGCCATGAAAGAAAATATTTGTTGGGAAGGAAAGTGAGTCAGGGTGGAAGCTGTCAGATCCTCCTGTCTGGAGCTGCCACTTCCTATTCTGATTTCTCATTTTTTTCTTCTTGATGACCATAGATGTATCCCAAAGGCAAAAGTGAGGCATTACACCACATGGGAGAACCACCAGGTAAAACTCACCTTCAAAACCCACATAAAATTTCTAAGCTCCAGAGCCTTCCGAGTCTTCATTCCTGTCTGGGAACAGTAGCTGGCTCACTCTCTCAGATTAAGTCTGGCTATTAAGTCCTGGAGATCATTCTAAATCCTTGACCATTGCTTTGCGGAGATTTGGATCACCTGTTGGATGAGATTGCTATTTCAACAGTCCACCCCTCCCACCCTGCATTCATGGCCCTGAATTTGACCCTCTGGGCAAAATCCCATTATCCTCAAGAGATTTGATCCCAGTAAATTGAGGTCTTCACCTTTAGGAGAGACGGTTTATTTCCCTGGCTCACCAGCAGCATTGATTTACGAACACCGAAAGGGTTTAATATTCTTTCCTTCCTGGTGTTACTGCCCACCCCCACTTTTGATTTTTTGTGTATCTAAGAACCAGGAAAAATAAAATCTTAGGTTTTAAAAGGTTAAAAAAAATTCTGTTTCAGAAACTGTCAAATGTACCATATTTGTATTAAGAGTTGTTGGGGATTTTTGTACAATGAATTTACATTTATTTATGGTGACTTATATTTACGCTTGTGATCAAATAATGATGTTAAATTCTTAAATCATATTTGCTATGCAGCTGAAGATGATATTTTGCTTTGTATTTTGGGGTACCTGTGTTGAGTTGATAAACATTTCCATCTCCATTAAAACTGCTTCCAAACTAGTGAAATGAGCATCTTGTCTTGATTCTGGGTCATATTCTAGTCGTCGTCGACCTGTGGAAGGCCACATGAAAACTGATGACTAAGGATACAACCTGAAAGAGAATGGAGGAAGAGAAAGATAAAGAAGATAAAGACATTGCACCCTAAACTAATGGCTTGTTTTCCTTTCTTGCTGGGGGAATTAAATCTTTACAAATTGACTTGCACTGGGCAAGATATCGGAGATGGTTCCTGAGCCTAGGGGTTTCATAGTCTGACAGTGTAACTCTACAAACTAGATCCCTAGTTTTGTTTTTTGGGTTTTTTGTTGTTGTTGTTTGTTTTTTATTTTTTTAATTGAAGTATAGTTGATTTACAATGTGTTAGTTTTAGGTGTACAGCAAAGTGATTCAGTTATATATATGTATCCTTTTTCAGATTCTTTTCCATTATAGAGTATTACAAGGTATTGAATATAGTTCCCTGTGCTATACAGGTGTTTGTTATTTTTCTGTTTTATATATAGTAGTGTGTAGCTGTTAATCCCAAACTCCTAATTTATCCCTTCCTCCCTCCCCCCATTGGTAATCATAAATTTGTTTTCTATGTCTGTGAGTCTGTTTCTGTTTTGTAAATAAGTTCATTTGTATCTTTTTTTTAGATTTCACATATAAGTGAAATCATGTGATACTTGTCTTTCTCTGTCTGACTTACTTCACTTAGTATGAAAATATCTTGGTTCATCCATGTTGCTGCAAATTGCACTATTTCGTTCTTTTTATGGTTGAGTAATATTCCATTTTGTGTGTGTGTGTGTGTGTGTGTGTGTGGTGAGCCTAGGGTTGGCCAAAAAGTTCATTTGGGTTTTTCCGTCAGATCATATGAAAAACCCAGACGAACTTTTTAGCCAACCCAATATATATACACACACATATATAATATCTTCTTTATCCATTTATCTGTTGATGGACATTTAGGTTGCTTCCATGTCTTGGCGATTATAAATAGTGCTGCTGTGAACATTGGGGTGCATGTTTCTTTTCGAATTAGAGTTTTTGTCTTTTCCAGATACATGCCCAGAAGTGGGATTGCTGGATCATATGGTAACTCTATTTTTAGTTTTTTAAGGAACCTCCATACTGTTTTCCTTATTGGCTGCACCAATTTACATTTCCACCAACAGCGTAGGAGGGTTCCCTTCTCTCCACATCCTTGCCAACATGTTATTTGTGTTCTTTTTGATGATAACCATTCTGACAGGTGTGAGGTGATAGCTCATCGTGGTTTTGATTTGCATTTCCCTGATGATTAGCGATATTGAGCATCTTTTCATGTGCCTGTTGGCCATCTGCATGTCCTCTTTGGTAAAATGTCTATTCAGTTCTTCTGCCCATTTTTTAATTGGGTTGTTTGTTTTTTTGATGTTCAGTTGTATGAGCTGTTTATGTATGTTGGATATTAACCCCTTATCAGTCATATCATTTGCAAATATCTTCTCCCATGCAGTACATCATCTTTTTGTTTTGTCGATGATTTCCTTTGCTGTGCAAAAGCTTTTAAGTTTAATTAGGTCCCATTTGTCTACTTTTGGTTTTGTTTCCTTTGCTTTAGGAGACAGATCCAAAAAAAATATTGCTGTGATTTATGTCAAAGAGTGTTCTGCCTATGTTTTCCTCTAGCAGTTTATCAGTCTTACATTTAGGTCTTTAATCCATTTTGAATTTATGTCTGTATATGGTGTTAGAGAATGTTCTAACTTCATCGTTTTACCTGTAGCTGTCCGGTTTTCTCAGTACCACTTACTGAAGAGACTGTCTTTTCTCCATTGTATATTCTTGCCTCCTTTGTCATAGATGAATTGACCATAAGTGCATGGGTTTATTTCTGGGCTTTCTATCCTGTTCCACATATACCATTTATCAATATATCCCTAGTTTTAAGAGGAAGCATGGGAACTAATATTTAATGAGGCCTAATGTGTGTGGGCACCATGCTAAATCCCATTCATCCATCCATTCCTTTGAGTCAACCACCATCACTTTTTGTGTTATATCCCACCTTTGACAAAGGGGCTATACAGTGTGTTTATTTTCACACAGTTACTAAGTGAAAGCTGGAATATGAACCCAGTTCCAAAGGATGGGCTTTTGCTGTTACACTATAGTAAATTGATCAGCCAGTCTGGACCCCAAAATTAGACTTAGGAATTTGATTACTGGACTTTTGGGGGGCTTTGGGTCAGTAAGATTGAGCTAGGCCTGGTATTAGGAGAGACCCAGCATAGTGGCAAGGAAGTTCCCAGGCTGAAGGCACCTGGCGACCTCTCACACTCATCGGAAAGGATGGCAGTAGAAGATCACTAGAAGGATATGTTTAAGACCAGCACCAGTGCTTGGAGCCTCCTATGTTACACAGCGCCTGCTTTCCTGAAGACTGCCAACAGAGATGAGTTCTAGGGCATTAGTGGCCCCCACTGCTGCAGCCTGGGAAGTCCTCAAATCTCTTGGGGCCTCAGGTTCCTCATCTTCAAGGTGGACAAAATAATCCAAGGTCCCTTCAAGCTCTGGTTTCCCAATTCTAGGTCATTTCCTACTGGTGTACCTTGAGGAGCCTGACTACTTCACAAACTCAAAATCTTTCTCAGCCATGTGTCACCACCTCAAAGGGTTCTCATCATTAGGGCTGGTATATTTGATCTAGTGCCATTGAGCACTATTAGTCTGGAGAGATGCACAGTGAAAAGAAGATTCCATGTTCAAATAAATTTGGGGAAGGCATCATGCTCTCTCCCCTCTTGAAGATCAGCAGTGCTCTGAGGAGTCCTGCAGAGCTTAATCAGCCTGGATTAACACCGCATCTCCCAGATGGCTATGACCTCGGACTCCTTTCTCTGCATCACTAATGGTTCTCTCATGAAACATTCTTTGAAAACTATTGGACTAAGGGTGTGGAAATCCATGTTAAGATAGTTTTTTAAATTCCCACAGGAGAAGAACCACTTACACATGGGCAGTCATGACCCTTGGGCACAATTAGGGAAGCAGGGACTTGGCAAAGTACTGAAGGAATTCAGGTGGAAAGAGGAAGCATTTTCATGATGGGAGAGCATAGGGTAGCTGAGTGGATTCACTTGCTAGGGTTGCCATAACGAAATACCACAGACCAGGTGGCTGAAACAACAGAAATTTATTTTCTTACCATTCTGGAGGCTACAAGTCCAAGATCAAGGTGTCAGCAGGGTTAGTTTCTTCTAAGATCTCTCTCCTTGGCTTACAGATGGCTGTCTTCTCCCTGTGTCTTTACATGGTCTTTCCTCTGTGTCTGTGTCATAATTTCCTAAGGACACCAGTTACATTGGATTGGGGCCCATTTATATGACCTTCTTTTACCTTAATTTCCTCATTAAAGACTCTATCTCCAAATAGAATGCCATTCTGAGGTACTGGGGTTTAGGGCTTAAACATATGAGTTGAGTTGGGAGAGAAATTCAACCCATAACAATGGAGAAGAGAATAGATCTGGGAAAGGTGCTGTGTCTGGGGCCCTGGACTGTTTGCAGGCTGGGATGCCATTGCTTGAGGAACACTTCTTGAATGCTCACTATTTTCAAGCCTTCAAATAGAGGCTTGTAGGAAGAGAAAAGAGGGCTAGCCTACGATTTGGCTTTTTTTTTTTTTAAATAAATTTATTTATTTATTTATTTATGGCCACGTTATTTATTTATTTATTTATGGCTGCATTGGGTCTTCGTTGCTGTGCACAGGCTTTCTTTTAGTTACGGTGAGCAGGGGCTACTCTTTGCTGTGGCGCACGGGCTTCGCATTGCAGTGGCTTCTCGTTGTGGAGCACGGGCTCTCGGCGCACAGGCTTCAGTAGTTGTGGCTCGCGGGCTCAAGAGTGCAGGCTCAGTAGTTGTGATGCACGGGCTTAGTCACTCCGCGGCATGTGGGATCTTCCCAGACCAGGGCTCAAACCTGTGTCCCCTGCATTGGCAGGCGGATTCTTAACCACTGCGCCACCAGGGAAGTCCCCGATTTGGCATTTTTAGCTGAAAACCCATGAACGTTTTTTTGTGCCTCATCCAGCACATAGTTTGAATTTGTGACTAGGAAACTTGGTTACAACTGTGCCTCTAATGTCAGTTTTTTGGGGAACAAAATAGATCGTGTACAATATTTTATGGAGCTGTTCAAAGATAGAACATTTGATGAAACACATATCAGATTTTTCATTAAAACCGCTTTTACACACTCGATGAAATTGCTGACAAAATACTGTTAAAGTAATTAGATTTAGTTTAGACAAGGTAAAAAAAATGCACTAAAAGAGTTCAGTAAAATCACAGAAGTCCTCAAAGAGTGAGCTGTGGTCTTGGGGGGAAATAAAATTAACTTTGAATTTACAGTCACTATACACTCACTGTGAACTATTGCTTACTATTATTAACATTACAAAAAATCAAGGGCGTCTAAATTTGTCTAAGAGGATCAAAACATATTTTGATAAATTTTAGAGAAACTAGCTTTCCCAAATGAAAATGCATGTGAAATATGCAACAGAAATGGCCTTCCAATGAAATATAAAGATACACAAACAATGAAACAAAAATATTTTGCATGACTAGGAAGAAGATGATGCACATACAAATAATTCCAAACTAACCTGTTTACAGACTACTTTTGGGCCATTATAGGTCAAAGTATCGTCTTGATTGAGGGAGGTCGGAACAAATTGAGCCATGTACTGCTTTTAGGGAGGTTTTCTCATAATATTCCAGAATTGAAAGATTTGAAAGAACAATTCAGGGAATACTGTACCCTCTAGATACTGCTTTAAAAGGTAATGTAAGGGATTATTTATATAATAAATTTATTTAGTAAAATGTGAATGTTGTATAATATTTTCTGTAATAATAATTATACATGACCCCAAGAGTAGTTGAACGTGTATAAAATGCATAGTTCGTTTCTGAATCTAAGTGTTGCTTTAAAAACCTTATTGATAATTTCAGGTGCTACCACTTATCAGAACAGAATTTCTTCATATTGAAATCAATTTTAAAACTCTGAGTTTTAATGACTCAAGGAAGGTTGTCTAATTTGACATTACTGACAATAGAATACAAATTATGTAAAAATCTTGATGATAGAGAGTAGATTTTAAGTGTTCTTACCACACCCACCCCCCCAAAAAAAGGTAACTATGTGAGGTAATGGATGTGTTAATTAACTTGATTGTGATGATCATTTCACAGTACATTCGTATGTCAAAACATCATTTTGTACACCTTGAATATGTAAAATTTTATTTTCAGTTGTACCTCAATAAAGGCAGGAACAGAGGGAATCTTTTTTTTTTAATTGAAGTATAGTTGATTAACAATACTATATTAGTTTCAGGTTTACAGCATAGTGATTCAGTATTTTTACATTATACTCCATTAAAAGTTGTTACAAGTTAATGGCTATAATTCCCTGTGCTATACAATATATCCTTGTTGCCTATCTATTTTATACATAGTAGTTTATATGTCTTAATCCCATACCCTATTTTGCCCTTCCTTGCTTCCTTCTCCCCATTGGTAACTACCTTTTTTTTTTTTCTGTATCTGTGAGTCTGTTTCTGTTTTGCTATATACATTTGTTTGTTTTCATTACTAGATTCCACATATAAGTGATATCATTCAGTGTTTGTCTTTGTCTTTCTCTGTCTGACTTACTTCACTAAGCATAATATTCTCTAGGTCTATCCACGTTGCTGGAAATGGCAGAATTTCGTGCTTTTTTATGGCTGAGTAATGGTCCATTGTATATATGTACCACATCTTTATCCATTCATCTGTTGATGGACACTTGTGTTCCTTCCATATCTTGGCTATTGTAAATAGTGCTGCTGTGAACGTTGGGGTGCATGTATCTTTTCGAATTAATGTTTTCATTTTTTTCTGGATATATACCCAGAAATGGAATTGCTGGTAGTTCTATTTTCAGTTTTTTGAGGAACCTGAGTACTGTTTTCTGTAGTGGCTGCACCAATGTACATTCCCACCTACAATGTACAAGGGTTCCCTTTTCTCCACATCCTCACCAACATTTGTTATTTGTAGACTTTTTGATGATAGCCATTCTGACAGGTGTGAGGTGATATCTCACTGTGGTTTTGATTTGCATTTCTCTAATAATTATTGATGTTGAGCATCTTTTAATGTGCCTGTTAGCCACCTGTTATGTCGTCTTTGGAAACATGTCTATTCAGGTCTTCTGCTCATTTTTTGATTGGGTTGTTTGTTTGTTTATATTGAGTTGTTTGAGCTGTTTATATATTTTGGATATTAACCCCTTGTCGATCATATCGTTTGCAGATATTTTCTCTGTTCCATAGGTTGTCTTTTCATTTTGTCGATAGTTTTATGTGCTGTACAAAAGCTTTTAAGTTTAATTAGGCCCCATTTATTTATTTTTGCTTTTGTTTCTTTTGCCTTAGAAGGCTGATGCAAAAAGATACTGCTACAATTTATGTCAAAGAGTGTTCTGCCTATGTTCTCTTCTAGGAGGTTTTATGGTTTCAGGTCTTAAATATATATATTTAGGTCTTTAATCCATTTTGAGTTTATTTTTGTATATGGTGTGAGGAAATGTTCTAATCTCATTGTTTTACATGGAATTGTCCAGTTTTCCCAGCACCACTTATTGAAGAGACTGTCTTTTCTCCATTGTGTATTCTTACCTCCTTTGTTTAGATTAATTGACCATAGGTGCGTGGGTGTGGGAATCTTGATTATAAAACCATAATAATGTTAAAATGAAGGCAAGAAAAATAAATTTTATAGAATAAATACATATTAACTTATGAATTATATATCTCTTTATTTTAGCCAAGCAAATATCACTGCCCCAAGAGCAGAACACCCAGAAATACACAATGGTAATTAAATTCAGTCATCTTTGGAATTTTTTCCAACTTGTAGTCCATATAAAACCCATGACTTTATATATACCTTATTTTGTGTTATAAAAGTGTGTTTTGTCTTTAGGGAGACAGAGTGTATTTCATAACAGATTAATAGTGTGATTTAGAACTCTTACTTATTTAAAGACATCTGGTATGTGGTACTTTTGCCCCTGACCCTGCAGACGTTGGGAGGGGGCTGCTCAGATCCTGCCTTCAGTTCCCCTAGGGTGAATAAGCCAGAGGAGGGAAGGGACAAAGACACACTTCCCTCTGGGTGAGAGGAGAGTAACCAGCCCCCAAAGCCAGCCCCCACTTCCCCATCTGGTTTGATTTACTCTGATTTCCTCAGTCTGTGCTCCCCTCTCAGCCTGTTCCCCACGTTCCCAGATGCTGCTTGTCTGGCTAGCCCGGAGCTTCCGGCAGAATGGGGAAGGCAGAGGGTTTCCCTGGGAAAATATGCTGTGAGATGCTATCAGAGCTAAAAATATACAGTCCCTAAGCTCCACCCTCATTAGTTAGAATAAAACCCAGGGATTTCTGCCTTCTGGTGTTTCAGACCAACAGGAAAGGAGGAAATCAAAGAGCCCCTGGTTGGGGCATTTCTTAAACACTTCTGGCAAGGAGCCCAGCCCTGAGCTGCTGAAAGCTCGCTGGACTCATCGGGGCTGCAGTGGGGAAGGGACTGATCTCCTGGGTTCAGCCCATCCACAGCTGCCATGTAGTCTCCTTTAATTTGCTCCCCCTGTCACCAACATTCCCATCCTATTCTCAAAGATCCAGGCTCAGAAAGCAATACAGGTTTAAACAACCACACCAAGGGCTCTTTTCAGTTCATCCTGGGGTCCCAGGCCCCCTTGTCCCTTCTGAGATGCTCACACCTGCCCCTGTCTGCCAGGAATGCGCCCCTACCTCACCTCCACCTCCCCATCTTCAGACTCAGGCCTTCCATCATCCTTCAAGCTTCACGTAAAACACCCTTCCTCCTGGAAACCTAGGTCCCAGTTGCTCTGTTTAAATACTCTCTGTGCATTCTCTACTTGACCTTCTTGCCGTTTATCAGAATTATAATTCAACGTTAATTGTGTGACCATTTCATGAATACAGCCCATGACTATAGAGATTGCATCCATCTTGCTCACCCAGCATAGAGCCTGTGCCTTACACAGCAGGTAACACATCGAAAGTGTTCCATCTGTGTCCGCTGATGGCATCAATCCCCCTGTCTCCTCGAAAAAGTTTGCCATGTAATTGGTGTCAACAAGTTAGCCTGCCTTAAAACAGCAGCTGTCATAAAAGAGAAGAGAATAAAGGACTAATTGTCAGGCGTTGACTGCGGCCATGATGGTTGTACTATATAGGGTGGTAGGGAGGCCTGGAGTTGGGATAGGGGCAGGAGGGACTGGGGCAAAGTCCAGAATGCAGCAGAGTAAGGGGTGGGCGTGAAGTCTGGGGGCAGGCATGGAGGCAGAGCCTGCTGGGAGTAGTTCATGGTGGTGTTCGTTTTCTCTCTCTTGGGATCCTCCTTAGCCAAGAAAGGGGGCAAAAAGGAGTAACTGATTAAAAGCTGGGTTCTTGAAAACCCAGCTCTGCCAGGAACTAGCAAATTCTTAATCTCTCTTAGTGTCAGGTTCCTTATGGATAAGACTAATAGTAGGGATAATACCTATTTCTGCTGTTACTGCAATAATCAAATGACAGTATGCATGCGTTACCTTAGCACAGTGTTTTGGGGAACCAAGCACCTTCCTACTCTCGGTGCAAATGAAAGAGGGTGTAGCCCTGTATTATTGCTGCTTTAAAAAACTACCATGAATTTAGTGGCTTACAGCAGCACAAATTTATTCTTACAGTTATGGACATCAGAAGACCAAAGTCATCCGATTTAATCACTAGGCTATAATCAAGGTGTCAGAATTTCCTTGGGTCATTGTGAGGGCTGGAAATGTTCTATATTCTTATGAGGATGGCAGTTACAAGGGCGTATACATATGTAAAATTACATCGATCTTCACACATCATTTTAACATTTGTGCACTATTTTTTATGAAGTGTTGCCTCAATAAAAATGTACATTTAAAAATTTAGGATTTTTTTCGTGTGGCCAAAAGCCAAGAATTGTTAACCTGAGTCCCCCTGAAATTCAGTGCACAGTGGTGTGTGTATGTAGGTGTGTGCATCTTTCTGTGTCAAGCGTTCACAATTTGTGTTAGATTCTTAAAGCAATGTGGGGCCCCGAAAAAGTTAAAAATTACCAGTGAAGCCTTTCCCTAAAATGGGGACCACTCGCTCATGGCTCTGCTGGGGTTTGACTCAAGGTCAGACCACTCTGTGCAGACCAGGCATTCTGGAAATGCAGGATGGAATTGGAGAGGCATAAATATATTTATTGGACCTGTCACAAAGCAAACAACGACATTTTTCTTTGGGCAGCAAAAAGCAGATAATTATCTCCAGTAGACTTTTAGCTCAATTTTAAAAAGGCTGCAGCCAATCCAGAGTTGGACAGCTCTGTCCCCACTCCTTCCCCCCACTGCCTCTCATCCCCATCCCCATCAGGGCGGAGGTCCTCCAAGGTGGAATGGCGGCTTGGCCCCCTGCCCCACCTGACAAGCCATGAGGAAACCTTAACCCACGCTCTGGATTCCTTTGGAACCTCTCTTCCAGGCCCAGCTTGCAAACCAGAATTTCCAGTGTGACTGTGTTGGCAGTAAATTAATTAAGCAGCCAACAAGGACTGGGTGCTCCCCGCTGTGGTTGTATCCAAAGGGGCAGGGCAAGGCATCTGGTCCTCTGTCTCTCTCCGTGGTAAGAGGCAAATGGGAGGGATGTAGCTCAGAGAGCGGAGGCCAGCAATGAGAGTAAAAGCCCCATGGGGTGGGAATGCAGAAACTGAATGTATTGAGAGCTTAGTGGATGAATGCCAGGCTCTGTGCTATATAAAGACTTTACATAAAAGAATGGACTCTGATCCAGACAGCCTAGGGGTGAATCCCAAACTCAGTCACTTTGTAGCTGTGTGGCCCCAGGGCCAGTCGCTTACTCAGTCTGTGTGCTTGGACCCTCCTCTGTAATATGGGTGTTACAGGAGTATCTACCCTAAACTCTTCCACATAGCTTCTAGGCTGGCTTCTGCCTAGCCCTCTGACTTTTTCCTTTTTTTGATTGAGATACAATCCACTTACCATAGTTTATCCTTTCCAGTGTACAATTCAGTGGTTTTTCTTATGTTCACAAAGTTGTACAACAATCGCCTGTATCTAATTCCAAAACATTTACATCATCCCAAAAAGAAACCCCATACACATTGGCAGTCACTCCCTACTCCTCCTCCCCCCAGCCCTGGAAGCCATTAATCTACTTTTTGTCTGTATGGATTGACCTTTTCTGGACCTTTCGTATAAATGGAATCATGTAATATGTGGCCTTTAGTATGTGACCTCTTGCATAATGTTTTCAGGATTCATGCATGTTGTACCAGGAGGTATCAGGCCCTCATTCCTTTTTATGGCCAAATAATATTCCACTGAATGGATGTACCACACCTTGTTTATCCATTTATCAGTTGATGAACATTTAGGGTCTTTCCACTTTGGGGCTATTGTGAATAATGCTGCTATGAACATTTGTGTACAAGTTTTTACGTGCACATATGTTTTCACTTCTCTTGGGTATGTACTAGGAGTGAATGATTTTATCTTGTATCACTCTCCTGCTCCTTGTCAAAAGGGCCTTCCTTCTATCTCTCAAACAAACCAAGCTTGCTTGTACCTCAGGGCCTTTGTATTAGCTATCCCCTCTGTCTGGAAGGCTCTTCCCCCAGGTAGTCCCATGATTCACTCCTTGTCAGTCACATCTCACTTTAAACATCACCACCTCAGTAAGCCCTTCCCAGACCATTTTATCAGTCATTCCCTGCCTCTTACCCTATTTCATTTTCTTTGTACCTATTATTACATTCTGATTTAATACTTTTAAATTTATTTGCATATTTGTAAGACATCTACTGTTTCTAGAATGTAAGCTCCAGGAGAGTAGGATCTTGTCCACCATGACACTAGCTATCCCCGGTTGCTTGAACAGTGCCTGACATGCAGTAAGCACCTATTAAACATTAGTGATCATTACTTGGTACCTCAGAGCAAACTTAGGCAGTAGGTCCTACTATTATCCTCATGTTACAAATGAAGAAACTGAGACTCAGAGAAGTTAAGTGACTTGGCCAAACTCCTACAAGTAGGAAGTCCAGAGGCTGGGTTTGATGCCAGGACTGTCTGGATCAAAGCTGGTGCCTCTTGTATGAAGCTTACTGCTTACTCCAGCTCCTGAGTCACAAACTGACTGTTCCAAGACTTTCTCTGAGCTTAGACAAGAGGGCAAGGAGGCAGACATGTGGAGAGTGTCTGGTCTGGCAGCATCAAGAGGCCTGGCCCCAGGGGCAGGTGGTAGGAACACCCCTCTCCTGGGAGCTTTGGCTGGAGAAAGGGCTCCTCAGAGCCACCAGCCAATCCCTGCCCACCCCCTGCAGCAGGCTCTCTCAAGTAGCAGACCTCACCTGCAGTGCCACCGTCATTCAGGTGAACTTCATTTTGCACAAACTCCAGCAGGGACAGTGGTAATTAACTAACTTCTTCATGCCAGGTGCTGTTCCATATATTAACTCACTGACACCCCCAATTAGCCTGATGAGATAGATGCCATATTGTCCCCATATCATCAAGGCCCAAGGAGGTTCAGTAACCTGCTCAAGAGTACCTGGCTAGAGAATGGTAGAGCAGGATAGAAGCCCAGCCTGTCCAACTCCAGGTTCCTGCTTTTAACCACTACTCCGTCCTGCATCTCAGTGGTGAGTTTGAGGATAAGGCTTCATTTACAAAAGAATCCACCACCAGGTAGCTGTGTGACCCTAGACAACCCATGCAAGCTCTCTGGCCCTTAGTTGTATTATCTGCATAAACAGACAAGAATCAGCTTCTTTCCCAAGTGTGTTCCTTAGAACCAGATGTTAATAGTATTATGTGGGTTCCGTGTGGGTGGGGGGTGGATTCCATGATCAGTGGGATTTGGAACACTCTGGGTTGAACCAAGTTGAGCAGAATACTTTATAGCAGGACTTCTCAGGGACTTTAATATGCTAATAAGCAATTTGCATCTCTAAGAGGCAGGTTGAGGATGTAGCATTTCCCAAACTTTTTTGAACACAGAACAATGTAGAGAAGTGTTTCATGGAACACAATTTGGGAAACACTCATTAGAGATGCTTATTTAAAGGAAAAAGGCAGTTTTTCCTGAGATCAGAGAGAATTCTCTTCCCTTTCCTTACTTTCACTTTCTGGGAAGAGAGGGAACTGTAGACATTCATGGACCCCCTTCAGGCCTGTAGGGGACCTTTGGGGCATTTAGTGTGGAGACAGGAAAGGAAACACATTTACTAAGCCAGTTCTGTGAGTATGACCTAGGTTGTCTTTCATGATTCTCAAAACAGCCCTTTGGGGCAGGTTTAATTTAAGAAGGTGGTATATTGCAGGTGAAAATGCTATCTTTGGAGTCAAACAAAAATGGGTTTGGTTTGCATCTTAGCTCTGCCATTTGATAGCTGGATCTATGTGAACTTGTGCAAGCCCCCTAACTTCTCTGTGCCTCAGTTTCCATATCTACAAAATGGATAATATGACACCTACTTCAAAAGGGTATTGTGAGGGTTTGCTGATATAATACCTAAGAAGCACTTGCATATAGCAAGTATTCAGTAAGAGGTAACTTTATTACTATCATTATCATCATCATTATCTCTATTTTACAGATAAGACAACTCAGGCCCAGGAAAGGTAATCACTTGCCTAAGGCCACACAGCTACCTTGTGTGGCTGAGGTGAGACCCATACACCACCCCAAGCCTAGTCTTCCTCTCCAGGATCCCCAAAGGAGGCTGAGCTAGTTCCAAGCTTGAAAATAAAACACCTCTCCCACCTCACACCGCTCATTACATGCCACTTCGGAGTGTGTGGGCATTTCCCCTGAGGCCCAGATGGTCCACTTACATAGAAGTGTTCAGACCCACTTGGCAGCATCGTGCCTGTGGTCCAGGGCTCTGACAGCTGGCCCTGGAGAACTGAGAAGGTCCTGAGCCCACGGGCATCCCTTCTAGAGCCTCCCCAGCAGGCAGACAGCGTGCAGGCCGAGGCACAAGTTTCCAGGCTCTTGCCCTGAATCAATGAAAGAAGCTCCTTTTTAAAGAGGTTTATGTGTTGTCCTTTCATGTAACTTTGGAAAAAAGGTTTTGATGCCTACCCCCACCTCACCATCAAAAAGAAAAAAAATCATTAAAAATCCTTCATTTTCATAGCACATAATGAGGAAACTGAGACCTACGTGAGAAAGACCTGCCTCAGGTCCAGAGTGTTAGTGACAGAATGGGGCCCAGAACTCACATGGCCTGACGCTCTTTTTTTTTTTTTTTGGCTGCGTTGGGTCTTCATTGCTGCGTGCGGGCGTTCTCTAGTTGCGGAGAGCGGGGGCTCCTCTTCGTTGAGATGCACGGGCTTCTCATTGCGGTGGCTTCTCTTGTTGCAGAGCACAGGCTCTAGGCACGTGAGCTTCAGTAGTTGTGGCACGCAGGCTCAGTAGTTGTGGCCCACGGACTTAGTTGCTCTGCGGCATTTGGGATCTTCCTGGACCAGGGCTTGAACCCATGTCCCCTGCATTTGCAGGCTGATTCTTAACCACTGCGCCACCAGGGAAGTCCGGCCTGACTCTTTTTAATACCAGCCTCTCAGACATCAGAGTCCAAGATGGGCTTATTTTTTAAAATCCAAAAGGGAAAACAGCCTAAATTTGTCCTTCATTTTTTAGTTGACTCTTCCCATTTTAGGATCAGTCTTCCCTCTGGCCATGAAGCTCACTGTGCCCCCTCCCTGTTCCTACATACCAGATGCTGCAGATCCAAAGAGGTGTAGAGGACCAGCATCCCCACGGTCCCCCACCCTGCAGCTGCTGACCAGCCAGAGGCAGGAACGAGGATGAGACTGCATCAGTGCTTTGAGGACCCGCTCAAATCCCAGCTTAGCCACTTCTTATCTGAGTCACCTTGAGCAAGTCACCAGACCTCTCAGAGTCACTGTCATCAGTTGTAAAACTAGGATAACTTCATGTACCTCATGAGATTGCTGTAAGGATTAGAGGTTAATATGTGCAAAGAACCTGCAGCACAGAAGTTGTGCAGCAAGTAAGAGTTCATATCAGTATTATTATTTTAACTCCAGCTGGTTTTAGATAAGATCTGAAGTTCTTTTCCATACACAAAGTGCATTAGGCTCTCTGCACACCCACACCAAGGCCAGGCAGTGCTGCCCTTCCACATACATTCCTCGAGTAAGCTCTGCTCTCCGTTGTAATGTGAAACTCCATCCACCTGTAGGCAGATATTCTGATGGAGGATCCCATAAACACGGTGTGATCAGCTTGAGAAGAGCGGTCAAGAAATGGCTCCAGAATCAGGCTGCTGAGTTTCATCATGGTCCCACTATTTAATTTCAGACTAGTTACTTAACCTTCCTGAGCCTCAATTTTCTCATCTCTGAAATAGGAATCATAGCAGTACCTAACTCATAGGCTTGTTGTGAGGAGTAAATGGGATAATGTGTGTAAAATTCTCAGTGCACTGTCTCAGCCTTAAAAAGTGACCAAAAAGTAATACCTCTTATTCTTTGCCCTAAGGTCGGCCCTTTCTGCCCAGAAAGAAAGCATAGTAGTAGATAAAAGTGCTGGATTGGGATTCCAGTGACTTTGAGTGAAGTACTGATTCTACCACAAATTAGCAGAGTGATGTTGGGCATGAACTTGCCCCTGTCTGTGCCTCAGTTTCCCCATCTGCCAACTAAGAGGGTTGGATTCCTTGAGCCCTTCCAGCTCTAACTCTGAAGGATGGCTGATGAGAAGATTGTATGGCCACTCCATGTAGTTTCTGGATGGTCCCAGTCTTCCCAGCTACCCCATACAGAGGAGGACGAGGAACAGGTCTGGGAAGAAGACCCTGGCCTCCTCAAACCAGTGCCTTGATTAAGAGCACTACTCTGGGGTTGCCCAAGCCCAGCTTGAAATTCTATCCCTACCACTGTGTGTGACCTTGGTACAGTCACTTCACTTCTCTGAACCTCAGTTCCTTCATCTATAAAATGGGACTTAACATGGTACCCAGAGTAAGGGATTATAATGACCAGGTGAGCCAATGCCTGCAAAGTTCTTAGCATACAGAGGAAGGACTCAGTGTGCTGTTTTAATAATCATGATTGATGCCAGTTGCATGTGGACCTCATCTCTGGGCACGGTGCTCTTCTTAGGGCCAGTCTGAGTGCACTTGTGTCCATTCCAAGCATTATTTCTTTTTTTTTTTTTTTAATTTTTTTTTTTTAATTTTTTTATTTATGGCTGCATTGGGTCCCCGTTGCTGCGTGCGGGCTTTCTCTAGTTGCGGTGAGCGGAGGCCACTCTTCGTTGCGGTGCACGGGCTTCTCATTGCGGTGGCTTCTCTTGTTGCAGAGCATGGGCTCTAGGGGCGCGGGTTCAGTAGTTGTGGCACGTGGGCTCAGTAGTTGTGGCTCGCAGGCTCTGGAGCACAGGCTCAGCAGTTGTGACGCACGGGCCCAGTCGCTCCACGGCACGTGGGATCCTCCCGGACCAGGGCTCGAACCCGTGTCCCCTGCACTGGCAGGCGGGTTCCCAACCACTGTGCCACCAGGGAAGTCCCCCAAGCATTATTTCTTAATGCTCTTTATGAGCATAAGACAGTAAAGCTCTTTTTGAGGACAGCAGCCATCCTGGGGAACCACGTGGAAGAGAAGAGTAGGCCGGCCTCTGCACACCGACCGTCTAGATTCCCATGATTCCAGGTCGGCTTGAAGGAGGAGACAGCCCTCTGTCCTTCCCCTCCCTGCCCAGAAGACCAGCTCTCCAGGACTGGAAAGGACCATAAGCTACATCTTCTCCAGCCCTTTTACCTGGTGTAGGATGCCAGGAGAAGTGACCTACCCAAGGCTCATGGGATGTTACTAGACTTGGGACTCTAAGTAGTTTGTGTGGTATTGAAGAGAGTGTCTGCATTTGATTCTTGGCTTCTCACGGAACAGGCTGTGTCCTCACTGGACTGGAAAAGGGGATAATAATAAACCTTTGCTTCCCAGGGTTGTTGCAAAGATTAAACAAGCATGCATATAATATATAGCAAGCCCTCTATAAATAGCATTCCTATTGCTCATGTCTCTACTCTATATTCCTCCCCCAGTGCTTTTTGGCCATACCACACTGGAAACACCCAGTGCACTGATTTTGGGATTTCCTTTCAGCTGTGAAGGTGTGTGAGAGTAGTAGCATTGGTCTGGAGGACCAGTCTGGAAACCTGATTGGAACCCTGACTCTGCCTCTCTGTTGCTCTGTGACCCGCCGCTGGTCATCTTCCCTCTCTCGCCCTCAGTCTCTTCCTCTGTAAGAGCACTGTCCAATAGAAATAGAATGTGAGCCACAGTCTATACATAGTTGTAAATTGTTCAGCAGCCACTTTATAAAAAGTAAAAAGAAGTAGAAAAAATTAATTTTAATAATATATTTTACTTAACCCAGTGTATCCAAGAAATAATCATGTCAACATGTAATCAATACTAGAAAATTGTTTAATGAGATATTTTACAGCTTTTTTCTTATTAAGTTTTGAAATCTGGATGATTCTTGATCTGGGGTGATTCGGGCAATTGTCTGGGATGTTTTTGGTTATCACAACCAAGAGGGGTAGAGGATGGCAGGTAGAGGTATGTGTGTACTCTTGGCATCTAGAGGGCAGAGACCAGGGATGATGCTAAACATCCTACAGTGCACAGGAAAGCCCCCCACAGAGGATTATCTGGCCCCAAAGGTTAACAGTGCCTATTTTACACATACAGCACAGTTCAGATTCGCCACTTTCCAAGTTCTCAGTAGCCACATGGAGCCGGTGGCTACCATATTGGACAGTGCAGCTCTATAACATAAAACATTTGGACATGCACTTAAAAGCCAGATTTTTAGGAATTTGGGTTTTGGTCAATTTGTTTTCCTGCTCATCCCTGAATAAGTGACCAAATGAGATGTGGCTGGTTCACCCGTCCCTGGCTGGCTAAGGACAGAGCCCATCTGTCTCTGGCTATGTAGACTCTTCCAAAGCTATCCGCCCTCCCCTGGGAGACTGAGCCTGGTGTGGACAGTGAACCCTGTTGTTCTTTTCTGGGGAGACAATGCTGCAGGCCCTGCTACCTACCTGACAGGGCTTTTGTGGCTCAGGGAGAAAAGGGCTTTGTCAGGACAGCAGCCGAGGAGCCTGCAGTTCAATGGGGCCCTTTATGTCTGCACTCCCGGGATGCTCGGGATGCTCGATGCCAGCCCTGGGGAGGCCCCACCCCCTCCTAGAACAAATGGGGACCCTGAGGCCCAGAGAAGGTATAGAAGGCCCTCCAATAGGTCCCAGTTCCCTCCACCTCAGCCCACTGCCCTGAAACATGAAATCCACCTAACTCTGAAAAGCCCTGTCTCAAAGCACAGGGTGAACTCAGTATTGTCCTTAACCTGGGCAAGGAGGCCCCTGCCCCCTACCCTGAACTTTAGCAGCTCCACAGATCACAAACACATACACAATTAATGTATTAAAGTCTCCCAAGATCCAGGCCCATCTCTGGCACAAGGCAACTATAACCAAACATCTTCTCTTGTGACTTAAAAAGCCCAGGCCAAAGCAAAGCACTCCATCTCTCTCGTCCTGTGTCCTTGGAACAAAAGCGATGGAGTTTGAATGCAGTGAGAGTTTGAGGGTTGTACCTTGGCCAGCCTCAGAGATGGACACTCTTTTATAGCACAAGTGGGATCTGAGCAGCAGAAATGCTTAGGTAAGAGAAAAGACAAACTAAATTCCTTGTCAGTCCTCCCTCCCAGGTGGCATGGATACATTCATTTTTCTCTAATGAAGTATCATTTCCCAGTAGGGCCAGTCTCCAGTTTCTGGCTCCTTTGTGTCTTGGAAGTACTCATGCTGGTCTTGGAAGTATTCACCTCCATTTGAACTCTGGTGCCACATCCCTCCAAGGTTAGGGACAGGCCTGGGTGTTAGGGGTAAAGATAAATGAACTTGGATCTGGTATGTGGGCAAGACCTGTGGCTTCCCTTTCCTTTCTAATCTCTGCCCTACCCACCCCGCCATGGACCCCATGGTAGTTCACAGACACAGATACACACACACACACACACACACACACACAGAAAGGAGCAGGAAGGACTGTCTTATTTGACAGATAAGGAAACTGATCCTTCTGGAGAGAAGGTGACTTTTTAAAGTCATCCAGCAAGTTAAGGGAAGCCACATGCTGCGAGGACCCTCCCTTTCAGGCCCAGCTAGAAGGCCACCAGCAGAGGGTGGAGGGTGGTGGCTTGGGAGACAGGGTGAGGACATAGCAGCTCTGTTTACGCCTGGCACCCTCAGTTATTGGCTATGGGACCTTGTGGGGACGGGGCGGGGGTAGTTTATCAGTATTTAAAATATGGCTTTTTCTATTCCTATACAAAATGTTATTAGGGGAAACTGGTGATAGGTATATGGGAACTCTGTGAAATATTTTTGTAACTCTTCTGTAAATTCAAAATTACTTCATAATCAAAAAAATTTTAATACCGTTTTCCCTCATCTGTACCATGGAGATTAGCACCTGCCTCACAGAAGGCTTAAATGAGATAATGCCTGTAAGGCTTTAGTACAGTATCTGTCCCGGAGTGAAGACTCAGGAAATAACTACTTTTAAAAGCTACTTCCTCCAGAAGGCCAGTGACCTATCAGCACCCACCACTACTTTCTTGGCAGTCCTCACTACTTGGGAGCACAAGTTATTTCAGCCTAAAATGCCAGGCTTGGTGTGGCTGCTGGGAGCATGCATTTCATCTTGGCTCTTCTGCTTCCTAGCTAGGACCCCGGGGCAAGTTACTAGATCACTCTGTGCCTCAGTTTCCTTTCTATAAATCATAAAGCTACAAGTAAGTTTGTCATGAGGATTAAATGAACTGGGATTTTTCAGCACTAACAGCTGTGCCTGGCCTATAGCAAGCAACACACAAGTGTTTTTAAGGTCCAGCTCAGTGTTTCTCGAACTTTTTTTACCAGCACCCACAGTAACAAATATACTTTCCATCACCACCATTTTTCTTTTTGATGGTGATTTGGAAAACACCAGTCTCTAGATAGTTGATCCCATTTTGTTTCCCCTATTAATAACATATAAGGTTCTTGGGGGACAGGGAATATATTTGATTCATTTTGGTCTCCAATTACTTCATTTCCTTCTTTCATTCAATTTACCAAGCTTGTATCACCCATTCATTCCACATATATGTATCGACCTTTATTGAGCACCTACTATGTGCCTGTTGCATATTAGTGCCCCAGTGCAGATCAGACCTACGTTAAATGAATAAATAAGGCAGGGAGGTAGGAAGCCAGGAAGGCAGGCAGGAAGGAAAAAACCCAGGGTCCTGGATGCCCATGGCCCGAGAGAGCCCCAACTGGCAGCAGTTCCCCCCTTTTAGTCCCCACGTTCCCACTTCTACCTCAGCCAGAAAATTGCCCCCTCTCCAGCCATCCTGGAGCCCATCAACTGTCTGGGTGCCGGTCTGGCGTCTCGAGGAGAGGCGGCGCCCGGGGACCCGCCCCCTCGCCTCCTGCCTGGGGCGAGGTGGCGACTCCCTCTCCGGGAGCCAGGCAGCCTCCGCGCCCCCGGAGGGCATGCGCCCCTCCGCGGGCAACTCGAGCACAGGGCCCCAGGCCCAAGGAGTTGCCCAAGAGGCTGGGCGGCTCCTCCCCGGGGACCCTCCCCCTCTGGGGCGCGTCATTCTCCCCACCCCCGGGTCCGACCCCGGCTGCTCCTCGCACGCCGGCCACGCGGGGACAAATCTCAGCCACCTGCTCCGGAGCCGGGGCGCCGGGGCACCGTCCGCCCCATGGAGCTGCGGGCCAGCAACGCCAGCTGCGAGAACGGTGCGTGAGGCCAGCGGGGACCCCGTGCGCTCTGCGCTTCGCCTTCCCTCCCTGCTGCTCCTTTCCTCTGCGTCCTCTCCTTCCAGGGGGACCGAAACGGGGGAGGGGGTCCGCATGCGTCGCCCCCCACCCAGTTCTCAGGCCCGTCTTGGGAAGGAGCAGGGTTCTGGCTGACTTTCCCCCTCTTTGGAGCTGGGTAGCTGAGGGGGGAATGGGAGAAAGGGAGGCGTGCATGGGAGGGAAGAGGCGGGATTTATCCATTGGAGCGGGTCTACCAAGAGGTGTGGGGGGGGCGGGGGGCGGGGGGGTGTCTTTTATGTATAGTTGCTTCAGATTTTAGTACCTGCCCAGGTCTGTCCCCCTGGGGCTTACCAAAGACAGGGTAGAGGGCGCAGAGACTCACCACCCCCAAACCCACATCCACCTTTTAGGAAAAAGAGGGAAAGAACAACCCAGGAAGGGATAAGGAAAGATGCTGGGCTTTATGCTCAAGTTCTTATTATGAACCTGGGTAGTGGGCTAGGCTCTGTACCTGCATTATCCCAGTTAATCCTTAACACAACTCTAGAAGGCAGGTAGATATATATTATTACCTTACTGTCACCATTCTGGAGGTAGGGAAAATGAGGCTCTGAAAAGTCTGATTAACTTGCTCAAGGTAATACAGTGGAGAAATGGAATATAGAACCAGGGCTCTTGGATTCTAAAACCTGTACTGTGCTCATCTCCTTTCTTGGTATTTCTCCATTTTCCTACCTGGTCTTGGTATGCAGCCTGTGGGATAGCCCTGTTTTTCTAACTTCTCTTCTCCAGTGAAACTTTCAAAGCGGGCCTGTTGGGTGTTGGCTGGCCTTGGTTTTCTGAACAATGATGCAATCTGTTTTCAGCCTCGTCTTCCCCTGGGGAAAAACATGTTCCCCAGTCTTAGCATATTCTGGAAGAGGAGCAGGAATCATCTGGCCCCACACCCATTTGTCAAGATGGGCACCCTCCTCAGAACTGGATTTCCTTTGGCCGTCAGCCCTCTCTCCTTTTCTTTTTACCCTTGTGGGAGGACTTGACTTGATGGAGGGCGCTGTGCCCCTTGGATGCCTCAAGCCTCCCCCAAAGAGCCAAGCCCACCCTTTGGCTCCACCTGCTGGAGATGAACCTTCAGGAGGGTGGGGGAAGGGAGTGGAAATGGGCTTGGCCTTCCTCTTGGGAGTCGCCCTCCTTGGCCCACATCCTCCCAGGTTCTGGCTCTTTTCCTGAACTCAGGGAACTCCCAGGATTTGACTCTTGCCCTAACTGAGGAACAGGAGTGAGCAGTCAGAAAAAGTTTGATTAGGGACCCAGATGGTTTCTTGTCTCATCTTCTCTGGATTGTGACACAGGTGTTGGAAAGAGAGGTCTCCCACTGCGAAAGACACATGGGTGTCCCCTGGTGGGTTCCAGACCCAGCTCTGCCACCAGGCTCTTATGAGACTCAAGCAAATCCTTCCCCATCTCAGGGCCTCAGTTTCCCCAGTTGAAAAGAAAGAGGGTTAGACAGGATGCCTTCTAAGGGCTCTTCCAGCTCTGCTGTTCTATGCTTCTGTGCCATGGAAGAAAGGTCAACAGTGCCCTCACTTTATTACGCCAGAATGCCACTCTGTGCTCTAGATATGCCAAAGCTAAAGCTGCCTGACCTTTTGGACTTTGGGCCCTTCTGGTGCAGGCCTAGAGATCTAGCTTGGTTCGAGGAGAAGTGCCTGGCCCAGGCCTACATCCTTGGCACACGAGCCTGGGTCTTTGTGACCCACAGTTTGAAAAAGACCTTCTACCACCAAAGGTCACAAACTCAGATGCTTATAAGGGCCGAGCACATAACAAAATGACTGAAGGGAGCCGGGTGTGGACTCAGGGGAATCTCAAAGAGCACGTCCTGTCTAGGGGTGAAACCACTGCTGAGCCACAGCTAACTGTTGCCTATGGGACGGTGTGCCCAGCAGAGTAAGCAAAGGCAGCCCTGAAGCTGGACTTTCATGGGAAATCTCCCGATTTTTAAATGTTAGCAGGGAGCTCATGTTTTAAGGTAACCTTCAAGAGGCTAAACGAAACCCCATCCCCCTTGCCACCTGCTGTGTGTGTGTGTGTGTGTGTGTGTGTGTGTGAGTGTGAGACTGAGAGCATGAACTTAGGCATTATATGGGCTAGGGAAGCAATTCTGGCTTCACCACTTACCACCAGTGTAGCCTTAGGCAGGTTACCAATCTTATCAGGGCCCCAGTTTCTTCAGCTAAAACCCTGGGCATGACCACTCTGCCGTTTCCATGGTAGGGATGCTCCTGAGAAGCCCCAGGGTGGTGGGCCCTGGGAGTACCAGAGGATTATTGCCTGTGCTTTGTACTGTTTCCTTGAACTTGGGCAGCTTAGTTCTTCTGACTGAGGGTCTGCCTCTCATGCCCAAGTTTGTCCTGTTGTCCTTGGTATTTATGCCAGAAGAGCCAGCAAGGGTGTGCTGGCTCAAGGGCATGAGAACTGATTTAAGTTCTATGCTCAAGGGCATAGAACTCTCGTGGGCTCTAGGACTTGGAAGGAGAGCTAAAGACAGATCCTGTGTGGGGTGACAGGGACACCGATCCCTCTGAGGCCTGAAGGAGGCCTCAGCCCTGACCACAAGCACCAGAGGTCTTCGAAGTAAGGCCTGGGGATGGTCGGTTCTGACAAACAAGGATGCTCGTATTTCATGATCTTCAGGCCTAGGAGGGGCTGTGGACTCCAGCCTCACTCCCTCCTGTTACCTGTCAGGACTCTGCACTGTGGCTGCAGTTAGGGATACATAAGTGAAGAGGCCTCTGGGAGGGGAGAATCCCTGTGTGATCCTGAGCTGTTGGAGGCCCATGTGCCCAGAGGCTGGGAGGGGATTCCTGTGGAGGCCAGGAGGTTGGATTCGATGAGGCCTGAGAGCTGCGGGGACCCTGCGTGGTATGTGGGGGGCATCAGTCTGGCTTAGTGGTGAGGTGCTGGAGTTCTGGAGTCACACAGCCTGTGTTCTTAGGCAAGGTTCCTGACCTCTCATGGCTTCCATTTCCACATCTATGAAATGGGAATCAAAGACAGCACTTATCCGACACATGGTTGGAAGCACTTGATGAGTTCATGAAGATAAAGTCCCTAGCCTGCATGCAAATGTCCCCAGCGTGACTCTCACCGTGGTCTTCCCTAGGTTCCCTGATCAGCCTGTACTGCTCCTCCCAACAAGTCCTGTGCCGGATCGTCGGTGACCTCAGCCCCGAGGTGCCCAGCAGGGTCATCTCCAACAGCTGGCAGGAGAGGTTCAGGCAGAACTACAGCTTCTACGTCGGCCTGGGGCTGGCCATCCTGTCCAGCTTCCTCATCGGCACCAGCGTCATCCTCAAGAAGAAGGGCCTCCAGCGACTGGTGGCCTCTGGTGCCACGCGGGCTGGTAGGCTCCTGGGGGGCGGGGGTGGATGGGGTGCTGGGCGGCGAGCCCTCGGCCAGCCCTGTGAACCTCCCTTCACGGGGTCCACTGTAGCAGTTTGAGAACCTGTCCTAGATAGGCACAAAAGGCTCATTGTCAGTCCCGTTGGGGGGTCGATCCACCAACAACAGGAGACCTTCCTTTATAATCCAGTAGTTCCTGAGAACTACATGATCAGTTAATTGGGGTGAAGACAGGGAGAAGTCTCAAGGCCAAGAATCAGAAACCCCAGGTCTAGTCCTGGTTTTATTTCTTACCAGTTGTGTCATCATAGGCAAGTCACAATTTCCCTACAAAATGGGAATATAATACCTTTGCCCAGAACAATGTCAGACGCTGGTGCGTCCTCACGTACTGTCAATCTGAGCTCCTTTATAGGCTACAAAAGAATTACTGAGTCTCTGTCCACAGGGATTTGCTTGTTTGAAAAATAAGATGTGTATCCATGAAACAACTGTTGAGAAAAGGAATCCTATGTTAAAAAATTTGTTCATTTAATCATCATTCATTGTGTACCTGCTGTGTGCCAGGTGCCGTGCTAGACCTGGGGACACGGTGCCCTTGTGGGGCATTGAGTTGAGTGGGAGAGACAGGCAAGTCGATAAACAATTGTTCTGTAGCATGTTAAATGCTATCATGGGGAAAATGCAGAATGCTATGGCAATATTTTGGAGGGGCATGTAAAGCCAGGCTTGTGGGGTAGGGGAGGTTTTCTGTAAGAGTTGATTTAGAAGCTGAGACCTACATGATGTGGAGATAACAAGGTGAGGGGAGAAGAGAAAGAAGTAATATTCCAGGCAGAAAGAACAGCATGTGCAAAGGCCCAGGGGTGAGAGAGCATGAGTGATACTAGAAGCTGAAACTGTCTCAGGATGGCTAGAGCATGGAGGGGTAAGAGATGGGGTGAGGGCCAGCTCATGAAAGGTCTTGTAAACTGGGCTCCAGAGTTTGAGTGTAATTGTAAGTGACAAAGGTTTTAGGCAGGGGAGTGACATAGTTCAATTTACGATTTGAAAAGATCTCTGGTTGCTGGGTGCAGAGTGGATTAGGGGACAAGACTGGAGGGTGGGAGACCAATTTGGGGAGAAAAACAACAGAACTTGGGCCAGGAAATTGCAGTGGGAATGGAGACAAGTGGTGAAGTCCAGAGATAGATTTTGAAGGTAGGACTGACTTACTGGGTTTGGGTTTGGTGTTGCCTGGCCCCAAGGGGAGGATGAAAAAATGAGTCAAGGTGACTCAGAGCTCTCTGCTTTGAGCAACTGGGGAGATGATGGTGCTATTTTCTGAGACAAAGAAAGCAGGAGGGGCAGGTTTACAGGAAGACGATGTGTTCAGGTTTAGACGTGTTCAGTTTAATGTTCTATGGGACACTGAGCTTTGGAAGCAGACTATTTGTGTTCCAATTCTAGCTCCTCAATTCCAGGTGATATGATCCTGGGCAAGAAAAATAGTCTTTCTGCCTCAGTTTCCTCATCTGAAAAAATGGGGATAGGAATAGTTCCAGCTATATCTTGTTGTGAAGATATGTTTAGAAAGATGCTTAGCATGGAGTAAGCACTAGTATTAATTTTACTGTGATCTAAGTGGGAGAGCCTGACAGACAGTTGGATACCCAGGACTAGACCCGGGTGTGCTCTAAAATGGAGAGCAGTGAGGTGTGGGCATGAAGTCAGGATCAGTGGTCATTGCTGCCCTATCTCCTCTTCTGGACAAGGGTTTGAAAGGCCAGAGACCTCCCAGAGTGCCAGAAAAATAGCTGCTTCCACTCAGGAGAGAGCAGAGCAAGTATCATTGACCATTCAGAAAGGCAGCTTCCCTGGAATCAATTTTTTCTCCAATCTGCTCTTTCAATATCTTCTGAGATTTCAACTCAGAGTAAAATGCTCTCAGAGCACTTAACTTTTATGGGAGATTCTGACTGCTTGCGGAACCTGATGAAAGTTAAAGACCATCTTAGAAAAATGGGCATTCACAAAAAGCAACATACAAGTTTGGGCTTTTCACGAAACTGTCTAAAACCCACCCTAATCATCTTCATCCTCATCCTCATCGCTAATACTGAGTATTAACCATGTGCCAGGCTCTTAGTCCATCATGTGAACAAAGCAGACACAATTCTAGGCTACATGGAGCTTCCATTTTAGTGGGGGAAATTTCAGAAAATAAATAGATCAATTCAAATTATAAATGACAAGTGTCATTAAGGAGAAGAACTGAGTGTGACGAGAGAGAATCCCAAGAGGAAACAATAAAGATGAGGGGACCAGGGAGGGCATTTTAGTGGAAGCAACATTCAAGCAGAGACCTGTAGAGTAAGTGTAGATAAAGGCAAATATTGTTAAGAAGACTATTCCAAACACGGAAAAGCACATGCAAAGGCCTTAAGGCCAAAAAGAGCTCATCATTTTTGAAGAACTCAGAGACAGCCTGAGCGGCTAGACTATAGTAGGAAGTGTGGCGGGAGATGCCTTTGGAGAAGTGAGCAGGGTCAGTACTATGAACAGGCTTGTTAGGGATTCTGGTCTTTATCCTAAGAGCATTTCGAAGCCACTGGCCAGCTAGAAGCTGAGGAGTGACATAATTCTTAAAAGACTCCTGGCTACTATGAAAGGAATGGATTATAAAGGGACAAGAGAAGAACCAGAGGAGTCCTAGGAGGCGGTTGCCTCAACCCAGACCAGAGGTGATAGTGCCTGGGAGTTGGGTGGTGGCAGTGGAGTGGACACACGTGAAATGCATTTTGGAGACAGAATCAGCAGGATGAAATGGATGCAGAAGGTGGAGTAGTGGGAGGGTCAGGTGTGATTCCTTGGTTTCTGGCTTAAGCAACTATGCACACGGAGGTGCCGCTTACTGAGCTTCATTTGGTGGGTGGGGAGCATTTAAAAATCAAGAGTTCCATTTAGCACAGAGTTTGAGATGCCTGTGCGAGACCCAAGAGTTGTCAAGTAAGCAACTGGATATACATCAGGGCTAAGAAGAAAGGATCAGGGTGCATATATGAAATAGGGTATCTAGATGGAATTTAAAACTTTGGAAGGGATGAACTCACCCAGGGCAGGGCCCAGAAGCAAGCCTGGAGGACTCACCACAGCTGACATATACTGAACGCTTAGAGACTGGTGAGTGAAGGTAGGGAAGGAAAGGTCCTGAGAAAGTATGGCCAACCTCTAACTTCATGCCCATTCCTTTCTACAGTGGACGGAGGCTACGGCTACCTGAAGGATGCAATGTGGTGGGCTGGATTTCTCACCAGTAAGTGGGTTCTTTGCTACTGAGGACAGTGCCCTATTGATGACAGAGGCAGAGATGAAAGGAGGGGTGGATGGGGCATTTCTGTCTCTATTGTGCAAAATATGAATCCAAGGCCCAGATTTCTAGGGGGAGAATCTAAACAGTCTTTGCAGGTAGAACATTTTACCTGCATCTCAGGTCACTTTCTCCATCCAAAGTCAGTCTTTCATCCATAAAGCATCTGTCCCCAGAGAGCTTTGTACAGAGCTGGTAGTGATAAAGGTGTAATTTCTCAACTTCCCTTGAAATTCAGGGAGCTATGACGGCCCGCTGGAGTCTCCTGGACTCCTGCAGGGCACAGCCTGGGACTCCTAAGTCAGCGACCCCATTCCACAGGCAATTGTTGGCTCACTTAGAACATGGCTGGTCTGCCACCTAAGGTTTGCCCACATTTTCACATTCACACATTCCTTTCCACCCACCCTCTCTGGCTTTCAATCCCTAATTCTTTGGGGTGGAAAATTAGCCAGCTTTCTATTTGTAATGCCCTAAGTCAGGTTTTGATCCCTGTCTTAGCCAGAGTTATCACATTCATCATCTGCTTTCAAAGGGCAGACCCAGGTCATTCCCTACGAGCAGGGAGACAGAAGAGGCACTTGCAGGAGTCTGCAAACTGGAAACTCATATGGGGAGAAGTAGGCCCTTTGGGAATGTCTGACTTTGTAACCACCTGCCTGTCAATCTAGACTATCCATAACTCCCCTGGGAAAGACGGCTTCGTGGACCATTTGGTACCTGGAGAATCAATAACTGTAGCTGTTTCTTTATTTGATAATTAACACTTTCTAGAGCTTACCTTAAAGATACAGACCAATCATTGGCAGTCCCTGAGATACACTTAACTGTGCCTAGGCTAGAAGCCAAGGGACCTCAAGAACCAGAAGGCACCATGTGACCCTGGACTCTAGGCCACCTCCCTATCTTTAACATGGGAGGATTTGGTCAGGATCATCTGGGCCTGACCTTCAGATCAGATTCTGCAGGGAGAGAGCATAAGGATTGGCATTTTAAGGAATGCTGGTCTGGGATTCTGTGAACGGTTGAACACAGAATGAAGCCGTCTCCACCCAGATTCATTTGGGCTGGAGACGGCACATCAGAGCCACTGTGACCTCTGTTCCCCCTTAATTTCCTAGTGGCTGCCGGAGAAGTTGCCAACTTTGGGGCCTATGCGTTTGCTCCTGCGACAGTCGTCACACCACTGGGAGCGCTGAGTATCCTCATAAGGTTGTTGTCACCTCTCTTGCTGTCTCTTCCTATTTTCAGTTTGTTGATGTCCGGAACTGCACATGGGGTCAATTGCTACTTGCAATCAAGGACCTGGGTCAGTCCCAGCTTCCAGAAAGAGGCAGTGTGCTGTTCAGAGCTCCACACCCTTGGATTGTTTGCTGCCTGGGCAGTGAAGGGGCAGGCCAAGCCCAAACCAGGTGGAAGGGCTTCCCCTGCCACCAGGCTGAATGTCTCATGTCAGTGTTTTGGTGCCCCAATAGGAGAAGCATACAAGTTGAAAGTACAAGCCCTAGATTAACCCTCCCTGGGTTCTAACCTTATCTCTGCCACTTTGTAGTTACATGGCAGGTCACTGAACTACTCTAAGCCTCAATTTCCCATCTGCTAAGTGGGGATGTTCATAATACCTGCATGAAGGCATTGATTTAAGGACTAAATGAGATGCACAGAAAGTGCATAGTACAGAACTGGCACTGAAGAATAACCACAGCTAACATATATGGAGGGTTTACTCTGTGCTAAATGTTCTAAACGTATTCACTCATTTAATCCTCACAGCATCCCTACTAATTAGAAAGGAGGGGAGACCTGAGGCCAAGAGAGGTTAAGCATCTTGGCCAAGGTCACCCAGGTCCCAGGAGGCTGGGCCAGGATTCCCTCCCAGGCAGTCTAATTTCAGAGTCTGGGTGCTTAACCACTAGGCCCCATTGCCTGGAAAATGTTTGATGGTATTAAAGATAGCTGATATTAAATGTGTGTGCTTCCCATTGCCCCGTTCCTCCTGAGCTACAAACACAGTTCCTCTGTGGGGGTCCTGAGCCCCATTTGAAGCTGGCTCTGATTGTCACCCTAACCTTATAGCCCCGGTAAGTCCCCAGCCCACCGCACCCAGTACCCGTAACTTCCTGTTTTGTTTTACCAGCTTGATGACAATTTTGCAGCATTTATGCAGTCCAAAACCAGATAGAGCCATGACTCACATGGCATGGTTGGCTGATGTAGCTGTGATACCAGTACTGCGTATCTGATTAGTTTACAGATTCCCATCCCAGGAAGTTGGGAGCAGCAGGGATCCTCCACTGTGTGACCTCTGCCTTTGCTAGTGCTACCGGGTGCTGGTGAACAGGCATTGTGGGTAAAGTGTTTTTGGGAGCTTTAGAGGAGAGATGGGAGACATTCAAAGGAAGTTAGACATCAGTCCCCTCTTTCCTGATACCTGTAAGCAGGACTCATGAGGCTCATTGGGTTACCTTAGGTCAGCCAACAGATTTTGCCCTAAACTAATGCCACCTTTTTAAAGAAACAGAAGCATGCCCCAGCGATTATACCTGTCTTGTCTCACCACCCTTCTTCCTTCACCTTTGCTGGCTCATTTGGAGGACGTGACGGGAATGAAAGTCACATCACCAAGGAACAGCAAGGAACTGGAGGTGTTTTGTCCAGAAAAGACTCAAGGAAGTCAGAAGAATTCTTCTCAGTGAGGTGTAGAGGGAAAACCATAGGCTTTATAATTAGACAGAACTTGAGTTCAAATCCTGGCTCGTCTCTTACCAGTTGTATGATCTTGCCATCATTTAAGCTTCTATGGGACTCAGTTTTCTCATCTATAAAATGGACATAAGTATATTTTACTTCTCAGAGTTGCAAGATGTTAGTGAGATAATAAATGGGAAGTTCTTAGCACAATATCTAGTATGTAAAGTGTGCCCAAGTGTCACTGTGGTTGTTTATATTGGCATACACAAATGGAAGAAGGAATGGATTTGTTTTGTATGGCTCAAGGAATAGATATGGGATGAGTAGAAACTACCATATTTTGGGTTAATAATAGAATGAACCTACAATGGATTCATTTGCCTTGTGAAGGGGGGAGCCGCTTGCCACCAGAGGTATACAAGCCAAGGCTGAAAGCCTTCTTTTGCAATGTTAAGAGAAGATGTGCTCATTGGGTAGGAAGTTAGACAAGAGTGCTTTGAAGGGGTCTTCCAACTCTTCTCTTTGGGGATATTGTCCATCTCTAAAATGAAAGAAATTCACATGTGTGTTGTCGATTCCTCCAGCCCACACTATAACCCTCCCCTAAATAAGTTTCTATCTCACACATTTCCTAGGGGTCTAGAAAAGCTTCCACGTGTGAGAGTAGTGAGCCCTTGCTCAGCCCTCACTTTTCTCCAGGACGCTGGGACTGGGCTGGCTGCTGTAATCCCTTTCTCCACTTTCACACGCAGTGCCGTCCTTTCCTCATATTTCCTGGGAGAGAGTCTGAACCTGCTGGGGAAGCTGGGCTGTGTGGTCTGTGTGGCCGGCAGCACAGTGATGGTGCTACACGCCCCCGAGGAAGAGAAGATCACCACCGTCATGGAGATGGCTGCCAAAATGAAAGACACAGGTAGGCTCCAGGCTCCCAGGGAGCAGGAAAGCACTGGGCATGAACCATGTTAAAGGTCTGACCAGGTTCTGGCCATCTCAGGTGCTGCCATGTGGAGGAGGAGGAAGCAAGCTCAGGGAGGAAAGTTGATGGGCTGGTACTGAGGCTAGCTTACAGGTTCCCAGTCTGATAGGTATGGATGCTATTATTATGTATTTGTTATGTGCCAGGTACTGTTCTAAATGCTTTGTTTGCATTGTCTTAGTTCAGGTTGTTTTAACAGAATATCATAGACTGGGTGGCTTATAAACAACAGACATTTATGTTTCACAGTTCTGGGGGTCACGATCAAGTCCTGCATCAAGGCCCGATAGATTTTGTTCATAGATGGCCAGCTTCTTGCTGTGTCCTCATCTGGTGTAGAGGGCAAAGGAGCTCTCTGGAGTCCCTTTTATAAGGGCAGTATTCCCTTCCTGAGGGCTCTACCCTCATGCCTGAATCACCTCCCAAAGACATCACCTCCAAATACCATCTCATTAGGGATTAGGACTAAACATGTAAATGGGAGGGGTGGCATTCCGTCAGTTGCGTGTATTAATTTAATCCCACAAAAAAGCTCCTATGAGGAAGGTCCTAATATTAATCCTATTTTACAAAGAGGAAACTGAGGTCTTGGGGGTTTAATTAATAATTTGTACAAGTTATTAAAAAGTTGTGTTGCTGGAACTGGGACCCATGTTTGACTCCAGAGCCCACGTTCTCTTTTTTTTGTTAATTTTTTTGGCCACACCAGGTGGCATGTGGGATCTTAGTTCCCTGACCAGGGATCAAACCAGCGCCCCCTGCGTTGGAAGCACGGAGTCCTAACCACTGGACTGCCAGGGAAGTCCCAAGCCTAGGTTCTTAATGAGACAACACGTTGCCATGGGTGGGGGGCTCTAGAGGCTGCTGGCATCCTCCCAGGTCAGGTTACCTGTCTCCATCCCCCCAAAGGGTACATCGTGTTTGCTGTGCTTCTGCTGGTGTCCTGCCTTATCCTCATCTTCGTCATCGCCCCACGTTATGGACAAAGGAATATCCTCATCTACATCATCATCTGCTCTGTGATCGGGACCTTCTCCGTGTCCGCCGTCAAGGGTCTGGGCATCACCATTAAGAACTTCTTCCAGGGGCTGCCAGTTGTGCGGCACCCTCTCCCCTACATCCTGTCCCTCGTGCTGGCACTTTCGCTCAGCACTCAGGTCAATTTCCTCAACAAGGCGCTGGACATCTTTAATACCTCCCTGGTGTTCCCCATCTACTACGTGTTCTTCACCTTGATGGTGGTGACCTCCTCCATCGTCCTCTTCAAGGAGTGGTACAGCATGTCGGCCGTGGACATTGTGGGCACCCTCTCTGGCTTTGTCACCATCATCCTGGGTGTGTTCATGCTTCACGCTTTCAAAGACCTGGACATCAGCCAGACCAGCCTGCCCCACATGCACAAAAACCCAACCCCCGCTCCCACCCCAGAGCCCAGCATTATTAGACTCGAAGACAAGAATGTTCTTGTGGACAATATAGAACTCTCCAGCACCCCATCATCACCAGAAAAGAAGCCCAAAGTATTTATAATCCATTCGTAAAGCTTGGGATACATGAGTGAGAGGATGAGCCCTGTGGTACAGCCTGACTGCTCAATTTCAGAGCCACCTGGTTATTTTCAACACAACTCCTCTTACCAGTGGGCTCTCTTTTCTTGAGACGTTCATTTATACCTCACTGCTGTTTCCGGGAGAAAAATCCCTACCCAATGAGCAGTGGCGGCAGAACCTCCTGGAAACACAGCCTCAGTGACCAAATACCCTACTTCACATTGGTGCCAGCAGGTCCCCTGGACCTCCCGTCCTACTTGTTTCCTCGGTGCCATCTCTGTATTGTTGGGAAGAAGATAGGATTTGATCTGTTGAATGTAGCACAAGCCAAGAACTTCCCTGAAATGTTGGTCATCAGGAAATTCCTCGCACTGATTCTCCTCCTGAGACTGATTCACCATTCCTGAGCCCGACTCACCGTTCCTGAGCCCAAGACTGAAGTGCAGCTGGCCCTCCGAGGCCCAGAGAGCAACTCGCCACGCCTCCCATCCAGAACCAACAGACACACAATTATTGTAAAATGTCTTGTTGCATTTGCCACCTCAACTTCGGAGACAGAGGCAAGACCTCAGCTGACCTGCTTACTGTGAAAGCCACCTGACGTCTCAGGGAAACACTTCCACCAGCCCCATTCCCGGAGCAGCCAGCCTGGAGGTCAGCATCTGTTTCCATCCACCCCACCCCTTCCCCACCCCTCCCTCTCTACATACATCCTAAGGAGTCAGTCATGGAGACATTCAGGCAGTTATCTAAGAACTCAAAACAACACAACAACAACAAAAGGTGCTTCCCAGCCAAGCTCTGCCGGCCAAGCCCAGTGTTTCATTTTGCCTCACTCTCCAAAGAGAACAGCGATTGCACTGCTCTTTAAAGTAGCCTGGTTGTCGAGCAGGATGCACTTTCCTTTTCCTCAAGGAGTAAACCAAAATATGATTAGGGGAGATGGGGAGAAGAGTGCAGAGCAGTCAGGAAAGCAGACACAGGCTCTCTGGAAACCAGGGGCTAACTTTGGTGTTTACTCTGGTGGCGAACCAAGAACCCAGGTGGAAAAGGCCCTGGGTAACCTGTTTTTTTTTGTTGTTGTTGTTGTTTTTTTTTGGACACATTGCGCGGCATGTGGGATCTTAGTTCCCTGACCAGGGATGGAACCCGCACCCCCTGAAGTGGAAGTGCAGAGTCTGAACCACTGGACCACCAGGGAAGTCCCCTCTGAGTAACTTCTGGGCTGAAGCCTTAGAGGCTTGGCCAGTGGGATCAGCTTTGAACTTCAGTGACCAAGTCGGGGGTGTAAGGTCGGCACGGGGTGCATTCTGCCTGTTGACCAGATCGCCACCAAGTCCCCAGCTCCACTGACGAGCTGCCCACACTGGGAAGCAGTGTGTCACGACTGCTCCACCACCACCTGCTTTGGGGACTGCCTTTGGTCCCCTCACATTTGACCAGAGGCAGTCAAAAAAACAAGAGCAGCTGGAGAGAGATATAATTAATATTCCCCTCCCTTCCTGTCTTCTCTCCAGCGGCAAGAATGTGAGAGTTGATACTAGGACCATTGACAGGGAGGTAAGGGAGCCAGTATATCTGTAAAGAAGGAAGAAAGACCTGGCCCTCAGCCCCCGAGCTGGTGCAGAGCCTCCCCTGTGTAACTCCACACCCGTGCCTGTGTTTACGTCCTGTGCCCTAAGCATAGCCAAGCCCAGGCCAAACTGTTGCTGGCCTTGGAGCTCCAAGGAACAGACTGGCTTCCTGCACTGCCAGCCTCAAACCACAGTTTTTAATGAATGTGGATTTCCCTGTAACTAAAATCAATGCAACATGTTGGATCTTGAGAATGACTGTAATCTGAAGGCCCTGAGAGCGTGGTCCGCAGGGTCAGGAATAAAGACCTCTGAGTGTGTTTACTTGATACTTACATCTTGGCTTTCCTTGGACACGGAACAATTAAACTGGTTCCTTTAAGTGCCGGGGGGCCAGTCCCCAGTCTCTGGAGAGTTCTGGCTGCCAAGGAAATCCCTCCAGTGCCTTCTACAGCCACGCCTTCACTAGAGAGGGAAAGGCTGTTTGTTTGGGGAATAGCGTCAGCGGAAGACACCCATCCCTTGTTTATGCCTGAGCCCTTACGAGAAGCCAACCACAGTGCTAAGAGCTTCACGTGAATACTTTTAAGCTCTCGCAAATCCTCAAGGTAGAGCTATATCATTCATGCCTTGAGTGACCCCAGACCTATTAAAACTAGACTGGCCTGTGTCCAGGTGCAAAGACAAACAGCTCCCTCGACTGGTCATGGGAAAACCCAGGGCTTTTCTATGGCTCAAGGTCTTCCATGGCGGCCTCACAGGCTGGACAGACGGTCTCTGTAGGAACTCTTCTGAGGAGTCCTCGGTGATGGATCCTATCCAGGCTGGCCAGTGCAACATTAAAAAAAGCAAACAAAAAAGAGTTGCCAAACCAGACAACATTTCAAATGACAATTTAATTAAATACAAACAAGGAAAAAAGGCACCACAGCCCATTCAAGTATTTTGCATAGATATACAAATATTGTAAACAATTAATAGGTGGACGAGAGAAAAGAGGATCTGTTTTCTGTGAACAATCTCCCAAATAAAAAGAAAATTCACATTGCCCTGGATCCCAGACACATACGTACATACACACAGTGGGTGGTGAGAGAGGATGCATGGAAGGGTGACTTTGGGGGCACTTGGCTTGGACTCTGCAGAACCTCTCCTTTGCATGGTTCCCTAAGGATGGGTGGAGCACCTTTCCAGTTGGCATACTCTTGACTTTCTTGGGTGTCCAGCAGAGCTGTTACATACACATTTAACACGATCACTGACTTTAGAACTGGTTCCCAATTTGAAACGCGCAAGTCTTCCATACCCTCAGCCAAATAAGAACAAATTCTGACATAGGTAAGGGGAGGCTTTCAAAAGGATTATTGCAAGAGATGGCGAGGGGCCAGGGCCACAGGGGGATGGGGCTACGACGGTACTATAAGGTCTACAGTGAGACACTAAGATCTGCGAGCCTCTCAGAGCTGGGGCAGAAAGGAGCTTTTCTTTTATAGGGAGAAGTCAATAAGGCTAAAAAGAACCCACTGCAAGCCAGCAGTTACCACTGGAGCCCGGTGCCTGGGCTAAAACTCCCACTGAGACAGGGAGAGAGGGTGCAATCCCCCTTGAGGTCCCTTGAGGTTTACATTTCAGAGATGCCTCCTAGGCTCTTAAGGAAAACACACCTAGGGTTGAAAAACTGGCAGGAGGCTAAGTTAGCTTCTGAAAAGATTTACATAGTCTCCATCTGAACAGAAGGCTGGTTAAGTCACTCCACCAAGCCTCAGTTTTAGGCTCCTCTCCTCCCCACCAGACCCTGAGCATGCACTCACCCTTGGCCAGAGCCAGCATACAGCCCCTCCCCCAAAGGCTGACCACAAAGATGGCCCCTGAATGTGGTTCTTTCCAGCCATGCTCACTCCTTCCTATAAAAGGCCCCTTCCTTCTGAGCTGTGGGATGCTCATAGATCGTGTAGCCGCTCGGCTCACCTGAGCATTCTCCTAATGCAACTGCCCCCTGCCCCTAACGCAACACTCCCTTTCCCAGTCTTGCAGTAATCCTTGCGAATAAAGTGCCTCTTTCCCTAAGTCCATATTGGTTTTCGTCACCTCAAAGCAGCACGTGGACGCAGGAGGGGAAAAACGGGCTATGACAGCCAGGCTTGCTCCTGGGCAGCCTCCCCGGCCTGCCAGAACACAGCCAGGAGTCAAACAGTAAATAGAACCGGCTGCTGAAAGTCTTATCAAATTTAGAAAATTCAACCATTTTCCAGTTCACAGTACAATGTTTATGGGATGGAGGTGGTATTAAAATAATGGAAAACAAAAACGGAAACAAACAAGAAAGCAACAACCCAGGTCTCTTTCCGGTATGGTTCCAGGGAGGGTGGATTTCAGGTTCAAAAGGCTCATGCAGCCACAGTGGCTGGGGCATTTTCACTTCAGAGCCTTCAACCTCCTGACGTTGGGGAGAAAAGCTGGACATGCCACAGGAATGTCAGTGAGGCAGGGGGTTGAGTTTAAGAGTGATTTCGGTGGGGAGGTGTTTTCACCGTTAATTTTCTGGGGCCCAGCCTTGAGGCCTGGGGCGTCTCGAGTAGCACGCTTAAATGGAAGGCCGCCCCCTGACCTCATCAGGCAGCAAGGGATGGTGGACATCGGCTCTGGGGAGCAACCAGGGCCCTTGTCGGCAAGACAGGGGTGTGAACATCACCAATATCACAACTACCTGACTACCTGAGGGAAGAGAACTTCATTTTCCTGAGCTCTTTCTAAATCTATCCCAAGTGTCCCCCACAGGTGCACAGCCTGAATCTCCCACTTGTCTACAAACCCAAGAATATCTAGTGAGCACCTATTGTATACAGAGAACGATAAGGGGGCCCCGGGGTAGTGGTTGGGAGTGAAAACTCAAGCCTCTTCCTTGCACTGAGGTTTTCAAGAGCAAACATCTGCTCACTGCAGGAGGCGGGGAGGCCCCACGCTGCCCAGCACCTTTCTGGGGTGGGAGACCGTCCCAGAGAACATCTCCGGTGGCTCTCTGAAAATCCTCCCAGCTAGCAGAGCACCGCACAGCCCCCATTCCCTGCTGCGGGGAGGACAGGACCAGAGGAAAGAACACAAGGAAGAGGATAAGAAAATGTCTGGCTGGTCCCGGCGCAGACTCTGTTCCGTCAAGGCCGCTGGCTGCTGCTTCTCTAGGGATCTCTAGAGACAGGTCTGCTCTCTGCTCAAAAGACAACAGTCCTGCCTCAAGCCAGTGACCAGGTCTTGGGACAGGCTGGGGCTCCCAGGATGTCCGCTCTCCTCCCTGCACCCACCACTATCCCTGAGGACCTTACTCAGATTCAGGTCAGGGAGTAAAAGGAAGACCCACACTCTGCTGAGGTCACCACACACCATGGAAAGTAAAGCTACGACCCCACAGCCATGGCCCGAGTCTACCCCGGTCAACACTCTTGAGAGCCAACATAGGAGATCCCGTGGCCAACCCGCAGGCAGGACCCTGACTTGCAGGTCACAGCACCAAGTCCCAGGAAGTCGGGACTGCCAGGGATTCACTCTCCACAGCACCACACATTAGGCGGGTCCCAGCGGGGAAGGAGAAATCAAAAGCGTGAGGCACTTGGAAAATGCAGAAGAGAAAACAAGGAGCAAGCAAGAACAATGGCGAGCGGAGTCGAAACCTTTGGCTTGACGGCTCAGAGGGGGCCCGGGCTGTGCTCCCCCTGCTGTCTACACTGCCTACAAATAGTACCTGTCTGAGTCAGAGTGACCCTTGGGAGTAAGGGGATGCGGGGGCTTTGGTGGGGGGAGGGGGGCGGCGTGAGGAGGGAACTTGACGTGTTCACATATGGCCACGGAGCCAGGAGCTGTGACCTCAACCAAGCCCTGGCTGGAGTGACCCCTCCCGATCAGTAAAGCTAAAAGGGACAGTAAGTGCCCAGCCTCTGTCCAGCCTGGGACCTCTGAGGAAGATGGAAGCAAAGGAAAGCTCTCATGCGTACCCTCCTCCATAGGATGTGGATGGATGGCTTTTCCAAGCTGAGTCCTGGCCTCAAGGGCTAAACAGACTTTTCCCAGCTGGGCTCGCCAGCTCAGACAGCCTGCACCAGCTCGACTGGCACCTCTGGGGCGAGGGGCCAGCTGAAGGGCGGATGGGGGACAAGCAGCCATTCAACCTCTTCCGCTCTCCCCTCCCTACCTGGGGCTGAATATTGCACAAAATAACACTTGGATGCCGTTGACAGTAGGCACTCTGGGCCTCTGAGGAAGCCAAGGAGGCACTGAGTCAAGGAGGAGATTTTTCAGAGATGCAGTGGTTCCAGGAGGAGGGGAGCGGGGCAGGAGGAGCTCAGAGGCGGCCAGGCATGCTTCCTCCAGATTCCGTGGCCACGGCTCCTCTGTGTCCTCACAGAAAGGGAGAAGCCCCTTTAGACGGGTCTAGATTTTCGAGCTAGCCATCCCCACAGCCCTGTGTGACCTGTATTCAGGAAACTGCGGGAAAAAAGAGACAGAGGGAGAGAGACATCAGCTCCGTGGGATCAGTGGGGAGCTGTCCTCTTGCTTGTGACATGTGGGCAGGAGTGGCAGACTGTCAACTGAGAAGAAGGGCTTCCGCAGAAGTCTGTCCACATGTCTGCTCGTCCAGACCATCAACTCTGCAGTGAGAGGCATGGTGGCGGCCCCCAACCCCCAGCTGACAGGCCATCCCCCTCCTCCCTCCCCGCTCAGTCTGCAGAGTTCCCAGGGTCTCGTAGGAACACAGGGCAGTGAGCCAGCTTCCTCACCTGCTCCCCTCTGCCCCAACTCCCAGGACTAAGAATACATCAGCCCCAGGGAAGATGTATTAAGAGGGGCCGTTTGTGCACAGCCTACCATAGGCCAGCGGTTAATGTAAATTAACTGCCTTGACCTTCACAGTAACCCGATGGGGTTGGCTATTGCTGCTTCCTAAAACCTCTTTCTAGATAAGGAAACGGAGACTCAAGAGAGTGATTTGCTCAGGGCCACTCAGCTCAGCTCAGCTCAGCTCAGCTCATCAGTTGCAGACCCAGGTTTGAAGCTACCACAGCTCAGCCTCCTAAACGTCACCTTTCACATGAAACCAAAAAACCCCTATCACCAATTTAAGGGACAGTCATGCAGGCACCAAGAAATGCTAAGCTTTTGTCCTTTGCTTTTGTTCTGGAAGTTCAGCCCTACATCAAGAAGCATGAACTGGTCTGTTTTCTCAACTCTATTTTTGCCCCCTGGATCCCTCTGCCCCAGCTTCTACCTCGAGTGTTTCTGAAGACTCACCTTTGGGGCAGGCGCTGCCAGGGGCCGGGTCTGCTGAGGTCTAGAGGCAGGGGGCCACAGGATGGAGACGGCACCTGGCCTGGGGAGACTCTTGCGGCCTGGCACCGGGTTAGCCGGGAGTGCCTTCTGGGGCGGCCGAGGCCTGGAGAAATCCTGGGGAGAAAGCCACAAGCCTCACTCAAAGGCCAGAGGGGCCTGGTCAAAAGAAAATGTTCTCAATATTTTACAGGTCAAAAGCAGATGAGAAAAGGGATATACTATTTAAAAAGAATAGTCCCATTTAAAAATAAATTGTGTGCATACATGTTTACATGCTCAGGAAAAAGCCTTTTTGGAGAGCAAGTTAGCAGTATCTATTAAGATTAGAAATGATCGTTCTCTGACCTAATACATAATTCCATTCCCTCTGAGAACTATTTGCACAGGTTCACAAAAATGAAATTGCAAGGATGTTCCTTGCAGCACTGTTTGTGACAGCTAAAAGAAACTATAAATAACTAAAATTTCCATCAACAGACAAATTACTAAAACTATACAGTGATATATGATGCAGCATTTCAAAAGAATGAAGTTGGTTGATAAGTGCTGAGGTGGAAAGATGGTCAAGAGTCATGGCAAGCTGAAGTACAAGCTATACAGGATAGTTTAGAGAAAATAAGTCACCCCGCTACCCCCCACCAATGTAAATGCAAAGGTACAGAGGAAAGTCAGGAAGGATGAAGACCAAATTGATAACAGAAGTCAGAGGTTCAGAGTGGGCTGTGCATAGGGAGAGGGGTCGTCCAAGTGAACATTCAGTTTTTTTTAACAAAAGCATATATGTGTATTACTTGTGCAAATAAAAATAAAAATTGTAAAAAGAAGAAATCATATTTTCCATATTGTTTGTCTCTGGGTGGCACAATCTTACCTTTGTGCTTTTACATTACCTTCATGTTTTGCCCCCCTCTCAATAAGGCCTTCCCTGATGACCTTATTTAAAATTATAACACCCCCAAACACAACCATACACAATCAATGGGATGCAGCAAAAGCAGCCTAAGAGAAGTTCATAGCGATATAGGCCTTCCTCAAAAAACAAGAAAAATCTCAAACAACCTAACCTACCACCTGAAAGAATTAGAAAAAGCAGAACAAACAAAACCTAAAGTCAGCCAAAGGAAGATCAGAGAGGAAGTAAATAAAATAGAGATTTTTAAAAAATAGAAAAAAAATCAATAAAACCAAGAGCTGGTTTTCTGAAAGGATAAATAAAATCGACAAACCTCTGGTCGGGCTCACCAAGAAGAAGGGAGAGGACCCAAATAAAATAAGAAATGAAAGAGAAGAAATAACTACTAACACTGCAGAAATACGAAAAATTATAAGAGAATATTATGAATCATTACATGCCAACGAATTGGACAACCTAGAAGAAATGGACAAGTTTCTAGAAACACACAGCCCACCGAAACTGAATCAAGAAGAAACAGGTAATTTGAACAGAACGATCACTAGAAGTGAAATGGAATCCGTTAAAAAAAAAAAAAAAAAAAAAAAAAAAACTCCCTGCAAACAAAAGGGAGTGGCTTCCAGGATGGCTTCACTGGGGAATTCTACCAAACATACAAAGAAGAGCTTACACCAATCCTTCTCAAACACTTCCAAAAGATTGAAGTGGAGGGAACACTCCCTAAGTCATGCTATGAAGCCACCATCACCCTGATACTAAAACCAGACAAAGACACTAACAAAAAAGAAAACTACAGACCAATATCTTTGATGAATATAGATGCAAAAATCCTCAACAAAATATTAGCAGACTGAATCCAACAACGCATAAAAAAGACCATATACCACGACCAAGTTGGATTCATCCTAGGGTCACAAGAATGGTTCAACATATGCAACTCAATCAATGTGAAACACCACATCAACAAAAGACAAAACTCACATGATCATCTCAACAGATGCAGAAAAAGCATTTGATAAAATTCAACATCAACTCATAATAAAAACTCTCACCAAAGTGGGTATAGACGGAACATATCTCAGCAAAATAAAGGATATTTATGACAAACCCACAGCCAACATAATACTCAACAATGAAAAGCTGAAAGCCTTCCCGCTAAAATGTGGAACAAGACAAGGATGCCCATCCTCATCACTTCTATTCAACATAGTATTGGAAGTCCTAGAAAAAGAAATCAGACAAGAAAAAGAAATAAAAGGTATCCAAATTGGAAAGGAAGAGGTAAAATTGTCATTATATGCAGATGACATACTATATATAGAAAACCCTGAAGACTCACACAAAAACTACTACAACTGGGACTTCCCTGGCAGTCCAGTGGTTAAGACTCCGTGCTTCCAATGCAGGGGGTGTGGGTTTGATCCCTGGTCAGGGAACTAAGATCCCACATTCTGTGCAGCACAGCCAAAAAAAAAAACCTACTAAAACTGATAAATGAATTCAGCAAGGTAGCAGGATACAAGATTAACATACAGAAATCTGTTGCATTTCTTTACACTAATAATAAAGTTATCAGAAAGAGAAAGTAAAAATACAATCCCTTTTAAAATTGTATCCAAAATAAAAATACTTAGGAATAAATCTGACCGAGGAAGTGAAAGACTGATATGCTGAGAATTATAAAAAACATTTGCAAAGGAAATTGAAGATAATTCAAAGAAATGGAAAGATGCTCTTTGATTGGAAGAATTAATATTGTTAAAATGGCCATACTAACCAGAGCAATCTACAGATTTAATGCAATCCCTATCAAATTACCCATGACATTTTTCACAGAACTAGGACATATAATCATAAAATTTATATGGAACCACAAAAGACCCAGAGTTGCCAAAACGATCCTGAGGAAAAAGAACAAAGCTGGAGGCATAACCCTCCCAGACTTCAGACAATACTACAAAGCTATAGTTATCAAACAGTGTGTTATTGGCACAAAAGCAGACATATGGATCAATGGAACAGAATAGAGAGCCCAGAAATAAACCCATACACCTATGGTCAATTAATCTCAACAAAGGCGGCAAAAATATACAATGGAGAAAAGACAGTCTCTTCAGTAAGTGGCGTTGGGAAAGCTGGACAGCCACGTGTAAACCAATAGTTAGAACACTCTCTCACACCATACACAAAAAATAATCTCAAAATGGCTTAAAGTCTTAAATATAAGACATGACACCATAAAACTCCTAAAAGAGAACATAGGCAAAACATTCTTTGACATAAATCGTAGCAATGTTTTCTTAGGTTAGTCTCCTAAGGCAAAAGAAATAAAAGTAAAAATAAACAAATGGGACCTAATCAAACTTACAAGCTTTTGCACAGCAAACGAAACCATAAACAAAACGAAAAGACACCTATGAAATGGGAGAAAATATCTGCAAATAATGTGACTGAAAAGGGCTTAATTCCCCAAATATACAAACAACTCAAACAGCTCAATATCAAAAAACAAACAACCCAATCCAAAAAATGGGCAGAAGACCTAAATAGACATTTCTGCAAAGAAGACATACAGACGGCCAAAAAGCACATGAAAAGATGCTCAACATCGCTAATTATCAGAGAAACGCAAATCAAAACTACAATGAGGTATCATCTCACACCAGTCAGAATGGCCGTCTGCAAACAATAAATGCTGGAGAGGGTGTGTAGAAAAGGGAACCCTCCTATACTGTGGGTGAGAATGTAAATTGGTGCAGCCACTATGGAAAACAGTATGGAGGTTCCTGAAAAAGCTAAAAATAGAGCTACCGTATGATCCAGCAATCCCACTCCTGAGCATATATCCAGAGTTTTATGGTGTCATGTCTTAATTCAAAAAGATACACGCACCCCAATGTTCATAGTCGCACTATTTACAATAGCCAAGACATGGAAGCAACCTAAGTGTCCATCGATAGATGAATGGATAAAGAAAACGTGGTATATATATACAAGCGAATGTTAGCCGTAAAGAAGAATGAAATAATGCCATTTGCAGCAACATGGATGGACCTAGAGATTATCACACTAAGTGAAGTAAGTCAGACAGAGAAAGACAACTATCATATGATACCACTCATGTGTGGAATCTAAAAAATGATACAAATGAACTTATTTACAAAACAGAAACAGACTCACAGACTTAGAAAACAAACTTATGGTTACCAAAGGGGAAAAGAGGCAGGAGGGATAAATTAGGAGCTTGGAATTAATAGATACACACTACTATATATAAAAGAGATAAACAACAAGGACCTACTCTATAGCACAGAGAACTACATTCAGTATCTTGTAATAACCTATAACGGAAAGAATGTGAAAAAGAATATATATATATATACATATATATATATATATCTGAATCATTTTCCTATATACCAGAATGTAACACAACACTGTAAACCAGCTATACTTCAATTTTTAAAAATTGCAACACTCCCCCACTCAGCATTCCCAGACCCCTTTATCCTAATCTACTTTTTCTCTTTTGGTATATATCACTTATCCCATTCCACCATACTATACAACTTACTTATTTTTTATCTTCTGCCTCTCCATCCCCCACTATACCAGAAACAGGGGCAGGGGTCCTTTTCTGTTTGATTCAGTGATACAGCTCAAGCTTTAGAACAGTGCCTACTATACAGTAAGCACTCAACACGTATTAGCTGAAAAAATAATAAAACTCTGCACCTGTCAAAAAAATTTAAATAACTATATTTATTCTGTGATCAAAAAAAAAAATTTTAAGGGGCAAAGAATGGATCTCATGCCACCACCCACAGATCCCCAAGCTGGTGGGATGCAAGAGAGAAGCTGATTGCACAGGTGAGAGTTCCAGTGCCTAGTGTCCTAGATCGCTCCCCTTCCTGAGAAGGTCACTAGCAAGCATAAAAATGGCTCAAAGGCAAGCATGGGGAGAGAGTGGGAGTAAATCAGAGGTCTTCTGAAAGCAGCTTCTCAGCCAGCAGAAAAGTAAGAGCAGAAATGAAAAAGAGCAGCAGATTCTCATGACCAAAGCGCCACGTTGTCCAGCGCCATCCCTCCCCGGAAGGACAATGCGATCCCACACGCTTCCAGCCCAGACAACTGTCAAATCAGTGGCTGCTGGAGGCCAGGACAGAGACCTTCTGGGGGAAGCAACAGCTGGGGGCAGATGTCAGGATGCCGTGGGGAAATGCTGTGCTCCCTTGGCCGCTTGCTGTGCCAAACGAACAATTTGTGCGTGCAAGTGCACACGCAGGGCGGGTGATCTGGGCAGGAGCCTCATCAGCATGGCAACACTGGGCCTCCCAGAGCAGGGTCATGCCACTGGCCATGTCTGCTTTGACCCAGCTCGGCTCTACCAGGGGCCTCACCCAGCACTGTTTTCCAGAGGCAAACTGTCCTTGAACCGCTCTGGCCCACTGCTGCTGTCCTCAGGGGGTGGCACCTCCATCAGTCAAGCTGCACAAACCAAACACTGGGCAGTTGTGTGTGTATTTTTTTTGGGGGGGGGTGCTTGTCATCCCCTCCCAACCCTCATCAGCAACTGTTCCCCTGTCTATTTTCTCTTCTACACATCCCTCATCGGCTTCACCCCATCACCGCTGTCTCCCCCCTGCTCCAAGCTACCATCACCTCTCCTCTGGACACTGTTTAAACTTGTAACCCCTGCACCCAGTCTCATCCCTCTGATCACAATGCCGCTAGAGTGAGCCTTTCATTCTTTAAAACTAATTTTTTAATTAAAGTATAATATACATAAAAAGAAATGAGTCATAAATATACAACCAGATGAATCATCAGCGTGAACACACCTATGTAATCCTCACCCAGGTCAAACAATGGAAGATTAATAGTCTCAGAAGCATCTCTGGGCACCCTCCCAGGCACTGTGCCTCCCTCTTGCCTAAATGTAGCCCAAAGTGAGATCCCTGTAGATGGGAAAACTGTAGGGAAATTTCCCTGTAGATGGAAATCCCTGTAGATGTCACCCATGCTCCACCACTGCCCTGTTCCCATCAAATGCAGACCAGATTCCTAGTCCATGCCTATGGCACAGTCTGGCCTCCCCTGGCTCTCCAGCCTTTCATCATAGCTCCATGGGCCCCGGGAAAAGGGGCCTTGAAGTTCCTTCCATCTGCGGGCTCTCTCCATCACAAAGCTTCCCTACCATCAGGTCCCTGGTCCAAGAACCTCTCCCACCCCTCACAGCCTGCTCACTCCGCAGGTCTCAGCTCAAATGTCACCTCCTCAGGGAAGCCTTCCCAGATTTCCCAGACTAAGTCAAGTCCCCCATAACTCTTTTTGTAAGCATGCTGAACCTCTCCTTCATAGCACTTACCACTACTGTCACTACATGTATACCAGTCTCTTCCCCAGCAAGTTGTGAGCTCTGTGAGGCAGAGATGGCATCTGCTTTGCTAACCACTGCCTAGTACAGAGTAGAAGTTCATACACATTTGTAGAGAGAATAGAAGAGGTTACGAAGCTTCACCCTCCACCTCTCCAGAGTGGTCCATGTCACCAAGCTAGGAGGTGGTGGAGCTGAGATCTGGAGAGCGTGAATTCCCCCAGGGCAGGTGGTATCTCAGCTCTGGACTCCAGGGCCTAAGCCAGGACCTGACACACAGGGTGGTGAAGGGTTTGGAGTCAGCCCTGGGTGCAAGTCCTGGCTACTCCACTTACAAACCGCCACCTAGGGGTAGCCCCTTCAACCCCGTGAGACACAGCTACCCAACACCGAAAATGAGGGCGGCAGAAACTCTCTTCTTGGAATGGTTCTGAGGAAGGGGGCGGCGCCCCGATTTCATCCCTGCCGCCTGCTCAGAGAAGCTGCCTCCCACTCCCCGCCCTTGAGAAACCCCCTTCTGGGTCTGGGGCCCAGCAGAAGCCGTGCTTGGCATCTGTGTTTTGGGATACCTCCCACCGGCCAGGTGGCCCTCTGGGCTCTGGATTCCTGCCAGCAGCCACCAGGGAGAGTGGGAGTCAGGGCAGGACATGGAGCCTCCAGGCTTCCCGTCCCCGCAGCTGGAGTCCACTGTCCCTGGAGACCCCTCCCCCAACCTACTGCTCGGCACCTTGGGGTGAGGCTGACACCATCTCCACTGAACAAGCCTCCAGTGTGGGTTTTTTAGGACCAGTGGTTTCAATGGACTGCTCCCTCCCTCCCTCCTCCTCCACCTCTGTTCTTCTCACACCCCTGTCTGCACGTGGCTGCTTTCTCCCCTCTTCCTCCCTTTCTCTCCTCTCTCCTTCTGTTATGGGCTGAACTGTGCCCCCCCACCCCAAATTCATACGTTTCCGCTCTAACCCCCAGTACCTCAGAATGTGACTGTATTTGGAGACAGGGCCTTTAAAGAGGTGACTACGTTGAAATGAGGCCGTTAGAGTGGGCCCTAATCCGGTCTGACTGGCGCCCTTATAAGAGGAAATGTAGACACACAGAGAGACATCAGGGTGTACGTACACAAAGGAAGGACCATATGAGGACACAGGAGAATGGAGTCATCTGCAAGCCAAGGAGAGAGGCCTCAGAAGAAACCAAGCCTACTGGACTTCCAGCCTCCAGAACTGTCAGAAAATAACTTTGTTGTTTACGCCACCCGGTCTGTGCTGTTTTGGCCGCCCGAGGAGGCCAACGCACCCTCCGTCTCCTCGTCTCTCCTCTACTCCTCTTGCTCTTTTCCCTTTCTCCTTCCCTCTTCTCTCCCTGTCAGTCTTTCCTTTCCCTTTCTGCATGGAATTTTCTATCCCCCCGCTGCCCCAGATGAGAAAAATGGGAGAGTAGCAGCTTCGCATCATCAGAGAACCAAAACTGATGCTCTCGGCTCTGCTAAACCATGACACTGCCATGTCCCAGGGACCCCGCCCCAAGACCTGGAGCCAACCACAGTCCTTAGGGGCAGAGACAGCCTGGGCCCCAGGAAGCCCTCTGGACCATGCCCAAGAACAGCAGTCCCAGGAGGAAAACGGGCAAGTCCCCTACCCCACCTGAGGGGGTCCACACCCAAAACACACAGGCGGCTCTGGAAGGCACCACGCCTGGCCACCACCCTGGAAACATCTGTGTCTGTGCTACAGGAACTTCTGCCAGAAGGTAGAGCTGGAGCCATCAGAGCATAGACACACCGGGTGAACAGACTGCTGGGTAGGCAGCTCTGATTCCAAAGAACACCAGTGGTGGGGGGATAGCCCAGCCCCTACTCACCCCTCCCAGAGGCCCAGCCCCTTGACCAGCCTCCCAGACGAGCGAGGCATCACCGTACGTCCCTCAGTAAGACTTCCCGACTAGTGCAAGATACCGAGAGGCACAATTTGGTGGAATAAGTACTATGATGAGAGAAGTACAGAGGCACCAAACTCAGGCTTGGGGGTCAGAGAAGGCTTCTTAGAGGAAGTGGCATCTAAGAGGAGATCTAAGGATGAACAAGAGCTGGCCATGCAAAAGGAAGTGTACGTGGCAGAGGAAACAGCATTTGCAAAGGCCTAGAGGAGAGAAAAGAGACCATGGGGAACTGAAACATTAACTGAACATTAACATTTGGGGTGGAAGGTGGGTCGTGGCTTGTCACAGAAGAGGCCAACCAGGGAGGAAGTCCTCGGTAGTGTATTTCCTCACGCTCATCACCCTCACGCTCTGTGTGCCCTGTATCTACCAGAATGCAGAGAAGGCAGCCAGCCCATGAGTCAGCAAGCTCCCTCTTCCCAGCCTCTGTCATTCCTCATGGCTGACGGCCTGAAAAGTGATGCTCCCGGCCCAGGGTTGCTGAGAAACCACTTACCTGGGAGAGGATGCACTTTGGTGCGGGGGGCACTGGCCGGCTTGGGGGAGGCCTCCTGGATGATTCTTTCCTCTCTACTGGGGGTCCGGCCCCTGGGGAGTTCCTAGCAGTCCTGCTGAGGTGCGCTGGCAATGGCGCAGGTGGGGACCCACCATGCAGATAGTCTGCAGGGGGCCTGGGAGGAGGCTGGGAGGGCTTCCGTAGGGTTTCAGGGGTGTTGGTCACCTGTAGGCATAAGACGAGGAACAACGCCTGAGACACAGGAACCCTTAATGCACTTAAAAACTCAGGGGTGGTCTTGTGTGTCTCACTGGCATGCACAGAGGCCTAGGATCCCAGAGGTCAGATGCAACGTTTAAAGTCATTAGGGGATGGCAGAACCAGCTGACCATCTCTCAAGCCAAGAAAGTGTCTTTTATCACCAATCCCGTGGGCCCACAGAGGCGCTTAGGAAAATCTAGCAGAGTCCTGAGGGACAAAGTTAAAGTAGCAAAGTTCATGGTGCAAAGCCCTTACCTTTCGCTTGCCCTGGGGTGTCTGCAACTTGAACGTTGGGTTGGCGTGGCCAGTTCCACTGTTCTGAGACACCCTGAAGGGACAACTAATAACAAGGAAGGAGAGGGGAAGAGTAAAGGGGGTGTTGTTCATTGAGGATCGGTGCCTGACATCCCTCTGACCGGGGCATGGCAGTGAGCAGCTCAGTCTTCCCAAGTCTGCTCTGGTGGAAGTGGGATGGGTCCTCCTGAACCCCAGCTTCCTAGGCATGGAGACGGTGGCCAATGGAAAACTCCCAAGGAAAGACAATTGGCCTCATACAAAGCAGAGTGTTCCTCAGCACCTTTCCTTCACCCTTTTAAGACCTTTCTCCCCCAAGAAGACAAGGATGTCACCAGCCATCAACCAATCTCCCTCAGGCATCGTTCCAGGAGGACCTGGGATTTAAAATCCCCTCCTGAAAAAATGTCATTTAATAGAGGACTCAGAGACTCTACACCTTCAATATCCAAAGGAATGAATCGCTTAGGAAAAAAAATTACTCTGTCTTGAGCTGATGTCCAGCCACCCCTGTGATTGACTTGAGCTAGTCGGTTTTTCTCTGTTGCCTCAGTTTCCTGCCCTTTAAAATGGGGAGCAAATCAATTAGATACACGCTAGCAAAGAGATTTCATTTCTATTCCAACTTGAATTGGTTGGGGCATTCTGCTGAGAAGGATTCTGAAGTGATGACCAGGCTCAGCCGAGCTTACTTATTAATAAAAATCAGCTAGTAATGTCTGCCACGGTCAAGGAGCATGGCAGCAGTGGAGAGGGCGGCGTGTACCTGGCATTTGCCTTCCCCGAATTAGACCCACCACCACCAACTTTTTCACCAGGTACTGCTTACGGAAAGCTCTGTGATCTCCAAGTGGACCCCAAATCCTTCACGGCACCCCGTCATACCTGAACTGTTGCCTCAACTTGGAAGGGAGGGCTAGGGGCTTGAGGTAGCCCAGTTTGTTGTTCTGTTTACAGCAGCGGTACATCAGCATGAGGACCGCCAGAGCAAAGATGGCCGAAAACACTCCGGCTACTACAGGACCAGCACCTTCCAGAAATAGAACCCAAGTGAAAGACTTAGAAGCGGTCTGAGCTTTAGCTGTGGATTTCAAATAATGTATTCCTGACACTCTTCAGATATTTGATCTTCATTTACTTTGTATTACTTACTTTAACTTAAAAACTATAATAAAAAACACACATTATGTCCCACTGGGAAGCCACTAATATTAGCTTAAACAACCAGGTCAACTTGCTTGGCACAGATCTCATAACAAAGCTTCTCTGGCCACTTCTGCCTAATTGAAGAGAGTGCCTTTTAAGGCAAGGAGTTTCAGCTCTATTATTATTTACCACTAGTTTTCAGCCTGAATCATGATGTTCCTGGACACAAAGCAACCAACACAAAACACTGAGATTGATCTAAGATTAGAACTTTCACACATAATCCACAATTGCACATTTGGTTTCACCGAACTGCCTCAATGTTCTCACAAATTATAAATCTAAATGTACAAAATATATATAGACCAGTGACACACTACTTTTATGTTTTATACGTTGAGGTTTCTTCCTTGGAAAAAAAAAAGAAGTTCTCTATTACTTTTTAAAAGCTTGGAAACCAAAGAGCTAGAATCCCTTAGATTTCCACTAAAAAACTGTAACATTATCTGAGTTTCTGGTTCCTCATTTGAAGCTCTGTTCATCCAAGGAGATCTGAGCCACTATAATGTGCCCTAGGTTCATGACTATTTTTAAGTGGCCGAGAAGGGGTAGTCGCCACCACCGCCCCCCAGAAAGAATGTGATTATTCAGTAACCTGTGGTCTGTCTTAATCTCTCTCTAAGCAGAACCATGCCCCTCAATAGAAGGGACAGAGGAAAAGCAACTGAGGCTGAGCCCCACATCAGGCTGCTAGCCTGGGCCACTCCTCCCACTCGGTCCCTCTTGTTCTCTCATCTACAAAATCAGGATAGTGAGGCTGACTCATTATCTCTCTGCATCATGCCACCCGCCCCCATGGCACCCACCCCTCCTCACAAAGGTGGGCAGAGGCCCACGCAGGCCGGGCACTCACTCTCGGGGGGCATGGGCCCGCTGTCGATGCTGCCCCCTTGGCCTGGTGTGTTGCAGAAGGGCGGGGCCCAGCCCCGGAAGCAATGGCAGTTCTGATTGTTGTTGCAAACCTGGAGCAAGGGCAGGGCAGAGGCGTCAGCACCCTGGAGAGCTCTGGCCTCCCATAGGGCCTGCCCCCTCAGACACCATGGCAGAGGAGCCCCAGAACCCCGGGCACGCGTACCCCGTGGCCATGGCACTTCTTCCCACAGCCTTCTGTTTCGAAGAACGAGGTGTTCCTGCACTGCCCCTCGAAGCAAATCTGTAATGAGGAAGAAGCCGCTCAGTACAACGGAAGGGACACTGGTTGGCAATTAGGAGACTGGGGTTTTGCACTCAGAACTTACGGGACTCAAAAAGGCAGCCTACTTCAGGTTATTACTGTGAAAAATTAAAAACAACCTAAAAAGCCAAGGACAGGATGGTAGTTAACTAAATTCTGCTATCACTTGTGTGATTAGGGAGAAAAAAACAAATATTATATTTTTAATAAATATGTGTTATTCCACTCTATATTACTATATGTTGGTGATATGTTAATTACTTAATTGTATATTAATATGCACTAATTGAAATATTATACTTAAAAATAATGACCATGGTGACAGCTGTCTACTTTGTGCCAGGTAGTATACCAAGTGCTTCAAATGTTTTTTATAACATCATTCTCATAGTTAACTCTGAGACAGTGGCCATTATTTTTCCCAGGCTTCCCTGACTCCTAGTCTAGTCCATTTCTCAATTCATAAGATAATTAATGATGAGGACAAAAGACATAATAGCCAGCCTTCTAAATGGTTTACAGGGATTATCTCGTTTAATCCTTACAACAATTCTATGCGGTGGGTCTTGCTCTTACTAACATGCTTTATAAAGGAAGCAAGCCACAGGGCCAGAGAGGTTGGGGAAGCTGGGACTTGAGCCCAGGCACCCTCGCTCCAGATTCACACTGTAGTCACTGCAACCCAGCGACTGAGTGAGGCTGGAGAAAGGGACTCACGTGGTTATGGCCACATTTGGTCCCGGTCATCACCAGGCCTGGGTCCAGCATGTCACCCTCCTCCTCGGGACCTCGGTAGACGTGGGTGCCCCGACATCGGATCTGCCTCCCGTTCATGATGATGGTGGTGTCGATGGGCACTGCATTGGACTCCAGGGGCCGGGCCTCAGAACTCTGACACTGGATCTTCCCGCACTTGGCATCTCTGGGCCCGAGAGAGAAGGAGGGAAGGAGATGGAATCAGAGGCAGGGGAAGAGCTGGGGCACCAGAGAGCTTCAATCTTTCTTGACCAGGACAGCACGCTTGGATGGGGGAGAGGCAGAAGGGCAATGCGTGTGCTGTAGGGACTCAGCAGGGAAGACCCCATGTGGACTGAGACCAAGGATAAGACGCTAGATCCTTATCCCCAAGCAGATCGAGGCCAGAGAGCTGGCCTTGGCAAGTCCTCTTTACTGCAAGGACAACTGCCTGACCTGAGCAACCTGCCCCCTTATGCCCCTTGCGTCCCCATGCACTCGAGGGCTGCAGCCAGAAGCCTGGAGTCATCCCCGACTTCCCATACTCCCTCCCTCCTATATACCTACTCTAATTCACACCTCCATCCTTTCTCACCTGGACACCAGGAAACTGTCTCCCTGCCTCCAGTCTTGCCCTATAGGAGTCTAATTTCCAAACTGCTCTCAAGCCAAAGTCCAAACTCCCCTAGCCATGCATTCGAGGCTTCTCATGATCTGGTCCCTGCTTAACTAGCTAGGCTCATTTCTCAGCAGCCCCCTCCCCACTGCACCCCAACATTATACTTTAACTATATCAAATTGTTATCAGTTCTTCCTACCAAGAATTTTTCTCTACTCATCTCTCTGCCTGGTACACTCTCCCATGTACCAGCACCATTCCCCATCCTGTTGAACTGGATAACTTCTCCAAATCTCAGCTTAGGCATAACTTCCTTTGGGAAACCACCTCAACCCACTAAGATTGGGTCGGGTGGCTCTCACCATATTTCCATTATTACACTGTATTGTTATGTTCCATGTACTCAGCACAGTATCTGCCACATGGTAGACCCACAGTAGATAGTGGATGGGTGGGTGGGTGGATGGATAGATGCTTGAAATGAATGAATGAATGGGTGAATAACAGGCTATTCAGATGAGGGTATAATTAGTACCCTGTGGAAATGACCCAAGAGGGCTGATGCCCCACCCTACTATAAGAAGGTCCCAGAAGGAGGTACGGCCAGCTTTCTAGGAAGCACTGCCATCCGCGCCCTCCCTCTGACTTCCTTAGGGCTGAATGGCACATTGCCAAAAGGGCCTGGAATAGATTTATTTAAAGGCCTAGTTTGGGGCCAGCCAAGCTGCTGAGAGGGCGGGAGTGAGGACAGAGTAGGAGTTGCTTTGTCACCCTCATCTCATGGGGTCTGCCCTATGGTCATCACCTCATGTTGCACTTCTTGTGTTTCCCATTCATGTCCTTCCCACAGTTTCCAAAGGTGTCCCCTGCCACATTCACCTTCTCGAAGCAGAGATCAGGAGCAGGCCGGGCTCCTGGGTGGGCAAGAAACATTTATCAGTACACTAGCCAACGTTAGTGGAAGTCAGAAGCCCCCAAAGGGCAGAGCTAGCCCTTGGCAAAATCAGAAGGTTAAGAAAGTTTTAGGGGAGGGAATATTCAGCCTTTTCTTTCTTTACCCCTGTCAGTTATTCGACCCCCACCTCCTCAAGACCTACTCGTAGAAAAAGGTTTTACATCAGTTCTTTATACCTTATTGAGGTTTTATATCTGTGGGAGGTTTGTGTGCTAAGCCTTCTCTCTAATGAAGAAGCCCTGTCCCATTTCAGGTTTTTTACTAAAGGTAATACCTGCACAACATTTTAAAGAATAAAGCATGTCTTTCAGTTTTTTCTACCTAGTCATTCCAGTTCCTACTTTCCTACAACCTGGTGAAGCAATCTTAATTAACAGTGTATCTTCTAAAGATAATTTTATCTCTACCATCTAGATACAATTCTTGTGTATCTTCTAGAGATAATCTATCTAATAAAGAGTGGCAGCATAGTCTATTCACTGGTCTGCATCTTGCATTTTTCACTTAATTTATCGTGAGAGTTTTTTTTTTTTTTATTCAGTACATACAGAGCTGCCTCCTTTTATTCAGCTGTATAGTGTCCCAACGTATGGAGGTACCAGAATTACTTTAATTGGTCCCTACTGAAGGATTTATAGGTTGTTATTGGTATCACTAACAATGCTGCAATAAATATCGTTGTAAATCTATCTTCACATAAATGTGCAAGTACAAATGTAGGATACATCCCCAACGAGTAGTATGGATGAGCCCAATGACAGGTACACTTAAAATTCTGGCATCTCCAAACAGCTTTCCATTGCGTTTGTACCTACCTGTTTTCCCACACCCTCCACAACTATATTATTATTGTTCTTGTTGTTATAGTTATAGTATTATTATTATTACCTTATTATATTAATTCTTCAGTCTTTGCCAATATGATACATGAAAAAAATCCCATCCCATAGTTGTTATAATTTGCTTATAGCTTAAGGCCATTTGCATTTCCTTTTCTGTCTCCATCCTCTGCCATTTTTGTTGGATTATTCTTATCCACTCACCCACTCTGAGAATTTAAAGCATCAAGGAACTAGGAAGAACACTGCCTACTGCCTCTCCCTGAAAGTCTACCCTGAGGCAAGGGGATTGAAAAAAGGTAATATCTGGAGATGCTGTTTTAAAGCCAAGGATTCTAAGCTACCCAGGGTGCCTGAAGGGGGAGGCTGGCTAGGAAGCAGTGGGGTGGGAGGAGGGCCATTCCCCCCTAGGAGAGCCTTACCAGGACCCCACAGCTGCTGGCACTGCTCCTGGTAGGTGAGGCACATGCCGTTGTAGCAGTAGGCCTGGCCACCCTCGCAGGGGGTGCCGTCCATCTGGTAGAAGTTGGTGGGGCAATGGGGGGACTTGCCCGTGCAGAACTCCGGGAGGTCACACTGCCGCGCCTGCTCACGGCACAGTGTGCCAGGGGCCAGCAGCTGAGCCGAGGAACGAGAGGGGAAAAAGAGGTCAATCTGCCACCTGCCCTCAACCCTCCCAGCAAGGGCTCATGAGCGTCACTCTTGTGGAACAGAATTTCCCATTACCATTATTTCAGTAGTGCTTTTTACATGACCTCATTAGCTCAAATCACCATCATTCATCTAATATGAATAGAGACTTAGGGTTTCGAGGTGTTTTCACAAATGCTAAGTCTACATAGCAGTCTTAAGAAGTAGGTAAAAAATAATATTTATGCAACAATTTACAGTTTACTAAGTGCTTTAGTAATAACAGCTACTTTATGGAGCTCCCACTTAAGTGCCCAGTACAAATATTACTTCATTTAGTTTTCATGATAGTCCTATGTAATTTGATTATCCCTATTTTACAGATGACGAAACCTGAGGCAAAAGAGGTTAAATAATGTCTCCAAAGTCTCATGGTTAGTAAGTGGCAGAAGAGCCAAGCCCACTAATATATATGTAGAGATACACACACACACACACACACACACACACAGAGTAGCATTCATACATCTCTGAATTTACAAAGCACTCTGGCAATAATACATCCCCATTACTGAGCCAAGCGCCAGGCTAAGTATGTTACACATACTCAAGTCATGAGATCCTCACAATATCCATGAGCAGCAAATATACTGCTATTTGCCTCATTCTGCAGATGAAATAACCTGATCAATAGCACACCTTGGGCAACCGGTAAACACTGAGTTTCCACTTGAGTCTTCCAGCCTCCCAGGGTGGTCAGAGTTATTAGTACTCTTCCCATCTTACAGATAAAGAACCTAGGCTTGGATGGGTAATAGGCTGCCCCAAATCACACATAGGGCTTGAACTGAAGGTCTCAGACTCCAAGCCTCTTCTTTTCCCACACACTTCTCTCCAGGAACTCCTTTCCAAGATCCAAGCTGAAATCCTGGGACTGGGAGATGGGCGCTCTCCACACTCACTCTCAGGCCTTAGCCTGAGACTCGAGGACCTGACCCAGCTAGCACAGCCTCCCTGGGGGACGCTGGGTGCATCCTAGAGTCAAACCACATGGCGTGGGAGTTCCCCTGAGCCAGGCAAGGAGAGCTACGTCTGAGAACAGCGCCCCTCCACACTCCCGGGTGACTCCACGCCACCCACAAGGCCCTCCCAAGACAGAAGGCAAGAATGGGCCAGCTGAGCAGCTTTCTCACAGTCTCAGTTCAAGGGTGGCCTCAGGATGCATCTCTCCACCTGAGAGCAAGATGGAGAGGAAGAGGACCCACCCTGGAGCCAGCCTGCCTGGGTTCAAATCCCAGCTCCTTAACCAGCAGTAAGACCTGTGTTTATGCACCCGTGAGGGTAATAACCCTCTCGTGGTTACTGCTAGAAGGTCATGCTAGAAGGAATGTTCTAATAAAGTACTTGAACAGTATGTGGAACATAATGAGCCCTCAGCAAGTGGTAGGTGGAAGCACAGTCCACAATCCTATCCAAAACCCTGGGACCAGATGGATGTCAGACTTTACAGATTTTAGAAAGCAGACACTACACAGATGTACATACATATGTGTATATATATATATATATATATATATACACATAACATATGTATGTTATATAACCCACCAGCAAGGCCTAGGATTATACTTTATAATCACACACATTAATATTTCTGCAATGAAATATAATATTCACTTTAAGTGTGATTTTTTTTTTTTTAAGACTATAATTAGACTCATGTCAATTCAGGTCAAATTTTGCCACCGTTAAGTTAAAAAAATTTTTTTGAGTTTTCAGAACTTCCTAAATTTCAGAATTATAGATAAGAGACTGTAGACCTATAGTAATATTAGTGGTAAAAATGATGTGATCTTTCACATCAATATTAAGAGAGTGGGCTCCAGAGTCAGGTAAACCTGGTTCAGCCTCTTCCTGGCTGTGTGATCCCAGAGAAGCCACTTATCCCTTCTGAGCCCCAGTTTCCTCATCTTAAATGGAGGATATTAATACACATCTCATGGGGCTTTTGCAAGGATTGAATGAGATGACATATATAAAATTCTCTGTACCATGCCTGGCACCTAATAAGCAATTCATTAATGTTAATCAAAACTGTGATGAAGATTATTATGAGCTCCAAATAAAATCAAGCCTACTCTTTCTGGACACTTTTCTTTTTTTAATCTCCCATCTTCCAGGAGGCACACACAGCCCTCTGGGATGATCTGAACTCAGTGAGGCCCAATATAGAAAAAAGTAAACTTTGTTCAAGGGCCCTTTCTAGCTCCATGTTTCTGAAACTTTGATGCCACCACTTCCCCAGGATAGAGGCTGAATCCTGGCCATTACCCCCCAGCAGAGTCTTGGACTGTTAGGTCAGAACCCTGGGCAGGGAGGAAAGGGCCACTTACCTTACACCGGTGACAGCAGGAGCCGTGGGCACACTCTGCCCCCTCTCTCAAGGTGCAATTAGAGGCATTGCAGCAGGGGTTATCACATTCCTGGGGAGGCAGTGGGAGTGGGCGTGAGCCTCTTGGGCAGCAGGGCAGGGAGACAGGGGACTAGGCAGGGTGAGGGCCTTTACCCCCTACCCTGCCCCACGGGCCCCTGGGAAGTCTCCACCAAAAAATCACTTTATAGCTTTATCATTAAGGTAATACGTATACATTGTAGAAAATATACATATGCATAATCATCAGTAACACACAACTTGACACAACTACATTTTGCATTTTTCTAAGCACTTTCCTATACACATACGTAGACATATACTCATTTTACAAAACCATAGTATCCATACTGCTTTTAACTTAACATAATATGCCCATTTCTCCTTGTAATCATGGATTCTTCTAAAACATGATTTTTAGCATAGTATTACGTTATATGGAAATTCTGTGATTAGTTTTTCTCATCCCCAACACAACATCCAGAGACCATGTCTTCTACTGCTGCCCTTCCTGCCCCCCACACTCCTAAACCTTACTATCTGATAAAAAGAGGCCATCAGGAGTTAGGGCATGCTGGAACAACTCCTGAACAATTTATGTCAGCCCCCAGGCCTGCTTCCCCAGACTTCTCTTGCCATCTCCTGCTCCTCCTCAACCCTCGCTGGCCTGGACCCTTCTCTAGGGGTTCCATGCTCTCCTCTCTTCCTTCCTGCCCTACGGGTCCTGATTTGCTGACATACAGCATGAGATTTAAAAAGATGACGGGACTCCCCTGGTGGCGCAGTGGTTAAGAATCCGCCTGCCAATGCAGGGGACATGGGTTCAAGCCCTGGTCTGGGAACACCCCACATGCCGTGGAGCAACTAAGCCGTGAGCCACAACTACTGAGCCCACACACCACAACTACTGAAGCCCGCGTGCCCTAGAGCCCACGCACCGCAACTACTGAGCCCATGCGCCGCAACTACTGAAGCCCGCACACGCTAGGGCCTGCGTGCTGCAACTACTGATGCCCACATGCCTAGAGCCTGTGCTCTGCAACAAGAGAAGACACCGCAATGAGAAGCCCGCGCACCTCAACGACTGAGCCCACTTGCTGCAACTAGAGAAAGCCCGCGCGCAGCAATGAAGACCCAACGCAGCCAAAAAGTTAATTAATTAATTAATTATTAAAAAAAGATGACGATTATCTACAAAACAGAAATAGAGTTACAGATGTAGAAAACAAACTTATGGTTACCAGGGGGTAAGGGGTAGGATAAATAGGGAGATTGGGATTGACATATACACACTATATATATAAAATAGATAACTAATGAGAACCTACTGTATAGCACAGGGAACTCTACTCAATACTCTGTAACAGCCTATATGGGAAAGGAATCTAAAAAAGACTGGATATATGTATACGTATAACTGATTCACTTTGCTGTACACCTGAAACTAACACAACATCGTAAATCAACTATACTCCAATAAAATTAAAAAGAAAAAAAAAAAAAAGATGATGAGATGCCCAGTGACTCCGAATGTCCCTATCACACTCCTACTATAGAGACAGGCCCATCCATGGGTCCCTCACAGCAGGATTAGGAGGCACAATTATGCCCATTTCACACAAGGGGAAACCGCAACTCAGACAAGTCCAGTGGCTGGTCAAGGCACATACCTGGCAAGTGTTGGAGCTGAATTCAAGCTATGTCTGCCTGGGGCCCACCCCGTGCTTATTAACCATATCATAACCGTCACTGTCCAGGTCTGGCTTGTTGGAGAGACACATGCCACCACCTGACTACAGATACTCATCCACCTGTCTCCCCCTCAGAGAAGGAATAAGGGCACTTTCTTTCCATGAATCTCCTACCACCCTGGGCTCCAGGTAGACCTGTGTTCCTTCCCCTCTAGCACACCATGTTTCTTCTCACCCTAAGGCACGGTTCCTCCTCTAGCTGAAATGTGCCTTGGCCTCGTTGTGCTTCTCGCTAACGCCTACCTCAGCCTTCAGCTATGGGGTCAGAGGTCACACTCCCACCTGAGTAGGGCAGTTCCCCTCACGTTACATATACTCCTAGCACCATGCCATTGGCCCTCCTAGCACTTACCACAGTTGTATTTATACATTTTTGCAATTATTTGGTCAATGTGTGTTTCCCCCACTGGACTATACACTCCATAAGGACAGGGACCATGTCTATTTTTTCTGCCTATCTATTTTCCTATCCCTGGCACGTGACATAGTACCACATACTCGTAAATATTTGTTGAATGAGAAGCGCCTCTGAATATAAGCCAACTGGCCAAGCCCACTCACAGGCTGCTCTTCAACCCCACCGGGCCCTCCGTGATAATACAACTCTCTCCTTTCTGAAGAGTCTGGGCTGATCTCTCTGAACTCATGGTGGTGCGGATGAGCCTTTAACTAGTTCTTGTTTTATTATGAAAGTTACGTGCTGGCATTAAGAAAAAGTCAAACCATAGAGAAGATTATAAAATCAAATAGTCTCTTGCCACATATACAGACCCTCAATCTCACCCGCATAGTTTATTCTGAATACGTAGAATACTCACGCATTCTCCCACACATTATTTTGCATGTTAACGTACATATTTTCATCCTTCAAAAAACAGATATGAAACTATTCAGTTCTGCTTTCTGCAGAACAGCAAGCATCTGTTAAAAGTGAGAGAGCTATGCTGTACGCCCACCACTCTCATTCTGAAGATTATAAGGAAGGAAAGAGCTTGTACACCAAGAGTTCTGCTCCTTTTTCCTCCTAGAAGCCCCTTTCAGACTTGCCGGGACTTCCTACATCCCCTTCCTTTCAATCATCTCTTCTCCAGGCCAAACAGCATGAGCTTGTTATTTTAAGCATCCTCATAAGGCCCAGGTTCAAGTTCATATATCTGGCTGCATGGCCTTCAGAATAAATTCAGTGCAGCTGGAGGGCCAAGGAGGCCACCTGTGGCTTCACTGGCAAAGACTGTGGTTTCTGGGTAGACCTGATGCTCACAAGGAGCACTCCACCCCAATCTGGACATAAACAATGTCAACTTCAAACCGGGAGGGTCTATAGAAATGGTCCATATTTAAGGCTTACTCCCCACATCTTATTTGTGATGGGGTCTTTGACAGCCACGTGTATGCAGGAAATGCCTAGGACTAAATTTTCGCTTGCATTCTCTTTAACCTTGAGATTTGAAGCCAATGCAAATTCTTCCCCTCCCACTAGCACCAGCACAACACCTTACCTCCTCCTCCCCACAGTCACATTCTTCCCCATCTTCCAGGTACCCATTTCCACATCTCTGGCCTCCATACAGCGTCCTGGTGTCCGGCATGTTGGAGAGACACATCCCCCCTCCTGACTGCAGATACCTGTCCAGCTCCTTCCTGTTGCATCTATTGAACACTCTGGGAAAGGGGTGCCTGGGAGAAGAACAAGGTTGGAATTAGCTGGGAGTCTAAGCATCAAGCAGCCAGAACAGCATCAATCCTGCTGCCCATGAGGCTGATTCCAGCTGGACTCAGACCCCTATAGTCCCATGCACATATATTCTGCCCCCCTAGCACATCACCTGTACATTAACATTCTAAGAATTAAGAAATATTAACCACCCCATAATGCCCTTTTTCTCACACTCCATGGAGGATTTACTTGAGAATTTGAAGCAACAATTTCACCCGTTTTCATGAAGGAGTTGCAATAAATAAAGGATAACTAGTGTGTTACAACAGGTCTCTTGAGCCTTAGAGCTGAATAAAATTCCAGCCAACCCAAACTCTTCCTGAAGCTGATATTAGATGGAGATTTTCTTAGAACAGAAGACCAGGCCAAAAAAGGCCAAGTTCAAGGGTTTAATTTCTTTGTTGGGCCAGTGATCTGATCTCTGTTCTAAGGATGCAGGCAGCACTCCAAACTCAACCAGCTAACTCACAAACACATGGTCTTTATAACAAGAATATGAAAGGTCCTGGATCCCGCTATTGGGAAAAAGAGTCAAAAGTCATACACTCTCTGGTGGCAGGTCAGTACCACAATTTGGGTCTATAAGGGAAGAGTCATCCTGACCCCAATTCTCTAAACCAACTAAAGGTTAAACACTGGAGGGTTTTCTTCAGTTGTCAGGAATGTCACAAAGAACTTGTTACTAATAATTGTTAAACTACTAAAATTTGTGAACAGCTTAAAAACAAATTGGAGTAGTAATTAATATAACTCTCTCAACCATTTGTCTACAAATATGCTTTTTAGATTGAGAAAGAGGTGGACTTAATGGTGAGCTCACAGGGATTTGAGCATGACCCATGGAGTTTTCCCCTGCATGTCAACATCATCCTTTGTGTGTCACTTTCTCTGAGAAGTGAGGAGAAAACACTGGACACTGGAGCTCCAAGAAAGCTGCATCTCCTATCTATCTATCTATCTATCTATCTATTTATTTAGGCTGCGTTGGATCTTCATTGCTGCGCACAGGCTTTCTCTAGTTGCGGCAAGCGGGGGCTACTCTTCGTAGCAGTACACAGCCTTCTCACTGCTGTGGCTTCTCTTGTTGCGGAGCACGGGCTCTAGGCACATGGGCTTCAGTAGTTGTGGCACACGGACTCAGAAGTTGTGGCCCTCGGGCTCTAGAGCGCAGGCTCAGTAGTTGTGGCGCACGGGCTTAGTTGCTCTGCGACATGTGGGATCTTCCCAGAGCAGGGCTCAAACCCGTGTCCCCTGCACTGGCAGACGGATTCTTAACCACTGCGCCACCAGGGAAGCCCCTGCATCTCCTCTTGGAGACACACCATTCCCTAAGAAGCATAAGCAGACCCTAATGGTTTGGGGTGGGAGGAACACAAGCTCCCACCATGGTGCCTTCTGAAGAGTGACTAGGGTCCCGGAAGAACCCAGTGTTCTCTGCTGTCTGAGTCCAGGCACTGACTTTTAAGCAACTCCAGAATTCTGTTTCAAAGGTTCTGGTTTAAAGACCCCTCACAACTACAGGGAGATGGAGCTGCCTTGTCCTTATTCCTTGTGGTAAACACAGCCTGTAAATTCCCTGAGGAGTCACTGTGGGGTGTGTGATTGCTCCCCTTCCCTTTCCTTGTTCTGGAGGCTACCTCAGCACGTTCAATCTGGCCTGAGGCATAACAGCACTGATCACACTTCATTCACATGGAGGGATTAAGGATTGTGGGTGTTATAAATGGGTTCTCAGCAAAAATTCATGAAGTGGAAAAGACACATGTGGTTATGCCAATTTTATAGCTAAAGAACCCCAAGACAGAAATTAAGTATATCTAAGGTTACACCACACCAAACTTCCTGCTAGAAACCTGTGCTCCTTCCACATGATTGTTTTCTTGGTCTTCTTCCAATGCTTTTGTTGTCAAAACCCCCTTTTTCTTCAATGCCCCATTAGTATAACAGAGGCTCCCTGGGCCGGGAGCAACACGGGGGCCGCACTGGCCTCTCGTGCTCTGCCGTCCTCCCCGTCCACACCTTCCTGCTTGACTCACCCGGTGGCGGCTGCCATGATGCACCCACCATCAGCCGCGCTGGCAGAGCAGCAATCCGCAGAATCATGGCTCATGCCGAAGTTGTGGCCCATCTCATGGGCCATGGTGGCAGCCACGCCAATGGCATTCTCAGAGTGGTCCTGCTCAGGGAGACAGTTCAGGTCAAGGACATCTCCCCGCTACAGCCCTGCCTCTTCTTTAGCCAAGCCTCACAGCCCTCCACTGATTATACCATTGCTGTGCGTACAGGCTCGGTGACCAAAGCCCGTGCTCTTAACTACCCTGCTGCATCTGTCAATAAATACAGGTGGATAGAGGGGTGGACACATAAATGGACAGCAGCCTCCTTGCTGTCTACTTCACAGGTCAGACATGAGTAGTCCAAACACTCTCACAAAGTCAGAGAGAACTTCAAAAGAGGGCAATAATTTCCTGTGCCTCTGACACAGGCTCTTGTTCCATAAAGATATACAGAACAACACAAGACTTCAGATTTAAAAAAAAACATTTTATCTCTGTATCTTACAATTTCTCAGCCCCTGGTCTGGAACATATAAGACATCTAGTGATGTATGATTAATGTAATTGCTTCAAGGTTCTCCTGAGCTTGAAAATTGGGGATAAATTACAATAAATGAAAGTTCATCCCTGAGTACCTCCACCTCTTAGAACTTAATGCCTTCATTTTAAACAATTGCCCTTCTTTATGTCCAACCTTCTTTTTTCCTGCAACAATTAATATAAAATTATTTTTTAGAAGATGACCTCCTGTCTTGTGGGGCAGCTCTCCACCTTCTGCAGCATCAGTATATTGGCTGAGACTCACCATGTTGACCCCTCCAGACTGGTACACAGAGCACATGGCCATGAGGGGGGCCAGGCCGATGGTGGTGCCATGGAAAGACATGCCCCTGCAGCAGGGAAGGAGAGAGGGTGATTGGAGTGGGGACCGAGAGGGCTGTTTCCATGTGCCCAGGAGTGGGTGGCCATCACGGCATTCCCTGGCCCTGCTGACATTCCCTGATCATTCCCAAGGGGAGAGATCCCACTACTCTAGGCCAGCTGGACAACTTCCAGGTCACCACACCTCTCACTTCCTCTCACCTACTCTCTCACTGCTCCAGAGAAACAGAAGAGAGAGCAAAAGGTCACTTCTTCCCACAATATGCCCGTAGCCCCATTCCCTGGAAGGAAATGGGCAGGGCTTGCAAAGCTGCATCCCATTCCTGCCACAGAGGAAAAGGTCAGAGGATGGGGATGAGGGAAGGGTGGCACAGGTTCTGATGCTGAAGTGAATCATGCCCACTTCCGCCAGCTGCCAGGGTGCCCTGCCATATCCCTGGCTCTGTGGTATGTGTATTGGGAGTGGGGGGGTCAGGGCAGCAGCTGTGGGGGCTGATGCTTCATTCCTGCATCACTCTGGGGCCAAGGAAACAGATGTGTCCCATCAGGAGCCTCACAAAGTGCAGCTGGGTGCAAGGAGAAGCTGTTTCTGCCTTTGTTTTGCAACTGTGCTCCTAATCTGCCAACAGCCAGCTACATTCCCCCAGTTTAATACACACTTTTCTCAGCTGTACGCATCCAGGGCAGGGGCAAAGGAATGAATAAAATACCAGTGTTTTCGTGCATGCCACAAACATGAAATTTATTTAAAGGATCTACAGGGAAGTTCATTACATAATGCTTTTATATCTCTGTGTTTGTCTTCTTACTTAGACCATGATATCTTAGAGAGTCAAGGCTATCTCATTTATTCTGGGGTCATTAGAACCTAGCATAGAATCAGACACATAGTGGGTGCTTAATACATGTTTGTTGAACTCAAGGCACGTTTATCTTCAGAGAAACAATCTGCAAAAAAATACATGCAAATCTCTATGATGCCCTACTGGTTATCTGATAAACTCACACATGGCTCCGAGGAAGTCCTACTGGAAATTGGATTCAAGGTCTTGCCCAAAGCAGAACTCCAGGCTTTCAAAGATCAGGCCAAAGTTTTGGTAAACAAAGACTCTTCCTAGGTAAATGTGCCATCATGAAGTAAGCACTCACTCGGGTTTTTGGTACGGCTATTTCCCCGGTCTCTTTTAAAGAGTAAACAAAGGTTTAAATGATTGTTGTTTCAGAGATATTTAGGAAACAGGAAAAAAAAAATGGTTTTATTATGTATGTGCCTTTTGTTGTAACTTCCTGAGAATACCTTTGGAAGTCAACACTAATAAATACTAGATAATCACCACGGGGGACTGTCAAGGGCCACCACGACCCCCATCAGTTTCTGTTCTTTTCTCTCTGGGGATTGAACAAACTCCAACACAACCGCCCTCTCCCCCCATGTCTCCCTCCCCCCAAACACACTATTCCTGCACTATCTGCCACTTGACTGTCTCGCAGTCGGCCCTGAGCCCCTGGGAATGACATGAAGGACAAGCCGAGGAGGCCCCTCTCCTCTGCCTGCTTTGGGCGATTAACACCTGTTCTAGAACAAAGCGCCACGAAGATCAAGGTGAGCCCCTTAGAAAGTCTGTTTCAAAGCAGCCATGACCAACAGTCACTCACTTCCCAAATACACACCCAACTGTTTCAGAGACTCAACTAAATATGTCTGAGGCTAATTTTCTTATTTGGGTTGTAAACACTTCTTGGGATTGCTATGACTCAGGCTTTTTAATATTTTCCTGGATATACTGGGTACGGAGCACATGGCTGAGGAACACTTCGTTACCTGGACTGGAGAGTCAGGACGGCTTAGTGCAGCCAACCTTCAGCACTGGGGAGAAAAGGACGAACAGCGCACGCACTGCAGGCAGGGGCTTTGCAGCCCGGGCCAAGGCAACACATATGGAAAAGGCTACTTACGTGATTAACTGTGCATTGTCATGGCTCTTCCGGGCGAGCAGCTTGCGCCTCCAGCTAAGAAATGACCAGAGGGTAGAGTACGGGTTCTCCGAAACTTCACACATATTCCCATGAGTCCACACTTCCAAGCCCACGAGGGCAATCCGGATATTCAAGGATCGGTAAAACTGAAAACACACAAAGAGTCACAGCATCATCTGTCAACACCACTTGAGATTATGAGCCCCTTCCTAGCCCAAGCACTCAGAGCACAGATTCCAGATTTCTCTTCTACACATGCCTCCAAGGGAAGGAGGGAACACGTGTTGCTCTTCACCTTCTCAGAAGGGGGACATCCTGAGACAGGCACAACATCCTAAGAGAGGCTCTGCCCCTGGTGGCAGAGCTGGGTGACTTAGCTTAGAGAAATGAAGACTGAGATAGGACACAGAGTTGCTTTCAGGCATGCACGGGGTTCTCATGTGGAGAAAGGATCAGCATTTTTGCACATGAGCCTAAAGTGGGGCTCAGTCTATAGGTAAAAAAGACAGGAAGACATTTCATTTCAAACAGGAAAAAAGCTTTCAAAGCGAGCTAAGCCACGCCGTCATCTATAATAAGGACCTTTGGCCCAGGTGTCTGGTACAACTATCCCTCCCAATTCCTTTATGGCCCTTATCATTTTTATACATGTCTAAAAAGTTCTCTTGTATATGGATTTTCAAAACAACTTTACTGAGGTATAATTTACATATCACAGAATCCACCTATTTCAGGTGTACAGCTCAATATTTTTTAGTAAATTTACCAAGGTGTAAAGTGATCACCATAATCCAATTTTAGACTATTTTCATCACACCAACAAGATCCCTTATGTCCATTTACTATCATTGCCCATTTTCACCCCCAGACCTGGGCAATCACTAATCCACTTTCTGTCTCCACAGATTTGCCTTTTCCAGACATATTCTATAAATGAAATTATACAATATGTGGTCTTTTGTTATTTCTTTCATTTAGCATGTTTCTGAGATTCATCTGTCTTGTAGCCTGTATCAGTCTGCCATTCCTTTTTATTGCTGACTAGTATTCCATTGTGTGGATATATTAATGCATTTATTGGAAGACGTCTCCCACTCATTTTGGAAGTAAATGGGTGTAAATGAAATACATGTAGATAGATGTGCTTACTTTCAAAATTTCCTTCCCCATCACTGGGGGTTTTTGGGTTTTGTGAAGGATGCCATAAACAGGTTGCAAGCTTTAGGCTGCAAAGGTCCCAAATAATCTTCAGGATTTTGTCCAACTCAGAGATCCTGAAATTCTATAAATGGGCCTTGATCCTTGGGCTCCTTAAGGCTAGAGCTACATCTAACTTTCATGGCACAGTATCTTTCATCTCACACACACATAGCAGGAAAAGGGTTTTCCTTAAAGCGAAGTATTGGAAGGCGTAGGTACAAGGAATTCTTTGACTGGCCTACCCTAGAGAATACTGAGACAGCAACTTAAAAAAAAAAAATTGCAGGTAAACCTAGGTCACGTGAGCAGGAGATGCCATCTTAATCCGAAAGTGGCAGGTACTGCCCCAGGTAAATATAACAATCATAGCACCAATGCTTATCAAGTGCTTTCTATGTATTAAGCACTGAGGCCTAGAGAAGTTCAGTAACTTGCCAAAGTCTCAGCAGGAAGCTGGCAGAGCCAGGATTAAGACCTGGATTATTAGACCTCAGAGTCTACTCATGACACTACACTGCTGAAGTGCTACCATATTTACACATCCAGAGAATCAACTTGCCCCCAAGAAACTGTGATGTAAATGGGCTCCAGAGTCAGCAGAGTGTCAGTTGATTTCAATGGAAACTTTGATTTTCCTGTTTTGTGCCAGGTCAATCATTACAGAAAATAAAGGGTTTGGATTTCAATTTGAACTTGCTTCACTAGGGAGCTTTTTGAGGACTTAAACTTGGCTTTTTTCACAGTTAAGGAAAAACATTTTTGATTCGGTTCATGATTCAGCTGATTAGTGCAGTACATTCCAGTTTTAGTTCCATAATAGTTCAGTTCAAGTAGGTGGGTCAGCAAGCCTCAGAGAAGTGAGTTTGCCTTCCCTAACCCCAGCCAGGAGTGACTAACCTCAGCTGCAGATGAGAGAACCGAGACTGCTTCACAGAGCAGACCAGCTGGCAAGGCTGGGGGCCTTCCAGCAAGGATGTGGTTTGCTAACGCCTCTCTTCTCCTTCCACTTTTCACCAGCACCCCTGGTTCTATCACCCAGACCAGCTGCAGAATCCACATAGGGAGACCCAGCCAAGTCTCCCACCTGCAGCATCTCCAGAACAATAGATGTCACATGGGGGATAACAGGGTCTACCCCCAGCGAAACAAGCTCTTCTTGTTTTCCCAGATGCTGAGTGTTTGGGTTGTGGGATCATTTAGATGTTATTGTTGAGTGAATTGAAGGCTAGAGAGAGGACTGGACTGTGTCCCTGGAGTCCTTCCTTCCAGGAAATGCCAGTGTTTGACTTTCACCAGGCACCAAACACTGACCAGCGTTTCCAGAGTCATCTACGGCAAAAACACAGGGCATAGACCTGCCCATCCAATGACTTCAGAACACTACCAAATTTGCTTGTAAATCCCTAAAAATATTTGTTCTCTTCCTTATCCTCTAATATTTAAAAAAAAAAAAAAAAAATTCCCCCTTGAGACCTAGGATCCAGGAATCCCTAGCAGGCCCAGAGTTAAGGTTCAGAAGATTTGTGAGTGCCCTGAAATTGTACAATAAATGTGATCAGATTCTCAGAGACCTGCGGTTCCAAACATTAAAATCTACTTTTTAAAACTATTTACTACTCGCCTATCAAGAGGCCACGGTCATTCTAGGTTACCTCTTCTGCATTTTGCACTCTGTCATATAAAGAAAGTATTTCCAAGTCCCAGACCAGCCTATTCTAGTAAAATTCAAGAATCTGGGTATCTCCTAAGAGCTTGTTTAAAAGAGCCTGACCTAGGAAAGTTAACCAACTGCACGGCTTTTCTAAGAGACAAAACCAAATGATTTTAGAACTGCTTTACAGATGGAGATTATACAGATTGACCCCAAACAACCCACTCCTCAACTTTTAAGGCAGGGATGAGGGGAAGGGGGTCAGAGGACAGCACTCTGGGTCCCCACCCCTGCTTCAGCTTACAGGAGTCTGTTTCCATTGGACTTTTACATTAGACATTGGAAAAAGGATTCCATCAGAAAAACAAAAACAATCCAAAGCTATTGATTTAAATCAACCCCTCATTTTGTAAATTAAAAAACAAAACAAAACAGCAACCCAAACAAGACAAGTTACTTGGCTAGGTCCATGCAGTTGATGGTCTCGTCGTGACCACTGAGCTTCGGCTGCATCGCTACTGCCTCCCAGAAGCTGGTGGGGCGGCCAGTCGAGCAAGAGGCAAGTCAGGTGTGAGCTCCTGTCCTGCAGCTCCTCTAAGGTGCTGGCACCTTTCCCACAAGGACACACCTGGTCTCACCTTATCAACGTAATTGGCGATCTCCATGAGCTTGTGTTTGGTGGCGTCCTGGTCTCGTCGATTCTTCTGAAACTAAATGGGGCAAGCAGAACTAGGTGAGACCCCAGAACCCTTCCCAGGACCCCTCGTGTGCCCCATTACTGGTCTTTGAATTCCTTTTCATTTCCTTCCGTCTTCTATGACGACTATCTCCCTGACACATAGTGTCAGCTTGGGAGGGCAGAACCTCCCTTGGTACCTCCAACTACTAGCTCAGTTCCGGCCACACAGTAGGCATGTAACAGTTGTGCAGTGAACTGAACTGTCTTCCTCCAGCCTGTGAAGTCAACCTTGTTCTCCTGTCCTCCTAATTACAAGTCCTCCTGCAAACTTCCACTGGGGCTTAGAAGAGGGACCAATCCATTCCTTGCCTCGGTCATCACCCCAGCATGGAGCCACCACCACAGGGATCTATCTCACAAGGCCTCCGTGCACATGATCAGTCAACATGGTCAAATCGTTGCTGAACACCTGCGGTGTGCAAGGCACTGCACTTGGTGCTGCGCAGGATACGAAGTGTGTGGTCCTGGTCCTAGCCTTGAAGGAGCTTCAGTTAAAACACAGAGAGGACCACAAATAACAACAATGGCAGATGCTATATTTAAGGAGTATGAAATAGAAACGGGCTGAGAAAACCTGCACAGAAATAACTGCAACAGGAGGCCGTGTGAATGACACAAAATGAGTGCTGGCAATGAGGATCATAAAACCTTGGCAAATAGGCTTCATCTGGCACGCTACTCAGATCAACTAGCAATGCCTTCCTACAGTGAGAAGAATTCTAAGACTGCAAGGGGCTCGGCAGGAAAAAGTGCTGTGCTCCATTAGAAATATCTGCCGTGGGTAGCAGGAGGAGCACATTTCGGTAGGTAGCCTCACTTTATCATGCCTGCTTCAAAAGGGTACATCACTGTCAGCTGCAATGATGAAGGAACGCTTCACAGCATAAAGATACAATTTGCTACACCTGCAACCTAAATTTGAAAACGATGGGTATGTCCTATACGCTGCCATTGTTACACAGAACCTGGGTACCTATCTGATTTACCTTGTGTACACACGATATATGTTACTTCAGTCCAAACCTTCACGTCCTTCCTCCACTGCATCCCACAAGAATATACAAGAAAGAAATGAAAAGAACAGCCAAGTAAAACACCCTGGGATATTTGTCCAGATGGGGGTGTGTCTCAGCCACGATAGGGGGAGAAACGCACCATTTCCTATTCTCCCACTACTTCTGGACCTTCCTGGGCCTCCTGGGAACCGTGACTCATCAGAACTGCAATCGTCTCACTTTCACCATTGCTTTCTACAGAGTCAAATTCAATGTAAGATCCTGGGACTTAGACCTTTCCAAGGTGTTAATCCTGAAGTTTCTCTTTACTGAGTCATCCCATTTCTAAACTCGTCTCATGGCACAGAAAGTGTTGCAGCATTTAGGGAGTATTTATTAGAACATCAGAGTCAGATTTCATTGTCTTTCAAATATATTAATCCTATCTTCAAACAGCTGCCGGATAATACCACCACAGTTTTAAGGAATGTATCATGCTATCCTGAAGAGCCTCAGGCAAGAGTCAGCAAACTTTCTGCAAATGGCCAGACTGTAAATATTTTAGGCTTTGCAGCCATAAAGTCTCTACCACAACTACTCAACTCTGCCACTGTAGCTCAGAAGCAGCCATGGACAACACATGCAGCGGTAGGCATGGATACGTTCCAGTAAAACTTTATTTATAAAAACCTGAAGTGGGCTGGATTTGACCATGGGCTATAGTTTACAGACCTCTGATGTAAAGAAAAGAGTATCTCCCCCTTACACTTTCTGGGCTGACACAAGCCTTAAAACACGGTGCATCACCTGGTCTTTCCCAACTGCCCCACATTCTGTCTGTATCTTGAAAAGTCCTTGGCATACCTGTTCTCACAGCTACCCTGTCTCCTCCTCCAAATCCCATCTTGCTCTTCCCCCACCTGGATCTCCCATCTCATCTGAGGAATGAATAAACTGAGAACCACCCCAGGTGCTCCCACCTAGGCCCAGGGAGCTGCATGGTCATTTTTACTGCTAAAATCCCTCTCTCCAGGCAGCCACCCCATCCATGTCTCTGCTCCCTGTGCTAAGTCCAGAGCCCAGAGGAGAAGCCTGGCCTGTCTCAGCACCAGGTTATACATCACAGATAAGGCGGCCCTCCTCTTCCCTGTCTGCCCGTCCTCTCAGATTAATTAATTGTCAGGAATACATTTCTGCCCGCGGAGGATGAGAGGCCACTTGGAGACGGAGTGGGGGAAGAGGTGGTGAGGGGGGCAGGGATTTGTGAGCCTGTGAGCCCAGCCTGGCCTATTACTCCCCCGCCCACCCCTGCCCAGGACCTGAGCAGTGAGCACATTCCCCATCCACTATCCACTGAGCTGCATGAATCACGGCCTGTGGGCAACACCTATGGGGCGTCTGCTGGAGACGCTCCCTCTAGAACAGGAAGATGGCTCTAGGCACAGCACAGTTCTGGAGGCACCTTGGGCACACACTTTTCCTCTTGGGGGTTTGCTGTGACCCTGGAGGTCAGGAGACTGAAGATGTCCGATCCCCACCCCGCCCCCGCTTCTCCAGCTTTCAGACTCACACCCAGTGGGTTTTAAATCCCCACACCAGGAGTCCTCGGGTGGGAGTGCAAGGCCGAGGGGGAGCCTCACCCCACCTTTCCATTAGAGCAGCTGTGTTTCTATGTGCTTAACTCTCGGGGTCCCAGGAGCTTTCATCTGAACAAAGGATTCTGCGGCAAAAAAAAAAAAAGGTTCGAGACCACTGTATTAGAGGATCTCAAATGCAAAGCTTAGAGATGTCCCAGAGCCGGGGAAGCTCAGCTCTCTTCCAGCAACCCTCCCACTATGGCAGTTCTGTTAGGCAGGGGCCAGCACCATTAGCATCTCCCATGACTGCGCAGCTGCGGCTTTTAAATCACTTAGGATTTTGCTCCCCACACCACTCCCCCATCCTACACACACACCAGTCTTTGGAAAGGAAAACAAAAGAAAAAAAAAGAAAGAAAGAAAGGCTGCTGGAAAAACCAATACCGACATCAATTAAAAAGCAAAACTCCTCTCAAAGCAGAACAAGATGTTTCCTCGGGGCTTCCCTGGTGGCGCAGTGGTTAAGAATCTGCCTGCCAATGCAGGGGACACGGGTTCGAGCCCTGGTCAGGGAAGATCCCACATGCCGCGGAGCAACTAAGCCCGTGCGCCACAACTACTGAGCCTGTGCTCTAGAGCCCGTGAGCCACAACTACTGAGCCTGCCCGCCACAACTACTGAAGCCTGCACGCCTAGAGCCCGGGCTCCACAACAAGAGAAGCCACCGCAATGAGAAGCCCGCGCACCACAACGAAGACCCAACGCAGCCATAAATAAATAAATAAATAAAATAAAATTGAAAAATATATATATTAAAAAAAAAAAAAAAGATGTTTCCTCGGCCTGGGAGGGCCCTTCACCTCCGCGTCTCTGCCCAGTTCACGACTCCGTGTCCTTGCAGACACTCAAGGGCCACCTCCTCCTGCCACTGACACTGGAAGGCAGCTCTTCCAGCGTGAAGTCTAGTATTCTTCCCCGTTCCCTGCACTGCCTCCAGGATCTGTGCTGTGGGACTGCTCCTCTGGGGGAGCTGCTAACTAACCCATTTGGATGGTATGTGACAGACGGGAACTGTGATGAGTTGTGTCTGAAAGGGAGCCCCAGGCGAGGTGCAGTGTTAGACCGTGGGGAGTGCTCAGCTCATCTGACCTTCCATGCCCAGAAGATATGTCAGTTATGTGGCTGAGCCACTACGTAAAGTGAGAATGAGGTAAAATACGGCTAATTTAGGCAAATATGGGCCGTAGGGCCCGAATCCATTCTTTAGGAGTCAGCTTCAACACCACTGCCTTGGGGAGCTTTCCCCAATTCGTTATCTGCACTCTAATCCTCTACAATGAACCACCCTAGCAGTCATCACACTTGGAACTAGAGAGTTTTTGTGCTGCTACTGGAAACCCTGTGAGGTGAGGGGCAGGTCTACCTCTATTCTCCCAAAGAATAAGCACCAAAACCTAAGGGTCTTCAGACCCAGTCTAAGAAATGTTAACCCAAATAACATTCTTTATCCTGATGTTCTGATTAATGTACTGAGCTGGAAGAGACTTCTCCTTGCTTTTTTTCCCAACTATGTTTAAAATAGCAAAAAGAGCCCTTGGTCAGATTTAAGGTCAAAATCACATGACAAACCGGAAAAAGAGGAATGCTTTAGTATTTCCCCAAAGTAGTTTGAAGGCTGGAATGGAAGCTGTCAAGAGAGCGATTTTTCTGCTAAAACCCATTGCCTCCCCCTTACCTCAGCATAATCAGCCACAAGGTAAAGCTCCACGTACTTCATGGAGTGTAAATCTTCCCTTTTCATCTAAGAAAGAGACATAAGCAGATCAGAGCTATAGAAGTGGTGGACTTGACCTCATTTCAAAAAACTGCTCAGAAATGGTGCAGTTAATAAGCAGCGGCCCTCCTTACTAAATTTGTACCTGGGATCTAGAGACAACCCCAGCTATGGTCGCTTCATCATCACCCTCACTACACCTTCCGCCCGCCATCTTGGTTATCATGGGAGGCTGCTCTGGGACACTGGGTCCAGTCCTTTAGTCTCCAGAAATAATGAGCTGGCTGCCTAGTGCAGACAGAACAGAGGCTGACATACCGTGAGGGAACATGCTGACAATCAAGTTCCCAAAAGACATTTAAACCACATACCTCTATTTTCACTATAAATAAATACAAGCATTTTGTGCACGTGGTTAAGTGGCCATTCCAAAAAGGGAGGCGTGTATTTTTTTCTCACATTTTAAAGTTTCTGAAATCAGCACCTTATTTTAGAGGTAGTAATGTTTTCCCCCAAAGCACTTATTCTGTCGAATAAGAAACAAGGGTTTCTCACACTCAACAATGACTTAGACTAAGAGGAAAAAGCTATTTCCTCCTTCTTAGCCATCTCCCTTTAATTTAGAAATACTCCTGGATCCAAGGTAAGGGTCCTCAGAATGGACAAGCCTATCCCCAGGCTGACTCCTGCACTAAGAAAAACTCACCCTGCGAGGTCGCTTCTTGGTCTGGTTTGTAAACTGAAGGACCCAGTCCCTGGCGGTGGGCTTGGAGTGCTCGAACCCACAGTTCCCGGGGGGAAGCTTGAGATGTTCGGATCTGTAAATAAGGTGGTGGCCCTCGCTGTCAGGGAGGGGCTCGATGATGTAGCTGAGGTTACTGCTCACCATAATCAGTCCTCTGTTGACGGGAGAAATAGAATCTCTGGTCAAAGATTATGGTCCTGGAAAAGTCCCCTGCTCAGGCCTCAGTTTCCCCATATACGAAATTTCACAGTTGGTTTTGATCATTGCTTCTTAATCTTATTATGGGGTCATGCACTCCTTGGTGAGAATCTGATGCAAACTCAGACTTCCTCTCCAGAGAAATGCACATGTATGTGAGATGTGGTGCACGGTTTCAGGGTACAAAAGCTTATCACAGAGAAGCTTGAAGGTTCTAAAAGGGCTGGACCAGGGACAGTTCATACTCATAAAGGATGGTAGGAACAGGATTCCAAAAAGCCTCCCAAACCCAAACATAGCATACAACAAATAACAGGTCAAAACTTTATAGACTGAGAAAAAGACGGTCTGGTGACTGGAGAAAGAATGCTGGCCTGAGGATGAGGAGACCCAAGTTCTAATCTTAGCTCCAACATTAAATTGTCAAATGCTCTTCAACAAACCTCTTCAATCACTCCAAGCCTCAGTTTCCCCCAGTGTAAATGCAAATGATAATTTTCTAACTTCACAGGACTCTTGGGACGATTAAATGGAGAGACAAGTGTCTTTGCTCTTGGAAACCAAAGCTAGAGACATCACTGATGGCATGCCTACCAGCCCCAATTTCCCTGTGTCAGCAAGGCAGCTCTGCGGTGAGGTGACACCCACAACCAAGCATGTGTGACTACTCTTTTCTCTGGGTTACAGATACTAGCCTTGAACTCAGAATAAAGATGTGTGTTCATTCATTATATTTTTTCACTCATTGAACCCTTACTCTGTATTAGATGTAATCTAGACATAATCCCTGTCCTTGTGTAATTCACATTCCATTGGAGGACAGACATTCATTCCACAAATATTTCCTGAGCTGCTGCTATGTGCCAGGCATCGTGCTAGTTGCTGAGGATGGAGTAGTGAACAGGACAGACAAGATGCCTGCCCTCATGGAGCTTAGAGTCTGAACATGGGAATAAATCACTACAGTATGTTAACAGAGAAGGCAAAAAGCTTTCATCACCCTTAACACTGATGTTGGATGCTGCTGCCTGGGGTGCTGCATCAGTGAGGCTTCTGGGCGCTTTATCTGGACTCGGTGAGAAAGAGTGCACAGCTTATTATCAATCATTATCACCAATAATCAATGGAAGGGACAGCAGAGGCCCCCGCAGCAGGTATTTGCCATCCTTGACACCGTGAGATGAAAACTAGAGCAAGGGAATGTTATCAGGGCCCTGGGGAAGGAAGATCCCAGCAATGTACCCCAGGGACCCCACAGCATTTTGTGTGCTCCAAAACCTCAGACTCTATCCATCCAGAAATTTCAAAAGGTAAAGTGTAGCCAAGTCAGTCTTTGTCACTCCAAACTGGCAGGACCTCTCTTCAGCTGTCTCGGCTTCCACCCCTGCCCCTAACGCCTCCGGATCCCCACCCAGGTTTTGCCCTTTGGGAAGAGCCTGCGACGGTCTCAGGAGAGACAGCGCCAGGCCCTGATCAGCAGCAGTCCTTCCTGGAATCCATCCCTGGTTGACCTCATTCCGGTGCCAGGGAGCCTGACGACTTCCCGGCTACCTCACCCAGGCTGACGCAGCAATCCCAGACCAGCCCCCCCGGCGGGACACCCAGTGGGCTGCCTGTGCAGCTGGGGGTGAGAGTGGAGCAAACAGCAAGGGTCACATCCGCTCCTGAGTCCAGACGGGAAAGGGCAGAGGGCAGAGCTGCTGTGGGCATCCTGTTCCCAAGCTATCTTCTCATCTTGGCTGACCAAGGCCCCTCCCCATCACCTCAGTTTCCCCCAATGGCTACAAACACTGGAAGCAGAGGGCTTCACCACAAACCAGCCGATGGCTTTGTGTGCACTGGGCTGTGGCTGTGGAGACAACACCCAGTGGGTGGAAAGTTCCAGTGCAGCTGACCAGGCATCACCTGAATAAGCCTCTGGGCCAAATAGGACAGAGACGACACAGAAGTTTGGTGCACAGTGAACAACAATCATGGTGGTTATAAATTACTGAGTCTTTGCTATGGACCAGGCACTGTGCTGAGTATTTCGTTATTCACACCAACTTCCATCATCCTTACAAATATTATCCTCATTTTACAAACGAGAAAACTAAGGCTCAGCGAGGTTAATCAACTGACCAAAGTCACACAGGCAGTAAAAACCTAAGCAGTCTGGTTCTAGGTCCCAAGACCTTAACCATGACCTCACGCTGCCTCTGTCACCAGAGCCCTGTAGAGTAGCTATAAGTGACGAGAATCAGCAACTCTCCTCTGAGGCGTGATTGGCCATTACCCAACTGGCCTGTCTGAAGTAAGACACCAGCTGGGAGAGGCAGTCAGTCTACTTTTCATTTTTAGACACCATTTTTTGAGAGTTAACTATATGCCAGGCACTGTGCTTATAATCGTCATTCTTATTTCATTCTTACATCAATGCTGTAACGCACCATCATGGGTCTCATTTTATAGATAAGGAAACTGAGCCCCAGAGAGATTAAATAACAAGCTCTCATGGGTATTCTGGGGCCAAAGATTTAAGGTCCAGCAGACTCTGGACCCCAGGCCCTTAACCTCTATGCTATCTGCCTCTATCAGTGAGTTCCAAACCTAGGGGTCAGAGATCTTAGCATCAAATCTCCCAGATCTATCCATTAGAATATTCTACAGGGTGTATTAAAAATGGCGATGTCCAGGCCCCACCTAGGAGACGCAGATTCTGTAGGCCTGAGCAAGTGAACAAGTCCCATAGTAATCCCCTGCACAGCCACACTCAGGAACCTCGACCTGGAGCCCAGCCTCTGGCAGGGGCCTGTCTTTTCACAGAGCTCTAAGCAATTCTGTTCCAGGGAGTGGGCAGATCATAACTGGAGAAACACAAGCTCAGAAGGACATTGAAGGTCCTCCCAGCAATAGGACTCTGCGGCCACTCCCCTCCCCTCCCCCTGCTGTGGCTGCTGGTAACGCGCCTGTGTCACAGTTGCCACCTTCCCGACTGCCTGGGGATGGAGGAGAGGCTGGCACAAGCCCTAGCATGTCACAGCGAAGCCCAGCTTTGAGAGTGGGGGGATTTGTGAGAATCTACTTCCCAGGGCCCTTCCCTGTCACCAATCCCAAGCCCTGCTAGCTGCCCTCCCCTGAGCACTCACCAGTCATTTCTCCTTCTAAGTGTCTCAGTTGATCTAATTTGCTAAATGTAAGCATGGCAGAGCTTAGCTGGCGGGAGGGGGACCCATGAGGTTGGGTGGCCAGGACCTCACACGCTATTCTCGGTTCTGCTCTCCATCCTATTCCTCATTGTTGAGAGCTTGATACAAATGAAATTGTACAGAGGAACCCTGGCAGGGCAGGCCAAGCAGGCAGCAGGTTTAACCCCTGAATGGCTACAGGACTCGCTCAAATGCATCCTTCCAGGAACTAGGCAAGAACTGCTTCTTAGGAATTTGTCCATTCAGAGCTGAACCCAAGGGGACACACCCTACACGCTTACATCCAGAGCTGCCCTAAGAGGTAATCACTCTGTCACACTTCTTTCCTTCCCCCAAAATCTGCATGCAAGTGAGAAGGAGTTACAGGGAGCTTCAAAGGCAGCACAGAGGTGACGTGGTCACACGGGTGATGTGGTCCCTCTGCGATGGGGTGGCAAGCCACAAGTGGAGAGCATGGGCTCGGGAGTGGGACACACCTGGATTCAAATTCTGGCTCTGCTGTCTGCTAGCTTTGGGCTAAGTTACTCAACAAAGCTGCCCCTCTCACAGGGCTGCTATGATAGTTGACTGAAGTAAGAGGCAATGTTTACTAACAGTTAGGGTAATATTTTAAAAAGATAGCTAATAGTCATTGAGCATGTATTATACACAAGGCAGGGTACAAGGCATCTTATTCAGTAGCCATTCAGCACATATGTATTGAGCACCTACTGTGTGCCAGGAACAGTTCTAGGCACCGGGGATGCAGCATGATAGGAAAACAAAAAAAAGTCCCTGATCTCAAGGAAGTTGCACTCATCACCTCATGTAAATCCACCAATGATGTCACTACTGTTGCTCCCATTTTACAGGTGAGAAAACTGATGCTAGGGAACTGAAGCAACCTGTCAGGTTTTATACCAGGAACTGCCTGACTCCAGAATCTACACCTGACACAACTTGATGTTGCCCTGTGAGGGCTTACTCTATGCTTGACACAGAGGTAGCATTTCTTATCTGTTCTGCAGAAGGAAGGCCAGATATTCAAACGGGAAAGGGCCACGCCTCTCCTTGGCAAAAGGGCAGATAGGCATGGACTGGCTCCTTCTGTCCCAGGCGCCCCACCTCCTGGAAACTCTGCCCACTCTCTCTGCAGCACAGAAGTTTCGACACTGAAGAGTCCTTTTCATGGTCTTGTCTACCCTGCTTTCTCAGATAAGAGGAACCAAAGCCCAGAGAAGTAGGAACTTGCCCAAGGTCACCGAGTGAGCTACTGTTAGAGCTGGGGGCAGATCCCAGGTCTCCTGACATCCAGGCTCATTACTCACGGGCGGAGCCATGACACCACCCTCAGCCCCCAACCCAGGACTCAGCAGCCCCCTGCACCGTGGGTACCATCTAGAGAGCTGAGCTGGCCAAGGCAAAGACAAGGAGGAAATGAAATGAAATGAAACAGGGGAAGGAAAGCTCAGAGATCACACAGCCGGGAGGTATGGAGCTAGATCTGAAACTCAGGTCGCTTTACTCTAAATTGTGAGCTCCTTCTAAGTCATCACATAACATTCACACACATCCTCCTGTGCTCACTCTTAATTTCATATCCTCTCTCTCCCTCTCTCTCCCACAGAGTCTGAGTCCAGGGACCTGGGGTAAGGTATAACCACAGTGAGTATGGGCCCCAGAGTTTTGAGGACAGATCTGCTATAAGAGTGATGCATCAAATAGATGACTACAGGTGATCTACTGTATGTCTTTGAAAGACTTTCTATGTAATTAAACTTGCCAGACATTAGTACTTAAGATACTATACAGCCATTAAAAGCATGAGCTAGATCTATGTGTGCCTACGACATAATGTTAAATTGGAAAAAGAAAAAAATAAATTACAGAATGGTATGTATAACCCTATAACCAATCTCCCTTGGATTAAAAAATCATATATACACATAATTATGTATTTCAGTTATGTATACTCCCCAACAGATTACAGATGGGGAATGAGATTGATTGAAAGGGTAGGACAGGATAAAGAATTTTCACTTCTTTTAGTTTTATGCTCCAGTATTATTTGGATGTTTAGCACACTCATTAGTTACGTAATGATAATCTTCAATAAGCATTTTCTTTACAAATAAAGTGACCAATCAGGTTTAAAAAATGTTTTTACTGCAATCAATACCTCTCCTGCTGATAGACAGTGAGTTGGACACACATGTGCGCGCGCGCGCACACACACGTACACGCACGCCCAGTGTCTGCCAAACCCCACAGGTTCAGTCAAGGACACCTCAACCCAGTAATGTCTAGATTTCTTCACAAATAGTCATTGCGCCTAAAATTTATACTTTATGTTAATTTGCAAAGAATTTGTGCACGCAAGACATTGTATAGGACATTTAGATGAGTCCTTCATAGGAGACAGGCTTGGGGAGTATGGACACCAAACATCCCTAGGAAATGGTGTGCCACATCTTTTCATTGGTGTAGTTTATAAATATCCAGAGCTGCCACTCTATTCTCAAAGGGGTCAGTGGCCTAAACAAGATTACAGAGCATTATATTACATATCCATGTTCCTTTTTGGAAGGAATATTTCTAAAAGGATACACAAGAAACTGGTAACAATGGCTGCCACTGGGGAGGGGGGATTCGGGAAACAGGAAGCGTACTCTTTCATTGTACGCTCTTGTATTATTTGAATGTATTTTTACTATGATCCCGTATTACCTCTTCAATTAAATTAGCCTAAAGAACGGCTTTGGAGAGAAGAGGACGCCCAGCAACCATCTGGAAACTCAGCTGGATTTCTCTGTATCTGTATCATCAGCCTGAAGATCCCACTTGGTATAAATCCTACCTACTTTCTCCAATCACAGAGAGCATGTTTCCAGGAGAGAAGCACAATTGCTATGGAGATTTTCCATTGCAGCATCGCTTTATGAGCCTTAGTGGGGGGCGACTTGAGTGTTACATGGGTTTGAAGCCTGCTGCTGCTACAGCTGCTCCTACTCCAGAGTCTGAATCGAGCCATCTGCCATGCGTCTCCAGCTCTTAAATCAGTCGGGCCCACAGACACCCTTGGTTTCTTAAGGTGTGTAGTGAGAAGGCTGGGAAAATAAGGCGGGTGGACCCCATAAAAGGGAAGCGTGCAAAATAGAAACACATGGACGGCTCACCCAGTTTCCCCCTATCAGCACAGCTGTGGGAATGATGTACAAGAGGCCAAGCCAAATTCCCACTGCTCCAGACCAAGAGGACACAGGAAGAGGCAGAGAGAAGCAAGTCACACCTGCATGTTCCCTTTCCTTCTTCTTGGGACAGATGCTGTTCACTTGCAGACTGCAGATGGCTGGGCCTGTAAACACCACTGGAAGGCCAGTTGGCTAGGCTCAATCAGGTCACTTGAGCAGGGGATTTGGGGTCTCTGTTATGGCCTCCCAGCCAAAGCTTGTTTCCTGCCTAATCCCCTCCGGCCAACTCACCATGAAGCCTTACAGATGAGACATGGCTCGATTTATAAACAAACACGTGGGATCGGCAGCATGATGGGCCTCACATTGGCATGTGAGCCTGGGTGAGTCTTAGCATGGTTTCACTGTTATAAGATGATAATAATCCCGTCTGCATGCTGTAGCGTTAACACAGCACTTAACATTCTCTACCATGCCTATCATCCATGCCCACTTTACAGATGAGAAACTGAGGGCTCAGGAAATTTTATATGCCTGTCTCCCCTCCACCCGTGTAGGGCATGGGCACAGAGCAGACACCCAGTGTTAATTTGCTGAATGAAAGAAACAATCATTGGCTCAATCAATCAAGAGAGAGGAAGGGTACACAGTGGAAACACCTCCTACTGGCTCATGAGGGCCAACATGTGCATATCTGCCCAACGCTGCCTTCAGTAACATCATGTTGATAGCTTCGAATTGGTCATGGTGGGAATATTTTTACCAACATACTGGCAGATGCTACATATCAGTGCTTTTTTTTTCTTTTTGTTTTCATAGAGCTAGTTTATCAACACACTGGGTATAGGTACCACATAGTATAGGCAATTAAAACCCAGGCAATTAGTATAGGCAATTAGAACACAGGTTTTTCAGATCATCATCTCTTTTCCAAAAGGAGGGGAGGGTGGGAAGAGTCTAAATAAATGATTTTTATTACTTCAACATACATGTATAGATCCTACTATATGCAAAGCACCAGGGCAGGCTGGAGGAGAGAAACAGATATTGAGATAGAATTCATATTCTCAAGGAACACATATTCTCAGGTATAAACTATAACGTGCACACATATCACCTGGGGATCTTGGTAAAATACAGGTTACAATCCAGTAGGTCTGGGTGGGACCTGAGATACTACAGTTTGAACAAGCTCCCAGGTGATGCTGATGGCACCCCTCTGCAGGCCCCGCCTAGGAAGCATGGGTCTGGGAGGTGACTGAGTGCTTGTATGTACTGGCCAGTTCTAAACGTTAGATATCTATTAGCACGTGCAATCCTCACAACACGACAGATATATATTTCCCTTATCCACATTTTACAAAAGAGATCATCAAGGCCCAAGGTCACCCCTCTGGTCAACTGCTACTCGCTCAAAGCCAGGTCGTCTGGCTCAGAGAATGAAGTCACTCTCTTTCCAACATGCTCCCTCGTTGGAACTTTTTCAGTTCATTTTCTGTCTTGAAGATTATCCTTGCTTCTCCCTTCTCTTCCTGCTCTTTTCACTAGCTGCCCATTTCCTTTTTTGCCGCCTATAAGCACTTCTACCAGAGAAGAGCAAAGGAGAAGTGGGAATAAATGCTCAAATTCATCAATTTCAAGTGTATGAACCATGTCTTTTATTTCCTATATCCTGGTGCTTTGACACTGGGACCTTGCTCCCACCCCCAGGGTTAGCCAATTCCTACAGATGGTTAACTCACCAGTGAGCACAGCATGCCTTTCCAATGGGCTTCTCACTCTCTGGGCCGCCCACCCCCCGGGCCTGTTCACCCCAGGGCCAGGTACCAGACAACTAGGGACAGCCCCATGCCCCAGATCCCACCAAAATTATTCAAACTAGCCAATCCTAAGCCAGCTTACCCTGCCTTTCCTGTTCCTTTCCACAGAAACCACAATAAAGACTCTTGCCCACATTCCCTCTCCCCCCTCTGCCTCCTGACTGACCCCTGTGCTGCCCTGTGCCCCAGTCCCAGCATGGCGTGCCCCTCCTCCTGGGATCTTGAGTACAATAAAGTGTCTTTTCGATGGCAGCTGTCTCCTGCTCTGTTGGCTTCACCATACCTAAATAATAATAAAACCTCAAGCTCCTCAGAAAAGAGTATGCTCAGTCCCCAGTGAATCTGTGGGTTATCTATTATTAACATTATTATTTTTAGCGTCATCATCATCAAAGGATTATTATTTCCCTTGTCCCTCCCAAGCTCAGCCCTTCTCAGAGCTGGCTTGCATACATTCTCAATAGACAGCTTCTCAAAGTCCCTGCCCAAGGCCAGCCCCGCTTGGCTTAAAAATTCCATTCCTGGGGAGAGTCTCAGGTGCCCCCCCCACCCCCCCACCGCCCAGCACTGTCAGGGCCTCTTACCTCATTCCCCGGCAGGTGCTGAGCGTGACACTGGACTGTTCTGCCTTCCTCACTGTCCCGTGGTAAAAGCAGTGATCCTAGCATGGAGAAAGCGGGTGGTCAGACCACAGGATACTGATAAGCACGGCAATGTTAGTGTCTCGTGAAAGTCAGGGATGATTATGTACCTACCCTAAGCTTACAATCTGCAAAGAGCTTTCTAAGGCACCATTTTATTTGACTCTCACAATGTTCCTGGGCGGTGGGACAGGGTAGATGCCATCATCCTCACTGAAAAGATGAAGAAGCTAAGGCTCAGAGGAGCAAAGAGATTTGCCGCAGGTCTCACTGTTAGTTGGAGAACCCAGGATTTCAGATCTCTCTCCTTTTTTTTTTAAGAGAAACACTTTATTTATTTATTTTTGGCTGCGTTGGGTCTTCACTGCCACGCGCGGTCTTTCTCTAGTTGTGGCGAGCGGGGGCTACTCTTCGTTGCATTGCGTGGGCTTCTCATTGCGGTGGCTTCTCTTGTTGTGGAGCACAGGCTCTAGGTGCATGGGCTTCAGTAGTTGTGGCACGTGGGCTCAGTAGTTGTGGCTCGCAGGATCTAGAGCGCGGGCTCAGTAGTTGTGGCGCACAGGCTTAGTTGCTCCACGGCATGTGGGATCTTCCCGGAGCAGGGCTCAAACCCATGTCCCCTGCACTGGCAGGCGGATTCTTAACCACTGTGCCACCAGGGAAGTCCCTCAGATCTCTTTCTATGACATGATGCTGGCCACAGGAAACACTGGCTTCTCAAAAGCCTGCCTCCCCACTAGACTCACATCTTTGACCCCCCGTAAGGACTGAACAGTGTCCCCCCCAAAATTCATGTCTACCCAGAACCTCAGAATGTGATCTTATTTGGAAAAGGGTCTTTGCAGATGTAATTACATTAAGATGAGGCAATACTGAACTAGTATTCTTATAAAAAGAAGAGAGGACACAGAGAGACACACACACACACAAAGAAGAAGGCCATGTGGAGATGGAGGCAGAGATTAGACAAAACTAGAAGCCAAGAAGCACCAAGCATGGCCAGGAGCCACTAGAAGCTGGAAGAGGCAAGGAAGGATCCTTCCCTAGAGATGACAGAGGGAGCACAACCTTGATTTTGGACTTCTAGCCTTCAGAACTATGAGAAAACACATTTCTGTTGTTTTAAACCTCCAAGTTGATGGCACTTAGTTACAGCGGCTCTAGGAAACTGATCTATCCCCCGTCTTCCCTGCCCCCCTTGAATCCCTGCGTGCCTGGAGCAGACTTGATTTGGCACCTGTGTCCATGGACGCTTGCAGGTCTGCTGCTGCTCTCTAGCCAGGGCATCTCACGGCCATGTGGTCTTCCCAACCCGGCTGGATTCCTCATGGCCACAAACCACTATGTGCTAGGCCCAGGACCAGGTCCCGAGACACAACAGTGAGTAACAGACACAGCTCCAGCCTTCGTAGGACTTATGGTCTTGTGAGAGCCAATATTAGTTTAAAAGCCATACAAAGATAATTACACGTCATGAAGAGTGGCTTGAAATAAAGTTCGAGGTGCCAGCAGAGTGTTCGATAAGTAGGGTAGCCAGAGCATTTATGAGGCAAACCAGGACCCTGTTGAGAGTGATAAAGTGCTAAACCAGACAGACGGACACAAACCAGGACTGTTCCCAGCACACCAACGGGTGATAACAAGGGACACATTCCTACAAGCTTCTTCCCAGAAGGTCAAAAGAGATAAGCGGGTCTGAAGAGAAAGAAGGTAAAATCTCCAGGGCAGAGCCAGGTTCTTAAGAAGGTCTTAAGAAGGATGTAAACTGTGTAGTTGCAGACACGGAAGCTTTATCTTTCCCCACCACCGTCCTGGGCCTGAGCAGGGCCAATCAGGAATCTCTGGCATTCACCTACGTAACAACAGTCCCAGTGATCCACCACCAGGACCACACTTGATTGTGGTTGTTCCTTGGTCCCCAGCAGGCAGGCATGTGACCCAGGAGACAGCTAACCCATTCGTCTACATTCTCTGGTTCCACCCTCTGCTCAGCTCTAGGCATGAGTATAGTGCAACACACTTTACAAAGGGCTGTCACACACATCACCGCATGTGATAATAATGCCTGCCATTTACTGTTATTAACAGTAAGAGCTAACATCTACCCAGCTCTTGCTCCTGGATAAACAATTTACATGATTTTTTTTCCTTTAATTCTGATCACAGCTTTATGAGGTAGATACTCTTATTCTCATTTTTTTAAAGGGGGAACTAAAAGTTGGAGAGGTTTTAGGTCATTCACAGGGCCACACAGCAAAGTGGAGATTCAAACCCCAGCAGCCTGACTTCAGACTCCATGCTCTGTCTCTCTTAGCAAAAGCAGACCCAGCAAAGTGCATGGAACTTAATTTGTCAAAGCTCTATTATCTTCCAGCACCAACGGAGACTGAGGTACTAGTCTAAGCCTTGCCTCTCACTGGTTATCTCGACTTCGGCATGTTCCTTTTTCTCTTCTCCCCTCAATTTCCTCATCTGTAAGATGTGGCGTTGGAAGAGATGTTTATAAATTCCCATAAAGGGCTTCCCTGGTGGCGCAGTGGTTGAGAATCTGCCTGCCAATGCAGGGGACACGGGTTCGAGCCCTGGTCTGGGAAGATCCCACATGCCGCGGAGCAACTAGCCCCGTGAGCCACAATTACTGAGCCTGCGCGTCTGGAGCCTGTGCTCCGCAACAAGAGAGGCCGCGATAATGAGAGGCCTGCGCACCGCGATGAAGAGTGGTCCCCACTTGCCGCAACTAGAGAAAGCCGTTGCACAGAAACGAAGACCCAAAACAGCCATAAAATAAATAAATAAATAAATAAATAAATAAATAAATAAACCCAAAGTTTAAAAAAAAATTTTTTAAATAAATTCCCATAAAAATCAGTGATTCATCCTACCCTTCCACAGCCCTGAGAGTCAGATCTTAGCATATCCAATTTTCAGATGAGGAAACTCAACACTAGTGTGGTCAAAAGGGTTTTTCAGGTCACACAGCTAGTTAAAGCCACGACTAAAACCCTGGCTTCAGACCCCAAACTCTGCAACTCGTTCTACTGGAACACACTCACAGACCATTCCCCCAATGATCTGACCTAGATCAGGGCTGGAGCCCAAAGGCCCAGCAATGGGTTGGATAAGGTTCCCAGAACTCCCACTACCCCTGGCCAAGTTTGGTAGGAGAGTGTGATCCGCAACTTTTGGGTCAAGCGAAGCTAAGCGGTTTATTCCATTCCCATTTCTCTTTGAGTCTTCAGCTCCCAAGTAAGAAAGCTGACTGGAAGCCCCCTGGGGCTGGGTGGGGGCTTTGTAAGAGCCTAGGAGCAAGGGATGTAAGAAAACAAAGAGGCATCCCATGCTTCAGGGGAGATGTGCTTCTGTGCTTCAGTCAACGAGACCTTCAGGAAGGAGGGGCTCTCTGGGAGGGAGGGGAAGTTCTCTCACTGTCCTCTGTTTCTCAAAGGCCCTCACAACATCTCTGCCTAACCCCGAGAGCACAAAGAACAAGTACACAACAGCCGTGAAGTCATCGCATTCCTTCCCAGCTTCTCAGCCTGAGGGGGCCACCCTGAGGGGGCTTTCGTAGCAGGAAGCATGAGCTCATGGCAAACTCGAGCACTGAGACCCATTCTTCAGCACAGAAGTGCAGGAGCCAAACCCAGAGGAGGGTGCTTTGTGAGGTCATAATGGCGGGGGGCTTTTGAGGCATGTCTGTCCCTTCCCCACCTCACTGGAGACAGAGAACATAAGTCTCCAGGGAGGAAGAAGTTTCAACCAAGGGGCCTTGAAGAAGGTGTGGAGCCACAGCTGGCCAGCCTTCCCAGAGATGAGAAGACAGAGCCTACTTGCCTCCCGTGGGCACCAGCCACTCCTTCCCCTCCCCAGGAAGGTCTTGGTGAAGAAGGCAGCACTGATCTTCACACCCAACAATCCAACATAGCCCCTCAGCTACCGAGTTACTACAGACCTCTTAGACCCATCGAAACCTAACTGTCCTGTGTCCCTCTCCTCATTCAAGGGTGATCTGATAAACTCATCTGTGCTGCTAACGACTGTTAGTGGCTGTCATTGTCTTCTAGGCTTTTGCACTCCGGCAGGGCTACTGTAAAGAGTGGATCACATGGGAATCTCAGGGTCATGGGAAGCTGTGGGAGGAGCGCTGAGGCAGAGGAGCCCATCCTGCTGCCTACACACCACACCTCCCAGATACGCACACCACAAAAGCCCATGACATCCGGCCCCAAAGGCAAAAGACTGCTTCTTCTGCTGGAGTCTGTCTTCCCTTCTCCTTCACCCCTGCTCTTTGGCACAGAGTCTGAGAAGGGTCACTCAAGTCCAGAATGCCTCAACTTGGGCACTACTGACATTTGAAGCCAGATACTTCTCTGCTGTGGAGGACTGGCCTGTGCATTGTAGGGTAATCAGCAGCATCCCTGCCCACCAGATGCCAGTAGCATCCACCTCCCAGTCACGATAACCCAAACTGTGCCCACAAATTGCCAAGGGTCCCCTCCTTTGTTGGCTAAAACAGTCAAAGAGACAAATAGAATATTTTAGGGTAATTGCACCTGATTAAAATTGGTATAAAGCCTCGTGAAGCGTATTTCCTTTGCTTTATGTTCATTACCAACATATTTAACAAAAATTTAAGGAAAAGAAATGATTTAAACCAAAATCACTCCTAGTTGAGAACCACCACTCTAATCCTACAAATTCTAAAAGGTCCCCTGTAGGGAAAGCTAGCAAACCATGAAACGTGTATGATTCATGACCTTAAATGTCCACCAGTGACCAAATGGTGTGGTGGAGCAAACTAAAAGACTAAAACTGAAACACCATTTTTTAAATGACGAATCTCTGTGCAAACAGCCAAACTCAACTTTGAGGGGAAAAATACCCAATATGAAGATAGCAGCAAAATAAGAAAATCTTCACATCCTAAAACCACATTAAAAAGGCAGAGTACAAAACCTTATATGTCCATATGAAAAAAAAACAAACATCTGACTGGGTGAGATGACAGGTTTACCAGTAAATCACTTCTCTTACTTAAACTTTTGTTAGTATGTGGGTAATTAACATAAAGCAAAGAAAATATATGCTTCACAATGATTTATATCAACTTTAATCAGATGCAACTTGCTTAAAATATTGTTTGTTTCACCATTTTAGCCAGCAAAGGGGAGGGTACGCTTACGAAACAACAAATTCATATTTCGTGTCTCCTGCTCACTCCCTGGGTCTCAGTCAGGGAAACAATTCCTTCAGGGGAGGGACTGTCTCCACTGAGCATCTCCTCATTTCCTAGGGGTGGGTCTGGGATAGGGCAGCTGCTTGATAGATATTGACCTGAACTTACCTTGGATTTCAGGGTGGTGGTTCGAGGGTTGCCACTTGGAGTATAATGGGTTTCTGTGTAGGCTGGAGCAAAAAGGTGCCTGAAAAGAATAAAAACAGGCATTTGTCTCCTTAGATGATGGACTTCACCATCCTGGGAACAGCAGCCAGTGATTCTAACTAAACTTGGTAGAACCACCCCAAGCATCTCCACGCAGAAGGAACTAGGCAGTCTTATGGAACGGCTCAAGGAATAAAAAGAAAAACAGAATGAAGTTTGTTATGAACTTTGTGTTCATTGGGATCATTGCTTAAGTCAGCCACAACCAGATAGAGTTGACCACAAAAGCAGTGATCTTAGATCTTAACTTGTTCTGGGTCCTGGGAAAATACATGTGCAAACACATTCACAAAATTTCCCAGGGTCTATGGACCCTATTGTGTACCTTGACTGATTATTTTTCCAGCGTATCCACCAACTTTTGGTATCAGCACACCAATTTTTCTTTAAAGGAATCCCTCTTCCCTGTTGCATGTTTTGGTAAGACTGTCAATCAAGGTATCCTACCTGGCCTTGGCCAAGGGTGGCCCTCGGTGCGAGCCAAGCCAATGGAGTAATGCTGCAAGAACTTAACAAATGGGAGCTATTCATCTGCTCCTGTGTTCCTGCTGCATGGGTTCCAGGAGTTTCCTTTGCCCATGTTTTCTGAGACCTAGTGGTTCAGATCTCCTGAGACCTGGTAGTTTTATGTGTTACCCCTCCAATATTGTTTTTTCTTTCCTAAAATTGGACACTGGTTTATCTCTTGCCACAGACCTCTTGCAGCTGAGGTTAAGAATCCCTCACCAAAGGCAAGGTGACCTCAAATAAGGCTTTTAGTATTTCCCTGAAAGTTAAAAGATGAATAAAAGAGCCAAATGGATGCTTCAACTAGCTCAGCCACATTAAAAGCAGAACGAATCTAAAGAAAATCGAGGTCACGGGGCACAAAAGTTTGTAATGGAAGGCATCATTAAAAATTGGAGTCTAACAAAAAAGAATTAAGTGGATCTATACTAATGTGGAAAGATGTCTAAAATGGAGTTAGATAAAGACAATAAATTTCAGGAAAGTATGTACTTTTAAAATCCCTCTTAACGAAAAAGTAACAGCAGTACACACTAGTGCATGCATCAACAAGAGCTGGAGGAGGGCATGCCCATCGTTAATGGTGGTTATCTCAGGGAATTACAGAAGATGTTCGCAATGTAAGTTGTATAATATTTCTAAAAAACTGGTTGATCTTAAAGAATAATTATCATGTATTTATTCTGAAAACTGAAAATCTAATTTGAAACTGCTTTTTAAAAAAATAAGAAGATACAAGCTGAGGCCAGCATAGAAAGCCAAAGGGACCTGCAGGGACCACCCTAGTTTTGTAAGAGGTGACATTTCCCACAAGAGAGGGTCATTGAAGAGGATCTCCAGAGTCTCTCGGAGTCACTTCCAGCTCTAAGTTCCGGGACTCCAGACTCTCAGATTCCCCTCCACCCACAGAGTGCAGTCAGAAGGCAAATGCCACAAGGGTTGTCTCTTGCACTATGTCAAGCCCTTCAATGTGCAGGCTTGGACAAGAAGAAAAGAAACCCAACAGGGAGATGTAAAAACAAAGCAAAACAGAAAACCCAGCTTGTGTAGAGAAACTCCAATTCACATGGAAAGTTTGGGTCAGTAGCTAACTTGCCAGATTCTGTCTCCCTTTCTCTTTCTCCTTAGCATCTAACCAGTCAAGGATCAAAGGGAAGAGTCACCCATTTGTCTGAGCGAGATAAACTGTAAGCCCCAGGAGGACAGAGGCCAAGCTGTTTTGCTCACCAGTATATACTGGTGTTTAACATGTACTCAGTGAAAGAATGTGTTAACTAATTACTGAATGAATGAATGAGTGAGTTGTTGAGCATACTAGGAGCTTAGAACATTGTCTGGAGTCTGAGAGACTAAGTTTCAGTGCCAGTTTTGACATTTACTGTCTCTATGGCCATGAGCGAGTTGTTTTACCTCTCCAAACCTTTGTTTCCTCTTCTGCAAAACCCCTTCTACTTGACAGGGTTGTCATCTGAGTAAAATAACATAATGCATGAAAAGAGCTTAAAACCAGTCCTGGCTCAGAGTGGAGCTCCGTAAAGGTTAGTGATTATCATTATTGCTTTCAACAGGGATTATGATGGGAAGAACCCAGAAAAACTGGTGGAATTTACCTATTTCCTTTCAATTCCCCCCAGCCATTAACTCCTCAGTATATCACTTGAGAGAGGTGAAAAAAACAATGAGCTCATTCCTGCAGCCCATTTCCTTGGTCTGCTTTCACAGACTGCATAACGGACGGCGAGTCAGGAGTTCAGAATTTAATGGTCCATCCTGGATGACAGTAGGGAGACGTGAATTTTCCCACAGTAATGCACTCCTGGAAAATACACCCTCAGCCTCTTCTGAGTCTTAGGGGGGAAAATATTCATCCAGTGACACCAAGATGCTCCAAAGAGAGCAATCCAGATTGAACCTCAGAGGAGTCCACATTCTTGTCGGTTCTTGGCCACACATCCTCAGAAGGGTAAGCATCTTTCTGCACCTTGTTATTCTGAGGTTCTGCCACTGTCATCATAGGACTCTCAGAGCCTCAGTGCTGAGAGGGACCTCAGGAATCATTAAGCCAAACTCACTAGACTGTGGACTCCCTAAGAGCAGGGAGCACGGCTGCCTTGTTCAATGCTTCTCCCCAGCTCCTAGTACCAGGCAGGTTTATTCTGTGAAAAAGTGGATGAATGAATAAATGAACGAATGAAAGAATCTTCTACCTTGTGTAGGAATCTGCCAGATGGCCATTCGGCACTGGACATCTCCAGTGACAGGGAGCTCCTGAGACCACCCACTCCATTTCTGACCACATATAATAGTTAGAGAAAGTTCTTACACTGAACCAAAAACTACCTCTCTCTGTAACCGGCACCCACTGGCCTCATTCTTGTCTGCTGAGTCTACAAGAAACAGTCTGCTCCCTCTTCCACCTAACTGCCCTTTTCAGGACCAGCTGCATCAGCATCACCTAGGAACTAGTTAAAAATGCAGATTGTAAAAAAAAAAAATATATATATATATATGCAGATTGTCAGGCCCCACTGCAAACGTCCTTGCACACAGAAACTCTGTGGTTGGAGCCCAACCATCTGTTGTTGAAATAACTCTCTGAGTGATTCTCGGGCAGAACCACCACCCTAGACCACAAGTTCTCAACATACTTTTAAAGCAGGCAAACTTCAGAAATATCCACGTGTCTCACTACCCAAGCCTCCATCACCCTTCTACCTCCACCACACCCTGGATCATTCTGAGCTTAAGAAACCCTGAAAAGTTGCAATCAAAATAGTTCACATGCCTTTAAGTGAGAAAGCATTTCACCTTCACAACATGCCTATGAGGACACTGCAACCTCGGAACTGTAACTTGTCCAAGCTGTCACGGCACAGTGTCAGAGCCGGGTTTCAAGGCCAAGTGTGTTGGGCCAGACCATACTTTTTAAGCAGTTCTCTGCTCTGTCTCTATTAGAAGGTAGAAGCATAAAACTAAAGCACTGCCAGCAGTAGTCCAAAGCACAATTTGACGGTGATGACAGCAGCCTTGAGAACATGTGATGCCACAAAAAGGAGGCTCCTGGGTCTTAGATGTGAATATATGTAGAGAAGAGCCATAGGGGTAAGCAAAGCACAGGGCAAGATAAAGAGGATAGACATGTAAGGACGTCAGGGGTCATTTTTGGTGGTTTTTTTGTTTGTTTTTTTAATAACAACCCTTTCCCCAAACGGGGTTGCGGATGTTGACCAGGAGGGTCATCCTTCTTTCTAAAAGCAAAAGGAAGGGCCATGTTCCATCACCACTATCTGTGCAATTGTACCGATTCACAAGACACTGCTTTCACATGCTCCCCATCGCCCCAAGCTAGGCCCATCTATGCCTCCAGTCCCTGGTGGTGTCTTGGCGCTGCTCTCGGCACCAAACACACTATCCCCTCAGAGACAGGGCTGCAGGGCCACTGAGCAGCCCAGCTCAGCCCAGCCACCCCTTCTCCAGCCACATCTTGTTCTCATCTCCTCTCTGACAAGGGGCTGGCTCAGCAGATCTGCAGGAAGCTGTCTCTCACCACTGGAGTGTGTTAGGATTTTCAGGAAACGAGTTGTGAGTGATGTGCATCCAGGAAGAGAGAAGGACTGTCCAAGATTTCCCACCCTGCCCCCTCCTTTTTCTGGCTTCGATGGAAAAGCAATTTCTGAAGAAGTGCCTCCCACCCGTGCCCTCAAGGCTCACAAGCCCACAGGCAAGCAGAGATCGCGCATCATCCCAATGCTAATAGCAGCCAGCACTGTAGTGCTCACTTTGGGTGAAACTCAGGTTGCCCAGACCCCAAAGTCCTCGAGCAACCTTCTGAATCTTTGTCTCTTCTGAATCGCAACTGGGAAAATAAGCTGTCCCCCAAATATTGGACATAAAACATAAGGTCACTCTCCAGGGAGGGACAACAGAATTGCCCGTGGTGGCCTGGTAACTGTACACGCAGCCAGACCCCAAAAAACACACTGCAGCTCCAACAGCCCTGACCCACCTTTCCTAAGGCTCACAGCCTTCGAACCCAGAACCGTCCCTTTAAGGACTATGTACTGTCAGACTAATTTCAAATGCTTCTCTAAGCTTCTCTAAAACCCCCTCTAGGGAGAGAGAAGCAGCAGGACTAAAATTTGCAAAACTCTTCCCGGAGTCCAATCCCCCCAACCTGCTGCTTCAGATAAGCAAATCAGTGAAGACAAAGTGATAATTTCCAAACTACCTTGAAAAACAACCCTACCCAGATATGCTCAGCATAAACAAACAGTACTCTGATCATCCCAGTGGCCATTTTTACTGACACCTCCTTCTCCCAGGTGTTGCTCCATATCTAGCTCTTTCAGGAGTACTGGGGGCACTTATACACTGGTGATGCTTGGGAGGTACAGCCTCGCTGGTCCCTTATCTTCTCTGGAGGAGCCTCACCCTCACCCTGTCCGTCCATGCGGGTGATAACATAAGGCTCTTACATCTCTCACTTATACTTACAATGCCGTCATAACGGGACTCAGCCCAGTAACACAACACCCGGAAACGCTGTTAAAAAATATAAAATCCCAGGCTCCATCCCAGCCCCACTGAGAATTACATTCTCTAGAGAAGGACTCAGAAATCTATATTTTTAATAGTTTTTCCAGGTGATACTTTTTCAGTCTCTGGGAATTCTCCATTGTATCAATTTTAACATTTTTAATTCTTTTTTTTATTTCTAGCCTCCTAAGCACCCTCTCAAAATCTAAAGATGATATCAGCACAGCCTAGAGGGAAAGTCCCGGGCTCAGAAAGGTTTGGTTTGAGCACCAGCTGCGCTACCCTCTAGATGACTGTCATTTCAAACCCTGGAAATGAGGCAAAAGATCACCGTAATGCCTTTCAAGGTCATACAAGAGCACTGTCAAATCACAGGCTCTGGGAGGTCTAAGGTTCTTTGGACTCCATGGGGGGAAATGTAGCTTTGAAAGACTATTTACAATTAATTAGGGCAGCTCTTGTAAAACCCTGTAAAATTAGATGTTAACTTGTAAAAACCTAATAAGATACAACAGAGATACAAATGATTTCCATCTAGCAGAAAAGATAACTCTCAAGGTTATGATTTTATTGCCCATAGGATATTAACCAGTTTTGTATGTAATTTAGCAATGTTATCTCAGCATTCTTTTTTTTTTTTTTAATTATTTATTTATTTATTTTTATTTATGGCTGTGTTGGGTCTTCGTTTCTGTGCGAGGGCTTTCTCTAGTTGCGGCAAGTGGGGGCCACTCTTCATCGCGGTGCGCGGGCCTCTCACTATCGCGGCCTCTCTTGTTGCGGAGCACAGGCTCCAGACGCGCAGGCTCAGTAATTGTGGCTCACGGGGCTAGTTGCTCTGCAGCATGTGGGATCTTCCCAGACCAGGGCTCGAACCCGTGTCCCCTGCATTGGCAGGCAGATTCTCAACCACTGCGCCACCAGGGAAGCCCTCACCATTCCTTCTTCACTATTGAAAATATATATATGTTTCCCTTATCTATTCAATTTTTAAACCAGTTTTATCATTTTGTTGGTTCCCCCATTAATTAAACAAAACTTTGACAAACGTTCACTATTTGTATTTGTATGAGAACTGTTTTCACTTGAGCCACATAAATTGTTTTTTTCCTAGACTGAAAATGAACAGTGTGATAATTATGATCTCACAGCCCCACTGAGAGGATCAAATGAGAAAATACATTCAAATACTAGCTATGACGTTTATAAGTTCTGTGAACTTGGGCAAATCAGTTAGCCTCTCTGTGCCTCAGTTTTCTCATCTATAAAATGGGGGAAATAACAGAATCTACTTCATAGGGTTGCTATACAATGTTAGGAGAGTGTCTGACTATGAATATTTGCTAAATAAAATGAACAAATGTGAAAGAAATCTTTGCAAAGTATAACGTATTTGTTTCTACAAATATCATTGTTAACATTTTCTCTGGGACTATCTATGTGCACATGTGGTAAAACTTGGTAATTGTTAACCAAGATAATGGGCTTCTGAGAGTTCATAATACTAGTCTCTCTCCTTTTGGGTATGTTCAGAAATTTTTATATTCATATTTTTTAACTAGCAAGGTGATACTATACACATCACAAGCTACTCAGCCTCAGTTTCCCTTTCTATCAATTGGAAATGGTGATGCCCAGGACAGGCAGACATTGGGAAGAGCTTTTGAAAAGCAGAGAATGATATTCTAATGTAATGGCTAGTGCTTGCCCATATTTGGGACAAAATAACAAATTCAGTAAGTAGTGTTTTGTTGTCTTTTGTTTTCAAAGAGCAAGAAAGAAAAGGGAGAAGAGACAGCTCAAGCTGTCTCAGAACCAAGATTTCCAAAGCAGTGCTCACTCCACCTCTGACTCCAAAGGAATGGAAACAAACCTACATGCCAAAGGCATGGCCCTAAAGCCAAATAAGGGGCCCACGGGCAGAGTCATTCCTTTTTGAGGGAACAGAAAGTTTAAGGAAGGGGGAACTTTAAAGGTTGCTCCTGATGTAAAGAGTAGGAGATCTCCTCCTACTCCAAGGACTCACTTGAGCAAGCATCATCGCTGCCAGAGGCCCAGCTCCAGAAGCAATGCCGCAAAGCAAGATGGTGCCACCCACAAGCCTGGCATAAAGCCGAAGCATGTTGTCTTTAACCTTCTATTAAGGAAGTGTCCAAACAATGCACTGAATCAACACTCCTTTTCACCAAACGCATCCCATTACATCTTCTCCCAGACCCCACAAGACCTGGCACCCTTCCGACCAGGTCCTGGTCCTGTGTTTTGCTTTTGTGTTGTCGACCAAAGGATGTTTGGATGAGCACTGTTTACTCCTTTGGCCAGCAGGGTCTTTATTTAATCCTCTTCAGGCCTCGCTCTTGGCTGCCTCCACGAAGATGGAGTAATCTCTCTGTGCAAATAGGGCTGACCTCTTGGGATCAGGATGCTTAACTGTCAGGGACCTGAGAGGCCCTCAAAATGGCTCACCCAAGAAGAGTTTACGGGTTTGTTTTGCAGTGTCCTGTAAAGTACCCATTATAGGCACTTATTGGAATTGGATAAGAACAGTTCAGGGAAATGGGGTACTATGCTTACTACTTCTGAGAAAAATAAAAAAGAGGAAACCAGTTACCACGAGCAACCAAACCAGTTTCCGATAGCAACAAGTTTCTGGTAAATCACCACAGTTATCAGATTAACGTGAAGGGAAGGGCCAACGCAAGAGGCAATGGTTCAGTTGTACAGATAAACTTTGTGGATAAGACACAGGAGAAGTGAAGAAAAGAAATCTCTAAGATCACAGGACTTATGAAAATATGCTTAGAAAAAGGGGAGTAGGTGGGCTATCCCATAAATAAAAGCAAACAAACAAAAAGCAAAGACCACAAACCAACCTGCCCTAAATGTGGGTTCTTGGTCCCTTTTAGGCTCTGATTAAATATCCCAGTAACTCTGATAAACCTTGACCAATGTTTCTTAGCATCCTAAAGCACAAATCACAGTGAATGCACAAGTCAAGAAGGTTAGAACTTGGAAAGTCCTCCTAGAATACAGTGGACATATGTTGTCCTGCACTGCCCAGCAGCCCTGCCACTTTCTTGGGAAAACAGTGCCAAATTTACATTTAGAGAAATGTTCCCCTCTTGCTGCATGCTGACTGGGGCCACCTGGAGTCAGTCATAATAAGTCAGGACAATCAGGTCTCATTTCACTGAATTTCTAGATGAGTGACACCGGTAAAAATGGCTGGAGCTGAGACACACCATTGGTGGTGCCTGAAGATGATGTTGAAATCTCAGCCTCTGCACACTGATGCTGAATTGAATCTCAGACACAGAGTTTCAGGTGAAGTAGAAAGAATAGTGTTATTGCTTTGCCAGGCAAAGGGGACCACAGCGGGCTCCTACACTTGAAAACCATGTATCCCAATCTGGATGGATTTTTTTTTTTTTTTTAGCTGCTTTGGGTCTTCGTTGCTGCGCACGGGCTTTCTCTAGTTGCAGCTAGTGGGGGCTACTCTTCCTTGTGGTGTGCGGGCTTCTCATTGCGGTAGCTTCTCTTGTTGCGGAGCACGGGCTCTAGGCACGTGGGCTCAGTAGTTGTCCCGCACAGGCTTAGTTGCTCTGCGGCATGTGGGATCTTCCTGGAGCAGGGCTCGAACCCATGTCCTGTGCATCGGCAGGCAGACTGCTGACCACTGCGCCACCAGAGAAGTCCCCAACCTGGATTTGATGAGGGGTTTTATAACAGTGGTTCAAGGGTGGGGTCGCTGACAAGATTAGGGTGTACACACGGCCTGCACTCCCTGAATCCCGCCTCAGGTCTCCTAATCTTGATTAGCTTCTCGGGCCCCTTTACTCTTGCCTCAGGCGGTTTCTTGGCTGCTCCTCCCTTGATTAGCAGCTGTTCGAATCTGCCTTTTGGAACTCAGGGAAGGTCAAGGAGGCTGGAGTCTTGCCTACAAGAAATGGGAAACAAAAAGGCCTCCGTGCCCGGGAGCCCCACAGGGTCCTGCTCGGTTTCAAAGAGACTCTCTATGAATTCCTAGACCCTGTCCTTTTCAAGCCCTAGTTCTTCAGCTTTTCACTCACTCTATGTGTTGCCTCATACGCTTCCCATAAAGTTTTTTTGGAGGGGAGGGGGATTGGTGAATAAATGGCAGAGTCTACTGCAACAAAAAATCTTTATATGTCACCCTCTCTGTTCAGTGCTTACCCCCATTCCATTCTCATGGATGAAAAATTTGAAAAAGAGCAAAAGCAACTTACCAACGTCACAGAATTATATTTTGCTTCTAAACTCGTCAGTCTAAATGAACTAAAGCTACCTAAACGTCAGCATCAGCAGTAGATAATCCAAGAGTTAGGCCATCCAGACACTCCCAAAAGGCAGAGAGGAAGGATGCTCATGCAAACTCATCAATGAATGCTTATTAAGCAGCATAATATGGTACAAACTGCAGGGCACATGGCCTCAGGAAGACCAAGTTCTTCCTGTTTGAATTCATCATGTATTTGCTCTGGATTCTGGGCCAAGCTGCAGTGCCTCTTCGGAACAACCATTCCACAAATATTTACTGAGGCCAATCACGTGCCAGGCACTGTGCTGGGGGACATGAAGGAGGCAAGCACAGCTTTCCTGCCCTCCACATGGCATCTCGCTCATGAAGATTAGAGGAGGCTGAAGGGCGGCAGCTTATGCCACCCCAGACATGCCACTTTAGCATAAGGATCATTTTGAGCTGAAGGCAACTGAGAAGAAGCAGATACAAGAAAAGCTCCTTGCCCTCCTCCTATTTGCCTAAAAGCGGGTCGTCAGTTCTCAAAGGTGTCCCTCCTCCTCTCTCTACCAGGAAGGACAAAAGTTAATCATCAGAGACAACTTTAGACCCCGTCAGCCTGGAGACGGCACCAGAGGAATCCACACAACAAACTTTAAAAATTAGCCTTTATCTATCATTTCCCAAATATTTACCTTCCCACAGTTTACGGCCTTTAGAAGCCTAAAACCTCTTTCCTTTTTCCTACCATTTCTCTACAAACATTGTTCTTTGTTGAAGATGCTACAGAAGCCTCAATTCTGTGTCACTCATTTTTCTCTGGGTACCTCCCATGTATACATGTTAATAAACTTGTTTGTTTCTCTCTTGTTAATCTGTCTTTTGTTACAGGGTACCCAGCTGAGAACTTAGAAAGGAAGACAGAAAATTATTTCCTCCTTTCCAAAGTCATCTGTGAAAGTACTTTGCAAACACTAACAGGCCACACAGAAGGTAGGTATTACTCTTTGGTCCCTAGAAACCAAGTTTCTATATTACAACCTATCTTCCTTCCTTCCTAGAACTGCTGCAAACCAGAGCTGCAATCAACTTCCAATTTCCCCTAACAAGCTGCCTACTCAGCTTCGGAGGAGGGGTGCCTGTGCCTGAGTGTGCGTGTGTGTGTGTGCGTGTGCGTGTGCGTGTATGTTGAGCACAGAGAGAAAGGGCCGCCTAGGGATCAGGAACTCAGTATCCTCAACACTGCTGATCTCCTTTTCCACAGCCATATTCCTATCACCACATAACTGAAAGGCCAGTTTAACCTTCGCATTCTTACCCAAGCCCCAAAGCCAGCATCGATAAGAGATAAAGAGCTTCTAGAATACAAGGGGTCTGACATCTTTCCCAACACTTAGATCTCCTCTTTCTCTAGCACTCCAGTCTTCCTCCAAAGGAATCCCTTTCCATGACTTGTCCTTCCTTTCCTGGGAAGGGGGGCAGGGGGGCGGCCTTGGAAAAAGAAACCAAGCCTGATATAATACAGTCATTATAGCCCCTTTGGCCCATCTGGACCTCTCTCCAGGGAGACTGATGCAAGAGGAGAAAACGTGGGGGCCGCCAGTTTCCTGCAAACCCGTAACCTCGGGGGTAAAAGAAGGAGGAAAAGGGGGCAGTGGGGCACATGGGAGCCATGGAGGGGACTGGAAGGGAGCCATAAGTACAGAAGTCATAAAGACCCATTTCTCCTTAAACTGGCTCAGGAAAGCCTGGCCCAGCTCCACCCACTCAATGATATCATTGTTTTCAACAAAAGCTGGTTTGAGAACCCGCAGGGAGACCCCCAGCGCGAGGCCTCACCAGTTCCTGGGAGATCAATCAAGTGCTCAGAATTGTAGATAAGGAGGGAAGTCTATGTAAGGGTGCAAATTACAGAGGTAACCAGGGTAAGGACAGACTTCGCTTCTGCCAGGACTTTTAGGGTCACGGAAAGAGTATAGGATGCTACTTTTCACATAGATTTTATCAGTGGATTCCCCACCACCAGAGTTGATGACTGGAGATTATTACCTTCAACTAATGAGAAAACTAAAGATCTGAGAAGTGGCTTATCCAAGGTCCCACCACAAACTAAGGACAAACACGGGGACTTGTACCACTGTCCTGCTACTTACTCAAGCCAGGAACCTCAGATTGGCCTTTGAATCCATCCCTTTCCTCAGCTCATATCCAACCCATCTCCCAGTCTCCATGATTCCACCCTATAAGTATCTCTGGAATCTGTCCCCTTCTCTCCATATCTGCAACCACTTCCCTATATTAGATCACCATAATTTCCCCCTCAGATTAAAATAAAGCTTTAGAATGGGTCTTATTACTATCGCCAGTCTTGCCCTTTCCAATCCATCCTCCACACTGTAGTCTAAGTAATTTTTCTCACATGCACTTTGGATGCTGTCACTATCTGGCTTTTAAAATATTCTTCATCGGCTCCCCACCGCCCTCAAGATACACACCCAATCCTTTTAAGGAGCCTACAAGGCCCTTCAAGGACTCGCCCCTGCCTACCGGGACAACCTCTTCTCTCACCATTTCCTTCCTCCCTCTTGCTCTCTGCTCTAACCACAAAGAACATCTTTTCATCATCAACAAAGGCCTTAGAGCCTTTGTTCCTGCTACTTGCCCTGCGTGGAACCCATCCCCCTTGTATAAGCCAACTCTACCACCACCCTACTTCTTCCTTTTATTTCACTTCCTCCTAGAAGCCTTCGCAGGCCCTCAATCCAGGGTAGGTTCCCCTTCCCCGTGCTCCCACGGTACCCTCTACTTCCCCCAACACAGCATGCCCCACACTGCTCAGTAATGGTTGGATTATCTCTCTCCTCCACTAAGCTCTAAGCCCCATGATGGCAAACTGTGTTTGCTTGCCGTTACTCTTCCAGGAATACCCAGGACCTAGCCCAATGCCAGCCGCCAAGCTGGCACGCACAATATTTGTTAAATGAAGGAAGAGAAGGTAAGAGAGAAAGGAAGTTAAGAATTCCCAATGAGTAACCCAGACCTCAAGCCCTGGAGACTCAATACACTGGAGACTCTTGTCAGAAAAACCACAGATTCTCTGACCCAATACCTACTCACAGTTGAGTTTGAGCAAGACCTGCAACTTGCTCCAGGGTGCCCAAAAGCCTATTCATTTAGCATCCAAGGTATCAGCCAAATGTCTGTGTATGTCACTGAGTTCTAAATAGAGAAAGAGTAAAGGTTATATTCTTAAAACCAGAATATCTCCTGGGCAAAATGTAAATGCGGCTTCATTCTCCGGACAGAACCAGTCCAGAGGCCTCAGAACTGGCCTCCTCCCATAGACTTTTCCCCGGGGATAATCATGCTCCATGTCCTAAGCACATGGAGAGTAGAAATCCAGCTTCCAAGGAGTCTGGACGAAGAGCCTAGGCACATCCTTGAAGATGAAAACAGAGGTCTGGAAGGTGGGACTTTCAGCACATCTCCCAAATCCAAATATAGATCCATCCAGCCCACCAGACCCTGCTTCTCAGGAGACTCCCCCAACTCCCCGAGTTATGAAGAAGCCATCTTTGCCTTGGGCTCAGTCCCTTGCAGTCCATGGCTCCATCCGCCAGGTACACCTCCACCCACTGGGCTCAGCCCAAATTTCCCTTCGATGGCGAGGGGATGGGGAAGAACTTCTCATCCGAGGTGCAGAAAACACAGCTCAGCTTTAAATTGCACCTCAAGCCTCTTTCCTAAAAATACGTCATCTACCTCTCTGACAATATGGTTTTACCAGAGGCAAGAGAAAGCCCAACTCAAAGTCAAAAATAAGAGAACAAAAAAATTTGAACTCTAAGCCACTCAAATCCTCAGGTAGCCCAGCTGTGGAAGGGAGAGAAACCCCTTTCCCACTGCCACATACCACTCTTCTGAATTATAATGATTTGGCTAGCTGGAATACTGAATTCCTAAGAGCTTATTAGCACTCCAGTTTTGGTTCCCCTAGATCCAGACCAAATATTTATATATTAATTTCTCAGTCTGAATTCCTTTCTCATTCTTCCACTCATCTCTCTTCCCTCCCTCATCCGAAGCCTCCCCTCCCTGCTCCCACAAGACAGAGCTCCAAGGTACCCTCCTGAGGGAAGTTTTCTCTAACCCCCAGTGAGAAATTCCCCCTTCCTTATCGCCCCCTCAGCACTTTACTTTTAACTGTGTTAAGTAAATTTGTAACCAACCTCGGATTATGCTGTTTGAGCGTTTTCTCTCCCATAGAGAGTAAACGGCCAGAGGGCAAGGATATGGTCTTTGCATCTGCTCCCTATAGCACCAAGCATAGGACTTTACACACAGGTGCTCAATCAATATTTCCTGAAATCAATACTACAAAGCTACAGTAATCAAAATAGCATGGTGTTGGCACAAAACAGACATATGGATCAATGGAACAGAATAGAGAGCCCAGAAATAAACCCACACATCTACGGTTAATTAATCTTCGACAAAGGAGGCAAGAATATACAATGGAAAAAAGACGGTCTCTTCAGCAAGTGGTGTTGGGAAACTTGGACAGCCACATGTAAACCAATGAAGCTATAACACACCCTCTCACCATACACAAAAATAAACTCAAAATGGCTTAAAGACTTAAACATAAGACCTGGCACCATAAACTCCTACAAGAGAACATAGGCAAAACATTCTCTGACATAAATTGTACCAATGTTTTCTTAGGTCAGTCTCCCAAGGCAATAGAAATTAAAAGCAAAAATAAACAAATGGGACCTAATCAAACTTACAAGCTTTTGCACAGCAAAGGAAACCATAAACAAAATGAAAAGACAACCTTCAAAATGGGAGAAAATATTTGCAAATGATGCAACTGACAAGGGCTTAATTTCCAAAATATACAAACAGCTCATACAATGCAACAACAAAAAAAACAAACAACCCTATCCAAAAATGCACAGAAGACCTAAACAGACATTTCTCCTAAGAAGACATACAGATGGCCAACAGGCACATGAAAAGATGCTCAACATCACTAATTATTAGAGAAATGCAAATCAAAACTACAAGGAGGGTATCACCTCATACCAGTCAGAATGGCCATCATTAAAAAGTCTACAAATAACAAATGCTGTAGAGAATGTGGAAAAAAGGGAATCCTCCTACACTGTTGGTAAGAATATAAGTTGGTGCAGCCACTGTGGAAAACAGTATGGAGGTTCTTCAGAAAACTAAAAATAGAATTTTCCTATGATCCAGCAATCCCACTCCTGGGCATATATCCAGACAAAACTATAATTCAGAAAGACACATGCATCCCTATGTTCATAGTAGCGCTATTCACAATAGCCAAGACATGGAAACAACCTAAATGTCCACTGATAGATGAATGGATAAAGAAGATGTGGTACACACTGCTATATTTAAAATAGATAACCGACAAGGGCCTACTGTAAAATAATTAAAAATTTAAAAAAATTTAAAAAGAACTATATATGTCAGTAAATGTTAATAACATAAAAAAAAAGTTGTGGCATATATATATACATACACACACACACACACACACACACACACAATGGAATACTACTCGCCATAAAAAAGAACAAAATAATGCCATTTGCAGCAACATGGGTGTAACTAGAGATTATCATACTAAGTGAAGCAAGTCAGAAAGAGAAAGACAAATACTATATCATATCACTTATACGTGGAATCTAAAATATGACACAAATGAACCTATCTATGAAACAGAAACAGAATCACAGACATAGAGAACAGACTGGTGGCTGCCAAGGGGAGGGGGGTTGGGGGAGGGATGGAGTGGGAGGTTGGGGTTAGCAGATGTAAGCTTTTATATATAGAATGGATAAACAACAAGGTCCTACTGTATAGCACAGAGAACTATATTCAATATCTTATAATAAACCATAATGGGAAGGAATATTAAAAAAAAGAATGCATATATGTATAACTGAATCACTTTGCTGTACAGCAGTAATTAATACAACACTGTAAATCAACCATACTTCAATTTAAAAAAAAATCTGCTGAAATCAAACTTGTAGAGTGGAGTCAAGTTAGCTCTGGTTTATAAGGCAGGAGATCCATCAAGTGATGAACGGATAAACACAATGTGGTACATCTACATAATGGAATACTATAAAGCAATAAAAAGGAATGAGGTACAGATGCATGCTATACAACTTGGATAAAACTCAAAAACATTACGCAGTGAAAGAAACCAGTCACAAGAAACCAATATTGTATAATCCCATTTACATGAAATACCCAGAATAAGCAAATCTATAGTGACAGATAGCAGATTAGTGGTTGCCTAGAGCTGATGGCTTTGGGGGAACGTTGGGGGTAACCAGTCATATTAGTTTGCTAAGGCTGCCTTAACAAAGTGCCACAAACTGAGAGGTTTAAAAAACAGGAATTTATTGTCTCACAGTTCTAAAGTTAAGCCTAAGATTAAGGTGTTGGCAGGGCCATGCTCCCTTTGAAGGTACTAGGGAAGGATCTGTTCCAGGCCTCCTAGCTTCTGGCATTTCCTTGGCTTGTGACCACATAACTCTAATCTTCACATGGCATTCTCCCTCTGTGCGTGTCTGTGTCCAAATTTCCCCTATTTATAAGGACACCAGTCATATTGGATTAGGTGCAATCCTACTCCAGGATGACCTCATCCCAACTAACTACATCCACAATGACTATCTCCAAATAAGGACACTCTGAGGTATCAATACAAGGGGTTAGGACTTTGACATATGAATTTGGGGGGGACATATTCAACCCATAACACTGCTAATGGCTTCTTTTTGGGGTGATGAAAATGTTCAAAAATTAGAATATAATGATGGTTGCACAACTCTGTAAATATACTAAAAAACATTGAATGGCATACTTATATAAATGGATCAACTGTATGGTATGTAAGTTACATCTCAATAAAGCTGTTAAAAAAAAAAAAGCGGGAGAGTTGGGTTTAAAGATTCTGCCCAAGCTCAATAACCAACCCATTGGTGAGAGTGTGTGAAACAAATTCTCTCAACACAGGTGGTGGATTTAACTTACAGAGAAGCCAAAGGCAAAGTGCGTTTATCTACCTGTTCTGTGTAAATTCCCTGTGACCCAGTGATTCACATCTAGGAGGTGATTCTCTAGAAGTACCTCTCAAAGAACATGAAGGTGTCCACTCCAGCACTATTTGTAAAAATGAAAAAAAAAAAAAAGAAAAAAAATAGTTTGAATGCCCATCAATACGGGGTGATTAAATTGATCATGGCATCTTGATTATTACTGAATCTGAGTGATGGGTATAAGGGATTCATTATATCATTCTCTCTACTTCTATGTGCATTTGATAATTTTTCATTATATGAAATTTTAAAAGTTAATTATGGCATATGCATACAATGTACTATCATATAGCCATATGATCTCAAAAATTTACATGGAAATGTATCCATAATATACTCCCATACTGTGCTGTATGAACGTAAAATGGTACAGCCTTTGGGAAGGAATCTGTGGAATGGGAGGTACAATTTGTCAAAATTTAAAACATTTTAGACATATATGCTATATGACCTTGCAACTCTATTGCTAGGTATTAATCCTACAGAAATACCTGCAAATTTACTCAAAGATTATGTATAAACCTATTACTGCAGCATTATTTGTAATAGCAAGAAATTGGAAAACTGTCTATTAATAGGCAAATTTTAAAATTCTGGTTCATCCATTCAGTGGAATCCTATGTCATCATTAAGAGGAATGAAATAGGTCTATAAATATGCTAATGTGGAAAGATATTGAAGAGAAATAATAAAAAAGCAAATTATAGAATGGTACATAAAGTATGATCTCATTTATTTTAAAACTCTATTACTTATGTAATTTTTTGCTAGAATTTTATTATCAAAGTTTCAAACACTCCAAAAAGTTCTTCTGTAAATTTTTAAAAATAATTGATGATTGCCCATGTTATATTTCCAAACTGAAAAAAAAAAAGGTAATAAAACTTAGGATATAGTATAACCCCATTTGGATAAATTGACATGGAAATTTATACAGGGTTAAAAAAAAAATCCATATGAAACAGTATGTTCAGGGTAAATGTTCACTCACTGGATGCCAGCTATCGTTGTTATCTTAAGGTAAACAGCCTGATGGTCAAGGGTTCCTCAAACTCAAGAATCAACTCCCGACTTCCTCCAAGTACACAGCTTCCCTTTGCTCTGACAAGGGTCCATCTAAGGCCAACAGGGCAGCTGACAGCTTCCTCCCATTCATTTTACCCTGTGCTCCTGCTGAAGGGCCGCCAGGAGAAATAAGCTTGAGACAAAAGAAAACCATGGATATCCTTCCTGGCTACACAGGCAGCCCTGGCTGCGGGTCCCTGGAAGGAGATAGAGCCGGAACTGGTGAACAAATCCCGACCTCCTTATCAGACAGCTCAGAGCCTTGCCAAGGGAGTGCCCGGGCACTGATTCTGCAGGCAGAGACAAGAGGTACAGTTTGGCCGACTGGAGAACCCCGCACAGCTGTATTCTCGAGATACAGTTAGGTCAAACTGGGCACGGCAGGGGAGCAGAAGTGAGTTTCCTCCCAGGGGCAATGGGTTTTAAGGTCATCTTCCTAATTACATTTGGAAACCAGCTCAGGGGAATTCCCTCTTACTTCATTCTTAAATGTTTTTCCCATCCTGCAAAATACAAATAATAGCAACTATTTATTGGGCTCTCACAGTGCACCAGGCACAGTGTAAGTCCTTTAAGAGCACTGTGTTATTGAATATCACATGACACCTGATGAGGTGGCCACTATTATTAGCCCCATGATGTGGATGAGGAAACTGAGACTTGCAAAGGTAAGCAACTTGCCAAAGCTTACACCTCCAGTAGGTGCAAGGAGCCAGGCTGACTCCTATGTGCCTGGATTGCAGCACTACAGTCTACTGAAATCCAAATTCTAACCTAGGCCTAGGGAAGGCAGGAGGAAAGGGAAGAAGGAGGGCAGAATAACAGAGAAGTAACACCAGTGTTCATCGAATAAGAGCATACCAAGTAAGGACAGGGCATCCAAGAGGCAGTATGAGGCCACAGCTAAGACCCCGGGCTTGGAGTGCCCTTCCCACCCAGATGTCCTTGAACAAGTCACACTGCTCCATGCCTCAGGGTCCCCATCTGCCAAACAGGACTAACACAGGTACCTACACCTCACAGGGTTGCTGTGATGATTGAATTAGAGATTGCACAACAGAGCCTGCTACATAGGCATCTCCTACATTGTAGCTATTACTATGGTTGATGATATCATTATTCCTATCTGACCATCATTCCTCAGAAGGCAGACTGTGCATCAGACAACATGAGCTGGAACTTAGGAAATGCTGATAAATGGTAACCACACATGCTATGTCTCAATATGTTTTTCTCTTGCCACTCTTACTTGAAGACAGTCACAGGGGCCACATGCAATGCTTTGCATCACCAAGACACTTTAGAAAACATCCGTTCTTGACTCGGCATTAATGAAACTTAGCATGTATTGCAAACCAGCTTATTTATGTGCCACGAGTGATACTACGCACAGCGTAATACATTATTGCTGGGACTTCCCTGGTGGTGCAGTGGTTAAGACTCCGCGCTCCCAAAGCAGGGGGCCTAGGTTCGATCCCTGGTCAGGGAACTAGATCCCACATGCATGCCACAACTAAGAGTTCACATGCCACAACTAAGGAACCCCCGTGCCTCAACTAAGGAGCTGGTGAGCCACAACTAAGGGGCCCACCTGCCGCAACTAAGACCCAGCCCAACCAAATAAGTAAATAAATAAATATTTTTTAAAAAATACATTATTGCTAAGGCTCACAAACCTGGTGGATTTGTTTCCTGTGCCTGATGTGTAACAAATTACCACAAACTAGGTGGCTCAAAACAACAGAAAGCTATTCTTTCACGGTTCTGGAGGTCAAGAGAGCAAAGTCAAGGTGTTAGCAAGGCTGCACTCAGTTTGAGAGATTCCATTCCTGGCCTCTCCCAGCTTCCAGTGGCTGCCTGTATTCCTTGGCTTGTGGCTACATCACTACCATCTCTGTGGTCACACTACCTTCTCCTCTTCTGTCTGTGAGCAAATCTCCCTCTACCTTCCTCTTACAGATACACTTGTGATTGAATTTACAGCCCACCCAGAAAATCCAGAATTATCTCCCCTTCTCAAAATCCTAAATGTAGTCACACTTACAAAGATTCTTTTTTGCCACATAAGACAGCATAGTCTCAGGTTCCAGGAATTAGAATGTGGGGCTCTGGGAGGGTGGGGAACATTTTTCAGCCTACCTCATCCCGCAATGAAGTTATTTTCTATTTTCTATGCAGGACATAGAGTATAGTAAGAAACAGACAGACCTGAGTGTGACTCCTGGATCTGCCTGACATTGAGTAAATTACTCAAATTCCTCATACTTGAGTCTCCCCATTTACAAAATATGAATAATAATAATAATATCTTCTAAAAAGGGTTGCCATGCGGATTAAATAAGATGGCATGTGAAGTGCCTCTGCACAGTGACTGACTCTCAGTAAATGCTCACTAAGGAGTGAGTGTTATCGTGAACACAAATGAATAAACAACATTCAGAAGGCGAGTGACTTGCCGAAGGCCACCTAACCAGAAAGTGTCAGTGCCTGGAACTGAATCTGGGTCTCTCTGGCACCAAAGCCCAAGCATGTTCTACCCTATGGATTAGGCATTTTGGGCTTATGTGCTCACAGCCTTAAGAATCAACACATCTAGGTTATTTCAATTGTGGATGCTACTTCATACCCTCTTCCGGCTACTGTACAGCTGCATCCCTTCAGATCACCACTTCTAGTTACTGAGACTGAGTTTACACAGTCTACCCTAAGAAAGCAATATCATGTTTCCAATGATTTAGAAATACTGGAGACCCTGCTTATGCAGGGGTGCGGTTAAGAGTTTGGCTTGTACAAAATCACATCAGATTGGCTGGCAATCCATTTGGTCTGCAACTCCAGGGGTTCTGGACAATATGGGAATTATAACCGAAATCAATCTCCATCTACAAAGCTACAATTGGAAACGGCATTTCAAACAGGACCATAAGGTCTCTCTGGGGCAAGGTGCCTAGCCCAGCACTTAGAATTTAAATCCACTTAGGCATTCGCTGCCTCAGAGTCAACGCAGCAGGGTTAATTCCAGTTCCTGATACTTCAAAAAAAATGTTTGAAGAAAATTTCAGACACTCACAGGGAGCTCTCTTCAAATTCTCGTGTCCCCACCCATCCATCCAACCGTTTCCTCGGCACCGGTCTCCTCGGGTTATACAACATCAGCTGCGGGGAATGGGGAGCCCAGCTGTGTGCCGAGTTTGGAAAAAACATTCTGAATACTTTAGATCTGCCAAATACTTGGTTAAAGAACGATATCCTCTAATTTCTTAAGCCATGTGTATTTTAAGCGAAATGTAATCCATATGTCTGTGACTCATTTAAATGCACTTCAGTGAAGCACGGTTCACCAAGAGCGCTGGGATATGTCTAAGCCTTTCTTAAGCTTCTCTTTGATCCAGGAAATTGAATTCTGCCAACAACAAATGAAGCTCCTGACAAGAGAGGGTCTAAGAGAGCTGTCCTTTATCCTAGATAAGATGTTAAAGTCTATTCCTCACCCAGGAGGAAGCCGGGGAGAACTCCACAGCCTGGGTGATATGCGGAGTTTTGCTCCAGATCAGCTACGCATTTCCACCAGGCCTCCTTGGAAGAGAGGCGCAGCAGCAAGCGGTGGTAACTAACCTACCCCGTCTATTGCTGAAAAAACTCCTCTTCTGCCTATTTCTCCCCTTCTTGGGTCCTCCAGTATTATACAACTCAAATAGGGATGAAGGGGAAAAAGTCCAGGACCTAGATCACTCCATTAGCAGTGAATGACTGTTAATTTTCCAGGACAATTAATTTTGTTAATTTTGTTGCTTGATTTGCAAGACAACAAAAGCGGTCTCCATCCCTAAGATATCTCTGAGGGACTGATAAGAAGTTAGAAATATGAAGTGAGATGAAAGTCGGAAGTAGTGGTAGGTACAGTAATCAGTAAATCTCCAAATGCCTAAATTCTGCCTTGACCATTACTATTCCCCATGAGGTCTGGAGGTAGACATGCACACAAAAGAAAACAAATATCCATTCTTATTAGCTAGCCTTATACAAACAGGATTTCTCTTTCGCTGAGCTGGAGCCCAATGAATGGGGTGAGACCAAAGGACATCTCTCCTTTTCCCAAGCCAAAACCTAAATCTGGCATCATTTGGACTCAAGGAAGGAAGTCTACTGAAGAGATGAGAGTTGCAGAATGTGCTTCAGAGACTAGCAGAGAGAAGTATACAGATGGCCAAAGATCCTCTGGGCACAGCGCCCACTGGTTGAGTTGCTCATTTGCTTTTGAAGGTGACCTTGTAATGTAGTAATTCAGCCAGTGAGCATCCTGCAAGCAGGTTCAACAGTTCAGTGTGCCCTCCTCTTGGGAGAAAGTGGAGAAGGGAGAGAGCCAGGGCCTACATCTCCCTGGAGGCGACCAACTCCCCAGATGCCTACAGCTAAGGAAGATTCCATTTGATTTCAGCAAACAAACTGTTGTCCAATATGGTTTCTGGATTGATGAGGCAGTCCTCAGAGCCTGGGGGAAATTACGTGGAGAAAAAAAATATTATGGATTTATACCTCAAAATTGTGGGTTGTGGATATAGCAGCCTATAATTTCTTCCCTGTAATTTCCCTTCTCATGCTTCTGTTGCCTAAACGGTGGGTCCTGAGCTAGCAGTTCATCCTCAGCTTCAAGGTCTGTGGTTTTGGGGGTGTTTGCCTTTATCCCACTGCCCCCTATTTCCAGGAATGTCTACAGAACTGGAGAGTAAATGCCCTGAGGCAGGGACCTCTTTTCCATTTTCCACTTATGTGGTATCCTTTCAATAGGTAGCACAGGAAAGGCTCTTAGAACCCAACTGGGACAAAACCCTCATTCGACAGATGAGAAAGTTGAGGCCCAGGAGGGCCAACTGGCTTGTTGACCAATTCCACATCGTCTGTCTCTGAGCTCAGTACTCTCTCCACTGTACCACACAGCCCTAATCACAAGTCAGGTTCTCCTAACAACAGCTATGTAGCAACAGTGGCAAATGATGGGTAGGTGTGAGTAAATGTAAAACTAGGGAACATATCAGAGCAGAGTACTACCTTCATCACATACAGGTGAGTCTACAAAAACAAGTGTGGAGCAATACGTAGAGTATAATCTCATTTCTGCTCCTCCCTCAGCACAAAAATAGCAGCCTGGGTGCGCTTCTGTGTGATTGTGCCGATGAGTATCTACGTGCGTGCTCTCACACTCAGAGAAAAGGTCCATGGTAGGCTCACCAACTGTTCACAGTGGACTCTCCTTGTGGGTGGGAGACTTTCATTCTTTCACTCATTATGTTTTGGTATTGCTACATGTTTTACAATGAGCATGTACTGCTTTTGCAATTAAAAAAAAGCACAGGCTAGAAAAAAATAGTGGCTGCCATTTACTGGGTATGGAGTACAAGCCAGGCACTATGCTGACCCCTTGACAGGCACCACCTCATTTCATCCTCCCAGTGGCTCTACGGCGTGGGACTCTTATTATACCCCAGACAGGGAAACTGAGGCTTGAAGAGGACATACGGTTAGTAAGTGGCGAGTCAGGATCTGAACCAGGACCCTCCAACATGAAAGCCACATTGAGGTTAGCCCTACGATGTCACTCTTTTCCACCTGCACTCAATAGAGAAAAGAGTGTGTGTCCCCCATGGGAATGTCATCCGTTTATCCCGAGTTGCTTCACAGCAGAAAAAGGCTGCCAGCTGCTGTGCTATGGAACTAAGGCACCTTGGGGTGTCTGCTGCCTGAGCTGAAGGCCCATTTGCTGTGTCCCTCTCTCCTGGCCTAACCCCCATGTTCCTCCATCCTCACTATTCTTGGCTATCTCTCCATGTGTGAATTCCATTAAAGGCCTGCTCACTGCTATTTTGGGCCATGCATTAGCACATGGGCTTTGATTAGACGAGAGAAGGCCAGACACCTCAGGATGATGAAAAAGAAATTAGAAATGTCCTCTCCCTCCCCTCAGGGTCCCAGAAGCCCTTGTCCACAGCTCCTGGGAGGCCTGAGAATCCAATATATGAGGAGACGTAGGTGGGGGCAGGGGGAGGGAATGGAAACCTTCATAACCTATTAGGACCTTTGAACTTGGCTATTCCTGCTCCTTGGAATTGTCATCTCCCCACTGTCCATGTGGCTCACTTCCTCCCCTCCTTCAGGTCTGGACTCAAATATCAATTCACCACCGAGGCCTGCTCTGGTCACCATTCCCAAACAGCACCTCCCTCCTGAACCCCTACTCTTCAGAGCCCTTATGTTCCTTTTGTTTCTGCCACAGCAGTTGTCACTGGACCTACTACACATTCACTTGTATATTTATTGTCCCACTCCACTGAAATATAAGATCCAGGAAGGCAGAACTGTTTTATTCACAACTATATCTGCAGTACCTGCACTGGTGCCTGGAATGCTACAGATGCATCCAAGATGGAAAAGATAAATGAATCAACTGAGGAAGTTAAGAACCAGAGCCTGAGGATCACTTAGCACAGGGCCTAGTTTCCCCTCAAATATCATGGGATTATAACAACTTTATAATTTGTATAAAATGTGAAAAATCAGAAAAGCAGCACCACCACCCCCCCCAAGCTGTTTTGAATCCAGACTTGCACGCACCATGAATGAGAGGGCTTTGGGAAGTAAACACACTAGGAAGTCACGTGCAGTTGGAGTTCCGCTTGCTAACACATGTTCAAAAACAAAAAGCCCAATTTAGACAAAAATAGCAGGAAGCCATCCCCAGGGATACCTGGTGAGGTCATATTGCTTGGCTCTGCTGCTTCCATTTTTGTCAAGTCTCCTGCCTGCTGCCAATTCAAGGAGGCCAGGAATCACATCCAGGCCACTGCTGATCACTGGGAAACAAAAGAGCTCCAGGCAACAGACAACAGAACCATATCTCCAGGCTCTCCTCTGGAACCTCAGTGTGGGACCGTAAAAAATCACAATAGTAGTCAACTATTTACTGTGTTCTCTGTAAGCACTTTGTGTACATCACTGTACTCAGCCCTCACAACCACCCATATGAGGCTGGTGTTACTAGTCTCATTTTATAAGTGAGGACACTGAGATTCTAAAAGACGCAGCAATATGCCCCAGGTTACTCAGCTAGTAAGTTGAAACTGGGTTTCTGTGACTCCAGATCCAAGAACACAAATGATCCTCATTTCACCTCTCTCATTTACTTGCTGTGTGGCCTTAGACAAGTGCCTATCCTTCCCTGAGTTGAAGTTTCTGCTTCCATGCATAAGACTGCTGCACTCAGTGTTTTCTATGGCATCTTCATGCTCTAACTTCCTATGACCTCTTGCAAAGACTCCAAAATACGAAGGAAGCATGAATCCTGGGATCCCTGCTTGGCCAGTCCAACTCCAAAGGATTTGCCCATGACACTAACCCCATCACCTAGGCAGCCCAGAGGAAGCTGAGGGGTCAAATGCCCCAGTTGGAGGCAGAATAGGACAGATTAGACGGAGGTGGCAATAGGGAACAATAGACTAGAGCTAGAGGGTTAGGGCCATGAGAAACTGAAGAAGGCCCCTGAGAGAGACTAAGAACAGACCCTCTGGGGGCCTTTCCTGCAAGACCAAAGGAAGACAATGCAAGGAGAAATCCCAGGCCGATTTCTGGGCCTGCGCCCTCTGCAGACACAGCCAGCCGGGTCTATTCCAGGGAAATGGGACAAAAGGAACACGTTCTTGGGCTGGTTTTACTCCAGGAATAAGGTACGAGGAAAGTAGCAAAAATGATTGAGATGCCCATCTTTCTGGCTTCCCGAAGGCCACCACATTCTGGAGGCAGAGGAAAGACTCGGATGAAGCCCATTACTGCTCAGGCTGCTTAAGTCATACTTTTACTGCACTTCCGACACCACTCATCCTCCTCTGCGAGTGTCCAAAAAGCCCAAATTTGGAATAATTTATATTCTTGCTTTCCACCCAAGCTTAGCAGTCATTCCCATCCTCCTATGGGAAGGTCCCTATCCATCGCTTTCTTGGCAGTGATGCATGTGATTACTCATCTGCTTCCAAGGGACTCCGGAGGCTGCCAAGAGGAGACAGGCAGTTCTGCGAGCCATGCAGCCTTATCTGCAAGGTCTGTGCAGCAGAATGTAAGTGGGACTGTTGGTGGGGAAATATCAGAAGCCCTCAGGGGACCCCGGCCAAGTAAGGAGAGCAGAGCAGATTGGGAATGGCCAAAGAATGGGCAAAAGACACAGCCGTGCCTTATGTCTATTCACCTGCTCGATAACGTGAATCAAGATACAGCTGCACTTGATGGCAAATCGATGTGGAAATATTTCTGGGCCAGGCAGCCACCCAAGAGGAATGAGGTTAGGAAGACGGAGGAACCAGCCCGATGAAGCCAGGAGACTGCTGACCATGCCCTTATTGGCAGGAGCTCAGATGTAGCTGACCCAGAATAGACAGAGCAGCCAGGGTGTGAGCATCAAATCCCAGAACACTCCACCTTGCCTCTCTCCTTTCTGCTGTTTTCCTCTAATCTCCTTCACTTCCTGCTGTGTGCTGTGCTGGAGCTAGTAAGACAGCTGCCAAAGTCCTCCAGCCCATCCCTCCCTTCGTGTCTCACACATACACACACTCACACACACACCCACACACTCACGTGCAGTGAACTCTAAGAGGCCCCAGAAATACAGCCTGAGGAAATTCAAGGAAGATGTTAAACAGTCCACTAATTTCACAGCAAGTCAACAGACTGTGGAAATGCTGGCTCTGTAAGATGCTCCCCACAAAGGAACCCTAGCTTGAGAGCTTGGGTCACTTCGCTAACTGCTTCCTTCCAAAACAGCGGCACCTGCGTCCGGCACTGACATGCAAGTGGGTTGTTTCATTTTAGACAAAGGAGAAGTCCACTTACTCATTCTTCTCCAGGTCCAGGATCAGTTCTCGTCCCTCAGCCATCACCCTGAGCTCAGCTTTGAGTGGATGCTAAAAGCAACAACAAAAGAATGTCAGTTCCTAAAAGCAGGGAACGAGGCTCCCAGGAAGGGGCGCAGGATCTAGCACAGGGCTCTGACCTGGATCCACAGGAAGTGGATCCACAAAAAAGACTCAATCTCATTTCCAGCCCAAACATGAAATATCTTCACTCCCAGAAGGACCCAATTCCCCTCCCCCATCTGCATTCTCCTCAAAGACAAAGGAGAGAAACTCCAAGCCGAAATGTGGTTGTAAGTGCCTGCATGCAGGCCTGGTAAAGGCAAACCCTGAAAAACACAATCTTGGAAAACAAATTTTGCGTTGAGTTAGATCTGGCTTCAAGTGCTGGCTCCGACACTATAGTTGTGAATTGGGCACGTTACCGAACCTCGCTACAACTCAGTTTCCTCGTTTATAAAATAGAGAAGTAATAGTCAACTTTATGGGGATCTTGTAAAGACTAAGTGACATGGTAAATGTAAAGAATTTACTACAGTGCTTGGCATACAGGAAGCCCGTTACATGTTGGCTGTTATCTAAAATACCAGGGAAAGCCTCTTCATCATGGGCTCGTATTTTATTTTATATTGGCTCTCAGTTTGGATACCCCTCAATCATCTCAGAGGAGACAACTAGAAGAACCTCCTACTAAGGTTTTAAAGGTCTGAAAGATACATTTTACACATAGGAGAAAATTTGCTGAGGGCAAATGTAGCTACACACCCAGAATAGACCATTTAAAGTATCATACAAACGGCCAATAAGCATAAAAAACATGTTCAGCATCACTGGTAACTTTCCCTCACCCAAAAAGATTTTTTTAAGATACCTTTTAAAAAATCAAAGCAACAAAGATTTTTTTAAAACCATAAATCACAATGCAGTGGAGTATACTATAGAATGGGCACTCTCACACCCTACCAGTGAGAATTTCAATCAATACTGGCTCACCGGAAAATAATCTGTCAGTATGGACCAAGAGTTTAAAAATGTTTAGGCCCTCTAACTCAGAAATACAAGATTCTATCTGAAGGGAACAAATGGAAACACAGGCAATGGTTTATACACAAGGATGCTCATTACTTACAATAATGACTAATGAAATAGAACCTAAATGTCCAAAAATAGGAGAATGGTTAAAAAACTGATAATCCATTCACATGACAAAACATTACACAGTCATTAAAAATGATGACTTTCAATAATTTTTAAATTATCAAGAAAGTACACATGATAATGATTAAGCACAAAGGTTTAAAACATAACACTGTATGTTTTATTCATTCACACTTCTGTAAAGGGACTAAAGTAGAGAGAAGTAAACCAAAAGGTTACCATAGTTACTTCTCAGCAGTGAGAACATGAGTTAATTTTATTTTCTTTTGTGCATTTTTCCATGTTTTTATAATGGCTTTATATATATATATATATATATATATATTTTTTTTTTTTTGGACTGCGTTGGGTCTTCGTTGCTGCACACAGGCTTTCTCTAGTTGCAGTGAGCGGGGGCCACTCTTCGTTGCAGTGCACGAGCTTCTCATTGTGATGGCTTCTCTTGTTGCGGAGCTCTAGGCACACGGGCTTCAGCAGCTGTGGCGTGAGGGCTCAGTAGTTGTGGCTTGTGGGCTCTAGAGCGCAGGTTTGGTAGTTGTGGCACACAGGCTTAGTTGCTCCGCAGCATGTGGGATCTTCCCGGACCAGGGCTCGAACCCGTGTCCCCTTCATTGGCAGGCGGATTCTTAACTACTGCCCACCAGGGAAGCCCAAGCTTCTACCCCTTTTAAGGTTGACCTCAAAGCTTAGTCTTGGCATGTATGAGAAAGTGGGTCACCTGCTTTGCCACCTCTGGTTGGGGGCCTGCCTCTTCCAAGCACGTTTCTCTTCTTATCAGCTTCAAACCCCGCTTCCCATTAGGGTCCTGGGCATCCCTGAAACTTTTGTGTCACTGAGGGCTCTGATGAGATCTGAACATTGTGATCTAGGATGCTTGTGCAACTCTGTCCTTTGCTATTTTTTGCTAATTTATCCTACTCACTTCTTTTAACAAGGGACATTTCAAAAACATGGGGAGAGGAAGTTAGGGGGATGTTTACCCAATAACTTTCACTAAGAAATTCACTTCTCTGTTTCTGATGCCTATTTCTGATTCAGCTCTACCAATACCTATTTCTGGTCGCTGGTCCTTTGCCACTTCACTCTGGGAGGTCTGGAGCAAGGGCCCTGCCCAATCACATTAAGCATCAGAGACACAGTCCCAAGTGGGCATTTGAGGAAAACCACACAGCAACAGAGCTGTATCAATCCCTTATCCAAGAGGTAGGTGGCCAAGAGTCCACACAAAAAAAGGAAAGTTGACACAGATCAAAGCACTGTCACTTCTCCCCCAAAGAGACGCAAGCTGCAACATGAGTATGAATATTTATTTTTAAGTGGGTAATCCAAAAATATTTCTCTAGTCTGGAAGATGCTCAGACACTGATATTTAAAATATGATGTTCTGTTTCCAGGGGACATTTCAACCAAAACAATGAAATAGCACTATAAGGATTTACGTAGCTTCCTTGTCCAGATTCACTCAGTTTTTGTCTTGCAACTCCACTCTGTGCTAGGAAGGGGCAACATCACCTCTCCTAGGAAGTGTAGGAGCTGACCCACTGTTTACACTTCCCCAGGGCAGGGTTACAATGCCTTTCTCTTTTGAGCTAGATTAAATAGATCTTCAGTTCCACGGGGTATTGGAAATCTGTCCTATATATCTGTACCCCCGCTTAAGACATAGTACAATATTTAGCATATAGTGTTCAACTAACGTTTGATGAATGAAGTAATTACAAAATGAGAATAAGATGCCTGAGTGAGACCTACCTCTCCTCTCCCTCTCTGACATTCATTCATTTGTTCTTCAACAAATATTTATGGTGCCAGGCACGGTGCTAACTATTCCTACAAAATACAATGACCCAGATTCTGGGCAGACAATGGCTGGGAACAAAGACAGGATCTGAGCTCCACTTTGTTTCTCAGGCCCTTCCTGAGGATGCCCAGCATCCCACATCTGGAGGGAACAGAGAGGCGTCTATAAAAGTATCAGATCCATTCCTCGGACAATAATGGATAGGTTGGAATATCCAAGATCTTAATTTTTAAAAATAACCTTCTCTAGGACGGCCATCCATTAATTTGTCTAGACTTTTCCTGAAGCTATTTTCAGTCTCTCCTACTTTTTGATGAAATGAACTCCATGCATTTATTGTCTTTAGGATAAAATATTATTTGCTTTCATTTGTCCTAATATTTTCGCTGTAAGTTCCCTTATTAAATCCAAATTGGAGCATTTTTGGACATGTCTGTATTACTCTAGCCATAACTTCATGGATTCTGGGCATTTCTACTCTCCATCTACCTTTCCAGACTCAAGGATCACAAGTCTGAAATCTTTCCTGACACAGCTCTCTCCTACCTCTGCTACCATAATCTGGCTCTTATATGTTGCCCAATAAATCACTGACCATTTGAACCCAAAGGGCTCTTATTAACTACCCCTCCTCTCCAGCCCTCTTCCTTCTTATCCCCTCTTAGCCCTATTTTATAAATGAGGAAACTGAGTTCAGAAAGTAAAAGGTCCAGTAGCTGGTTACTGACATGCAGCAATCACATCTTCCTTTCTAGTTCTTTCTTGTCTCACTTGAGTAAGAACCAGAACCCAAGACTATCCTAGATGCACAGATCCTTCCTGCAAGAACAGGATAATGTTTTCTGTCTTATTCCCAATCCCCTTGATAAAGCCTGTGCATTCTGCTGGTGTCATGGCCCAAGGAGGCTACTGAATTTTAAGATTATTGGATTTGAAGACAGATTCCTCAGTACAAGGTCCCTACCCTGTCTCTTATTTTAAAAATAGTTTGGGTTATCATTTTTCTCTCCAAGTATATTATCTCATCAATAAAGTGAAGCAGGGACATCCCTGGTGGTCCAGTGGTTAAGACTCCACGCTCCCAATGCAGGGGGCACGGGTTCGATCCCTGGTTGATCCCTAGTTGACTACTATTGTGATTTATTTATTTATAATAAATAAATAAATAAATGAAGTGAAACACATATGCAGAGCAAAAACTAATGACAAAATTTAATCAATCCCAGTTGACAGTCGGTGATTTTTGTGACACGTATTTGCACTTAGCTTATGTCAACATTAACATGGACTTTCATTTCCTCAACTACTTGCATTTAGAAGTGTTTCTAGTAGGTTGTCACACAGTGAAGGAAAGTCCCATCTGGGGTTTCCAAAACTGGAACACAGAGCAGATACAGTGGGCCAGAAACGGAACTAATGGTGATAACTGGGCTTCCAGGAAAGTTGAGTAGGTGACCTCAAGCCTCACAAAATGGAGTTGTCAGCTTCTGCCTGTGAAAATGAGATTCTTTGAGTCTTACCTTTTCCCTCAAGGGGCTTTCTGCAGTCTTCCACTGAGGTATTATTAGTTCATGCTGTGGCTGGGGGCTGCCTTCCCCACTTCCTCCTGCCAACACAGGAAGCACACCATTGGAATCCCAGACCTCTGCACCCTAGCTAAGCCAGGCATGCACTGCCAACTGGAAAGACCCATATTGGGTTGTTAGGAGACCTGCTGGATTCCAGGCTCTTGGCACTCACTATGGGTCAGGCACTCTGCTAGGTGCTGATAATATAGTGGTTGGTCTGTGTATACTTCACAAAGTTTACCTTCTAGAGATGGGAAGCGGACAACACAAATATTCTCCAATGGTACAAGAGGGTCATGAAATAAAGAGACGCTGAAGAGGAGGTACCTATTTTAGAGAGGATGATCAGCAAGGATGGCATTTAATTGAGACCTGAGGGACCAGAAAGAAGATGCAAAGATCTAGGGGAAGGGTGTCCCAGGGAGAAGGACCAGCAAGAGCAGAAATGGCCTTGGCCTGTTTAAGGAACAAGCAGAAGTTAGAGGTAGCTAGAACGTAGCAGATGAGAGGGGAAATTGGTAGATATGGTCAGCAAGACAGCCATGGGTCTGATATCACAGAGGGCATGGAAAGTGTCTGGATTTTATTATAAATAGACTTGGAAGGCACTGGAGGGTTTAGACACAGAGCAATATGATCTGTGTTTGGTTTTTAAAAGATCTTTCTGCCGCTGGGTGGAGATGGAGAGGGTGGAGGTGGGGGAGGGAGGCAGGAGTGCAAGTAGAAGCAGGAAGGCAAGGCTGGAGACTTGCAGGAGCCCTAGTGAGAGTTGCTGGTGGCTCAGACTAGAATGACATCAGTAAAGAGGAATGAAGTGTTTGGATTCTGGGTATATCTGGAGGGCAAGCCCCTGGGTATTATTCCCATCGAGTTTCAGTTTTCTCATCTGTAAAATGAAGACAATGATACCCACCTGCCCATCTCACAGCATTACTGGGGAGAGTTACTGTGAAAGTGCTTCCCAATCCACAAAGCATCATCGCGTTAACCTGAGCTTCCTAAGGGCAAGTTTGCTTTTTCATATCACTTCCTACTTTCCAAATTATTCTCACCACCCAGTTCTCTGTACTCAAGACAACCCTGGGAGCTAGGCAGGAGGATTCCTATTTTACAAGAAAGGTGAACTGAAATCTGTTTGAGGAGACTTGTTCCAGGCAGGGCAGACCTCAAACACTGGTCACAGACAATCTTAATAAAGTGGTAATTGCTCAAGGCCTAGGCAAATTAGTCTCCATAAGAATAGGCCAAATCCACAGGACTCCTGGGGTTGAAGTGAGGACTCCAAAATTTATTCTTTCTAAACCAACCACATCAATCACATAGAATAGAATAAGTGACAGAGAAGATGGCCATAGTTGTTCTGTTAGACTGGCCCAATTATGAGTGATTAACTTTCCTTTGAGATTACTGATATGATGTATTCTCAATCAAAATATATCCTAAAAAATAACCTCATTAGAGTAGCATTAGTTTCATCATATTAGTAAAAATGAGAAGCAATTCATTCATTTACTCATTACATATTTTCTGAGTGCATAACTATATGCCAAATACTATGCTAGGTGCTTGATATTCACTGGGGAATCAGGCATAGTTCCTGATCTAGTGGCTCTGATAAATCTAGATTCTCTGCAACAAAAAGGAATTACGCTATTCAATGGAACATTCAAAGGAATGAAATGATCTTTATGATTGCAAAAATTATTGAAAGCAAGGCTCAATAACAGAGGAACACAGTACATCTTAAGAAAAATTGTTCAAACCTTGGAAATAAGGCAAAAAGAGCAAGCAGGATGTCCTTTCAATGTCACATTTGGAGCATTGTTTAACGGGCCTTCCCACAGATTAGTGAATTATCTAGAGGAATGTACCTTTGTTTGACTTTTTTGTTTCCTATTAATTAAAGGCTATACTCTGTGAAGTTATCTGTTAACTGTAGCTTTCAGTCTGGTAGAGATGCAAATGACTTCAGTATAGTAGAAAGATAACTAAGAATTATGTTTGTTTGGTCCCATGGAGCATTGACCACTTTTGTATCTGTCCCAGCAAAGGATTTCAGCATTCTTTCTCCAATGCTTCTATCACTCCTGTTCCTCTAATGCTTTGAACTAGCTTTACCATTCTATTCACTGCCTCATTAATGAATCAAATCAATCTTTGCCAACCTTTCATCCTATATTTGTATGAGAGTCATGTTTTTAACTTTTTGAAAATTATACTTCTGCGATTTCTCGAAGGAATTTATAGTCATTGAAACCATGTTTTTGGAGAATGTAACGATGTGGCAAATGCTCATAATGTGAAGTGGCATATGCAAGACACAAAACTGTACCTATGGTATGGCTCCAATTTTATCAAAATATATTTATAGGCACACACACAAAGACTGGAGAAAAGAGGAGAGACTAGGAAAGCAGCGGAAAGAAAAGCCAAAAGCAGAAAAACAGAGGAAAAGGAGAGAGAGGGAGGCAAGCCAGGGAGGGACCGACTGTTTTCTGCCTGCTCCGAGTCTCCCGCATCTCCACCACCTCCCCAGGCGCACAACGTGGGAACAAAGCAGGGGCTCCCGGCCTGGGGGCCGGCGGGGGCGCTGCCCCGAGGAGTTGCGGGGGGCGACTCCCAGCTCCCCAGGTCCCCCAATCCACCCACCTCCAAAGCCCCCCGTCCCCCGCCCCGCTACTTACTTCTGGTCCATCCCGGCAGGGCGAGCGCCAGCAGGCAGAGCTGGGCAGCGCCCACGCCCCGGGGCATGGTGGCAGCTGGCCCCTCGCGCACTCTGCGTTCACCAGCACGCGGCCATGCCAGCACCCTAACCAGGCCGCGGCGCTTCTGGAACCCACGGTCGCCCAGCAGCTCCCAGCCCTGCTCCCAGCCATTGGCCGGGACGCTCCGCCCCCAGCCCCGCGGAGGAGGGGCGAGAGGAGCCAGGGGCGGAACCAGCGCGACCCCTGGGAGCCAGGCGAGGTGGGGGCGGGGGAGGGGGCGCGGTGTTCGGCGGTGCTCAGGTGCTGGCGATCAAGGCAGGGCGAGTCCGAGCCGGAGGAAGGGTAGGGATTCACGGTGGGCGCGGCCTGAGGAGGGTCGGGGGCTTGGGTTTGTAGGAATTAAACTGGACCCCTCTGGGTACAGCGGCCCGTTTCCTCTGTCCCGCACTGGGCTAGACGCCTTGGGTGACACTCAGAGGCTACTCACCCAGCACCGTCCTCTAGAGGCCGCCACGCTTGGACGCAGGTTCTGAAAGAGTTAACCTGGCACAGAGAGCTAAGTGCTGTATGGAATTGTTTTCTTAGCAGGACACAAATCAGGGATCCTTTCCTTCTGACTGGGAGGAGCGGGGTGGTGAAGAGAGGATTCCCAGAGGAGAAGACGTCTGAGCTCAGGAGGAGGCGAAATGGAGCACCAGGCAGAAAACCCTAGACAAACGGACTAGGGCGGGAAAGTCCATGGGCTGTATTGGGGGAAGACTGGAATTTGGGATGGTTAGGATTTAGGGCTTTGGAGGGAACGGAGGGAGATGAGACTTGAAAATAATAATAATGACTGTCACTTACTGAGGGTTTACTGTTTGCTAGAAGAAGAAAATAATAACTAAGACTGATAGAGCGCTTCCTAAGTGCCAGACACTGTCTTCAGCGCTTTACATATGTCAACTTATTTAATTAATTAATCTAGGAAAAGAACTACCTTTTATTGTCCTTTAATATGTGCCAGGGACTCTCTATACGTCATCTCTTTTCATTAGCCCAATGATCCCCTGGGGTAAGTACTAATAGTATCCTGGTTTAGAGATAGAAAACCAAACCTGAGAGGCTAAGTAATTTGCCCAAGGCCACCCAGCTAAAGTCGGAGTCTGGATTCAAGTCCACATCTGAATAACTCCAGAGCCTCTTACAGCACACCTTATTTTACAGATGGGTAAACTGATAATCAGAGAAAACTGCCTTGCCTAAGATCCCTTAGCAAGTTTGGCAAAGCCTGTTCCTAAAGCCTCAGACCTCTTGTCATCTATTCCTTTCACTGAGTCTCCTTCTTCAAACCCAGGTTTGTACAGTTAAACAAGATGCTGTGTTTGGGGGAGGAAAAGGCACTCCTGAAGATTAGTAGGTATGTCTGTTGAAACCACTGGGCATACATAAAAGACACTGCTCTTGCCATTGATGTATTTAGAGGCTGTATTATTCTGTTCAAGCTGTCATAACAAAAAACACAGACTGGATGGCTTAAACAACAGAAAGTTTTTTTTCACAGTTCTGAGATTAAGGTGTTGGCTTGGTTGGTTTCATACAAGGCCTCTCTTCCTGGCTTGTAGAAGGCATTCTTGCTGTGGCCTCACATGGCCTCTTCTCTGCTTGTGTGATGAAAGCAAGCTCTGCTGTCTTCCTCTTCTTAAGGACACTAATTCCATCAGACAGAGCCCCACTCTTATGATCTCATTTAATTTTTATTACCTCTTTATAGGCTTGATCTCCAAATACAGTCACACTGGGCGTTAGGGGTTCAACATATGAATGTGGGGACACAGTTCAGTCCATAACGTTCTATCCTGTGGTCCCCAAAATTCATGTCCTTCTCACATGTGTCAACTGAAAAAAATGCACAATGCGAGAGTTGTGAGTTAAGTTTATTTCAGGCAAAATGAGGACTATAGACCTGGAGACAGCATCTCAGGTAGTTCTGAGGAACTGCTCCAAAGAAGTAAGGGGGAAGGTCAGAATTATATATGACTTTAGTGAAGGGGGTACATGCATCAAGCACACATTTTGGCAGAGGCTTGCTGCTAGTCACGAGGAGCAGATGTCACCGTTAATGATTTTAGCGCTTTTCTAGACGTGAGAAGATGCAAGAATCTGGGCTCATAAAATCTTCTCCTGAAGATATCTAACTATCTAAAGGCCTGTTCTGCCAGTTTTTCCCAGAGCACGGAGCGCCTCATTCCTGATCTCCACCCTGAACTCCTTTCAGAGGGTGTTGAAGGTCAGCGACTGCAGTGGCTAGTGGCTTACTTCATTCTTGTAGAGGCTAATGGCAAGAGCCAATTTTTAGTTGACGTGTGCAATTGCCCCTTCCCAACAGCCCCCAAAGACTTAACCCATGCCAGCATCAATTCCAAGCCCAAAGTCTCATCTCAATATCATCTAAATCAGATATGGGTGAAAGTCAAGGTATGATTCATTCTAAGACAAAATTCCTCTCCATCTGTGAACCTGTGAAACCAGACAAGTTATATGCTTCCAAAATACAGGTTTAGGGGAACATTCTCATTCCAAAAGAGAGAAATCCGAAAGAAGAAAGGGGTGACTTCCCATGCAAGTCCAAAACCTAGTCCAAATTCCATTAGAACTTCAAGCTCTAGAATAATCCTCTGGCTGGATGTTCTGCCTTCCCAGCCCGCTGGGGCAGTAGTGTCATCCCCACAGCCCTAGGCAGTGGCACTGCCCCCTCTGCTCTGGGCAGCAGCCCCACCCTGTGGCTTCTTGCTGCAGTCCTGCTCACGAGGCACTGGGCAGGGGAAGCCTGGCTCCCTGAAACCAAGAGGGCGTCCTACCCTCTGAAACCAAGGAAGAAATAGCCTTGCCCTCTAGGCCTGTATGCTCTACGCACATAGTGGGAATGGCAGCCCTGCTGATCTCTGAATCGCCTTCAGGGTCGTTCTTCCCTTTTCTTAAAGGATAAAGCACATTCACAGCCAAATAGCTCTATTGTCCTGTCCTATAGAATCCCAGTTCAAAAGCCTTCCTTTATTTTGTCTTATCTCTGTTCTCCTTGGTCCTAACTGGCAGTGTCTCTGCTAGCATAATCCCATCTCTATTTCTGGCAGCTGCAGAGATGGCTGATTAACGGTTTGAGTCATCTCGTTATGGAGTGATTGTCCAGCCACAGCCTCAGCATCCTCTCTAGAACATGTGCTTTCATTTTTTGCAATGTAGATGGGCTGAGAAGTTTCCAAAGCTTCAAGCTCTTGTTCCTTTTTGCTTAGAATCCCTTCAATTTATCTCTCTCCTTTTGTATTTTACTATAAGCAACAAGGAGAAACCAGATCACACCTTTAACATTTTGCTCAGGAATCTCCTCATCCAAATATCCAAGTTCAAAACTTGGAATTTCTACTTTCCACAAAACACTAGGACACAATTCAACCAGGTTCTTTGTCAATTTATAACAAGGATCACCTTTCTTCTAGTTTCCAGTAACATGTTCTACCTTTTCATCTGAGACCTCCCCAGAATCACCTTTAATATTCACAGCTCTACCAACATTGTCTTCACGATATGTGTCTTCTCAAAAATGATAGCCGCTTTCTTTAGAGTGCTTCTCTTTTTTCCTGAACCCTCACCAGAATTGCCTTCAACATCATATTTCTACCAATAGTCTCTTCAAGGTAATCTAGGTTGTTTTTAGCATGGACCTCAAAGCTTATCCAGCTTCACTATTTACAATAGCCAGGACATGGAAGCAATCTAAGTGTCCATCGACAGATGAATGGATAAAGAAGATGTGGCACATATATACAATGGAATATTATTCAGCCATAAGAAGAAACAAAATTGAGTTATTTGTAGTGAGGTGGATGGACCTAGAGTCTGTCCTACAGAGTGATATGTTAGAAAGAGAAAAACAAATACCGTATGCTAACACATATATATGGAATCTAAAAAAAAAAAACGGTTCTGAAGAACCTAGGGGCAGGACAGGAATAAAGATGCAGACATAGAGAATGGACTTGAGGACATGGGGAGGGGGAAGGGTAAGCTGGGACGAAGTGAGAGAGTGGCATGGACATATATACACTATCAAATGTAAAATAGATAGCTAGTGGGAAGCAGCTGCATAGCACAAGGAGATCAGCTCCATGCTTTGTGTCCACCTAGAGGGGTTGGATAGGGAGGGTGGGAGGGAGATGCAAGAGAGAGGGGATATGGGGATATATGTATATGTATAGCTGATTCACTTTCTTATAAAGCAGAAACTAACACATCATTGTAAAGCAATTATATTCCAATAAAGATGTTAAAAAAAAAAAAAAGCTTATCCAGCTTCTACCTATTACCCAGTCCCAAAGCCACTTCTACATTTTTAGGCATTTGTTACAGCAGGACCCCACCTCTTGGTACCAAAATCTGTATTAGTCTTCTAGGGCTTTGCATAACTGAACACCATAGACTGGGTGGTTTAAATAACAGAAATGTATTTCTTCAGTTCTGGAGGATGGAAGTCCAAGATCAAGGTGTTGACAGGGTTGTTTTCTGGTGAGGCCTCTCTTCCTGGCTCCTAGACAGCTGCCTTTTTGCTGTGTCCTCACATGGCCTCTTCTCTGTGTGAGCATGCAGAGAGAGAGAACACTGGTCTTCCTCTTCTCATAAGGACCCTAATCCTATCAGATCAGGGCTCCACCCTTATAACCTCATTTAACCTTTATTACCTCTTTATAGGCCCTATCTTCAAATACAGTCACATTGGGGATTAGGGCTTCAACATATGAATTGGGGTGGGAGGGGAGACATAATTTAGTCCAGAACAGGGGCTCTAAGCCCTAGAGCCATGAGACTAGAATTCTAGTCTCAGCTCTCTCCAACCAGCTCTGTGACTTTGGGTAAGTCACTTCTCCTTTCTGGGCCTGAGTTTCTGACCCAATGGCCTGGGAATGGTAATGGCTACCCCAATCCATCTCACTCAGGAGCTGTGAGAAGCTGTTGAGATAATGGTGGTGAAAGTGCTATGCCAGTTAAAAAATATTGAAGTATCAAGTCTAACTCATTCTATGGACAATCTACTTGCAAAAGGCATCCAAGCTCCATATCTGAAATTTGCTCCCAATTGCTGGCACTCAGCTGAACAATATTTAATCAGCATGTGCCCCTGAAAATTAGGAAGTAGCTCACAAAAGAAAAAGTCCAGTGGTTTCCGCACTGACCAAAAAATGATTCCCAATTGTGTCTCTCATCTATGCCCTTCCACACTTATACACAGAAACAAACATATACACAACTTTTGACCCCCAGAAGACTTTCCATTTATTTGTAAAGAACGTATTTGTTATTTATAAAGAATACTACATCTCTATATAATCTTTAAAATATTCATGACATTTAACCTACTAATTACATTTCTGGGAAACTAGCCTAAAAAAATAATCTGCAGGGCTTCCCTGGTGACGCAGTTGTTGGGAATCTGCCTGCCAGTGTAGGGGACGTGGGTTCGGGCCCTGGTCCAGGAGGATCCCGCATGCAGTGGAGCAGCTAAGCCCGTGCGCCACAACTACTGAGCCTGCGCTCTGGAGCCCGTGAGCCGCAACTACTGAAGCCCGCGTGCCTAGAGCCTGTGCTCCGCTGCAGGAGAGGCCACGGCAATGAGAGGCCCAGGCACCGCGACGAGGAGTGGCCCCTGCTCGCCACAGCTGGAGAGGGCCCTCGCACAGCAACGAGGACCCAACGCAGCCATAAATAAATAAATAAAATAAATTTTTTAAAAAATAATAATAATCTGCAATGCACACAAAGATTTATGGACTATAATGTTCATAGTGGTGTTATTTATAATAGTGAAAAATTGGAAACAACATAAATATCCATCTGTGAAGGAACAGTTAATAAATTATAGAATATTCATATGATGGATTATTATGTCCATTTACTTAAAATAATGTTTGCAAAGAGTTTATGCTCTGATGTTAAGTGAAAAAAATCAGTGTCCAAAATTACAAATGTAAGTATGATCTCAGCTATGTAAATAAAAGACTAAAAAAAAAACTAGAAGGAAATGTGCCAAAATGTTAATGGCAGTTACCTCTGGATGGTGAGACTATGGATGGATGAAGGTTTTTTGTTTCGTTTGGTTTTTTTGGTTTTTGTTCATCATTTTTCGTTTGTTTGTTTTGCCCCTTCCATTTTCTACAATACTTCTCTACTTATGTGTTACTTTAGTAATGGGGGTGGGTGGACAAATGGTAAACACAGAAAAGAAACACAAAAGGAATAATGGTTTATCCTGGTGTCTTATGCAGAGAGTTTTGCATACTTGACCTCTCTACACAAGCTTGATTCTCTCCTCTGATGTTAGGGAAACTGAGGCAGAGTTAGAGCAACCAGTTCCAAATTTCAGGAGTCTAGGTGACCGAGGTCACTGTTCCTTCCAGCTACAGTATAATATGGTTAGGAGGTGGCCACCCTGCCAGGTTTAAATCCCTTTTCTGTCCTTTACCAGCTGTGTGACAACGGGCAAATAAACTTTCCTGTGACTTTGTTGCCTCATCTATAAAAGATGCTAATAATGATAGTTCCTAGATCATAGAGTTTTTGTGAGGCTTAAATGGATGCTTAGAATAATACCTCTCACTTAGTAAGCAGTTAACACATGCTAATTGTAATAATTCTCATTCTACTGCTAATAAGTACGGGGGTGGGGACCATATTCATAATGCTTAACTTGTGCTTTTAGTTGTGTAATGTGTGAAGAGTCTAATTATATACTGATTCTTTAATTATTATCAAAGATAATGATCAGGTTATATTGTAATTGTCTTTTTCTTACCCCACATTCACGACATTGTGAGCCCCTCAGTGAACAGGAGCTAGACCTTTTTCTTCTCTCTTCCACCCCCCGCATTTGAAAGGCACAATAAATGTTTAATTAAGTAATTATAAATTAAATAACTAATAATAATTCTTTCATTCTGGCTCAGCACAGACTTCCAAGTTGCTCATGGGAGAATTGTCTTCATGGGCCCTTACTGTGAAAATAGTGTTGGCCCTGTGATAGCTTTCCTTTGTAAATCATTTTCCCAGCAACTAGCTCTTTTTTTTTAAAGTTCGGTTTATTCGAGTATAATTTACATACATTAGCAGTCTCCATTTTTTTTAGTACACATTGCTATTAGTTTTGACAAATGCATATAATCTAATAACCACTTCCACAATCAAGATCACCCTCCTGTCTCCTGTCACTCCTAACCCCTGGCAATCACTTATCTGTTTTATGTCCCTAGAGTGCTGCCTTTTCTAGAATGTCAAATAAATGAAACCATACAGAATGTAGCCTTTGGAGTCTGGCTTCTTTCATTCAGCATAATGCATTTAAGACTCAGCCATGATGCTGCATGTATCAATACTTCTTTCCCTTTTTTTTTTTGGCCGTGCGGCTTGTGAGATCTTAGTTCCCTGACCAGGGATTGAACCCGTGTCCACGGCAGTGAAAGTGCTGAGTCCTAACCACTGGACCGCCAGGAAACTCCTGATACTTCTTCCTTTTTATTGTTCAGTAGTATTCCGTTGTGTGATTATACCCTAGTTGTTTACCCATTCACCAGCTGAAGGGCATTTAGATGATTCCAGTTTTTGACGATTATGAATGAAGTCACTATAAATATTCAAGTTTCATGTGAATGTAAGTTTTCATTTCTCTAGGGTAAATAATTCAGAATGGACTTGCTAGGTCTTGTGGTTAAATATATGTTTAACTTCATAAGAAACTGCAAAAAGTATTTTCCAAAGTGGCTGTATGATTTTGCTTTCCCACCAGCAATGTATCAGAGTTCCAGCTGCTCTGCATCCTGGCCACAATACCGTCAGTCTTTTAATTTTAGCCATTCCAATAAATGTGTAGCTCCCCAGCAATATTCTTGCTCTTCAAATACTCCTTGAGGTAGCAGGTTAGTATTACTGGATCCATTTTGACAGAAGGAATTAAAGTCTAAAGAGGATCTTGTACCCAAGTCTCTTGGTTATATTCAAGATTTTAGTCTTTAACTTTGAGTTTTTACCCACAGAAAAAGCAAATCTCCCTAACTCATGGGAAACCCATAAAGCTCTTGGAATCACTCATTCAACCAACAGCATTTATTATATGCCTGGCCTTTGCTAGAATCTATCAATACAAAGATTTCTAAGATAAGATCTCCACTATAACAGTTAGAGCAGGAGGAGGTGGGGGAAAGAGTGAAGGAGGTAGAACTGACAAGTAAATTAAAGGGCTAGTTACAGACAGTGATCAAGTTTCTTGATGTGTGACTTGGGTCTCTTGATTTCCCAACACCAGGTAATGTCTCCAGGATTGTGGATAATCATCATCATCATCATCATCATCATCATCATCATCATCATCATCACCATCACGTATTAAGCACCTCAAATGGTGCTTAATTAAGCACAGCGCCTATATTATCTCATGTTCTCATAACAGTCCCATGAGAGATACTAGGTCAAACCATATGAAATGATTGATTTTACAGGTCATAAAGAGTCAAACTTTGCCAGTGTGATATGGTTCAACCTAATAAATAATAGTTATAATTGACTGCACAAGGCTTACAATGTGCCCAGTGCATTATTCATTTTATCCTCAGGATAACCCTCTATGGTGGGTACTACTGATATTCCCACTTTACAGATGATGCAGCTGAGGCTGGAAGCGGTGGTGGAAGGGTAACTTAAGCACGATCATGCAGCTGCTAAGTTGGAGACAAAGCCTGAGTTCAAACTGAAATGTGGGGAACTTCAGAGCCACTGAAGCCATAGTGGTCCGTATCCACTATGCTACTCTGGTATTATTACAGATGAGCAAACTGAGTGAAGAGGTGAAGTTGCCTGAGGTGACTGTGGGATCTACCATGCCCAAATTTGTAGGGCATCCTAGCTTCAGATTCCTGGCCAAACTGCCTTTTTTTCCTCATCACCTGCTTGTCACTCTGGAAATTGGGCTGAATCCAGGCCATCCTCAGGAGCACTTCCATCAGGGTAGTGCCCCCATAGCCAGGAAAGAGGCATTGATACTTGTTTGCTCTCACTAGACCCTAAAAGAAATATATTTTTTATTTAACAAACTTTATTTATTTTAGAGCAGATTTAGGTTCGCCACAAAATTTAACAGAAGGTAGAGAGAATTCCTTATACTTCCCCACACATGCACAACCTCCCCCCTTCTTCATCCCTGAGAAATTTCCTTGCTTTGTTGTCTTCTCCATCTAAAATTAATATAGCTCCTCCTGATTTGTTTTGGGTAGTGTTAGAATGGTATATTTTTCTCCATCCATTTAATATATATATATACACACACATATATATGTACATACACACACATATATACATACATATATATGTATATACGTATAGGGTTTCTTGTACACATGTAATTGGTCTTGTTTTTTGATCCACTCTGATGATCTCTTTTTTTTAATTGGTACATTTAGACCATTGACATTCAAAGTCGTTATTGATATAGTTGGATTAATATCTATCATATTTGCTACTGTTTTCTATTTGTTGCTTTTGTTCATTGCTTTTGGGTTTTTTTTGTTTTGTTTTTGTTTTTTTGATTTTTGTTTTTTCCTTCCACTCTTTTCTGTCTTTTGTGGTTTTACTTGAACACCATATATGATTCCATTTTCCCTCTTTTCTTAGCATATCAGTTATACTATTTTTTTTACTTTTTTTAGTGGTCCCCCTAGAGTTCGCAACACACATTTACAGCTAATCCAAGTCTACTTTCAAATAACACTCCACCACTTCACAGGTAGTGTGAGTACATTATAATAACAAAATAGTCCTAATCCCTCCCTTGTATCATTGCGTTCATTCATTTCACACACACACACACACATATATATATGTGTGTATATATATGTGTATATATATATATATATATATATATATATATGCGCTGATGTTTTGTTCTCAGGTGATGCTGATGCTGTTGACAGGAGCACATTTTGAGAACCACTGCTTTTGAATGCCATTGAAAGAAACTGTAGTAATCCTTTTCCCTCATTTCCAATTTTTGGATAATTTTTATCAACACTTATCAACATTAAAAAAATCAGAACATTAAAAATAGGCAGAACACTCTTTGACATAAATCATAGCAATATTTTTTTGGATCTGTCTCCTAAGGCAAAAGAAGTAAAAGCAAAACTAAACAAATGGGACCTAATTAAACTTAAAAACTTTTGCACAGGAAAGGAAACCATCAACAAATGAAAGGACAACCTACTGAATGGGAGAAAATATTTGCAAATGACATGACCGATAGGGGGCTTATATCCAAAATATATAAACAGCTCATATAACGCAACATCAAAAATACAACCTGATTTAAAAATGGGCAGAAGACCTGAATAGACATTTTCCCAAAGAGGACATACAGATGGCCAAAAGGCACATGAAAAGATGCTCAACATAATTAATCATCAGAGAAATGCAAGTCAAAACCACAATAAGCTGTCACCTCTCACTGGTCAGAATAGCTATCATGAAAAAGAACACAAATAACAAGTGTTGGTGAGGATGTGAAGAAAAGGGAACCATTGTATACTGTTGATGGGAATGTAAATTGGTGAAGCCACTGTGGAAAACAGTATGGAGGTTCCTCAAAAAACTAAAAATAGAACTACCATATGATCCAGCAATTCCACTCTTGGGTATATACCCAAAGAAAACAAAAACATTTATTCTAAAAGATATATGCACCCCAATGTTCATAGCAGCACTATTTACAATAGCCAAGATACGGGAACAACCTAAGTGTCCATCAACAGATGAATGGGTAAAGAAGATGTGGTATATGTATGTACAATGGAATACTACTTGTCCAGAAAAAGATTGAAATTTTGCCATTTGTAACAACATATATGGACTTGGAGGGTATTATGCTCAGTAAAATATGTCAGACAGAGAAAGACAAATACTGTATAATAACACTTATATGTGGAATCTAAAAAATAAAACAAACTAGTGAATATAAGAAAACAGAAACAGACTCACAGATATAGAGAACAAACTAGTGGTTACCAGTGGCGAGAGGAAAGCAGGGGAGGGACAAGATAGGAGTAGGGGATTAAGAGGTACAAACTACCATGTATAAAATAAGTAAGCTACAAGGCTATATTGTACAGCACAGGGAATACAGCCAATATTTTATAATAACTATAAATGGAGTATAACCTTTAAAATTGTGACACTATGTTGTACTCCTGAAACTTTATTCTATTTCAGAATAAATTTCTTTATATTAAAAAAGTTGTTGATACATAAAGGAGTGTGCCATAAAAAAGATATTTTAAAATGTGGAGGAAATGATTAAGACTGTCCGCTGAAGGCGGGAAGGGGACTGTTCTATAAAGTCTTTTCATGATGCTATGTAATGACTAAGATAAATCTTGAAGAATCAGTAGATATTTTCCAGGTAGATGAAATAGTTGTGAGTGAAGAATGTTTCAAGAAGAGAAAGCAGTATTTATAAAAGCATAGTGGTGTGAATCACTCTTCATTAAAACAAAATTCACGCAACCAACCTTTACTGAGTTCCCACTAACTGCCAGGCTCTGGACCAATCAGGGAACTGCAGGAGTTCAGATTGTCTGGCATGCAGGCAGCCGAAATGGGGTAGAAGTTCAGAGCATAGGCTCTGGTGTCAGACTTGAGTTCAAATCTCGGCTCCAAGCTGTACAAACTTAGGTAAGTTATTCAATCTCTTTGTGCCTTGGTTTCCTCATCCATCAATACGTGCAGTGAGTATACACGAGAAAATGTATATGAAGCACTTTGCCCAGGGCCTGTGTGTGACCACATGTCATCCACCAACACTTCCATGTTGTTAATTTGGTATAAATGAGTACATATTACTTGTATGGGTGTACAAGATAATAAACTTTTTGTAACCACACACACACACAAAAAAACGGAAGTTTTTGTTTTTTTTTTTTTTTTTTTTAAAGTCTTGATCCTGACTTCTCTTGAAAAATTAGAAGGTTGGGCAATAGTCAACCTACATTCTCCCATGGTCACCACCACCCCCAGCCCACATCACTCATTTATGTTACAGGCATTTGATTTTGCTATTCCTGTAAAACATGGTAGAGACATAAGGCCCACTTCTGAGGAGGGGCATGAGCAGAGCTGGTTAATCCTCTCTGATTAATTCAGACACCCAGGGCTGGCTTCACAGAAGTATGACCCAGGCAGTCTGCACAGGACCCCTGTCTCAAAAGGTCCCCATACTTGGCTTAATACCTTGCTGTTGCTATCTTGAAATTCTTAATAAGTTTTGGACCAAGGAAACTGCATTTTCATTTTGCAGAAGGACCCGCAAATCATGTGGCTGATCCTGCAGCCACCCCACACTTAACGTTAACCTTCTCAGAGATAGTCAAGGAACCGAGACCTGGGTATGTACAACTCCATCCCCAGACCCACTGTGTCTGGCTCATTGATGGGTATGTGGCCCTAAGCTGGACCAATGAGCGTCCTCCCCAAGACTCTTGACAACCCTACCAAAAAGTTGCTTCTTTTTCTTCTGAGATGGTGAGCAAAGTAAATTTGGAGCTGTGGGTGGTCCTTTTACTACCATGTCAGGAAAGAATCTGTCTGAAAATTAAGCCAAATAGTGGCAAGAGATAGAAAAAGAGAGGTGGGGTGGGGGGGTTAATAATATTATTTGAACCTGTGGATGCAACTGTGTCTGAAGTGAACCTACCCCCGGAACTTCTCAATTACTGAGCCAAAATTTTCTATTTTGCTTAAGCTTGTCTGAGTTAGGAGTCTGTCCTATGTGGCTGAAAATGTCTCACTAACATAAAGGCCTTCTCCATCCTAGGCACTGTGCAGGGAGCTGGGATTAAAATAGTGGACAAGACACATGTCATTCCTATCTTCGTGGTACTTAGAGTCCAGTGGGAGAATGGCAATAAGCAAGCAACCACACAAATAAATAAAATATAATAATTACACATTGGGATTTGTAAATAAAAGGAGCTAAGAAAGAGAATAAGAAAGGAGGACTACTTAGACAGCATGGTTGGGAAAGGCTCTCAGTTGAGTGTCTTTTAAGCTGAGAGTCAGCAATACGAAGAACAGAGGGAAAAGACTTCTGGGCAGAGCAAACAGGAACTGCTTTTAGGCTTCAAAGGGCTTGACTCACTCAAGGACTGAAGGAAGGTCTTCATTTGTTCATCCATTCATCTATTCAACAAACATCTAGTAGGCAGTGACATGGTACTAGGCACTGGGAGACAAAGGGAAATAAAAGCAGTCCCTGACAAGTTGGCAAGATACATTGGAAGACGTAAAAATGGTTCAAACCACTCAATTCTAGGAATTTAGTCAAAAGAAAAAAAAACAGGAATGTCTGAAAAGATATAGCTACAAGGATGTTCATTACAGAATTACTTATTTTTTCAACTTTTTGTTGAAGTACAACATACATACATGTGTTAAGTGCACATAACATAAATATACAATTCAACTATTTTCACAACCTAGATACACCTATATAATTCGTATGTAAATCAAGAAAGAGAATATGAGACCAGAACTCCAGAAGCTCCCTTTTGCCCCCTTCTAGTTACAAACCCCCTTCCCACCAAGGGTAAATGTTAGCCTGACTTCTAACAGTATAGATTAATTTTGCCTCTGTTAATACTTTATATAAATGGAATCACACAGTATGTGATTTGCAGTTGGGTGGCGGGGTTGGGGTAGTTGGGAGGCCCTGGCTTCTTTCGCTTAACATTGTGTTTGTCAGATTCTACTATATTGTTCATGTAGTTACAGATTGCTCATTCTGTATAACATTCCATTACTGGAATGTCCCACAAATTATTTATCTATTCTGCAATTTACAGACATATGGATAGCTCCTAGACTGAGACTATTATAAACAATACTGTTGTGAACATTCTTTTGGTTAATATATGTCTGCATTTATTTGGGGTATATGCTTAGGAGAGACATCGCTGGGCCATAGAATTTTGGGTCAGAGTATATGATCCACTTTAGCAGATATTGCTAAACAGTTTAGCAAAATGATTCCACCAATGTACACCCCCACCAATTTTGTAAGAGACTTCGGGTTTCTTCAAATCCTTGATAACACTTGATAGTTCCCCTTTTAAAAAACTGTAGCCATCTGGTAGTGGTATCGAATTGTGGTTCCAATTTTCATTTCCCTAATGATTAACAAGGTTGAAACTCCTTCATATGATTATTGGCCACTGGATATCCTCTTTTCTGAAAAGTCTATTCAAGTCTATTCCCCATTTTTCTACTGAGTAGTCTGTCTTTTTCTTATTGGTTTGCAGGAGTTCTTTAAACATCTTGGCTATAAGCCTTTGGTCAGATATATGTATGCAGATATCTGTTTCCACTTTATGAAGTGCCCTTTCACTCACTTTTGGTGAAAAGAAATTCTTAATATAATATTAATATATCCAAATTTATCAATCTTTTTTATGGTTAGTACTTTTTGAGTCCTATTCAAGAAACTGTGTCCTACCCCAGGATCAGAAAAATGTTCTCCTATGTTTTCCTCTAAAAGCTTTACTGTTTTTATTTTATATTTAGATCTACAATTTATCTGAAATTCATTTTGTTTATAGTGTGAAGGAGAGGTCAAGGAAATTTTTTCCATATGGCCATGGCTCTCAAACTGTGTACCAAGTACACAGTGGTACCTTGGGTGCCACAGTGAATTCACAGGGGTGTCATGGGATATTTTACATTTTTGAAGGAAGCACAGTGACATCTGTTGGGTACCATATAAACTGTTAACCTGAAGTAGTTCACAGTTTCATCAATTGTACTACGTTCCCTTCAAAGACATCATATTTTTGCAAAGCTGGGTTTTTCAAAGTTGCCGTGACATAAAGTAAATATCACTTGAAATCAGGAGATGAGAGTACTGGTGTTCAATCTGATTCTAACACATGATAAGCTCTGCAGTGCCCAATAGGAGCACAAGTCCATTAGCAAATATTGTGGTTGCTTAAAAGTAAAATAAAATGTTATTTTTTTCTTTTAATTTATGTGTATTATATAAATACTCACTAAGTTGTTTGGATCTAGCTACTTAATAAACAGAATTATTAGGTATTTGTATTTGGGCCTAGAGGTGCCATGAAAAAAATGACTGAGACATTAAATGTTCCATGCATCAAGAAAGTTAGGGACCCTCACTGAGGCAGAGCCTAGAGCAGTCCCATGATTCCCACCCTGGTGTTTATGTTCTGTGTGATCCCCTCCTCATGAGTGTACGTGGGACTGGTGACTTGCTTCTAACCAATAAAATATGGCAAAAGTCATAAGATATATGTGATTATGTGTACGTGATTATGTTACTTAAAACTGTAACACTCGACTTCAAAGGAGTCTCTCTCTCTCTCTCTCCTTGGCTTTGAAGAAGCAACCTGTCATTTTGTGAGCTACTCCATAGAGAGAACCATGCAGCAAGGAGGTGAGGGTGGGCTCAGGCTCTCAGCAGCAAAAAACAGGCCCTGAGTTTGGCAGCCTGCAAGAAATCGAATTCTGCCTATAACCACATGAGTCTGATTGTAGATCCTTCCCTAGTTGAACCTCTGATGAGACTGCAGCCTTAGCCAACATCCTGATTGCAACTTTTTGAGACCCTGAAGCAGAGGGACTAGTTAAGCCATGCCCAAACTATTGTCTACAGAAACTTTAAGATAGTAAGTATGGGGGGGGGGGGGGGGGGCTTCCCTGGTGGCGCAGTGGATAAGAATCTGCCTGCCAGTGCAGGGAACACGGGTTCGATCCCTGGTCCGGGAAGATCCCACATGCTGCGGAGCAACTAATCCCCATGGGACACAACTACTGAGCCTGCGCTCTAGAGCCCGCGTGCCACAACTACCGAAGCCCACGTGCCTAGAGCCCGTGCTCCACAACAAGAGAAGCCACTGCAATGAGAAGCCCGCGCACCGCAACTAAGAGTAGCCCCCGCTCTCCGCAACTAGAGAAAGCCCGCGTGCAGCAACGAAGACCCAACACAGCCAATAAAAAAAAAAAAAAAAAAAAAAAAGAAGTGTGGGGACTTCCCTGGTGGCGCAGTGGTTAAGAATCTGCCTGCCAATGTAGGGGACACAAGTTCGATCCCCGGTCCAGGAAGATCCCACACAGCGAGGAGCAACTAAGCCCGTGAGCCACAACTACTGAAGCCCGCGTGCCTAGAGCCCATGCTTCACAACAAGAGAAGCCACCGCAATGAGAAGCCTTTGCACTGCAACAAAGAGTAGCCCCCGCTCTCCGTAACTAAAGAAATCCTGCGCGCAGCAACAAAGACCCAACGCAGCCAAAATAAATAAATAAATTTATTTTTAAAAAAAGATAATAAGTGTGTGTTGGGAATTCCCTGGCGGTCCAGTGGTTAAGACTCTGAGCTTCCACTGCACAGGGCACGGGTTCAATCCCTGGTCAGGGAACTAAGATCCCACGTGCCACGTGGCACAGCCAGAAACAAAAGCAAAAAATAAGATAATAAGTGTGTGTTGTGTTAAAGTGCAAGTTTGTGGTAATATTGTTACATGGCAATAGGTAACTAATACACTCGCCATGTGGATATCACATTGACCAGCCTCATTTAATGAAAATACCATTCTTTGCAGTGTCACCTCTGGCATAAATCGGTCACAGCATTTTTTATAATAATGAGAAGTAGAAGCCACCTAAATTTCTAATAGATTTTTGATGAATAGATCATGATACATTTTATCCACTTGACAGAATAATAGATGGCCAATAAAAATCATGTGGAAAAATAGCTAATTACATGGGAAAGTTTTCACAATATATAATTAAATGAAAAAAATGAGTTATAAAATCGTATGTTCAATTATATCCTAATTGTGTAAAAGGTGAGTTTTGTGTGTGTCTGCATTGTAAAAATGGTGTTAAAGTGTGTTTGGGAGAGGAAGGATTACAAGTGTTTAACAATCTTTTTGTGGGTTTTTAAAATTTTCTATAGAGAAATTGCCTACAAATTTCCTACAAAGAGAACATACGACTTTTATACACACAAATTCATACACGCATATTATTTTTTTTTTAATTATTAGCACCTTTAATTATTATTTATTTTATTTTTTATTTTTTTTGGCTGTGTTGGGTCTTCGTTTCTGTGCGAGGGCTTCCTCTAGTTGTGGCAAGCGGGGGCCACTCTTCATTGCGGTGCGCGGGCCTCTCACTATCGTGGCCTCTCTTGTTGCGGAGCACAGGCTCCAGACGCGCAGGCTCAGTAGTTGTGGCTCACGGGCCTAGTCGCTCCGCAGCACGTGGGATCCTCCCAGACCAGGGCTCGAACCCGTGTCCCCTGCATTAGCAGGCAGATTCTCAACCACTGCACCACCAGGGAAGCCCGCGCATATTATTTAAATCAAAGAAAAGTCCCTGCCTTGAGGAATTTACAGGGTGGTAGAAGGAGACAGACTACAGACAAACAAGGGCATATAAAGTTAGAGATTGTATGTTCAGGACCATTTAGAGATGCAGCTTGAACCATCTTAACACAAAAGGCTCATGAGCTGTGATTGGCCCTGCTTGGGTTATATAACATAGTTGGACCAACTGCAGTCGCTAGAATATGGAGTTCTAAGCCAGGATCATGAGGTCACTCTATGAGCCTTGCCTGTCATCAGCACCACATGGAGAGTTGGGGGGGAATCTTCCCAAAGGAAAGAGAGTGCCATGAACAGAAGCAGGATGAGAAAGGTGACAGTGAATGACAAGACAAGAAGCAGTCAATTTTGCCTGGAGGAGCACGGCAAAGGCACAGAGGAAGTGATGCTTAGGCTGAATGTTCCAAGGTGAAGAGGTGTTTCCAGGTATCTGGGGTCAGGAGGGCATCTGAGGAGGAGGGAGGGAGTGATATGAACAGAGGTGAAGGGAGCCGGAGAGATAGATAGAGACCAGATCATCCAAAAGTGGCTTCTGTAGCAGGCTAAAGTATCTGAGCCTTCATCCTGAGGATAATGGGGAGTCCCAAAAGAATTGAAGGCAAGGACCAATGTGTTTGATCACCTTTGCTTACCTTGCAAGGTACAATACCCGATGGATACTACTATAAGCAAGAATAGTTAATAATATTTTCTCTCTCCTGCACTAGCCTTCATGAACTCTCCAGTGGCTGTGAGGAGGATACTTTGAGGAATCTTTTATAATAGCTTCCGCTAAACCAGTGTGTCTCCATGTTTTTGACCATGATCCTCAGTAAGAAATACCTTTTACATCACAATTCAACTGAATTTCACTGAATTATGCTTTAAAAAAGCAAAACACTCCCCTAGACTATCAAATTCACGATGGCAGTGACCAAAACTGTATGACTCTTTTGATTATCACTATAGCCTCTATATCTGGCACAATACTTGTCTTATGGTGGGCCCATAATATTACTATTATTACTAAGTATGTATTTACTGAATGAATGAATAGATGGAAGGATCGATAAACGATTCAAAATGCATTGCAAACTACAAAGAGTTATACAGATACAAACAATTGCTGTTAGCATCCAACTCAGAGCTAGATTTATGAGGCTCTATGTTAGATCACCAGAGCAGGCAGGGGGAGGGGATGCTGAGGGCAGAGTAGAATTTGGATATAATGCCAACAGTGGGTGGTGCCCCATACACCCCACTGGAATGATTCATACTACTTCCTGGGCCAGGGTCCCCCTTCATAGCCCCACTTCCTCTTTAACAGACCGTGAGTAATTTCAGTGGCATACTGAGACCATGATTCAGAGACTGGAGATGAGAGGGTTTGAAGATTCCCTCTCAAAGAGAGTGCAACAAATGCACAAGGTAGTCTTCTTCACTGATTAGGGGACCTGGGTTTTAAAAAGCCACTGCTTTAGATACCTTGAAAGTGCGTTTGGCTCAGGGAGGGTAGCCAGGGACCACTTAAACCCATCATATCCTCCCTGTCTCTGGAAGCTTATTGATCAGTATCATTTGCAAAGCCCTTCTCTTGGTGTTCTCTGTAACCAAAGTTCTCTAAGCAAAAAGCCAAGCCAAGGAAACAACTCTAAAAGGAGCTGTTTGCCCAGATATTAGCAATGCTAACTGGGGTTGAGAAATTACTTCCTCCCAGTGTCAATATTCCTGCAAGGTTTAAGGATTAGAATCCCATTTGAAGAAGGGCTGGTCGGAAGAAATAATGATTTTCTGTCATTTTCAAAGAGCCAGAATCTTTTGTGATGAATGAAGTCATCATTAAAGATCTTTAGTTCAGGATTGCACTAACAATAATTTAATAGTTATAGATGACTGTGGGGGGAATTTCCCATACCAATCACATAGAGCCTTTTTCATTCAAAAAGCAAGCCAAGGGCTTCCCTAGTGGCACAGTGGTTAAGAATCCGCCTGCCAATGCAGGGGACACGGGTTTGAGCCATGGTCCAAGAAGATCCCACATGCTGTGGAGCAACTAAGCCCGTGTGCCACAGCTATAGAGCCTACAGTGTAGAGCCCGTGAGCCACAACTACTGAGCTCGCAAGCCACAACTACTGAGCCCATGCACCACAACTTACTGAAGCCCACGCACCTAGAGCCCATGCTCCACAACAAGAGAAGCCAGTGCAATGAGAAGCCCGTGCACCGCAACAAAGAGTAGCCCCGCTAGCTGCAACTACAGAAAGCCCGTGCGCAGCAATGAAGACCCAACGCAGACAAAAATAAATAAATAAAATAAATACATTTATTAAAAAAAACAAAAACAAAAAAGCAAGCCAAGAGTTAAGACAATGTTTGAAAGCTAAGGTTCAAGATTAAGGGACTTTGGGAGCAAGACCTAGGTTGGATTCCAGTCTCTCCCCTGTACCTTTTAAGTAATCACTTTGGTCAAGTTAAAGAACATACCTCTCAAAAACAAATACAGTATGCTAACACATATATATGGAATCTAAGGGAAAAAAAAAAAAAAGAGGTCATGAAGAACCTAGTGGCAAGATGGGAATAAAGACACAGACCTACTAGAGAATGGACTTGAGGATATGGGGAGGGGGAGGGGTGAGATGTGACAGGGTGAGAGAGTGTCATGGACATATATACACTACCAAATGTAAAATAGATAACTAGTGGGAAGCAGCCGCATAGCACAGGGAGATCAGCTTGGTGCTTTGTGACCACCTAGAGGGGTGGGATAGGGAGGGTGGGAGGGAGGGAGATGCAAGAGGGAAGAGATATGGCAACATATGTATATGTGTAACTGATTCACTTTGTTGTAAAGCAGAAGCTAGCACACCATTGTAAAGCAATTATACTTCAATAAAGATGTTTAAAAAAAAAAAAAAAAAAAAAAAAAAAAGAACATACCTCTCTAAGCCTCAAATTTCTCAGCTAAAAAAATTCAAAGGTACTCTGAGGATTGGAAAAAAAAATGTGGAAAAGAATTTAGTGCGGTACCTGGCACATCATGTGTTGGATAAATAGTTGTGGTAGTAATGATGATAATGATGATGATGGTGGTTGTGATAATCTTTATTATTTTGTCCTAAAACAATATGAAGAGATATAAGATCAGGTTAATACTCAGAATCCAGTTGGAAAAATGAGTTGGATTCCCAAATAACCACAGTACCAAGCAGTATTCAAGAATGAGTATTACATTCCTATCTTCTTGAATTTATCCAAGCTGTTCCATCTACTGGAAAAGACGTCTCACACCATGTTCACCTCTTCAAATATGGCCTGACTTTGTTTCAAATGCTGTTATTCTATGAGACTGTCCTTGATCACTCAAGTCAAGGAAGCTCTCCTGCAAGACCCCCGCCCTTCATTTGTGAGAGAGTCCTCCTGCAGCCTTTTAATAAACACTGCTTTCTACTTGAGTTAATTTGAGTGAGTTTCTGCTCCTTGCAACCAAAAGAGCTTTGATTCAGATATTGCCAACGCATGTGGTTTCAGACATACTGAGTGTGAGGGTGCTGGAAACGCAAGGGAGGATGGAAGCAAACCAGGCAGAGGGTAGGATGTGGGAGTCACAGGCTGATCATCAAAGGTGGTTCAGAACCCATGAGATCTCTAGGGAGGGAAAGAGAGATGAGAGAAAAGACTGGAATCATGACTGATTTCAAGAAGAACTTAGATAAATTCTTGTCCCACTAAACGAAATCACACTACCACCGAGCACCTAGTGTGTGTGGCTGAGCACTGCCTAGGTACCAGGAGAGAATGCAAAGTAGAGTAAACACGACCTCTGACCTTCAGGAAATTACACCTACAACTTCTACTGAGTACAGATGAAGTGCAAGGATGACTATCTTGCAGTTCTTTCTCTTAGAGGGTCTTAAAGCATGAGACAGAAGAATCGGACAAGATCATACCAAATAATATATTCAAAAGTGCTTTAGCAATGGTAAACAGCTTTGTATATATAACTGATGTTAGTGTTCAGTCCACAGTTATGGAGGACCTACTGTGCCAGGCACAGTGGCAAATCTTTTATACATATTCTTTGAAGGAAAAAAAAGGACCCTAGAAGTAGGTGCTATTATCCCATTTTACAGATAAGGAAATGGAACCTCAGAGAGGCTGCCTTTCTGTAAGGTCATGAGGCTGGTGAGTAGCAGAACCAGAAGTAAATGCACATTTATGTTTAGCAGATTTTTGACAGAAGGAGAAAAAAATTATATTTTCAATAAGTGGTACTGGAACAGCTGGCTATCTGTATGAAGAAAAGGGAATCTTGGCCTTTACCTCACATTGTATATAAAAATTACCTTGAAATAAAATCATAGAGCTAAAGGTAAAGCTAAAACTACAAATTTCTAGAAGAAATCACAGGAGAATATATTCACAACCCCGAGGTAGGCAAAGATTTCATGGACAGAATACAAAAGCATAAACCATAGGAGAAAAAAATGATAAATTAGACTTCAAAAAAAAAAACAACCAAACTTCTGCATTTCGAAAGACACTTGAAATGGAAACAGCAAACCACAATTTGGAAGAAAATATTTGCAATGTAAATATCAGATAAAGGGCTTGCAACCAGAATAAAAAGAAGGTAACTCAATCTTTTAAAAAGGACAGAAGGTTTGAAAAAGATGGTACATGAATGGATAACAAGCACAAGAAAAGATGTTCAACATGATTAGTTATCAGGGAAATGCAAATTAAGACCACTGTGAGATACCACTTTATACCCCTGAGAATGACTAAATTTAAAATGACTGACAATACCAAGCATTGGGGAGGATGTGATGAAGCACCTGGAACTTTCAGATATTCCACTTTGGAAAACAGTTTGGCAGTTTCTTATCAAGTTGAAAATATACGGGACTTCCCTGGTGGTCCAGTGGTTAAGAATCCGTCTTGCAATGCAGGGGACACTGGTTCAATCCCTGGTCGGGGAACTAAGATCCCACATGCCGCAGGGCAACTAAGCCCGTGTGCCACAACTTGAGAGCCCAAGTGCCACAACTACAGAGCCCACGTGCTCTGGAGCCCGCGTGCCACAGCGAAGAGCCCACGCGGCGCAATGAAAGATCCTGCATGCCGAAACTAGGACCCAACGCAGCCACTAAATAAATAAATAAATATTAAAAATATATATATACTTATTCTATGACACAGCAATTTCACTCCTAGGTATTTGCCCAAGAGAAATGAGTGCACATACAAAAAGAGTTTTACATGAATGTGCACAGAACCTTCATTCATAATAATCAAAAAATGGCTAACTCAAAGGCTAAACAGATTGTGGTAAATCCATAGAATAGTATATTACTCAGCAACAAAAAAGAACTATTCATATATACAACAACACTGATGAATCTCACAAAATTTATGCCGAATGAAGGAAGCCGGGAACAAAATACTACATTCTCCGTGGTTCGATGTAAATGAGATTCTGGAAAAGGGAAATCTAAGCTGCAGCGGCAGAAGGTACATCGGTGGTGGCCTGGGGTGGGGGGTTGGGGGGTGGGCATTGTTTGGAAGGGGCAGGTAAGAATTTTCTAAATCTTGATTGTGGTGGTGGTTGTATTGGTGCACACTTTTGTCAAAATTTATTGAGCTATTTGTACACTTAAAATGGGCACATATCACTATATGTAGACTCTACCTCCAGAAATTTTTTTAAAAAGAACCTTAAAACATGGCGAATTGTTCCACAGGCGCTGCGGCAGGGAGAGGGCCTCCTCAAGTAGACTTGTGGTGGAAGACGTGGAGTTGGCATGGGCGGGAAACCTTCCGGAAATTATTTAGTTTATAAATCACTCTCCACCTTGCCAAGACCTTTCACACTCTTAGAAGTTTCAGTCCCTCCTCAGGTCCTGTCAGACATGGAGTGCTGGGCTGGCAGGAGCAGGGCTGCCCAAAGGATAACAATATGGAGAAAGGGGTCTGTTTTTTCCATGTACCTCCCTGAACCTAGGACAGATCATCTGACTTAGTTCTGAGTTCTCCATAAAAACCCTCACGGCCTTGCTCCTCCTCTGGCCTCACATCTCTGCCTCACTTCCTTAGAGGGCTGTCTCTCTCTCTAGCTCTCACTCAGCAGCCAGGGGCCCCTCACAGGTCCTTGGGCAGAACAGAGACTGCAGTAGCCATCAACTCCGAACCCTTTACCTTCTCCTTCAGGGAAGCCACAGGAAACACTGGATGGAATAAATCCCGCCAATCACAAGCATTCAAACATTCTCATAAGTACTGTTCTTTTAAAAAGCTGGAAAGTTGGGTTGAGGAGTTTGGGGTTATTATTAGCACCACACACTATAAAAAGGAAATGCCACTGATGATCTTAGATGGCTGTATTTTTATATGGGATAATTCAAGCTTCCTTCTTAGAGTTTCCAGTCATAAGAAATCCTTAATAAAAATACTACCTTAGGGCGTACCCTCAAACTCAGCTCAACATTGTTGAAATCCGTTGGGACTATTCCAGTCAGGGCTGGCTGGGAGAACTAGGATTGCATTTTTAGCCCATTCTTATGGCTGTTCCCTTCTGAGTTGCCCAGGTCTGTCCTACCAGAAGAAAACAACCAATTAATCAACCTATGTATAAATATTTCTTTGTAGTGACCATGTGGAAGCAGCATGGCAATGGGCTGATCTGCAGACTCTTATCAGACTGATCTGAGCTTGGTCCCTGTGTCGCATAAGGCAAGTTGCTCAGCCCTTCTGTGCTTCCTCTACAAAATGGGTCGCTGTGAACCCTGTGAGCTAATGCCTGATGTCTGGCACTTAGTAAATATTCAGTAAATGTTGATTCATTATTATTATGTGTTCACTCATGCCTCTTACTACGGGGACTGCAAAAGTGTGGTCTTGCCTTTGGGAATTCTATATTCCATTTTGACACTCAAAACACACAGGCAGGAGAATAAAAGAACAACAGAAGTAATAAAATCTCACGTTAGGGAAGTTGCTAAAAAACGTGCAATTTAGTCTTTCAGATACTGCTGGCCCCCTGCTTTGAGCTTTATTGGAGAGGAATTTGTCAGTGTGTGTCAAAAGCCTTTCAAACGTGTTTGTCCTTAAGAAAGCAATCTGTCTGTAATGGACAGACAAATGAGGACTGACACAGGAGGACCGTGCCATTCCTGTATGTAGACTAGATGACTTTAAGGTCTCTTAGAGCCCCAAGAGTCTGGGGCATCTTTAAGTGAAAATATTAATCTGAATTTGGAAAGTCATAGGGGTTAGGGGTACCTAACTCCATGTATTCAGTTTAGTTAGGTTGTAGCAGATCACTAATTTTCCATCTTATTTCACAGAACCCAAGGCATGACTTGGGATTTACTGACATAGAAAATAGTCACGGCAGTTGTGTTTCCATTGTATTTGCACCCATCGCCTCCCATCCCAAGAAGAAGGAATAAATCTGCAGCTGTTGTTTGAACTTCTGCAATCTGAAACAATCTGAAAACCACAGCTGTTAGAGGCATAAACCTGATTCTGGCTTTGTCCTTGATCCATGTCTCATGTTTCATGGAACTCACCAAAAGCCACGCTCTAGGGGTTGAGTCAGAGAAGGCCGCTTCTCCTAATCATCACCCTCCCAGAAAACAGAAGTGCTGAGTGCTTATTCCTGAGGGGACCTTCCAGTGTGAAGCAGAGCCTGTTTGTGCCTTGGTTCAGTGGAACCAAACCCCTGAGAGGGGTGCTGATATTCCTAAAGCCCTACGAAAAGTTCAGCTACTACCCAGCTTTGCCCACTGGCAAGCAGAGATGAACACTATGGCAAACACCAGCATCTGGCTCCCAGCAGCCTGGCTATTTGGAGGAAGGGGCAGTCTGGAGGGCTTTAGTGCATCTCAAGTTAACCACGCTCGTCTACCCTCACTTCCACAGAGAACAGCAGGCTGTATTCAGGGATCTCAGCGACAGCTGTGCCTTCCAAACCAAGACGCTGTTCGGAAAGATGATCCAAATGTGGGCTATGTGTTTCAGCGGGATTAGGTGGGACTTTCCTACTCAAATGGCCCTTTGTGTGCGTCTCAAAGACAGGGTATTAACCTCACGCGTGGCTAAAGCATGATGGATGACTTGGAGTTCTCGATTTACATTTGGCTGGCGGTCAGAACTGAACCATCAAAGTGCCTGGGTATCTGATGGACAGTGCCTGGCTTATTCAGACTTGTTTCTGATGGAGTGGGTGGATCCTGGGGCTTTTGCTCCATCCAGGTTTGATAAGCTAAACAAGGCTGGAATGTTACAAAGTTCCTCTCAAGGCAGCAGAATTCAGTGTCCTGAATCAGTAGGCTCTATTATCATTTTTGTTTATATTCAGCATCTTTACCTACTTCCAGATCTACACCGACCTCTGCCCATTTGTTGCAAGGTGTGGTCCCACGAAGACTGGGGCAGCCGGAGCACAGGGCCTCTGCTCGAGTCACTTCTCCCAGCTCCTTAAAGTCACCTGCTTGGTCTTCTTGCTTTCTCAGTAAGATTCCTTGCAAGTGTGAAGTGCTTCTGTCTTCATCAGTGCTTTGGACTGTCTTCTCAGGCCAAGGGGAGTCAGAAGTTGACCTGCTCTATCTTGCCTGTTACAGGCTTGCACCATTATATGACAAGAGTTCAACACTCCCAGGCTGGAAGTGGGGTGGGATTGCCCCTCCATTCTCCTACAAACCAGAGTGGAGAAGGGGCTGCTTCATCTTCTGGTGAAGAACTGAGCTTTTAGAGGTTCCAGAATGATTCAGATGTCTTGGTTCCCAACAAAAGCTGTGTGGGAGACTTAGGCTGGCCTGCTGCACTGACCCCTTGACTAGGCCCAATGGCAAACAAGTTATCATGTGGGAGGAGCTAAGCTAAGTACCTGTGGTGTCACCAGAAGTCATGAACCCAGAATCCAGGCATTATAAACCTAATAAAGGATCCAAGGGAACAAGCGCTCCTCTGGCCTGGCAGACCCTTCACTCCACATGCTGAGTCTCTTCACTCAGTGCGAAGAAGGGGCTGAGACTGAGATGTGTGGGCTGCTGGCCCAAGACGAAGTGAGGTCTGGGGCTGAGGTGGAGAGTGGCTACATCTGCCATCATGGAGCCCTGGTTCTATGTGCAGCCTCTGCACTGCTCGCTGGCATTGGCAACAGTGAACCAAAGTGAGATCGACCTCAGTAGAATGGGACATCTTCTCAGTTAACCCCAGACACAACCAGCCTTTGTGCTCTGGCCTAGCTCAGAGGAAACAAGAGAGCCTCTTAGAAAGTTTAACTCCGGGACTTCCCTGGTGGCGCAGTGATTAAGAATCCGCCTGCCAATGCAGGGGACACGGGTTCAAGCCCTGGTCCGGGAAGATCCCACATGCCGCAGAGCAACTAAGCCTGTGCACCACAACTACTGAGCCTGCGCTCTAGAGCCCGCGAGCCACAACTACTGAGCCCACGTGCTGCAACTACTGAAGCCCGTGTGCCTGTGCTCCACAACAAGAGAAGCCACTGCAATGAGAAGCCCACGCACCGCAACAAAGAGTAGCCCCCGCTCACTGCAACCAGAGAAAAGCCCGCACGCAGCAACGGAGACCCAATGCAGCCAATAAATAAATAAATAAATAAATTTATATATATAAAAAAAAAGAAAGTTTAACTCCATGGAAACTTTTACAAGGTCAGACTTTTTAAGCTCTGGCACTGAATTTACTTACAAGAATCTATTCTAAACAAAAGAATTTGTTGTCCTCTCCATGTTGGTAATCACAATACATGTCAGAAATAATTTAAATTCCAATAGAAAGGGATTGATTAAAGGGATTATGTTATATCAATACAAGTAAACCATTAAAAGTTGTATTCTAGATTAGTTCTTCCTGGTAGAAGTACAACCCACCACCAAGAAGTGTTCTGATCAAAACTCTAGATCTAACCACCAATTTATAGAAAATTCAGAGGACAGAGAAGCATGTTAAATGACAGCAAGGGAATGCAATCAGGAAAATTCAGAATGTAAGTACTCTGCAAAACAAACCTAGTTTCTTCTTCAACAATAAAAAAATACAAGAAAAACAAAAGACAAAATGGGAACATACAGAGAAAGAGACTTAGGATATATCTGAACCAAATGCAAAGCGAAGACCTTTCTTGAATCCTGACTCAAACATACAATTGTAAAAAAAAAAAAAAAGGTCATTTATGAGACAATTGGGAAACTTGAATGCTGGATATTTGATATTAATGAATGATTACAATTTTGGTTTTTCTTTTTTTTTTTGGTGTCCCAATCTTTTAGAGATATATACTAAAATGTTTATGGATAAAATAATATAATATTTGCAATCTGCTTTTTAAAACTCCATGGGGGGTGGGGGCGGGAGGGTAGGAAAGTATAGAATTGGTGATTGTCGAATGTGAATGATAGGTACAGAAATTTTATGATAGTATATATGCTTCTTTTTAATAATTTTATTTATTTATTTATTTTTGGCTGCGTTGGGTCTTCGTTGCTGCACGTGGGCTTTCTCTAGTTGTGGTGAGCAGGGGCTGCTCTTTGTTGCCATGCACGGGCTTCTCATTGCGGTGGCTTCTCTTGTTGCGGAGCATGCACTCTAGGCGCCCGGGCTTCAGTAGTTGTGGCATGCAGGCTCAGTAGTTGTGACTCACGGGCTCAATAGTTGTGGCTCGCGGGCTCTAGAGTGCAGGCTCAGTAGTTGTGGTGCACGGGCTTAGTTGCTCCGCAGCATGTGGGGTCTTCCCGGACCAGGGCTTGAACCCATGTCCCCAGCGTTGGCAGGCAGATTCTTAACCATTGTGCCACCAGGGAAGTCCTATGCTACTTTTATATAGTTTGAAATTTTTCATAATAAAAAGTTTTTGGAAATCATGTCGTGGAACAAATCTTGTGTCATGGAAAACTGTTTATGGCATATTACATTAAAAGAAAGAGGGAGTTGTATCTTAAGTCCTATTATGATCTCATTTTTGTAACTGTGTGTATGTGTGAAAAAGTCCGCAAAAATATATGAACCAAAATGACTGATGAACTATGATTAATTCTGAATGACTGAATTACGGTGATTATACTTTTTTAGTGTGTTCACTGCTATAAATTTTTATAATAATTATTACTCATATATAAGCATGAAATAACAATGAATATACTTAAAATTAGAAAAAATATATGCATAACTATATTTGCACAGAAAAGTTACGGGAGGATAGTCTTCTAGGATTTGGGGCTTTCCTGTGTTTTCCTAATTCACTGAAAAGAGTAAAATTTCTTATAAAAAGAAATTTAGAACAAAGAAAAGTTGGCTTCATTTTAGGGCACTGAAATGGTTCTGATCACCAATTCCAACCTGGGGCAGGGGGGCATTTCCCACACCACCAACAGGCAATTCTCCATGACACTGGCTGGGTATTCTACAGTGTAGCTAATTCTGACACCATCCACCTGGAGATAACGTCAGACCCTACAGGTGAAGGACTCAGTCCCACAAGACTGTTTCCACCCTACTTCAGACACCAGTCATATCCCCAGGTTACCACCTGTGTTTCCGACTGACAGCTATAGAATGAAGCTTCCCAGTGACCCTCTGCTAGGATTCAACCAATTTGTTAGAGTGGCTCACAGAACTCAGAGAAACATTTTACTTACTAGATTACCAGTTTATTATAAACAGTAATAAACGGATACAAGTCAGGACCATCCAGATGAAGACATGCATCAGGACAAGGTATAGGGAAAAGGGCATGAAGCTTCCATGCCCTCTCCAGGCATGCTACTCTCCCAGCAGCTTCAAATATTCAACCTGGATGCTCTCTGAACCTCATACTTTGGGGATTTTTATGGAGGCTTCATCACATAGGCATGATAGATCATTAACTCCATTTTCAGCCCTTCTCCCGTCTCAAGAGAATGGGGGGCGGGGCCGAAAATTCCAAGCTTCTAATCATGGCTTGGTCTTTCTGGTGGCTGACCAGCACTCATCCAGCCGTCATCCAGGAGCCCACCCAGAGTCACCTCATCAGAACAAAGACACTCCTATCACCCAGAAAACTACAAGGGTTTCAGGAGCCCTGCATCAGGAACCAGGGTCGAAGACCAACTATTAGAAAAAAAGATGTTCCTAGTTCTCTGATCACTTTGGAGATTCCAAGGGTTTTAGAAGCTCTGTGCCATAGACAAAGACCAAATCTGCATTTATTGTTATAAATCATAATATCACAGATATTTTAAGAAAATGTTTGAACACATCATAACTACCAATTTATGCACTCTATTTCTGTACAAAGTTGAACTGTTCCCTGGCAGACCTGAGTTCTGCTCCTCCACAGAGGAGATGTTTGATGTGGGACAAGTCAATTGTTCCTGAGTCTCAGTTTCTTCCACTCACTTGGTGGGTGGCCTTGGATAAGTCACTTCACTTCTTTAAGTCCTCAGTTTTTTCATTGGTTAAATAAAGAAAACAACTATTTACAAGCTTGTTATGAAGACTGAGATAATCCCATAACATACCAGATACAGTTGCACATAGTAGGTGTTCAGTAAAGTGTAGCTTCTATTAATTAATCCAACAAATATTTATTGAGCATGCAATACACTGCAGGCACAGTGCTAGGTATTAGGGATAATTCGTCAAGCAAGAAACTCAATGTCCCTGTTCTCTTGAAGCTTCTAGCCATGGTTGGTGGGGAGAAAATAAACAAGAAAACAAATAAATGAGATAATTACCTTTAGTGATAAGTGCTTTGAAAAGAAAATTATTTCTGTGCTTATATTTACTATTAGTGTAAAAACCTTCCTGGTCAATCTCTCTCTACTCCTTCATGTTTTAGGAGCCACTCTCAAATTAAAGAGAGCTCAACAATGACTTTAATTGAGCTTGGAAATTCACTGAACTATTGACTCTTAAAGCGACAGGAAGAAGACAGAGAGAAAAATGAAATGTTGGTGAGAGAAAAATCCTGAAGCTGTACCATAGCTCCCAAATGCCATTTTGTGAATCATTGCCTGGTGGGATTCAGAATTACCTGGGGAGCATTTTAAAGATACAGACTCCCGGGGCTTCCCTGGTGGCACAGTGGTTGAGAATCCGCCTGCCAATGCAGGGGACACGGGTTCAATCCCTGGACCGGGAAGATCCCACAAGCCGCGGAGCAGCTAAGCCCGTGCGCCGCAACTACTGAGCCTGCGTGCCGCAACTACTGAAGCCCGTGCACCTAGAGCCCACGCTCCACAATGAGGGAAGCCACCGCAATGAGAAGCCCGCACACTGCAACAAAGAGTAGACCTCGCTCACCGCAACTAGAGAAAGCCCGCACACAGCAACAAAGACCCAACACAGCCAAAAATAAATAAATAAAATAAATAAATTTATTAAAAAAGAAGAAAAAAAAAAAAGATACAAACTCCCAGTTCCCATCCTCAAATATTCAAATTCTGGAGATCCAGGAATTTTTGTTGTTGTTGCTTTTTTTTTTTTTTTTTTTTAAGTTCACTGGTAATTCTTAGGGGCAATCAATCATGGGAAGAAGTGCTTGTCAGGCAGCTTATGAATTCCATTAGTCACTGAAGCTGAGAATACAGAGCTGTGTCTGTTAGTTTGTTGGCCACCATATATTTATTTTTCTAATTTCTAAAATACTTGCCCTGGTTGGCCCTCAAGGAGCTTAGTAGTGGGAGATATAAATGAAGGTGCTGTGGGAATACAAAGCAGGAACAACTAAGTCTTTGAGGGTTAGAGAAAACTTTCTGGAGGGGAAGAATTCTGAATGAGTTAGAATCTGCTCCAGCAGCATGTGACAGAAAACACAAAATTATAGTGGATTAAACTAGTTAAAATTTTACTTTTCTCTCATATAAAAGCCTCTATTCTGTAAGAGTGCTCACTCTGAAATCTCATCATTGAAATTTACTAGGACAAATTACTGAAACTGCAAACCTAACCCTTTCATATGATTAGTTATGGCACATCCGCCTGAAGCAATATTATGCAAACATGAAAAGTCATCACTTAGGAAGCTACAGAGTATGAAAAACAGCTCGTGATAAAATATTGAGGAAATGCAAATTTGTGTATATGCAAAATTGTGTATGTGTTGTGATTACAACTGTGTGAAAAATGTGTGTATATGGGCAAATATAGAAAGACCATCATAAAATAAAAACAATTATTGGATGGATTACAGGTTTTTTCTTCTCTGCAGATTCCCTTTAGTACAGTTATATTGTTTTCATAACAAAATTTTAAATGTCTTGCAAACTTTACATGGTGTCAAAGGTCAAAGGTAGGAGTGCCAAGAGATTCTGATTCTATAGATCTAGGGAATGGCTGCATTTTTAACAAGCATCCCAGATCATTTTGTTGGAAGCAGTGCACTGACCACATCTGAAAAACACCACCATATCTAGTGTCTCAGAGACACTTAAAAATGTATAGAGTTGGAATATTATGTGTGCCAAAACAGCCCAGCTTTGCATTGTCCTAAGGACTCTGGCCAATATTCCACTATCATTGTTGGGGAAACAGTAAGAAAGTTTAAAACAAAGACTCCATATTCACAAAAATGTTTTCTCTCCCTGGTTTATATAGTGAAATATCACTAAAAGGTACAGCTTTGATCATTTTTCTTTTGTCTTTAAGCAAACTTGAAGCTATCTAATAAAAGCAACCCAGGCACTAACAGTTATGTATCTCCAGTTCTCTTACAGTCCCTATGTATCCTGTAACTTACTCCATGCCTTTCTAATAGGCCCAACACAAGTTCAGCTATAATCTGCCTTCGTGAGTGAAGCTCAGTCATTTCAAACTCTACATCTGCATTGCACAATGTGCATAAGCATAGATCTGCATAGATCCAGTTGATTCTATACTCACTGTATTCACTAGAATGATCAGTTTATCTCAGTTTGCCCAGGAATTTTCTGGTTTTATCACTGGTCCTAGGCCCCATGACCTCCACCCCTGCAACCCCTCAGTACTGGGCAAACCAGGACAGTTGGTCACCCCCATACCTTTCCATTGCCTGTGACCCATGTAATTATGCACAGCTTAAAAGACCCTTTCCAGGAGGGGTTATCAGCCTCCACAGACAGTGTCCCAGGGAATACAGGCACGAACACAGCTTTTGGAAGATCTTCCTCCAAAAAAGAATATATATAAAATGCTGTTCATTATTTTTCAGAAATAAAACATTTCCCTGAAGTGGTTTCAGAGGAGTCAGGGATTTAAGGTGCAGCAAATGGTCCTCCTCTTACATCTCCATCTCCCCCTTTTTCCTGCAAGCATTCATCATTTAGTGAAAAGTTTACTAAGATTTGTGTGTGTTACCCATCAGAAAAGAGACACATAGGGTTTGGTCAGGCAGTTAGAATGAGGAAAGTAGAGATAAAGGGTAAATCTGTCTAGAGGATGTGGAATTTTTCATCAAGTAGAATTAGAAAGTAACTCCTTCCACACTTGTTTTCAGAAAAGTAGTTTTATTGTGAAACTCTTGGAATTTCTCTAAAATCCTAAAAAGTTAAGATGATTCAGAAAGCTAGAAAAGGATGTTCCTCAGCAGAGTCTGTTCTAACATGTAGGACAGATTTTTCAAAATTACGCTGTTCACATCAAAATTATACTACTTTAAAATATTGCAAGTAATGCATAGAACCCCCAGAATTTCATTTTGAAATCATTTCCAAACTGGAACTTTCAAAAGTAGCTTGTATTTTTGGCTCAGGAATAATCCTTCTGACAGCTGGTTTTCACTGTGAAAAATACACTTATATGGGAATTTAGCACATTCGCCCACTCAAATTCTTGGGTGCAATATCAACTTTCATTAAAAAGTCAGTTTAGTGGACAATCAAAATTTATAACAACTCTAGGTTTCAGTTCTTCTGTCTTTTAAGACCATCAGATATGTAATGCAGAATACAGTTTAATTAGCCACCACCTTCTTTCAGTAAAGGATTTAAGGATTTTTTCCGATCAATGCAGAAAACCATATGTGAAGCCAACGACTGAAAACCGAAGCAACAGCCATAAGCAGCATTTTCTGGAGTGAATTCTGTTAGTAGACATTATGTTAAAAGAAAAAAGGATACTCAGGTAGGGGAGCACTGAGATAAACAGAGCTCAACATGTTTCTTCACGTCAAGATTTTTGAGAAGCTTTGCAAAGACAATAGGCTTTGGCACTCTCCAAGGTGGGGACACAGCATATATTTCCCAAAATTATTTGACCAAATATTGTCAGAATATCTAAAAGGCTTGGGTTCCAACTAACACCCTTAGAAAAAGACTGCTCTTGACTTTCTAAATTTGATAATTCAACTACTTGAAGTGGGGACTAAGTCTATTTTCAGTCTATTTGCAGTGAAAAGAATTTTTATTTGCAAATAAGAAGGGCAAATTTGTCCAAAGCACAGAACAGTCTGAGTGACATTCAACACACTTTGAAAGGAAGTTATTCTTATTACAAATATGGTTACCTCCAATTTACAATAAGAACAAATGAGGCCTTGAAACCTATTAGAAAGTGCTTGTGGTTTCAAGCTTAGAGAATTTCACTTTGATGACTTGGAGAGGCAAATGAATTCATTCCAATAGGGCAGGGTTTTGTTTAGTCTATAGGTCTCTAGTCAGAGCTAACAGTGGTTTGAAGAGCTATAAATGAGCAGATATGGGCATTTGCAGCTAGGCATGCTTAACTGCTATTGGATATTGTTTCACCTAAGAGATACCCATATTTTCCAGCCCAAATTATATTGTGGATCTGTAAACAATCTAAACTGACTTCTGATCCCAGCATTAAGGGAGAGAAGGAAGAAGATTAAGAGTAGCCCTGACTCAACAGCCATTAAAATGAAGATTGGAGAAGGACTAGCCTGAAGACAGATAGTTAGGACACACTGAACTATCCTCTATATTATTCCACTGCCTTACAAAGGGATTCCCCCAACGAATTTGTCTATAAGAACAAGGTCTGTTGGAGATATTGCCTCACACCTCTCAGAATGGCTATAACCAAAAAGCCTACAAATAACAAATGTTGGCACAGACGTGGAAAAAAGGGAACCCTAGTACACTGTTTTTAGAAATGTAAACTGGTGAAGCCACTACGGAAAACAGCATGAGGGTTCCTCAAAAAACTAAAAATAGAGCCATCATATGATCCAGCAATTCCACTCCTGGGTGTATATCCAAAGAAAAGGAAAACATTAATTCGAAAAGATAGATGCACCCCAATGTTCACAGCAGCATTATTCTTTTCACTGCAAATAGACTGAAAATAGATTTAGTCCCAACTTTCAAGTAGCTGAATTATCAAATTTAGAAAGTCAAGAGCAGTCTTTCTCTAAAGGTGTTAGCTGGAACCCAAGCCTTTTAGATATTCTGACAATATTTGGTCAAATAATTTTGGGAAATACAAGATGTGGAAGCAAACTAAGTGTCCATCAATAGATGAATGGATAAAGAAGATACACACACACACACACACACACACACACACACAAATGGAATATTACTCAGCCATAAAAAGAACGAAATTTTGCCATTTGCAGCAACATGGATGGAGCTGGAGGGTATTATGCCTTTTTTTTTTTTTTTTTTGGCCACATCATGCAGCATGAGGGATCTTAGTTCCCCGACCAGGAGGGACCCGTGTCCCCTGCAGTGGAAGTGCAGAGTCCTAACCACTGAACCGCCAGGAAATTCCCTATTATGCTTAATGAAATAAGTCAGACAGAGAAAGACAAATACTGTATGTTTTCACTTATATGAGGAATCTAAAAAATAAAACAAACAACTATAGCAAAACAGAAACAGACTCACAGGATAAAGAACAAACTAGTTATTACCAGTGAGTAGAGGGAATGGGAGAGGGGCAAGATAGGGATAGGGGATTAAGAGGTACAAACTACTATGTATAAAACAAGCTACGAGGATATAGTGTACAGCACAGGGAATATAGCCAGTATTTTATAACAACTTTAAATGGAGTATAATCTATAAAAACATTGAATCACTGTTTACACCTGAAACTAATATAAATTGTAAATGAGCTATACTTCAGTAAAAAAAGAATAAGGTCTGTGATCAAAACCCAGTTCAGTCACTAAGGTGTGATTAAAATGAAATGGGATAAAATGGCTCAAACTGTCACATACAAAGGTGTAGACATCTGTCATGGTGTAGACATCAAATGTGCTGTAGTTCCAATGTGAAGTTACACATTTATTCTCTACCAAGAAATTCAAGTTTTGGTCTTTAACCACATTCAAATGATATGGCACAGAGTAATAATAAATATAAAATGTGAAAATAAAAATTTTATTGGGAAGAGGAAATGTTACATACAATTAAGTATATGGTTGATGAAATGTATCATACAGTAACAGCCTTTGCTTAAGGAACAGGTTTAGTAAAGGAAGAAGTTGGAAGCTTAGAATAGGTTTCCATACATAATTTCTAAGCAGTTTTAAGTAAAAGATCTCAATTTGCATAAATTACACAGATCATTGAGAGAAAAGTGTATTGGTTTGTGGCTATTTCTGATCATCAATTCACTTTGTGTCTTGTAGATCTCTTTTACCCTGATCCCAACTCTGGTCGTTCTGATCCTGTTCTAATATGGTTCTCTCCATCCATAAGTGGGCATTTACCCAGAGGCCACATCGCAAATAGGATTTTTTTGCTCATTGTGAATTAAACAAATTCCATGTGCTCTTAAATGAACTCCATGGTTTTAAAGACAGCTGCCTGAACCAAATCTGGAAGAGCTCTTCCATTTAGGGAGTGCTTAAGTCATAGGTACACATCTGTAAAGAGTTTGGAAATGGCATCATAATATGTGCACACCATCTTTGTTGATACAGTTTCAAGTAAGCTAATAGGATCTGTACAATTCTAGAGACTATTAAGTAAAAATGAATATCTGCATGTGGTATGGAACCCATTCTCATTTGAACAATACTCATTTTGCTTATTTCTATCTCCCAAACAGAAAACATCCAACAAGAACATTTTTCTCTATGTTTATTTAATTATAACAAAAGTAGAACAATGCATACCAAATGTAAAAAGATATCCAAAAAAGATGATGAAAATGTTTAGGAACAGAAATGACTAATTTAGCTGAAGGAATTACTCAGGTTCCATTAAAACACATTCGCAACTTATAATTGGTTATTAGTGTAAATTAAATTTAGTAACTGAGTCCCAATTTACTACTAAAAGTTATCAAAATATTTTCAAAATGTTACATAAAAACTGAAACATCCATAAGTATTACATAAACACCAAACAAAACATCATATAAAGAAAAATAAATGTATCCTGAGATAAAATACAAATCACACTTGTCATGCCAGAATATACACCCCCTTTCCCCTCACATATAATTGTGAGGATTCAGTGTTTTGCACGTTCCAAGATAAAGTAATGATAATATACGCTGATGCAAATTTCAGCCATAAAAATAAACTACTTCATATCTTAAATATTCCTATGATGAAACATCAGGATTCCAGTTTCACTAATCAAAACTTTATGAAGGCATAAATTGCATTTGGTTTTGACTCCTCAGATCATGGCTAAAAACTCTCAGCAAAGCATTCTAGGCTTTTTTTCTCACATCAAGTGACCCAGAATATATTTTAAGAAATGTTTATTTTCTGTGCATATTTGTTTTATAATTATAAATTCCTGAGCACTTTTTCTTCTTCCTCCTCATCACTGTCAGTGACATTGACTTGCTGGATGTTAGAGGGAGTTGATGTCGGGGCTGTGAAGACACTTTCCAAGGCTCCAGTGTCCAGCTGAGGCACGGGATTTAAGTATTCTTCCCCACTGTGTATATGACTGTTACAGTAAGAGGTCCCATCCACGCTCTCACAACTCCGAGAATCTTCGCTGTGAGCACGCTCATCTGGGTAGTCTCTAAAAGGATAGTCTCTATTTAAAGCTGAAAACATAGCCTCATGTTTTTGGTATCTGTCTTCATAATAACCAAGGCATTCTGGCACTGAACTTGGAAAATTTCCATAGCCAAAAGGAGGCCGACTATAAGGGCACGTGCTGTAGCAGAAAGACAAAAAAGGAATTCGATCATAACTTGTCCACATGTTGCCTTGTATACAGATTAACTGAGCAAGTTTAACTGGGGCCTAGAGAGCTCCCAAGATAACTTTCTGCAACTACTTCATGTACTCATCCACATGTTGCCTAGTCCCAACATAAAACAATTGGCAAAGTAAGCTTATAACTATTACCTATTATCAGCCTCAGGTTTCTTACCTTTGGCAGCCTTGATAAAGAAAAATTACTTATCTGGGCCTTTCTCTCATGATGCCTTATGCCATGTAAGGTTTTAGAAATGCAGGTACCTGCTGTGCTGTGCTAAATATTGACACTTAGTAAGCAGTGTAACAATTGCTCTTACTAGTATTTGAAGCAAAATTTACAGAAGGTGGGGGGAAATGTATAACTGGGTTGAAATCAAGAGCCCTTGGGGATGGCGGAGGGCACTCGAACATAGGATAACAACTTAATTTTTAAATTCACATTCAATAATTAATTATATTAAAACACTCAATACCAGAAAGATTTAGAACTGATATTAAACTGTGGTTTTAGAGATCTTTTCCAAAAAAAATTTGGAGTGTGGGAATGTGAAGAATTGAAAAGATTACTTTGCTGTTTTACAAACTAATGGTTTTTCTTGTAAGGCAAATCTAAAAATTCTGCCATTCAAACCCATTTGTCAATTTTTTTAAAAAAGTATTACTCCACCTTTCAAAGGCACAGAACAGGAATCATAGGAAGAGTTATGTAGAAAAGTCCAACCAAAAGTTGCCTGGACTCATGGACTCCATCTAGTGACAGATAATATAAGCATAATAAAAATGCTCATTAGCAAAACCCAAGACAAGTTGGGTGTTTCATTTCATGCTCCCACATTTTTTTTTAAAAGGTCAACTTTGTTTCCTTCCCTTTAAAAACATAAGTATGATTGACATAATAGACTATCATCTCAAATTCTTTGGAAATATAGGGTTTCTTCAGTGGTTCGTGTCCTACCCCCAAATCTCCAAGTGCTAGAGACCTTGCCCGTGTTCAATATCACCTAGTTTATGAAACGTTTCAGGTTTCCATTCCTACTGCCACATCCTCATTCAGGCATTTTTAATTTAATACATACGTCCTGAATGCATTGTACTTGCAGCTACTATGACTTTACTCCGTAGCTCTTCCACCTTTAGATCTCTCCATCCATTGGATTCCACAAATACTTCAAGGGTGTGCTCAAATCTACTTCCTCCACAAAGCCTTCTTCTCTTCAGCTAGGAACAATTCACCTACTAACTATTCTTTTAGGACTCAATATAGGCAAGATATTACACAAGGTTTGGTGGAGAATTAAATTTAAAAAAAATCTAAAATCCAGGTAGTATATACTTGATATATGCTAAAGTGTGCTATAATGCAAACATCACATGGCTATATTGGTGTGGTAAAAACAAGTTAGTATTATATCTGGAGAACAAAAAGATAAGTAAAGACAAGAGTAATCCTGGACTTCCCGGGTGGCACAGTGGTTAAGAATCCGCCTGCCAATACAGGAGACATGGGTTCGAGCCCTGGTCTGGGAAGATCTCACATGCCGCGGAGCAACTAAGCCCGTATGCCACAACTACTGAACCTGCACTCTAGAGCCCGCGAGCCACAACTACTGAGCCTGAGTGCCACAACTACTGAAGCCCGTGTGCCTAGAGCCAGTGCTCCGCAACAAGAGAAGCCACCCCAATGAGAAGGCCGCGCACCACAACGAAGAGTTGCCCCTGCTTGCCGCAACTAGAGAAAGCCCGCATGCAGCAACGAAGACCCAACACAGCCAAAAATAAATAAATAAATTTATTGAAAAAAAAAAAAGAGTAATCCTAAAAGGTCACATGGATGAAAATGAATACCTACAGAAGCATCATGGTGTAGTGGGAAAAGCAATTCTGAGGGGTGTGAAGTGATATTGCAATGTTGTTTAAAGTTGCAATTCCCTAATGATATATGATGTGGAGAATCTTTTCATATGCTTAATTGTCATCTGTACATGTTCTCTGGTGAGGTATCTGATCAGGTCTTTTGTCCATTTTTAACTGGGTTGTTCATTTTCTTATAATTGAATTTTCAGAGTTCTTTGTATATTTGGATAACAGTCCTTTATCAGATACATCTTTTGAAAATATTTTCTCCTAGTCTGTGGCTTGTCTCCTCTTTCTCTTGATACCATGTTTTTTGATACAAAGTAGCTTTGTAGTAAGTTTGAGGTCAAGAATTGTGAGTCCTCCAACTTTGTTTTCCTTTTTCAAGATTGTTTTAACTATTCCAGGTCACTTACAATTCCATGTAAATTTTAGGATCAGCTTTTCCATTTCTGCAAAAAAGCCGCTGGGATTTTGAAAAGGATTGTATTGATTTTGTAAATCCCTTTGGGAAGTATTGCCATCTTAATAATAAGTCTGCCAATGCATATACATGAATACCTTTCCATTTATTTCAGTCTTCTTTCATTTATTTCAGCAATGTTTTATAGTTTTCAGTTTACAAGTTTTGCATCTCCTTGGTTAGATTTATTCCTAAGTATTTTACTCTTTTTGATGCTATTGTAAAAAGAATTGTATTCTCAATTTCCTTTTTTGAGTGCTTATTGCTTGTGTACAGAAATACAAGTGAATTTTGTATATTGATCTTATACCCTTCAAATTTGCTGAATTCATTCATTCACTAATAAATTTTTGTGGATTCTTTAGGATTTTCTATATATAGGATTTTCCATATATAGTGTCATGTGTGAAAAGAGATAATTTTGCTTCTTTTCCATTTTAGATGTCTTTTTTTCTTGCCTAATTGCTCTGGCTGGAACTTCTAGTACCATGTTGAACAGCAGTGGTGAAAGCAGACATCCTTGTCTTGTTCCCAGTCTTAGGGGGAAAGCTTTTGGTCCTTTATCATTGAGTATGATGTTAACTGTCGGTTTTTGATAAATGCCTTTTATCATGTAGAAGAAGTTCCCTTCTACTCCTAGTTTGCTAAGTTTTGAAATCAGGAATTGATTTTTATCATGAACAGGTGTTGGATTTTATCAAATGCTTTTTCGGCATCAATTGAAATGATCAGCTGGTTTTGTTCCTTCATTCTTTTAATGAAATGTATTACCTTGATTGATTTCCTGATGTTGAACCATACTTACAATTCCTGGGGAAAATCCCACTTGGTCTTGGTGTATAATCCTTTTAATATGCTGCTGGATTCAGTTTGCTAGTATTTTGTTGATTCTGCAATTTTCTTTCTTGTGATATCTTTTTCTAGCTTTGGTAACAGAGTAATGCTGGCTTTAGAATCATTCCCTCTTATATATTTTGGAAGAATGTGAGAAGGATTAGTGTTAATTCTTCTTTAAAAGTTTGGTAGAATTCACCAGTGAAGCTATCTAGTCCAGGGCTTTTCTTTGTTGGGAGGTTTCTAATTACTGATTCAATCTCTTGATATACACCTGTTCAGATTTCCTATTTCTTCTTGAGGCAGTATTGGTAATTCATGTATTTGTCCATTTCATCTAGGTTATCTAACTTGTTGGTGTACAATTATTCATTATTATCCTATAATCATTTTTCTGTGAGGTCAGAGTAATGTACCCAGTTTCATATCTGATTTTAGTAATTTATGTCTTCTCTCCTTTTTTCTTAGCTTAGCTATAAAAGTTTGTCAATTTTTTTGATCTTTTCAAAAAGCCAACTTTTGTTGACCTTTTTTTCTCTATTTCATTAAACTCTCTATTGTTTTTCTATTCTTTATTTCATTTATCTCTACTCTAATCTTTATTATTTCCTTCCTTCTGCTAGCTTTGGGTTTTATTTGCTCTTCTTTTTCTAGTTCCTTAAGGTATAAAGTTAGGTTGTTAATTTGACATCTTTCTTTTTAAATGTAGGCCAGGGCGGCTATGAATTCCTCTATCAGCACTGCTTTTGCTATATAATTCCTTAAGTTTTGGTATGTTGTGTTTTCATTTTCATTCATCTCAAAGTGTTTTCTAATTTTCCTTGTGATGTATTATTTGACCCATTGGTTAAGAGTGTGTTGTTTAATTTCCAATATTTGTGAATTTTCCAGTTTTTCTTTCTGTAATTGATGACTAGTTTCATTCCATCATGATTAGAGAAGAAACTTTGTATGGTTTCAATCTTTTAAAAATTTCTGAGACTCATTTTGTGATCTAACATATGGTCTATCCTACAGAATATACATTTTCACTTGAGAAGAATTTATATCCTGTTGTTGGGTGGAGACCATGTATTTCTGTTAGATCTAGTTGGTTTAAAGTATCATACGGTCTTCTATTTCATTTTTGATCTTCATCATTTTTGGATGGATGGTCTTCCGTTCATTATTTAAAGTATCCACAGCTAATATCATACTCAATGGTAAAAAGTTTAAAGCTTTTCCTCTAAGATAAAGAACAGAACAAGGATGCCCACTCTTGCCACTTATTCAACATAGTACTGGGAGCCCTAGCCACAGCAATTAGGCAAGTAAAAGAAATACAAGGCATCCAAATTGGAAAGAAAGAAGTAAAACGGTCTCTATTTGCAAATGACATAATAATATATCTAGGAAAACCTAAAAACTCAACCAAAAAAACTGTTAGAATTAGTCAGTGAACTCAGTAAAGTTGCAGGATACAAAATCAATATGCAAAAATCAGTTGCATTTCTATACACTAACAGCGAACTGTCAGAAAAAGAAATTAAGAAAAACAATTCCATTTACAATTGCATCAAAAAGAATAAAATACCTAGGAATAAATTTAACCAAGGATGTGAAAGACCTGTACACTGAAAACTATAAGACACTGATGAAAAAAATTGAAGAAAACACAAATAAATGGAAAGATATTCTGTGCTCATGGATTGGAAGAAATAATATTGTCAAAATATCCATACTACCCAAAGCAATCTACAGATTCAGTGAAATACCTATCAAAATCCAATGGCATTTTTCACAGAAATAGAACAAACAATCCCAAATGCTTTCTGGAAACATGAAAGACAGTGAATAGTCAAAGCAATCTTGAGAAAGAAGAACAAAGCTGGAGGCATTATACTCTCTGATTTCAAACTATATTACAAAACTATAGTAACCAAAACAGTATGGTATTGGCATAAAAACAGACACATAGATCAATGGAACAGAAAACAGAGCTATAAAAAAGCCCATGCATATGTGGCTAATTAATTCATGGCTATTAATTAATTAACAAAAATAGACAATTGGGAAAAGATAGTAGCTTCAATAAATGGTGTTGGAAAAACTGGACAGCCACATGCAAAAGAATGAAACTGGACCCCATCTTACATCATACACAAAAATCAAGTCAAAATGGATTAAAGACTTAAACATAAGACCTAGAGCTTTAAAACTCCTAGAAGAAAACATAGGCAATAAGCTCCTTGACATCTGAATTGGCAGTTTGTTTGTTTTTTTTTTCATTTGACACCAAAAGCAAAGGCAACAAAAGCAAAAATAAACAAGTGGGACTACATCAAACTGAAAAGCTTCTGTACTGTAAAGGAAACCATCAACAAAATGAAAAAGCAACCTACCGAATGGGAGAAAATATTTGCAAATCATACATCTGATAAACAATTAATATACAAAATACATAAAGAATTCATATAACTCAATAGCAAAAAAAAAAACTGATTTAAAAATGGGCAGAGGAGCTAAACAGACATTTTCTTCCCAAAGAAGACATACAGATGGCCAACAGGTACATGAAAAGGTGCTCAAGAACTTCCCTGGTGGCACAGTGATTAAGAATTCACCTACCAATGCAGGGGACATGGGTTCGACCCCTGGTCTGGGAAGATCACACATACCGGAGCAACTAAGCCTGTGCACCACAACTACTGAGCCTGTGGTCTAGACCCCGCGAGCCACAACTACGGAGTCTGCGCACCACGACTACTGAAGCCCACGCACCCTAGAGCCCGCGTGCCACAACAACTGAGCCCATGTGCTGCAACTACTGAAGCCTGTGTACCTAGAGCCCGTGCTCCACAACAAGAGAAGCCACCGCAATGAGAAGCCCACGTACCTCAATGAAGAGTAGCACCTGCTCGCCACAACTAGAGAAAGGCCATGTGCAGCAACGAAGACCCAATGCAGCCAAAAAAAAAAAGGTGCTCAAGGGCTTCCCTGGTGGCGCAGTGGTTGAGAATCTGCCTGTGAATGCAGGGGGCACGGGTACGAGCCCTGGTCTGGGAAGATCCCACATGCCGTGGAGCAACTGGGCCCGTGAGCCACAACTACTGAGCCTGCGCATCTGGAGCCTGTGCTCTGCAACAAGATAGGCCGCGACAGTGAGAGGCCCGCGCACCGCAATGAAGAGTGGCCCCCACTTGCCGCAACTAGAGAAAGCCCTCGCACAGAAATGAAGACCCAACACAGCCAAAAAGAAAGAAAGAAAGAAAGAAAGAAGCTTTCATTTAAAAAAAAAAAAGTGCTCAAAATCACAATTATCAGGGAAATACACATTAAAACCACAATGATATCAGGAAATGCTGCCAGTTGCAACAACATGGATGGACCTTGAGGACATTATACTAAGTGAAATAAGTCAGAGAAAGACAAATACCATATCGGTTCACTTACATGAGGAGTCTAAAAACAAACAAACAAAAAACAAAGAAAACCATATCATAGATACAGAGAACAGTTTGTGGTTGCCAGAGATTGGGAGTGAGAGGTGAGCAAAATGGATAAACGTGGTCAAAATATACAAACTTCTTATTTATAAAATAAGTAAGTCCTCAGGATGTAATGTACAGCATAGTGACTATAGTTAATAATACTGTATTGTATTTCTGAAAGTTTCTAAGAGATTAAATCTTAAAAGTTCTCATCACAAGAAAAAAAATTATGTTGTGTACCGAGACTAATATAATGTTATATGTCAATTATATCTCAATAAAAAATAAATAAAATAAAGTAGTGAAGTCTTCAACAATTATTGCATAACTGTGTATTTCTCCCTTCAATTCTGTCAATTTTTGCTTCATATATTTTGGGGTACTGTTGTTATATATGTATGTGATTATAATTGCTATATCTTCTTAACGTTTTATTATTATTTTTGGCTGCGTTGGGTCCTCGTTGCTGCGCGCAGGCTTTCTCTAGTTGCAGCAAGTGGGGGCTACTCTTCATTGTGGTGTGCAGGCTTCTCATTGTGGTGGCTTCCCTTGTTGCGGAGCACGGGCTCTAGGCACGCGGGCTTCAGTAGTTGCAGCATGTGGGCTCAGTAGTTGCAGCACATGGGCTCTAGGTGCACAGGTTTCAGTAGTTGCAGCATGCAGGCTCAGTAGTTGTGGCACATGGGCCCTAGAGTGCGTGGGCTTCAGTAGCTGCAACGCCTGGGCTCAGTAGTTGTGGCACACAGGCTTAGTTGCTCCATGGCATGTGGGATCTTCCCAGACCAGGGATCAAACCCGTGTCCCCTGCCTTGGAAAGCGGATTCTTAACCACTGTGCCACCAGGGAAGTCCCTTCTTAACGTTTTAAACTAGATATGTGGGAGTTCCCTGGTGGCCTAGTGGTTAGGATTCCAGGCTTTCACTGCTGTGGCCTGGGTTCAATCCCTGTTCAGGGAACTGAGATCCTACATGTTACGTAGCATGGCCAATAAATAAATAAATAAATAAATAAGTAATGTCTTTGTCTCTTGTAACAATTTTGACATAAAGTCTATTTTGTTAAATATTATTATAGCCACCTCAGCTCTCTTTTGGTTACTACTGGCAAGGAATATCTGTTTCTATTTTTTCACTTCAGCCTATTTGTGTCATTGGATCTAAAGTGAGTCTCTTGTGGGAATTCCCTGGTGGTCCAGTGGTTAGGGCTCTGTGCTTCCATTGCAGGGGGCACAGGCTCAATCCCTGGTCGGGGAGCTAAGATGCCCACAAGCCACATGGTGCAGCCAAAAAAAAAAAAAATCTGTTCAGTGAACATCATGTTTATTTTTTAAAATAAAGTGAGTCTCTTAGAGACAAGATTTAATGTGATTATTTTTTAAATTCATTCTGCCAATCTACCTTTTAATTTAATCCATTTAAAGGGATTACTGATAAGGAAATACTTACTCTGCCTTTTTTCTTTTTTTTGGCTGTACCACGTGGCATGCGGGATCTTAGTTCCCGAGCTGGGGTGCAGGGGTGCAGTGGAAGCATGGAGTCCTATCCACCACCGCCAGGGAATTCCCTCAAATATTTTTAAGTTATTTTCTTAAGTGGTTACCATGGGGATTATAATTAACATCTTAAGTTTATAACAATCTAGTTTGAATTGATACTAAGTTACCTTCATTAGCATATCAAAATTTTGCTTGTATACACTGCCTTCCTTCCTTTGTATTGCTACTGTCCTAAATTATGTATTTATACATTTTATATCTATTAACATAGATTTTATAATAGATGTTTCATGCATTTGCTTTTTAAATCATATAGAAAAAAAGTTACTAACCAAAAATACAATTATACTTGGCTTTTAAAAACAAAAGAAGGACTTCCCTGGTGGTCTAGTGGTGAAGACTCTTGTGCTTCCACTATAGGGGGCACGGCTTTGATCCTTGGTCAGGGAACTAAGATCCTGCATGTCATCTGGTGAGGCCAAAAAAACAAAAGAAAAAAGATACTTGGCTTTTGTATCTGTTATTTTAGTAACTTTAGTAACTTTTACCAGTGTTCTTTATTTCTTTGTTTGGCTTTGAGTTACTGTCTACTGCCTTTTCATTTTATTCTGAAATACTTCCTTTAGCATTCCTTGTAGGGTAGGTTTACTGGTGATGAACTTCCTCTATTTTTGTTTATCTGGGAATATCTTAATTTCTCCTTTTATTTTTATTTTTATTTTTTTGGCCGCACTGCGTGGCTTGTGGGATCTTAGTTTCCCAGCCAGGGATCAAATCTGGGGCCCTGGCAGTGAGAGTGCTGAGTCCTAACCACTGGACTGCCAGGGAATTCCCTCTCCTTCATTTCTTTTCTTTCTTTCTTTCTTTCTTTTTTTTTAATTTTTGGCTGTGTTGGGTCTTCGTTGCTGCACACAGGCTTTCTCTAGTTGTAGTGAGCGGGGGCTACTCTTTGTTGTGGTGTGCGGGCTTCTCACTGCAGTGGCTTCTCTTATTGCAGAGCAGGGGCTCTAGGCACGCAGGCTTCAGTAGTTGTGGCGCACGGGCTTAGTTGCTCCGCGGCATGTGGGATCTTCCCGGACCAGGGACCGAACCTGTGTCCCCTGCATTGGCAGGCAGATTCTTATCCACTGCACCACCAGGGAAGCCCTCCTTCATTTCTGAAGGGTAGTTTTTTTGGTTATAGAATTCTTGGTTGACGGTTTCTTTTCTTTCAGCACTATGCTATGCCACTGTCTTTTGACTTCCGTGGCTTCTGATGAGAAACTGGCTGTTGACCTTATTGAGAATCTCCTGTACAAGATTAGTCACTTCCCTCTTGCTGTTTTCAAGATTCTCTCCTTCTTTGGCTTTGACAGCTTGATTATAATGTATCTCTTTGAATTTACCCTACTTAGTGTTCATTGAGCTTCTTGGATTCCTATCTTTCTTTAAATTTTGGAAGTTTTGGGTCAAGCTATTTACAAGTCTTCTTCAGCCTTGACTTCCTATTTACACAGAGCCTAAAAAGCAGTCAGAGGTGAAAGCTTAGGGTCTTCTCCAGTGTTTGCTGAACATGTATCTAGCCCTGGATATGCTAGCTCTGGATATGTTTGTGCCCTTGCGTACTGATTCCTCAGTATACATGGGAGTTTTTCAAAGCCTCTATTCCCCCATATATCTCCTTTCCCAGTCTCTTCTAGGCTTTTCAGTCTGTCTGCTGCTTGTCCTGTCTGTTGTCCCTTAACCCAGGCAGCTGTGGACAGTACATACCTTTAAATATTTTCTACAAACACTAGCTGGGAGGCCACTCCAGCTCTAAGGGAATGCTTGGGAGAGTCAAACTTAGGTAAGCCCCTGAGCCAATTCCTCAGGAAATCACCAGACAGGTCAAAAATGCACAGCCATAATGCTTTAAGAACAAGGTCTGTACTGCCTCCTCTAATAGCAACAAGTCACACCAGGAACATGGGGCACCATCCCCTTGGCCATCACTGAACTAGAAAATGTGAGATGGCTGTGGCAAAAATGCCACAGTGCTCTCTTATCAGAATTTAGCAGCTTCTTTCTTCTTTAAACACCCCTCAGCTGATTCTGACAGTTTTTGCCAGCTTAATTATTGCTTCAGTGGAGAGAGAGATTCTTGGGGCTCCCTATTCTGTAACTCTCAGTGACATTCTACCTCAGTGGTGTTTTGTACTTTTCAGAATATAAGTTTTGCACTTATTTTGTTAAATTGATTCCTAAGGTTTTTAAATTCTATTTTATTGTAGATGGAATTGTTTTCTCAATTTCATTTTCTATTTATTCATTGCTACTGTACAGAAATGCAACTGTTTTATATATATTAGTCTTATATCCTGAAAACTTGCTGAATTCATTTGTTACTTATAATAGCTTCTTTTGTGGATTCCTCAGGATTTTCTATATATAAGATTGTGCAATATATAAATATAGTTTTATTTCTTCCTTTACAATCTAGATACCTTTTATTTATTTTTCATGTCTAATTGTCCTGGATTAAACCTCCAATAAAATGTTGAATAGAAGTGGTAAAAATGTACATCCTTGTCTTATTCTTGATCTTAAGTGGGTCTTGCTGATCTCCAGTCTTTGCCATTAAGTATAATGTTAGTTAGGGTTTTTTTGGTAGGTGCTCTTTAACTAGTTGAGGAAGTTTCTTTGTATTCCTAGTTTGCTGGAATACTTCGTGTTCAACATGAATAAGTGCTCAGTTTTGTCAAATGCTTTTTTTCTGGGTTTATTGAGATGATTGTGTGGTTTTGTCCCTTATCCTATTGATATGGTATATTACATTAATCGATTTTCGAATGTTAAACAACTCACATTCCTGGAATAAATCCAAGTTGGTTACAGTGTATAATCCTTTTGTTATGCTGCTGAATTCAGTTTGCTAGTATTTTGTTGAGGATTTTTGTCTCTGTATTCATTAGAGATATTGACCTTCATTTTTTCCTTCTTATGTTGTCTTTCTCTGGTTTTGGTAGCAGAGCAATATTGGCCTCATGGAATGAGGCCCTCCCATTTTTTGGAGAGTCTGACTATAAAGTGTGTCTACTGTAGACAACATATAGTTAAGATCTTGATTTTTATCCAGTTATACAATATCTGCCTTTTGATTGTTTAATCATTAACAGTTAATGTGATTATTGAAACAGCTGGATTCATGTCTGCCATTTTATTTTTTGTTTTCTATGTGTCTTGTATTTTCCTTGTGGCCTTCTATTCCTTCTTTACTGCTTTCTTTTGTAAGAAGTAAATATTTTCTAGAATAACTTTTTAGTTCTTTTAACAACTTTTCCACTATTTTTTCATTATTTTCTTAGTGGTTGCTCTAGGGCTAATCATATACATCTTACCTTACCTGAATCAACTTCAGATTTTTACTAACTTAATTCCAGTAAAATATAGAAATTAAAAAAAATATGTATTTATTTTGGCTGCACTGGGTCTTAGCTGTGGCATACAGGATCTTCGTTGCAGCATGCAGGATCTTTAGTTGCGGCATGCATGCGGGATCTAGTTCCCTGAACAGGGATTGAACCCAGGCCCCCTGCGTTGGGAGTGTGGAGTCTTACCCACTGGACCACCAGGGAAGTCCCAAAATACAGAAATGTTGCTTGTATATAGCTCTACTCCTTCTTCCCCCTTTTTGTACTACTATTGTTATATAAATTATAGCTATATTTGTTATAAAACCAGCAATCTATTGGTATGATTATTAATTTATATAATTTTATGCCTATTAAACAAGCTGAGAAGAGAAAGGAGAGCAAGTATATACTCTGAAGTTTGTTATATTAACCTTTTTATTCACTACTGCTGGTTCTCTTCAATTGTTCCTGTGGATTCACGTTACCATCTGCCATCATTTCCTTACTCTAAAACAACTTTGCCTCCACCTACTTCCTTATGCTTTTATTACCAAATATATTACATTTCTATATGTTATAGGTCCCCCAAAACAATTATTTGCATATTGTTTTATACAACTGCTTTTAAAACCAGTCAAAAGAAGATTTATACTGTCTTTTTTATACTATCTTTTTTTTTTTTTATTAATTTTTATTGGAGTATAGTTGCTTTACAATGTTGTGTTAGTTTCTGCTGTACGGCAAAGTGAATTGGTTATACGTATACATATAGCCACTCTTTTTTAGATTTCCTATACTATCTTTTATAATTGCATTTTTACCTTTACTGGGCTCTTTGGTATTTTGTTTGTTTGTTTTCCAACTACCATTAGTGATCACTTACTTTCAGCCTGAAGAACTCCCTTTAGTATTTCTCACAATTCAAGTGTGCTAGCAATCTCAGTTTTGGATTATCTGAGAACGCCTTTACTTTGGCTTCATTTTTGAAACATGGCTTCACTAAATGTAAGTTGACAGGTTTTTTTCAGTACTTTAAATATGTATTCTGGCCTCCATTGTTTCTCATGGGATGTCAGGTGTTCATTTTATTGGGGTTTCCTTGTACATGATGAGTGTCTGTCTGTCTGTCTGTCTGTCTCTCTCACTTTGATTTTCTCTTTGGCTTTGGATTTCAGTATTTTACTATGATGTGTCTCGCTGTGGATCTCTTGGCTTTTAGACTACTCATAATTCATTACATTTCTTAAATGTGTAATATTTTTCATCAAATCTGGGAAGTTTTCAGCTATTAGGTCTTCAAATACTTTTTTCTGCTTCTTTTTCTCTCCTCTCTCCTTCTGATACTCCTTTTATAGATACACTGGTTCACTTAATGATGACTGTGTTCTGAGGCTCTGTTCATTTTTCTTCATTCTTTTTCCTCTCTATTCTTCAGATTGTATAATCACTACCAGTCTATTTTCAAGTTTTCTGATTCATTCTTGTGTCAGTTCAATTTTACTGTTGAGCCCCTCTAGTGAATTTTTCATTTTGGTTATTGTACTTTTCAACTCCAGAATTTCCATTTGGCTGTTTTTATAATTTCTATGTCTTTATTGATAGTATCTCTATGAAGAGACATCATCATCATAACTTCCTTTACTTCTTTAAAAATGGTTTCCTTTAACTGTTTGAATATATTTATAATGGCTTGGAAGCCTTTGTCAAATTTGAAATCTGGGCCCTACCACAGGTAGTTTCTTTTGCCTGTTTTTCTCCCCCATGTACAAATCGTGCTTTCCTGTTTCTTTGCATGTCATAATTTTTGGTTGAAGTCTGGACATTTTAGGTAATATACTGTAGGAACTCTGGACAATGACTCTCTTTCACTTCTCCAGGGCTACTTTTTTTGTTTTTTTGCTTGTTTTTTTGTTTACTGACTTGACTAGACTATTTTATTTTTTATTTTTTAAAATATTTACTTATTTATTTTGGCTATACCGGGTCTTGGTTGAGGCATGCAGACTTCTTACTTGCAGCATGCAGACTCTTAGTTGTGGCATGCAAGCGGGATCTAGTTCCCAGACCAGGGATCGAACCCAGGCCCCCTGCATTGGGAGCGCAGGGTCTTACCCAATGGACCACCAGGGACAGACTATTTTAGTGAAGTCTATTTCCTCTGCAGTGTGAACCTTGAGTGTCACTCCTTAGAGGGCACAGACTTGGACATGAATACAGTCACCCTAGGATGATACTGGTTTTAGCAGGACTCTCTTTGACTATCTCTTTCCCTGATTTTTGTGTTAAGCTCTCTGACTCATTTGCTATCACATACAGCTGTTAAGATTCCACTAATTGCTGGCTGATTGCTCTAATGTTTTCGAAATGCCTTGGGGCAGAGATTGTTCCACAGTCTGATCCAATTAAATTCAGAGGGGGTAAATTTTGAGAAGTCTTTGAGGTTTGTTCTGACTGCAGGAGGGCTCTTCTTAGCTGTTTCTTTCCCTAGTTCTCTTTGGTGTACTAGCTGGCATACAGTAGCTTCTTGGTCTCAATTAAGAGGAGTCTCTTTTTATTTGCTTATCACCAAAATCTCATTGTTTTCAAGAGTGTCCTTAGGCTTGAACTTCCCCACACTGTTTCAGATAAAGTCAAATTCCTTTTGGGGAAAGCTTCTGAGCTCTCTGTTCTTATGGCAAAATCTCTGGTCTTCTTGGCTTGCCTCTGCCAGCATAGAACATCTCTTCTACAAGTGACCTGGGTCAAGCGTGTTCAGGGTTGCAGTATTCTCTGCCTGTCATCCTTAGAGATGAGTGGCTATCCTGTTAGTAGGGGCTGACCGAAGAAAAGGAACCCCCAACCTCTTGGTCACACTCACCATCAACTTAGTTTCTTTAACTCAAGAACTGGAGAGGATGAGAAATGCTACCATTCTCCGTAAGATACTGTATCCCTTGATTAGGAGCTGAGGGGAGTGACAGCTACCTTCTTGGCCATACCCACCCAGAGTTGGCATTCCATCCACATGAACTGAGGGTGGGAGTGAGGGATGGTATTTGTCATGGCTCAAGTGTCACAGACTCTTGCTGTTCTCACCAAGTTTTAGGATGTTTTCTTGAATAAATGTTTCTTCATTTGCTGTATGCCCTTAGGACACTGCCCAGAGAATTTAAGTGGTTAGTTTTTATATATTTATTTATTTTTGGCTGTGTTGGGTCTTCATTTCTGTGCGAGGGTTTTCTCCAGTTGCCGCCAGCGGGGGCTGCTCTTCATTGTGGTGCGCGGGCATCTCACTGTGCGGCCTCTCCCGTTGCGGAGCACAGGCTCCAGACGCGCAGGCTCAGTAGTTGTGGCTCACGGGCCTAGCCGCTCTGCGGCATGTGGGATCTTCCCGGACCGGGGCACGAACCTGTGTCCCCTGCATTGGCAGGCGGATTCTTAACCACTGCGCCACCAGGGAAGCCCAAGTGGTTAGTTTTTAAAAATAGTTTTCACCAGTTATGCTTGTTTGCTTGGGAGCAGCTTCACAGAGCTCCTCATGCTGCTACCCCAGAAATGAAACTCCCTCTCACTTATCTTTTTAATCATACTATTTCTATTAATATCCTTGAGCTTTGTTTTGGATGCAGTTAATTACTTGAAAACAGTTTGATCATTTCAGATCTTAAGAATTTTTAGATAAAATTTTTTAGATAAAAATTGATTAAAAAATTATTAGTCTAGGCCTAGCTGAAACAAGACTCTCTAAGTATTTAATACCCCATCAAGGTTTTCCAATCTGTTTGGTGAGAACAGGAACTATTTCCAGCTTGGTGTGATTGCTGGGAACTGTTGTCTCTGCTTTTTCAGGTAGTTTTTCCACTAGCCTTGGGTAATTTTCCTCACAAGCATACACTGATCAGTATTCAGCTGAATACTCAAGATGGAACCTATGCAGAGATCCAGAGTTCTTGCACTGTGCAGCTTTCTTCTCTCCAGTACTCTATCCTAAGAATTCTACTGACTTGGTTTCACTGGTCTCTCAGCTCCATCTCCTCAACTCAGGGAGTCAGCAAGGATCTGCTTGTGTTTCTCCTCCCTGTGCCACGGTTTCCAGGTCAGTAAGCTGGTTAGATTGCAAGGCTTACCTCATTTATTTTCTGTCTCTCAGGGATCTTCATATTCATTGCCTGGTAAACAGTGTCTTGAAAACCATATCTTCATACATTTTGTCTGTTTTTTATCATTTCAGATAAGGGTAGATTCAGTTCCTTATACTGCATCTTGGCTGGTACAGAAGTCCTCTTTAAACATTTGAAATATTGATTTTTAGTCTCACCCTGATTTTCAGTTATTTCAAATTCTTGGGGTGTTAATTCTCCTATTTGTAGCATCTACTGACTCTTGTTCTTAATGAATACTTTCCTCGTGTTCCATAATTTTCTAAACCTCACCTTTAATAACAATTTTCTCCCTTTGGAAATTCCAAGTGGCTTGAATGGTGGAAGTGTTCCTCTAGAATAGTTGTCCCAGGTAAGTCATCCAAGAACTAATTTCTGTGTTAATTTTTCAGTTTTTTTAAATTATTTTTTAATATTTATTTTATGAGGGGGCTACGTCGGGTCTTAGTTGTGGCACGCGGGATCTTTGTTGAGCCATGAGGGATCTTTCGTTGTGGCGCACGGGCGTCTCTCTAGTTGTGGCGTGTGGGTTTTTTCTCTTTTCTAGTTGTAGTGCACAGGCTCCAGGGCACGTGGGCTCTGTAGCTGTGGCACGCAGGTTTCAGAGCACGTGGGCTCTGTACTTTGTGGCACATGGGCTCTCTAGTTGAGGCATGTGAGCTCAGTAGTTGTGGCATGTGGGCTTAGTTGCCCCACAGCATGTGGGATCTTAGTTCCCTAACCAGGGATCGAACCCATGTCCCCTGCATTGTAAGGTGGATTCTTTACCACAGGACCTCCAGGGAAATCTCTAATTTCTCAGTTTATCAAGTGGATAGGTTGATTTCAGATTCTCAACCAGTGTGCAGTATAATCTAGGGTTTTGATTTCTAACAGAAGACTTTTTTCCATATATAGCTCTGAATAAAAACAAGTTTCCTTTGTGCTTTCTCTGGGTCAATGATAAAAATCTTCTATTACTTTATCAAGGTTGAGAGGCCTTTCTAGGGTCTTAGCTTTTTTTTTTTTTTTTTAAGTTATTTATTTATTTATTTATTTATTTTGGCTGCATTGGGTCTTCATTGCTGCGTGTGGGCTTTCTCTAGTTGTGGCGAGTGGGGGCTACTCTTCATTGCAGTGCATGGGCTTCTCATTGTGGTGGCTTCTCTTGTTACGGAGCACAGGCTCTAGGCACACAGGCTTCAGTAGTTGTGGCGTGTGGGCTCAGTAGTTGTGGCTCGTGGGCTCTAGAACGTAGGCTCAGTAGTTACGGTGCACAGGTTTAGTTGCTCTGCAGCATGTGGGATCTTCCCGGACCAGGGATCAAACCCGTGTCCCCTGCATTGACAGGCGGATTCTTAACCACTGCACCACCAGGGAAGTCCTCTAGGGTCTTAGCTTTATGAAGAGGTTTTAGTTTCAGCTCTTCACCTTGAGCAGAGCCATGACCTCATATCCTCTCCTTATGTAGGCATTAAAACCCAATTTTATAAATGCTGAGACTATCTGAATCTGCAAACTACCCCCAGGACCACTGTACTAGTTTTCAGCTCGTTTGTCATTTTGACAAAGGGGGATTTATTTTCCTTTCTTGTGATTTCAGCTAGGTATTAAATTGTTCATATTTAAATTCAACATTTATAGATGTTTACAGCAGAAGGTATTCCATATTAGCTAAATCTATCATGTTTTGGGACTATAAATTCTGTCCTCCATAAGGATTAGGCAAAATATTGTATATGTATGTAGATGTGCATTATTACAGAAAATAGGTCCAAAACTTCAATTAAATTCTTAAATAGGTCTATAAACCAAACCAAACCAAAGTGTTAAGGATAATTGCTTTTAACTTTTGATCTGTTTGTCTAAAATTTTACAGTTAAGATGCTATATAATCCCACAAATTTAGAATTCTTTGGACTTACCTTCCCTAGTAGATACATACATATAGCTATGTCTGATTATATTTTTTATACATTTCAAGCTAATAAATTCCCATTTATCATTCATATCCTTTCTATATCCCTAACTGCAATACACTTTTTGAACACATTTATTTACTCAATGGCCAACAGAATGAAGATCCTAGATATCTCTTGTGCACATGAAAGTATAAGTACTACAAGAAGGAGGAGGAATAGAAGAAAAGGTGGGGGTTGAAAAGAATAACTAAGAAATTAATGTAGTACAGAAAGAGAGTATCTCAATAAGCACAGTATGAAGATGGTTAATATTTGAAGGCAGGAGGATGTTAGCCCTCAGAGCTAGGGATCAGCACTTCTAAGTGTCCATCTGTTTCATAAAGTGACTCCTTGATTAAACTGCCTAACCGCCTTGATTTTTACTCTAGATACACAGGGCAAAATACCAAATATGTATATTTGGTATATATTTAATATATATATCAAAAGTCATTACAATTAACGGTATTGAAATGGTTGAATAATTCCACACATAAATGGATTAGATTAGGGAAGAAATATTCTTTATAGAAGACTCTATTATTAGTTGTGAAAAGACAATAGAAAAATTGAGAGGAAATCAATTAATTTTGTTATTTAGCCAGGCTGGATTTTACTGAAATATACTATCTAAACAAGCATAAATTAGATAATCCATATCTTTGGGAAAATTATCATCACACACATACAGGTAGAAGTTAGGAGCGACTTAATGTTTATAGCTGACATACTTCTTTGACATTCTTACATGAAATAAAATTCAGTATAAAACTACCAACGTACTTCATTTGTTTCCTTTAATAGCATTATTATTAATTAGCAATAATGGTAGTAAAGACAAAGGTATAGTTTCTGTCTTCTAAGGACATACTTTTCAGAGTTTCTTTTCAAAATGTTCTTTAAACTATCAGATGATTTGTACATTAACAGCCAAATCCCATAAGTCTTGTCACGAGTAAGGAAGATAAATTTCCTATGATTTTATCTATTTATTATATAAGGAAACATTTCCTGCCCAAAAGTCTACTTGACTACATGATTTTTCCATTCAAAAATACAGTATGTATTTTCCATGTGATTCTCTGCTAGCAACTAACAGCTACCAATCAAGAGAAGCCATTATATTGAGAAGCCTTACTGATACAGTGAAAAAAACAAACATGGAATTCAAAATCGGACAGCAAATCGAAGTTTGACTACTGGCTCTGCCATTTACTAGTTGTGTGACCTTAATAAAGCCATTTAACAGCTGATCAGTTTCTTTATCTGAAAAAGTAAAGGAATTACTATGCCTAAAACAAAGGATTGTTGTGAGAATTATAGATAAAAATGCCAAGTTCTCAAAATGCTAAAAAGAAAAAACAATAACAACTAGAGTGAGATTGTGGTATACAACCTGTTCTAGATGCCTCTTTTTCTCCTTTAATGTCAGTAAATACTGTCTAAGTCTTTCCTGTATTACAAAATGAATTATGTAACAAAGATAAAATTTCCACAGTTTTAGTTTGTGGACCTCGAGGTTCTAACTAAGGCTGATCTTCTCAAACCTACTCATTTATTAAATTCCAGCTATGTCCTTAGCACTCTTCTTATAACTAAAAAAAACACTGTAAAATTCTCTAAAATTCCTATAACATCTCAGATCCTAGGCAATAGCAATGAGAAGAGATTATCAACCCCTGGCCTTAGGAGTCTCTTGAAGTTTGATTTCTTGAACTAAAAGACTTCTGAAAGCTATTAAAGAAGAGCCTATTGGGGAAAACAAAACAAACCACAAATAGTAAAATCTCCCTTTCTCCTGATCTGATCCCCTAGTTCCACTTTCTTCCAGTTCTGGGCTAAGGACTTGAAAGCAAGCAATCCCATTATGAATTGAAGCAACATAATATATACCTCGTAAGTTCTTTGAGGCCTTGGTACCCAAGTGGGGAGTAGTTTTACTTTCTAAGTAAGTAACCATAAAAGATTGTGTTAAACATGTAACACTCCATTCTCAACAGAAACCATCTCTGTCTACACACTTAACAGCAACTGAAAAGTAGAGGTTAATGCCACTCTATTAGAATGCTTGCAAAGAAGTTAAATTCTATCACTCCAAAATGAAAAGTTACAAATTTGTTTTCCCTAGATACTTCCCTGTGAAAATAAATTCCTTTACTGGTAATTTACACAAGAAACGTTTTGCTTTGTTAAAAAGGGCACTGAGACGCTATATAACTTCAGACATATATCCCTGCTACTCAAAGTGTGGTCCACAATCAGCAGAATTGACATCACTTGGGAGCTTGCTAGACATGCAGAATATTAGGCTTACTATAACTCAGTATAGGAAACTACTGTACCCCAGACCTGCTGACTCAGAGTCTTCATTTTAACAAGATCACATGTGGTTTATATATATATATGAAAGTTTCAGAACCACACCTCTATACAATAAGGGGGTTTGACTAAATGATCTTAAGGTCACGTATAACTGATTATTTTTTCAAGAGGAAAATCAGATCTGACAACACTGGAGCCTGTATTCTCATGCGGCAACAGTAGGCTGGAACTGAGTAGCAGCTGCCTCATAAGATGGGGCATGCACTCTCCTTGGCTTCCCCAGTCCTCATCTGGCCCCTCCATGTATTTATGTTAACTGCTTGGCCCCTATTTAGCCACTAATCTAAATTATATAGATCCCAAGCAGTAATGAGGAAGTTCCTTTTTCAGTAAATAAGAGAGGCCTTCAGAGGTAAAAATTCATTAGCTATAAGTAGTTTTAGGTGAAAGGAAATAAATTGTTCATTTACCTTGATGGGAAGTAGTGAGGTCCAGGTAGGAAGTAAGGGTGATGAAAAGAGAATCGCGGCGGGGTCCCAAACAATGTGGCTGCATGGCCAAGGGGAGGGGGCTGGCAGACATGTGAGTGTGGAATAGGAGGAGATTGAGGGATTGGAGCACTTCTGGGACAAGTGGAGAGGCTGGGATACCCCTTGGGAGGTTGGATGGTAGAAGCTGCAAATCTGGCGTGGGCAGTACTTGCACTAGTTGGAATCCTGCTGGTGCTCTCCAGAGAGACAGGAGTAGGTCTCTTCACAGAACAACTGGCTCCAGAATGCAGCTGATGAGTGTCCATTTGGGAGGGCCCAGCAAAGCACTGGGGTGGGAGTGGTGGACAGAGGGGCAAACTTGGAGCCTGGACAGCCACCTGGGCAGTACTGGAGATGCTCGGCTGGAAAAGTGTGATGGGGCTTGGGCACTGGACTGCAGGTGGGGGCAGCTGGATGGCAGGTAGAGCTTCACCTTCAGAAATAAAAATAGCATAGGTCAGGCGTGAACTGAGTCACTCCATATTTTTCTTTTTTCAGCAGAACTTAATAAACTGTACAACCAGAAGCCTTCACTAACCACCTTACCTAAGAACATCACCACTCTATTTTAGCATCTTGAACAAATTGAAGCCACCTGGTTCATTTATTTTACATTCTTGTCTCTCTTTCCCACCTAGATTCTAAGTGCCATAAGAGGAGAGACCTTTTCTGTTTTGTTCACTACTATATCCCCAGGGCTTAAAATTCTGCCTGGCACAGAACAGGCCCTTAAAAAATATTTTTTGGATGAATAAATAAATGAATAAAATGATTGAGTGATTGAGTGAAAGACAAATACACACAAATGCTGGTACATATATATAAATGTTTCTAAAAGAAATAATATGAAACTACTGATAGTGGTTACTTTTAAAAGGTGGTCATCTGGAAGAGGGGACAGGGCCGTGGGATGCCAGACTTTCATTTTATATCTATTGGTACTATTTGAATTTTCTATTTTCTAAATATATCAATTTTATTTTACATATTAATAGAGGTTTCATCATAGTGGTATGGGTCATTTTTCTTTTATTTTGTATACTTCTCTATATTAAACTAAATTATAAATGACATTTAATTTTTTAATTGGAAAAAACTAAAGAAACAGTAAAATCATTTTGCTTTATTGCATTCAATGTGAATACATAAGGAAATTCCCAAGTGAGACTAAGACTTGCCATAGGTCAGCAATTTGTGACAGATAAGAAGGGAATATTATCGCAGCAGGGCATGATGGATATAGGAGAAATTTTAGAGGCAAGTGAAATAATCATGTATTTGATCTTTTTGATCCTGAAGAAGAGAGGACTGCTGACCGAGTTGCTGAGTTATCCAAATGACACACTTAGCCTAAATTTAACTTAACTCTTTCACAGAAATACAGAGAGAAGCCAAAGCAATAGATTCATGATCTAGTTTATTTCAATGCAGTTAGGTCTCTGTTAATATAGAAGATGCAGTCCAAGAACAGACCCTGTGGTTAGAAATGTTTCTGTCAGAGGCCAAAAGGATTGTGAATCTTCTCTCAGCCTTGGCCAGGTAACACCTTCCTCTCCTTCCTTCTCTCCAGATAAGTCAAATAACTACCCCTCCTCCCCCTTAAACCTGGAGGTAGGGAATTAAGGGGTATATCTGTTTCAAGCTGGCCTCTGACCCAGTGAAGTAGAGGCAACACAGGAGCAGGGTGTAGATGAAGCTATACTGATTCTCAGTTAATGGGGTTACATGGACTAGCCCTCCAATCTGTGAGACATAGGCCTTAGGCCTTTCCTGATTAATCAAACATAATTTCCCTCTTCAGGTTCCCTCAGAACCTATAAATCTATCACATATCATAAAATAGTGTAAATTTGCAGGTCTGCCACCCTTACCACAATCACAAAACTGGGAGCTCAAGAGCAGGCACAGTTTAATTCATGTTTGTATCCCCATTACCTGGCACAGAACCTGGTTAATAATAGTTAAGAAAGGTATGACTAGATGAAAGAAAAAACAAACAAATAAGCCTATAGCTGACAGAATCTCTACCATTCATCTGGTATAAGGAAAATCTCCTTCTCTATGCAACTATGAAGCCAGGCTGACCTGTAAAATCTCGCAGTTTTATTCACTGAATTATCACTGCACTCAAGACATCTGCTCCTAAAATCTACCTCTGACGCAGATTTCTTTTCCCTGTACAGTACAAGAGGCTCTTAGTCCTCAGAAAAGAAGTATGGTCATTTTAGGCAAAGGAAACACAAATTATAGGAGCCGTAGAGAACAATGATATTATTTCAGTTATTGAAGAAGGAAGGGACTCATCTTTTAGCTGATACAAATGTTCTTTTCTACCGAAGATATTTTTATAAAATAAGGGGTACCAGTGAGGCATGAGGTGATAAAATCATGCATTCATTTAACTAAACAAATATTCACTAAGCAACTAACATGTGTCAAGCACCATTTTGGCCTGAGGTAAAAAATCAGATAAATCAGATGCATAGAGAATTATATGGTAGTATAATGAAGATGTCCTAAATGTCAAAATTCATGTTGCTAAACAAGAGGTTAAAGTCTGCAACACCTAGTCATCACTGATAAACTGTCAGTGAATAGGGAAGACTTGTGGAAAGGGCAGAGATCTAATGTATCACACTGTAGATAAAGTATGGAAAAGACCTGCCAGTCATCTGGTTTCTCTCCTTCTAGCATACAGCTAGGTTACATTTCTCAGCCTCCCGTGCAGTTAGGAGTGGTCCTGTGGCTCAGGCTAACCAATGGAATGTAAGAAGAAGTGATATGCACCATTTCTGAAACTGGCCCATAAAAAACTCTAATGCATGATCCTCCATGCTCTTTTCCCTTCTGCAGGTCATGCACACTTGGATGCTACATATCAAAGATGGAAGAGCCATAGGGTAGAAGAAAACTGTGTCCATGAATTCCTTGGAAGAAAGCCAGAAATACTTATTTTGGACTTTACATGGGTAAAAAAATAAACCATGATTCTGTTTAAACTGTTATGTTTAGGTGAGTGTTGAAGCAGCTAGCATTATCTAACTGTTACATGAGGTACAGAGCAGAATTTTAGATCTATAGTACAATATGATAAGAACAAAAGAAAAAATTTAAAGTTATTAATAACTTTCAACAATTCTGGCAAATCTCTCCCACCCACTCCTAAAGAGGAAGACTCTACTGCCTGTGTTGAATGGATGAAGGACGCAACCAGGCTTTTGTTGTGTGACTGGGATGAACAGGAAGGAGTAGAGAATGGCATAAACTGAGGACAGACCAAATTTCTCTACAAGAAAAAGTTGTATAGAGGTAGAAAGAAGAACAGGTGGACGAGCATATGGCTGAGAAGAGAGAAACAGAGGCAGAGAGAGGAGGAGAGGACAGAGAGAAATAGAGTAAGAGGCAGAGACATAGAGACAGAGATGGGAAATGGAGACTTGGGAAGAACAGTTAGACAACTGCTAAGAAAGATGGGACTTTGGGGACAGAAATGGTAATGAGGAACCTAAGAAGACTTACTATAGTTTGAACCATAAGATTCCACCTTCCTTGCCTCATAAGAAAACCTACAATAATGAGCTACATCACTTTTCAAGGAATTTTCAAGCCATATCTTTGTTTCTTATGGATATAAAACTTTGCTAGAACTGATCTTAAGTCAGGGACAAGACAGTATCAGAATGTTGGAGGGTTTTTTTTTGTTCTATTTCTGTTAAATAAGAATAGATGGGTAAGCCAAAATCACATCACGTTTACTACCAAAAAATTAATAGTAGTTAACATTTTTAAAGTAAAAATTTAGAGAAAATGTATGAATTCAGAAGAGTGAAAGATGTCAACTGAGTTTAGATGTAATAAGGAAAACCCATTTCAGGTTTGAGAAATAAAGTGTAGAAAATGAAATAATCTCACCAGAAAATTCCTAAATATATAAAACTGACATTTAAAAGCCAGGCTAAAATAAATATAGCTTCTACCAAACTTCCAGAATCCTTTAAAATAAATAAATTTGATCACTTAATATAAAATGAAAATGCTGGCATAACTGGCATCAAAGACATATGATAAAAGAAAGTATCTAAAAAGTATTCTGGACTATCAGGCTGTAAGTACTTTCAGAAACTAGAAACAGGAGACAAGCTTGAGATGTGGGATTAAACGTGAGAGACAAAATTATTAGATTTTTTGAACTACAGATACTGGCTAGGAAAAAAAGGCTGATAGGGATAACTAAAATAAAAAGTTCATAGAAAAATGAAGGTTATTTTATATGACAATGTTAAAAACCCAGAAGGAAAAAATGTGTCTCAAATATCAGAAAGTTGTTATGGCTAACTGACCAAATCAAAGAGAACCCATAAAAGGGAAAGATATCTTTTTAAAATGAAGAGCTTGTCCAAATGTGTAAAAGAGAAGCCAAAGTGTATAAGTCAGATGCAAGTAAAAATTAAGAGGTCCAAAGGAAAATTGAAGGAGTCACATCTGAGGGATCTTAAAGTCAATACTAAGTGACTTTTTAAAATACTTTTACAGAAAGAAGAGACTCAGTGGAATCAATGGAATAGTCATTATGGTATAAAAGGCAACCGAAAGAACAGAGAGACCCAAAACTCCCTTCCTACAAAAGAAGACCTTAAGAAGATATCTGAACCCTAATTCATTTTCATAGCAGGGGCAAGTTCACAGAATGTTCTAATCCAAATTGACAAAATGAATATCACAAGATCTTAGGTGGCATTCACTGAAGAACTTTAGAGAAACTCAAAGTTAGAACTGAGAAAATATTAGATGAAGTAAACACAAATGGTCTCTCTGCCAAAAATGCTATGCCAGAGCATTTTTGGAAAGTCAACATAACTCCAAGTTATTGGAAGTAGTGAACTTGTTATTGGAAGTAGTGAACTTGAGAACTATAGTTTGGTGAGTCTATTTTCTACACTTGAAAAGCTGATGAAATCTATACAATGTATTAGTATATAAAGGTTGCTAGGAAAAAAGAGAGCAAATTTTTTCTGATAAGAGATAAATTATACCTCACTAACTTGATATCTTTCTTCCATGGGAATAAACAAAACAAGTTTGAAAAACACAATTACCATGACTTTATGTTTAGCATATAACATAAAATTAGTTGAAAGAAACAAAAAAGGGATGGTGTAAAAATTTGTATCTGTAGATAATAAGCGATTAAAAGTAGATTCTCTTAGGGATTTGTGCTATAATTTGTTCTTATTTAACAGTTTTATAAATGATTTAGAATATAAAATATATAGTGAAATTTCCAAATTTGCAACTGATAACAACTCCTCCAAGTAATATAATGCCAAGCTGATGAGTACAAACTAAAAGAACGTATTTCAAAAGTTGTATGATTGGGCAGCAGAGTAGCCAATAAATCTCATCATAACTATTATATAACTATTTTATATATATATATATATATATATATATATATATATCATAATTATTACACACATAACTTTATATATCTGGGAAAATAATTCCCAAATTTTATACTTAAAAGATAATGATTTTTTCAATCTTTTGAGATCCAAGAATTAAATCTTTACTGATACTACATATTACTAGAAATAAGAGAAATTTAAAAAGAAAAAAGCAAACAAAAGATCATTATCCTTAGATTTGATTACTTTGTATATGGCTCTGAAATGCTTCCTATAATTCTGCTTGTCATACTTAAATAAAACATCATGGATGCAAGAGCTCTACCACTTTCTATCTCCCCAAATCTTTGCTCAGAATTGCATAATATATTGTATAAAACTGTCAGCTGCCTCAGGTAAGAACACTGATAAATATATTTCTGGGGAGAGAAAACATACAGCATTTAACTGTGGATAGAATGACATGGAAGAGGGGTCTTAGAAAAAGGGGTAAAGAGAAGAAACAGATGATAAAAGTGCAAATCATAAATAACAGATAAAACAAGGTAAGTTAAAAAAAAGCACAATCAAGCCTAGATTGAAATACAGGATTAAAAGAGATACTACCAAATAGCAAAGGGTGAAAGTGCCTGACTGTTTTGGGAGAGAACAGGGTGATAGGATCAGCTTTCTTTGCCTTGAGCCTAGATACCCTGAATGTGGCTTTGTTGGTATCCATTGCTATAATGATACACAGGAAAAAAACTGAAAATGCCTAAGATCCTAATAAGTTAATTTTCAAGATATCTAAACCTCTCAGCACATAGATATAAGTAGGTAGAAACTGGAAAGAACAGTAGTTTCAGGACAAGTGATAGCAAGTAGTGAACGTACAAAGCTCTGCCTAAGAGATGACTAAAATAGGCTCTGGAAGAACAAACTAATGATGGATAGACCTATAACAAGTTCTTAAGATACTAGATTCTCAATTTTGGGTTCTTAAAAGCAAAAGACAGGAATGTTGTGAAGAACTGATAATAGAGGAGAAATTTAGGGAAAGACAATGTAATGAACGAAATATCTGGTAGAAGATAGATTACTTCCATTGCTTTTCTAGGGCAGCAAAAAAAATGGTCTTAAGAGATCAGTCACCATTACTATATTCCAGGACAGGATGCCTCATACCCCATCAGCAAGGCATTCTTTTATGCTAATAGTAAAAACACATTCCTATTTCCTATTGAATTACCTCAGTCATTTCCTGCATTATCTGCATAATCTATGGACTCATCCTGATTTGCTTAAAAGGTCTGACATAGAATATTTGCTACTCTAGCAAACCAAGGGCTTTGATGTCTACTGAAATCTTTCTTTCTCTGATTTAATGTTTTCACTCTATTTTTGATTTTTTTCTTAACATTGTTGTTCTAAACTCTTAAGCTAACAGAAACAAAATTTCAAGTTAAGAGGTAAAATTATCACACAGCCATTAAAAAATTTGTAATCTACAATAAAACCAACTCACCAACTGAATGAGTGATGGTGTTCTGTAGGCTGGGAATTACCACAGAGTAGGTAGGTGAGCAACAAGGATAAATTGTTGTTGGATTTGTAGAGATGATATTCTGTGTGGTACCAGAAAGTACATTGGAAACGCTTAGAGGGAAGCGTTTTCGCTTCCCTGGACGAGGCTGATAAACCCAACCTAGAGAAGAAGATAAACTATTTTTAATTTGAACATATAGATCCTATTTAGCCTTTAAATAGTTCTTTTCACATTAAAAGTCCAAAACACTTCTAAGTCTTAATTGTCTAAAGTATCTTTTCCAGCTCTATGATACTATTTCTGTGCATTTTAGCATATATATCCATATGGCTCCTAACTAGTGGCCAATGTTGTAACCCATAATTCAAAGAGAAAGGGCAAATGTCTTTTATCCAAAGACACATAATGAATTTATAGTAAAATCAACATTAAAGGCACTGAGTTTGAATCCCAAAGCTTTTCCTCTACCCATAAAAAAATGTCCCAGTAAGATACTATTTGTCTCCTCCTGTTTCCTCACTTTCTATAAGACACAATTATCTATATCTTACGATGAAGTGGTTACTAATGACCAGCCACTATTTTTATGCCTTCTTCAGGAAGAGTCACTCTCTTAGACTTGGCAGTCTCCAAGTCCACAAACCACCCAATTTCCTTCCAAACTCAGAAAAGTGGAGTTAGGGCAGTTGTAGCCACTGTATAACCAAGAGAATCACTGGTTCCCTGTAACTGCTGCTCTGATGATTCCCCCCTAGAACCTTTCTGCTACTACTTTAGAAAAATAGTTATTCTTTTCCCACCATGCACAATATGTTGGCCATACATTGTGCTTTTACCAAGCTTAATATCAATGTCCTCACTGCTGGGGAGAGAATCAGAATTTATTTCAAACTACATCATGATGAGGATAAATTTATCAATCAGAAGGCAGCACTATATTCTGATAACCATATAATATTAAAATGGAGCATGGTGTTAATGCCTGCAGCGTGCCCTGCATATTTTCTCTGTTGCTCTAATTTGAACTTCATTTTCTAGCATATTTGAAAAATTATAGCCTAGAACTCTGGAGCTTTACCTTCATTACGTTTATATTTATATATTTAATCAAAACGACAGTAAAACTGTTTGTCCCCAGGTTTGCATTAGTTGTCAAATATGAGACCAGATATCCCTCTACTTTGTTCTGTTTAAGGAAACTTATGCCCAGTATCAATTAAATCATTACTGTAATATTAGCCAGTATTTTCTCTATTGTACATACCAGATTAGAAAAAAATTACATTCTTGTCTTTCAGTCTCAACCTAACCTATTCTTTACCTAAATAAATTTAAAGAAATTAGAAAGAGGCTTTGTTCATTTCATTTGATTACCAGGAAATTCCTCTCTGTGCTTTTCTTTAATCTTTTGTGCTTCATCATAATAGGGTTTCTTTTGTTCTTCACTAAGTTTGTTCCACTCTAACCCGAGCTGGACACTGATTTCTGCATTGTTGGCTGCTGGGTTAGCTTTGGCTAGTGCTGGCCGGTGGATCCTTGCCCAAACCATAAATGCATTCATGGGTCGCTTCACATGACCATTTCTGTCCTTACTGAAGGGAGTATCTGGTATTCCTACATGACAAAAATTAAGAGACTAAATTAATGTGCCACACACACACACAATTTTAAAGTGAAGTGCACTTCCACCTATATTTACTTTTTAAATATCTGGAGAAAATATACACTTCAATATAGCCAAGGAACTGCCAGCATTCCAGAATTCCTCATAACCCCTGAACTCAGCATTCTAAACTGTGGCTTAGAAAGACTCTTCTCTTCCTCAAAAAGAATAATATTGTTGAAGATATTGTGGAAGTAATAATGTTGAAGACACAGTAAACTGCTGGCTTACTACTTCTTTGAGCTATATTAATACCTCTAACAATAATTAACATTTAATTTATTTCCCATTAAAATGTTCTATTACTGGGGGACAGGAATTATGATTTATTAATGACTATAATCCTAGCACTAGGTGGGTGTACCCTAAATGTTTAAAGGAACTCATTTACATGCCACTGGAGTGCCCATTCAAGCAAAAACACTTATATTATTAATATACTGTATTATTTATATTTCGTTATGAAGGTGAAGCACCTGCCAAGGTGGGTCACTAACACTAGTTCCACGTCCCAGGAGAAAAAATAAGAGGAAAATAAGAAAGGTGACTTTTTTAAAGTCACAGAGACAGCTGAAATTACAATAAAGGAAGTTGCTTAAATTCACATCTCTTACATAATTCATCAAAAACCACTGCCTATAAACTTCATATATTGTTTCTCTTTATTTTAGGGTTACTTGATATATAAAATTTTAAAATGCACAAAGGACGAAATAAGTATTATAAAGGTTCCCCTTTCTCTCCTTTAGAAAACGAAAACAAAGTTTAAAAATTACTGACGATAAAAAGCAAGAGGATGGGGTACGGATGAACTTATTTGCAAAGCAGAAATAGAGACACAGATGTAGAGAGAACAAACATATGGGTACCACGGGGGGAAGGGGAGGGTGGGATGAACTGGGAGATTGGGATTGACATATACACACTACTATGTGTAAAACAGATAACTAATGAGAACCTACTGTATAGCACAGGGAACTCTACTCAATGCTCTGTGGTGACCTAAATAGGAAGGAAATCCAAAAAAGAGGGGATATATGTACACGTATAGCTGATTCACTTTGTTGTACAGCAGAAACTAACACAACATTGTAAAGCAACTATACTCCAAAAAAATTTTAGGAAAAAAAAAAAAGCACGAGGGTGGGGTGGGGAGGAAGAATTAGTAAAGAAAATAAGAAAACAATAAAGATAAAAGTCAATGAAGATATGAACTGAAGATTAATATGACTTTCCATTGACATTTACTGCCATAGTATTGTCTGAATTAAATCTTAAAATAAATTTTTCTAGCTATATATTTGGAAATAACAGATAGAAATAAAATATCTACTTGTAATTGTTACTACTGTAACAGTGGTCATTTCTTTGAAAACAACTTATTCTACAGTGTTTTCATTTTCTGTATTTCTATAAGTCCTTAGCTTTTAGAATACCATTACAATTAATTATGTACCGTTTTCTCCTAGAAAATGTTTACTCTTCATTTTTAAAGAAGATAAATCACCTCTAAATCCAGTATAAACTTTCCTGTTTATTTTTTCATTAAACACTGTTTTTTTTTCTGTTTCTTGATACATGTAAAAATACTGAGCTACTATAATACAATATTTTAAAATGTTGATTATCTGTAGCATATAAACTGAGGGCTTTGTGTTATCTAGCAAGAATATTTCTATTTTTGTGTATAAACATTAGTCACATCTAAATCTCATCCTTCACTGGGCCTTAAAAAAAATAATTATTTTTAATGTTTGGGAATCTTGAACGTGTTAGCGTATTTTACTGGTATATGTACAAGTCAGAAGTGATACCTTTGCAGACTTTGCCCTGAACCCATTTTTTTATTTTTCTAGTTTATGCTTCTCAACAGCTGACATGTCAGCTACGGGGCAACAGACGAAGTTTGAAAACCAGGTTGATTCCCCTGCCGTCTAATACCTGCATCTGAGGGAAGTACGGTGAGCGGGACATCTTTGGTTTCAATTTTTACAGAAGGCTCCAGTAAGGACTGCATTTTAATAGGCACTGGTGTCAAGGGGACCTTGGTCAATCGTATCAGCTCTGAAGGTGGAGGTCCCTGAAACTGGATCCGGGCCCCAGGGGGCACGGTGTGAAGAGTCAAAGGGATCCTGAGGTCTTGCTGGTGCGGCCCAAAGGCACTGGACGGCTGGGTCAGGATGACATCCTTGCTGCCATGGACCAGGCCACTGGACGCAGGCTCTGTGCCGAGCCTGGAGTCCTCGCGGAGTCTCTCAGGCTCCTCCGTTTTGATGACTCCTTCTCTGATGGCCGCCAGGCTTTTGCCTTCCTCGCCTTTCGCCGTGTAGCTCATGACCTCCTCCTCCTCCAACTTGCCCTTCTCGTCCGCTCGGGGGCTGTCGAGGGCCGGCCCGGGGCCTCCCGTCTTCGCCGCCCTGGAGGCCTTAGGGCCCGCCTTGACGGCCCTCCGAGGTCCCACTGACGGATCCAAGCTGGGGTCCAGCTCCTGCTTCTCTGCCTTAACATGCAGCGGCCAGGGCTGCACCGGGTGCAACTGAGGCCTGCAGGGGGCGCCCTCGGATGAGGGCGGCGGCAGCAGTAGTAGCTCCGGCCTCAGCTGCAGCAGCCGCGCCTGCGCGGGAGAGGCGGCTGCGCCTTCCTCCCGTGCCTGAGGCAGTGGTGGCCCAGGCGGCAGCAGTAACACCTGCTCCGGGTTCACCTGCAGCACCCGCCGTGCCGCGGGCTGTACGCCCGACGCCGTAGCCTCCCCGCACGACGAGGCTACGGTCGCAATGGCGGCCGCGCACGGGGCGGGTGGCGACGCAGAGGGCTCCGCGGCCGCTGCCCGAAAGGAGGCGCCCTCGACAGGCAGCGGGGGCGGAGCGGGGCGCAGCGGGCGCCGCGGGGTCGCCCGCGTCAGTTGGCGCGGCTGAGGCGGCGGCTCCGGCCTGGCTCTCTCCATGGGGGGAGGGGGAGGGGGAGGGGGACGCCCCGGCCGGGTCCCAGCCCGGATTGTGAGCTCAGCCGTTTGTTGGCGACCTTCTCCCCTCCCCCTTTCAGTTAAGACCCTTCCAAGGCCTTTGCTACCCAGAACCCTACGCGGTTCAAAAAGCAGCCCTTGGTCTTGGCCTCGCCCAACCACAAGCGTCTTGGTACGCCCCCCCGGCCCGCCAATCACAGGCACGTTCTCTGGTTCCTCCCGCCCTCCACGCACCCCTCGTGCCGAGCCCTCGAATCACCCGCTACGGCCGGGGCCGCGGCACGTGCTGCCCATTTTCCCCCTGTGACTCTCCCTCTCTTCCGGAGTTCTCTTCCGGCCGTTGTCCTTAGTTACCCCTCCCCCACCCGGAGCGCCCGACAATGGCGTTGCCCAGGAAACAGCGGTTCCACGCCACTGACCTCCAGGCGATAAAGCCATGTGAGTTCTTCACAAGAGCTGGAGATCCCTGCCTTGTACGCGCGGTTTGCAATTCCAGAATACCCCGTGTGCCCTGACCCTCACCGGGGTCTTTGGATTTGTGCCAAGGAAAAGAAGGCAATTTTGCAACTTCTCAATAACCCCCTTAGCTGATCTTGATGGGAAGAGTGTTAGACTGGCCATTATTGTGCTAGTTAAACTTTTCATTTATCACCACTCCTGTGGGCCGTGCTTGCAAAATACATCCCAAATTCATCCACCTCTTTCGGTTTCTCCCGCCATTATTCTGTTCTGCTCTTACATCATCTTTCAGCTGGATACTGCTATAGGTCTTTAAATAGTCTCCCTGCTTTTCGCTTTTGTCCCACTACGCTCCAGCTGCCAAGAATCTTTGAAAAATACAAATCTAGTCCTCCCACACCCTCTCTCCAAAAAAAATCTTCTCAGGCCACGCAGTAAAGGTTTAACAGTCTTGGCAAGGTCCGTAAGGCCCCAAATGGCTTGGGCTGTAGTTCTCCTACTTACCACTCTAGCCCCAGCTTTAGCTACACTGCCTCTCATCATTCTTTCTCCTACTTCAAAGATGTTTGAATATGCCCTCACTTGTATTTCTCCCTTGTGTCTCCTTAACACCTCCTGCTCCTATTCTGAATTGCAGCTCAACTAGTACTTCCTCAAAGACGTGTTCTCTGACTCTGAAAATCAGGTCAAATCTCCTTTATGGACTCGTACCTCTATCACCTCTTTTAAAGTTCTTACCACAATTCGTAATTACATATTTCTTTATGGTATTATTCTGCTGTCTCCTCCACTTTACTATATACGCCTTGAGGGCCGACTGTTTTGTAAATCTCCAATGCCAACCATAGAGCCTGGCGTATAGTAGACATTCAATAAATACCTGTTGAATGAATAAAGACTGTCGTAGTCTAATAATAAAATAGTAATAATCACTACCTATATTAAGGGCTTACTTTTATGCTAGGCATTGCTTCAAGTCCTTCGCGTGCTTATGCCTCTCCTTTTACTAGTACTCTATTGTGTTTATTTCCATTAAATATCACCAAGAGAAAGAAGAAATCTTGTATTAACATTTGTTACATTTCTAAGTGATGTCCTGATTAAAAGCTATAGATTTATCTTGAAGCAGATAATTTTTTGCCACCAGAACAAGTTAGCTCTCAAAGAAGACCTGACCCAACTCTCTTTCTAATGCCCTGTTGTCAAATGTGGCAAATAGGAGTTCTTACAACTGGCAGGTAGCCAAGGGCAGTAGTTCTCAAATTTTTATCTCAGGAACCCTTTATATCCACAAAAATGATTGAAGATTCCAAAGAGCTTTTATTTATGTGGTTTTATCTATCAGTATTTGCCATATTATAAATAAAAACTGAGGACTAGTCATACTTATCAATTCATTTTAATTCATTCATTAATGAATAGTTATCAATTCATTTTAAGTATCTATAATAAACCCATTACATATTAACATAACACATTATCATGATAAAACTATGTTTTCCACCAAATGAGAAGAGTGGAATTGTGAATCTACTGTCTGACTTAGTTAAAAAAAAAAAAGTTGGATTCTCACGGCTGCTTCTGCATTCAGTTTGTTGTAATTCATGCCATATAGGCTCTAGAAAGCTTCACTGTACACTCATGAGAGTATGAAGTAAAAAAGGCAAATATTGTCTTAGAATTATTATGAAAGTAGTGTTAACCTAGCAGACACTCTGAAAGAGTCAGTCCCTGAACCACACTTTGAGAACCACTGACAAAACAAAGGCTAGTGAAAGAGGCAGAGGAATAAATCATGTTAGTGTTGATTTTGTGCAAGACTAATACATATTCCAATCTGAATTAGTAATTCAAAGCACGTGATGTGTCAGTTCTCTGTGGTAGCAGTGCAAATAGTATACGGGGAGTATATTTTAAGCAGAAAGCAATCGTTTTTAAAAAACAACTGTTTTACTGAGGTTTGATTTATATATAATGTTTACAATTAAATGTGCAATTTGATGTGTTTTAATAAATATTTAAAGTTGTGTAACCATCACTACAATCCAGTTTCAGAACATTTTCATAAACTCAAAGAAGTTGGGGTAACTCAAAAAGTTCTCTTGTTCCCATTTGCAGTCAATATATGCTCCCACCTTCAACCCCAAACAACCGCTTATATGCTTTCTGTCTCTATAATTTTGCCTTTTCTAGAAATTTCATATAAATAGAATCAAATAATGTGTAGGCTTATATGTCTGGCTTCTTTAACTTAGCATAATGTTTTTGAGGTTCATCCAAGTTTAATGTATCAGTAGTTCTTTATTTTATTACAGCATAGTATTCCATAGTATGGAAATACCTAATTATTCAGGGATATTTTATTGTAAGATGTCTCCCACTCATTTTGTTTATCCATTGACTGGCTGATGAGCATTTGGATTATTTCTAGGTTTTGGCTGCTATGAATATGATGTCCATTCATGTATAAATATTTGTGGGGACATAGGTTTGCATCTCACTTGGGTAGGCACCTAGGAGCAGACTTACTAGGTTATGTGGTAAGTTTATGTACAACATTTTACAAAACTGCCAAACTGCTTTGCAAAATGTATCATCTTACATTTCCACCTACAACATATGAGGTTCCCAGTTTCTCTACCTCTTCTCCAATATTTGGTGTCAAAAGCCTTTTAAATTTTATCCATTCTATATAGTATATATAGAATATATTATAGTAGTAGCATATAATCGTAAATAATTGTGTTTTAAAACTACATTTCCACAGTGAATAATAATGTTGAGCATCTCTTCATGTGCTTAGTTCCTATTCATATATCTTTATTGCCTAGTTCTGTTAAAGTTTCTTTTGCCTATTATTTAGATTGTGTTGTTGATTTTCTTATTTTTGATTTTTAAGGATTCTTAATATATTCTGGATATAAGTTCTTTATTAGATATATGTTTTGCAAATATTTTCTTCCAGTCTGTGGCTTGTCTTTTTGTTTTGTTTTTTTTTTTCATTCTTAGTAGTGTCTTCTGAAGAGCAACATTTTTACCTTTGATGAAGTCTAATTTGTCAATATGCCATTGATTATATTTAAGAAATCATTGCCTAACCTAAGATAAAAGATTTTCCTCTCGTGATTTTCTCTAGAAGAGTTTAGTTTTAGTTCTTACATTTAGCACTATGATCCATTTCAAGTTAATTTTTATGCAAAGAAAGAACTAGTTCCTTACCTAACACCTTACAGTTGTTTCAGTACCATTTGTTGAAAAAACTATCCTTTTCCCATTGAATTACTTTAATACTTTTGTTGAAAATTAATTGACAATATATGCATGGCTTTATTTCTCAACTCTGTTCAGTTCCTCTGATCTATGTCTGTCTTTATGCTGATACCACATTGTCTTGATTACTTACTATATCTTTATGGTAAATTTGGGGATTATGTCATATAAATTCTCAAACTTAGCTCTTTTTCAAAATCATATTGGCTAGTCTTGATCCTTTAGATTTTCATATAAATTTTAGTATCAGCTTATCAATTTTCACCAAAAACAAGCCTGCTGATTTAGGTAGCCTGCACTGGATCTATATATCAATTTTGGAAAAATGGACTTCTAAGCAATATTGAGTCTTCAGTTTGCAGGCATGGGATATATGTCCATTTATTTCAGTCTTTAATTTTTCTTGACAATGTTGTATAATATTCAGTGTACAGTTCTGCACTTCTTTTGTTAACTTCATTCTAAATACTTTAATTTTTGATGCTGTTATGAATGTGTTTTCTTAATTTCATTTCTAGTTGGTTATGTATTGATTTTGTATTCATTGCCTTACTGCACTGGCTAGAAGCTCCAGTCTAGTGTGGAATACAAGTGGTGAGAGTGGACATCTTTGCTTTGCACCTAGTGTCAGGGGAAAAGCAATGTCTTTTATCTTTAAGTGTGATGTTAGTTGTAGGTTTTATGTAGCTGCCTTTTATCAAATTAAAGATGTTTCTTTCTCTTCCTTCCTAGTTTGTTGAGAGCTTTATCATGAATGTTTGTTGCATTTTATCAAATGCTTTTTCTTTTTTTAAATTCACATCTAAATTTTTTCATTTTAAATTTACACAGTTGCAAATGATTTGATTTCTGATGTATTGTAAATATTGATATTTTATCGAAAGCTTTTTCTACATATTTTGAGATTGTCATATTCCCCTTTTATCTAGGGGTCAGCAACATTTTCCAGAAAGGGCCATATAGTAAATATTTTTGGTTTTGTGAGCTATATGATCTTTGTTGCAACCGATCAACTCTGTTATTGTAGAATGGAAGCAATTATAGAACACACGTAAATGAGTGGGCATGATTGTTTTCCAATCAAACTTTATTTAAAAAAACAAAAGTCATGCCAGATTTGGTCTCTGAGCTGTGGTTTGCTGACCCTGCTTTAGTCTTACTACTAACATGTATTACATTAATTGATAGTCAGATGTTAAACTAGCCTGCCTTAGTGGATACACCTACTTGGTCATAATGTATAATCTTTTTTATACAGTTACTATTCTTTTAAGAATTTTAGCATTTATATTCATGATGGATATTGGTCTGTAGTTTTCTTGTGATATCTTTGAAACTTTGGTATCAGGGTAAAATGAGCTGGAAAGTGTTCCATTTGCTCTAATTTTGAAAGGGTTTGTGTTGTATTGGTATTATCAATTCCTTAAATGTTGATAGAGTTCACCAGTAAAGCCATCTGGGCCTGGACTTTCCTTTGTAGGAAGATTTTTTAGTAAGTCAAATAATTTAATGTCTTTATTTGATATATGTCTATTCAGATTTTATATTTCTTCTCGAGTCAATTTGATAATTTCTGTCTATGAATTTGCCCATTTCAGCCAAGTTGTCAAATTGTTGGCATAAGGTTGTTCATAATATTTCTTCATAATCTTTTAAATTTTTGTAGAGTTCAGGATGTTTCCTTTTCATTCCTAATTTTGGTAATCTGTATCTTTTCTCTTTTTTCTTGGTCATTTTACTAAAGTTTTGTCAATTCCATAGTCTTTTCAAAGAACCAATCATCAGTTTCACTAATTTTCTCTATTGTTCTGCTGGTTTTTTTCTTTTAATTTCTGCTGTGGGCTCTATTATTTTGTTCATTCTACTTACTTGGGGTTTGATTTGCTCTTCTTTTTCTAATTTCTGAAGATGAAAGCTTAGTTGATTTTTTAAGTTATTGATTTTAAATCATTTCTTTTCTAATAGAAGCATTTAAAGCTATAAGTTTCTCTCTATGCACTGCTTTACCTGCTTTCCATTACTTTTCCTATGGCATGATTTTGTGTTCATTCAGTAGAAGATATTTTCTAATATCTCTGGTGATTTCTTCTTTGACCTATGATTTATTTAGAAGCGTACTGTTTAATTTCCAACTCTATGGAGATGTTCCAGATTTCCTTCTGCTCTTTATTTCTAATTTAATTCTACTGTGGTCAAAGAACGTTCTTTGTATGATTTCAGTCCTTATAAATGTATTGTGACTTGTTCTATCACCTTGCATATGGTGTATTCTATAGAATGTTTCATGCGTACTTGAGAAGAATGTATATTCTACTGTTGTTGGGTAGAGCATTATAGCTGTTTAATAATATTCAAGTATTCAGTATCCTTTCTGATTTGCTTCTTGTCATATCTATTAGTATTATCAATTATTGAGAGAGAAATACTGAAATATCAACTATAATTACTGAATGGTCTATTTCTTCTTTGATTTTGTCAAATTTTGCTTCACATATTTTGGGGCTCTCTTGTTAGGTGCAAGTATATTTGTAATTGTTGTAACTTTTTGATGATTGACCTTTTTGTCATTATGAAATATCCCTCTCTGTCTCTAGTGATATTTTTGTTATTAAAATCTATTTTAATATAGCCTCTCCAGTTTTCTTATGGTTACTGTTTGCTTGGTATACCTTTTCCCATCCTATTACATTTGATGTGTTGTATTTTAAACATAAAGTATTTCTCCTGTAAACAGAATATGCTTTTTAATCCCATCTGATTGTTCTGCCTATTAATTGGAGTTTTTAGTCCAGTACAATTTAATGTAATTATTGATATGCTTAGAATTCTGTCTGTTGTTCTGGAATTTGTTGTCTCTGTGCTTTTTGTTCTTTGGTTTCTCCTATACTGCTTTCCTTTGGTTATACAAATATTTTTAGCTTACCATTTTAATTCCTCTGTTGATTTTTTTAGATGAGTTTATGAGGTTTAGTGTGCGTGTATGAGAGTATATGTGTGCACACACACGTGCATGCTCTTTGGATTACAATATTCATCTTTAACCTATCACAGTCTTCTACAGTCTTCCTATACTGACTTGATTCTGATAAAATATTGCAACATTTCACCAGTAGAACTCCATTTCCTCCTCCTTCCTTTATACTATTATTATAATACATATTATGGCTATATATATTATAAACCAAATAATAGAGTAATATATTTATTGCCTTAAACAAACTTGTGGTTTTCAAAGAAAATAAGAGAAAAATTATGTAGTCTTTTATATTTACCCACACATTTACTATTTCCCATGTTCTTCTTTCCTTCCCACAGATCCAAGTTATTGTCAAGCATCATTTCCTTTAGTATTTTTTGGAAGGCAGGTCTGCTAGCAACAACTTATCTCATTTTTGTTTATCTGCAAGTATTTTTATTTCACCTTCATCTTTGAAGGCTAGTTTAATTGGATGTAGAATTCATGGTTGACTTGTTTTTCTTTCAACACCTTGAATATGTCATTCCACTACGCTCTTGTTTCTGAGAAGTCAGCCAGTAATTATACTTTTGTTTTTTCCATACATAGTGAGTCATTTTTCTTTTGCAGCTTTCACAGTTTTCTCTGTTTTTGGTTTTCAGGAGTCTGACTGTAATAAGCGTAGGTGTGGTTCTCTTTATTTTTATCCTACTTGGGATTTGTTGAGATTTGGATTGTATGTTTTGTTTTCTCTTAAATCATATTTGGAAAAGTTTTAACCATTATTTCTTCATGTATTTTTTTTCTACCCATTCGCTTTCTCTTCTCCTTTGGGGACTCCCATTAACACATGTCGGGACCCTTACCATTATCCTGTAAGTCTCTGATGCTCTGTTCATTTTTCTTCAGTCCTTTATACCTGTATTCTTTGTATTGGATCATTTCTATTGATCCAATCTAATCTTCAGGCTTGCTGATTCTTTCTTCAGCCATCTCAATTCTACTTTTGAGGTGTCCAGTGAAATTTTCATTTTAATTGTAGTACTTTTTAACTCTAGAATTTCAAATTTTAATAACTTCTAGTTATTAAGATTTCCTATTTGTTTATTATCATACTTTTCTATAATTCTTTGAACATATTCTTAATAGCTTCTTTGAAGTTTTTACCTGCTAAATTCAATATCTGAACCCCACTCACACACAGTAAGTTTCTATTCACAGAAAGCTATCTTTTGATTTGCTAATGGGTCTGACAGACTCTTGCTCTCTTATTTCTCATGGAAGGGCATCAATAATAATTGTCAAATAACATAAAATATCAATTTCAGTAGTTGGTTCCTTGACAGTTTATATAAGGCATAGCAGGAAGTGTTATTTACTTAATGATGGAAATCTATCTGCCATCAGATTCCTTGTAGTGTTCAGAACTTCACAATGCGACCTTATTTGGAAATAGGGTCTTTGGAGATGTAATTACTTAACAAATGAGATGAAATCATACAGGATTTGGGTGAACCTTAAATCCAATGACTAGTGTCATAAGAAGAGGAGAGGACACAGAGAAGATGATATAAAGATGGAGGCAGAGATTGGAAGGATGCATTTACAAGCCAAGAAATGCCAAGGACTGCTGGGAGCCGCCAGTAGCTAGGAAGAGGCATTGAACAGATTTTCCCTCAGAGCTTCCAGAAGGAATCAGTCTTGATTTGAAAGTGCTAGTCTCCAGAACTGTGAGAGAATAAACATCTGTTGTTTTAAGCCACCTAGTTTGTGATACTTTGTTATAACAGCCCTTGGAAACTAATATATTCTGTTTTCTTTTCTTAATAGATAATGTGTTACAGAAAGTTCTGGGATTGGTTCTTTTCCATTGACTAAGGAAGGCCTAGAGGAGAATTTCCATTCGCTGACTGACTGATTTATTCATTCAGTAAATATTTACTGAACCCCTAGAATGTGACAAGCTCTGTGCTAGGCACTAGGAATATAACAGGGAATAAGACAAATGATTCCTCTTCCCTTACACAACTTACTTTTCAAAAGAAATTTTAAATTCATAGCAAAACTGTTCAGGGTCACAACAGTGTCCTCAAAGAAGGTTACTTAAAATGAATTCAGTAAAACAATGTTGTGGACAGAATGTTTGACGCCCCCCAAAATTTCTGTGCTGAAGCCCTACACCCCCACCCACAGTGTGCCTATATTTAGAGATGGGATCTCTAAGGAAGTAATTAAGGTTAAATGAGGTCATAATGGTGAGGTCCTGAACTGACAGGATTAGTATCTTTATGAGAAGAGACACCTGAGAACTCTCTCCATTCCTGTAATCACCTCAAGAACACACTGAGGAAAGTCCGTATGTGGACATAGTGAGAAGATGACCATCTACAAGCCAGGAAGAGAGCTCTTACCAGGAACCAGCTCTACTGGACCTTGATCTGGCACTTTCAGCCTCCATAATTGTGAGAAAATAAATGTCTGTTGTTTAAGCAAGGCAGTTTGTGGTATTTTGTTAGGGCAGCCCAAGCAGATTAATACAAACAGGAACCAAATATCCATGGTAATTAGTGGAAAAGGTGTATTTTTATCTTTAAAAAATTATGAGTTTAATTGAACTTACATTTTAGAAATTTCATATTATAGGTGCCATGGTAATTCTTAGAACAAACACAGAATGAACCAAGTGCTAATTGTTTATGGGGGAAGATAGACTTTGGTGGGGAGGCTTTCAGTGCAGAGAACTGAGTTAATTGTTTTCCATAGACGAGCAGATTATTATTTTTGGTTTGTGCAAGTCCCTGTATTAGTTTCCTATTGCTGTTGTAGCAAATCACCACAAATGTAGTGGCTTAAAACAACACATACATAGTTCTTTAGGTGAGAATTTCGAAATGGGTCACATGGAACTAAAACCAAGATGTCACGAAGGCTGCATTCCTTCTGGAGGCTCTAGGAAAGAATCCATTCCTTAACTTTTCCCCTTTCTAAAGGCTGCGCACATTTCTTGGCTCATGAACCTCTTCTATCTTCAAAGTTGGATCCCTCCGACCTCTGCCTCCATCATTACCTCATCTTCTCTGGCTCATTTATCTCCCTTTCCATCTTTTCCATAACCTTGTGATTACATTGGACCCACCCAGATAATGTAGAATAGTCTCACTGTTTTAAAATCCCTAATCACGGGCTTCCCTGGTGGCGCAGTGGTTGAGAATCTGCCTGCCAATGCAGGGGACACGGGTTCGAGCCCTGGTCTGGGAGGATCCCACATGCCGCGGAGCAACTGGGCCCGTGAGCCACAACTGCTGAGCCTGCGCGTCTGGAGCCTGTGCTCCGCAACGGGAGGCCGCGATAGTGAGAGGCCTGCGCACCGCGATGAAGAGTGGCCCCCGCTTGCCGCGGCTGGAGAGGGCCCTCGCACAGAAACGAAGACCCAACACAGCTAAAAATAAATAAATAATTAAAATCCCTAATCACATTTGCAGAATCTCTTTTGTCATATAAGGTAAAACGTTCACTCATTCCTAGGATTAGGACACGGACATCTTTGGAGGTGCTATTATTCTACCTACTGCAGTCCTCATTCCTGTTTTATGTTATATTATGTCATGTCATATCATGTCATTTTATTTTTTTATGATACTTCTCCTTCATTCACCATTTCCATTCCCATTCCAGTTCTACTCTCCCTCACTTCCATCCCCCAGGCACCCACTTTATTACTTTTTTAAAATAAATTTATTTATTTATTTATTTTGGGCTGTGTTGGGTCTTTGTTGCTGCACGTGGACTTTCTTTAGTTGCGGGGAGCAGGGGCTACTCTTCGTTGCAGTGTGCGGGCTTCTCATTACGGTGGCATCTCTTGTTGCAGAGCACGGGCTCTAGGTGCACAGGCTTCAGTAGTTGTGGCACACAGGCTCAGTAGTTGTAGCTCAGGGGCTCTAGAGCGCAGGCTCAGTAGTTGTGACGCACGGGCTTAGTTGCTCCGCGGCATGTGGGGTCTTCCCGGACCAGGGCTCGAACCTGTGTCCCCTGCATTGGCAGATGGATTCTTAACCACTGCATCACCAGGGAAGCCCCCATCCCCTTTAAAATACTTAATGGAACCTCGGTTATATATGTATCATTTAGTGATATACAATGTTTTGTGTATACATGTATCTGTTTTTTAATTTACACATGTCATCCTAGATATAGACTCAGTTTGTTTCTTAGTTTTTTCACTTAGCATACTTTTTGGAAATTTTTTTGCTTATCTGTATTTTCTACAGTGGATATGTTCACTGATTTTTTAAAAACTTTTATTTATTTGTTTTTATTTTTGGCTGTGTTGGGTCTTCGTTGTTGCGTGTGGGCTTCTCATCGTGGCTTCTCTTGTTGCGGAGCATGGGCTCTAGGCACGTGGGCTCAGTAGTCGTGGCTCGTGGGCTCTAGAGCGCAGACTCAGTAGTTGTGGCCCATGGGTTTAGTTGCTGCACAGCATGTGGGATCTTCCCGGACGAGGGCTCTAACCCATGTCCCCTGCATCGGCGGACAGATTCTTAACCACTGCACCACCAGGGAAGCCCTGAATTTTTTTTTTAGCATTTTTTTTTTTAAACATCTTTATTGAAGTATAATTGCTTTACAATGGTGTGTTAGCTTCTGCTTTACAACAAAGTGAATCAGTTATACATATACATATGTTCCCATATCTCTTCCCTCTTGCATCTCCCTCCCTCCCACCCTCCCTATCCCACCCCTCTAGGTGGTCACAAAGCACCGAGCTGATCTCCCTGTGCTATGCGGCTGCTTCCCACTAGCTATCTATTTTACATTTGGTAGTGTATATATGTCCATGACACTCTCTCACCCTGTCACATCTCACCCCTCCCCCTCCCCATATCCTCAAGTCCATTCTCTAGTAGGTCTGTGTCTTTATTCCCATCTTGCCACTAGGTTCTTCATGACCTTTTTTTTTTTCCCCTTAGATTCCATATATATGTGTTAGCATACTGTATTTGTTTTTCTCTTTCTGACTTACTTCACTCTGTATGACAGACTCTAACTCCATCCACCTCACTACAAACACCTCCATTTCATTTCTTTTTATGGCTGAGTAATATTCCATCGTATATATGTGCCACATCTTCTTTATCCATTCATCCGATGATGGACACTTAGGTTGCTTCCATGTCCTGGCTATTGTAAACAGAGCTGCAATGAATATTTTGGTACATGACTCTTTCTGAATTATGGTTTTCTCAGGGTATATGCCCAGTAGTGGGATTGCTGGGTCGTATGGTAGTTCTATTTTTAGTTTTTTAAGGAACCTCCATACTGTTCTCCATAGTGGCTGTATCAATTTACATTCCCACCAACAGTGCAAGAGTGTTCCCTTTTCTCCACACCCTCTCCAGCATTTATTGTTTCTAGTTTTGATGATGGCCATTCTGACCGGTGTGAGATGATACCTCATTGTAGTTTTGATTTGCATTTCTCTAATGATTAATGATGTTGAGCATTCTTTCATGTGTCTGTTGGCAATCTGTATATCTTCTTTGGAGAAATGTCTATTTAGGTCTTCTGCCCATTTTTGGATTGGGTTGTTTGTTTTTTTGTTATTGAGCTGCATGAGCTGCTTGTAAATCTTGGAGATTAATCCTTTGTCAGTTGCTTCATTTGCAAATATTTTCTCCCATTCTGAGGGTTGTCTTTTGGTCTTATGGTTTCCTTTGCTGTGCAAAAGCTTTTAAGTTTCATTAGGTCCCATTTGTTTATTTGTGTTTTTATTTCCATTTCTCTAGGACCTGGGTCAAAAAGGATCTTGCTGTGATTTATGTCATAGAGTGTTCTGCCTATGTTTTCCTCTAAGAGTTTGATAGTGTCTGGCCTTACACTTAGGTCTTTAATCCATTTTGAGTTTATTTTTGTGTATGGTGTCAGGGAGTGTTCTAATTTCATACTTTTACATGTACCTGTCCAATTTTCCCAGTACCACTTATTGAAGAGGCTGTCTTTTCTCCACTGTATATGCTTGCCTCCTTTATCAAAGATAAGGTGACCATATGTACGTGGGCTTATCTCTGGGCTTTCTATCCTGTTCCATTGATCTATATTTCTGTTTTTGTGCCAGTACCAAACTGTCTTGATTACTGTAGCTTTGTAATATAGTCTGAAGTCAGGGAGCCTGATTCCTCCAGCTCCATTTTTCGTTCTCAAGATTGCTTTGGCTATTCAGGGTCTTTTGTGTTTCCATACAAACTGTGAAATTTTTTGTTCTAGTTCTGTGAAAAATGCCAGTGGTAGTTTGATAGGGATTGCATTGAATCTGTAGGTTGCTTTGGGTAGCAGAGTCATTTTCACAATGTTGATTCTTCCAATCCAAGAACATGGTATATCTCTCCATCTATTTGTATCATCTTTAATTTCTTCCATCAGTGTCCTATAATTTTCTGCATACAGGTCTTTTGTCTCCTTAGGTAGGTTTATTCCTAGATATTTTATTCTTTTTGTTGCAATGGTAAACGGGAGTGTTTTCTTAATTTCACTTTCAGATTTTTCATCATTAGTATACAGGAATGCAAGAGATTTCTGTGCATTAATTTTGTATCCTGCTACTTTACCAAATTCATTGATTAGCTCTAGTAGTTTTCTGGTAGCATCTCTTAGCATTTTTTTAAAGTGTGTAATTTAGTGGGTTTTAGTATGTTCACAACATTGTGCAACAATCACCATTATCTGATTCCAGAATAGTTTCATCATCCCAAAAGTAAACCTCAAACCCATTAGTAGTTACTCCCCATTCCCCTTTTCCCAGGCCCTGGAAACCACTGATCTACTTTCTGCCCTTATGAAGCACAATTTTAAACAGATTACCCTTGTCATATAGGTATATCTGGTTCTGAGCTTCTGAATTATGCATTCTGTGTACCACTTTTTACTTCTCCATTCCTCTAATGGACTCTTAGGTGCCTCTAGTGAGCTCCTACCACAAGCAGTGTTGCTGTGGACAAGACCTCATAAACCTATACAGCAGTTGCTCTGCAGACATACCCAGAAGGTATGCACATACAACTCTTCACTAACAGATTGCTCTCCTAGGTGGCTATTCCACTTCAAACTCCTAACAGCAGTACATAAGGATTTCCTTTTTCCAACTTCCTTACCAACACTTGGTTTTGTTCAATAAATTTTGCCCATCTTATCAGTGTATAGAAGCATCCAGTTGTTTTAATTTGCACTTCTCTGATCTTTAGATAGGTTGAGCATCTCTTCATAAACTTATTAGTCTTTCACCTTTCCCCATCATGATGTGTACATTAAGACCCTTTGCCACTTTATTATTGTGTTTTCCACTTTTTCCTTGTGGATATGCATGGGTCCCTTGTTTATTACAGATATTCAAACATTGCAAATATCTTCTTATCTGTGACTCGTCTGTTCATTTGTCTCTGACATCCTCTGTTGAACAGAAATCCTTAATTTAATGGCGGTTGCATCCGTCATTTTTTCACTTTATATTTTAGGCTTTTAGGGTCTTGTTTAAGAAATATTTTTCCATCCCAAATTTCTCAAAGAAATTCTATTATATTTTCTTCCATTAGTTCTATAATTTTACCTTTATAGTTAGGCCTTTAATCTATATGGAACTTTTATGTGATATAATATAGGGATCCAAGTTAATTTCATATAGTAATCTAGTTATACTAACACCATCTAATGATTCATGTTTTCTCTGCTACTTTACCCTGCTTCTATGTATCAAGTAGCCCTATGAAGAGATCACATGGAGAGGGCTAAAGCTTCTTGCCAACAGTCATGTAAGTGAATCATATTTGAAGTAGATCATCTAGCCCCATTCAAGCCTTCAAATGACTATACACCCAGCTGACATCTTAATTACAACCTCATGAAAGACCATGAGCTGAAAGCACCCAGCTAAGCTACTGAATTCCTGACTTACAGAAACTATGTGAGATAATAAATGTTTATTATTGTTTTAATCCACTAAGTTTTGGGGATAATTTGTAACACAGCAGAGGATAACTAATATAGTTTTAATACTGAATAAAGAGTAAGTAGAGCTCTTTGGTCTCTATTATATGGTGCCCTTCAGTTTCTATTTCGTTTCTATCAGAGGAATAAAAGTAAGTGATAGCTTTTCAATTTTGGTGTTCCCTAAAATAAGAGTGTAAGATAGTTAATAAATGGGAAAGATGGGAAAAGAGAGAAAAGAAGCTGAGAAAGGAACAAATATTTAAGGCCCCTTACAGTGTGCCTATTATGTCCTTTATTACCTTATTTTGATCAAAAGAGCATTTGGTCAGCTGGCAAAAATGTGGTTATCACATTTATTTTATCTTGGACCTCCTACTACATATAATCACCGTTGGCCAACGTGAGGATGCCAAAGCACTGTTGGCTTTGACTTGGCTGGAGGCATAGATTGTAGAAAGGAATGAGGCAGATTTGGAAAATACTGTGAAGGAAATGCATGTGTTGAATGGAGTTTGCAGTAAATACTCTTTGAGGTCCATCATCCCTAGTGTTCTGAGATATTCGTCCTTTGCCTGGTAAACTCCTATCTACCCTTCAAGACTCAGCTTAAATGTACCAGTCCTTAAAAAGTCATTAGTTCTACATACCTCAACATAATAAAGGCCATATATGACAAACCCACAGCTAACATCATAGTCAACAGTGAAAAGCTGAAAGCATTTCCTCTAAGATCAGGAACAAGACAAGGATGCCCACTCTTGCCACTTTTATTCAATATAGTTTTGGAAGTTCTAGCCACAGCAATCAGAGAAGAAAAATAAAAGAAGTCCAAATTGGAAAGAAAGAAGTAAACTGTTTGCAGATAACATGATACTATACATAGAAAATCCTAAGTACGCCACCAGAGAACTACTAGAGCTCATCAATGAATCTGGTAAAGTTGCAGGATATAAAGTTAATATACAGAAATCTGTTGCATTTCTATACACTAACAATGAACTATCAGGAAGAGAAACTAAGGAAACGATACCATTTACCATTGCGTCAGAAAGAATAAAATACCTAGGAATAAACTTACCTAAGGAAATAAAAAGACCTCTATTCAGAAAACTATAAGACACTGATGAAACAAATTGAAGATGACACAAACAGATGGAAAGATATCCCATGTTCTTGGATTGGGAGAATTAATATTATTAAAATGACCATAGTACCCAAAGCAATCTACACATTCAATGCAATCCCTATCAAAATACCAATGCCATTTTTCACAGAACTAGAACAAATAATTTTAAAATTTATATGGAAACATAAAAGACCCTGAATATCCAAAACAATTTTGAGAAAGAAGAACAGAGATGGAGGAATCACACTCCCTGACTTCAGACTATACTACAAAGCTACAGTCATCAAAACAGTATGGTACTGGCACGAAAACAGACATATGGATCAGTGGAACAGAATAGAGCACCCAGAAATAAACCCATGCACTTGTGGCCAATCAATCTGCAATAGAAGGGGCAAGAATATACCATGGAGAAAAGACAGTCTCTTCAATAAGTGGTGCTGGGAAAACTGGACAGCTACATGTAAAAGAATGAAATTAGAGCATTCTCTAACACCATATACAAAAATAAACTCAAAGTGGATTAAAGACCCCTAAGTATAAGACCAAATACCATAAAGCTCCTAGAGGGGAATATAGCCAATATTTTATAATAACTATAAATGGAACATACTCTTTTAAAATTGTGAATCACTGTATTGTATACCTATAACTTATATATAAACTATACTTCAATTTTTAAAAAAGTCAGTAGTTCTAGCCAGAGTGAAACATTTCTTTATCTAATAAATGCTTTCACAGCACTTTCTGTATACCTGTATTTTGGCACTCATATTGGAAGGGGGATATGGCAATACTATTGGTTGCCTACCCTCCATCTTTTTCCTTCCTAACAGAACCCTGCTTTTGTTCAGAAGGCACTGTGCCAAGTACTGTTCCCCATAGTCAGAGATTGGTATAGCGGTGGACATGTGACCCAAGCTCTGTCCACTGAGACATAAAGAGCAGTATGTTGGATGCTTCTGGGGGGAAATTTTTTTCCCTGTAAAAGAGCAGATATACAAAAAAGCTCTTTTCTGTTCATTTCCTTCCCTCTGCTTTAGATGTTATAGTGTGAGGATGTTATGTCTGGTACCATGGCAGTCATTTTCTGAACATGAGGAGAGAGCTCTCATATATATGGTGTGGATAGTGAAGCAGAAGAATTAAAAGTGTTCCAATCCTTGATGGCATCACGGAGCCACTGAATGGACCATGGAACTGCCAAGCTCCAAACTTTTCTGTGATGTAAGTAAATTTCCCATGTTGTTTAATTTTTTAAAGTCAGGTTCCCAGTTATTTTCAGCCAAAAGCATGCAAATTGATAGAAAGGGAAACAAAAATAACATTTATTAAACACTTGTAATATGCTTGAATTTTTTGTTAACATGCTTCTCTCCCTAAATTGTTAGAGTAGGGACCTTGTCTTAATCAATTCCTAGCTCCTTCTGTAGTCCCTGATTTAGAATGATTGCTTAAGAAGTGTTTGTGCAATGAATAAATAATAAATGAATGGATAAATCTGTAAATCAATGTGATGATATCATTAGGAGGCAGTGTAGAAAAAATGGTTAAGAGCATAACCTCAGGTATTACATTTCCGGCTTCCAACCCTGGCTATACCACTTACTAGCTATGTGACCTTGGGCAAGTCACTTAATCTCTATAAAGCTGTTTCCTCAGCTATGAAATGGGTGTAATAATAGTATATACCTAAAAGAATTGTTGTGAGGATATTAAATATTCTATATAAAGGGCCCAATACAGAATTTCACAAGTAACAAACACTGAACATGTTAGCCATTATTATTAGAGAAAAATAGGGAAGAGCCAACAATGATTCCAAATTTTCAAGCCTGGTTTACTGGGAAAATAAAGATAAGTTGGGCCAAAATTCAGTGTGGAAATGGAAAAGATGATGTTCATCTTCAGACATATGTAAAACAAAGCCTAAATATAGTTAGAGAGTAAAGATATTTTGGATATAGAGAGAGTTACTCTGCTTAGATTCTGATTTAATTGCAGTTACTCATCCTGAAATTCTATAATCACAGAATTGTACTTTTAAATATAGTAATTTAAAGAGGAGGATAACTTCCAGATTGCATCCATGATGAGTCAAATCCAACGAGGTAGTAGTTTCTGAGATTCCGCCTAAAAAATATGTTCTCAAGTAGTGATCTTCAAAAACAAAATATTACCAAGAGAAAAGATTTCCTTAAATGGTGTAAATTCATGCAGTATCAGTGATGTGATATGGTTCAGTCTCTGAAATCCCTTGAATTCTCTTCCCAAGCTGACGTTTCTTCACAGAAACAGAGGAAAACTATGCTGCAAATATTTAGAGGGGAAATTCTGTGTATTAGCATTCAAACACTTTTGTTCCCCAGCTAGTCAGAACCAGTAATAAAAGTCAAACATGGAGGAGGTGTGACTAAGATGGCAGAGTAGGAAGACCCTGAGCTCATCTCCTGCCATGGGCACACCAAAATTACAACTATTTACAGAGCAAATATCTAAGAAAATGACCTGGAGATTAGCAGAAAACGTTTTCCACAACTAAAAATATAAAGAAGGAACCACAATAAGATGGGTAGGAGGGGTGGAGATGCAGTAGAGTGAAGACCCATATCCCCAGGATAGGCGACCCATAAATGGGAGGAAATAACTATTACAGAGGCTCTCCCCAAGGAGCAAGGGATCTGAGGCCCACATCAGTCTTCCCAGCCCAGGGGTTTTGTACCAGGAAGATGAGCCCCCAGAATGTCTGGCTTTGAAGGCCAGCAGGGCTTGCATGCAGGAGAGCCAGATGGCTGTAGGAAACAGATACTCCCCTCTTAAAGACTGCATACAAAATTTCACATGCTCTGAATCCTAGTGCAGAGGCACCAGTTTAAAAGGAGCCTGGGGGACTTCCCCGTTGGCACAGTGGTTAAGAATCCGCCTGCCAATGCAGGGGACACAGGTTTGAGCACTGGTCCAGGAAGATCCCACATGCCACGGAGCAACTCAGCCCATGCAGCACAACTACTGAGCCTGTGCTGTAGAGCCTGCGAGCCACAACTACTGAAGCCCACACGCCTAGAGCCCATGCTCCGCAACAAGAGAAGCCACCGCAATGGGAAGCCCACTTACCGCAATGAAGAGTAGCCCCACTTGCCGCACCTAGGGAAAGCCCACGTGCAGCAACAAAGACCCAACGCAGCCAAAACTAGATTAATTTATTAAAAATAAAATAAAAGGAGGCTGGGTCAGACCCACTTGCTGATCTTGGAGAACCTCCCAAAGGGGCGGGAGGCAACTAGGACTCCCACTGGGGACATAGTTACTGGTGGCAACCATTTTTGGGAACTCATTCTACCACAAGGACACTGGTGCTGTAAAGCACCATTTTGGAGCCTCATTCCAGCCTTTTAGCACCAGGGACTTACCTGCCCACCAGCAGGCCAGCACCAGCTCTGAGCCCCAAGGGTCCCACAGCTGGCCATTTCGGGGTCTGAACCTGCCCGCCAGTAGACCAGCAGCCACCTCATGAGGCAAGGCTTAACAGCCAACCAAGCTGGGGGCCACTCCCACCACAAGAAGGACCCATGCAGCCCACATACGGGGGTACCCCAGAGCATATAGCTCTGGTGATCAGAGGGGAATGTACCACTGGGCCCCACAGGACATCTCCTACACAGGGTCACTTCTCCAAGATCAGGAAACATAACCAACTTACCGAAAACATGGGAACAAACAGAGAATTAGGCAAAATGAGGAGACAGAGGAATATGTTCAAAACAAAGGAACAAAACCCCAGAAGAAGAACTAAGAGAATTTGAGAAAAGCAATCTACCTGATAAAGAGCTCAAGGTAAATGATCATATAGATGCTCAATGAACCCGGGAGAAAAATGTATGAAAACAGTGAGAAGTTTAACAAAGAATTATAAAATATAAAGAAGAACCAAATAAAGCTGAAGAATACAATAACTGAAGTAAAGAATATACTAGAAGGAATCAACTGTAGATTAGATGGAACAGATCAGCAAACTGGAAGACAGAATAGTGGAAATCACCCAAGCTGAGCAGAAAAAAAGAAAAATGAATTTTTAAAAATGAGGTCTCTTAAAATTTTGAGACCTTTGGGACAACATCTAGTGTACTAACATCAAGTGTACTAACGTTGGGTCCCAGAGGAGAAGAGAGTGAGAAAGGGGCAGAGAACTTATTTGAAGAAATGATAGCTGAAAACCTTCCTAACATAGGAAAATAAACAGATATTAGGGTCCAGGAAAACAGAGTCACAAACAAGATGAACCCAACCCAAAGAGGTCTACCCCAAGACACATAATAATTAAAATGACAAAAAATAAAGAAAGAATCATAAAAGCAGCAGAGAAAAGCAACTAGTTACATGCACGAGAACTCCCATAAGACTCTCAGCTGACTTTTCATCAGGAACTTTGCAAGCCAGAAGGGAATGGCATCATACATTCAAAATGATGAAAGGAAAAAGCCTACAACCAAGAGTACCATGTCCAGCAAGGCAGATCTGCTTCAGATTTGAAGGAGAGATAGAGTTTTACTGATAAGCAAAAGCTAAAAGAGTTCAGCACCACCAAATCAGCTTTAAAAGAAGCATTATAGGGACTTCTCTAAGTGGAAAAGAAAAGACCACAACTGGAAATATGAAAGTTATGAAAGGAAAAATCTCATTAGTAAAGGCAATCATATAGTAAAGGTAGTAGATCAACCATTTATAAAGTTATTTGGAAGGTTAAAAGACAAAAATAGTAAAAATCCTCTATATCCACAATAAGTATTTTGGGATGCACGAAATAAAATGATGTAAAATATGACGTCAAAAACATTAAATGTGTAGGGGGGAAGTAAAAATGCAGAGTTGGGAACCAAGATGGTGGAGTAGAAGGACGTGCTCTCACTCCCTCTTGTGAGAACACCAGAATCACAACTAGCTGCTGGACAATCATCGACAGGAGGACACTGGAACTCACCAAAAAAGATACCCCACATCCAAAGACAAAGGAGAAGCCACAAGGAGATGGTAGGAGGGGTGCAATCACAGTAAAATCAAATCCCGTAACTGCTGGGTGGGTGACTCACGGACTGGAGAACACTTATACCATAGAAGTCTACCCACTGGAGTGAAGGTTCTGAGCCCGACATCAGGCTTCCCAACCTGGGGGTCTGGCAATGGAAGGAGGAATTCCTAGAGAATCAGACTTTGAAGGCTAGTGGGATTTGATTGCAGGACATTGACAGGACTGGGGGAAACAGAGACTCCACTCTTGGAGGGCACACACAAAGTAGTGTGCACATCGGGACTCAGGGGAAGGAGCAGTGACCCCAGGGGAGACTGAACCAGACCTACCTGCTAGTGTTGGAGGGTCTCCTGCAGAGGCGGGGGTGGCTCTGGCTCACCGTGGGGACAAGGACACTGGCAGCAGAAGTTCTGGGAAGTACTCCTTGGCGTGAGCCCCCCCAGAGTCCGCCATTATCCCCACCAAAGAGCCCAGGTAGTCTCCAGTTTTGGGTTGCCTCAGGCCAAACAACCAACAGGGAGGGAACCCAGCCCCACCCATCAGCAGTCAAGAGGATTAAAGTTTTACTGAGCTCTGCCCACCAGAGCAACAGTCAGCTCTACCCACCACCAGTCCCTCCCATCAGAAAACTTGCACAAGCCTCTTAGATAGCCTCATCCACCAGAGGGCAGACAGCAGAAGCAAGAATAACTACAATCCTGCAGCCTGTGGAACAAAAACCACATTCACAGAAAGACAGACAAGATGAAAAGGCAGAGGGCTATGTACCAGATGAAGGAACAAGATAAAACCACAGAAAAACAACTAAATGAAGTGGACATAGGCAACCTTCCAGAAAAAGAATTCAGAATAATGATAGTGAAGATGATCCAGAACCTCGGAAAAAGAATGGAGGCAAAGATCGAGAAGATGCAAGAAATGTTTAACAAAGACCTAGAAGAATTAAAGAACAAACAAACAGAGATGAAAAATACAATAACTGAAATGAAAACTACACTAGAAAGAATCAATAGCAGAATAACTGAGGCAGAAGAACGGATAAATGACCTGGAAGACAGAATGGTGGAATTCACTGCTGTGGAACAGAATAAAGAAAAAACAATGAAAAGAAATGAAGACAGCCGAAGAGACCTCTGGGAAAACATTAAACGCAACAACATTCGCATTATAGGGGTCCCAGAAGGAGAAGAGAGAGAGAAAGGACCAGAAAATATTTGAAGAGATTATAGTCGAAAACTTCCCTAACATGGGAAAGGAAATAGCCACCCAAGTCCAGGAAGTGCAGAGAGTCCCATACAGGATAAACCAAAGGAGAAACACGCCGAGACACACAGTAAGCAAATTGGCAAAATTAAAGACAAAGAAAAATTATTGAAAGTAGCAAGGGAAAAATGACAAATAACATACAAGGGAACTCCCATAAGGTTAACAGCTGATTTCTCAGCAGAAACTCCACAAGCCAGAAGGGAGTCGCATGATATACTTAAAGTGATGAAAGGGAAGAACCTACAAAGAAGATTACTCTACCCGGCAAGGATCTCATTCAGATTCAGTGGAGAAATCAAAAGCTTTACAGACAAGCAAAAGCTAAGAGAATTCAGCACCACCAAACCAGCTCTACAACAAATGCTAAAGGAACTTCTCTAAGTGGGAAACACAAGAGAAGAAAAGGACCTACAAAAACAAACCCAAAACAATTAAGAAAATGGTCATAGGAACATACATATCGATAATTACCTTAATCGTGAATGGATTAAATTTCCAACCAAAAGACACAGGCTTGCTGAATGGATACAAAAACAAGACCCATATATATGCTGTCTACAAGAGACCCACTTCAGACCTAGGGACACATACAGACTGAAATTGAGGGGATGGAAAAAGATATTCCATGCAAATAGAAATCAAAAGAAAGCTGTAGTAGCAATACTCATATCAGATAAAATAGACTTTAAAATAAAGAATGTTACAAGAGACAAGGAAGGACACTACATAATGATCAAGGGATCAATCCAGGAAGAAGATATAACAATTATAAATATATATGCACCCAACATAGGAGCACCTCAATACATAAGGCAACTGCTAACAGCTATAAAAGAGGAAATCGACAGTAACACAATAATAGTGGGGGACTTTAACACCTCACTTACACCAATGGACAGATCATCCAAAATGAAAATAAATAAGGAAACAGAAGCTTTAAATGACACAATAGACCAGATAGATTTAATTGATATTTATAGGACATTCCATCCAAAAACAGCAGATTACACGTTCTTCTCAAGTGCGCACAGAACATTCTCTAGGATAGATCACATCTTGGGTCACAAATCAAGCCTCAGTAAATTTAAGAAAATTGAAATCATATCAAGCATCTTTTCTGACCACAACGCTATGAGATTAGAAATGAATTACAGGGGAAAAACGTAAAAAACACAAACACATGGAGGCTAAACAATACGTTACTAAATAACCAAGAGATCACTGAAGAAATCAAAGAGGAAATCAAAAAATACCTAGAGACAAATGACAATGAAAACACGATGATCCAAAATGTATGGGATTCAGCAAAAGCAGTTCTAAGAGGGAAGTTTATAGCTATACAAGCCTACCTCAAGAAACAAGAAAAATCTCAAATAAACAATCTAACCTTACACCTAAAGGAACTAGAGAAAGAAGAACAAACAAAACCCGAAGTTAGCAGAAGGAAAGAAATCATAAAGATCAGAGCAGAAATAAATGAAATAGAAACAAAGAAAACAATAGCAAAGTTCAATAAAACCAAAAGCTGGTTCTTTGGGAAGAAAAACAAAATTGATAAACCATTAGCCAGACTCATCAAGAAAAAGAGGGAGAGGACTCAAATCAATAAAATTAGAAATGAAACAGGAGAAGTTACAACAGACACCGCAGAAATACAAAGCATCCTAAGAGACTACTACAAGCAACTCTATGCCAATAAAATGGACAACCTGGAAGAAATGGACAAATTCTTAGAAAGGTATAACCTTCCAAGACTGAACCAGGAAGAAACAGAAAATATGAACAGACCAATCACAAGTAATGAAGTTGAAACTGTGATTAAAAATCTTCCAACAAACAAAAGTCCAGGACCAGATGGCTTCACAGGTGAATTCTATCAAACATTTAGAGAAGAACTAACACCCAACCTTCTCAAACTCTTCCAAAAAATTGAAGAGGAAGGAACACTCCCAAACTCATTCTACGAGGCCACCATCACCCTCATACCAAAACCAGAGATACAGCAAAAAAAGAAAATTACCAATATCACTGATGAATATAGATGCAAAAATCCTCAATATACTAGCAAACAGAATCCAACAACACATTAAAAGGATCATACACCATGATCAAGGGGGGTTTATCCCAGGGATGCAAGGTTTCTTCAATATATGCAAATCAATCAATGTGATACACCATATTAACAAACTGAAGAATAAAAACCATATGATCAGCTCAATAGATACAGAGAAAGCTTTCGACAAAATTCAACACCCATTTATGATAAAAGCTCTCCAGAAAGTAGGCATAGAGGGAACCTACCTCAACATAATAAAGGCCATATATGACAAACCCACAGCAAACATCATTCTCAGTGGTGAAAAACAAAGTATTTCCTCTAAGATCAGGAAGAAGACAAGGAGGTCCACTCTTGCCACTATTATTCAACATAGTTTTGGAAGTCTTAGCCACAGCAATCAGAGAAGAAAAAGAAATAAAAGGAATACAAATTGGCAAGAAGAAGTAAAACTGTCACTGTTTGCAGATGACATGATACTATACATAGAGAAGCCTAAAGATGCCACCAGAAAACTACTAGAGCTAATCAATGAATTTGGTAAAGTTGCAGGATACAAAATTAATGCACAGAAATCTCTTGCATTCCTATATACTAATGATGAAAAATCTGAAAGAGAAATTAAGGAAACACTCCCCTTTACCATTGCAACAAAAAGAATAAAATACCTAGGAATAAACCTACCTAAGGAGGTAAAAGACCTGTATGCAGAAAACTATAAGACACTGATGAAAGAAATTAAAGATGATACCAACAAATGGAGAGATATACCACGTTCTTCATTGGAAGAATCAACATTGTGAAAATGACTATACTACCTAAAGCAATCTACAGATTCAATGCAATTTTTATCAAATTACCAATGGCATTTTTTACAGAACTAGAACAAAAAATTTTAAATTTGTATGGAGACACAAAAGACCCCGAATAGCCAAAGCAAGGAAAAAAACGGAGCTGGAGGAATCAGACTGCCTGACTTCAGACTATACTACAAAGCTACAGTAATCAAGACAATATGGTACTTGCACAAAAACAGAAACATAGATCAATGGAACAAGATAGAAAGCCCAGAGATAAACCCACACACCTATGGTCAATTATTCTATGACAAACGAGGCAAGGATATACAATGGAGAAAAGACAGTCTCTTCAATAAGTGGTGCTGGGAAAACTGGACAGCTACATGTAAAACAATGATATTAGAACACTCCCTAACACCATACACAAAAATAAACTCAAAATGGATTCGAGACCTAAATGTAAGACCGGACACTATAAAACTCTTAGAGGAAAACATAAGAAGAACACTCTTTGACATAAATCAAAGCAAGATCTTTTTTGATCCACCTCCTAGAGTAATGGAAATAAAAACAAAGATAAACAAATGGGACCTAATGAAACTTAAAAGCTTTTGCACAGCAAAGGAAACCATAAACAAGACGAAAAGACAACCCTCAGAATGGGAGAAAATATTTGCAAATGAAGCAACTGACAAAGGATTAATCTCCAAAATTTACAAGCAGCTCACTCGGCTCAATATTGAAAAAACAAACACCCCAATCCAAAAATGGGCAGAAGACCTAAATAGACATTTCTCCAAAGAAGACATACAGATGGCCAAGAAGCACATGAAAAGCTGCTCAATATCACTAATTATTAGAGAAATGCAAATCAAAACTACAATGAGGTATTACCTCACACCAGTTAGAATGGGCATCATCAGAAAATCTAGAAACAACAAATGCTGGAGAGGGTGTGGAGGAAAGGAAACCCTCTTGCACTGTCGGTGGGAATGTAAATTGATACAGCCACTATGGAGAACAGTATGGAGGTTCCTTAAAAAACTAAAAATAGAATTACCATATGATCCAGCAATCCCACTACTGGGCATATACCCAGAGAAAACCGTAATTCAAAAATACACATGCACCCCAGTGTTCACTGCAGCAGTATTTACAATAGCCAGGTCATGGAAGCAACCTAAATGCCCACCGACAGACGAATGGATAAAGAAGATGTGGTATATATGTACAATGGAATATTACTCAGCCATTAAAAGGAACAAAATTGGGCCATTTGTTGAGACATGGATGGATCTAGAGACTGTCATACAGAGTGAAGTAAGTCAGAAAAACAAATATCGTATATTAAGACATATATGTGGAACCTAGAAAAATGGTACAGATGAACCAGTTTGCAGGGCAGAAATTGAGACACAGATGTAGAGAACAAACGTATGGACACCAAGGCGGGTAAGCGGCGGGGGGGTGGTGGTGGTGTGATGAATTGGGCTATTGGGATTGACATGTATACAGTGATGTGTATAAAATTGATGACTAATAAGAAAAAAAATGCAAACCATATATGGTTTTTATACAATTTAAATAAAAACTCTGATTTGTAAAGGAAGATTATACAGCTTTTGAGGACATGGGGTGGAATACTTTTTAAATGTAATTAATCTAAAATAAGCCAGGCAGAGGAAGACAAATACTGCATAGAATCACTTATATGTGAAATCTTAAAAAAAAAAAAAAAAAAAAAAAGTCGAAGGCTAGAAACAGAGCAGAAAAGTGGTTGCCAGGGCAGGGGGTGGGGGAAATAAGGAGAGGTTGGTAATAGGGTACAAAGTTTCAGTTATAAGATGAATAAGGTCTGAGGATCTAACGAAAAATATGGCGACTGTAGTGATAACACTGTATTGTATAATTGAAATTTGCTGAAAGAGTAGAACTTAAATGTTCTTACCTCCCCCCAAAAAGGATAAATACGTGAGGTGATGGATGTGTTAATTAACGAGATGGGTGGAATCCTTTCACAAGGTACACATACATCAAATCACCACGATGTACATTTTAAACATCTTGTAATTTTATGTCAATTATTCCTCAATAAAGCTGAAATAATAGGTCTAAAAAAATGCAGAGTTGTTAGAATGCATTTGAACTTAAGAGATCATTAACTTAATATAATTATATTTGATTATAATAATATATATATATATATAGTAGTATGATCCTCACAGTAACCACAAACCAAAAACCTATAATAGCTACACACTCACAAAAGAAAAAGGAATCCAAACATAGCACTAAAGATAGTCATCAAATCACAAGGGAAGAGAGCAAAAGAAGAAAAAAGGAACAAAAAAGAACTACAAAAACAACCCCAAAACAATTAACAAAATGGCAATAAGTACATACCTATCAATAATTACTCTAAATGTAAATATACTAAATGTTGCATTCAAAAATCATAGAGTGGCTGAATGGATAAAGAAAGAAAACAAACAAGACCCATCTATATGTGGCCTGTAAGAGACTCACTTCAGATCTAAAGGCACACACAGACTGAAAATGAGAGGATGGAAAAAGGTACCCTGTGCAAATGGAAACAGAAAGAAAGTTGGGGTAGCAATACTTATATAAGACAAAATAGAGTTCAAAACAAAGTTTTGTGATGATATAATAATTGTAAATATATATGCATCCAACATAGGAGCACCTAAATACATAAAGCAAACATGGAAAAACATAAAGGGAGAAATTGACAGCAACATAATACCAGCAGGAGATTTTAACACCCCACTGATATCAATGGACAAATCATTCAAACAGAAAATCAATAAGGAATCACTGACCTTAAACGATACATTAAACCAGATGGAATTAATAGATGTACATATAGATCATTCCATCAAAAGCAGCAGAATACACATCTTTTCAAGTGCACACAGAACAGTCTCCGGGAGAGATCACATGCTAGACCACAAAACAAGTCTCAATTAGCTTAAGACTGAAATCATACCAAGCATCTTTTCCAACCACAATATTATGAACTTAGAAATCAACTACAAGAAAAAAAACAAAAAGTATAAACAAACACATGGAGGCTAAACAAAATGCTGCTAAACAACAAATTTATCACTGTAGAAATCAAAGAGGAAATCAAGAAATACCTAAAGACAAAGGAAAATGGAAAAAACCATCAAAAAAATCTATGGGATGCAGCAAAAGCAGTTCTAAGATGGAAGTTTATTGTCATACAAGTCTACCTCTGGGAATAAGAAAAATTACAAATAAATTAGTCTTAAATCTAAAGGACTAGAAAAAGAAGAACAAACAAAACCCAAAGTTGGTAAAGGGAGAGAAATAATAAAGATCAGAGCAGAAATAAAGACCAAAAAAAGAAAAAATAGAAAAGATCAATGAAACTAAGAGCTGGTTCCTTGAAAGGATAAACAAAATTGATAAACCTTTAGCCAGCCAGACTCATCAAGAAAAAAAAAAAAGAGCCCAAATAAACAAAATCAGAAATGAAAGAGAAATTACAACCAACACCATAGAAATAGGATCATAAGAGATTATTATAAACAATTGTATGCCAATAAAATGGTCAATCTAGAAGAATGGATAAATTCCTAGAAACACACAATCTCCCAAGACTGAATCAGGAAGAAATACAAGATATGAACACACCTATACCAGTAATGACATTGAATCAATAATTTTAAAAACTCCCAACAAACAACAGTCCAGGATCAGATCACTTCACAAATGGATTCTATCAAACATTTGAAGAAGAGTTAACACCTATCCTTCTCAAACTATTCCAAAAAATGGAAGAAGAAATGTTTCCCAACTTATTCTACAAGGCCAGCATCACCCTGATACCCAAACCAGATCTGCTATATCAACCACCTCCCCATCCTGACTTGATAGAGGAATAGGGCAGAGAGGGAGAGTTGCCTACCTTGCAGGGGAGCACTGTGCTCTTGACCAGTATTTGAATACCAACACTAATACATTTTACTAAATGGAAAGGTATGGTTTTGAACAAGATTCTTTAAGGAAATTGCTAACCAGCAACAAAGGAGAACAAGAGAGAGCAGTTATTAGGGAAAAAAATGAAGTTATTATTTATTTATACCCCAATGAATTGAGACATCTAAAAACCCAATTTCATAAATAAAAAAGTAACTTATTGGCTCAATCTCTCAACAAATATTTATTGATTGCTTCCCTTGTGCCAGACACTGTTCTAGGCAAGGGCGATACAGCTTTGAAAAATATTAAACAAGGTCCCTCCCTGCTTTCCTGGAACTTATAAGAGTCTAGGAGTAGCACTGGCTCCAGGCATGGTGATCAGTGTCATCAGAAATTTTTTTCTCCATCTTTCAGATTTTTTCCCTTTGTGTAGGCTTAATGTGGAGCAGGGAGGGGCTCTTCCTGCTTAAAGCTTTGTGGCTACCAGTGCAGCAACACTAATAGGAAGAGAGTCTCATTTTCCCCGTCATTCTAGCACAGTGCTAGACTGTCTCATTGACCTGGCTTGGGCTAGGTGCATATCTCTGAACCTGATTAGACAGATCTCAGTTATTAGTGAGGCCGCCACATGTGTTTGTGCAGGTTATTCACTGCAAAGAGAACAAGCAGGAGCTGAGGTCCTGTGCAGGGCACACCACGCTTTTGCCTCATGCACAACTATATCTGCTGGAGAGGGTGCATTTTTCTAATTCACACTGTGACACTACAGTGGTTTTAGTCAAGTGCTCACCATGGAGCAAAGGTGGGATAGGGTTATCCCCACATAAACCAAATGGTCTGAGGGTGGGAAAAGGACAGTGGGGTGCCTTTGGCAAAAGACAGTAAAAGGGATGTTGAGTAGGCAAAAAAACAGCTATCCACTTCATTCCTTTAAAACATAGAAAGGCAAGGTCATAGAGTAGAAAAGACTTGGACTTGGCATCAGAAGGACGGGGTTCTAATTCTGGTTGTGGAAGCCATGGGATATTGGGCATATCACTTAACCAACTCCCACAGAGTTTGTTTCCTTTCTTAAAAAATAGAATTATTTTTCTGCCTCCCCCACACACTCATTAAAAGGGAAAATGAGATAATAAATGAGAATATGGTTTGAAAATTCTAAGTTTCTTACACCTGGAAGGTATGATTATTTATTACATTTTCCCAGTCAGTATCTTGCCCAGTGCCCTTACACATTGAAGGTTCCCATTAGGTATTTATTAATTGGCTGATCCATGATATGGAAACTCACGTCACTCCGGGTCCTTTTCCAAAACTTTGTACAAGCAAAATGTTTTGGTGAAATATTCATTCAACATTAAAATTCAACGACTCTAGGAACATGCAGAGCAAGCTGTCTTTTGACCTCATCATTCAGATCTCAATTTAAGTATTACTTCCTCAGGGGAAACTTCATGGTTCATCCCCAGTCCCCCAATCAGGGCAGGGCCTCCAACCTGTTTCACAACACTTAACACAATTCTAGTTTAATGGTTACTTGTGCAACTCTTGTTTAATGTCTGTCTCCGTCATTGGCCATGAACTCCATTGTGCAGGCACCATGGCTGCATTGTTTGCTGTTGCATCCTGTTGTGCATGGTACATAGTAGGAAATTAAGAAACATTTGTTCAATGAATGAGTAAATTCATGAAATTAAGTGGAACAAGGTCAAGTGGACTAGGAAACATACATCTAATTTCCCCTTTCTGTTCTCCTAATTTTTAAAAAAATATTTACTTATTTATTTATTTGGCTGCGTCGGATCTTAGTTGCACGCGGGCTCAGTAGTTGCCGTACATGGGCTTAGTTACCCCGCCCGCGGCATGGGGGATCTTAGTTCCCTGACCAGGGTTCGAACCTGCGTCCCCTGCATTGGAAGGCAGATTCTTAACCACTGGACCACCAGGGAAGTCTCTCTCCTAATATCTTTTTCCAAGCCCTCCAGTGACCACGTCCTCATGACTTACAGAGCTGCTGCTAAGTAGAGAAAGAATGGGTAGTTGACTAAGCATGTCCCTTTAAGGACACACAATCAATGACTATTCAGAAATAAAATCCATTCACTCTGACCTATGCAAGCTATGTCTCAAAAATTCAGAATAAATGTATTATGGCAATTACAAAATGTGTAATCATTAATTTACTCTAGAATAATAGTTCTAAATTTTATACCTGTGTATGTCCTAGTATGTCCTAATGCTTCTCTCTGCCTCAAAACTGTGACAGAACTAGGCAGTTCGTTCCTGGAAGCATATGCATTACTCCCAGCCAGAAATTTGATTACAGTGGTTCAGAGCAGGGAAGGAGACTTTAGAGACAAATTATTCCTTCTTACCTGCCTCCACCCTAAATTTCATTTACATAATACAGTTCTTAGTATAAATGAAATGAGTCAGCATCAGGGAAGACAAACTGGAACATGACTTCCATACCAAAGGCAACTTTTCTTTCTGTCAGTTTTAGTGAGTATATGATCTTCTAAGTAACAGAATTTTTGAAAAATAGAGGTCAGCATGCAGTTAGGTCATAAATATCTATGTGCAGAATTTTTTTTTAACTTTTAATTTTGGTAGAATACACATAACAAAAAATTTACCAGTTTAACCATTTTTAAGTACAGTTCAGTGCTGTTAAGTATATTCACATTATTCTGCACCCATTCCCCAGGACTCTTTTCATCTTACAAAATAGAAATTCTATACTCATCAACAACTCCCCTTCCCCCACTGCCCCCATCCCCTAGCAACCATCATTCCACTTTCTGTCTGTATGAATTTGACTTCTCTAAGCACCTCATCGAGTTTCCAGAATCATACAGTATTTGTCTTTTTGTGAAAAGTGTCCCCTCCCTCAAAGCCCCATTGCAGGCCAGGCCTCTTACTTGAAAGGGCTTGGAGTGGGAGGTCCAGGGTCTGCTCTTTCACTCTGCTCCCACTCCAACAACCTGGAAGGAGGTGGGAGGCACATTCTGGTTCTGAGATTCTCTGCATCACTCCCCTCTTTTCAAGGCTTAATTCCCATTGAGGGCTGAACTAGGGTGTAGACAAGGCAGAGGCCTTCTACGTAATTGGCTGGGTGGTGTGAAGTCCTCTCTTCCTGGGTTGGCATGGTGCCTGGGGCCATTTTTTTAGCACCAGCCTGATCCTCCAAGGATCCCTTGAAGAGAAGCAGCCATAGCTCCCTTTGGCCCTTCTAGCTCTGTCTGTCTCCATATCCTCTCCAGGAGGGGTGACTGTACTTGCCCAGTGGCCCCAGAGGCAACTCCCAGCTCCTGCCCCCCACCAACCTCTGAGATCCTTCTTATGGGACTGATAATGATAATGATCTTTTCTAGGCCCCCAAAGCTGAAGGGGACTGCAGTGAGGTATCCCCATCCTTTCCTCAGCTACTCCACATCACTGCTCCTTCTCATCTACTGGGCTAGGCTGCTCCAGAAACCTCCAAGTGGTTTGATATGATTTCAGATCCACTTGTTTATGACTAAAGTGAAGTTGTTTTAATCCACTTGTTTATGGCAAAGGCAAAAAAAAGTTGTTTTTAGAAATAAAGTTGTTTTGGGCTTCCCTGGTGGCGCAGTGGTTAAGAATCCGCCTGCCAATACAAGGGACACGGGTTTGAGCCCTGGTCCGGGAAGATCCCACATGCTGTGGAGCAGCTAAGCCTGTGCGCCACAACTACTGAGCCTACGCTCTAGAGACCACGAGCCACAACTACTGAGCTCGCGTGCCTAGAGCCCATGCTCCGCAACAAGAGAAGCCACTGCAGTGGGAAGGCTGTGCACCGCAACAAAGAGTAGCCCCAGCTCGCCGCAACTAAAGAAAGCCCACGCGCAGCAACAAAGACCCAACACAGCCATAAATAAATAAATAAATTTAAGAATCTTTCTTTTTAAAAAAAAAAGTAAAGAAATAAAGTTGTTTTGCTATAAGAATGAAGTAAGTTGTGTCAGGATGTCATTATCTCATCTGTTGTCATCGATAAGCACCCAGCAGCTCAACTGCTGAGGGGCCCCACTGGGGGCTTATCAATAAAAACAGACTAAGAAGCAACTGTGGTGAGGAGTTTGTGAGGACTACCTGAGAGTTTTGACCTGGGCAAGGTGACTCTTTGCTGACCTAACAGCTCTCTGAAGACCCTTGGAGCATAAGCTTCTGCTGGTAAAAGTGACTCTTTTACCAGCACTGGCGAAAGCTGTGCAGGGACCCAGCAAAGATCATCTTGCACCTCAACACCAGGCTTCATTCCCTAACAACATACTCTAGCAACAGGGGACTTTCCGCTTTCGTTTAGCTGGCAGCTGGACATCAACTTGTGGTTGGCCAAGCCAACTCTCCTGAGAACCAACCGCATAGGAAAGATACACCTCAACTGAATTTGGACTTTCTCTATCTCCCCTCGCCTGGAACAATAGTGTAAGCAATCTATCATCTGGAGTATGTTATTTCTTTATTGGCTTATTAAGAGACATATCCAGTGTGCTATTGGCTTGTGAAATTATAATTCCCACAGTGAACCTATAGTAAATAAAATATTAGCAAAGACAGTCTCAGTCTCTGAGCATAATTTGCCCCAAAACAAAACACATCTCTCTCTCTATGTTCATCTCTGTCTCTATTTCTATATCTCTCCCTGAATGGATATGCAAGAAACTGGTAACAGTGATTGCTTAAAGTAGGGAGTTAGGAGTCAGTGAGAGATTTACTTTTCACCATATATCCTTTTATATTGTTTGAATGGTATTTTCTTGAGGGATATATATATGACGGTAATGAATTCAAAAGAGCCTAATAAATCATACAGCATCGTACAAATATTAGGGTTTTACTGTCACTAGTATCTACCAGCAACAAGATCTCAAGCACTGAGTCTTTGTGAAAAAGTTGAATGACTTAATTTAGTACTACGTATGTTAGAATGAGTCCTTTTAATTAATTATTTTAAGTCACTCTTTGAAATATTTAATGACGTTGGCAAATACTCGAGGTGAGTGGAAAAAATATAAAAATTGTACAGGTGTCTGATTCCAATTTTGTGTATTCCCTGTGTAAACATACATATACAAAAAGAGACCAGAAGGAACCATCCACAGTGCTTTGACAGGGAGAGGGGAGACATGAAGTGTTAATTTTCTTAATTATATTTTTCGATATATCCCACATTTTCTACAACAAATTAATAAATGCTATTTGGAAAGAAAAAAAATCACAAACCTTCAAACTTGGCCAGAAATGAATTTTTTTAAATTTCGTGAGAATGATTTGTTGCAGGACGGAAGGAGACCGGCGAGTAACCATGAGCAGTGCTAAAAGAATGGAACCCTCCTTCCAGTCCCGGAAGTTCACGAAGAACTACAAGGAGAGGCGAGAGAGATGCTGGCTTCCACTACGGCTAGAGCGACCCTGAGAAGACACAGGAACTTCCGAGGCGGAGCTCTCTGGTGCTTTCATTTCCGTGGGGGAAATGTGGGCTGCCGGCGCCGTAAAAGTTCGCGGTTGCTTGGCTGCCACTTCCGTCCCTCTGAGACGGTGCTTGAAATTGGGAGCGGCAATGGCAAAGAGCAAGTTCGAGTACGTGCGGGACTTCGAGGCTGACGACACATGCCTTGCCCACTGCTGGGTGGTGGTGCGGCTGGACGGCAGGAATTTCCATCGGTGAGCGAGCTGGGCTCAGGGCTGCGTGGTTCGCCAGTGCTTCCAGAGAATGCGACACATTTGTCGCAGCCCCTAGCTCATGGTTATCGGGGTAACTCGGCAGCCAGTGAGCGCGCGGCACTGAGCATCACCCTGCGTGCTGGCTACAACCGGCTTGAACGCGAGCTAGGCGGGGTAAACGAGACACGGTGCTCCCCTAGTGAGGAGCTGGCTTGGGGTGTCCATTAGCAAGACTGTGGTGAAAAAAGTCACTCTCGGGCCCATTATTTCAGCTCTTCAACAAATTGGCAAGCTATTTTGGTAGGTATCTTTGAGGGCTGACTGTTCAGCGGCCCGTTTTGGCCTTGCTGTGGGCAACGCTGTAGAGTATGTTGTTTCATTATTAAGTAGCAGGACACATGGACTGGATTCAGGAGGGAAGAAGTCAGAAAAAAAGAAGTGTAGCAGAAAGATGGGAATTTAAGTCTTAAAAAGTGTTACTTTAGTGATGATTATTGTAGTTAATATTTATTGAGCACTTCCAAGGAGCCAGGCATAGTTATATTTGTTATCTCCCTCTAATCTTCAGGAGAATCCTATGAAGTAACTTAATCCCCATTTCACTGAAAAGGGAATGGAGGCTTAGTATTTATGTTCCTTTTTCTCAGTTGGTTAGAGCAAGAAAAACTAGAGTTCTTAACGAAATGGATCAGGTTGTGGCTACTGGAATGTCTGGACTCCCAGCACTATTACAGTATCTTCCTCTTTGAACAGCCTCTTTGATCTGTGGTATTAATGACAAGTACTCTTCCACCCATGCCCTTTTCCCTCTTCTTTTTCCCTTGTGAAGGTTTGCTGAGAAGCACAACTTTACAAAACCTAATGACAGCCGTGCTCTCCATCTAATGACTAAATGTGCCCAAACCGTAATGGAAGAACTGGAGGATATTGTGATTGCGTATGGACAGAGTGATGAGTACAGCTTTGTGTTCAAGCGGAAAAGCAATTGGTTTAAAAGAAGAGCCAGGTAATTTTGTGGCCTAGCTCCTTCAGAATATTTCCTACCAGCATTTGGCTTCTGCTTATGTTAATCACAAACTTACAGACTGTAGTATTTGCAACTGCAGAATGTATGTATATAACAGGTTAGACTGTTGTACTTCCATCTGATACCTGAGCATTCTGTATACCTCTTTAATTTTTTCTCTCTATTCCCCATCACCTTAGCTTCTAGACTGATCTGGCATTGAACATTAAGACTAGAAACAGAAACTAGACTTTTAGTTAAGGAGGATCTGAGTACAAATTAGACAAATCTGATATTTGATTTGGCAGTATATTGAAATTCTCACAGGAGACAGATCATGTAATGAATTGGGATGTTTTTAAAACAATGGTTCCCCTCCTTCCAAAACTTGAAAAAAAACCTCTTGAACCATAAATTCACGTCACATGCTACGGAAGAACATTTGACATTAGTAAATTACTTATAGGACTAGAAGGAGAGACAGGCTGCATTTTAAATATATAACTGAAATACTAAAATAGTTTTTCTTGACCCATCGCATCTTATCTCTTGGCTTGCTGGACAGTTTGTGTTATCTCTCTGTTATACCCACAGACCCTGTCATGGTGTTGAATTAATATCATGTATTTTCTCTTTTCTTGCTCCACCCACTGTGCCTTTTGAAAGTAAGTTTATGACTCACGTGGTCTCCCAGTTCGCCTCCAGCTATGTGTTTTACTGGCGGGATTACTTTGAGGACCAGCCCCTTCGGTATCCCCCAGGCTTTGATGGAAGAGTCGTGGTGTATCCTAGCAACCAGACCTTAAAGGACTATCTCAGCTGGCGGCAAGCAGATTGTAAGTGAAACCAAATAAACAGATGTAGTTAAACTACTGATTCCTTATATTAGAGGTGATGATCTGATACATTTTTGGCCCATGTATTTTGTTTGGAATGCAGTATTTCAAGTTTTAAAAATTAGTTGAAAATACTTGAAAAATTGGCAGGTTTTATGTAAATACTACCTATTTCCAGCTTTTTTTTCTTTTTGGAAAAATCAGAAGATCTGGCAATACTAGGTTTATATTCCCACTTAGTATTGGTCAGAACCTGCGTAGTGACTGCTGCCTTTATACACACAGACACACACACAAACACACACACGCAGGCACACTCATGCACATAGGAGCCAGTGTGCCTCAGCCTCTACCATTCCCTATTGTTCCCTTGGGAACTCTGCTTTACACATCTATGTTTGTGCTGGCTTCAGTGGGTATTCAAGTTGTGACCCTTCCTTACATGACTATGATGAAATGTTTGTGAGACTTTTATTCATTTGGTGTGTCTTGATTTTGCCAGGAGAGCTGGAAGAGAGGTGGGAATAATATAAATCAAATAACTTGGAAAGTATTCCTTAGCTTAATGCACAAGTTAACAGATTTGTGTAAAGCACAACTGAAATGACAGGATAAAACTGTTAGGAAATAAGTTTTTTCTGCTTGACCACTTCCCCCTGTGTTCCCTGTGTATGGCTTTGCACAAGTAATTATATGTCTCTGCGGTCTCTTTACTTTAAAGAGGAGAGAGGTGGGGTTCCAGTACTCTTTGAAGGGTGAATATTGAATAAAGATTCTATGTGCATACACAGTGCCACTATGTTTTCTTTACAGGTCACATCAATAATCTTTATAATACAGTTTTCTGGGCACTAGTACAGCAGTCTGGATTAACACCAATACAAGCCCAAGAGAGATTACAGGTATAAAGATCTTACTGCATTAATACTTAAGGGGGGACAGTTTATGCTCTCTCATGACATTTGGCCTTCTTTTTAAGCTCTTAAATTTTTACGGTTTTGTTTTGAAAAGATATAAAGATCATACTCGTAGCAGGTCTGCTGCTTGCTTGCTTTGTGACTGTGGATAAGTTGTTACTACTCCCTGAGCCTCAGTGTCCTCAGCTGGAAAATGGAATTAATGGCTCTACACTCCCACATGGTAATGCTTAGCTGGAGCTGTGTATAGGCTGCCCCCTGTAAAGGGCACATGGTCTTCTTTTTTTGTCAGCCCCACCTGGCTGCTTCATGATTGTCAATCCCTGCTAGGGACCTGGAGTTTCTTGGGGTTAGGACTCCTGTGTATCATTAAGAGTTTAGGCTCTGGGGGTCAAATAATTGTACTCAGAGGCTTTTGTTTAATTTTATCCTCTCTGCCTTAGTTTTTAATAGGTAAAATGTAGAAAATAGTAGTTCCTACCTCATAGATTTCTGGTGAGAATTAAGTGGCATGATGCATGTAAAACACATAAAGGCTAGTACAGAGCACACTGTAAGTACTTAATAAATACTGGCTTGTGTTATTAGATGACCATGCTACTTGTAGGAAAACTAACTGTGAAATGAGATGATGTGTTGTATTAGCTCCTAATACAATGCCTGGGACGTTATAGTGACGCAGTAAATGGTTATCATTATTAACAATAATGATAAAGTTGCATATGTAGCAATAATAGGAAGACTGGTAGATCTAGCCAGAGTTTGGAAGTGCTGAGATCAGATTTTGATTCTTATACGAATAAGAGCACTTTTGGCCTCGGAAAATTTATATAATCTTTCTAAGCTTCAGAGCTCTCATCTCTAAAATGGAGATGGTTATGAGGGTCAAATAATACAAAAGCTATCTAGTACAGAATCGGTACTCTTACTATTAGTTCCTCTCACCCCATCACAGTAGTGACTTGTAAAGCCAGTTATTTGCTACAAAAGAGAATTTTATGAATTTCGATATTTAAATAAGATTTGAACTGCTTTTAAAATGAAAATTCATTAACACCTATATGATGTTTGATGAAATGCTTCCACTTCTTGATTTGTTGTGGAAGTTTAGATAGAGAGTGGAATGGATAGGTGGGATTAGGGGAGAGAAAAGACCTACAAAGCTTTTTATATCTGTTTTTATTTCTTCAGGGAACTCTTACAGCAGACAAGAATGAGATTTTATTTTCCGAATTCAACATCAACTACAATAATGAGCCACTGATGTACAGGAAGGGAACTGTGTTGATATGGCAGAAGGTAATGCTGTTATGTCTGAGGAAAAACGGAGGTCAGAAGGAAAGCCTGTGCCCATCCCAGGCTTTGTCTTGCCTGCTGCCTGTATGCTGATGTGACCCCAGTCACTAGCACAAATTAGACCCTTTCCAAAACGAGATGCTATAGATTATTATTATGGATGCTTATTTTTTCAGTTTGTCAGTGAACATTGTGATCTGGACTCCCCCGTTCTGTAAGTAGAATCACAGAATTTTAGAATTATTACACTTATTTTTCTATGTCATAAGCTCTCCCCAAATCTAATCAAACCCCTTTAAACAGGTATAGTGCAGATGTGCAGATATGAGAATTTTTGCATTCAGAGAACATTTAAAAAAATAATTTCTCCCACACTGGGTAATTCCATTAAATGGTCCATCCATCCCATGAGAACTATAATATGAGGAACTGATGTTATATGTGAGGGTTCTGTCCCTTGCAGAATGTTTGAGGGCTTCCCTAGACATTCATACTTAACTTAATATTCTGTCCGTGCATTCACCTATATCCTTAATTCTACCAATATTTTTGCTCTGATCCAGCTCCTGGGCATAATGAAGTCTCTAAATTTATTTCCTTCTGTCTAAAGTATTTTTTTCTGAAATGAATGTTTTCAAGTATTAAGGGGTATTAGGTATCCCACTGGCAGCTTCAGCTCTTTTATTAGTATTTTTAAAACATTTGTTTGGCACAGACTCGGATCCTTCTTAATGCAGGTGGGAGAGCAGAAATGTCTTTAATTTTATGGTTATTGCTAACAAGGAACATAGAATCCCTTCTTTGTTCCTAAGGTCTCCTTTCAAAATATAGCAACATAACTTTTTAAAAAAGTATTTTAGTTGTAAAGAAATTCATGTATGGTGAGAGATATACATATATCTCTGATATATATACATATATATATGTATATATATGTATATATATGTTCATATATATATATATGCCTGAAAATACGTATTTGTCAGAAGTATATAAAGTAAAAAAGTAAACTTCCCCCACTTCTCTTCTCTCCCAAACCTACTCTCTAGTTAATGTGTCAATATTTTAACTTTACCTATAGGTGGATGAAGTCACGACAAAAGAAGTTAGGCTGCCAGCAGAAATGGAAGGAAAAAAGATGGTGGTGACCCGGACCAGGACTAAGGCGGTGCCCTTACACTGCGATATCATTGGGGATGCTTTCTGGAAGGAACATCCAGAAATCTTAGATGAAGACAGCTGACCCTTTGCTTTTCAGTACTGGTGTGCTTGACCATGCAGGGTCCCCCAAGTCTCCTGGCCTTAGGTGGCCCTAGCATCTGTGCCATGCAGAACAGTGTTCTGGGAGTGACATGACTCTGGGTGGGAGGGGAACAGAGAAAGAAGGGATGGATGTGGGTGGTGTATCTTGTTCTGCTTTAAGTGGAACACCTATTTTTCAGTGTTGAAACATGGTTCCTTTGGTAGAAGTGCAGTTTTTAAAAAATCGTGGTACTATTTTTATAAAGCAAGAACTATTTTATGCCTTGCAGAATGAATCATTTTTAGATTGTGGTGTAAGTCTTATAAAAACTTGTCAAGCTCTTTTCACCTATGATAGAAGATGAGCCCAAACTTTACTCTCGCCCACTTGTTCTTAACCACAGAATCCAGTGACCTTGGTCACCTTTCCCACCTATCTCCTTGCATTCATCTTTGGCAGACCTGGAGTTAATATGGGTTGATGCCTGCCCGATGCCTCTGAATTCAGGAATTCCAGGGCAAACTGAGGGCTTTGTGCCAATCTCCAGATTGGCAACTTGAGCTGAACAAATGAGTTGTAGTTTGGATGTCCTTGTGTAAACATTCCCTAGATTGATTTTGTGGAGTTGGCAGCCTGCTCATCATGATCCTCTTGCCAGGGGCAATGATTACAAGGCCACTTAACGTCTTTCTAAGAAGAAAGAGAATTACCTGTTTATGTGGGAGAAAGAAAACGTGAGAATGAATGAACGAGGAGGAAGAAACATTTACTCTGTGTCCTCTAGACACTTCAGTTTTGAAAGTCACCTTCCTGTGGACTTCCTGAAAAAGATTCTCAGGTAGCCTCTGTATAATCAGAACAATGACATTTGAGTTGGAGAACAGAGGGGCCAACACTCATCTTGGGGTCACAGGTAGCAGGTGGCAGAGGAGTCCTAATAGTTCTACCTGCCGATGGGCCAGTGGCGTTGGGTGAGGAGCAGCAGGAACTGCACGTTGCCAAGCCGTTGGCCTCTGAAGGGGGGAGGCCGTGGGGATAGGTGGTAGAGAACTCACATCTCCTCTTGTCCTCATTTCATGTTTTAGAGGAAGAAGATTAATTTGGCTCTATAAAGAATTAATTAAGAGACAGCCCACATCCCAGTGCCTGGTCTTGCACTGTAGAATTTACAGCCAAGAAGCAAATGTATTTTTGAAAGGGCAATGGCTGGTCTCATCCCTCACCAATTGACACCCCATCTGTCGATGCCTTTTTTTCCCTTCCTGTCCTCTTCACTTCATGGGAATGGGAGACATGGCTCATGTTTGGTAATTGATAAAATTTCTTTGAGAGAAAAAAATAAAGGTTTCAACTCCCTTGGCCTAATTTTTCATTTGTTTTTTTCATACAAATGCAGTATATGAGTCCGACTTTCATGTGTGTATGTCTTTACATAAGCCAGGCTCACATCCCTTCATCACAGTGGTGGTTCACAGACTTGTGGATGCGACAAATTTACTTGAAATACTCATTTAAAATGCCAGTTCTAAGCTTTCCCCATGAAGATTTTGGGGTTCAAAGGCTTTTGGTGGATAATGGTCAATGTACCACACTTTGTGTAACAAGGCCCAAATATGATATACTTAGGCTAGTACACTGTGATAGGCCAAGTAAGGCAATAAGAATGTAGCTCTTGATTGGCAAGTTTAACTTAATTGTAAGTAAATTATAGCATTTTATATCAAAACAAATATAAGTAGGTATTAGTACAAATTTTCAAGGAAACTACCCACGGAAGTTTTGTGTTTTCTGTGGGTGCTATGTGATACCACAAAGGCTATCACTTGATTTTGTTACAAAACGGGGATGTGCACTTGCTCGTTGAATTGCCAGCAGTTTGCAGGTTTGAGGTTTGTGTTGGGGCAGGGGTTTTGAGCAAAGGAATAACCCGGGTTTACCTATTGAGTTATGTAGTGCTATCAGAAGCATTGTTGGTAGCTTTTTATGTTATCTTTTTTATTTTGCATCGTGTATTCTAAAGTATACTTCACAGCTGTATATTTTCATCCTGCTCTCTAAGAGAATAGTATTCTCTCGGGCTTCCTTTCCAGGTTTTAAGGAAACTTTAAAATATACACAAAAGCAACTAGTATAGAATTAATACCAGTTGATAGCAGTTTGGGAGAGTGGTGGCAATTAGGAAAGTGATTTGTGTGGCCTGTAGGTGACTGGAAACATCTTGGCTCTGCTGGATGAGGGGGTAATATCTGGGCCTTTGGTGTAGAGTAGACTATTACTTTAATATCAAAAAAACAAAAAATGTTCCGCTGAACAGAGGCTCCAAAGTACAACCAGGTTTTGAAAATTTTCCATTATCTTGCCCTCCAATTGCAGCATCCTCATTTCCTCCAGGTGCTTAGCAATGCTTACAAGATCAGTGATAGTGAATTTGCCTTAATACTAGCGTCTTTCTGGTGTATCCGTAAATTTCTTTTTGCAGAGGGTGTAGGAAATGCAGTACCAGGGTCCACCCATCATCCTTCAGTTTCATTGTACACTTAACCAGTATTAGTTAACATTCACAGAGCATTTATTATGCGCTCTATATGCAGCATCTCTTCATTCTTTGGACAATTCTGTGAGGTAGGCAGCCATTTCTATATCTCAGATGAGAATGTAAAGAGCCAGAGAAGCTGAATAGTTGGAGCCCACCTAGGCTAAACCCCAGTGGCACTCAGCATGAGAGCAAACTAGGTCATTCCTTGCCCTCTCCCCACTGCTTCCCGCCAGCGCAAGCTAGGAGTAGAGCGCAGTTCCAGAGAGCAGAGAAACACCTGGGGAGCTTGTTAAGATGCCGGTCCCGGGCTCCACCCCCAGGGAATCCGCACCACTAGGAAACACCCAAAGTGATAATGCTATAGATGGGGGAAACACTGCGTTAGAGCAAATTAACCTCTTCCCCGAACGCTGATGCGCTGCGAGGACCCGCTTGGTTGCAGCCGCTCGCCACACCCCCGGAGGCGCAGAGCGCGGGCAGATGCTGCCCCCCGGCGGCCGCGCCGGCGCAGTGAGACCCGCGTTGCGGCTGCGCAGTGCCGCTCTCTGGCGGCCCCGCTCCTTCTTCCCATCGGCCTCGGCTTGCGGGCCTTTCAAACATGGAGGAGCGGGAGAGGGGGGCGAGGTCGGCTCGCGCCGGCAGCCCTGCGCGCCCGCCCAGCCCGCGGCTGGATGTCAGCTCTGACAGCTTCGACCCACTGCTGGCCCTGTACGCGCCTCGCCTGCCTCCCATCCCCTACCCCAACGCGCCCTGCTTCAACAACCTGGCCGAGTACGAGAGCTTCCTCAGGACCGGGTGCCGGGGCGGCGGGCGCGGACGGGCGCGGGGCGCGGCCGCGGGCTCTGGGGGCCCCGCTACCGCCGCCGCCGGGCCCTTGGGCAGGACCCGCCGCCGCCCGGACATCCCCGCCCCGGACCCCGAGCGCATCCAGCGCCTCCGCCGCCTCATGGTGGCCAAGGAGGAAGGGGACGGGGCCGCCGGGGCGCGGCGGCGGGGTCCGGGTCGGAGCAGGAAGGCGCCGCGCAACGTGCTCACGAGAATGCCCTGTGAGTCCGGCGGGCGGGGCTGGGGCCGGGCCGGGCCGGGCCGGCTGTCGGGAAGGCGGCGGCCCTGGAGGCGTTTGCGGGGTGATAGCGGCTTGGCGCGGGGCTACGTGTATCGGGGGAGGGTCTTGGTGAAGGTTGAAGAGATAATCAGCGACCGTGGGGAGGGTCAGCTTGAGGAGTGAGGAAGGGTCTGCCTGAGCTGCGGGGGAAGAGTGGTAAGGCTGTAGAGGTAATAAATAGCCATGGGGAGTGTCTGCTTGGATAACGTGCGTAAAGGTGATGGGGTCCACGGAACTGCCTACAGAGGTGATGAGGAGCCTGCAGAAGGGATCTGCAGGAGTGATGGGGGGTCTGGAGAGGTGGTGGGCCTGGAAACGGGACATCACAGGGAGGGTTTGCAGAGGTGTTGAGGTCTTGGGACCACGCACGGTGGGGGGAGGGAGGGCACAGCCAATATTAGGGGAGGGAGAGTGTTTGGTCATTGAGATTTGGGGATATTGGGATGCAGTGTGAGGAAATCTGTTCAGGTAGCACAAGAGACATAACCCCATAACCCCTGCACATTAAGTGACAGCTCGTTCTCAGTGTTGTAAGCAGGAGAAGGGCTGCAGGGTGTTGACATACATATGTTCACATTAGCAAGTCACAAGTCCTGGAATGCAGCAGGCACAAAATGCCAGTAAAGCACAGACACTATTTTACAGCCACTCTGCCAGGCTGAGTGAAGGACTGTGTCTGTCAGACTCATACTACCATATGCACAGGTTATTTTATGTTCTGAAGGTGTAAATGGCACAAGGGAATTTCTTGCAGCCTCCTAATAGATCCTTAGAGTAAAGCTGTAAACAGCAGAGGTTGCTAATGTGTGTTAGGTCTTGTATAAATGGAATGAAAACAGCCCAGGGTTATATCTTTGTCATCTGGCAAGCAGTTCTGACATCTGCCCCATGAACACAATGACCTACTTAGCCATTCAGAGCATCTGTATCCTGATAGCTAAATCTTGGCATTATTAAATCACTGCCTTTGGAATGGAGGGTTGTGCTAAGCAAAGGAATATTTTGTTTCATTTCTAGAAATGTGTTTGTTAAGAGAGAAACATTCTGAAAAGCTGAGTGCTGTTAGGGGTGCCTTTGTCGGATGATTTACTATGCCAGAGCATCCCTGCCTAAGCTAGGGTTTACTCCAGTTTGCTTGCCCAGCAGTGGCACAAAGATAGATTATGCATGTTCCTAAATTAAGAGCAGTTTGGGGGACCTTATTTTGCCCATAGTTTTTGCCACTATCAGATCTTTGAAATGCACTCCAAGTCTCAGATGGTAACTTTTATTTCCATTTTGCCAATCATTGCTTTGCTTCCAAGATTTTCAAGAGAAAAGAAATATTTCTATGTGGTGGGTGGTTTTGCCTTTACCTGTGGAGCACTTTGCTGTATTATTGGTATGAAAGTGTGTGAAAGCCAACTTTATTGACTTCCCATGATAAATATATGCCTGGAATCAAAGTCTCAGAATGTGCCCTCGGCACTGAAAATTTTAATCCCACCACTGGAAACGCTTGGGTGTACATGGTAAAGATGAGTAGATAGCACGAAGAGTTGATGACCTTCAGAAAGCAAAAAAAGTACAGAAGCATGGGTGAGGATTAGATTTTTTCAAGAAATAGTTCATGTATGAGGTCAGTTTTAGGTCTTGAAGTTAAAGAAGGGCATGGTTGAAGATAACAGCAATTATTTAAAAATCAGACTATTGAGGTGTAATTTACACATAGCAAAATTCACTCTTTTAAAGTGAGTTTTGACAAGTGCATGGTCGTGAAATCACCCCCACAATCAAGATACAGAACAAATCCTCACCAAAAAGTTTCCTCATGCCCCTTTGTAAGTCAGGTGGTAACTTTATTGTTGTTAATTATAGCTACTATTATTGAGCCAGTATGTGCTATACACAGTGTTAAGCCCTTTAGATGCATTGCATCTCATTTTACCCTTGGATACACTTTTATAGATGAGGAAACTGATGCTCATTGAGTTCAACTACTTGCCCAGCATCACGAAAGTAGTCAGTTTGCCTCTGATCCTGGGTTGTCCCAGTCCAGGGGCTATATGCTTAACCATTATGCTAGTCTCAGGAGAGGAAGAGTACATTCTAATGTTTCCTTGCTTGCTTTGTTTTTGGTGGGTGGAGGGTGCTGCATATGTGGTTTGTGTCCAGATCAGTGAGAACTGAATTTGGGTCCAGAAAGGGATTGGTAGCCAGAATGTTTTGAAGACCAGTCAAAGAGTTTTTCTTTGACTTTGTTATGAGAGAAAGTGGGAACCAAGGTGTATATTCTTAAGCAAAAGGCTTTGTAGGGCAAATGTTTCTAATTGCTGAGTTTCTAGTAGTAAAATGTGTTTGGGGAGGCAGAGTAGAGCACAGGCTCAGGGGCTTGACTGCCTAGGTTTGAATACTTGCTCCTCCACTTTCCAGCTGTTTTACTTTAAGCAAGTTACTTAAACTCTTTGGGGCCTCAGTTTCCTCATAAGTGAAGTGAGGACAATAATAGAATCTAGTTGTGAAGTTTAAATTAGTTAACACATTTAAAGGTTTACAATTGTAATGTTGCCTAGCATGTAGGGAAATTCTCAGAAAGTATTAAATGTCACTGTTTTTATTGTTGTAGATTGTTGTGGTGGTTATTATTAGTTTTAGACTGTCATAATTAAAAGCCCCAGGTCAGAATGCATATAACCTGCCAGTTTTGACTGTTGGCTCAGCTGTTTACTAGGTAAGGAACTTTGAGCAAATTATTTAAACCTGTTTGAGTTGTGAGGCTTAAATAATGTGTATAGAGTTAAACTTACCATAGGGCCTGGCCCATACTGAGGGCTCAGTAAGTGGTGATAATGTTGGTGACAGTGGTGACGATGCTGTTGCTGATGTGGAGGAGGGGAGCTAGGAGAGTCTTGAAGTGAACCAATCATCTGATGAGGCGCTGGACTGTATTGTTGGTTGTGGAAAGAGAAAAGAAAGGGCAGGTCTTAGTTATTGAGAATCTATTGTTTGGACTTAGTATTGGCTACAAGCAGGGGAAAATAAGAGTGGGGTTAAAAATGACCTGGGTTTGGAAGGGTGTGGCCCAAGAGTAATGGCAATGGAGAGCGGGATTTGGAAGAATAACTTTTTCAGAGATAAGCCATATGTGTATGTGTATATATGTGTGTGTGTGTGTGTGTGTGTGTGTATCTATCTATATATATATCTAGAAGCCTGGCTCATATCCATTTGGAGTTTGTCACAAGAACTGCTGGAAAGAGATTCAGAATGTGCCTTCTGATTCAGAATGTGAAGTTCATTTTTGTCTTGGCATTTTGCTCTGATAGGTGGTGCTAGTGTTGTATTTTTGATCACATAAGGAGAGAAATACTCCCTGGAATTACACCTTATTAAATCTTCGGAAGAAAAAAAAAATCAAAAGAAAAGTACAGATGTGAGGGTGGAAAACCTGAGTTTGCCATTTAATCAGAATAAGAGACGGTTGTTAAGATACATGCCTGTCCTTTCTTTCTGATTTGGGGGTGCATGGGGAGAAAAGGGTGCCCCTATTTTCTTTCAAGTTAGAAAAAGAGTGGTCTTTCCACCCTTTGTGGAACATATACATGTATGGTGAGAAAGGGGAGTGAATCTGTATAGGTAAACGGAGTAATCCAGGCATTGTGATCAGTTTCTAAGAAATTGAATTATAAAGGCTTGTTCCTTACATGACTCTAGAAGTTAACTAGTCTAACCTCATTTTATGAATGAGGAAATTTGGGCTTATAGAGAAAAAGTTGCTCGCCAAGTTCACACAACTAGTTATAATGACCTAAAAGTTGTTTACAATGCGTGATTTGACACTGTCTATAATACATATCCAGATATATGTACATACATCCTTATATGTCAAAGGTTCAAAGAATTTTAAAAGATGGCTAGAGGAGGGATAGGTGATGAAGATCAGACCAAGGTTCTCATGTTCCTTTCCAAGGCCACTGTTTTCTGTCACTCTGCCTCCAACTGTGCCTTCTTGCTGAACCCTCAATCTGACAAGCTGCTACTTCTCATTTGCTAAGTCACTTAATCCAAGCATATCTTCTTTTGTTAATTTATCACTGCCATCATTTATAAGCCAATCCATGAGTGAGGGGTAAGGAGGTTAAGAGTAGCCACCTTAGTTATCCAAGTTGAAGTGCAAGACTTTTGTTCTCTTTTATGCCACTAGAAACAAAACAGAGATTTTTTTGTTTGTTTACCATCAATGACAATAACTTCCAAAGAATTGTGCCTTGCAAACTTGGGGGGAAGAATGAGACTGTGTATGTGTGAGTGTGAATGTGACTGTGAGAGAGAGAAAGTGTGTGTGTGTGCACGTGTACTCGCACAGTTTTCTTTAGGGAGGTTTTATGTTGTATAGCCAGCATATTTTGAAGGCTAAGTTAACATGAAATAATAAAAATAAAATTCAACCTTGCTCCCAAGCTCTGAAAAAAAGAGTCCATCATAGTAAAAGCTGCAGTTTATAATCCCAGCATTCCTCCCATGAGTTGTCATACTGCTCTTTTTATATGATGCTTATCAGCAATGTCATAAGAGTCAGATGCTCAGCAGGTGCCTTTACACCAGCAAGGCTTGGAATACAACCAGGCCTCTTTCTCCTAGTGTAAAGATGATATACACTGAAACACTAGTGGCCCCAGAGAGCTTGTGCATGAAGTAGCTCAGACTGGGGAGGCCAAAAGGCCATTCTTTCTTAGACGATTGCATGTGTTTCAGGGCAAATGAGTTACATGGTTCATTTCCTTTAAACCTATGACGAGGGTTTTTGTTCTTTGGAAGGCTGAAGCTGGATATGTGGTTCATGAGATTTATCCTGAAAAACGTTGTCTTAACAGGGCATAGAACTGAGAAGAATCTAGCTGCTGATGCACACATTTAATATAGTATTTCATTTTTGCCCAAAAAAGTTTTAAAATGATGGTGCCTCTTAGAATCAGTGACATCATAGAAATAGGGTAGAGAGGTAGTGAAACATTTGGATGGTAGCCATACAGCTGGTTTATCCATGTTCCAGGGAATCTTGTTTCTGTTCAGTGTGTGTTGCCTACGCTAGCCATTTTGCCCACTGGGCCTTCCTGCTCCTGTGGTGTGGTGGGCACTACACCATGTTGCCTTGTGTTTCTGGAGATGGTTGGGTGGTCTTGGTTGTTAATTCTGGGAATAAGAGCAGGAGTTCATGCTGTGCTGACTGTTCTTCTTGTTTCAGTGCACGAAGGCAGCCCTCTGGGTGAACTCCATCGTTGTATCCGGGAGGGGGTGAAGGTGAATGTTCACATCCGCACTTTCAAGGGACTTCGGGGCGTCTGTACGGGCTTCCTTGTTGCATTTGACAAGTTCTGGAATATGGTAATTAAACTTTTCTCAAGGGGCTGGAGAACCTTCTAGGGATTAAATTTTTCATATATCTCAAGGACCTTATTCAGCAAAACCTCCAGAATAACTTCCCAGAGGAGCTAGAATCTTTGTACTCTCTTGGGCAACAACAGAAAAGTTCCTTTTATTGCTTTTCCCAAAGGCAGAGGCTTTCACCTGGGGTGATTTTGCCCATTCCTCCGTCCCAGGGACATTTGGCAATGTCATTTGTTTTGATTGTCACGACTGTGGGATGGGGTACTACTGGCATCTAGTGGGTAGAGGCCAGGGCTGCTGCTGCACATCCAACAGTACACAAAACTCCGCCCCCCGCCCAACAACAAAGAATTATCTGGTCCAAAATGTTATTAGTGCCAGGGTTGAGAAATCTAGCCTTAAGGAATAATTACTTATTTCATCTTTCAGTAATTTTATGTTGATTTCCTACCAACTAATTTTCATTCATTTAAAAATATTTGCTGACTTCCCACTTTGGCTGGGCACAGTGCTAGGTACAGAAATTTCAGAAAGGAACTTTTACTCTACAGCTTTCGGAAAGATAGATGTGGGTAGAGGGGAAGCAGACATATTAATAAGCCAGACACTTTGCATAGTGTTTCCTTGTGAAGGAGTGTACCACGTGCCCTCAGTCTTCTAGAGGCTTACTGTCTATTTACTAAACATTTGTAGGAGAGGAGGGATATATTGTAGCACAACTATAATATGAGGCAGTTAAAATAACTTTGATGATAATAATAGTTGCTAATACTTATTAAGCACTTGCTATGTGCCAGATACTGTACTAAGGGCTTTATATATAATATCTCAATGAATGAGTTGTAGGTCTATCACTGTTTTATTTCACAAATGAAGAAATTGAGGCTAGCGATTTTGGAAGATTGGTCCCAGATCACACTGTTAGTAAGTGAAAGGACCATGACTTTATCCTTTCTGGCTTCGGAGACCATGTTTTAAGCTGTATGGAATCAGAAAACCTGGATTTGCATCCTAGTTTCACCATTTGGTAGCTGTGTGACTCTAGGCCAAGTAATTTCTCTGAGCCTCAGTTTTCTCATCTCTAAAATGTAGGGAAAATATTTTATTATAATTTTACCTTTGAAGGAAAAGATTTAAAAGAATATATTTGATAACAGTGGTGGTAATCATAATACTGTCAGCTTATATTTGTAGGGTGATTCACACTTTTCAAAGTAATTTCTCATACCTGATCTGATTTGATCCTAACAGCTGTCCTGTGAGGTTGATCTCTCCACAACAAGAATTCACCAGCAATTCTATGTGTTACCCTGGTTAATCTCTATTAATTGCTGTCATAGGACATACAGACTGAAAAGGGAAAAGCAGCAGTAGAGTAGTGTTTCTTAACGTGTGGTCTGAGGCTGTCCTGCATCAGAATCATCGGGTTTTTGGTTAAAATAGAAAGTTCCTGGGCTTCACCGCAGGATGAAGAATCTCTAGGAGGATAGCCTTAGATTTATATTTTAATAAACTTCCTAGATATTCATGCTCCCTGAAATTCATGAACCTCTACCCTGCGTTGGTAAAGGCACCTTACCATAGGGGAAACCCATCTTATATGGTCATAGCCGCTTGGAATTCCTATTCAGAGGGTGCCATGTATTACCATTTGTTTCTGCCCAAGAGCTGAGTCACCTGTTAAGGTTAGTTCTGCTATAATTAGATGTTATTCTGCCTTTTAAATTTTTTCCTGAAAGCTATAAAAATAATATTTGAATGCTACCTTATTTTCCCCCCTTTGGTCTGTTTTTCTCTAGGCACTTACTGATGTGGATGAGACCTACCGAAAACCTGTTCTAGGCAAAGCATATGAACGGGATTCTTCATTGACTCTCACTAGGGTAGGCAGTTTCCCCTGACTTTCTGAGTACCCAACATGCTTTCAAGCTTAGGAATTAAGATCACCGAGCCCAGGGACCAGGGTTTCCAAGTGGAAAAGCCCTATTGCTATCAACCAGGTGTGCCTGGACCACGGTCTTCATTAGTCTCTTCCCATGCATCCAGCGAATCAAAAATGAGTCCATGCTTCTTACTTGCGTATTGTTTGAACAACAAGTTACCTCTTATAAGGTTTAAAAGTCTTTCAGTTTTATACCATAGAAAAAGCAGGTGCCTTTTCTCTTGACATATTTATTGATTTATTTGAGTTATGGCTAGAAATAGAAAATTCGTTACTAACTTTTTAAAAATTGCAAAGCAAGCAGTCCACAGAGCATGATAAAGGAATCTAGTTTTTCTTCTACATATTGAAAGAGAGATGTTGAAAGCTAAAGAGAAGGCTAATACTTGTCATTGCTTTCCTTATAGCTCTTTGATCGACTAAAACTGCAGGATTCCTCCAAGAAGGAAACAGATTCCAAGTCTGCAGTTGAAGACTCCACTCTGTCCAGATACTCCCAGACATCCACCTGGAAGGTGGCTTCAGTGTGGGGAAGAGGAGACACTGACCGGGGTTCACGCAGTCGTTCCCGTTCCGTCCCTTCTTCCCTGCAGGCATCGGCAAGGGAGGAGTCCAGGTCAGAGCTGTCAGGGAGGACTACACAGACAGAAGGGTCGAGTGCGGGAGGTACCTTTTCCAGGGCCACCACCCTTTCCAGGGGCCAGCCACGTAAGAAAAAGCGAAAGCCCAAAGTGGATTACCAACAGGTATTCACTCGACACATAAATCAGATTTTCATTCGAGGCGAGAATGTCCTGCTGGTTCATCTTGCACAGTGACCAGCTCGGCCTCACTTGAGCTTTGGTTTTTAGAAATAAAATGCATGAATCGCTGCTATGCTATATCCTAGTATCCCAGTGAAGCTATTAGTTGGAATGATTCCCTCTGGTCTGGCATGTGCAGAGCATAGAGCCAGGCTCGGGCCCTCTGGGAGATGCGGTCCCTGAAGGGGAAACAGGCCTTGAGAGGGTGGGTGGGTGTTTGCATTAATATCAAAGGCAAAAGCTGTACAGAGGTACATGCATCTTATTTGGTATCGTGGTCTACTTCAGACACTCAAACCAAATACTAGATTTGAATTAGGGAGCATGGTATGAATTGAATTCACACAGACAGTATAGCACGGTGAAGGAAAAAACCACCTCAAAAAGAATGATCCCATTTCTAAAAGCTAGTGCCCTGAGTACTCATAAATTTGTTTCTAAGAGTAGCAGTAGAAATCACTCTGAGCCCTGAAGCCACATCTTGTAACTGACCTTTGAATTTTGCTCTACACCATTCTCTCTTGATCAAGAAATGTAATTTGTTATCTTTTAATATCTATAAGATATAAGAACGCCACCAGTTTATGTAAGAGTGAAATTTGGGTAGGTGGTATGCTCAAAGCGTCTAGCAATGAATGCTGTGTTTTTATCCCTCTCCACTTTATGGAAAGAAATATGGGACCTTGTTGTTGGTCTTCCTCTTGCCAGAGGTAGCTTCTGCAGATGGTATACCAGATGGGACTCTAAGAGGCTCTTGTCCTTCTCTTTCACTTCTGTGGCATGGTGCTAGTGCATGTACCCTGTGTATTGCCCCTCTGTATATGGTGTGACCTGTCCTGTGAGCTTTATGTCAGGAGACTGTGACCTTCATGTCTGGCTTCAAAGAGTTCTGCATGGACTCAATAATACACACTCATCATGTGGCTGAGAGTACTCTCTCCAGGCAGGGCTGGCCCCTGTCTAGAGTATCTTTTAGGATGATTTCCATGAAACAGGGGTGGAGTTTTATTCCCTTGTGTCAGGCCAAAGAGGTTCTCACGAAGTACAACGGTGGTGTCTGTAAGGGACACTTTACTCAGCCTGGCTTGAGTAACAGGAACACTAGACCACCTGCTACTACTTCTGCTTGAACCATGTGCTTTTCCAATCACCAGTGCAAAATAGGCTATATCTTGACACAGACTGTTAGGCAATGTTGACCTTTTGTTTTGTTAGTTTATACATTATTTGGTTTTATTTTAGATAACTTAGGTTCAAAGTGAGAATGATAAATAGCTAACTAGTTAAAACGTTTGAAAAGAAAAACTTCATCTGCTGTATTTGTCGTGTTACTTAAATAAGCCTTCTGAGAAGCGGGTGAATCAAGTTCAAGGAGCTGGGACTCTGGCTCATCATGTAGTGAGAGAGAGCAGACTAACCCCTCTGTGCCTCAGTTTTTTCCCACCAGACACCTACCTCACAGGGGCACTGAGTAAAAGAATTTGGGGAAGGCATTTTAAAGTCTTTTAACACGTGTAAGTGCCATGAGTGATTTTTACTCACCCTGTTTCATAGCTTGGTAAAAGTTCAGTGTTTCATGAGCAAGGTAGGTGCTATATAATATCAGAGAGTAATCTCCATAGGTGTCACAGTTATGATCTTGTTATCATCAAAAAGCAGTGATATCTTCAGGAGCTGTTTTCCATGTTCCGTTCCTTCCTCCTAAGGGACAATGGAAGTGCTCAAAAGAGTATCTTCAGTAAAAGAAGAGGGGTATTTCCTTGCTGCCCCCTCCCCCGCATCCCAGCCCCCACCCTCTTCTGGTCACGATGAGAGGGAATTCCGCTGCACTTTCTGAGGGGTTTATATGGCAGCACCGAAGGAAGGATGCGCACCTAAAAACAACGCATCCCCAAAGGGGCATCTGTGGAAGGTGTTTTGTTTTGTTTATTTGATTTTGTTTCAAAATGCATTTTAAATATACTCTTTAGAGCCAGATTAGGTGCACTAAACATTTAGAGAAGTTCTAGGTTACAAACGCTCGTGAACACTTATCTTTGGAATCTGCCAGTCTAAATCTCTTCTAAACAGTATGTCTAAAATCTCAGTTCCCCAATTAGTAGTTGTCTTGTTTAATCATCAGGCACCCCTGCCTCTACCTCTTTACCAGTCCTCCCTGTTTGGCAGTCGCCATCTGTCTGTCCTCTTGTCCCTCAGCTAGAAGCTGTAATGGTTACTAGATTTTCCCAATAAAGTGGAAATTTGGAATCAAAAGGAATATAATCAACTTCCATTCATTGTAGTGCCTGATTAAATCTAACCTGATTTATTTTAAACACATGCTCATTTTCTAGTTTGCATTTAATTTTCATGTATCCACATAAGGATTGATTTACTGCTTTTCAGCCCAACTTACCAATTCTGGATCTGAAAATTATTTTAAAACTGTGTGTCATCTGTCTTATGTGCCCATATACCCCCATTTATTTGTTTGGTTTGGACAGTGATTCTGGAATGAATATTATCTAGTAAATGTGCTGTTGTGTACAAAGCATGATAACCATATTTTTAGAGAAGTAAATTTTTTAAATTATTGCTTTTTCTTTATTATTGGAGTAATTGTTCAAAAGGAATGAAAAATATGTCCTAAAAACGTGTATGCTGCTCAAAAATGTGATCATCTAGGACATTTTAAATAAGTTGCTATGGAAATAGCTGAAGTCTTCCTCAGAAGAAGGCAAGAAAAGAAAAGGGGAGAGTAACAGCCAGAATGGTAGATTTCTGGAGGCCCCCCATCGACTCGTCGAGGGGGTCCTAAGCAGCCAAAATACAGCAAAACTGGCTTCTGGTATTCTCTAGGGATTGGGGCTTGAGACACTAGTACTTATTTTTGAACATTCAACTTTGATTCTTCAAAAAAAAAAGTAATCTCTAGACAGGGCAGTGTGTTTTCAGGGCAGTTCACAGGGCAGACCTACCTGTACACTTGTTGAGGTCTTCTCAGGAGTATCCAGCTTTGTTAGGAAGTAACAAGGGATCGAGAAATGGAAGGTGTGGCTTCACCCCCAGAACGATTTCATGAGCCATTCTTTGTACACAGAGATGGTTCTACTGCTTCACCACTAGGAGAGACTGTACTTTAGGTTGTTTGTGCTAGTATTTGGGAAGTATTTCTGCTTCCTCTCAGAGACCATTTATGACAGGTGGGCCATTTGTGCAATGGTTAGCTGGAGTTATCAGTGTCTAAGGCAGGTGGCCTTGGACTAGTTGGTTCCTTGCTCTCCGTGCATGGCGCATGTCAAGTCAGAAAGCCTAGAAACCATTAGCATTAAAGTCTAGGTGCATAGGAATCCTTGCTAGAGTCATTAGCGAATGAAGAAGGGCTTTACCTATCCTCATGGTGAAATAGGCCAGGAGTACTTTTAGAGATTGTCAGGCCATGAGCTATGAGCTGCCCTTCATCCTCAGAAGCCTTACAGAAACCTAGGTGTACTGCTTCTATCCCTTGAGAAAAAATGGAAACCTAACTTGATGTAGAGTGGATATTTGTATTTCTGTTTGTACTGTTTCCATAGCAGCTGACATGGACAAAACCATGAAATAGAATCTGTTCTGTAAATTACTTCTTTAAATTTCTCTTAATTTTGCCTTTAGGAAAAAATTAAAATTATTCAAAGACAGCTAGCTGTCACTGGTGCTGCCCCAAAGCTTTCTAAGCCTTTGTGTATTTTTTATGAAAGAAATGGTTGCTGAGGGAAGGTAAAGATTCACCTAAGAGTATCATGGTATAAATGTAATGGTTTCCAGATGTTTTAATTTTCCTTTTCCTGAGCCAGATGTAGAATGCAGTCGACCCCTTTTCAGTAGCTTCTGTTCATCAGCCTGTGTTCTTCTGGGCAATAACTCCCAGAAGGCTTTTCTTAGTGATTGTAAAGAAAGAAAATCCCACCTAGGCCTGTGTGGCAAAGGTGAGTGGTCTGTCATGACTTTCTGGCAAATTGAGTTGATGGATTGAAGATAAGCCTTTGGGGTTCCTGTCACAGTTTTCTGGGCTCTGAGGAAGGGTTGGGCCTCCTTTACTGTCAATGTTTCGAGTATTTTTCAAATGTTTGTAAGTTCTCTTGCACTCCTCTAATAAAAATGAAAGCTCTCTGTCAAGAAATGGCTTTGGATGGTTTGGAGATCTGGGGGGGGGAGGGGAGGTGGTGGTGGGAAGAAGTATACCTGATACCTTCAGTTGGTCTTATTTATTTAGAATAAAGAGTAGTTTGATAAGCTACCAGAGTTAGTGCTTCTTTAAAAACATTCTCTGAAGAGATAGGAACTGTCCCTCAGGAAAGCCGTAAAAGCTATTCCCAGTACGCTGCAATTGATTTTGATTTTTAGTCCTTCCAAGCAAATGTCTGATGTTATGTCTGATGTTATGTTTTTAGAGCTGTCGGGAGGGGGGGAAGTGTTCTAAAAAAATTTAGGGGTGTATTGAAACAGTGATTGTCTGGCTGAATTATGTGTGAGCTAAGTTCTAGGGCAGCTGTCCAGTTCTTTTTCTGTTGTCCTGACAGCAAAGCAGATAGTAAGCGATGTCTTGAAAAGTGATTTGCTTATTTCATACTGACATCTAAAGGCATTAGCCTTCTGTTTGGCAACCCTGGGGATACCCCTCTGCACCGTGACTTATTAATGTTTTTTAGACAAGGCTAAACCTGGATGACTCTATGTATTTATAGTTTCACTGTTCATATACCAGCTGCTAAAAGAAAAAACATGACTTTTATTCTTGTCTTGAAATTACTCCTCATTGTTAAATTCACCTAAACCCTTCCTCCCAGGGAGGGTTTAGGTGGGTTGCTGCTAGTAACGTCAGCTTGCAGTGTTCTTCTGCTTTAGGTATTTGTCATATGGGAGTCTGGAAACTGTAATAAATATGATTAATACAATATACTGGCTGCTTTGTGTCTGCTGATTGGAGAGGGGTGGGTGCAGAGAAGGAGGCAGGGGAGTCTATTACCAAGGGAAGACACTGATCTAGAAAGCTGAAACGTCTCAGGCTTTCTGCAGTCTCGTTGTTGTAACCTTGTGCCTTCTCTTTACCAGAGCTCTCATACCTAGATCACTATCCTTGAGGTTGCTTTGTTGTTCCAAGTTTATTTGAAGTTCATGCTTAGAAAAGGAAATTGCCCCACGTTGTGAATTATCTCCTCTAAGCCCCAAGCAGTGGTAATTGCCCTGTGAATTTATTCTACCTAATAGCTCACTGGCATTAATCCACTCTCTTCACAACCTGCTGAGATCACCATTGACTCTGCTCACCTCAGAGGATTTTACCACGTCTGACTCGTTGATCCTCATATGCTTCCAGGAATATCTGAATTTGCCACCAGCTCCTCTGTGCACGTACAGGAAGTTGATCTGCAGAGATTTGCCACATTGATTACTTGATCTCCTCTGTGTGCTTCTAGCACTGAGTCACCTGAGTAAGGTGGAGAAACAAAAATGACGTTGATTCTTAGAGGGGGAAACCTCAAGTTAATTGTCAAGACCCAATTCCCTACTTTCAAAGAATACATTAAGTTGGGCGCAGCTGACATCAGGAAGTTTCTAACCACCACAGTGGAGGAAAGGGAGGCAAGACCCACGTGCTCCAGTTCTGGCCCTTGCTTGTTTGTTTTATATCTCAAAGGCTTGTGATTAAATGAAAATGTCCTCATTAGTCAAAATAAAGTCAGAAGAGTCCACTAGCTTGACATATATAATGTACAGTGATGGTTAAACATTGGCAGGGAGTGGAGGCCAGTGGAATGAGATTCATCTTCTGTCACTTCTTTCCCTATGCTTCCTGTGTCAGGTGGTAGGGAAAAAACAAGTTCTTTTTTTGCCCATCCCCATTCTCTCCTTGGACGTAAGTGAAGCGCATTTCAGTCTGCTCGCTTACCACTAGGTGGCGGTGGTTTAAAGAGAACTGTTTAACTACAGAGTCCCAGGGGGACCTGAGTCTCCAGATCTCCAGGCACTGCTACAATTTACTGTTAAATGCTCACCAGTCTGGACTGAGATAATCAAGGAAAAACAAACTATCGTCAACCCAAGTGGCAATATAAACATCTCTTACCACTACTGAATTTACATAATGTGAAGTTAAGGAAGCCTGACCGATGGCAATCAGCCAGCCAACGTGCCTGCAGAAGAGTGATGAAGAGAGAGGTGGCCCACTGTCCACTATATTAGGGTGTCTGTTGCTGTTCTCACATTGCGGGCTCCTCATTTCTTCTCAGAATACTGTCAACTCCGCCTGGCCTCTTCCCACTGGGTAGGAGATTACTCCAGGAAAACTGTCTTGATACCCTTATTTCTTAGCTGCTGTCTCGCTTTTGGAAACAATTCAGTTTCCTCCAGTGTTGATGCCTGAGAGCCCATTTATGAGAGAGGTTGCAGTTCTCTCACAATTCTATGACCAGAATTAAGCCTCCACTCCAAGGCTGCAAGCAAGAAAAATTTCTAATAGACACAGAAAAGTATGTTGTTTTAGGCTGGGCACTGGGGGCAGGAGGGGTGGATGGGCAGTGCTGGTCAGTCTTCTAAGCGCTTCACATCAAGGCCTTCAAAAGACCTTCCCCTCTCTATGTCAAGGAATAATTTCCCAGCAGCCTATGGTGAAGAGGAATACAGTATGTGAAATAACTAGACGCTGGTCTTCAAATGAACAACTAAAAATAAGATGATAATAAAGAGTTTTATTTCATGCCTTTTTGGACCATGACAACTTGCACCACATTTCACTCAGTTGTGCTCCGTGAGGGGGCAGAGGACAGAGCATGCAATAAGAAGTACTGTCATTCTTGAGCATTAGAGCCCTGTGTGCCAAGTGTATTACACACATTGCCTTGTTCAGATACAGCAACTGTGAGGGGAAGATTTTATCCCCAGTATATATGTGAGGGAACTGAAACAGGTTAAATAACTTACCAACATCTCTCCTGCTAATAAATGGCAAATTTGGGACTCTGTCTCTATCTATCTGACTCTTAAGTTGATTGTTAGCCAGTTGCACCTTAAAAATATCAAATTTCTCAGGCATTGAGTAGGAAGCTTTGAGGACAAGCTGAGTCATCCCCTTAGACTAATCAGAAAACAGAGGGCTGAGTTAAACTAGGGTTCTTGTTTTGTGCCAAGTGTCTCTAGTTCCTTTTGCCCTGATCTTCGGCTGGAAGTGGACACGCACACGGGCCTTCATGGCTCCCAGAAAGGACCGTGGCAGTGGGCAGCCCCAGGGCAGTGGGCCAGCTGTGGCTCTGGTAAGAGTGGCTGCCAAGTGAGGGCCACTTGGTATTTCATTTCACCCACCAGTTAGTTTGGCCCTGGAAGGGGTATTGATCCAATAGTCTTGTTAAAAAAGCAGGTGGAGTGGCTAGTGGGCTTTCCCAGGTCTTCAGAATGCATGTAGAAAGCCTGCCATCCCTTTCTTTCCAGTGTTCTCCAACACCTGGGAAGAATGCTTTCCCTAGGCCTTGACTTCTTAATCTTATTATTCATCTTATTAAAAAAAAAACTCTTCTCAAGGCTACACTATGGATGTGCTAAAGCAACAGAAAAATAAAGATTACCTGAAGACCTACAGTCTTGCCCCTGAGACCTAAAAGGGGGCACAAGCAGAAAGGTTTGGCAAGCTGTCTGTCTGGTAATATTTCCCTTCAACTTGGTGAAGTATTAATTTCCAGAATATGGCAATCCTAGGAGGAGCCCCTATCTTAGATGCTTACTAGTGACTTCTGAGCCTCAGTTTCCTGATCTCGAAAATAGGGATAATACCACCTACCTTATAGGGTTGGTGACAGGAAGTGCTCAGCCCAGACAGCAAGCACTTACTGTCATTTATGCTATGATAAGCTTGCTGTGTGATGCTCAGCTGCTTTCTTCACTTCCCTGTGCTTGCATTTCATGTCCTGAGGCCAGGCCTGACAAACAAATGGACACAGCAGAATGTTGTTGTCATCCTTTTTTTCTAGCACACAGATGTTTGAAAGATTGTCCCCAGGCTTCCTGAGTTCTCCGTGCCTCCTCAGTTGGTTCTCCCTAGGTTAAAACTTCAGCATGTCATCAACTTCTTCACTGCTGGGAGAGCTATGTGCTCCCCCAGGAACGACATTAGGCTCCACGGGACATTCATTAGTTGGGGTTACGAGAGGACCACAGGGCACTGGAATGGTAATTTCCTACATGGGACCCCAGTGACCCAGAGCGAGCTAGCTCAGCTGGTCTGAGCATGTGGCTAATGAGGGAAGGGTCATGGTTTCACTCCTGCATGGGCCAATTAGTGTCACGTGGAAAAGCACGCTCCTGGGGCATCAGGCAGCAGCTTTACATGTGTATGGCACTGGTCTCCAGGATGAATGTGTGGCCATCATCGCTATCAGAAACCCAACCCAAAGCCTACATCTTCCTTCTTATTATTACCTAGCCCATGGTTTCCAAGACTTGGGTCATTTGCAGAGCATCTCCATGATTTTTGCCTTATCCCAAGTAGACCACTGCGTTTTTATTTATTTGATATGTTTTATACATTGACTCACTTTTTAGCTAACACTTAAAAAGAAGCTATGCATCACTACCATCAGTGCAAAATAGGGAAATTTGCCTTAAATTGAAAGTACACATGAAAATAAATAGGCAACTATTGAAATTAAAATGTTTATCTTCAAAAAAAAAAATGTTTATCTTCAGACTATAGGCAAAGACCTCCTGAGCCACAAGTGATCAGCGTCCTCCTGTGTGTTATGAAATGCATGGATATAAGCTGCATGTGTTACATAATACACACTATGTTCTGTAATAAAATGGTCACATCAGCAAAAACAATATTCTAAAGCAGTTGCTTCCATGGGAGAAGTTGGAATCAGTGACTAGGGAGTTTCACACTTGAAGTGATGAAATTATTCTTGCAAGAATTTCAACACGAAAGGTCTTTCTAATAGCCATAAATGTGTAGCTATAAAACCTATAGTCTGAACAAATCTGGGGTTTAATTTACATCCAGCTCTTTCTCAGAAGTCATGGCTTTTGTTCACACTCTCCATTGGCACTGTCATTAACACTGTGCTTCTTACACATCCTTATCATTATCGCCCATTTTATGATAAACAAAGCACAAATGTGCAAAGCAGATGTGTTGACCGCACATCTTTGTTCCCCTCCAGTCATGAGCCAATGCACGCTAATCTCCCCAGTTGGCCGGTTCCTTATGGAGATCAAGATATAACCGTTAGTGGTGTTGGTAATAAAAATGTATTCCTTAATTAATTGAACATGTTACATCCAGTCCAGTTATGAAAATGTGCACTGGAGGACAAATACACATAAAAAGACACACACAGAGACACACACGGGCCTCTTCAGGGTTGAGAGAGAGACTGGCCACTTCCATTATTTGAGGCTCACAATACATGAAAATAGTGAAGAACTGTCAAAGAGTCATAAATGTGGTGTATTTGTAAAATTCAGGCTGAATGACGTACAGCTTCCAATCCTCACTGTGTACCTGTGAGCGGGTGCATAGCCTCATTTGGAGGTAGAGCCACAGTCTGTATGTGAGGTCTTTGTGAATGTGAAGTCCAAAGGATCCTCTCTCCCTGCTTCCAGGTCCAGAGATGAGCCCCGCCAGGAAAATTGTCTTATATAGGGATCTGGATTCAAATATACCTTAAGGCAGAGTGTAACATTTTAGCAGTGTGGAAACACGAAGTTGTCAGGGCCGTAGAAGTGTCAGCAGGTGAATAGCTTTTCCTTTCCTTTTCATGTCTCCCTTACCTTGTGGGTTCTTGCTGCACAAGAACAACCCACAAGAATAACTCCTGTTATTTCAGTGCTGCTTGGGTCATCCCACTTTTGTAGCTTTCTCATCCTTGGAAAGCCATGAATTAGTAACAAAAGGGCCAGACCATTTTATAAGTGCCAGAAGACTTACTCAGATTAGAAAATCAAAATGTTAAGAAGTGGGAATGCAGTTGTATCAGCTTTCTTCCCTTGTGTGTGGACCTGATGACTACTTTAACCGCAGGAACTACTTTGAACGACTGCGTGCGCGTGCACACACACACTTTAAATATGACTCAAAAGTTGTAAAAAATTTGGGTGTCAGAAAAGTTTTTACTTTTATTTATATCACTTGTGTGAACAAAATTTATTGTTAGTGATGACTATCAAGAATTTGAAGAGACCATGATTAGTAAGTCTTGATTGGATTAAAAGTCTTCATCAGGAATTGCTATTTCAAGCCTAAAATCTGATATTAAAAAACTATATTCATAAAAAGCAAATGCAAATTTTTCATTAAAAATTAAAGAGATTATTTTTTAGAAATTTTATACAAATTCAGTATTTAATATCTTCCCTAAATTTTCTATTATTTTATTTATTTATTTATTTATTTATTTATTTTTGGCTGTGTTGGGTCTTCGTTTCTGTGCGAGGGCTTTCTCCAGTTGTGGCAAGTGGGGGCCACTCTTCATCGCGGTGCATCGGCCTCTCACTATCGCGGCCTCTCTTGTTGCGGAGCACAGGCTCCAGACGCGCAGGCTCAGTAGTTGTGGCTCACGGGCCTAGTTGCTCCGCGGCATGTGGGATCTTCCCAGACCAGGGCTCGAACCCGTGTCCCCTGCATTAGCAGGCAGATTCTCAACCACTGCACCACCAGGGAAGCCCCTCTTCCCTAAATTTTGAATTTTATTTTCTTATAACTATATAATAAAGAGTAATGAAGGCTTTTGCCAAGCCCCATATAGACGCCCGAGTCCCCTCGCATTTACCCCAGTGTGTGCTTTAATATTATCATTTTCTATGTGTGCTATGAAATGAAAAATGTTAGGAGCAGCCGTCTAGCCAGCAGCTTTCCCAGGGAGTCTGAAGCAAGTCATCTGCTTTTGCCCACTGGTGGTGTTAGAGGCTGTTGGGATCTGACTTGATAAATCAAGGCATGACTGAAACAGGATTCAACCATGGTGACAACTCATAGTACTTCATAGAGTTTTTGAAATGATTACGTGAGATGCTGCATGTAAAGTGCTCAGAATAATGCCTGGAACATAGGAAATACTCAGTGAATGGCAGTTACCATTACCTGGTACCTTGGATAACTAGTAAGTTGACAAATTCTGTTGATTCTGTGTCCACAATGCCTCAGCTCTGTTCTTTTTTTTTTTTTTTTTTTGATAAATTTATTTATTTAGTTAGTTAGTTAGTTAGTTATTGGCTTCGTTGGGTCTTTGTTGCTGTGCGCGGGCTTTCTCTAGTTGCGGTGAGCGAGGGCTACTCTTTGTTGTGGTGCGCGGGCTTCTCATTGTGGTGGCTTCTCTTTGTTGCAGAGCACAGGCTCTAGGCACCCGGTCTGCAGTAGTGGTGGCACGTGGGCTCAGTAGTTGTGTCTCAGGGGCTCTAGAGCGCAGGCTCAGTAGTTGTGGTGCATGGGCTTAGTTGCTCCACGGCATGTGGGATCTTCCTGGACCAGGGCTCGAACCCGTGTCCCCTGCATTGGCAGGTGGATTCGTAACCACTGCGCCACCAGGGAAGTCCCTCAACTCTGTTCTTGACTTTACTTTCCATTCCTCTTGTTCCACCCTACCATGCTTAGCATTTTATCACTGCTCACCTGACAGTTATATTCGCCTCTTAATTTGTCTTTCAGCTTCCAATATCTTCATTTTTGACTCCTCTGGTTCAGTTAAGATGCTTTAGGCAGCAAGTAACAGAATATTCAACTTAAATTTATTCGTTCGTATTTTAAGACATCCAAAGTTTCTAGAGTTGGTTCAGCAATTCAACAATATTAGGCCTCAGGTTTAGGGAGTATGTTTGTGTATGGGTGTGTGTGGCTTTGTTTGTTTGTTTTGTCTTCCCCCTCATGGTGTCAATATGGCTGCTATAGCTCCAAGTAGCACCACCACTCATGCTAACATCCAAAAGCATAGAGGAAAGTAGTGTTCTCCTTGTATATTTCCCTTTCCATTCTTCCAGAAAGCCTCTTTGAGTTCCTCAGAACACATCTACCTTAAACCAATCATAGACAAAGGGCAATGGGAATACAATTGGTTTAGACTTCTCATCATTTATCCCTGAGCCTTGGCCTACTTTCCCTGAGCATAGTACTAGTTCTATACCCAAATAGAACTGGGATTCTGATAGCCAGGAAAGAATGATGGCTGTTGGGTAAACAACCAGCATTTCCAGCCAGTCCTTCCTACACACCACTGGCAGGTTCATCAGGGATTTCCTGCTTGAACAAGAGCTCACAGCCTGCTGGGTGACGTCCCAGCCCCTCCACCTGGAATTAAGTGTTTGATCCCTAATCTAGCTGATGAGGTCAGATTTCACCAGCAAAATCCTATACTTTTCCTTCATAGCTCCTTATCACCTTTTGTAATTATACATGAATTTAGGGAAGTTTATGACTAGTATCTCTGCCCAACTAACTCCAGAATATAAACGCCGTTAGGACTATGTCTGTTTTGCTCACCATTATACTCAACACCTAACAATTCTTGGACAATTCATTCTTGAGTGAATGAATGTCTATACCTGTCAAAAGGGAGCAAGCAGCAATTTCAACAGTTAGATATTTAATCTGGCAAAAACAGGTTTCTATGCAGCTATCAACAGAAGTTGAAAGAATTTGGTACCTCAGCATCACCAACATTTTGTTAAAGGACTAATTGCCAAGCCCCATGTGCACGTGGGACCATTAGTAATTCTGTAGCTATGCAAATTAAAACAGTGATGTATGATTTATAGCTTTAATAACATTCTGAAGGCTCTTAAATTTTAATCACCTGCAACATCCTTTTTAATATTCAATTACTTTATTAACTAATTAGGTCACTTGCTGAAAAAGCACATAAGGCTGGTGCTATTTTAATGTCAGCTGAGTCTCACAAAATACCTTTGAAATGGTGCAAATGGTTTATTTATTTTAAACAGATCATTAAGATGCTATAATTAATAAACCAATTACTAAAAAAAGGCCGGATAGTGATAGATGCACAAGTACAATAGCAGTGTCCAATGGATTAGTCATTTTTATACACATACATCAAGGGGCAAAACTTAAATGAAAACCCACTGTAAAAAGTGCTCTCCTAAATAATTAATTTGTGCAATGACTGATAACCCTATCACAGCAAACCTGACTTGAGGCTTGTTCATTACGAAAACCTGTACTGTGTACTTTCATTTCATCTAATGACACTCACGATGGAAAACCCACAGCACACTAAGCTTGGTGTTCCTTGATTACTTACGAGGGGCTTAATTTGCAGACCAAGCTGGGCACTTCATGACTTATCAGTGTGTCAGAGTGAGCCAAGCCTCCCGGAGGAGAATCAGAAGGAGACACACGCAGGGTTGGCAGCATCCCTGCTTATTGATTTCTCAGCACCGTGTTAAGGTCTTCAAAGCAAACAGTGTGAACAAAGAAAGCTGAGGCCAAGCCTGTGGGGATTTTTCACCCAATATTCTCAAAGGAGACTGTGGGTACGTAGCACTAAGCCTGCTTTTTGAAGGCACAGAGATGTTGGGACTATGGCTGAGGATGGGTAGGATGCAGCTCTGAGGCTTGGGGACAAATTTTATTTCTAGGATCAGGGTGAGGCAAGAGGAACCAGATCCTTTTGCTGGCCTGGGAAAGAACGTGGTCAAATCCTAGAGGCCGGGTAATTTTTCTGGCTAACAGCAGTATAATAATAAAACCATAATAACCACCATGTATTGAGTCCTTAACTATCTACTTCCTAGACACTGTTGGTTGCCCATGTCATCTGTTGGATATTTCAGGGTATTTGTTGAGTCAACATTTATTAACTGAGCGCCTCCTGGGACCAGGCACTGTTCTAGGCACTGGAGATCATGGAATGAACCGGACAGGCAAGTCCCCCGCTCTCATGGTGTTTACATTCTATTAGGGAAGAGAAATAAAAATCATACATCACAAGAAAACAAAATATAAACAACCACTTTAGACAGTGCAAAGTGCTAGGGAAAAAAGTCAACCAGGAGAATGGGACAGTGTGATGAGGGGTGACTGGGGCAGCTCTTTGTGACTGAGTCGTCAGGGAAGGCCTCTCTGAGGAAAGTAACATGGCAAATGGACAGGGGTGTCTTGAACAACTCAAAGTTTCCTCCCCCCACCAGCCACCCTGTTTCACCAGTTGTTCGGTTCTTTTCTGCTTTGTGTCCTGTTCACGTTAGAGCAGGAGGATGGGGAAGGCAACCAGGGAGACAGACGGGGAGGCACGGTGGGAGTGAGAGTGGCAGGTGAGAGAGACTGAAAGAAAATGGAGATGGCATCATTACGCTGCCATCATTAGCATTACCGTTCTTTTGCAAGTGCGGGCTCTTTTTTGCAATCAGACCCCAATATGAACTTGTGTGCATTTTGTTGTTAGTGTGTGTAGGTGAGAAACTGCAGAGAGAGCTATTTCTCTTCCCTTATGTCTTCCTGCCACTGTCATCCTCTGCAAGTGGTTACAGCTATGTTTTATGTATTTCCAATCTGTTTTAGCACCTTCATGATGTGTTGATGAAACTTTAAAATATTCATAAATTTCCACATTGTCCCATGGATTCTAAGTTCTTTGGGAAGAGCGACCTAGCCCAAACAATAAATCTGATGTGTGTGCTCCTCAAATACGTGGAAAAAGTATCATCCTGCCTGGGTCCTTAAGAGAAAGCCTCAGAAAGGACCCCCATAATCTCTGTCAATTGTAAACTAAACAGTGTTCCAGCAAAGTGGAACCTTAGCTGGTGAACCACTGGGCCTTTTTTTTTTTTTTTTTTTTACACCCATGAAGAGCAATATATACCCAACTCCCAGCACCAGCTGAATTATCTCTGAGAGGTGTGTTGAGAACATAATATTATAATGAGATAAGAAAAGGTTAAATATAAGCAGACCCCTATATTAATGAATAATTACTTTGGTGGGTGAAGTTCTGTCGGAGTCAAATGAATCTTTGTTCTTTCCCTCTTTACCAACCCAAGATGGATGCTAATCATGAATGTAAGTGAAAGGAGTGTACTAGTGATACTCTAGTATTAAGAAAGAGAAGCGCTGTGAGTTTTGCAGTGAACTTGGACAAGAAAAAGCCAGTTCTGTGTATCTTTCATGTCCTCGAAGGAGACTAGAAGCCCTTTTCCAAGTCTTCACGAAAGTCTCTATTTTTCATTCTCATGGTTTTCTCTACCTACAACGTGGTTCAAAATAAATTATTCAGTTTTTGTTCCATTAATCACTAGTATTGTAACAGCATTATAATCTGTAAATTGTCATTGCAAATGTCCATTTTTGCCATATTGAGTATTAAATAGATCTCTTCTAAGAAAATGAATTACTATAAGCCATTTTTATAGAAAAATTAATTGAGTTATAGATGAATACTAAGAAGATTTGGGAACCCAGTCCATTTGTGCCTTGGGTCTTCTTTCCTTTTTGAAATTTGGAACTGGAACAAGATGGTTGGGTTTTGAGATCTCCAAAGGACTGTAAAGAACAGCCTATGATCCTTCACATGTGAGGGTGACCTCTTGGACACACATCTTTTATTCAAGGGTGGCTTCTTCAGGGTCTTCTGCCCTCTCTCACTTCACCCTTCCTCAGGGATAGATAGGGGGAGAGAGAACAAGCGTGCCTAGAGAAAATAGGTCACAAATACACCAGTAGTGCAAGTCCTAGATCTAATCAACCCCTTTCTCACATCTGGTAGTAATCATACCTTTTTGATTGAATGTCCTATTCATAAAATGGTGTTTAGTGTCCCACTCCCAAATGTGTACACTTATAAAATAGACATCTGCTCTATTGTCAGTCTGTGTATTAATCATTAGTAAATTTATTTTTCTGTATTTTAGATTAAAAAAATACAAATAAATATTCCAGCCTTGTCATGCCTTGCGGATCCTCTGGCATTCACCCAGGGCCTGTGTGAACCTACCTGTGAAGATCACTGCACTGAACAATTGATGTAACTTGTGGTAAATAACCAAGGGTTCTTGAAGAAATGTGCCTTATATTGATGGGGAACAGATCTACTGCTAGGATCACCTTAAGAGAATTCGGGGCATTTCTTACATAAGAATCTGGATGGAAAGTGCATTAAACAGAACATTCTGGCCTTTGACCTTCCCTGGAGTTTCTTTTGGGATCACTGGTCAAAGCTTTCAGAGATGTGCAATTATTTCATACGCCAGTGTTTCCCCAAGTTCTGCCCTGCTCATATTACCATCACAATTTTTACCTTGTCAAAGTACCATGGTATTATTATTTTAGAAATACTTGTCTTTAAATTTTCTCATTTTCACTTAATATATTCAAAAAGATTTTTTATATCACTGCCATAAATGGAATGCCAACCTTACTTGCCATAAATAGGAAGAAATTTTTTAAAAAAACTAAGTGTGTAATTATTAAATTTTTTAAAACCACAATGAGATGTCCCCTCACACCTATCAGAGTGGCTATTATCAAAAAGACATGAGATAACAAGTGTTGTCGAGGGTGTGGAGGAAAGGGAACCCTCGTGCACTGTTGGCGGGAATATAAATTTGTGAAGCCACTGTGGAGAACAGTATGGAGGTTCCTCAGAAAATTAAGAGTAGAACTACTGTATGATCCAGCAATTCTGCTTCTGGTATATATCCAAAGGAAATGAAAATAAGATATTAAAGAGAGAGCTGCACTCCCATGTTCACTGCAATATTATTCATACTAGCCAAGATATGAAAACAACCTAAGTGTCTATCAATGGATAAAGAAGATGTGGAATATATATACAATGGAATATTATTCAGCCTCAAGAAAGAAGGAAATCCTGCCATTTTGAAAGCATGGATGGAGCTTGAGGGCATTATGCTAAGTGAAGTTAAGTCAGACAGAGGAAGACAAAACTGCATGGTGTCACTTATATGTGGAATAAAAAAAAAAGTGAAACTCATAAAAACAAAGAGTAGAAAAGTGACTGAGAGGTGTGAGAAACGGAGAGATTGGTAAAAGAGTATAAACTTTCGCCTGTATGGTGAATAAGGTCTGAGGATCTGATGTAAAACATGGTGACTGTAGTTGATGACATTGTATTGTAGAATTGAAGTTGCTAAGAGAGTAGAATTTAAATGGTCTCACCAAAAAAAAAAAAAAAGTTAAATATGTGAGGTGGTGGATGTGTTAATAAACTAGATGGGGGAGAATCCTTTCACAATATATATGTGTATCAAATCACCATAATGAACACTTTATATAACTTACAATTTTGTCAGTTATACCTCTCAATAAAGCCGGGGGGAAAAGGCTTTAAAAATGCCCCCCCCCAAAAAATCTTCCATTTGCTACCCCAAATCACCAAACCAACTCAAACAAACAAAAAACCCAAAGCACCACATGTTGGGAAACATTGCCTTACGCTATTTAAAAACTAACAATGTATCTGCTAGACCTTCTTTAAAGGGTTTTGCTGGCTATCTTGACACGTGTAATAAAGCAACAGATTATATCCTCAGCTCCATGACGTGCTTTCCTCTTCCATTTGAAGGCTGTAAAATTTAGTTCTCAGGCTCCTCCTAGCTCTGCCATTGATTGATGCGCTGTGTGATGCAGGACCTCGCTTCCTCCAGCCATCCACTGATCTGAATCACTGAGAAGTCAATATTCTCAGCTCTGTCAATGCCGATGGTTCTCCTCCCATATCATAGATTTCTATTTAAAAAAATGATCTCATTTGGTGTTAGCAGTGATAAATATTTGAGAATTCATTTGTATATTCTCTGGAAATATTTAGTCCCAGGTTTTCTCCTACCTCTACCAAGAACGTTATTAGACCTCAGTTTCTCCTTCTGGAAAAGGAAGTTAACGCACTTACTAGTCAGCCTAGGGTAACTGAAGCATCATGGGTAGAAGAGTCCCTTTTGTTAAAAAAATTATTTAATTAATTTATTTATTTTTGTCTGCGTTGGGTCTTCGTTGCTGTGTGCTGGCTTTCTCTAGTTGCGGCGAGCGGGGGCCACTCTTCATTGCGGTGCGCAGGCTTCTCATTGCGGTGGCTTCTCGTTGCAGAGCACGGGCTCTAGGCGCATGGGCTTCAGTAGTTGTGGCACGCAGGCTCAGTAGTTGTGGCTCGCGGGCTCTAGAGTGCAGGCTCAGTAGTTGTGGCGCACGGGCTTAGTTGCTCCGTGGCATGTGGGATCTTCCCGGACCAGGGCTCGAACCCGTGTACCCTGCATTGGCAGGCGGATTCTTAACCACTGCGTCACCAGGGAAGCCCCCTTTTTTTTTTGAAAAGAAAAAAGTATGCTGCCTGGTGAAGGAAGAACCAATCTATGTAACACCCAAACTCCCAGACAGGCATGAATCCTGGCAGCCCAGCCATCACATTTCCTCAGGGCTGTGTCCCGAGTGCCGTGGCAGGCCGAGTCAACAGGGCCTGTACGCTCCACACATTCAGTATTGTGGAGGAAAGACGATGGATTAGCCACAAGTCAAGGCAGCATGTGGGAAACATACTCAATCGCAGCTAGAAGGGGCCACACTCCACACCTTCAGCAGCCTGGTTAGCAGCGTGAGCTTGGGAGTTAGATCTGGTGCATCTGCGGGGGCTGCCAGGACCGTGAGCCATTTTCTCCAGCCCTGCTGAGCCCCAGTTTGCTCCTAATCTGGAAAATAAGGCCTACACTGTGGATTTGCATGTTATTTCAGTAGCACTTGAAAGAGTATAGGCTCTTTCGAGGCCCTTTCTTCTTCGTGCATGTTTGGCCTGGAAGGGATGATGGGAGACCCAAGTCTGCTGTTTCCTCTGCTGGGTTCAATTGCCACCTGACTCTCGTGTGAACTTCGAGTGTGTCCTAATGTTTAAAGACTCAGGGCCGGGAATTCCCTAGTGGTCCAGTGGTTAGAACTCCGCGCTTCCACTGCTAGGGCCTGGGTTCAATCCATGGTCAGGGAACTAAGATCCTGCAAGCTGCACGGTGCGGCCAAAAAAAGACTCAGGGACATAGAATTATACTCCACTTACATATATTTATTATATGCTGTACATAACTCTATATGTGTATGCATATATAGTTATGTAGGTTTATGTACACAAAACCATGTACAATTTAAGGGATTTTCAAGGGCAATTCTGACCCTACCCAACATCTACCATATTCCTGCTTCTACAGTCAGACCCCCACAGGAGCTGTAACTTCATTGTAAGACCAGCTGACAGGACATCATGAGAATTCAATAGGAGAATGTATATAAACTTTTTAGCATAGTGCCTGACACATAGCTAATACTAAAGGTTAATAGAACCATGATTATAATGTTATTATTGTCTTCCATCCAGAGAGGGAACTATCAGCTGTAAGTGCCTACTGGTTATTATAAATATAATTATCTAAGGAAAGAGAGACAGAAATCACTTCCCCTGGGGTTACCCAGTCTTCTCAGAGAAGTATGGGTATTTCAACTGATAGACACTGAGTCCAGGTGAAAGCCTCCAGGGTCCTGGTTCAGGAGTGGCCTGGAGCAGCAGTGGGGAGGAGAACAGGCACTGAGTGTGCCAGGACTGCGGAGCAGTTTCCTTTGGTTGGCACATGTGAGCAGAGCCAGTGGATAAAATCTGGAAAAGTAGCCTGGGGTTAGATGGCCTTGAATATCTAGACTTGATTCAGTTGGGAGTGGGGAGCCACTGATGATTTATGAGCGGGGAGAGATGCGCAAGATATCTGAAGTGAAGGGAAGGTTAGAAACGTGGAAACCAGTTAGGAAGCTGTTACAAGGTGTTTGTGAGAAGTCTTTCTGAGCTCAAACGAGAATGGTGGCAGAAGGAATGGAAAAGATATTAGTTGATTCAGAGCGATTATAATCCTGTTTCCTGAGCAGATCTTGGATTTTTTATTGTTCTTTTTTGCTACAAATAGTTATATATTCTCATATTTTCAACCAATAACAAATTTTTAAAAATCCTTTTAAAGTATAAAATATGTAATTTTGAAAGCTACAACAGGAATTTAAATAATGACTTAACATTACTGAAGAATTTTACCAACCCCAGCACTGATGGCTGAATCCTGAGAATGCAAGTGGGAAGCCCATGGAAAAATCCCCAATGTGGGGACCATACTTGCCATATAACAATAAAAATATAACATATAACCTTGGCAGAGAAAAATACCATCATCTCAGATTGCATTCCTAACAAACCAAATGAACATATTATCTGCTCCCAAATAATTTTGTAACGTGGTGAGGTAAAGGACGAATAAAAGAATAATAAAAGGAAGTTGCCTTGCAAATATGTTACAAGGGGTGAATGAATATTATTATTTACATTGTCTAAGTTTAAGTCATTTATTTGTTAGTGTTTAAGATATGCAAGAGTACATACAAGATGCACAATTTTTTAAGAAATTTTTTTCTTTAAAAACAATAATTTAATTTTTGTCATACTTGTATTGAAAATGCTACAGGTATGATTGCATCTGCCTAATAGTGTCAACCTGGGTATGGCCTTGGAATTCCTTCAAATAAATGTCTCCCCTCCCATTCAGAGTTAGAGAATATTATTGCATATCCAAATATATGATTTCCTACTAGTTTGTGGTATAGAATATTGTCATAGTGACATGAACAATACAACCTGTCCTTCCCTACAAAACTACTTCCTTCTATCACTGAGCCAGTCCATCATTGGAAATTTTTGGTGTTTGGCTTTCCAGCTGTAATGTGAGCATATTAAATGGGGTGGTAGTTGTGGTGTCAATTTTTATAGAGTTTTGGGGGAAATAGATCTTACATTCCTACAAATAATGTAATAATTTCTGTGCAGGAGTTCAAGGTGATGTTTTATTTAACAAAGGAGTCACTCATACAACTGAGAGATTACAGAGTTTTACATTTGTATTTGATGTTATGGGTTCTTTCAAAGACAACAAAATTCTCAGCTTATAACAGAATACCACATTTGTAATAAATCACTTTCCTGTCGCGGGCAATGGGGGGGGTCTTAAGTCCCATTTTTAAACTTATTCCCATGGTGTGCATTTTCATTTATTTTCCAGCCATGAAATGAGAAAAAAAATCAAAATAAAAAGAATAAAGCCTAAGGATGTATTGGGCTTTTCCTTGAAAAGACCAAGGGGAGAAAATGGAACCTGATTAAGGGCCCCATATCAAGGTAAGGTGAACAGAAATCCAAAATAAGTCAAATGGCACTTCCTAAAAATTAAACATAGAATTATTACATGATCCAGCAATTTCATTTCTGAGTGTATACCTAAAATAATTGAAAGCAGAGATTCAAACAGGTATTTGTGCACCCATGTTCATGTTCACAATAACCAGTAAGTGGAAACTGTACATTTAATTAACAGACTAATGGATAAACCAAATGTGGTATGTACACACTATAGAATATTATTCAGCCTTAAAAGAAATGAAATTCTGACATACTCTAAACCTTGGATGAGCTTTGAGACATGCGAAGTGAAATAAGCCAGACACAAAAGGACAAATAGGATACAAATCCATTTATATCAGGTCTTTAGAGTGGTCAAATTCAGGCAGAAACTAGAGTGGTGGTTTCCAGAGGCTGAGGGGAGGGGCGAGTGGGGAGTTAGTGTTTAATGGGTACACAGTTTTGGTTGGGGGAGATGAAAACGTTCTAGAGAGGGATGGTGGTAATGGTTGCATAACAATGTGAATGTACCTAACAGAACTGGACTCTTTAAAACAGGGGTCCCCAACTCCCGGGCCGCAGACTGGTACCAATCCACGGTCTGTTAGGAACTGGGCCGCACAGCAGAAGGTGAGCAGTGGGCGAGTGAGCGAAGCTTCATCAGCCGCTCCCCATTGCTCGCCATCGCCTGCATTACCACCTGAACCATCCCCCCACCCCCATCCATGGAAAAATTGTCTTCCATGAAACCGGTCCCTGGTGCAAAAAAGGTTGGGGACCAATGCTTTAAAATGATGAAAATAGTAATTTTTATGTTATTTTACCACATTTATACACATAAATTCACCACATTATATTACACATAAAATACATATATTTTACCATAATTTAAAAAGAGAAGCCAAGTGAAATAGAGAAGGTAGTTGAATTGAATTTATGAGAATTAATGTCCAATTTTCCTCATTGCCCTTAATGTTCTCCCAAAATTTATATGTAAGCAAGTACTTCAGTGAGAACAGAGGGATGGGTACACATTTAGTTGTGAAAGTGCAAGCTCTTTTAGGTATAATCTCCCCTCATCTAGGATATAATCTCAAACAAGTCTTCCATGAATATGTCCCTCAAGAAATCTCATCAATAAACTGGGGAAGTGTGGTCCTGATCACACAACTATTAATATTTGGTGGGTGTACCACTTACTTGAGGGTCTCATTTAGACAGGTTATCAATACCTGACTCGCTGCCTGCACGGGGAGTGAAGGGTTCCCTTAGAGGGACCCAGCAGTACCCAGGTTACCTGCAGACACACAGAATTTTCATTCTAAATAGTTTCTAATTCACTGCAAGTCCATCTTGCACCAACTTGACCCTGATATTTCCTACCTTTCCCATCTGGAAAAGTCTCCTTTGTTTTAAAAGAGTCTTGGCAAACGTGTTGTTTAGTGGAATAAAACGGAAGGCATTTTTGAAACACAGACACTGTAAGCCTCAAATCAGGCGCTCAGGAGAAAGAAGTGGTACATTGGAAACATGGCCACCAGTTTGCAGAGAGTGTTAGCACGAGTGTAGAGCTACAAAGACATGAGTAGCTAACGGTGGATTATTAACCTCCCAAACTCGATTCAATGTGACAGTGACACTTCACAGCACATTGCATCCAATCTCATTTGAAGCCGACAAAGATTGTTTCTGCTTTACATCTATTGGTTTATTAATGGTCTACAGCCTCTTAAGCAGATGCATATTCATTAGGTAGCCAGCTGTTAGGAGGTTCCCAGGTGTCGAATGTAACTCTGTCTTCGAACATTTTTTTTTTCCTTATCATGAAACAAAGTAATTGAGGCCTTATTAAAGAACCAGTTAATTACTAAAGCGATATCTTATGGCACCTTTTTATCATTCAAATTTGAGAGCTCTTGGGACATCTAAAAAATTTGGTAAAGAGACAGTATTTAAGAGCCAACCGTTATTATATAATTATAAATATATAGAGACTGATATTGTACGTGTGGAGATATACATACACACCCTTCCATGTTGGAGAAATTAGAAGTAAGTGAAACGTTCCTAACAACTGAAAAATTTCAGCTACAATATCCTTTCCTTGGTTCATTATAGGAATTAGGTCCAAAGGACAACACTGATAAACCTAGTAAATTAATTAAAGTTACTTTAATATTTCTTTAATCTTAATCACTTTCCTATAAAAGATGACTTAAAAAATGGGTTTTTGTGTAACTTATGCTTCAAACTTAGTTTTTTTTAAATTTAATTTTATTTTATTTTATTTTTATTTTTTTTTAAACATCTTTATTGAAGTATAATTGCTTTACAATGGTGTGTTAGCTTCTGCTTTATAACAAAGTGAATCAGTTATACATATACATATGTTCCCATATCTCTTCCCTCTTGCATCTCCCTCCCTCCCACCCTCCCTATCCCACCCCTCTAGGTGGTCACAAAGCACCGAGCTGATCTCCCTGTGCTGTGCGGCTGCTTCCCACTAGCTATCTATTTTACATTTGGTAGTGTATATACAGTAGTTCTTATTAGTTATCTATTTTACACATATTAGTTTATATGCATCAATCCCAATCTCCCAATTCATCCTACCACCACCACCATCCCTCCCACCCCCCCGCTTTCCCCACTTTGTATCCATACGTTTGTTCTCTACATCTGTGTCTCTATTTCTGCCTTGCAAACTGGTTCATCTGTACCATTTTTCTAGATTCCACATATATGCGTTAATGTACAATATTTGTTTTTCTCTTTCTGACTTACTTTACTCTGTATGACAGTTTCTATGTCCATCCACATCTCTACAAATAACCCAGTTTCATTCCTTTTTTATGGCTGAGTAATATTCCATTGTATATATGTACCACATCTTCTTTATCCATTCGTCTGTTGATGGGCATTTAGGTTGCTTCCATGACCTGGCTATTGTAAATAGTGCTGCAATGAACATTGGGGTGCATGTGTCTTTTTGAATTATGGTTTTCTCTGGGTATGTGCCCAGTAGTGGGCTTGCTGGGTCATATGGTAATTCTATTTTTAGTTTTTTAAGGAATCTCCATACTGTTCTCCATAGTGGCTGTATCAATTTACATTCTCACCAACAGTGCAAGAGGGTTCCCTTTTCTCCACATCCTCTCCAGCATTTGTTGTTTGTAGATTTTCTGATGATGCCCATTCTAACTGGTGTGAGGTGATACCTCATTGTAGTTTTGATTTGCATTTCTCTAATAATTAGTGATGTTGAGCAGATTTTCATGTGCCTCTTGGCCATCTGTATGTCTTCTTTGGAGAAATGTCTATTTAGGTCTTCTGCTCATTTTTTGATTGGGTTGTTTGTTTTTTTAATATTGAGCTGCATGAGCTGTTTATATATTTTGGAGATTAATCCTTTGTCTGTTGATTCGTTTGCAAATATTTTCTCCCATTCTGAGGGTTGTCTTTTCGTCTTGTTTATGGTTTCCTTTGCTGTGCAAAAGCTTTTAAGTTTCATTAAGTCCCATTTGTTTATTTTTGTTTTTATTGCCATTTCTCTAAGAGGTGGGTCAAAAAGGATCTTGCTGTGATTTTTGTCAAAGAGTGTTCTTCCTATGATTTCCTCTAAGAGTTTTATAGTGTCTGGTCTTGCATTTAGGTCTTTAATCCATTTTGAGTTTATTTTTGTGTATGGTGTTAGGAAGTCTTCTAATTTCATTGTTATACATGTAGCTGTCCAGTTTTCCCAGCACCACTTATTGAAGAGACTGTCTTTTCTCCATTGTATATCCTTGCCTCCTTTGTCATAGATTAGTTGACCATAGGTGCATGGGTTTAACTCTGGGCTTTCCATCCTGTTCCATTGATCTATATTTCTGTTTTTGTGCCAGTACCATATTGTCTTGATTACTGTAGCTTTGTAGTATAGTCTGAAGTCAGGGAGTCTGATTCCTCCAGCTCCGTTTTTTTCCTTCAAGATTGCTTTGGCTATTCAGGGTCTTTTGTGTTTCCATACAAATTTTAAGATTTTTTGTTCTAGTTCTGTAAAAAATGCTACTGGTAATTTGATAAGGATTGCATTGAATCTGTAGATTGCTTTGGATAGTATAGTCATTTTCACAATGTTGATTCTTCCAATCCAAGAACATGGTATATCTCTCCATCTGTTTGTGTCATCTTTGATTTCTTTCATCAGTGTCTTATAGTTTTCTGAGTACAGGTCTTTTACCTCCTTAGGTAGGTTTATTCCTAGGTATTTTATTCTTTTTGTTGCAGTGGTGAATGGGAGTGTTTTCTTAATTTCTTTTTCTGATCTTTTGTTGTTAGTGTATAGGAATGCAAGAGATTTCTGTGCATTAATTTTGTATCCTGCAACTTTACCAAATTCATTGATTAGCTCTAGTAGTTTTCTGGTGGCATCTTTAGGCTTCTCTATGTATAGTATCATGTCATCTGCAAACAGTGACAGTTTTACTTCTTCTTGCCAATTTGTATTCCTTTTATTTCTTTTTCTTCTCTGATTGCTGTGGCTAAGACTTCCAAAACTGTGTTGAATAATAGTGGCAAGAGTGGACCTCCTTGTCTTCTTCCTGATCTTAGAGGAAATACTTTGTTTTTCACCACTGAGAATGATGTTTGCTGTGGGTTTGTCATATATGGCCTTTATTATGTTGAGGTAGGTTCCCTCTATGCCTACTTTCTGGAGAGCTTTTATCATAAATGGGTGTTGAATTTTGTCGAAAGCTTTCTCTGTATCTATTGAGCTGATCATATGGTTTTTATTCTTCAGTTTGTTAATATGGTGTATCACATTGATTGATTTGCGTATATTGAAGAAACCTTGCATCCCTGGGATAAACCCCCCTTGATCATGGTGTATGATCCTTTTAATGTGTTGTTGGATTCTGTTTGCTAGTATATTGAGGATTTTTGCATCTATATTCATCAGTGATATTGGTAATTTTCTTTTTTTGCTGTACCTCTGGTTTTGGTATGAGGGTGATGGTGGCCTCGTAGAATGAGTTCGTGAGTGTTCTTTCCTCTGCAATTTTTTGCAAGAGTTTGAGAAGAATAGGGGTTAGTTCTTCTCTAAATGTTTGATAGAATTCACCTGTGAAGCCATCTGGTCCTGGGCTTTTGTTTGTTGGAAGATTTTTAATCACAGTTTCAATTTCATTACTTGTGATTGGTCTGTTCATATTTTCTATTTCTTCCTGGTTCAGTCTTGGAAGGTTAAGAATTTGTCCATTTCTTCCAGATTGTCCATTTTATTGGCATAGTGTTGCTTGTAGTAGTCTCTTATGATGCTTTGTATTTCTGCGGTGTCCGTTGCAACTTCTCCTTTTTCATTTCTAATTTTATTGATTTGAGTCCTCTCCCTCTTTTTCTTGATGAGTCTGGCTAAAGGTTTATCAATTTTGTTTATCTTCTCAAAGAACCAGCTTTTAGTTTTATTGATCTTTGCTATTGTTTTCTTTGTTTCTCTTTCATCTATTTCTGCTCTGATCTCTATAATTTCTTTCCTTCTACTAACTTTGGGTTTTGTTTGTTCTTCCTTCTCTAGTTCCTTTAGGTGTAAGGTTAGATTGTTTATTTGAGATTTTTCTTGTTTCTTGAGGTAGGATTGTATTGCTATAAACTTCCCTCTTAGAACTGCTTTTGGTGAATCCCATACATTTTGGATCATCGGGTTTTCGTTATCATTTGTCTCTGGGTATTTTTTGATTTCCTCTTTGATTTCTTCAGTGACCCCTTGGTTATTTAGTAGCATATTGTTTAGCCTCCATGTGTTTGTGTCTTTTACATTTTTTTCCCTGTAATTTATTTGTAATCTCATAACATTGTGGTCGGAAAAGATGCTTGATATGATTTCAATTTTCTTAAATTTACTGAGGCTTGCTTTGTCACCCAAGATGTGATTCCAGGATAGGAGGTTCTAGGAGATTCTAGGAGGTTCCCAGGTGTCGAATGTAACTCTGTCTTCAAATATTTTTTTTTTCCTTATCATGAAACAAAGTAATTGAGGCCTTATTAAAGAATAAGGGTAGCCTGGAGAATGTTCTGTGTGCACTTGAGAAGAAAGTGTAATCTGCTGTTTTTAGATGGAATGTTCTATAAATATCAATTAAATCTATCTGGTCTATTGTGTCATTTAAAGCTTGTGTTTCCTTATTAATTTTCTATCTGGATGACCTGTCCATTGGTGTAAGTCAGGTTTTAAAGTCCCCCACTATTATTGTGTTACTATCGATTTCCTCTTTTATAGCTGTTAGCATCTGCCTTATGTATTGAGGTGCTCCTATGTTGGGTGCATAGATATTTATAATTGTTATGTATTCTTCTTGGCTTGATACCTTGATCATTATGTAGTGTGCTTCCCTGTCTCTTGTAACATTCTTTATTTTAAAGTCTATTTTATCTGATACGAGTATAGCTACTCCAGCTTTCTTTTGACTTCCATATGCATGGAATATCTTTTTCCATCCCCTCACTTTCACTCTGTATGTGTCTCTAGGTCTGAAGTGGGTCTCTTGTAGACAGCATATATATGGGTCTTGTTTTTGTATACATTCAGCGAACCTGTGTCTTTTGGTTGGAGCATTTAATCCATTCACATTTAAGGTGATTATCAGTATGTATGTTCCTATTACCATTTTCTTAATTGTTTTGGGTTTGTTTTTGTGGGCCTTTTTCTTTTGTGTTTCCTGCCTAGAGAAGTCTCTTTAGCATTTGTTGTAAAGCTGGTTTGGTGGTGTTGAATTCTCTTAGCTTTTGCTTGTCTGGAAAGCTTTTGATTCCAATGTCTTCTATCGATGATTGTTCAGCAGTTAGTTGTGATTCCATTGCTCTTGCAAGAGGGAGTCCAAACTTACTTTTATATTTTCATTAAAACTAGTAGTTTTTCCTTGTCAAAAATAAGATAGTTCAATTACTGGCAGTCAAACTAGTGTTTTCAAATTGCCAAGTATTTCTAAATGCCCTTTATAGCAGTGTGTATATATATATATATATATATATATATATATATATATATATATATATATATATATATATATATATAGTTTTAAGTTGCTGATCTGTTGATTTCACATGCATTTTTAAAAATTTATTTTATTTATTTATTTTTGGCTGCACTGGGTCTTCGTTGCTGCACACGGGCTTTCTCTAGTTGCAGAGAGCAGGGGCTACTCTTGCGGTGTGCGGGCTTCTCATTGAGGTGGCTTCTCTTGTTGCAGAGCACGAGCTCTAGAGCACAGGCTCAGTAGTTGTGGTGCACGGGCTTAGTTGCTCTGTGGCATGTGGAATCTTCCCGGACCAGGGATCGAACCCGTGTCCCCTGTATCGGCAGGTGGATTCTTAACCACTGCGCCACCAGGGAAGTCCCTCAACTGCATTTTAAAAACCCTGCATTTGTACTCTCCTCCCTTCATGTTTACTGTTTTTGATATCATATTTTACATCTAATTGTTTTGTGTATCCCTTAACTGCTTATCGTGGATACAGTAACTCTCCTACATACAAACGTTCTGTTCTGAGAGTGCATTCATAAGTTCAGTTTGTTCGTAAGTCCAACAAAGTTAGCCTAGGTACCCAACTAACACAATCGGTTATATAGTACTGTACTGTAATAGGTTTATAATACTTTTCACACAAATAGTACATAAAAAACAAACACAGAAAATAAAGAAAACATTTTTAATCTTATGGTACAGTACCTTGAAAAGTACAGTAGTACAGTACAACAGCTGGCATACTGGGGCTGACATTGAGTGAACAGGCAAGAAGAGTTACTGACTGGAGGAGGGAGAGGAGGTGGGAGATGGTAGAGCTGAAGGATCATCAGCAATAGGAGACAGAGGGCAAGCTGCAGTTTCACTCACGCCTGATGTTGACGGCACAGGTTCTGGTTCCTTGCTGGATTCAATTCTATCTACCCTCTTGAAAAAAATGATCCAGTGATGTCTGGGTAGCAGCTCTTTTATTCTCATCATAGATGACACAGTAGCACTGGATTGCATTCTGAACAGCTGCTGCAACCTTTGTGTACTGTTCTACGTTTGGGTCCTGTGCCTCAAAAACTAACAGTGCCTCCTCAAATAAAGAAAATCCCCTTGCCATTTCCTGCATCGTGAATCTCTTCAGTTCTTCAGTTACTTCTTCTTCCTCTTGTCTCTCTTCGTCCTTTCTCTGGGCCTCCAGTTCCATCAGGTCTTCATTAGTAAGCTCCTCATGTTGCACAGCAAGTTCCATCGCTATCGCTTGGGGCTTCTCAGCAGTACCAGCTACACCACCGCTGCTTTTATGCTTGCTTCCGGACATCCTGGGCTTGAAATAAAGATACTGTATAGAGTACAGTACAGTAAAGTCCACAAAAGCACAGCCACTTATAGTGGATGCATGCACGTGACAACGTACACCAAACATGGGGAGTAACTTTCGTGATTGGACATGCAAACACAGGTTCGCATCTTTGAAAGTTTGCAGCTTGAAGGTTCGTATGTAGGGGACTTGCTGTATAGATAATTTTACTATTTTTGTCTTTTAACCTCCCTACTAGCTTTATGTGTGGATGATTTCCTACCTTTCCTGTATGTTTGCCTTTACTGGTGAGCTTTTTAATTTTATAATTTTCCTGTTTCTAGTTGTGGCCTTTTCTTTTTTGCCTAGAGAAGTTTCTTCTACATTTGTTGTAAAGCTGGTTTGGTGGTGTTGAACTCTTTTAGCTTTTGCTTGTCTGTAAATCTTTTGATCTCTCCATCAAATCTAAAAGAGAGCCTTGCTGGGTAGAGTATTCTTGGTTGTTGGCTTTTCCCCTTTCATCACCTTAAATATATCATACCACTCCCTTCTGGACTGCAGAGTTTCTGCTGAAAAATCAGCTGATAGCCTTATGGGAGTTCCCTTGTATGTTATTTGCTGCTTTTCCCTTGCTGCTTTTAATATTCTCTCTTTATCTTATTTTTGTCATTTTGTTTACAATGTGTCTTGGTGTGTTCCTCTTTGGGTTAATCCTGTATGGGACTCTCTTTACTTCCTGGACTTCAGTGACTGTTTCCTGTCCCAGGTTAGGGACGTTTTCAGCTATTATGTCTTCAAATATTTTCTCAGGCGCTTTATCTCTCTCTTCTCCTTCTGGGACCCCTATAATGCAAATATTACTGTACTTGATGTTGACCCAGAAGTCTCTTAAACTGTTCTCATTTCTTTTCATTCTTTTTACTTCTTTCTGTTCAGCAGCAGTGATTTCCACTACTCTGTCTTCCAGCTTACTGATCCGTTCCTTTGTATCATTTAGTCTACTGTTGAGTCTTTCTAGTATATTTTTCATTCAGTTATTGTATTCTTTATCTCTGTTTGATTGTTTTTTATATTTTCTAACTCTTTGTTAAAAACTTCTAACTTCTCTGTGTGTCCATTCTTCTTCCGAGTTCTTTGATCATCTTTAGATCATTGATCTGAACTCTTTCTTGAGTAGATTGCCTATCTCCACTTCACTTAGTTCTTCTTCTGGGGTTTTATCTTGTTCCTTCGTCTGGAACATGTTCCTCTGCTGCCTCATTTTGCCTAAGGTGCTATTTGGTTTTTTATGTCTGTGGTTAGTTACGTTTCTTGACCTTGGAGAAGTGGCCCTCTGTAGGAGAGGTCCTATGCATTCCAGCAGTACACTCCCCTCTGGACACCCAAGCAATATGCTCTATGGAGTCCCCCTAAGAGGGCTGTGTGTGTCCTTCTGTTGTGGCAAGCTAACTATGTGGGTGGTCTGGTAGGCTTTGTTGGCGCCTAGCCTGGTTGGTTGCCAGGCCCTGCTTTGTGTGGATGCTGCTGGCTGCTGGCTAGCAGGGCCTGGTCACTAGGCAGCTGACTGTTGAACCCTAGGAGGTCCTGGGGCTAGTGCTGGCTCACTGATCGGTGAAGTCAGGGTCCAGAAGACTCTGGGGCTGTTGCCCACCCACAGGTGGGTGAAGCCAGGTCCTGGGGTTAGTGCTGGACTACTGGCAGGCAGAGCTGGGTCCTTGAGTCTGGCTGGCTGCAGGGCTCAGGGATCCCAGAGGTAGTGTCAGATCACTGCAGGTAGGGGCCGGGGGAGGGGTCTGGTTCCTGGCACACAGTTGGGTATGGGATCTGGGGTGTCCTGAAGCTTGTGTTGGCCTGCTAGTGGGCAGGGCCAGAACCCAGCTGGTCCCACAGCAGGGTCTGGCCTGCTATGGGTGAGCTGGGTTCACAGGCTGTGGGATTGTGGTTTTCTTGTGCCTGGTGTCTGCCCCCTGGTGGGTGAGGCTGGTCCAGTGGCTAGTGCAGGCTTCCTGGAGGGCAGGGCTGGTGCCTGCCCACTGCTGGGTGGAGCTGGGTCTTGGCCCTCTAGTGGGCAGGGGCGTGTCTAGGGGTGGCTGCGGGCTCAGGAAGACTTTAGGCAGCCTCTCTGCTGATGGATGGGGCTGTGTCCCCACATTTTGTTGTTTGGCTTGAAGCACCCCAGTACTAGTACCTACAGGCTATTGGGTTGGGCCAGGTCTTGGTGCTAATGAGCTAGAGGGAGGATTCCAAGATAGTGGCCACCAGCAGGAGTGTCCATGCAGTAGATAGTTCCCAAATATGGCTGCCATCAGTGTCTATGTCCCCCGGGTGAGTTGCAACCAGCACCCTCCCCCACCTCGCCTCTCTGGTAGACTCTTCAAGACCAGCAGGTAGGTCTGGCCCAGGCTCCTATCAAATTACAGCATTTACCCTGGGTCCCAGTGCATGTGAGATTTTGAATGTGCCCTTTAAGAGTGAAGTCTCTATTTCCACCAGTCCTGTTGGACTCCCCAAATTAAGCCCCTCTGGCCTTCAAAGCCAAATGCTCTGGGGGCTCATCTTCTTGGTGCAGGACCTCCAGTCTGGGGAGCCCGACTTGGGACTCAGAACTCTCACTCCTGTGGGAGAACCTCTGCAATTATAATTATTCTCCAGTTTGTGGGTTGCTTACATAGAGGAATGGGACTTGATTATATTGTGAGTCTGCCCCTCCTACCCATCTCATTGTGGTTCCTTCTTTATGTCTTTAGTTGTAGAAGATCTTTTCTGGGAGGTCCCAGTCTTTTTTTTATCGATGGTTGTTCTGCAGATAGTTGTGATATTGGTGTGCTCGTGAGAGGAGGTGAGCACGCCAAGACTCAGGGTCTTTCTACTCTGCCATCTTAACCCCTGAATGTCTCTAAATGCCCTTTAAAAATCCTATTCTAAAGATGTCAATTCAAATATTCCCTTAAGAGCACCTTAAATCTAGAATTTCCACTTCTACTTTTATTTGGTGACTGGGCATCTCAATTCTATTTCTCAAATGCAAGAATCACAGGAGCAAATTAAAAATAGCCTAGAGCACATAATCTTTAGAAAACATTGCGGTACTCTTTTTGAAATGCATTTCCTAAACAAGTAATCCAAGACCATCCAACTGTACTGTGGCTTGCTCTTAATATGTCTTCCCATCCCTTGAGGAGCCTTCGTGTTACACTACTCCAAATCTGCTGGAATTTTCTGCCTTTGAGATTTTTTAAAAATTATTTAATTAATTAATTAATTTTTGACTGTGTTGGGTCTTCATTGCTGCACACGGCTTTCTCTAGTTGTGGCAAGCGGGAGCTACTCTTTGTTGTGGTGCACGGGCTTCTCATTGTGGTGGCTTCTCTTGTTGTAGAGCACGGGCTCTAGGTGCACGGGCTTCAGTAGTTGTGGCGTGTGGACTCAGTAGTTGTGGCTCACAGGCTCTAGAGCACAGGCTCAGTAGTTGTGGTGCATGGGCTTAGCTGCTCCGCAACATGTGGGATCTTCCTGGACCAGGGATCGAACCCATGTCCCCTACGTTGGCAGGCAGATTCTTAACCACTGCACCTCCAGGGAAGTCCCTGACTTTGAGATTTGGTTAATGTCCTTCTGCAAGTTATATCACCATTCCTGCAAAAGAAATAAAAGGTTTACTCTTCAGAATAGATCAGTTTTTATTCACTCTGTGGCTCATCTCCAGCTGGTAACCTTTAGAAAATGTAAATAGACTTCATAAACATTCAGTGCTTACTTAAAAAACATAATAGTTAACCATTTACTAGCGGTCTACTATGTGTGGCATCTGGGACAATGTGGTCAGAGATCAGGGATATGTAACAAAAAGCTGACAGTACATCTGTATGGCATGTACAGTCTTTAAATTAAAAGGTCTGAAATATTAATAGAGGAGTAATGAGGGATAGTGGAATAAAACTGGATTTGGATTCCAAAAACTTATCCTAGGAGACATGGCTTCACTGACAGCTTTGCTCTCTTAGAGCCTGTTTCCTCATCTTTAACAAGGGGATAATAACTGTTTTACCTTCTTAACTTAGGGCTATTGTGAATATCAGGGAGGAAATGAGTGTGAATCCATTCTGTAAACTAATATGCAAATGCAAGTTATGACTATTTGAAATATTCAACTTGTCTTTATAAATGCCCCTTAGATACCAAAAATTCATATCTTTCACATATAAATTCACTATTAATGTATTTCAGGTTCAACAATAAATATCAAACTCTTGCCATACAATTTTCCACTCAAGTTTTTAAAGTCCAAGTCAAGTTTTTAAACGGAGCCCTGTGATACTCTGTAATGACCTATATGGGAAAAGAATCTAAAAAAGAATAGATATATGTATATGTATAACTGATTCATTTTGCTGTACAGCAGAAACTAACACAACATTGTAATCAAATATACTCCAATAAACATTTAAAAATAAATAAATAAAGTGAGCCGTATGACAACCATGGCAATGAAAGCAAGCCATGCCTTTAGAATAAACCACCTCTGGTGGTCATAGTTCCCTCTGAGGAACTTTTGAGGACAGTGAAGTAATCACTTACCTCAGCCCCCAAAGCAACGATTATTTCTTTTAAACTTTTAAACTCTAGTACAAATTATTAAGAGTATAGGAGACCTTCAAGATGGCAGAGGAGTAAGATGTGGCGATCACCTTCCTCCCCACGAATACATCAGAAATACATGTGGAACAACTCCTACAGAACACCTACTGAAGGCTGGCAGAAGACCTCAGACTTCCCAAAAGGCAAGAAAATCCCCACATACCTGGGTAGGGCAAAAGAAAAAAAAAACAGAGACAAAAGAATAGGGATGGGACCTGCACCAGTGGGAGGGAGCTGTGAAGGAGGAAAAGTTTCCACACACTAGGAAGCCCCTTCACTGGCGGAGACAGGGGATGGCGGGAGGCGGAAGCTTCGGAGCCACGGAGGAGAGTGCAGCAACAGCGGTGCAGAGGGCAAAGCAGAGAGATTCCCGCACAGAGGATGGGTGCCGACTAGCACTCACCAGCCCAAGAGGCTTGTCTGCTCACCCGCCGGGGCGGGGCGGGGCTGGGAGCTGAGGCTCAGGCTTCGGTCCAATCCCAGGGAGAGGACTGGGGTTGGCTGCATGTACACAGCCTGAAGGGGGCTAGTGCACCACAGCTAGCCAGGAGGGAGTCCGGGAAAAGGTCTGGAGCTGCCTAAGAGGCAAGAGACCGTTGTTTTGGGGTGCGCGAGGAGAGGGGATTCAGAGCACCGCCTAAACGAGCTCCAGAGACCAGCATGAGCCGTGACTGTCAGCGCGGACACCAGAGACAGGCACGAGACGCTAAGGTTGCTGCTGCAGCCACCAAGAAGCCTGTGTGCAAGCACAGGTCACTATCCACACCTCCCCTCCCGGGAGCCTGTGCAGCCCGCCACTGCCAGGGTCCCGTGATCCAGGGACAACTTCCCCAGGAGGACACACGGTGCACCTCAGGCTGTTGCAACATCACGCCAGCCTCTGTCGCTGCAGGCTCGCCCCACATTCCATACCCCTCCCTCCCCCTGGCCTGAGAGAGCCAGAGGCCCCTAATCAGCTGCTACTTTAACCCCGTCCTGTCTGAGCGAAGAACAGATGCCCTCAGGCGACCTACACGCCGAGGCGGGGCCAAATCCAAAACTGAACCCCAGGAGCTGTGCGAACAAAGAAGAGAAAGGGAAATCTCTCCCAGCAGCCTCAGGAGCAGCGGATTAAATCTCCACAATCAACTTGATGTACCCTGCATCTGTGGAATACCTGAATAGACAACGAATCATCCCAAAATTGAGGCAGTGGACTTTGCGAGCAACTGTAGACTTGGGGTTTGCTTTCTGCATCTAATTTGTTTCTGGTTTTATGTTTATCTTAGTTTAGTTTTTAGAGTTCATTCTCATTGGTAGATTTGTTTATTGGTTTGGTTGCTCTCTTCTTTCTTTCTTTTTTTTCTGTTTTTTATTACTCTTTAATTTTTTATTTTAATAACTATATTTTGTTTTTTTCCTTCTTTCTTTCTTTTTTGCTCCCTTTTCTTCTGAGCCATGTGGCTGAGAGGGTCTTGGTGCTCCAGCCGGTGTCAGGCCTGTGCCTCTGAGGCGAGAGAACCGAGTTTAGGACATTGGTCCACCAGAGAGCTCCAGGCTCCACGTAATATCAGGCGGTGAAAGCTCTCCCAGATATCTCCATCTAAACGCTAAGACCCAGCTCCACTCAACGACCAGCAAGCTACAGTGCTGGACACGCTATGCCAAACAACTAGCAAGACAGGAACACAACCCCACCCATTAGCACAGAGGCTGCCTAAAATCATAATAAGGTCACAGACACCCCAAAACACACCACCAGATGTGGTTCTGTCCACCAGAAAGACAAGATCCAGCCTCATCCACCAGAACACAGGCACTAGTCCCCTCCACCAGGAAGCCTATACAACCCGCTGAACCAACCTTAGCCACTGGGGGCAGACACCAAAAACAACAGGAACTACGAATCTGCAGCCTGTGAAAAGGAGACCCCAAACACAGTAAGTTAAGCAAAATGACAAGACAGAGAAACACACAGCAGATGAAGGAGCAAGGTAAAAACCCACCAGACCAAACAAATGAAGAGGAAATAGGCAGTCGACCTGAAAAAGAATTCAGAATAATGATAGTAAAGATGATCCAAAATCTTGGAAATAGAATGGAGAAAATACAAGAAACGTTTAACAAGGACCTAGAAGAACTAAAGAGCAAACAAACAATGATGAACACCACAATAAATGAAATTAAAAATTCTCTAGAAAGAATCAATAGCAGAATAACTGAGGAAGAAGAACGGATAAGTGACCTGGAAGATAAAATAGTGGAAATAACTACTGCAGAACAGAATAAAGAAAAAAGAATGAAAAGAATTGAAGACAGTCTCAGAGACCTCTGGGACGACATTAAACACACCAACATTCGAATTATAGGGGTCCCAGAAGAAGAAGAGAAAAAGAAAGAGACTGAGGAAATATTTGAAGAGATTATAGTTGAAAAGTTCCCTAATATGGGAAAGGAAATAGTCAATAAAGTCCAGGAAGCGCAGAGAGTCCCATACAGCATAAATCCAAGGAGAAACACGCCAAGGCACATTAATCAAATTATCAAAAATTAAATACAAAGAAAAAATATTAAAAGCAGCAAGGGAAAAGCAACAAATAACATAGAAGAGAATCCCCATAAGGTTAACAGCTGATCTTTCAGCAGAAACTCTGCAAGCCAGAAGGGAGTGGCAGGACATATTTAAAGTGATGAAAGGGAAAAACCTACAACCACAATTACTCTACCCAGCAAGGATCTCATTCAGATTTGACGGAGAAATTAAAAGCTTTACAGACAAGCAAAAGCTAAGAGAATTCAGCACCACCAAACCAGCTTTACAACAAATGCTAAAGGAACTTCTCTAGGCAAGAAACACAAGAGAAGGAAAAGACCTGCAATAACAAACCCAAAACAATTAAGAAAATGGTAATAGAAACATACATATTGATAATCACCTTAAATGTAAATGGGTTAAATCCTCCAACCAAAAGATATAGACTGGCTGAATGTATACAAAAACAAGACCCATATATATGCTGTCTACAAGAGACCCACTTCAGACCTAGGGACACATAGAGACTGAAAGTGGGGATGGAAGAAGATATTCCATGCAAATGGAAATCAAAAGAAAGCTGGAGTAGCAATTCTCATATGAGACAAAATAGACTTTAAAATAAACATTATTACATGAGACAAAGAAGGACACTACATAATGATCAAGGGATCAATCCAAGAAGAAGATATAACAATTGTAAATATTTATGCACCCAACATAGGAGCACCTCAATACATAAGGCAAATACTAACAGCCATAAAAGGGGAAATCGACAGTAACACAATCATAGTAGGGGACTTTAACACCCCACTTTCACCAATGAACAGATCATCCAAAATGAAAATAAATAAGGAAACACAAGCTTTAAATGATACCTTAAACAAGATATACTTAATTGATATTTATAGGACATTCCATCCAAAAACAACAGAATAAACTTTCTTCTCAAGTGGTTGTGGAACATTCTCCAAGTTAGATCATATCTTGGGTCACAAATCAAGCCTTGGTAAATTTAAGAAAATTGAAATCGTATCAGTTATCTTTTCCGACCACAATGCTATGAGACTAGATATCAATTACAGGAAAAAATCTGTAAAAAATACAAACATATGGAGGCTAAACAATACACAATTTAAAAACCAAGAGATCACTGAAGAAATCAGAGGAAATCAAAAACTACCTAGAAACAAATGACAATGAAAACATGACAACCCAAAACCTATTGGATGCAGCAAAAGCAGTTCTAGAAAGGAAGTTTATAGCAATACAATCCTACCTCAAGAAACAAGAAACATCTCAAATAAACAACCTAACCTTAACCTAAAGCAATTAGAGAAATAAGAACAAAAAATAACCCCAAAGTTAGCAGAAAGAAAGAAATCATAAAGATCAGACCAGAAATAAATGAAAAAGAAATGAAGGAAACAATAGCAAAGATCAATAAAACTAAAAGCTGGTTCTTTGAGAAGATAAACAAAATTGATAAACCATTAGCCAGACTCATCAGGAAAAAAGGGGAGAAGACTCAAATCAATAGAATTAGAAATGGAAAAGGAGAAGTAACAACTGACACTGCAGAAATACAAAGGATCATGAGAGATTACTACAAGGAACTATATGCCAATAAAATGGACAACCTGGAAGAAATGGACAAATTTTTAGAAAAGCACAACCTTCCAAGACTGAACCAGGAAGAAATAGAAAATATGAACAGACCAATCACAATCACTGAAATTGAGACAGTGATTAAAAATCTTGCAACAAACAAAAGCCCAGGAGCAGATGGCTTCACAGGCGAATTCTATCAAACATTTAGAGAAGAGCTAACCCCTATCCTTCTCAAAGTCTTCCAAAATATAGCAGAGGGAGGAACACTCCCCAACTCATTCTACGAGGCCACCATCACCCTGATACCAAAACCAAAGATGTCACAAAAAAAGAAAACTACAGGCCAATATCACTGATGAACATATATGCAAAAATTCTCAACAAAATACTAGGAAAGAGAATCCAGCAGCACATTAAAAGGATCATACACCATGATCAAATGGGGTTTACCCCAGGAATGCAAGGATTCTTCAATATACGCAAATCAATCAATGTGATAAACCATATTAACAAATTGAAGGAGAAAAACCATATATGATTATCTCAATAGATGCAGAAAAAGCTTTTGACAAAATTCAACACCCATTTATGATAAAAACCCTCCAGAAAGTAGGCATAGAGGGAACTTACCTCAACATAATAAAGGCCAAATATGACAAACCCACAGCCACCATCGTTCTCAATGGTGAAAAACTGAAACCATTTCCACTAAGATCAGGAGCAAGACAAGGTTGTCCACTTTCACCACTATTATTCAACATAGTTTTGGAAGTTTTAGCTACAGCAATCAGAGAAGAAACAGAAGTAAAAGGAATCCAAATTGGAAAAGAAGAAGTAAAGCTGTCACTGTTTGCAGATGACATGATACTATACATAGAGAATCCTAAAGATAACTAGAAAACTAGAGCTAATCAATTAATTTGGTAAAGTAGCAGGATACAAAATTAATGCACAGAAATCTCTTGCATTCCTATACACTGATGATGAAAAATCTGAAAGGGAAATTAAGGAAACACTGCCATTTACCATTGCGAGCAAAAGAATAAAATACCTAGGAATAAACCTACCTAAGGAGACAAAAGACCTGTATGCAGAAAACTGTAAGACACTGATGAAAGAAATTAAAGATGATACAAACAGATAGAGAGATATACCATGTTCTCAGATTGGAAGAATCAACATTGTGAAAATGACTATACTATCCAAAGCAATCTACCGATTCCATGCAATCCCTATCAAACTACCAATGGCATTTTTCAGAAAACTAGAACAAAAAATTTCACAATTTCTATGGAAACACAGAAGACCCTGAATAGCCAAAGCAATCTTGAGAAAGAAAAACGGAGCTGGAGGAATCAGGCTTCTGGACTTCAGACTATACTACAAAGCTACAGTAATCAAGACAGTATTGTACTGGCACAAAAACAGAAATATAGATCAGTGGAACAGGATAGAAAGCCCAGAGATAAACCCACGCACCTATGGTCAGCTTATTTTTGATAAAGGAGGCAAGAATATACAGTGGAGAAAAGACAGCCTCTTCAATAAGTGGTGCTAGGAAAACTAGACAGCTACATGTAAAAGAATGAAATTAGAACACTCCCTAACACCATACACAAAAATAAACTCAAAATGGACTAAAGATTTAAATGTAAGACCAGACACTATAAAACTCCTTAGAGGCAAACATAGGCAGAACACTATGACATAAATCACAGCAAGATCCTTTTTGACCCACCTCCTAGAGAAATGGAAATAAAAACAAAAATAAACAAATGGGACCTAATGATACTTAAAAGCTTTTGCACCGCAAAGGTAACTATAAACAAGACGAAAAGACAACCCTCAGAATGGAAGAAAATACTTGCAAATGAAGCAACTGACAAAGGATTAATCTCCAAAATTTACAAGCAGCTCATGCAGCTCAGTATCAAAAAAAAAACAACCCAATCCAAAAACGGGCAGAAGACCTAAATAGACATTTCTCCAAAGCAGATATACAGATTGCCAACAAACACATGAAAGGATGCTCAACATCACTAATCATTAGAGGAATGCAAATCAAAACTACAATGAGGTATCACCGCACACCAGTCAGAATGGCCATCATCAAAAAATCTACAAACAATAAATGCTGGAGAGGGTGTGGAGAAAAGGGAACACTCTTGCACTGTTGGTGGGAATGTAAATTGATACAGCCACTATGGAAAACAGTATGGAGATTCCTTAAAAAACTAAAAATAGAACTACCATAGGACCCAGCAATCCCACTACTGGGCATATACCCTGAGAAAACCATAATTCAAAAAGAGTCATGTACCACAATGTTCATTGCACCTCTGTTTACAATAGCCAGGACATGGAAGCAACCTAAGTGTCCATTGTCAGATGAATGGATAAAGAAGATGTGGCACATATATACAATGGAATATTACTCAGCCATAAAAAGAAACGAAATTGAGTTATTTGTAGTGAGGTGGATGGACCTAGAGTCTGTCATACAGAGTGAAGTAAGTCAGAAAGAGAAAAACAAATACCATATGCTAACACATATATATGGAATCTACAAAAAAAAAAAAAAAAGGTTCTGAAGAACCTAGGGACAGGACAGGAATAAAGACACAGATGTAGGGAATGGACTTGAGGACACAGGGAGGGGGAAGGGTAAGCTGAGACGAAGTGAGAGAGTGACAGTGACATATATACTCTACCAAATGTAAAATAGATAGCTAGTGAGAAGAAGCCGCATAGCATAGGGAGATCAGCTCGGCGCTTTGTGACCACCTAGAGGGGTGGGATAGGGAGGGTGCGAGGGAGATGCAAAAGGGAGGAGATGTGGGGATATATGTATATGTATAGCTGATTCACATTGTTATAAGGCAGTAACTAACACACCATTGTAAAGCAATTATAATCCAATAAAGATGTTAAAAAAAAAAAGTATAAAGTGTTTGTGCCTTTTTAAAGGGGGGGATTGTGACTCCTTTGTTTAAATTGAAGTATAGTTGATTTACAATGTTGTGTTAATTACTGCTGTACAGCAAAGTGCATCTGTTATACACATATATACATTCCTTTTTTAAAATATATATTTTTTTCCATTATGTTTTATCATGGGATATTGAATATAGTTCTCTGTGCTATTCAGTAGGACCTTGTTGTTTATCCATTCTATATATAAAAGCTTACATCTGCTAACCCGAACCTCCTACTCCATCCCTCCCCCAACCCCCTCCCCCTTGGCAACCACCAGTCTCTTCTCTATGTTAGTGATTCTGTTTCTGTTTCATAGATAAGTTCATTTGTGTCGTATTTTAGATTCCACATATAAGTGGTATCATATGGTATTTGTCTTTATCTTTCTGACTTACTTCACTTAGTATGATAATCTCTAGTTGCATCCATGTTGCTACAAATGACATTATTTTGTTCTTTTTTATGGGTGAATAGTATTCCATTGTATATATGTACCACATCTTCTTTATCCATTCATCTTTTGATGGACATTTAGGTTATTTTCATGTCTTGGCTATTGTAAATAGTGCTGTTATGAACATAGGGGTGCATGTATCTTTTTGAATTATATATTTATCCAGATATATGCCCAGGAGTGGGATTGCTGGATCATATGGTAATTCTAATTTTAGGTTTCTGAGGAACCTCCATACTGTTTTCTACAGTGACTGCACCAACTTACATTCTCACCAATGGTGTAGGAAGTTTCCCTTTTCTCCACACCCTCTCCAGCATTTGTTATTTGTAGACTTTTTAATAATGGCCATTATGACTGGTGTGAGGTGGTACCTCACTGTAGTTTTGATTTGCATTTCTCTAATAATTAGCGATGTTGAGCATCTTTTCTTGTGCCTGCTGGCCATCTGTATATCTTCTTTGGAGAAATGTCTATTTATGTCACCTGTCCATTTTTGAATTGGGTTGTTTTTTTGTTGTTGAGTTGTATGAGCTGTTTATATATTTTGGAAATTAAGCCCCTGTTGGTCGCATTGTTTGCAAATATTTTATGCCATTCTGTAGGTTGTCTTTTGGTTTTGTTTATGGTTTCCTTTGCTGTGCAAAAGCATGTAAGTTTGATTAGGTCCCATTTGTTTATTTTTGTTTTATTTCTATTGCCTTGGGAGGCTGACCTAAGAAAACATTGGTACCATTTATGTCAGAGAATGTTTTGCCTATATTCTCTTCTAGGAGTTTTATGATGTTATGTAATATGTTTAAGTCTTTAAGCCATTTTGAGTTTATTTTTGTGTATGGTGAGAGAGTGTGCTCTCACTTCACTGATTTACAGGCAGCTGTCCAGGTTTCCCAACACCACTTGCTGAAGAGACTTTTTTCCCATTGACTCCTTTGTCGAAGATTAATTGACCATAGGTCTGTGGGTTTATCTCTGGGCTCTCTATTCTGTTCCATTGAACCATATGTCTGTTTTCATGCCAATACCACACTGTTTTGATTACTGTAGCTTCGTAGTATTGTCTGAAGTCTGGGAGGGTTATGCTTCCTGCTTTGTTCTTTTTCTTCAGGAATGCTTTGGCATTTGTGGGTCTTTTATGGTTCCATATGAATTTTAGGACTAGTGAATTCTAGTTCTGTGAAAAATGTCATGGGTAATTTGATAAGGATTGCATTAAATCTGTAGATTGCCCAAAGCGCCTATTATTACCATGTCCTTGCTTATCTCCCCAGTCCCACTCCTTCTACATCAAGCTCTGGACACACCCTACTAAACTTCTGATGTTTCTTGTCCACTTGGGGTGTTCACATGTGTAGTTCACAGGGCTGGCTCCTTCTCATCATTCTTCAGATCTCTGCATGCATAAACACATGGAAGAACATGTGGGTGGTGGTCCTCTGGTTTAGTGGCTCATTACCACATTGTAGTCTTGTTTCCTAGCTGGGAGTGTTTGGACTTTCTACACTTTTATCTTGACTGTTTTGTGATTGTTTTCCTAGATTTAAATTTTTGATGACTGAGAAGTGAAATATCATGAAAAAAATCTAGGAATACTGAAACTCAGTCTACTACCTAATATTTTAGCTACATTTTAGAAAATACAGTCCAATAAAACTGGTTTATAAATTACCAGACACAAAAGATCAAATCTTCAACACTTCATTCATTAACAAAAGCTGATTCTGTGACTACTATATGCATGTTTCCAAAACAGAGCTCTTCTGATATGGGAGGGAATTCTGCCTAGGATTTCCTTCCTATTTCCATGATTAAAACTCTGCCAGGCATACTTACTGAAGGCTGACCATGGTGATCAGTTACTGGAAATCTGTTTTGGGGACCCTGCACAACAATCTTTGCAAAGCTACTTTTGGTTAATTTGTTTCTGACACACCTGTTCTGTATTTATCAGAGCGAGGTCATTGTTCCATAGGTTATGACAATGAAGGGAGCTGATGTATATAAGGACAGAGCTAGCTACCGCCATTTCATGAAGAGGATGGAAATCTTGCTGGATTCCTCCACTGTTAGGGATAAAATTTATCTTGGATTCATAAGGAACACTATGAATGTGGATGCACTATTTCTATAGCCATATCCTTCTGTGAAGTATTTGACAGAGAACAGTGTACAAAGTTGCCAGGCCCCCTTGCAAACAACTCAGAGGCCTTCAGGTTTGACCCGTTTTACTCTCTCTTCTCAAAGGACAGAAAAGGAGGTTCAAAAGGTTTATAATTCACCAAGCACTCAGCACCCAGTCTCTCAATCTAAGCTTTCCTAAGAAAACCTAAAGTGGGTAAGAAACTTACTTCTTCATAATTATAAAAAGCATTAAATATGCACTATGTATCAGAAGAAATAATGTTGAAAACTGAGCAAGAGCTCTGGTGTCACCAATTTTTAATATTCAGGGTCCAGAGAGCAAGTTCATGACAGGCATTTTGCTTGTGACTGAAGTGAAAGGCAAAACTAAATTTTTTGTACCTCAAGCAGATCACCTTATAAACAGAATAAATCAAGTAAATGGATACATAGTTACTAAGAAATACTTATCTGTTAATTCTCAACAGACAGGAGCAGTTACCCGTGGCCTGAGGACAACTGGGGCACCCTGAGACCCATTCAGGGGACCTGTGAGGTTCCACCTTTTCCAACCACATATTTCCGAGGCCGGACTTTTTTCATGTATTTCCACCAAAACAACATGGCACAGCAGATCGAATGCAGAAGCAGGTAAGAGAATCCAGCTGTATTCTACTAAGCCAGGTAATAAAGAGATTTTCAGAAATGTAAAACAATGCCACTCTTCTCACAGATTTTTATTTTGAAAAAGTTTTTAATAAAATTGTAAGTTGGCAGGTGATGGGCTTGTTACTATAAAACCAATTAATATTTTTAAAGTTTCTCACCTTTTATTTGTTAGTATTAACAGATATGACCCACATAAACAAAAGCTCTTTGGGGTCCTCATTAGTTGTTAATGGCATTAAGGCGTCCTGAGGTCAAACTGTTCCATATACCAACTCTAAGCACTCTTACCTCAAATGGAAGAAATGTGCTTGGAGCATTTAAAGAACACAGATGGACAGTTCAGAAAAATCAAATGGAAATGTAGGGTTCCATAGTCCAGGACTCAGTTATTTAAAGTAATGACATTTATGATTTTTATTTTTTTGGCCGCACCGCACAGATTGCAGGATCTTAGTTCCCTGACCAGGGATTGAACCCCAGGCCACCGCAGTGAAAGCGCCGAGTCCTAACCACTGGACCTCCAAGGAATTCCTGACACTTGTTTTAAAGGGTAACAAATGAAAATTATGTTTGCTCATCAGGACTTTCAAATCCATTCAAAATCCCTGGGAAACTAAGCATCTGAATTGGCTGCATGCTGATTCCCCCCCGCACTGGGGTAAGCCAGTGCAGTGTGAAGGGGTGCTAGGAGCTACTTATTATGTCTGTGAGAGCAGTGCATTAGCAAGGCTGCCATTTTCATAGAAGGAAGACACATAAGAATTAAGGTCATAATGAGTTAAAAGTGAACATAAAATCCTCTTTTAGGGACTTCCCTGGTGGTCCAGTTGTTGGGACTCTGTGCTTCCACTGCAGGGGGTGTGGGTTTGATCCCTGTTTGGGGAACTAAGATCCTGCAAGCAGCCAAAAAAAAAAAAGAAAAAGAGAGAAAATAATCCTCTTTTATGTTTTTGTTTTTTTAGTTTTTATATCAGATTGCTTCTCTGGATATTAGAATAACAAGATCTTAGTCAAGAAAATTGCAAGAAGTCAATAGAAAAATTGAGATCTCTACTGCTTCTAAAAGCTGAGAACATTCTGAGGGTTATTTGTGTGGCAAGTCAAGAGCTCACTATCATAGTTCTCTCCCTCACATCTGCACTAATGTGGTAAGTATAAGTGAGTCAATACATTCACAAAGCAGCTCGTTTACAATTTGCTTGTCGGTTAAAAAAAGAAAGAATTAAATACAGGCAGACAGGAAAATCCTCAATTAGAAGTCAGCTTAATAACAGTCTCTCAGGCTTTTATTTTTAAACTTTTTTTTTTTTATTTTTGGCTGCACTGGGTCTTCGTTGCTGCGCACAGCCTTTCTCTAGTTGTGGCGAGCAGGGGCTACTCTTCATTGCAGTGTGGCGGCTTCTCTTGTTGCAGAGCACGGGCTCTAGGCGTACAGACTTCAGTAGTTGTGGCATGCAGGCTCAGTATTTGTGGCTCGTGTGCTCTAGAGCACAGGCTCAGTAGTTGTGGTGCACGGGCTCAGTAGTTGTGGCTCACGGGCTTAGTTTTTGTACAACACGTGGGATCTTCCTGGACCAGGGCTCGAACCCGTGTCGCCTGCATTGGCAGGTGGATTCTTAACCACTGCGCCACCAGGGAAGTCCCTCTCAGGCTTTCTTAACTACACACTCCTTTTAGGAGTATGAGGTTTTTGGGTTTGCTATGCAGATTAAATGACATGCATATGAAACGGTTAGCACAGTGACTGGCACATAGGAAGTTCCTGATATGTAAGCCCATTTGCATAAATAATAAAAATGAGAGGTAGAGAAACATTTACAGCATATATATGTCAGTGCTGCTGATCTCACTTACTTTAATTATCCAACACTTCCAGATTTTAAGTTATTTTTAGAAAAAAAGTATTAGGGCCCAGAAAAGATCAATTGATCAAGGTGTCACACAGACAGTGAGGGGTTGAAATGGGATTAGGTCTGTCTGCTTCCAAGTCCATGCTCTTTCCACAATGCAGTGTTGTCTCCCAGGAGAGCTGAAACACGAAGCCAGTTTATTTCAGAAATCTATTTACTGTAAGGTGTGTTCTGTGCTTAGGACAGTTAGCTTTATTTTACTGTTTCAAAAATATTTGAGAAGAAAAAAGTATTAACCCTTCCCTCCCAAATATTAACCCTTCCCAAATATAAGTAACTATAGGCCTCAACTTATTAGTGACTAGCTCCTAACCAACAGCATTATGGGTTTCAGGCAATTTACTTTAAACAAAAAAGTAGACATCCCAAGTACTGTACAAGAACACTGTATCTATTTATGGTTCCTGAAGATCATATCAGAGAAGTAAAAAACATTTTAAGAGGGAAAAAAATGAATCTGGAATGGCAGGGGAGATTCACACATTATATGTAAATTGCAAGAACAGTAACTAATTCCCCTTCTCTCCCCAAAATAGTAGGCAAAATGAAAAACAGATACAACAGAGAAGCTATTGAAAAAGGAAAGAGGTACAGGATGGGCAAAAGGGAGCCCAACAGATTATTAAAGAAGAGTATTTTCTTGCCAGCTCCAAACTATTTTGGGGTATTCAGACCTTTCTTTAGGTATCACTTAATAACCCCTTCAGAGACAAGTCATTAAATTGAATGGAACCCCAATGAGGCAATTTTTGTTTTCCTCTTTCATGGGCTCTGAAACAAAAAATACTGGTAAGATAGCAGACTGTATGTTGAGGTACAGTAATAACTAAGGTAGGGGTTCCCTTCTGTCTTCAGAATACAACATTGGAAGAAGGCATAGTAGTAAAGAAAATGCTTTAGAAATAAATCAGTTTTATTAGAAAGAAATTTTAAACACGAAAGTTTAGAAACAAAATATTTATTTCCTTTAAGAATCATACATATTTGAAAAGGTGATGCCATACCTCTCAATTTAAAGAAAAAATTCATTTAAGATTGCGGGTTTTAAATATCAGTGAAGATATTCTCCAGGCTGCCACCAGAGCCTGGCTTGATTGCTCTGAAGTAACAACACTTGAAAGCTCCTATTCTTTGAAACTAATTTAAACACATTGAATTGTTGAAAGATTAAAAACCACAGTCAGCTAATTACACTCTCTCTCATCTCTTATTCAGCAAATGAATCACTTTTCATTACCACTTAGCTGAAGTACATGAATTTCTGCCTAATTAGAAATGTTGTAGATGGAACATTAGCAAGAATGGAGCAGGTCAGGATATCTTTGCTGCTTCATTTTTAATTCCTAACAGCAGAGTCTGATAGGAAGGGATAGAGAAGTCATTAAATAATTTTAAATTATTTATAAAAATTACTTTGCCCAAATTATAATTATTTTTTCCCCAAACGGTCTCAAATGTCTAACACAATGAAAGAAAAAGCAGTTCAACATTGATTTTAATGAACATTTTAATGTTATGTATAACAGAACTATATTTTGAATACAATGGAAACAAAGTTTTATCAATTTAATTAAAAAAATTTCAACACAAAGTGGGGAGGTAATAATTTGATGCCTATATTATAGTATTTATTTTAAAAAATATTCCCAGCCTGAGGGTGAAACAATTTTGCATTCCAAACTCTAGAATCATGATTTTCATGTGACCTTAATGCAGAATTACAGCAGGAAAACAAAAACATTTTAATTAATTTCCTTTATTTGCCATTAAATCAATAAAATCTTTGACTGCTACAGGTCTCCTTTAATAATATATATATTTAACTCCTCTCTATTGGAACCATATTGCTAATGCCATATTATATACACTCAAAACCAAAACAATACTGTATAAAATCTAAAAGCCAACATTGTTGAGTTCTAACATTTATATTTAAGGTCTTAATGGATTTTTACCCTTTTCAATTTTTTGAAAAGACACCCCAAAAAAAAATAAATATTTTTCTTTTTGACTGTTCCTGACTATTACATGGTGACTACAGGGATAAACACAGAAGGAAGCCTTGCCAAGTTATCACTGCAAAGTGTAAATAATGACTGCTAAGAACAAATAAAAATACTGGAGGTTTTTTTCTCTTTTCTTTTAAAGGAAACCATAGAGCAGTCCTGAAAAAAATATTTTTCCGAGTTCTGCACAGGATAATTATAGCAGAAGAAATGGGAAAATCCCATAGCTATCACCAATTGCTTAAAGAGGTTTTGTTACAATAAAAATTTGGATAGTATAATAGCTGTATTGCTGGAACATTAGCAAAAGTATATACATTCCAGTTACCTTTGATTTAGCCATAATCACATATGTATGCCTTTTTTGGACAAAAATATATATTTTTATAAAAAACTGATCATCCAACTTTAATGATTTCATATATGGACTCAAGAGTGGTAGTAAAAGGAACAGACCCAATTGTGACAAGGCGATTCAGGGACAGAAAAATCAAGTTCTTCAGGAAAAGAAAAGTATAAAATTAGAGATTCAAACACATTTATTCAGCCCTATTCTAGTATTCCCACATATTATGATATCAAAATGGGCTCCTCAATTTATAAAGGCTTTCAGTGGTCTCACTACCCCATTTGTGGTCTAGTCTCACTGGGAAAAATGATTCTGACTGCCTCATCTGAAGCGCCCTTGCCTGGCCATCTGAAATACTAGATATTTCGCTTTTATAAAACAACCTTTTTGGTTCTTAATGTAGGTTTATTTTAATTAATTGATGAAAGAAAGGGAAGTTGACTAGCATTTTCCATCCCAACATCACCTATCTGCACCACTAAAAATCCTTCATTCAATCTGCTCCTTTACAATCTCTTATTTGCTAAAGTTGGCGAAATTTGCAAAGGCATCTTGCTTGGGTTGCACAGTTCCAGAAGTCATGGCTAAGTTGGGCATGCCCATTCCCATTGTGCCTGTCAGGCCCATCCCAGCAGTTGACATCCCTATGTTCATGTTCATGCCCATCATGCTCTGGTTCATCATTGGACTATTTCCAAGAGGGGCCATTCCCATGGTGCCAGTCATCACACTGGGCATGCTCATAGGCATGGGTCCCCCCATCAGAGGGTTAGTTTGGGGCCGGACAGGAAGCATGTTCGATGGAGAACTGAGGTTTACAGCTCCGAAACTTTGGGTCATCACATTCATAGGCTGTTGCATATCTAACAGAAGAAAAGAGACAAAAGAACTTTATCACACTGAATTCTTAGATTCACAGAGCAGAAAAATAATACAATTTTCCTGACCATCAATTCTTGTAAGCTCCAATAAAATTACTTTATAGTGATTTTTTATAAGAGAAGTCAATTAACTTGTATTGTTTACTCTTGAGAAATATTCAGTGGCTGTTAGCTCTGATTTCCCCAAGATGTAGCAACAGTAAGAGTGGGCTGGCGGAAGACATCAGGCACTTTAAAACCATTCCTATAAAATCTATTACTGAATCCGACCTAACAAGTTGTCAAGAGCTACTGTGTATCAAAAACCTTAAAAAGTTTATATCCTTTGACTCGCTCTATTTTTAGAACATTATATTAAGGGAACAAATCACAAGTAAAAAGATTTATACAAAACCATGGAGTTATTTATAATAGGAAAAAGCTGGAAACAACTGAAATAACCAACAATAGAGGAACTGCACACTAATATGATGGATAACTATAAAGATCCAAAAATCATGCTTTCTTTCTTTAAGAATATTCAACAGAAAAAACAATAATGTTGAATATGAACTGTAAGAAACAAAATATAGACAGAATGATCTCAAGTATTAAAAATGTGGTTAGAAAAGATGGACTATGAAGAAATATGAATTAATGGTGATTATCCCTGGATTATGGAGTTCAGATGATTTTTGTTTCTTGACGTATCTGCCTATATTAAAAATTTTTTCTCAACAAATACTTTTATTTTAGTGATCAGGCTCCCAAAACTCACCACCATACAATAAATGTTACCATGTCAAGAGCAGAATACAAAGCAATTCAATGTGCCAGGAGGGATACCAGGTATTACGTGAAAAAAATCTTAAGTGAATACACAGTTGCTTTCAGTACAGTTTTATTTCATGGCTTGAAGTAGTCCTGGCATAAGGGCAAAGGATTACAAGTACACAAAGAAATGGGATGTCTTGCAGTAACTTACTCTGTTGCTGAATCATTGTATTGAGCGATGGCTGCTGGGGTTTGGAAGGCTGCATACCAGGTAGTAAGTTGTCTAGGCTGATGTTTACACTGGGGTCAGACCAAGTAGAGGGCAGGGTTTTGCTGACTGACTTCTGGACCATATCTGTATTCTGATTATAGAGAGGATTAGGCTTCTGCAGCACTGTGCTAACATTTTGCAAAGGCTGGAAAATAGAAAAATGCTCTAAAAATTAAGCATCTGCTCTATAAAGATTACCAGATGGCAATTTAATCATAGTAACTCCAAATATATACTAGACTTTGTAATAAACTCTTGAAACCAATAAGAACCACAAATGTTCTACATTAAGGTCTTCAATATCCTGAATCACCAGCTTCCCATAATATTCCTCTGAAGTCCAAATCATGTTTGGGGTGGGGAAAAAACTAACATATTTACACTAACAGTTATCCTCCCATCACCCCAAGTCTAGAAGCCACAATCCTGGGGCAACTATTAACTTCGGGTTAGTACAACTTTAAGGAAATATACAAGTGGAAATTTATTCTTACAAAATGGAATTCGGGGTATGATTTCTCATGTTAAAAAAACAAAACCATCAAAACAGCAAATGATATTCCACATAACCTGACCGACATATCCCTGCTCCATGTGTATTTCTATTGCCTAAAGCGAGCAACACTAGTGGCATTTGATACAGTATGGACCAATACAGAAGAAAGGAGAAATTCAGGAAAAAGCAGCAGAGGTGCCTGGTAGTTACTACCACAATAGTTGTAACAAGGACAGAAAAAGGGAAATAAATACGAAACAGGAGGAATAATTAAAAATGGACCAATGCAAAGACTCACAACACAGTTGCAATTAAGATTGCAAATTAGTAGATAGGCTTTATGCTTAGACCATATGAAAGAAACAGAGTAAACTGGCTTGAGCTTGTTCAGTTCAATTTAATGGTACTGGTATGGCTTTCATGTCCTTTTTCTTAATGTTAGGTCTAATATGTTATACAGATCAGTCACCTTTCTGCTTCTTTCTTCTCTTCCTTCATCCTAACACCCAAAATAGGAGAATCTACATATTAAAATGAATAATTAGCATCATAAACAAATATTCCGAATAGCCTGAGTCAAAAATAGCAAGTTCCTGGTACAACTCAGACACATATATTCTGCACTTGTTTGAATTCTAAGCTAATATTAGGTAATTTAGATTTAATTTTAAAAAGTGAATTTAAAAGTTCCTGTTTAGTTATTTTCCTTTATGAAAATAAGAGTTGAAAGAAGAGTCTATATAAACATTATATAATGTAGAGCAGGTCCAGAATAGGGAAGAACATACATTATTTTAGAGAATAATTTTCTATATTAGCAATATATCTCTATTCTTCTTCTTCTCTTTTTTTAAATATCTTTAATTTTTTATTTTTAGGCCGTGCTGCACGGCACACGGGATCTTGGTTCCCCAACCAGGGATCGAACCCACACACCCTGCAGTGGAAACGCAGAGTCTTAACCACTGGGCCATCAGGGAACTCCTGTATTCCTTCTTCTTAAAAACAATTTTTTAAACTATTAAATTCCAATTTGTTTATTAGTTCAATAAATTTTCAACAAATGCTTCCTCTGTGCAAGGCATCACACTTGGCTTTGCATGGACAGCAAGATGAGTGAGAAGGCCTTGCCCTGGAGAACACAAATGACTATTCCAGGGGAAAGGACACAAGGTAAATGCAATGTACAAAAGTAATCTATGTATCACTTGCTTATTTTTCTGTTTTATGCTAATCTGCCATTAGATTAGTTAGAGCATCTCAAAGATTATGAATCACAATTTCCAAGGGAGGCAGACAACTTACCTGTGATCTTGACATGGGCAAACCCAGCCCTACAGTATTAGTGCTCATCATAGAGAAATTCATACTCTGGGAAGATGTCATTGTTGCCTGCGATGAGCCCATAAGATCAAATAGGTCTGAAGAATTTGAGGCAGCTGGAGGTGGGCCTAAAGCTGGTTGTGAGCTACTGACAAGCTCTACAGCTGGCTGTGAGGCACTGCTGAAGAGCTCACCACTGGCAGCAACAGGGCCTGACGGGGCTTGGTTGAAGGCACTCCAGTCACCAAAGTCTCCATTCCCACTTGCTGCTGTTACTGAGAAAGAAAGAAGGGTAAGAAAGTTTCTGAAATGCACAGAACACATATGACAATCTACCAACTGAAACAAATTAGAGCTGATCTGTGTCCATCCAGATTAACATCTGCAGGTACCATCTCCATCTGGACATTATTCTTTCTCATGAATATTCCACGAGTGTTAACAAGGTGGCAAAGAAAAAAATAAAACTTCCACATATAAAGTAAAATCCATCTCTTGGCATTGGCAGGTCTGAGGTGACACAAAGAAATTACAGAAACTAAAACTTTCCTTCAACCTAAGTTTGCATATCAAATATGTTTCTAGCTAAACAAATATGAACTAGCCTGAGATCCCCAAAAAACAAGAAAAAAACTCTAAACTGGTTAAACTCTTTGCTGGGAGATCCAGAATCCTCATGCAAGGAGTAACTCAGTAAAATCAGACAGTTCAACTCATTTTGTTCATTCATTATTTGGAAAGGTTCAAAGAGAAATCAAACTATGATTTATACCATCTCATGTAAATAAAACCCCAAATTCATTAAAAAGAAAAACCCAAAGACTCAATAAAATTAAGACTAGGATTAGTAAATTTCTGTAAGAAGTTCTCACCCATCTGGCCATGCTTCCACTGACAACACAAAGGCTACAGAGAGCCATGATATATAACCTTAGTACATTGTTTACTTCAAATGGGACTGTTCAATCTATTTAAGTAAAAAGCGGGGTATAGTCTTAAGAGGGGAACTCATGCTAATATTTAAAAAAAGAAACAAAACTATCACTATGCTTCAAAGTATAATTATAACAAGTTTAAGATTTAATGCATAAAAAAGATTTAATGCATTTAATAATATAAAAATTAATAGGTTAATTAATAGACTGAAATATTTAAGAGAACGGATTTTGTATTTTACTGGCTGTGTGACCTTGCTTAACCTTCTCTGTGCCTTTTTATTTTTATTTTATTTAAAGGAGAGCTTTTATTTATTTATGTGGCCACGCCGTGAGGCATGCGGAATCTTAGTTCCCCAACCAGGGACCGAACCCATCCCCTGCAGTGGAAGCACGGAGTCTTACCCACTGGACTGCCAGAGAAGTCCCCTGTGCCATACTTTTTAAAAAATCTAAGTTGCGAAGACTGAATAACTTAATATATAGTAAGTGCCATTTGAGGTTTATTGTTACTTTGGATTAATTGTGAAAAGACAGAGGAGAGGCAAAGCATCGCACTTTCTTTCCTTTAGGTATGCCATATAAAAGTATAAGTCAAGCTTCTATAAATTCTGCATACATAATACTAACTACTGGGAACACAATAAATATAAAGGCAAGTGATACTTGAAAAAGAATTTTTTTAACTAGGCTATACTAAGTAAACAAACCTTGCTTTAAGAACAGGACAAACAGATAAATATGAATTAATGGAAGTTGAAAAAAGCAAAGGTGAAGAAAGAGCTACATATAAACTGTCATCTGAAAGCGAACAGTATGTAGTTCCAAGTTAATTAACACCATTTCTTTGCACTACATGTTCACTTACAACTTGTAAATACATTTTGTCTAGCCTAAAAGGTAACCAACCACTATGATACTGTGTCTCATTATGCTAAATATCAAGAGAACAATAACATTAAGTCTTTAAAATTATATCTTCTATTACCATTTTGTAAGGTAAGCACCCTTAAAAGAGAAAATAATTCACTTAGAAACCCCAAGTTCTACCAACAATTTAATATAAGAACTGGGCTGATATTCACTACTTCTGGGTTTTGCTGAAACATGTCTTTGATCTTCTTTACAAAAAAGACTGAATTAAGAGTTTTACAATTAGTTCTATGTATTAAACAATTTAAACTAATTTAAGGAAGACTGCTGGATAAAGGTAAACTTTATGCTGATTTTCTATCTGCTTGATCTAGAAAACAGAATAAGAATGGAAACTGGGGCAAAATGTGTTGCCCCATCTGAAAACTTTATCTGAGATGATTAATCATGGGAGGAAGAGATTTCTAGTGAGGCATATATTGTTCAGCAATCATTAATCATTGTTGCAACAGTTTCAGCCCCTTGCGTAATGGTGATCAGGTTCTGTTAATCACATAAGAGATGTATCACTTAGCAACATTAACATATTTGAATTATTTGCATAGTAGGCAACTTTATATACATAAAAACTTTGAGAATTACACAGGCAGTCTGTAAAATTAGGGCAATGTTTATTTTCCACTTTGATTTGCCTAAAGCAAGGTATTAACCCTTACAAGGCATAACCACACTTCTAAAATGAAGCAGTTCATTACTCCACAATCCTGGTTTCTGGGAAGTACTTGGAATTTACACAAGCGGTCCAAATAACCCAAATCACATTAAAACCTATGCGTCACTAACCTAAACTAGACAGTACTAAATATAAATTTTAATCCAATTAATGGGGATAGATAACTCTACTTGAAATGAATAATAAAACTAATTCAGTTAAATATTTCCTCCTTGCCTCACCTCATGTTTATGATTTTTATAGCTAAATTTTTTATATTATCTCTCAAACTTCAGACTGACCAGATTTTATGGAAAAAACATTAGAACCAACCCCTTTACAACCTAAAAGACACTTAATAATGAACTCAGACCCTATTCTACACGTCTCTACAGACGTTACTCTATCCTTATAAAGAACCAAGACAAGTAGCATTATTCCCAATTTTAGAAAGGTGGAGGCTGAGGCTTTCATAAAGTTAAATAGCTACCAAAGTATATGGCAGAGGTAGTAAGATAAAAATATTAATAATAAGGGGGAAAAATACAAGCCCTTCACCTCAATCCATTATGTTTAAGCCTATATTCTGCTTGGATGTTAGCTTTTTTTTGCCATTTTAAAAAAATTGAGGGTGTAACTGACACATAACATTATATTAGTTTCAGGTGGACAACATAATGATTTGATCTTTACAAATATTGTGAAATGATCACAACAAATCTAGAGTATTTAAAAATTTCTAATTTAACATGGAATGAGGAAGTTTTTTTTTGCCTGAGCTTCAACTGCTCACATTTAAGGATATGCCAAAATGAAGTTCAGTTATTTTTCATAGAAATTCTCTTAAGATATCTAAATTATAAAGAAATGAATTTTGGTGAGATGGTCTGCCCAACTCCAATGTCCCCGAATTTCATTCAAGAAAATCATATAAGCTAAACATAAACCATAATATTCTTGCTGCTAAAATGAGATTTATACTTATTCACACTCCCTACCCACCTACTCCCCGCACCCCCCCCCCAAAAAAAAATAAAACAAGAGTCACTTATGAGTGAGGGCAATTTTATTTAGGTGTACCTGAGTAGTCTGCAACCAGATTAATTCGCCTGGCACATTTAGGATACTGGCCCAATAAAGTACCTTTGTGAATAAATTCTTTGGGAATTGGGAATTATAAACACTGCTACAAGTAGAAAATGGCCAAAAGAAGCAGATGGGGGTGGGGTGGTGAAGAGTTGTTTTGTTTTGGTAACATTTCCACTGCCCCTAGATTTCTGGCCAATCAAATCATATCGTACCTTGGGAAGGGAAATTGCTTGATGCAGCGGCTGAGCCAAAGTCAGCAAAGCCTCCAAATAAATCAGCTGATCCTCCTAGAAATTAAGTATGAGGAAAAAAACTGTCAGAACCACAGCACAATTGATAGCACTTTTAGGAAGCCATTTTAGCACTGCACTCAAAAAATACCCAATACTAGAGCCCCAAGACCCATCATAACAGCTAGTTAGTTGATCCATGGTGACTTTTCACGTCACCATGTTCCCTTTAAGCTACCACAGGACAGACTCTCTTACAGTATCCCTCAGTTCTATAACTAGTAATATAATAGATACTACAACTGTGGTTACAGTCACCCCTTACTTACATTTCACGAACATAACGTAGGCATGCAGTTTATCTGGCCAATTATGCTCTTTATAAGAATCTTCAATGGATGCTAAAACCTGGGTAAAATGTTGCTGGGTAATCAAATCATTACCCCACAGATTACTTACAAATAAAAAGGGATTAAGCTACTTTTACAGTGCAGAAATCAGATGGATACCACCTTAAACAAGTGCTCAAACTTAATGTCACTAATAATCGGACAAAATAGCACTCATGGGTCTTCTAATATAAAGGGACTAAAAAAGAGATCATCACTCAAATTCTTCCCAAAAATATTTAACCTGACTCCAATCATGAAGAATGAATCAGACAAATACAAACTGAGGGACATTCTGCAAAACAGCTCTCAAGACTCTTCAGAAAATGTCATCATAAAAGACAAAGACTGGGACCACTCCAGATTAAAGAAGCCTAAAGAAACATGACAAGTAAATGAAATGGGTGATCCCTGACTGGACTCTGGATATTTAAGTAAGTGCTATACTGAAATGATGTAATTGAGACACTAGGGAAATGTGAATATGGTCTATTATACAACAATACTGTTTTAATGTTAAATTCCCCAAGTATGATAATTATGATTGTGAAGGAGAATGTCCTTGTTGTAAGGAGATATACGCTGAAGTATTTTAGGGGCAAAATGTCATGATGTTTGCAATTCTCTCTCAAACGGTGCACAATAAATAAACAAAACCAAAAAAGAACTATAAGACAAAGAAAATGTGACAAATTTTCTGCAGTTTGACTTTTTTTTAAATAAAAGGGAAAAAAAAACCCCCAAAAACCCTTGAAGTTGATCTGCATAGAAATCAGTTTTAATAGCTATAGGAAGAAAAATGAATGCAATGATTTAAGTGGACTATTTTTTCCTATTGTTTACTTGCAAATATTTGCAAAATACTTGCATTTTTAATCCTTGAAAAAAAACCCAGTAGCTTTTTGCTACTTCCAGACTGGTGTTTTTAAAGGGGTGAGATTCAAATCATAAGGCTGCAGATCAATCTGCACGCGTAACATCACATTCTCATACAAATTTTCATTTGTAAACACTAAATAGGTAAGAATATTTACTTTTATCTATAATTTGAACAGTAACATTATGTTAAATTTTATATTCCACTTCTCCTCAATTCAGTTATCAATGAAACAGCAATAGTCAAAGGATCTAAAACCTTAAATAGTTGTCCTTATTTTTGTCCTTAAAGATTTCACCTCTTAAGAGTCACAACCTTAGAAATTTAGAGCGGCAGTTCAATTATAGTGCTTTTAGTGTTATGTGAACATTATATAGGTTACATCACAGCTGCTTAGCCTGCAGTGCTTAGAAACTAGCCAGGTGGGACTGGAACATCTGGGCTGCACTCAAATACCACCAGGGACAGCTTCCAACATCTGGTGCCATTTCTGAATTGTCTTATCACTGCAAGACATTCTGTCCCATCTGCTACACTCAACTGGGTTAATTAAACTAGAACCATCTCCCCTTCTTAATAAATAGCCAGCAGTAATAAAAGGAACAAATCAGTTTCTGACACAGGTGAACTTGGTATTTCTTTTTAATGCACATTTACTGTAGTCAACTATCAGCAGGCCTAACAAATTCCTTATTCCTTCACCTCATTACAGATGCACATATTCGCATATATACTCACTCACCGTGAACTGACTTCCACCAAGGCCAAGGTTCTCTACTCCTAGCAACAACTACAGCTCATATGTCTGCTTTTGCTTTATCCAAAGGAAAATATCACAGTGATTTTTCTCTTCTTTAAAGGTACATATGTCATAATAAATGTGACGATAGGTACAAAAGATCAATGAGCTATATTTTTAAACTATATAAACAAGCGCACATATATTAATAAAATCTAGCAGGGAAATCAATGGTGTGAACAGTTGCTGCTTAATATTCATAAGTGTGTCTTCTGTAATACTCCTTCATGTTAAAAATATTGATCAAAGAATACTGTTAGGTAACAGAATGATAGTTAATCTTTTATTATAACATTAAGGGATTTGAAAATAGGAGATTATTTTCATTTTCTTCATCCAAGCAGTGAATAAACATCAATATGTAATTTATTATGCCAAATAAGTTCGGAATTTTCAAATCTTATCCAGTCTGGGCTACAAAGAAAATTCATGCTGTGGAGTATAGCACTGAATACTGTAAATCACATCTTCAAACTGGGTGACATATTTTATTTTTGTCATATCCTGAATTTAATATTTCAAATAATTATCTATTTAGTTATTCTATTGCTCTACCTAACACCTAAGCTAAAATTATACCATGTTCATAACTTGTCTATAGCAAATATTATTATTCTCTCCATCCACACTACAGGGAGTTTAATTTCAAACATGACTAATTTAAGAACACTGGAGGTAAAAGAGTGGAAACACACACATAAGTATTTTACAAATAGAAGCCACCTTTCCTTGAAAAGGATTTAACTTTTCTCCATCTTCTGAAGTGCCACAGATTATACTTCTGTTGTGTTATACATAATGTGATCCTCAACTTTGGAAACTATCTCAGAAATTAAAAATCTCTTATTTCATTTAGGAAAAGTTTCTCCCTCCTAGGAGGGACTATCCATACCTATATGCATGATGTTATGCATACCAATGCCTTAAATTTAACAGACATTTTCTATACTTAAGCATTTTTCCCAGATAACTTCTATCTAAGGGAATTTAAATAAGAGTCTACCAAAAATTGCTGCATGTGGAAGACTGCTAAATTTCACAATAAGAGCTATCCTTCAAGATTCCCACATGAGAGGTGTCATTATAAATGAACCATTTCCATCTGCCTTTTCAGGGAAGCAAGGAGGTTATTTACAATCACCAGCTGGGAACATGTATTTTCCAAAGCAACACTGTGAACAGGAAAAATATAGCTGAACTAGACAGTGCTTTAACTATAAATGGAAATTTTCTTTAACAAAGAATTTAATCTAGATTACACTATGAAAACTTTTGCATGAGGAATTCTAATAAATACAAAATTAAAAGAAATGACAAAATGCAAAAAATTGTAAATATATGATGAAGAACTAATATAAATAAGTTTTTTAAAAAATCGATAAGGATAAACAACCCCAATTAAAAAAAAAAGGACAAAGGACATGAATAGACAAGTTACAACTAGCAATATAAAAGCATGAAAAGTTTCAAAGTCAGTCATCGAACACATGCAAAATAGAATGAAATATTATTTTCTCCTTACCAAAATGGAAGATTTTGAAAGATGCTATTTCACTACTTTATAACAGAGAGAAGTTTGGAAACAAATCAAAACCTAATGTCCAAAAAATAAGAGGCTGACTGGTCAAGTAAATTATAGCATATTTACACAATGTTAAAATCTTAACATTGTGTAATGTTAAAGCAATTAAAAGGTCTGTAAAATACCAACTATAATAAGGAAATGGTCATGAGATTTTAGACGAAAAAGAGTTTACAAAAAAATATAATAACAATAAAATCTTTATCTAGAAGCCTGAAAAAGATTTTCAACATAATAAATGCTTGATTTACAATGCTTGGTGTCAGTTTATTTATCTTTTGTAAAAATAAAATACAGTGTGTGAGTTGTGGAAAAAATAAATAAATAAATGCTTAAATATATTGACTGATTATATAGAAAATGTTTAAAGAAAGACTATTCACCAAAATTATTAATAGTTAACTTTATGCACCTAAGTTACAGTGAATTACTTTTTTTCCATAAAATTTCTAAAATGAGCACGCACTACTTTTAATGAGTGAAAACAGAATATGGTAAAACATTTTATTCTTAGTAAACTTAGGTTAAACTAGAGACAACGCCCATGAAAATTCTAATATATAAGCTGGGTTGTAATAACCAGTAACTTGGCTATAACAAGGTGATTCACATCCATGTAAATATCCTCAACTAACTTTAGTGATAACGGAGTACAGGGCAACAGGTTCAAATGTAAATGTAATGAACATTTTGGATTTGATACACGTTAATCTTAAAAAATATTTTTTAACAACCAAAAAAATCAAAAGATATTGCAAGCCTTGTAAAGTCTTTGTATTTTCTCTTCAACCTCATTCATTGTACTAGAAACAACTTATGTAGTAGTATGTTAATCAAGACCTAAATTCCTTAATTACATAAGGGACAAAGGAGACAACGAAAACTTTGAAGACGAGATATACTAAAAATGAAATGGAATGGTTCTTGGCATTATATTTGTAACTGGCTTATTTTCTAAATACATTATTATTCATTTAAAAAATGTTTACTTAGAAACATACTATATATAAATGTCACCAAATTATCATTTGAGTACAGATTTTAAAAGAACATCACCAGAGTGGGACATCTGTCATCACAGTCTCAAGAAAATCTTGATGAATGGGTTTCACATGTGTATTTTTAAACTTGGTTGATATTCCACTATGATTTTACCACATATACTTCTGAAGATGCTAACAAAAAGGATGAAATAACACATAAAAAAAGAAAATCTGAGCATTTTCTCCAAGGAGACATTTATCTGGTGAATGGTACAGAAGCCGTATCTGCTTAGGTTTACAGTTCATGTCCATATTACTTGCATGACAGCAGTATTATAAATATAGGCACATATGGTAAATGACACCCAAATGGCATACCAAATAGCAATGCTAATATGGTAGATTCTTAGACTTTCTTACATGTAGGTGCTAAAGATTTAACATCCAATTTTTTTCTCCACTGCTGAATTCAATTTAAAATATATTATTACTAAAATATTTAAATAGAAATTCATGGTAATGAAATTCATCTTACTGATTGGAGGGGGTTCTACACAAACTGGTTAAACAAATTGTTTCAAATAGGAGAGAACTTTAAAAAATAATTATGGGGACTTCCCTGCTGGCGCAGTGGTTAAGAATTCTACTGCCGATGCAGGGGACCACAGGTTCGAGCCCTGGTCCGGGAGGATCCCACATGCCGCGGAGCAACTAAGCCCATGTGCCACAACTACTGAGCCTGCACTCTAGAGCCCACGAGCCACAACTACTGAGCCCGCACGTCTAGAGCCCGTGTGCTCCGCAACAAGAGAAGCCACCGCAACGAGAAGCCCGCACACCTCAACAAAGAGCAGCCCCCGCTCGCGGCAACAAGAGAAAGCCCGCGTGCAGCAACGAAGACCCAACGCAGCCACAAAAAAAAAAAAAAAATTATTTAAAAAAAAGTGACCGTAATAATAAACAGTGAACAATTTAAAAAAAAATTATGATGTCAACCCACTTTCAGTTGGTTTTTAGAAAATATCAAGATAAAATAATTAAGGCAAGAAATATTCCAGATTTCATTCAGACTTTGTCTCAATTACTGTATTAATATTAATTGCTACTTCTATTTAATTAGCCAATCTACTGCTTGCACTGGAGAAGAAAAACCACTCAAAGGTTTCTTGCCAAGCAAAGGAAGCATGCTGGTATTTAATAATTCTCTCTGTTCAAAGCAATCTTGCTAACACCAAGGAAAAAAGTTATAGATTCACTCATCTTACCTTCCTAGTTAATTCTTCTCTGATTGCTCCATTAAAATTTTTCACAGATGCATGAAAGGGGCTCTTTAATATTTCATACCAGGAAATCCAAAATAGTTGATATTCTGTGACACTAAGTCTGTATTATATGACTACATGCTAACTACCAGTTAATACTACTATTAAAATCTTCAACATACAAAAAGACAGCACATAAATTGTTAAACAACTAATGTAGTTGTTTGCAAACTTGGGCATGACAGTTCAATAGAGTTTAAGGAATAATTTTACGAACAGTTACATTTACAGAAAAAAGGGAGTGGGAATTGAAGAATCTCAGAAATTGGATTGAACCAGACACCCTAGTAAGTTCACACCTAGTCTAAGAATTAATTTTATGATAGTAGGCAAGGAGAGGGAGAAAATAATAGACTTTAAATTAATCATATGTACTAAACTATCAGTGAGAAGTAATTTTCATCATAAACACTAATGTAAATTTTAAAACAATTCAGTTTTGAAAAATTATTACACAACTAGAAACAACAGATTTACTTTGACATTATTTCTATGCCAATCTCGTCACATTTTAATGTGAAATGAACTTTAAACGTAAGTTTTATTTCTTAAGCTGTTTTGACTTGCAGTACAGTTTATTACGACTCCATAATCATCAAATGCAACCTAAAATAATCAATTTTCTTGAAAACAATTTATAGGGAATTACTCAAAAAAAATCTAGCACGTATTGGACATCAAACTGAAGAAATTGTTAATCTTCTCTGTGAGAAAATCTTGGTAAATGGACTATTCTTTTGCTGCAGCCCTCTTTAAAATATGTCACACTTTCACAGAATGCCCCTTTCCTCCAAAGCACTCTGTATGTTTGTAACTAGGTAACTATTTGTGACTCTTTGATTAATGATTACTTCCTCCACTTGACCTTCCCATGAGGGCAAGAACTGTTTTACTAAGCATTATACCGCAAGCACCCAGGCCAGTGTCTGGTTCGATAAATGTTTAGTGAATAAATGAATGAAAAGTTTAAATGAACTCTAGGCGTGGGTAGTTTGACAGCCAGAATTAAGATTTATGGAAAGACAGTGAAATGGGCAGAGCAGTACATTTCGCTTATAGAAAAAGCAAAGTGACCCCAAATACTCAGTGCTAAAGAAATTGAGAGAGATCACTGAATTATCAAATATTTAAGTGCTCGCCTTCCTTATTTTAGGCAATTAAACACTTCCTCCCAAATAATGCTCAAAGTGAATTAATTTCACATTAAAAATAAATCTAATGCAAAAAATTTTCTTTTTAATTTTCATTCCATCTTTTATTTGCCATTAAAAAAAATTACTCTGAAACCAAGAATACTATTGATAAAAAGAAAAAGCCAATGTGGAAGCTTACCTGTTGATTGGCTGGTGCCATCAAACAGATCAACAAGGTCACCAGATGACTTGCTGCTAGGCACTGAAGTCTGAAAACACACACAGAACTAATAAGCTTAGAAAACATATTTCTACTATTTTTTTTAAAAATCTGCTCTATTCATCTGTAATTCCCAACTGAGACACAAATACCTGTAATTATCTTAATAAAGGTAGATTTCCTTTTCTGAAAAAAGAGAAGTGACCTTGAATCCTTATGGAGAGATAGTATTTTTAAAGTATTCTATTCCTAGCATTGTAAAAGTCCCTAACATCCACACTCCTCTTTTCCCTAACTCACTTCTTTTCGGAGATCAGACAAGATTAGGCATGTCCACTGTTCCTGGGTTACTTTCTCATTTCTTACTGCATTTCACTCTGAAAAAACATACCTTCCAGATCCCACTCAAATCTTAACACAGAATCACTTGAGAAGCATTAAAGAAATATATACGCCCAGCTCCATCACAACATACTGAATCATAACTGCCCAGGTTGGGATCTTGGTCTGTACAGTCTTACAAAGCTCCTTTAGTAATTCCAATGCATAAGAAGGTCTGAGATCTACTGGATTGGAGGCCAACATCCTATCTAGCTCTAAAATTTTATGATTCTGTGAACTTTAGCAACACTGTTTGTATACCATACAGGTCAGTATAATTCCATGTTGGTCTGATATACCTTGACATCTGTTTTATATTTAGTTCCCAAACTGTGGGGCTGGAGTTGTTATATGATTTTTCTCTTATACATAGTTCTAAGCACCCTAATGCATAGGTCCTGTATGTTCAATACATACATGTTAAATTAGAACAGAAGTGCTAGGCAATAGGAAAACACTGTAAATTCCTAGGCATGTTAATTTGAGCTTTGAAGATTAAAACACTATATACTGTGGTTCAAAAAGGCCTTGAGGTTGAAAGAGATCTGAAGCAGCTGAGTAACTTGCCGAGAACTTCACAGAGTTCTATGCATTTTTTTGGTAATAAAAACAAAGTCAAAAAGCTTACATTATAAATTTAAAATATTTATGGCAGTGACATACATTCAGGCTGTACTACAAATTGATATTTAAAATCCTTTTAAGATATAAAAGTCTCAGTTTACTGTTAAAAAAAATTATACAGGTTGGATGATTTTCCCCATGCAACCATAAATGAACTCTCCATATAACAGCCATCATGTATTATTTGGGTTTTAATTATGACTATCTACCAGATCTTAAGACAGTCATCAGTAAGCTAACTGTATCCACAACAGGAGAAAACTAAGACCACAAGGAAATAACACATCCATTTCCCCTTTTTAACTACAACTAGTTGAGTTATAATTTTGAGGTTTTTGTCAAAACTAAAAAGAGCACAATATGGGTGAAATTATACACCAGAAGATATGTGGGAAAACTTGACACAGTTCTTGACACTAAGTAGGACTAGCTTTATTTTTAGAGTCACCTGCAATTTGCAAGATACATTAGAAAAATATTTTCCCTAGCTTTCAGCTACATTTGATGCAAAGATACAAGCTGGGTGAATACTAGTGGGGGGAGAGTAACAGAAAAACTATTGAGGCTTTCGGGGCAAACCTCCCTCTTAGGCAGATTTCTGTCCAAAGGACTAGCTTGCAGCCAGGTATCTAGCAGGTGGATTTCATTTCTGTGGTGAATAAAAAGTGAAGACAGTACAAGAATTAGTGCTGCTACTGATCAATACTGACCACAGGGCAAATAAACCTCCTTTTCACAGGAACAATCTCTGTATTAAACAAGACCAGTTCCGCTATATAACTACTTGTCATATATACAAGTGGTCATTTCTTACAACTTCCAAACACTACCATGTTTTCCTTAGTGAATCTCACACTTGGTACCAGTGGTGGTGTCTAGAAGGAAACAGATGCACTACATTCTGATTCACAACCTTTCCCAAATGAACCAAGAGTGTTATTACTATTTTCATAGAAAGTGCATAGATAATCATTCAGCAATTGGACAGGTTTCTTCCTCCAAAGAGATTTCTTATTATTAATGACTGAGTAATACATGCCAGATGATCTATAATTAATATGATTACCTAGAAATGCCTGAGCCTACTAATGCAGTAATTCTAAAAGTAATTTATAAGAATAAAACTGTGTATAATGTGTAAACTCGTGCCATTCCCACCTTAACTGAAGACTGAGGTGTATGAGCTGAAGCATTCTGATCTGGACTTGCTTTGTCCCCCGTGTAATGTGCTGCTGCTCCAAGATCAATGGTTTTGGAAGGATTTGCTGTGCGCTTGTGTCTTGTGGTGGTGGTCTCTGTGGCCTGTGTGATATGGATATGTTTTGTCGTCACAGTCTCCTCTTCATCTTTGAATTCACCTTTGGGAGATCTGCCTCTTCTTGCTTTCTTTTCCTCATCACTGTCACTAAAAGATATTAAAAATGAAGGAAAATAATAAGACTAGGGATTACTTTAAAATGGAGCCCTCAGTGATTTGAGCTAAAGAATTTCAAATGCAGTAACTCCAAATTCCATACTTTGACTATTTGACAGGGATCAAGAGAATGTTATCTAAGCTACCTGAATAATCATATGTATGCACTGGGGAGCAGAAGTGGGAACCCATCAAATTCCCCAGGTAAGTCTAAAATACTGCTACAAAAAAGTATTTACATAAATGTGTACAAATAAAAAAGCCTGAAATAATTCAAGTGCTTATTTATTATAGATTTAAAGCTTAATTAAAAAATAAAATAGCAGGGTTATTATCATATCAGAATCAACTGATTAGAGCCTAGGAGCTCAAATAGCTGCATTTGATAACCATTTTCTTGAAATGGACTGTGTGCAACAACTACAGTTCCATTTATATAACAAGATTCTGTCACTGACTCTCATATACTAATGCAAATATATAATAAAATACTGTAATTTCAATGGACATCTTTTAAATATTATCCTATCTGCATTCAGATGATTAAACTCTCATCTGTAAATGCAGAAAAATGAGGTAACGCACTTTACAAGAACTGTGCTCTATTTTACTATATAGAATCACGAGATCAAACTTTCACAAAACTAAGAAAATTGCTTTACAGAAAATTTAAATATATTTAAAATATTTTAAAAGAATTCCTTTTCAGGCACATTCAAAGATTTTTTCTTCTTCTTAACATGCAAAAGGAAAAAAATACAGAATGAGTAAAAGAACTGTGTTTTTCATATGCCCCAAATTAAAAATGTCAGTACTAGTGTGCTCTCCAGTAATGACGCATTGGGTTTTTTTTCTGGTGCAAGTAGGACAGAGAGAGAAATTGCCTGAAATACGTTCCATTACTTACTATTTCTTAATTTCAGAGTAGGTGGTTTAAATTATAAATATTCTGAAGTAAAATACTTAAAATTCTCCTTAAAACTATGACTATCATTACTGATGCAATTTAACTCGGACTAATCTAAAGCAATTTCTACTTAAATATAAATCAATTTGGAACCTGTACAAATCAAGAATCAAGAAGAATGGCTTCCCACACTGAGCAAAGGGGTTAAATATATTTTTATCTATAAACATTTTAGGGAATCTACAAGTTCTGATCAAGTGTTCAAAACCCCTTTGTCACTTACTAATTTCTCAGCAACAAATGACCTAAAAATTCCCACCGTCAGTCCTATATCTAAGACTGAAATTTCTTACCTTTCTGATGTCCAATTTGATTACAGTGCAAGATAACTTCTTTACAAGGTGAGAATGTAAACTTGACTAGCACACAATGAAATGAAAGCTTCATATATGATCAGTGTTCAAGAATTCCTGAATCTAATAATGAGCTAATAAGTCTAAAATTCTGATAACATGCCAGATAGGTCCCATGCAACTCTGTCTAAAAATCTATTCTTCTCTCACAAATACTCCAAGATGTAAGTCCCTGGTTTGCTCTTTAGTTACTAAAACAAATAACATACACTACATTTTCACTCTTTTAAACCTGAATATATAAAAGATTTAGGAACTCTAGCAGACCCTGTCTTAGAGGCAAATGTAGAAAAGAAAAAATCAAGGGAGAAACAGAAAAAAAAAAAAAAAGAATAGGAAGACAAAGCAAGGAAAGAAAAATTGAGGGTGGAGGGCAAAGAAGAGAAAGTAACAAAACAAGAAGGTACATAGTTAGATTTCTAACCAGCCTACCTACCTGATTCCCATACTTCTTCAGGAAATAGCAACAGAATATGTGGCCACTATGTTTTAAGTCAAACCAAAAGTGTGAACACAAAGGCCACAAGAACATTAAAGAGGGAAAAACAGCAAAGAGTATTTGAGGTAGGCATCGTTTTCCAAAGTTTAGTTATTTATTATTGCCATATGCATACACTTTCAGTATAAAAGAGCTAGAAATACAGTTGTAAAATATATTCAAAGTATTAAAAATAAATTCTGGTTCTTCAAAGATCATATTCCAGAAACAGACAGGAATTCCGCAGATTTAATAAATATAGAAACATACTGAGAAGACACTAAAATATTTTAGAATCTGAATAGTTTCAAAACTATTATTTTTATTTCTTTTTAATGACCCCTAAATCTGAACTGTTAAGATTTTTTTATAAGAGAAAAAGAGATGATACTTAGTTACAAGAACTCACTTGAAGTTTTGGTTGCATCTCTGTGTTACTTTAGGCAAGTTCCACACAGCCTGACTGGGCTTCAGTTCTTACTCCCAAAAAATAATGGTAAAATCCTTGCTCTAGACTATCTAATAGAGGTACAGTGAGGCACAAATGACAAATATCTTATAAAACTTGCTTTGCAAATTAAGTGCTACATACACTGCCCTTATAACTGGCAGAAAAACTAGTTAATAGCTATATTGGTAGGTAAGAAAAAGTGAATGCTAAAAGGTTCCTAGTACTGTTCTATGTAAAACTAAATACAAATACCCCAACATTAGAAAATGTAATCTATGAAAATATAGGTCACACTTGAAAACATTTTAGTCCAAATATCCATCTGGATTTTTTTTTTCTGGTATAAACTGGCACAGAATCTTAATGAAATGTCACAGGAAGAATTTTCAACCCCCTAACTTTTGTTTAAATCTAATAAAATAATAAACTTCATTATCCCTCAGCAATACCTTAGATCCCTGGATCATCAGATGCCCAATTGCAAAATAAGCTGTCAAAGTTCTTACTGGGAAAAAAAATTCCAATAAATGGCCTGAATAAAAACATACAGGAAATGTGATCAATTTTAGAAATAAATGGCCACAGACAAGGAAAGTATGTCAATACTAAATGCAAATAATGTCTGACATAGCATCTTATAAACAGCTGCACTGTATATATGACATGTGTGTGTGTGTAAATACACACACACACACTATATATATGTATAAATCAGCAGCAAATATACTAAAACTGGAACAATACAGCGAAAATTCGCATGACCTGGGAATTCCCTGGCGGTCCAGTGGTTAGGACTTGGCACTTTCACTGCCATGGTCTCGGTTCAATCCCTCGTCAGGGAACTAGATTAGCCTGCCCCCATGCAAGGCTGACATGCAAATTCATGAATTGTTCCATATTTTTGCACAAGGCATTTTTAGGGGAGTGAAACTACTCTGTATGGTTCTGTAATGGTGGATACTATGCATTTGTCAACTGTACAACACAGTAAACCCTAATGCAAACTGAAGAGTTTAGTTAATAATATTGGTTATCAATTGTTAATAAATGTACCACACTAATGCAAGATGTTAATAACAGGAGAAACTGTGTGTGTGTGCATGTATTCTTGCACTCGGAGAGGTGGGGTTATGTAGCAACTCCCTGTACTTTATGCACAATTTTTCTGTGAAGCTAAAATTGCTCTAAAAAATAAAATCTATTAAAGAAACAAACAAATAAAGCTGAATTTCAGATAATGCCAACACCCAAAACAAATAAACAAAAAAACCCAAGACCCAGCTGTGTCTATTTAGTACCCTTTCCAAGAGACCCAGGAGACAAAGTGTTAATACCTGCATCTTTCTGGAGAGTCTTCTCTATCTTTCCTCCGGAACTTGCTGATGGTGTCGTCAATTGTGCTTCCAATTTTATCACTCAGTTCACCTAATTTATCACTGAATGGAAAAGCACTCTTGTTTTTATCCCAGTCCTCATCCCATTTTGATTTAGGCTCAGGATCATATCTTTCACCTATATAAAGCATTAAAAAGAGAAGCAACTCTAAGGACATTAAATTCAAAAGGTGTCTATAGTCCTTATTTCTGAAGCTTTTCCTCATAATAAAACAGTTTTCAAAGGAAAACAGAAAGCTCCCACAGTGCTGAATCAACACAATTACAGCAAGGCACAGCATGTAGTGCCAGTCATTAAGTGGCAGGAATGCAGATTCAAAAGCTTTTGTTTATGAAAACTAACACAACCTTAATGCACAGCACAGCATATCAGGAAGTTCTTAAGGGCTGCTGAAAGGAGTAGAGGAAAACACAAAAACCAACACAAGCTATATAAGCAAAAGAGAAATGGAAATCTTTTGTTTTCACAAAAGTCACTTAATGTATTATATTTCATTCCCATTTCTTAATGGTTTTTCAATTATTAGAAAAGCATTGGACAGCAACAATCTCTTACAAAACACAAACTATAGGAAACACTACTCTGAATGCTACATATCCCAATATACTGTAAAGACTCATAACTGTCATTCTTTACCATCAAACTAGAAAAATAAATGTACTTCATGGCATGGGAAAGCACCCTTCAATTATTTTAAAAAGAAAAGAATATTCTAACTACCAAAAACTATACAGACTAGAATCATGAAATATGCTCAAGCAGTTCAGAACAGTGATGATCTATTCAAACACCAAGTCCAAACATTATGCTGGGACTGGCAAAACCTAGGGAGCCTCTGTGTGAATTTGATAATGGAGATAGTAGATCACTGGCAGTGAAAAAAAGCCCCAAAGTGTCAAGATTTGTTTTAGTCCTTGACTTTGAGGGCCTAAAGAAGAGATAGGAATTACAGGCACTAAATGGAACCTTTTCCATTTCCATGTCCAAACTCAACTTAAGAGGCAAGAGTACAAGGTGCAGAAAAATCACGTGTGGTTAAAAAGAAGACCGAAAATTAAGGCAGGGTGCAGAGAAAAAGGAAAGACCAACGGGAAACAGCAATATAATAAAAAGGTAGATAACTGAGCTTTTGTTTAAACTTTGGTTAACAAGTTCTGATGGCATACATGCCCTCTGGAGATCGAACAAAACCATTTTGCTGAATTACTCAGTAAAACTGCAAAGCCAAAATTTTCTGTGAGAGTTTGAGGATTTAAAAATACGTCTACTAAATCTGAAAGTGACCACCAACTTAAAGAGAACATGACAAAATGTTTTCTAGACAAAATTTAAGCCAGGATGGTATTATAAAAATGAATGGCTCTCCAACAATGTATACGTACACTTCAATAACAATGTGATGAACTAGACTTTTAAAAGAAACAAATTTACAGGATAAATGAAAGCAGATGAAAACTAAATTAGCACGGTGGACATCATACTAAATGAGTGCCAGAGATACTGGATATTGGCAAAACATTATCTAACGTCAAAATAAAAAGCATGTAAAATAGTTAAAGTTGGTTAAGTCTCTGAATAATATATATAACATTAAAAATAATTTATAAAAGAAGGCAATGCAGATACACAGGACATTCAACTCTATCTCTAATGCAGATGATGTAATTAGTTCACTCTAAGTCTAAAAACTTACTCAATTGTCTAAATTTATCTAATTATATATTGTGCTGATTAAAAAAAGGACTACTAGCAAGTAGAATGAGGAAAGGAGTGGAGAACAGCTCTTTCTACTCAAAAACACATTAAACTGCTAAAGCTACTTTGAAAAATCTAAAGAATAAAATATTAACTTGGGTAAATAATTAAAAGACTTCTTACTCCCCTAAACAAATAAAAACTCCAAAACATATTTATGTGATTTATTTAAGAGAAACACTTTTGCCCAATTCAAGAACTGACTTAAATGTGATATGGGACATTAAAAAAAGGAATTTTTCTGCTGTTAGAAACATCAACCAATTAAGTGCAGTATTTTTAATTTGAGGGCAAGAGAGCAGAGGAGCAAAGGAGCGAAGACATTTTATAGATACTCGCAAGGTAAGAAATAGAAGATTTTTACACAGTTACAATGAAGGAGTTACAAGATCTCAGTATAATTCAAATATAAACAAACTTAGATATGGTTGGGGGGCAGTTAGAGAGCCCCAATATGCAGCTGCTAAGTATACGCGGCACTGGCCTGTCTGTGGATATACAAAATGACAAGGGACTGTCCGTGTTCACAGAAGACAGAACGAGTCCAAAGGAACATCCTGTGAAAGAGAGTTCTTATTTTCTGTATCTGTTTCAAGCACCTACCTAGTCATCTATTTTAGGAAAACCATATTATTACATTAAAAATAAACATGAGAGGGCTTCCCTGGTGGCGCAGTGGTTGAGAATCTGCCTGCCAATGCAGGGGACACGGGTTCAAGCCCTGGTCTGGAAATATCCCACATGCCGCGGAGCAACTAGGCCCGTGAGCCACAATTACTGAGCCTGCGCGTCTGGAGCCTGTGCTCTGCAACAAGAGAGGCCGCGACAGTGAGAGGCCCGCGCACTGAGATGAAGAGTGGCCCCCACTTGCCGCAACTAGAGAAAGCCCTTGCACGGAAACGAAGACCCAAAACAGCCATAAATAAATAAATAAATAAATAAAATTTAAGATATAATTCACGAAATAAATAAATAAATAAATAAAATAAACATGAGAGATGAATGTTCTAGCCGTTCTTAAATACGTTAGGAACAATACAGTGATAGGCCTAGACAAAAAACTGATGGTATCGTCAGTTACCTTTTTCTACGTCAAATTAACGCAGTGCTTAATTAAGGAAAGAGACTGAGGATGGACTAACCTGTAGCTCTATTTTTGGCCAAAAATAGAACTAAACTGGTTTTGAACTAGGAGGATGAATCTCTTCATCGAACTTTTTTTTTAATGCTCTACACGGTAAGTTACAGAAATCCTTTTTTCTGCTTAGAATGGGAACCCCAACAGGAAAGGGCATATATCTATTTTACTCTCTGTATGTCAACTTAAAGTTTGGTCATTCAATAATGCTTAACGGTTAAAATCATATTCTTGAACCACAAAAGTAAAAAATAGAAAGATTCCTAAGATCTACAGGAGCCAAAATGAGTATTACGTATATCTCAGTATTGTATGTATTCAAAATAGCATTTTTGTCTTCTGTATTTCAATGATTCTTAAAATACACCCAAGAAGCTAAACTGATGCTTAGGTGCCAGTCTGTCTTTGATACTCACTGTATCTGAATCCTCCAACACTGTCTGAGGAAACCCCAACATATTTGTCTTTGTTCTTCTTTGCTTTCTTTCGCTCTTCACGAAGCCTGTCATCATCCTGGGCAAATTCAACCAATTCTTTCACCTTCTGGCGAATATTTATACCTTGATCCTTGCCATGCTCATCTGTGAGGATGGTAAGGGAGAAACAAAACCTTAAGAATTCAGTTAATATGTATCAAACCCTTTAACACATACAAAAAAGACATGAAAATTTCAACACAAGAAACCAACTTCAATATTTTAAAATGAATAAAAAGAGGCAAATTGTGTTACTGAATTTTGTCATTCCCTCATCAAATCCTAAGTCTTGAGATGCAATTTTGCCTTATAAGAGAGTGCAAGGATGAACTAAAAAGGACCACAGATAACGGTTCTATGCAAAATCAATTAAAGATCCACTAAAAAGGATTACTAATAATAACCATACAAAATGGACTAATATCCAAAAATGTTATTTTCTTTTTCTATGGTATTTTGACAAAACAAAACAAAACGTACATTTTAATGACTGAAAAGCACCCAAACGCCTTCGTCTCCCCAATACAAGTTTGGAAACACTAATTACCAGGATTTAGTGTAGCTGAAAAACTGAATTTTTAAAGTGCTTTCAACTGGGGTATGCTACAAAATGAAATGTGGTTCATTCTGTATCCTCTTTCACATTCAAAACACACTCTGGCCTTGCTGCCTTTGCACAGTAAATATTATTTGGTGGGAGGAAAAAAAAACCCCAGCTTCAAACAGATGTGTGTGTTTTGGAGCTCTAACCTTTTCTTCCCGTATGATTAAAGCTATTCCTTTATGGACACCACAGGGGACCAGTCTCCAGTGCATATTTTAATATAAACCCGAACACTCATGTTGTGTTGGTTCTGTTGTTATTAGCCAGTCTTTTCTGCAAGTTCTTGTCTTCACTAATTAATACTCTAGGGCCCCACGTCTTGGATTCTGCACTCGTCACACAACCAGCAACAGTCACATTCTAATTAGAGCGGAGAAGCTTCTAAGCTGGTTCAGGTGACTGACAACTCCAACTACTGTTTTAATTTGCTTATAAGGTTTTTCTATTGCTCACCTACAAAGTGGTAATTTTCCAGGGATCGCAAATCATAAATGTGTTCTCTGGCACTTGTAACAACACGCTCTGATCCATTCCTTATGAGGTAAGCTAGGAGCAGCAATGACTGTAAAAATACAAAGCACCAAATGAGATTTAATGAAATAAATTCTGGTAGAGCTCTGGTAAATGTCTGAAAAAAAAAAAATTCTAACATTAGCAAATAAATAATCTTTGTGTGTGTATGTGTGTGTGGGGTTCTTTACCTTACATTAGACTTTAAAAGTACCTTTAAAAACTCATATTATCAATTTAAAGTTCCTCTTATACCAAGCGTAATAAGTAATTATAAACTGTCCACTGGATACATGTGTCAAAAGATTAAAAAAAAAACTTAGATGTTAAATATCTGAATGTATGATATAAATGAACACTAAGCTTTTAGAAAGCTGGTTCAGTTTTAGTGTTAGAAACATCAGTTTAAAGAGAACAATTATTTGGTAATTATATGACCTCACAGCATTTTTCCCGGATAAAATTTAATTTGGGAGGTTTATGATGTGGCTTTTGTTTAAAAAACTTGCTGCTTGTTTTGGAAAATATAGATATTTTCTGCTAAAAACGTGATTTATGCTGACACATTAAAAAAAAAAAAGAATCAAAGGAAAAAAAAAACTTGCTGCCAACAAATATGAGAAAAGAATGTTTACGGGATTTCTTTTTGAGGTGATGAAAATGTTCTGGTTTAGACATTAGTAACTACTACACAACTTTGTGAATACACTAAAAACCAATGAATTATGAATTCTGAACTTAACTTTGTTTGGAACAAACCTCACATAAAGATCTATGAAAACCTAGTTAGGTTGAAGAAACTGAGGGGCAAAAAACCCTCATTCTACCAGGAATTTATTCGTTAAAAAAGTAGTTTACCCAAGAATTATTAAAACAAACAAAAAGCTCTAATTAAAAAAAATTAATTTACAGAAATTTAAACTATTTCATCACTACTACTGTATAAGCTAAAGGAATGACAGTGAATGTTTTCGGAAACAAACAACATCAAAAACATGGAACTAAATAAAGCACTGATTTTTCAATACTAAAAGCCAGAAACGTTGCTTTCAAAATTTCAAATATAAATATAATAACACCATTTTGGAAAGCACAGAAAAACTTTCTCAGCAGCGAGAAAATATCGTGGGGATGGAAGAACAGATTACTATCTTGTTTTAGAATTCTACATATGATGAGATCAGTATTAAATGAAAAGAATCTAACAAAACAGTACATATTTGCAAATTTTAAAATGTTAGAATTTTAATGTTTTAGAATCTCTTGTTATACTTAAATTTAACACATACTTTTGGTGCACAATACTGTAATAATACTGGCAAATTTTTATGTAGAGATGACAAACCATATTAGAGGGTGGTTTTCATCTTAACTGCTCATACACTAAACATGCATACTACTATAGATTCATTACTTTCGACATGCACAAATATATGAAGAGTTGTTTATGGTGACTAGAAAACAGAACACAAACAGCAAATCTACTTCTTTTAATGTTTTAGAATATTCTATTCTAGGATTCAACATCCTTCATAATCACTTATGTATGTACACCTTAAAACTTCAAGCATTTGTCTTCAACGTGTCAAATAATAAATACAGACTAAAACCCATACCTTATAAACTCTTCTCCAATTTTTTTTGTTGTCTTTTAACATTCGTGACCAAAGCATGTTCATAAGTTCTGGAAATTGTTCGTACATAAATGTAGCCCTGAAAAAAGAATAATTTTCCTTAAGAGTTTTCAGTGTGTTAATTCTGACAGTAGATGGCAGGCTTGTTCTGTGTTTTCCTAAAGAGCTTTAAAAAATTAATAATTTTAATTCAAAAAAATTTAGATATGCTTCCTTAAAAATATCTTTCTTATATTTTATACAATATCGAGCACATTCATAAGTCCCACTAATTAATATCATATTTTACAAGCCCTTCATTCACTGGCATAATTGTCCAGATGTTCATCAGGAAAAAATTTTCCTAGCTTTAAGTCATTTTATATGCATTTGTCAAAATTTTAACAAAGTTTGTCTAAACTTCATTGAAAAAGAAAAATTTTATTTTACTTTTCTGAGCTAATATCTAAGGGGAATGGATCCTCTGTGAAACTTCCCCCACTAATATCTGAATGATTATATGCAAAATTTTTATCTGGCAGCTAAACAGTTTAAAACTGAAAGCAAATTTCACATTTCTGGGTGAAGATAGTTGCATTCTTTCTGCACTGCTGAGTCAAATTATCACTTACTTGGCAATCTCTCCCATGAGTTGCCCAGAAGGTCCCCAAGGATCGTCATTCGTTGCTTCTCGAACCTTAGACTCTATCTCTGAATAATTCATAACCACATTGGTGCTGCAGAGAAAAAAAATGCATGCACATACGCACAAAGATTAGCATCAAAACTGAGAAACACATGAAAACTTAATAATGACACTACTGGGTGTCCTAATGAGATACCTCTACAGGGTGGGAAAGAAAACATCTTTTGTGCACAAGCTACCCTGAGGACACTATATAACACATTTAAGTTATCTTTAAGAAGATTTTACTATTCCATTAGGCTTCAAGAATACAGATGAGAGATTACATTAGAGCTGGCATAAGTCCAGTAAAAAATGGCTTTAGGTCAAATTAAAAAGGAAATTGAACATGCTACAGTCTATTATAAAGCTAAGTTGTCATTTTGCTGACCAGACCTGGTTTACATGCAGTCTTAGGTTTCCTGTTCACAGAAATTCTTTAAATTAATGAGCAAAATTATATAAAAGCTGTTATTTATACTGTATAAAAAAAGCAATGAAAAATCAAAGATAACAGTCTAAAGATGTTTAGAACCACTATGAACATTTAACTGTAGTCCTTGTCTTTTTTCACTTACTGTACCACATGCGTTTTCTATGTCACTGTGTAGTCACTGTAACCCTCAGTGGTTGTTTTTTTTTTAATTAATTAATTTATAGTTTGGCCGCGCTGCACAGCATGTGGGATCTTAGTTCCCCAACCAGGGACCGAACCCGTGCCCCTGCGGTGGTAGAAGCGCGGAGTCTTAACCACTGGACCGCCAGGGAAGTCCCAGCCCTCATTTCTAATGGCTACACAATATTCCATCTGGAGACTGTATGATAATGTATTTAACTTTCACTTAAGACTTCAGCAGTGGTCAAGAACATGGATTCTAGGAGTCAGAAAGATCTGACTCCAATTAACTTACTTTGTGATCTGTGGCAAAATTATTTTGTGGGTTGGCCAAAAAGTTCGTTCGGGTTTTTCCCTGTAAGATCTTACAGACAAACCTGAACGAACTTTTTGGCCAACTCAATATTTCTCTTCATGTTTCCTCAAATGTAAAATGGGAATAAGGAAGAATACTACTACTATCTCAAAGGGTAACAACATATCAAATGATACACAATGGTACAGTGTCTGACATACATAGGAAGTGCTCAATAAAAGTTAGCTATTGGAGATAATATCACCTATTAGAATTTAAAAATACCAATATTAAGTAATATTTTTATAAGAAAGAACTAACTTTGAAAAGAATACCTTACAATTAAGATATGAGATGGCAAAATGTGTGGTTGTTAAAAAAGAATTTCTCATGCTTATATGGATTGAAGAATTCAAAGACATTCTGAGGAGTACATACTGTGGAAATGTGACATATTATAGTAGTACTCATTTGACATGTACCGCTCCAATTATTACTGAACAATTGTTATAACAGATGCCTGTAAATATGGTAATTCAAATCTTCCACTTAAAATTGAGTTTTAGAAATAGTGAAAAAATAAAAAAATTGGTAACTCTTACTAGTTATATCTACCCCACTTTTGCTGTACGGTTTTTCAGTCATCAAAAAGTTGTTTTAAATAAGGAAGGTTTGGTTATAATTGGCACTCGAATCTCTCAAATATAAATTTCAAATTTATTACAAATACTTCAGTTAATAAACAGTTCACATTTTAAAGGAACCATTATGCATATAAATGACTTGCCAAATCACAGAATAAATCTGGCTTCTAGATTTACATTCAGAATACTGTTCTATTAAGGTAGAAAAGCGAAATCCTATTACTTTCTTTCAAATCTTAGAGAAAGCTACCTCCTAAACTATCAACTGTTTGATAACAAATACAAATTATTTCCATGGCACTAAAATAAATCCCTGGTCTCCACTGCCTCCTTCAAAATTTAAGACTATTAATGAATGGATTTTTATAAATACCCCATAATCATTCTATTAACAAAAATTTTATGTATATAAAGAAATAGTAACATTTTTTTCTAATTTTGCTAACAATTGAACAAAAATAAGATTAAGGCAGCCAATGACATATTTTCAATTTAAGATGCCACAAAATAACGGATTTCAGAATGCTGTTGTTTATCTTACTGGCTGAAGAATGCACGGCTTCGGCAGTTAAAAGTACAGCTGTGGGAATGAACAATAGCAATTAGGATTATAATTCATCCAAGCATTTCATGACCAAGAATGCACTTGAAACTGCACTGTTTAATTTGTTGGAGAACAACATGAAGAGTTAATCTCTAGTCCATGTACATGAAATATTTTTGCTAGAGCCTTCATAAATGCTGTAGCTTTCAGAACACTACTTTCCTTGTTCAAGCTACAAAAGCCCATGGGTCAAATGAGAAAGGTCCTGTTTCCCTAACCCTTCACAAGATTCTTAGCTGAAGGCCTATATGTGTTTGAGTGCTGTATGTTTAAGAGGAAGAGGTGGCAGAGAGCCAATAGCTTAAGAATCTCCTTATTTCCTTGGTTGAGAAACAATGGGAACTATGTAAAAGCACAACTTGCCATTAGAACACATAACATAAAATATAAAATGGCAACAACATGGAAAAATATGGCAACAATAGTAACAAAAAGTAACAAAGTTAGAACACCTCCATGAAGAGTATCAGGCTCTATTTTAAAACCATTTTCCAACAATACCGCTGCTTTCCAGAAACTGGAACGCTCAAGATGAGATCTGATGGCATAAAGAATTCCAAAACAAAGTATTTTTAAGCTGCACTTAATTCAGAAACAAATGTAAACTAAAACAAAACAACACTGTATAGTTTGGCCTTATTCCAGGTCATTTAAAAATAACTGTTTCTAAAAAGGTAGAAATGGCATTTTGATCCTTCCTTTCCCATGTTTTCTATTGCCCTCAATCCACACCCTACCCATAATTCCAGTGCCCTTTTTAAGAAAGGAAAATAACTCCTCCCCTCTCCCCCAAAAAAGAAAAGTTAAAAAAAAAAGTTATGTCCAGATGTGAAAGGAAAAAACAGCCAGCTTAATTCCTAAAACTTCTTACGATTGACACAAATGTTTTAAGAATGGATAATTCAGACACTAGAGGGGGATCTCTCATCAGTTTTTTAAAACACACAAAATTCAGACAAAGGTAAAGGATCTGTTCTGCAAACAAAATTAAAGGAAATTACCAGGGAGTGACCAGAGTGAAGAATATAAGAAGCTGCTCATGTTCTGAAGATTTTTACCTTACAGTAATATTGAACCACTGCTTTTTTATAAGGATAAAATCCACAATTAAAATCAAACCAGTGTTTTCACACACTTCACATGTACTCCTCACAGCACCCCAGCAATAGGCAGGTAGGACAGGACTAAGAGTCCCCAAAGAGAGTACTTAACTCTGCACTACCCAGCACTACTCACTCAATTGGATTTTTAATGCTAACTACTAAAAGTTACCATCCTCAAGTCCTGTACACATGCTTCTATGGCTATATGAACACAGCCAATATTCAATTACGTCAAGGGTTGATTATTCAATTTGTTAATGATTAGTGTTCATTTGGGCCCTCCTCTTTATTCCCCATTTTCTGCTTATTTCACTGGTCACTACTGATAAATATCAAGTTATTTTACTTGTTAACAGTTTGGGTCCAGGTTTTAGAGGCAAAATTGGTTGAAAGTAAAAGCTAAAATGGAGCTTTACCTATAGATGGTCAGTGATTCTTCTAATCTGCATTAAGAATAATCAGTAAAATGACTGACAAGAAAAAACTTGAATAGTCTTAACGGTATTTTTTTCCTGCCAAAAGTTCAAGAATATGCTTTGCTAAAACAAAACGACAGACCAGGAGAAAAGGTAAAGTACAGGTATAATCCAGTCTTAACTGCTAACAAAGGAATACGAAAATTGAAACAGATTTAGTAAGAAGCCTTTTTCCTAGCCTGCCTTTTAAATTTTACTTCTTTCTAAACAAAATGGAATCAAATGGGTCTGTATTTTTAATATGGTTTCTTCTTTTTGTTTTAAAGTTATTATAAAGACTTTATTCATTCCGAGCTCAGGAAAAAATATTCAGCAGTATTTTCTATTAGACGGTTAAACTTGTGTTTTTTCATACGAACATCCACACTTACAAACACAAGAGAGTCAGAAAAACAGAGGCAGCAAGAGACAGAGACAAATACAGCATTCAAAGTAATGTTTTAAATAATGTATTTCTTTTCTTCAAACTGTGTTTTCTTTTTTCCTATATTTTCCAAAATTTCCCCTATGAACATTATGTTGTAACCAAGGAAAAAGTATTAAAATGCCATTAAGAATACAAATCGAGGGGCTTCCCTGGTGGCTCAGTGGTTGAGAATCTGCCTGCTAATGCAGGGGACACGGGTTCGAGCCCTGGTCTGGGAAGATCCCACATGCCACGGAGCAGCTGGGCCCGTGAGCCACACCTACTGAGCCTGCACGTCTGGAGCCTGTGCTCCGCAACAAGAGAGGCCACGATAGTGAGAGGCCCGCACACTGCGATGAAGAGTGGCCCCCACTTGCCGCAACTGGAGGAAGCCCTCGCACAGAAACGAAGACCCAACACAGCCATAAATAAATAAATAAATAATTAAAAAAAAAAAAAAGAATACAAATCGAGTACTATATCATCATTAGCAACATTTTAACTATTTATAGGCAAACAAGCATTATGGTAGACCAAATTAGTATTATTTGTACTTCCAATGTCTTGTTATCAGGCTAGTAAGTGTAGCAAACTAGTAACTAAAATATATGTATACAAACTAAAATATGTATACCAAATGCTATGTGTGTAAAACCACAGGGACAACTTAGGTACCTAATATTGAAATTAATGTGATTTAAAAAAAAAACAACAACTGGGGACTTCCCTGGTGGCTCAGTGGTTAAGAATCCCCCTGCCAATGCAGAGGACACGGGTTCGAGCCCTGGTCCGGGAAGATCCCACATGCCGCGGAACAACTAAGCCCGTGCGCCACAACTACTGAGCCTGCGCTCTAGAGCCCGTGAGCCACAACTACTGAGCCTGCGTGCCACAACTACTGAAGCCCACGCGCCTAGAGCCCGGGCTCCGCAACAAGAGAAGCCACCGCAATGAGAAGCCCGTGCATTGCAACAAAGAGTAGCCCCCACTCACCGCAACTAGAGAAAGCCCTCATGCAGCAACAAAGACCCAATGCAGCCAAAAATAAATAAATAAATAATAATTAAAAAACAAAAAACAAAAAACAACTGTATTAGGGAAGAATAATTCCCAACATTAAAATCTATATTTAAGGGCTTCCCTGGTGGCACAGTGGTTAAGAATCTGCCTGCCAATGCAGGGGACACGGGTTTGAGCCCTGGTCCGGGAAGATCCCACATGCCGCGGAGCAACTAAGCCCGTGTGCCACAACTACTGAGCCTGCGCTCTAGAGCCCACAAACCACAACTACTGAGCCCACATGCCACAACTACTGAAGCCCGCGTGCCTAGAGCCTGTGCTCCGCAACAAGAGAAGCCACCATGATGAGAAGCCCGTGCACCGCAACGAAGAGTAGCCCCCGCTCGCCCCAACTAGAGAAAAGCCCGTGCGCAGCAACAAAGACACAACGCAGCCAAAAATAAATAAATAAAAATATTAAAAAAAAAAAATCTATATTTAAAAGTGACCTCTTGATCTTAATGCCACAGATTTCAGAAGATACTTTTACGATATAGGTAAAACTATTATGCTCCCTCTAAAAATATCAATCTATAAGAAACTTTTTAAAAACAATAAAACACCCTTAAAATGAACACTGAAAAAGACAGTTTTCTCAGGTAACAAATTACTTACGCCAGGAAAATCTGTTCCTTTTTAAAAATGTTTCTAACCAAAAGAGCAGAGAAACAGTTTTAAGAATACTTGCTCTAAAAGCTAGATAATGGACCATGTGACATTTATTTTTCATCAGGGGATGATGGTCTTCACCACATTACCCTTATTTGCAAGCTGAACATTTACAGGTTCAATACTCATATTGCTACCCATTCAAAACAAAAAGCCTTTTCTTGATCTGAAAATGAAACACAAAGCAATGAATTATGTCTTAACACAAGCAATGGTTCAGTAGAAGAATTAATGTTGCTAAAGCAGATGTTACTATCATATTTGATTATACAGTAACATAGTTATATAGCTACAGTGCTAAAACAAGGAAAATACTACAGTACTCCATCCGTATCATAAGAAAACTAATGAAATATTGGTAAGTACAGAAGAAACAAATAACAAACCTGATGCTTGCCACTTCCTCTCTAGTGCTACCATGCTGCCATTACTAGCAAAAGCCCCCCCTACCAAAAAATAAATAATTTAAAAATTTGAGTGAGGAGAGAGGGAAAAATATTTAATAGCATCTCCTTAGTAGAGAAGTTTAAATAAACTTACACTCAGGATCACATGACTAGTAAACAGCAATAGATGTCCAAATTTTGTTAGGTTTTTCTAATTCTAATTAAATGTAGCCCATTTTCTATTATGCCGTAATGCTCTAAAATCAGAGAATTAGCAGTATCATCTGAGCTAAAAGTCTACTAATTAATATATAAGATGACATCACAAATTGTGCTACTAAAAGAACTAAATGCATGGGGAGGGTGCGAGGGAGAGAGATGCAAGAGGGAAGAGATATGGGAACATATGTATATGTATAACTGATTCACTTTGTTATAAAGCAGAAACTAACACACCATTGTAAAGCAATTATACTTCAATAAAGATGTTTAAAAAAAAAAACAAAAAACGCAAGGTCTGCCAAAAAAAAAAAAAAAAAAGAACTAAATGCTGAATTAATGTTTAAAAAGATGTATTCTCGGTCATGGAAATTACATTTTCTTTGGTTTTAGTAAAATTAAAAACAAACTATCCAGTTGAAAAGAAGGAAACCAATGTACCCCCTCTTAAACATATATTCTTAAAAGCAAGGTAAAGATTAAATAGGAAAGAACTGAAATTGAAGACATCTAAAATCTGAGGCTCTCAACCATTCTTCTGCAGTAACAAGATTTCAGAAAAGAATAACCTGCTTACTTAAAAAAAAATATCCTATTTCAATCCACTTATAGGTATGTAGTATGCTCATGTGCATATCATTTATGACTTCACCTATTTACACGGAGGACTGTGCTGGATTATGTACCTTCTGTTTTCCTCTTCACTTTTCAAGAGGGAACATTAAAATGCTAAATGCTACAATATTTAACTTGCTACTTTTAAAAATAATCAACAAGAATATGCACTGAAATATTATACCTCTTCCTTTAGCTATCACAGTAAAAAAAAAAAAAAATTAAACCCAAATAAATATTAAAGAGCAATCTGCTGCCAGGTTTTATTGAGAGAGGAAGGGGGTCCCATAGTCCTTTTTAAAGCTTCTAACTTTTAAAATAATTCTAGATACTTAAAGATCAAGTTACAAAGATCATACTATAACTAGATACCTAATACATTTTAAAAACATGGCACAGACAGAAAAACTAAGTCCAAACTCAAGCAGCCTGCCTATATGACATTAAAACCACAGAAAATGTATTGTTCAAAACACCATTTTAATTGTTCCCTCCCCACATATTATTATGAAAAGTACTCCTAACTGACATAACTATTTTTGAAATTCTAATTGTTTTAAGGTGTAAGAAAATTAAGGACTATATACTCTTTTCTTAATCAAAAGCTATTCTCACATCAATTCTACTACCAAATTCTTTGATCCATTCTGAGTGATGCTGGCCTTCAATTTCAATAAATAGTTCAGACCAGTATTATCATGGGGTGGAGAAATGAACTATAGAATTTTAATCACCTGTGATGTTTTACTATTACTGAACACTGTTGACAGATACGGCTCAATATTCTCGTAATCTTAACTCAAAATTTTACACTGCATTTGTACTACTTACAGATAAAGTGGAAAGACAAATTCTACAAATCTGTTTTCTATAAAAGTATTTTTCATTCTGGGGGGGACAGGGCAAACAGAGAGCAAAATAAACACTAAACACTACTTTGCAGGTAGAAGAAACTATAATAAATCCCTAACATTCTTGAAAGATGAGCTGAAGACCTTTGTGTATCTTTAAAATTGTGAAAATAAAAATGTTAATATAGACTCCTGACAATCTCCCAGATTCAATCAAAAATTAAAGTATCCTGTGCATATTATACTTCCTTAACACAGGGTAACCAATATCTAGATTCACTAAATTTTATTTCTTGGGTGAGAAACTTTTGCATGGCAGAACACTTTCCATAAATTTCTTTTACTGATTCCATATGGATTTGATTGTGTCATCAGTCCAAGGTACTACCAAACCCAATGTGTTCCTCTTTAAATATGCGTAAAACTTCTATTTTCTGCCTGTGAATCATCATTTTCTTAGGCTCTGCCACATTCAATACCAGTACCAGAGGTTGGCTTTCTTTTGAGTCGTTTTTCACAAAAAAAAAGTTAAGGTGTTACCACAGCCCCAGAACTGGAGCACAACAGGGCTGAGCTGCAAGGTGGATGCCAGTGACTGGCTTATTAGCTAAGTGACTAGTTCCCATACTGCAAGTCAGATTTGGATCATAACAAAATTATACATTATTTCCTGTTAACAAATCTTCTAAGATCTGTTCTAAAAAGTCAAAACTCTGAACAGAAAAATCTATCAAGACTCTACCGTAATTCAGAAAGGAGAACGGTCACACAGTAGGAAATGTAATGCAAAAAAATTTTATCTAAGAACTTTTATCAGTAACTGACACCGATTTATAACGTACTTTCTCTTCCAATCTCTAAAAACAGCCATTACAGATTATCAGTATTCTAAATGATATCGTTATCTAAAGATTTCAAGCTTAAAAACCAGCATTCCAAATCCACACAATTTCACAATGTGCATTAAAAAAATACTTGGGCCCTTGCTTATGTAACAGTTTACCGAACATTCCACGAAAATTTCCAGTATTGATTCAGTATCAGTTTGCACAAGCCAAAACTAACCAGACCCACATCTAAAATTTCTGAGATTCCTAACTGATTTGTTCATCATTTAAGTATAAAGTAGTCCTAACATGTAACTAGCAGAAATAATAAATCTTATGAATTTCTCCCCCCAAAAAAAACTCCCAGAAAAATCATTATTTTATGGTTTATGTAGAATTCAAGGTAAGGGTACATAAGATGAATAATCATTAAAGAAGTCAATACTCCAAATTTAATTTCAAACGGCAAACTTTGTACCAGACTAGAATGTATACATAAATTGATCACTGGAAAGATAATTTACAGAAGCAGTAACTAAAATACCTCATTTTATATGAAAGATCATTAAATATTTATAGTCCAACATAAAGTCTTTTGGGAAACACTAGAAACCACATATAATTATTTCAATTTTCAAAAAAATACAGGAATTGATCCAAAACAAAAAAATACTTAAATTGGGATGGTAGTTGCATTTCTGCCCCTCAAAGTCTGTCATTTAATTCTTTTTTCCAAAAGGTACCGACCCCTTGATCACTATTAAGTGTGACTTAAACTGGCAACTTTTCAAGAAAATAGTTTAGTAATTTATGTAACAGATGTGCAAAGGAAAACTACATGGATGAGATAAGCCAAGAAAAACATCCTGATGTCCACAACTAAATTATGACCTGTGGGAGAAAGAAACTGTAAAACTATTTCCCTTTCCTTACAACTTCAGTGGTTAGCAATAGCAAATTACATAATCCATTTTATAGCAGCCCTTATTCAGACATTAAAATAAGCCTTGACTCCAGGAACTGTTCCAAAACACAAGGCCACACTAGAGGAAAACATTGCACATCTATGTATTTTCATGATCTGATTCATCTTTTATGGTTATTTTGTAGAAAAGCAAAGTAATATGTATATTAATTGATCAATAATTTATTAGAAATGAATAGGGCCCATATCTTGTCTCTGATCCCTGGACAAATCAACCACTGATGTGTCTCAGTTTCCTCATCTGAAAGGTAGTTCCTATGTATTACAGAGATTAAATGAAATGACATGTAAAGCATTTAGCACACATGGTTACTTTTCTGCCAGTATTTATCATTTTTAGTTTGAAATATTCTTTATATGGCCCCTTAGAGTACAGTGGCACTAATACTTATTACTTACCCATCTCATTCACTGCTGAGGGACTTTACAGTCACGGTAATTGGCAGCCTATCTGACCCACGGTGTGCACACTGAAATGAAGATTTCGAGCACATAACTATACAACAAGGCAGGATGGCTATTATTTAAAAATGGCCAAAGATCTGGAAATGAGTTTCACTAAGAGACAGGACAAGTATCAATACAAGCCCTGGCACAGAAATGCCATTTTATGCTTAACAGAGTTGGTATTTTGAAGTTCACTCTCTTTAATCTTGGTACACCACCAACCATGAGCCAGGGTTTTATTTTTACATTAAGCAGCAATTTCTCCTGTAGTGGTAATCTGACATCATCTGATAATGTCTCTAACATTTTTTTGGATTCACTAAACTAACTCATAAATATCAGCTACTGGAGCCACACATCCCAAAGCAAATTACACGAAAAACAGACTTTTAAGCTACTATAAGAAGAAACATATTTAGCATGAAGTTTATATCTACAATTTGGGGATATTGAAAAAATTGCAGAATTCTGAGCTTTCAAAGTACCAAAAATAAGGTCCATGTAACTCACTCCATGAGGTGTCTAGCTGAACAAAGGATGTTAGAAAAGCCATGACACCCAGTTTCTCTATCCTGTTTCCTCTATAACAGCAAAATCATTATACTAGGAAATGTCTGGATGTTCACGGGTCTTGATGGTTTATATGGAAGCCCTTCTAATGTCTCTCTAGCATAAGCACTGCTAACATGACCTGGGCAGCAGACGACAGGCTTAGAAAAAAGCTGTCCCAACATAGGCTAGTCCCACAATGCTAAGGAGTTATTATTTTCCAGAGAGGCACTCTGGCAGCAGTAAGATTTGGGGAGGCTGGAAAAAGGGAAGATTTTTTGAGTGGTTCAGGGAAGCAGAATGAAAAGCTGCTCCCAAGATGTTGCAGAAATGGTGCTTGGAACAATGTAGCAACAGAACAGGCAGAGGCAGCCACCACTAGGAAATTCTTCCTTTCATGGCTATAGAAAAAAGCTCTCACAACACAAAATTGTATGAACATTAACTACTACCAACTATATAAAAACACATGTGCGTGTGGACAAAGCCTAAAGGAAAAATGCCCATAAGAAGTGTTGGGGTGGAGGCACATTTGTTTAAAATTTCACTTACACAATGAAAAAACATGATCTTTTTTTTAAAGAAAAGAAAAACAGTACTTGTATATAAAACTTCTTTTCACTTGCTAGGTAAGTGTCCATTGGCTGGAGGAGGATCAGCTTTCACTCCCCTGCCTCAGCAGCCTGTGTGTTATATCAATGCTCTGTCTGCACAGATAAAAAGCTTTCTAAGAAGACAGCTATGGATGGAGGGCCAGAAGGTAAAAAGGTATCAGGTTGCTCTCTGCCCCTTGGCTCCTGCAGAACACTGCTGCCTCAACAAGAGACATACCCAAGGAATGAATGCCAGTCCCAACCAAAAACCATTTTATTTCCAGCTGACTTTTTCTTTTTTGTCACGTATCTCTGTAACTGTTAAGATTTTCATTTTTTGTTTTCTTCTGAAACAGTACTCTAGTGTTTTGTGAAAAATACTCTGGGAGACGTTAATAGGTGTTATGTGAGAAATGCGTTCCATGGTAAGGTTTAGGAAATGTTATGTAAAACAAAGGCAACTTTATTACTGCAACACTTGTTGGAGACTTTACTATTCTCATGTGCATTATGAGTCTCCAACAAGGACTATATTAAACATTTCTAAAACTTTGGGGACAACACACCTTTTCCCTTGGGACATTTTGAAAGTGTCCCAAGAAACCCACTTTGATGTATTTTTTAAAAAGGCCCTTTTTTCCAAACTTCCAAAAATATTGTCAGTTGATACCTTTTACCTTACCATTATTTTTAGTATCTGTTATTTCTCATTTTTAACCTAATGAAAACGTTTTATGTTTTTAAACTCTTATCTGTTGACTTGCTTTCAGCCTTTTACCTTGCTTTACTTATTTATTTTTATCACACTTAAAAAAAAACCCTTGATTGAACTTTATTGTTGATCTAAGTTATACATATACTTTTTCTTTTTTTAAATTTGGCTGTGCCATGCAACTTGCAGGATCTTAGTTACCCAACCAGGGATCGAACCCAGGCCCTGGCAGTGAAAAGCACTGAGTCCTAATCACTGCACCGCCAGGGAATTCCCTCAATATTATTTTAAGACTCATCTGTTTTACTCTTTTTGTAAAGTCCTTTTTGCATTGGGTTTTAAAAAACTCTAAAACTTTGTTCCAACCCCTTCAAAGTTCTCACTTTATTTCAGCTTCAAGTTTTAATTTCTTAATCCTTATTTAATAACCATATGTTAAACATCTTTATTTCCTATATATTTTACTTATTTTTTGATATTTTATAATGCACAGCTGAACAAGAAGAACCACAGCAAAGAGCTCAGGAAAAGAGATGGATGGCCTCTCCCCACAGCCCCTTACTCTCACACTGGTAGCTGCTTTTCTAGGCTCCCTCATGCAGAGCTAACATTTTTCACAAGGATCAATTAAATACATATATGAGATACCCCAAAAGAAAGTCCCAAGAGCGGGAAAAAAATGATTATTCTTACAAATTAGAGCTGCTTTTTAACAATAAAATGTTAGTTCCTACGTATTTGCGAGGTAGCAACATGAAGGCAGCTTCACTGTTTTTCATCCTGATATATGATCTCAGGGCACATCATAAACCTGGGCAGGCTGGGTGCAGTTGCTGGGATGTCTAGAGTCATCTTCAGTTTTCCCTCAATGCCTACTTCCCATTAATTTCCAAAACCTGTTCAATCTGCATTAAAAATACAGGCACTACCTCTAGCCTAGACTCCTACAAAAGCATTTAACGATCTCTCCATTTCAGGTGTATTCTCCTTTTATTCATCCTCCAAAGCACAATCAGATTCATCTTCCTAGTATTTAGTGTTGGTCATGTTAGTCTACCACAAACTCATTACCACCTTCCCCTTGAAACATCTTCCTCCTCCTGTACAGTGGTACCATCCTGGGTTATGGCTTGAACATCACTATTGATTACTTCTCTCCCGTCTTCTAGCTAGCATCCAATCAATTCCCAGGTCTTTTCAACCCCATTTTCTAAGTATCTCTCAAATATGTCCACCCACTTCTAGCTACACACACTGCCACTACCTTGGTCCAGGGTGACCACCATTTCTCACAGGGATTCCTGCCAACAACCTTGTAACCAGTCTCTCTGCTTCCCCTCTATCTTCCAACAGGCTAGAAACAAAGTGAACTCTTGCTGAAATACAAATCCTATCTATCTCAGCTCCCATTTTAAATCCAGCAAAGTTTTCCTTATTACCTTCAAGATGAAGTCCACATTCCTTCATATGAGATACCCATTTATTTCTTCAGTCCCATCACTGTTATTTTCTCCAGGTCTCTGCACATGCTATTCCCTCTGTTTCTAAATCCTCTGCCCAAACATCCCATCCCCCCACCTAATCCCACCTTATCATCAGATTTTAGCTTAAATGCTACTTCTTCCAAGAAATCTTCCCTCAACTCTGGGGACCTACCTATGTGCTCTACACAGCAAAGCACATTATGTGCTTTCTATTACCTTGAACTAAAACTAAAACCAGTGCACTATATAATGGATGTGTTTGTTTACTTGCCTGTCTCCCCTTCTAGACTGAAAACATCCAGAGGACACAAATTGTCTAACTCACTTAAAATCCCCAGTACCAGGAACAGGCTTGGTTACAGCAGATGTTTAATAAATATTTATTGACTAATTAAACAAAAGGATTAAAATTCTTAAATAGCTTCTTTCCTCTGACTAAAAAAAGTCCTCATTGATCATGCAGGTGGTCAGGACCTACATAATCTGGACTCAACCTATCTGTCTAGCCTTTTCTCCCACTACTTCTGTTTCATTTACTTTACGGGATAATCATACTGTATTACTAGTTGGAATTTAAACATGCCCTTTACTTTCTTACCTGAGTAACTGTTCACTCCTGGAATCCCCACCTCTTCTTCAGTTAAAATCAAGCCTAGTTTTAAACAAAGATGCAAAAATGAAGCCTTCCTGACTCTTTCCAGCCCATAGTCTCCCTTTCCTATGAAGAAATAAACATTACATTTATAACTCTTATGAATTATATTCTGCCCGTACAATGACTATGTATGAATTTATCTTAATTCCCTTAATACAATGTAAGTTTTTAAAAAGCAAGTAGAGTTGATTATTTGAGAACTCTGTTAGTTTATTTGCTCACTGAAATGTATTTTTAACACCAAAATCAATATTCACAGTGCTTTTGTGGTCATTTGTGAAGAGTGCAGCAAAACATTTGAGTCATCTATCATGCATTCCCAGATGAGGTCAAAAAGGTGATGCTCTGTCTTCTTGTTTCAGTTCTTGTACTGTAAACAAGCATCCTTTCTCTGGTCTATTCAGTGTTGTTTTTTCACATCTTTATGATTTTTCTTGATTTCATTGTTTAATATGGCCCCCAAGCTGACTGCTGAAGTGCTGTCTAGTGTTTCTAAAAGTAAGAAGGTTATGATGTGCCTTACAGAGAAAATACCTATGTAAGATAAGACATGCAGTATAGTGTACTTGGCCCTGAGTTCAATGTTAATGAATCAACAATACACGTATTAAAGAAGGCATCTTTAAACAGAAACACACATAAAAGAAGGTTACTAATTGGTTGATGAAAATGTGACCAGAGGCCTACAGGAAACTAACCCTGTATTTCCCCTATGAACAAAGGTTCAGTGTTTGCAGTGACTTTTTAAAACATAACTACCTCAAATAATCAGAATTGACTGTACTATATGTTATGCATTTTTATTTCCCTCTCAGTGCGTAACAATGAATGCCTCACATAAAATGGGTATTTAATAACTGACCAGTGAATACATAAATGAAATCTATGATCTCTTGGTAACAGAGAGGGGGGGATGGAAGATAAGGAAGCTGAGATTACAGTATGAATAGAGAGGACTAAAATAAACACCCACTGACCAACAAATACACAAAAGAGAATGACATGAGAAATACTACCTTCAAAAAATTTCTTTTTTAAAAAGCTGACATAGAATGTTTCAATCTCAGGCTTTTTGGAATCACAGCAAGAAAGACTTGTTAATTTACTCTATCCCTTAAAATTAGCTTACTGACCCCTAGCAAAGACTTAAAAAGTTAAGATACCTTGGCATAGGACTTCTGTGTCCCACAGAAACATGTAAAGAGCTAAATATGAAACTTAAGGCTAAAAAAAACCCCCAAAAAACTTCAAAGACTTTAAACTTCCTACTTATGCTCAGTATCAACTATGAATTTGAGAGCATCATGAATTTCACTTCTCTAGATGCTGGAATTCTAATATACAAGCAGCCCTCCCTTTGCATGGCACCCTGTTAACTGAAACTCATACATATTGGACCAGGCCCTCACTTGGCACAATCTATTACCACAGAAGAACTGAGCAAAGCAAAGACTGCAGAGCAGTAATTCTTGTGTGTTCCTTCCAAAGTAACACAAATGGCAGAGGCAAATGAGCACATTTTATTGCCTGCTTCACATTCTATTCCATAAGATGGCCATATATATTTATTTATTGGTTTTTAAACACTTATGTAACTCTACAGGCCAGGCAATGTCTAAGTCCTTTAAAAACAATTCATCTAATTCTCCTAACAACTCTATGAGACAGATAGTATTATTATCCCCATTTTACAGATGAGGAAACTGAGGTACAAAGAGTTTAAGTTATCTCACTCTAGGCCACACAACGATTAGCGACCTCAGTATTTGAACCTAGATGATCTGACTCCAGAGATAAAGGTCCAGAGCTTACACTCCTAACTGCTATGCTATAATCATGACTTTAACCAGTGCCCCCCTTCTACTCTTGTCCCCACCCTCAATCTATTATTCAACTCAGTACCAAGAGTAAGGTACATAAGTGAGATCATTTCACTCCCTTGCTTATCAAAATTCCTCACTGGCTTTATACACTTAAAATAAATCCAAACTCCATGCAATGGCCAAGTCCCTGAGCCTACCACTTCTCTTCCACATGCTCTTGCCATACTGTTCTCTAACTTTCTCACCAGCTCTTTCCCCACTCTGGGTCTTTGCTCACTCCATAATGCCCTTTCTGGAACACTCCTCCTTTACTCTGTGTGCTCTAAATTCTTTAAGTCTTAATGTAGATACCATACCTTCAGTTCTCCTCTCACCACCCTAAGTAAAACAGGCCCATTCATCATTCTCTACTTCAGCCCCTTTTCTTCATAACACTCAAAAAATACGTAATTATTTTGCTTACTTGTTCTTTTTATCTCTCCCTACCAAAACTTGCTTACAACTATACTTCAAGTATCTGAAAGAGTTCCAGATGCTCAGTAAATATTCATTAAATGAATAAGCCAGGTTATCCTGTGGCTTCCTGCGATTCTTAGTACAACATCTCATTCTCTTTGTTGTATGGGTATCTGACATGAGAAGCATACCTATAATTTTGAGTTTTCTTTATCAGAGATTATCTAAGCATTAAGAATATAACTCATTCATTAAAAGATGATCATCACCATTTATTCTAAAGAACTCATCTGAAAAATGTTATCAGTCTAAAAGGAATGTTAATTATGTAGTTATTATTTTCAAATTATTCCTTATAAATCTTAACATGACCAAAGGGATATTACCTATGTTAAAGTCAAACACCAGTGTTGTATCTCCAGCAAATTTCTCAAGCTCTTGTAACTCTCAATGTTCAAATTACTTTTATTTAATTATTTAAAATTGTGTAATTCTGCTGCATTTTAACATTATGCATATATAGTTATTTTTTTAATTGTTCGGAAAATGAGACTCTCAACATATGGCCAGTTTTTTCCAATTTAAGTCAAAAGTGTTTCATATTCCAAATGAGTTATCTATTTGGTTTGGGGGTAAAGTAGGCATAAGTCTACACTTAAGCTATACATCCTAAGATTATCTACAGAAAATTAATCCTCAATACTTATTTCTACAAATGTCACAAACATAAGTATTTTACATTTGCTAGCTAAATAAAGCACCAACATCCAGCATTCTAATTAGAACAGTACTGCCATAATTAAGTGAGACTTAAATTATTCAGTAATCAGCTGCTAGTATAAACAATTCAAAAGCCAAACAGGAGATATAATAAAAAGTATGTGAAGTACAGGTAGATGGTTGTAACATGAAATACCATTAGGAAAAGTGTACTCTGTGACAGCATTTTATTGACATAATCAGATTATCTACAATGTATATACTTGTATAGCAAGTGCTTTGATTTTTGTCTTTTCATACTTAATTGATTTACTGAAAGCAAATTACATTGCTGGATGTGGGAATAGGAGGAGCATAGCAACGCAGCATCCTTCACAAATCTTATTCTCTTAAGGTTTAAAAATATGAAAACAAAATGTTAAACTTTAATTATCCAAAAGAAAAATACCACCACCACATTTCCAAAGAGGTCTTTATCCCATGTGCCACCTCTCTGTACTGTAGGTGTTCCTACATGTAAGAAGTTCTAGCAACATCTTAATTATGACAAAAATCTCTCTAATCTACCATATAATCTCTTTTTAAAATCTGTCCCACTGCTAAAAAGAACCAAAGCCAGGGGTCCTTGCAGAAATGGCTGACTCCAGGGCTGAAGCAGTGAAAATACAGGACGAGCTTGAAACCTCTTGTGCCAGAAAGGGCGAAAAAAAATAAAACGGCATGACGAAAGGATACAGGCCAGCTTCACAGGGCTCTCACTGGCTACATCAGTGACAATTTGAGTACTGAAGTAAGTGGCAGACAGTAATGGATTACAATCCACTGAATAAAATGAAAATCCATGAGACAGGGATGGAGGAAAGAAAAAAAATGACAGCTCTTGCTTAAAGTAAACTGATAACTCTGAAGAGAAGAGGAGGGATGAGCATCACTATTTTTAATCATTATAGTAAAGACTGGCTCAAGCAATCATCTGTAGATGCTAAATCCAGGGGGGGAGTCTGATGAGGAGGGGGTCTCAGAGTATCTCCCCACAGATTGCTTATTAGTTGCAATTAGATAAATAGTAACTATATGGTAGAGGAGTCAGACAACACCTTGACTGAGTGACCAAAATTAACATCACTACTGAGCAACATACAGAAACTGTTTTCCCCCTGAAAAGGACACAGCATCACTTAATGTAATTTTCCAGCTCAGAATACATAACCTGAGGAAGTATCAGCTAAACTTAAATTGAGGAATATTTTATAAAATAACTGGTCTATAACCTTCAAAAGTGCCAATGTCATTTTTGTTAGGAAAGAAAGGTTAAGGAACTCTTCATTAAAGGAGAGTAAAGAGTCATGACAATTAAATACATGATCCCGGATAGAATCCTGTACTGGAGTGGGATAACTGGCAATATTGGAATAAGGCCAAAGGGAGATAAAATTATTGTTTCAATGTTAAATCTTCTGAATCTGATAACTATATCATAGCCATATAGGAGAACAAACCTTGTTCTTAGAAAATACACACTTAAGTCTTGAGGCAAAGGGGTCACGTAACCTACTTTCAAATGGATCAGATGAGAGTGTGTGTGCGTGCGTGTGTGTGTGTGTGTGTGCGCAGACAGAGGGATAAAGACAGAGAGTAGAAGAGGAGGAAAATGACAAGCAATTATGGCAAAATCTTAAAAATTGGTGAATATGGATAAAGGGTATACAGGTATTCTCTTTACTATTCTTAAAACTTTGATTTCAAAATAAAAAGTTATTTAAAAATCTGCCTCACTGCACAACACTGTGAATGTGCTAAATGCTACTGGATTCAACACTTTAAAATGGTTAATTTCATGCTATGTGAATCTTAACGGCAATAAAAAACATTTTTTTTCCTAAAACTACCCCTCTAAGTAACACAAATAACTTGGAACAAAGTCAAACTTCATGAAAGGATTGATTGGTTTATTTCTTTTTCATTTCAAGCTGTCATTTTCTTGATTCTATAATTTGGAGAACATTTATTTCAGTGTCAAATTAGGCAGTAAACTAGCTTTCTCAAGTGCAATCATTCCTCCATTAAAGCATCGAAGAGTTTTGATAGAGTGAACACTATACATTATGCTTTTAGATATAGAATGCATCAGTTTTAATGTAAAGGAAGTTTATCACAGTTAAAATGCATTATGAAATTTAGGCTCACCTGACTTTTTATAATTAGTATCATTCTATTTTATAATTCAATTATAGTAAAAAAGAACTATTAGTAACATAGCATATGCAAATCATTCTTTTGGTACACCAACTACCACACCCCCTCCCCCAAACCATGTTAACATGTCAAGCAATGTTAAGTACTTATATGAGTAAAAAATCCTAAAGGTTATAAACATTTCACACAACTTATAAATAGGCCAATCACACCCTCAAGGACTCTCTTAGGATTATTCTAGTTACAAAGTTCTCATGAAAAACAGTAATCTATTACCATTTTTTTTTAATGACAAAAGTTAATAAAAGCTAGCTAAATGTTATATTTAGATACAACAGTAATGTTCTATTTATGACTCTAAATAACTAGGACACCCATTCCCACTTGTCAGAAAAACTTTTAGTTAAATATTTAGCATAAAGTATTTATTTGAAAATTGTTCTGGAAATACCAGTCATTACAAATTCAACTATATATCTTATGACACACGTTAACAATTCAAGCACAAGTTCCTCAAATGCAACTTCTAATAAATTTTGAAAGCGTAAGCTCCTGAGGTCCATATTTTTTTAAAGTATGGGAATATTATTCCTATTCAACAACCAGAAACAGTCCTTCTCTACTTTAAGCAGCTTCAGACTTGCATTGTTCTGTGTGTAAGTTTAATTGTGAAACAATCTTTCCTATTGCTGACAGTTGCTTAAGGTCACTTGCTCAGGTTACTTAGTAAATCAATTTTTTTTTTCCAAAAAAGAAAGGACAGTGTGATGTTTTTCTTATCAAGAGATGTCATATGCTAAACTGGTTTCAGAAGCAAATCAAATATCGCAGTGTATTAAAAAAAGAGTATAGGGGCTTCCCTGGTGGCGCCGTGGTTGGGAATCCGCCTGCCAATGCAGGGGACACGGGTTCGATCCCTGGTCCGGGAAGATCCCACATGCTGCAGAGCCACTAAGCCCGTGCACCACAACTACTGAGCCTGCGCTCTAGAGTCAATGAGCCACAACTACTGAGCCCACACGCCGCAACTACTGAAACCCGCACGCCAAGAGCCCGTGCTCTGCAACAAGAGAAGCCACTGCAGTGAGAAGCCCGTGCACCGCAACGGAGAGTAGCCCCCACTCAACACAACTAGAGAAAGCCCACACGCAGCAACGAAGATCCAACTCAGCCAAAAATAAATAAATAAATAAAATAAATTTATAAAAAAAAAAAAAAAAGAGTATAGCATAAGAATTGTTAGCATTATAAATCCCAATTCTAGTTTTTACAGGTATGATAAAATAGTAGCTACTAAAATAATAGTAAAAATTTTACTGTTAAAGGGGTTTAAAGTTTATTAAAATTTTTTGCCAACTTTTAAATTCCTACTCTTTAGAACTAATCTAAGGAATGACAGTTTTTGTTCACCTATATCTTTTAATTTTAGGTTACACCTTTTTAAAGCTATCTCATAATGACCAAACAAAACAAAAGAACAAGAATTTATTGAGAATACAATGGTAAACCTTTTCACAATATATTAACTCATTTAATTCTCTCAACATTCCTGGAAGGTAGACCTTATGCCCATTTCATACAGAAATGCACAAAAAGTCTCTTGACTTATGATGTCTTCCCTCAAATTACTCCTCTCACCCCTCATTTAAAAATAAAACTGAAACCCAAAGAAGTTTGCTCAGCTTGGGCATACTCATAACAAATTATCTTTTAAAATATGTGGCACTCTATTTAAAATACCCTATTAAGGTAATTTTATTAACTGTATTATGAGACTCCTCCAGGAAAAAAAATCTAAAAGAAAGTACTAAAATTAGTTAAGCTTAAAAAAAAGCATAAAACCCTTCTAAGAGAATGAGAAAATTATGAAACATCCTGCACTGGGATAATATGTGAAAACTACATCTTTGTAGACACAAATGCTTGACGTTGTACAGTTTGATCACATCACTTATAGATGTTTTCACTTCTATGTGATTAAGTTCAGATGCACTGCCAAATATCAAACACTAACTAAAAGTATATAACTAAGAAATCCTATCAATAGAATAATAAAATGAGAAATCCTGCACCTCAGCAGTGATAAGTTTGTAAAACTACCTGTAAGTGAACTCAAATAATTTAAAATTTTAAAATAAAATTTAAAACTTAAAAATATTAAGTAAGTCAGCAATAGTTTTTTCCCCCATTTTCATCCATGATCGATTATACTTAGATTTACTCAAATGCATTTCCAAATCCCAAAAACTAGGCTCAATTTTTCTGACATGAAAGAAATTGTTTCCAGAACCTCACTACTAAAATTTTGAAGCCTATATAATTTATTTCCCCTCAAACTCAAACACAAACCACCAAACATCTACACTTTAAATTATTTAATCTGGACTATTTGATTGGGGTAGAAGGGGGACCTCCCTTTGCAACAGAACAGCTTCTTAGACAGTATTCAGTAATGTCATCCTCTGCTTGGAACCATTTGGGTGTAGGTTCTTATCAGTGATCCCACATCGTTTGACCTGTGTTTAAGATTTTTCACTCCATGTTTGATTCCTTATTTGGCCTTATCCTCCTTGCAGCAAACACATATTTTGAAATACCAGGATCTATCTTTTTCATTAAGCCTTTGCTCCGTCTTAATTGTTCTTTCCATTCTCTGAATTTCTACAGTATACATACCTATACCCCAAATTGAGATATCATATCATCTTATATTATTCTGTCTTTTTCATGCGCTTGTCATGTGCATCCACTTCACATAATCATAAGCTGCTATTGGAACCATAAGGTGTGTCAGTCAGTTTACAGTACTGTACAGCGCTTGTGGTAGATATTTAATAAGCACTCACTGAAAGATCCTTATAAGATATGGCGAAGATTAGTAAGGATATCAGTAATGTATTTTCAGTTATTATATACCATTTAAACATTTACAACCTATGCCAAAAACACACTCCTTGGATAGGTACATAACGAACTAAGGAAAATTATTCCCAAATTATCCAATCTGAGCATAAGAAAAATTGGGAAAAGTTGTATATAAATCAGAGATTAATAAGACATTAGCACTACAGGCACAGCTAAATGACCACAATATAAAGATCAAAAAATTGTGTGAAACTTATTAAAGTTGTGGAAGCTACAACTACAGGGGACTAATTCTGAACCACATACTACAGCTCATGACTGTCATGACATTTTTTTTAGGATTAATTACAGTGAGCAAGTTCATTACAAGAAAAAAAAGATTTCCTTTTTCACCTACAACTGTTTGCTTCTCGATCATTGAGGGGCATCCTACTTACATTATTCAGAGTATTACAAGAGGCCAGAAAAATTTTCTTTTATGACTGGTACATATACGGAAAAAAGGAATAAACACTCATTGAATTTGGTTCAGAAGCTTATTATAAACTTTTTTCAAGTAATGTTTAACTTGTTTAAGGCATACACTAGTAATTCACCTCTATTACAGTGAATAATGGCTTGTACAAGTTAGCAAAAACTGTTAAATATATGTTCTGAAAGCAGACACTGGATTTAAATCCAGACTCTATTTTCTAGATGTGTTACTTCGGGCAAGTTTCTGGACTTCTCTGTGGTCATTTTCCTCAACCACAAATTGAGAATAACAATAATGTTGTCACTATTGTTCTTGGCACATGACAAATGCTCAATAACGATTTGTTTTTATTAGAAATATCTGTACTTAAAAGATTTCCTCAGTAATATAAAACAACTTACCAAATTTAACATACTCATTCAAAAAATATTTATTGAACACCTACTGTATGTCACACACTGTACTTGGAGTAAGTAATATAGCAGTAAACAAAACGAAGTCCCCGCCCTCAAGGAGCTTATATCCCAGAGGCAGCAGACGGATACATGTAAATTAAGGAAGCAGAGGGGAGAGTGGCGTGTGTGAATGTGGGCATTTTATACAGACACAGAACACTGAGAGAAAGAGGGAGAGTGGTGGTGGATGAGGTCAGAGGGGGCAGCAGAACCAGATCAAGTAGAGGCTGGTAAGCAGCAAAATAACAAGTGGCTGGTGAGTTCTGAGCAGATGTGAGTTAAAACTTAAGAGTTTTAAAGAATCACTCTTGTTGCTGTGTGCAGAACAGATTATAGGATTAAAATTTTTATTTGGCTTCATGAGAAATGAGCCACACTTCAGAAACCCATTCAATACCAAACTTATAACTATAAACCAAACATATCAAACTAAGGATATTATTTTTAACCATTATGGTTTAACTTCAAATAAAAAGTTTTAATCATAAATCTTAAGTCACTTTTAAAAATTACAAGTGATGAATATGCACTGTTCTTTAATGATTTGCTAAAACTGCATAGAAACAAATAGCAAGAAAAACAAGAAACTGAATTTTAAATATATGTCTTCTTTCTACTATAAAAATAAAAGCTACCTAAGGGAATTCCTGGCAGGCTAGTGATTAGGACTCCATGCTTTCACTGAGAGGGTCCCATTCAAGCCCTGGTCGGGGAACTAAGATTGGGTAAGTCATGTGGCATGGCCAAAAAAAAAAAACAACCATATCTGGACGAGAATTTTTTGAGTGAAACATTTTTAAATGCATACATACACATTTATCACATAATGGTGAGTTTGTGTGGAAGTTATAAAAAAATTATTTATATTAGAATTAGGTAGAACTTACTCTCCTAAGAATTTCTAAACTAAATACAACTCATATGTCAAGAGAAGACACTCCAAAATAATTGGCTAACTAGACTTCTCTTAAGTACAAAACGCTCTTGGCTATTGTTGCACATTAACAAAATCACTCATATTTACTACAGTCCATAGTCATGAGGAACTATCAATACATGGGAATGCATGTTATTTTACCTGTATGAAATTTTCTGGCTAAAGGGCTCTGGTAAGCCAAAAGAATTTCTTGCCAATTTGGGAGAGTGTATTGAAAAACTGGAAAGCACACTGCAATGTGCTTTCCTTATATATACTGCTCATCCATTATCAGAGATTATGAATTGGATATCACATTTTAGAGGATTCTTTTTCTTGATTTTGTTCAGTTTCTTTAAGGATATACTGTCAACTTCAAATTGCCCTCATAAAATAAATCTTTTTATATTTTAGAAGAAATATTTTAGATTAGCAGCATCTTTAAAATCTTGAGAAAATACAAAACAAGCTGAATAAAAATTAGCAGATGGAAATGCAATATGTCCTTCCAAAGACTTTATTCCTTACTTATGTCTTTTGAAAGAGTTATTTCTGTAATATGCTTTACAATATTAAAGGCATTTGTGATTTGGTGAACACAACATAAGGCACACATTACAGATAATTTTATAAGTTCTCCTATACATTGCTTAACATGTCTATTGAGGTGAATATACATTGAAAATGACGATTTATGGATTAAGACACAGCTCTTACATACTTGGAAATAATCTACTCTGACATTTTCTTTATTCCTTCAAACACTATATTCCTTTCATTTTTTTCTACACGTTATAAATTGTTATAAATTACTTTTTTAATTACACAATAATGACAGTGTTTCAAGACTTTATTTTATGTCAAGTGCTATGCTAAGTGTTTCACATAAATATAATCCTCACAAGAACCCTGTAAAATAAATACCATCCTATTTTATAGATGGGAAAGTTTGGAGATACTGTCCCAATCCCCAAGATCACTATTTCTTAGTGGTGGACCTAAGATTTCAATCCAGTTCCGATCTCTGAACCACAAACTTCTTCCCAGATCCAGTAAACATCACATGGAGGTGTCTAAGTATAAGAGTGTGTATAGGACTTCCCTGGTGGCGCAGTGGTTAAGAATCCGCCAGCCAACGCAGGAGACACAGATTTGAGCCCTGGTCCAGGAAGATCCCACATGCCGCAGAGCAATTAAGCCCGTGTGCCACAACTATTGAGCCTGCAAGCCACAACTACTGAGCCCACCTGCCACAACTACTGAAGCCCATGGGCCTAGAGCCTGTGCTCTGCAACAAGAGAAGCCACCACAATGAGAAGCCTGCGCACTGCAACGAAGAGTAGCCCCCGCTCACCACAACTAGAGAAAGCCTGCACGCAGCAACGAAGACCCAAAGCAGCCAAAAAAAAATTTTTTTTAAAAAGTGTGGATAGCTAGCAAATTACTATAAAAATATACAGATGGGACTTTCCTGGTGGCGCAGTGGTTAAGAATCCACCTGCCCTGTTGCAACATCACGCCAGCCTCGGCCGCAGCAGGCTCGCTCCGCATTCTGTACCCCTCCCTCCCCCTGGCTTGAGTGAGCCACAGCCCCCTAATTAGCTGATCCTTTAACCCCGTCCTGTCTGAGTGAAGAACAGACACCCTCAGGCGACCTACAGGCAGAGGCGGGGCCAAATCCAAAGCTGAACCCCAGGAGCTGTGCAAACAAAGAAGAGAAAGGGAAACTTCTCCCAGCAGCCTCAGGAGCAGCGGATTAAATCTCCACAATCGACTTGATGCACCCTGCATCTGTGGAATACCTGAATAGACAACGAATCATCCCAAAATTGAGGCAGTGGACTTTGGGAGCAACGATATACATATATTTTTCCTTATTCGCTTTCTGTGAGTGTGTATGTGTATGCTTCTTTGTGTGATTTTTGTCTGTATAGCTTTGCTTTTACCATTTGTCCTAGGGTTCTGTCTGTCCATTTTTTTAAATTACTTTTTAATTCTTTTATTTTTAATAATTATCTTTTATTTTAGTAACTTTATTTTACTTTTTTTCTTTACCATGTGGCTGACAGGGTCTTAGTGCTCCAGCTGGGTGTCAGGCCTGTGCATCTGAGGTGGGAGAGCCGAGTTCAGGACATTGGTCCACCAGAGAACTCCCGGCTCCACTTAATATCAAACGGCGAAAGCTCTCCCAGAGATCTCCATCTCAACGCTAAAACCCAGCTCCACTCAACGACCAGCAAGCTACAGTGCTGGACACCCTATGCCAAACAACTAGCAAGACAGGAACACAACCCCATCCATTAGCACAGAGGCTGCCTAAAATCGTAATAAGGCCACAGACACCCCAAAACACACCACCAGATGTGGATCTGCCCACCAGAAAGACAAGATCCAGCCTCATCCACCAGAACACAGGCAATAGTCCCCTCCACCTGGAAGCCTACACAACCCACTGAACCAACCTTAGCCACTGGGGACAGATACCAAAAACGGGAACTACGAACCTGCAGCCTGTGAAAAGGAGACCCCAAACACAGTAAGTTAAGCAAAATGACACGACAGAAAATCACACAGCAGATGAAGGAGCAAGGCAAAAACCCACCAGACCTGACAAATGGAGAGGAAATAGGCAGTCTACCTGAAAAAGAATTCAGAATAATGAGAGTAAAGATGATCCAAAATCTTGGAAATAGAGTAGAGAAAATACAAGAAACGTTTAACAAGGACCTAGAAGAACTAAAGAGCAAACAAACAGTGATGAACAACAAAATAAATGAAATTAAAAATTCTCTAGAAGGGATCAATAGCAGAATAACTGAGGCAGAAGAACGGATAAGTGACCTGGAAGATAAAATAGCGGAAATAACTACTGCAGAGCAGAATAAAGAAAAAAGAATGAAAAGAATTGAGGACAGTCTCAGAGACCTCTGGGACAACATTAAACGCACCAACATTCAAATTATAGGGGTCCCAGAAGAAGAAGAGAAAAAGAAAGGGACTGAGAAAATATTTGAAGAGATTATAGTTGAAAACTTCCCTAATATGGGAAAGGAAATAGTCAATAAAGTCCAGGAAGCGCAGAGAGTCCCATACAGCATAAAACCAAGGAGAAGCACACCAAGGCACATATTAATCAAACTATCAAAAATTAAATACAAAGAAAAAATATTAAAAGCAGCAAGGGAAAAGCAACAAATAACATACAAGGGAATCCCCATAAGGTTAACAGCTGATCTTTCAGCAGAAACTCTGCAAGCCAGAAGGGACTGGCAGGACATATTTAAAGGGATGAAAGGTAGAAAACTACAACCAAGATTACCCTACCCAGCAAGGATCTCATTCAGATTTGACGGAGAAATTAAAACCTTTAAAGACAAGTGAAAGCTAAGAGAATTCAGCACCACCAAACCAGCTTTAAAACAAATGCTAAAGGAACTTCTCTAGGCAGGAAACACAAGAGAAGGAAAAGACCTACAATAACAAACCCAAAACAATTAAGAAAATGGTAATAGGAACACACATATCAATAACTATCTTAAATGTAAATGGATTAAATGCTCCAACCAAAAGACATAGACTGGCTGAATGGATACTAAAACGAGATCCCGTATATATGCCGTCTACAAGAGACCCACTTCAGACCTAGGGACACATACAGACTGAAAGTGAGGGGATGAAAAAAGATATTCCATGCAAATGGAAATCAAAAGAAAGCTGGAGTAGCAATTCTCATATCAGACAAAATAGACTTTAAAATAAAGACTATTACAAGAGACAAAGAAGGACACTACATAACGATCAAGGGATCAATCCAAGAAGAAGATATAACAATTGTAAATACTTATGCACCCAACATAGGAGCACCTCAATACATAAGGCAAATACTAACAGCCATAAAAGGGGAAATCGACAGTAACACAATCATAGTAGGGGACTTTAACACCCCACTTTCACCAATGGACAGATCATCCAAAATGAAAATAAATAAGGAAACACAAGCTATAAATGATACATTAAACAAGATGTACTTATTTGATATTTATAGGACATTCCATCCAAAAACAACAGAATAAACTTTCTTCTCAAGTGCTCCTGGAATATTCTCCAGGATAGACCATATCTTGGGTCACAAATCAAGCCTTGGTAAATTTAAGAAAACTGAAATGGTATCAAGTATCTTTTCTGACCACAAAGCTATGAGACTAGATATAAATTACAGGAAAATATCTGTAAAAAATACAAACATATGGAGGTTAAACAATACACTACTTAATAACCAAGAGATCACTGAAGAAACCAGAGGAAATTAAAAAATACCTAGAAACAAATGATAACAAAAACACAATAACCCAAAATCTATAGGATGCAGCAAAAGCAGTTCTAAGAGGGAAGTTTACAGCAATACAATCCTACCTCAAGAAACAAGAAACATCTCAAATAAACAACCTAACCTTACCCCTAAAGCAATTAGAGAAAGAAGAAGAAAAAAACCCCAAAGTTAGCAGAAGGAAAGAAATCATAAAGATCAGATCAGAAATAAAAATGAAAAAGAAGTGAAAGAAACAATAGCAAAGATCAATAAAACTAAAAGCCGGTTCTTTGAGAAGATAAACAAAATTGATAAACCATTAGCCAGACTCATCAAGAAAAAAAGGAAAAGACTCAAATCAATAGAATTAAAAATGTAAAAGGAGAAGTAACAACTGACACTGCAGAAATACAAAGGATCATGAGAGATTACTACAAGCAACTCTATGCCAATAAAATGGACAACCTGGAAGAAATGGACAAATTCTTAGAAAAGCACAACCTTCCAAGACTGAACCAGGAAGAAATAGAAAATATAAACAGACCAATCACAATCACTGAAATTGAGACTGTGATTAAAAATCTTCCAACACACAAAAGCCCAGGACCAGATGGCTTCACAGGCGAATTCTATCAAACATTTAGAGAAGAGCTAACACCTATCCTTCTCAAACTCTTCCAAAATATAGCAGAGGGAGGAACACTCCCAAACTCATTCTACGAGGCCACCATCACCCTGATACCAAAACCAGACAAAGATGTCACAAAGGAAGAAAACTACAGGCCAATATCACTGATGAACATAGATGCAAAAATTCTCAACAAAATACTAGCAAACAGAATCCAACAGCACATTAAAAGGATCATACACCATGATCAAGTGGGGTTTATCCCAGGAATGCAGGGTTTCTTCAATATACGCAAATCAATCAATGTGATACACCATATTAACAAATTGAAGGATAAAAACCATATGATCAACTCAATAGCTGCAGAAAAAGCTTTCGACAAAATTCAACACCCATTTATGATAAAAACCCTCCAGAAAGTAGGCATAGAGGGAACTTACCTCAACATATTAAAGGCCATATATGACAAACTCACAGCCCACATCGTTCTCAATGGTGAAAAACTGAAACCATTTCCACTAAGATCAGGAACAAGACAAGGTTATCCACTCTCACCACTATTATTAAACATAGTTTTGGAAGTTTTAGGCACAGCAATCAGAGAAGAAAAAGAAATGAAAGGAATCCAAATCAGAAAAGAAAAAGTAAAGCTGTCACTGTTTGCAGATGACATGATACTATACATAGAGAATCCTACAGATGCTACCAGAAAACTACTAGAGCTAATCAATGAATTTAGTAAAGTAGCAGGATACAAAATTAATGCACAGAAATCTCTTGCATTCCTATACTCTAATGATGAAAAATCTGAAAGGGATATCAAGGAAACACTCCCATTTACCACTGCAACAAAAAGAATAAGATACCTAGGAATAAACCTACCTAAGGAGACAAAAGACCTGTATGCAGAAAACTATAAGACACTGATGAAAGAAATTAAAGATGATACAAACAGATGGAGAGATATACCATGTTCTTGGATTGGAAGAATCAACATTGTGAAAATGACTATACTACCAAAAGCAATCTACAGATTCCATGCAATCCCTATCAAACTACCAATGGCATTTTTCACAAACTAGAACAAAAAATTTCATAATTTGTATGGAAACACAAAAGACCCCGAATAGCCAAAGCAATCTTGAGAAAGAAAAACGGAGCTGGAGGAATCAGACTCCCTGACTTCAGACTATACTACAAAGCTACAGTAATCAAGACAGTATGGTACTAGCACAAAAACAGAAATACAGATCAATGGAACAGGATAGAAAGCCCAGAGATAAACTCACACACATATGGTCACCTTATTTTTGATAAAGGAGGCAAGAATATACAATGCAGAAAAAGCCTCTTCAACAAGTGGTGCTGGGAAAACTGGACAGGTACATGTAAAAGAATGAAATAAGAACACTCCCTAATACCATACACAAAAATAAACTCAAAATGGATTAAAGACCTAAATGTAAGGCCAGACAGTATAAAACTCTTAGAGGAAAACATAGGAAGACCACTCTATGACATGACAGCAAGATCCTTTCTGACCCACCTTCTAGAGAAATGGAAATAAAACCAAAAATAAACAAATGGGACCTAATGAAACTTAAAAGCTTTTGCACAGCAAAGAAAAACATAAACAAGACGAAAAGACAACCTTCAGAATGGGAGAAAATATTTGCAAATGAAGCAACTGACAAAGGATTAATCTCCAAAATTTACAAGTAGCTCATGCAGCTCAATATCAAAAAAACAAACAACCCAATCCAAAAATGGGCAGAAGACCCAAACAGACATTTCTCCAAAGCAGATATACAGATTGCCAACAAACACTTGAAAGAATGCTCAACATCACTAATCGTTAGAGAAATGCAAATCAAAACTACAATGAGGTATCACCTTACACCAGTCAGAATGGCCATCATCAAAAAATCTACAAACAATAAATGCTGGAGAGGGTGTGGAGAAAAGGGAACCGTCTTGCACTGTTGGTGGAAATGTAAGTTGATACAGCCACTATGGAGAACAGTATGGAGGTTCCTTAAAAAACTAAAAATAGAACTACCATACGACCCAGCAATCCCACTACTGGGCATATACCCTGAGAAAACCATAATTCAAAAAGAGTCATGGGGGCTTCCCTGGTGGTGCAGTGGTTGAGAATCTGCCTGCCAATGCAGGGGACACGGGTTCAAGCCCTAGTCTGGGAAGATCCCACATGCCGCAGAGCAACTGTGCCCGTGAGCCACAACTACTGAGCCTACGCGTCTGGAGCCTGTGCTCTGCAACAAGAGAGGCCGCGATAGTGTGAGGCCCGCGCACCGCGATGAAGAGTGGCCCCTGCTTGCCGCAACTAGAGAAAGCCCTTGCACAGAAACGAAGACCCAACACAGCCAAAAAATAAATAAATAAATTTATTAAAAAAAAAAAAGGAGTCATGTACCACAATGTTCATTGCACCTCCGTTTACAATAGCCAGGACATGGAAGCAACCTAAGTTTCCATCGACAGATGAATGGATAAAGAAGATGTGGCACATATATACAATGGAATATTACTCAGCCATAAAAAGAAACGAAATTGAGTTTTTTGTAGTGAGGTGGATGGACCTAGAGTCTGTCATACAGAGTGAAGTCAGTCAAAGAGAAAAACAAATACCGTATGCTAACACATATATATGGAATCTAAGAAAAAAAAAGTTATGAAGAACCTAGGGGCAGGACAGGAATAAAGACGCAGACGTTGAGAATGGACTTGAGGACATGGGGAGGGGGAAGGGTAAGCTGGGACAAAGTGAGAGAGTGGCATGGACTTACAAATACTACCAAATGTAAAACAGATAGCTAGTGGGAAGCAGCTGCATAGCACAGGGAGATCAGCTCGGTGCTTTGTGACCACCTAGAGGGGTGGAATAGGAAGGGTGGGAGGGAGACGCAAGATGGAGGAGATATGGGGATATATGTATATGTATAGCTGATTCACTTTGTTATAAAGCAGAAACTAATACACCATTGTAAAGCAATTATACTCCAATAAAGATGTTTAAAAAAAAATTAGTAGAAAAGAAGGAAAAGAATAAAGAACATTGTCACCAGTCAGAAGAAACAAACAAAAAAAAAAGAATCCACCTGCCAATGCAGGGGACACGGGTTCAAGCCCTTGTCCGGGAAGATTCCACATGCCGCGGAACAACTAAGCCCAAGCGCCACAACTACTGAGCCTGCGCTCTAGAGCCCACAAGCCACAACTACTGAGCCTGTGTGCCACAACTACTGAAGCTCGCGCGCCTAGAGCCTGTGCTCCGCAACAAGAGAATCCACCGCAATGAGAAGCCTGTGCAAAGCAACAAAGACCCAATTCAGCCAAAAATAAATAAATTAATTAATTTAAAAAATATATATAGATGGACAAACACACATAATTAGACTAAACAGTGAAAGCTCATATGAAGTGACACCTTAGGGGAAAAAAAAGAATGAACAGTTAAATACATTGTCCCAGAATGTTAAGTAATGTCAGCTGAGACTAAAGAGAGCTAAATCTTTATACATAAGACCCATTACAAGTACTAAAAATGTACTTTGAATCTATGAAGTAGTCTTGCTGCCCTCCAAATTGGAACTTGAATTTATCAAGTGAGTAGATAAAATTACCAAATTGCAGGAAATACAGAGGTTAGAGAAACACTTAAACAACCCTATGGGATCCAATTAGCAAAAACCAAACTGAGGAATGTACAAAAAACTCAGTTTCTTTAACACGTAAACCTTAAGAGGGAAAAAAAGAAGACAGAGATTGAGCCTACACATTAAAAGAATCAAGAGATATACCCACCAACTCAGAAACATCAAAGAGGAATCATGAGGCAAATGAGAAACAAATGCTGACTGGGCATTTGATATCAAGTAATCATCCTTTTTAAAAGGTGTGATAATGGTATTATGGTTATGACTAAAAAAAAAGTTGACTATTTTTGGAGATTGATATAGATGAAATGATAGTGTCTGGAATTTGCTTCAAAATAATACGGAGTGGGGGTGGTAGGCAGAGGCACAGATAAAGCAAGACTAGTCAAACTGCTGAAGTTAGGTCTGTGTACACAGAGGTTCATTACAACAGTCCCTCCAGTTTTGGATATATTTGAAATTTTCCATAATAAAAACCAAAAAGTAAATTCCAACTAGACAGATCTAAATATTAAAGATAAGACAATAAAATTTCTTCAAGACTAAAAAAAGTTATTTAAGCTGCCTATACTCTTCCTTTTTTTCTTAAAGGAAATATTAAATAAACATTGGAAATAAGTAAGAAAATAATACAAGAGCATAGAAAAAGGTTCAACTGTGGAGCCATACTGTAAAACCTAGGAGTGAGTACTATTAAGTGGTACTTAAAATAAAAAAGGCCAAATACTTTGAGTGGATGCATAGTAAACAAATGAAAAACTACTTGAAAACAGGAAGGGCACAGGAAAACGTAAGAGGCAGCTAAGAGCTTTTTAAAAGCACCTTGCCAATGGTACTAAACAGACTAATTTGAACTATAGAAAATCACTACTAAGAAATGCTGGCAAAGATAAAATCATCTTTCTTTGCAATTAAATTCTTAATATCTACTTGTGTCCAGTTACTAGAAGAAAGGAAGGATAATGAATTTACTGTTTCAGCAATAACAATTGGTTTAAAGAAAAGTTGATAGGGGGAGACTAGAAAGCTGAAAATCACCTTTGTTTTCAAGTTCTAAGAAGCAAACTGAACAGAGATTTACTGGTAAGATAGGGAAACAGGGGGAACATATCCGAGGACTGAAGTGGAAAACCAATGATAGTTCAAGTGCACCAATTTGCAGTGGCAAATTTCTTGAAGGCAGGTATTGTATTTTTCAAGTTCAGAAAATACAGTACTATTCCAATAAATAATAAATGTATTATCTGTTGAAATAACTGAATGAAATATTTTCTATAAAAGCAAAGGGTTCTCCCTCTGGGGTCAGCTAGACTAGATCGGTAGTTTCCACAGTTCTATTACATTATGTGACCATTTAGAAACTAAAATCATGCAAATAACACCAACAAAAATCAGCTTACAGGGGAAAAAAAAATGCAAGCTATGCTTAAGAGAATAACTTAAAATGGAGTATCTATAGTAGTTGCCTTAGGACCTTGGCCAGCCCTGTTTGAATCACTATCATAAAAAGAATACAGGCCACTGATGAAATAGATTTACTGTTAATATTACTCCCTGCATGAAAGAGAAGGATTGGCTGGGCTTGAACAGTAAGTAGCAGTTTGACTGACCATTACCAGGTTACCTTCACTGCATTTCCAAAATTTGAAGAAAAAAGACAACAGAACTGTAGCAACTTTCAATTTATACCATAAACAGGATAACAAAATATAAAAGTGTTCAATTTTATTACAGCCTCAAGTAAAGGGAGGCAGGTCAAAGGATGACAATGGTCAAGCTTTTTCCCAGTTGGTGGGAGTGGTGCCACTTATCCTTTCCTGCCACCGCTCTCTTTAATGCAACTCGAGTACAAGTGGGAGGAAACTGGCACTCCAAGCTCTGGCTGGCCTATGGTTTTATCTGCTTTTCCTCAGTTCCACAATGTTCTGCAAAACAGAGCCATTTAATACCACCAGCAGGTGCACCAATTGTGGAAAATATCTCCCCAACCTTCCATAAAAGTCTACAAAATCTCAAAAGCCAGTATTTGAAACATATCATCATACTTAAGAACTGCCACCATGCTGGATCTAACAGTAGCTCCAGAGGACACATTTTGAAAGACCACATTTTTCTTTCTGAAGTAAACCTCAATGGGTAGGGATATATGCTAAATAAAAGTCCTAATTTTCCAGAGTCATGGGTTGCACTTATTTACTGCATAAAGCATTTAAATATAACATTTATTGATTGCCACATTTAAACAAAATTCCTTTTTCAGCTGAAACTGTCTCTGGAGGATAATAACTTTCTAAAATTTATCTGCTCTTATGAAATATTTGCTCTGTTTTTTTGCCCCCTGATAGAAATTCATGCCTCCAATATGCCAGCGAAGTTGGAAAAAGTCTTACTCTAGCCCAATCCCATCAATTTAAAGATAAGGAATCCAAGGTCTGGAGAGTCATGTGATTCTGCCTCAAATCAGACATACGGCTAATTTAAAAGGCAGTATCAGAATCTGAACCCAGGTCTCCTAAACCTCTAGCCAGTGCTCTATCATATAAAGCCTCATTTCTATTCAACAAAGCTCTCAGAGCAGTCCTTAGTCACTTCATTGTTTCCTCATTTGCAAGTTTCCTCATCACCTTATCCCCTTGATAATCAGAACAGCGGTTCTATGGATCTGCTTCACCTTCATTATGGCAATTTAAGGTGAACAGTCTAAATGCGCACAGTGCCACAGGTACTGGTTCTGTAAAATGCTTTCATATGGGGGGAAGAATTTCTTCTCTCCTGCCAGTGAAAGATGAAAATTAAATTCTGAGTATTCATCAGTAAAATAACCTCATGTTGTAATCCTAATATCATGTGTCAGACACCCACGAAAGCTTTAAAAAGTCCTTGGTGGCAACATTCTTACATGTTCTTGAATAACCTGGTTCAAGTCTCCATTCTAAATTGGGTAGTAAAAAGGAAGAGAGAAATTACTTTTCAACAGCAGCTCTTCCATTAGATTGACTTGATAACTATTTATGTGACAAATTTAACCTGAAGCACTTGAAAATTAGTAACAAAGGTGATAAAAACAATATGAAACGAACAATTAAAGCAGAAATATTGCCTTGATTTGTCTCCTGAAAAATGTACAGTCTCTTCACATGTTTGAGTACTACAGATTTAGTCCCCTAAGAGTTTTTTTTAGTGGTTTTTCTTCCACTGTCCTCTGGCTAAGAAATAAAGAGATAGTTTTGTAGAGACTTTTGGATTTTTAAAGACTATTTAAGCTGGTATCCTAGTCTTACACCAAATATTAAAAAACAACAAACGAACCTGGATCTGAAAAAAAAACACATGCTTTTATTTTATCTTTGGAAAGCAAAGGTTATATAAATAGCAAAACAAACCTAAAATAAAGGACTGAGAACTTAACGGTCAAATAAATAGTTGATAAAGCAAAATCACCAAATCACTTTTCAAACATGGAGCTTCTCTCTTAATGAAGTTTAATCTTACTCTTGATGCAGAACATCTGCTATAGTTATCAAAACCATACTGATCTAAACCTACTGTATTAAGGGCTTTATATGCTAAGTCCTTAGCCTTTAATTCTCACAACAACACTCTAAGTATCTATCATTATTTTCATATTGCACCTGAGAAAACTGGGGCACTTAAAGGTTAAGTAATCTGCCAAGGTTACAGAGCTTGAATCCAGCTCTGCAGGTTCACAAACCTCTGCTCCTTAGGCACTCAACTGCCTTCTTGGTAGCACAGAAAACTTGAAAATACGGTCAGACTCTAAATTCTATCTGATGTATTACCCAAGCCACTGTGAATTTTTTTCTTATTGAAGTATAGTTGATTTATAATATTAGCTTCGGGTGTACAACAGCGATTCGATATTTTCATATATTATACTCCATTTAAAGTTATTATAAAATATTGGCTATATTCCCTGTGGTGTACATTACATCCTTGGATCTAATTTATTTTATACCTAGTAGTTTGTATCTCTTAATGAATTATTTTTTCTGGGGTCAAGAAAGCCTCAAGAATTTGCCATCTACACTTCCTGATTTTAGGTTGGGTGAGTGGCACAAATGAAATGTTTTTGTCACCACACATTGCATCATCACTAAACTCCAAAAGGAAGGGGAAATTTCTTAAACTTTATTTCCTGCTGGCCTAGCAGACCTTACTTAACCACTGTTATATCTATCTGATACACTCAATTTAAGTGTAAGATACTAAAGTTACCACTTAAATCTTAAAGAAAATCAACTATATATTAGTCATTTTACCTGTCAGGGAAGTTAAAAGTAGATCAACAGGATATAAACCTGGGTTGTTTCCTTCTTTAGGGGAAATTTCTTGTTAATTCAATGACTTGTTAATTAAACCAAATGGAACAAGTGGCCCTCCAAAAATGAAGTGTAGTGGAAAAGGAAACAGAGGAAAAGAATCACAGTAAGCTATGTGGTGATCTACTCTCACTGATGTTAGAAAAGCGAAGGATGAGTCTCCTCTTGAGTAACTTCAGTCTGACCACAGTGGCCACTTGTTACACCTACCACCCACTCCAACACTTCAGGTTCATTAGGAATTAAAAGAAACCCAGAAAGGTAAAGGACACCTCCCGACCAGGCCTAAGGTCTCTGCACCACACTCTGAGGTGCACAGAGAGCCAGTGAAGTTGAGTCCTCCACGCTCAAGCTTTCGCTGCTGCCCAGGAGGCAAAGCCCAAAGCCTGGGGCCAAGACAGCTCCCCGGCCAGGGCACTGACCCATCTCTAGACAACCCCGCCCCCTCCCCGACCAAAGTGTCTGTGCCTAGAAGGGTGGGGGTAGGGGCAGGGTGAGGAAGGCCTGCTTAGGAGAGAAGGGAGGTAGGAGGATGTTTCGAACGAGGAAGGGTCCCTTCCCAGACTGGCGGTTCGGGACGCGGCCCGGGGCCGAGGAGACTGCCGGACGGCGCCATGATGGGGCCGGCCGAGACGGGGGGCGTGACGCGGGAGACCCCGCGCGCAGACCCGGCTCCCCTTTCCCCCCGCCCCTCCCCCGAGTGGGCCTCGGCCACAACTGACCCCCGATACTCACGCTTTGTCCACCAGCTCCCGCACCTTCCACATGTTCAACATCGTGCCCCGAGCGGGCTGAGCCGCCACCTCCCTTTCCTGTTCCCCACGGACCCCGGAACCCTTCCGCGCCGGGACAGATCCAGGCCGGGGTCGCCGCCGCCGCCTCAAACCCCCCCAGTCAGCGCCTTATCGTGCCACAGCCGCGCCGCCGCCAGTGACACGTCGAGACGTGGGGACAGAGGCGCTGCGTGGAGCGGAAGTGCCCGACTTTCCTCCCGCTGCGCGCGGGGCACGCTGGGACTTGTAGTTCTTTGAGCGCGCCAAGTGGGCCAGTTAAGCTGAGAGAGTTGCTGAGGTAAGATTAGTAGGGTTCCTCTTAAATTCTCGGGGTTCTCCGCACCCCTCCCCAGCCCCCTGACCCACAGAACCGGAAACTCTTAGGGGTGGGGTCGGCAGTCTGTGCTTTAACAAATCCTCCATGCTCACGTTTCAGAACCACCGGTATAGAATCTCGTCACACAAACTTGTTTTTCAAATATAAAGCATTGTTATGTTATTAATAATGATTACATATAAGGAAGTGTGATTGGTATATGTATTCCTCATTGACAGAAGCAACGCTGTATTTGGTTCCAAGTGTCCAAATATACTTCCTTCCCAGGGCTTTAGTTTACATCCTTGTAAATTGAAGAGATTGTATTTTAAAACCTATCCCACTCTAATTCTGTGATACAGTGCTCTTATATTTAGACAGCTACTTGATAAAGCTCAGAAATTCAGTTCACACTCCCTGGGAAACTGTATAAAAATAGCAGTACAACACTATGACAGGCCCAAGAACTTGGCAGGTGTATATTCTTAAAGCGTAAGTATACATCTACACTGCATTCATTGTTTTATTGCAATTGTCGTTGTCACTTTATTTTTCACTTACTCATTTTTGACAGTGTTCATGTTAAAGCCACAAGTAACCTTAAAGTTCATTTGGTCCAACTGCTTAAATTTTATAGTTTTTTCATTCTACAGATTTTTACTGAGCATTTTCTATGTGCCAGGAGTGGGGAATACAGCTGGGAAGAAGACAGACAAGGCCTCAGCTCTCTTGGATCTTAAAGGTCCTTTGGAGGAAAACATAGTAATCAAGGGAACATTTAAGATAATTGCAGATAGAAAGTGCTTGAAGAAAACAGAAGATAATGTTATGAAGAATGATGTTAGAGGAAAATAACATTAGGGAGTATTTAGGGCCTCTTTGAGGAGTTTTTTTGGCATGAAGGATCTTAGTTCCCCAACCTGGAATTGAACCTGCACCCTCTGCAGTGGAAGCCTGGAGTCATAACCACTGGACCGCCAGGGAAGTCCCCTGACGACATTTTATTTAAGCTGAAACTTGAATGATAAAAAGGAGCTGGCAAAAAACAAACAAACAAACAAAAAAAACAACTGCAAGAAAAGAGTTCCTGGTGAAGGGAACAGATGAAGACTCTGATTCACAAAGGAGACCTGAAATTGATTGCTGCTAGTCATGAAGCTAGGTAACAATGATCCCAAATCAAGAATCTAGAACATGTGACCGCTTAGTTAGTTCTTCAGGTCAAATCACCCCTTCATATTGCATCCACTTAATAACTGGAAGCAGTTCTGAAAAAGGGTTTCAATAAGACTTTGGGATTTCAACAAGACAAGCAAGTTGAAAGAATTGCCAGGCAGAAAAGTACAAAAAGCAGAAATCAGGACAAAGCTATCTGAGAGCTTTGTCAAGCTAGGATTGCTCAGGCAGACAGAAGTAAAGTGAGTTGGAGAGTGGGTGGGGAGGGGCAGGTAAAGAGATAGGCAGAGAAATGGGGCTTTCGAATGAGAAGTTTGTGTTTCGTGTTGAAAGGACTGTCCAGCTCAAGATTCAAAGGGTGGAACGTGGCCAGGGGAGATAAGAAAGGGAAACTGCTTTCCATAAATAAGAGCTCAGCAAGTTAACTTTCAAACAAGCGGGTTCAGGGTACACCAGCAGAATGAGCCTGGCATAAAAATAACCACCTTCCCCGCCCTCGGCCTGTTTGCACATTCATAGTAATTCATAGTCAGCTTCACCAGAGTTACCCAGAGTACAATGCTGTTATCTACTTTGCCTGATCCAACAAGTTTGAAAGTGTCTAGATTTATTCCAGAGTTGCCACCTGTGGTGTTTTCACAGTTGACCGATGCCATCTAGAATATAACACAAAAAACCTGCCTGTCTACCTTTGATTTAAGAGAGCCCTTAATGGACTCAGAAGAACCAGACAAGGAGAGTTTGTTAAAAAGTGCTGTGGTCTCTAAAGACTAATCATTTGCATTTTAACAAAGTGTTCCATTTTTGCCCTTTATCTTGCAAGTTTGGGAGCAGTTTCCATAGTAACTTCTTTGTGGCAATTTAAATGTGTCCACAGTAAAAAAATAAACAAGAAAAAGTCCCACCGACCCCTCTTCAGGAAAACATATTTTTCACTAAATGGGCTTTTAAGTAAGGCCAAACCAACACAAGGTTTGAAAGCAAATGTACTCAGCAGTGTTATTTATGTGCGAGGAGCAATTGTAAACACTGCTTCTCTCCTATGGCTGGCTCCTTGGTGTTTCCTTCAGAGGAGTTTGATTCCTAGTACAGGGCTGTGGCAGCCACGGGAAGGCTCTGGCCAGATCTTTCTTCAAGAGAACCAGTTGAGAGGAGTGTGGATGACCAGCAGCTCCGACAGCCACTTCTTGGGGATCAGCCACAGCATTTATGCCAAGGCTGTGCTGTCATTGGGCTGCTCCCAGGCAATGACTGAGCAAGGTGTTTTGGAGTGAGGCTGTTTCTGCCCAAAGCAGGACTCCTCTGCTGGGCCAGCATTGCCTTGGGCTCCCCACTGACCTGGCCCACATTTCCTCAGAGCTTTGCTGCAACTGGACAGATTCTCTTCCAACCCAATCTTCCTTCTCCTTTCTCTCTTGACAGAACTTCCTTGTAGTCTGAAACTCTTCCCACGTACTCCTGTTCCTTCTTCCATTTATCCTTCAATAAATCTCTTATACTTCTAATTCCATCTTGGCTTTTGCTTCTTGCAGTATCCAAACGGACACAAGAGGCAAACAGTTGTACCTTGGTTTCAGTATTTGGCCCAGTGAGTGTTGTTTTTGATCACACCTAACTCTTCCTCTCTAGAAGTCAGGATACTTGGTTTCGAATCATATTATGAGGGTTGCCACAAGAGCTATGCAGATTATATATTGCATGACCCCAGGGGCACCATTTATGTGGACTACCACGAACTGTCAGACCATTAACCACAGACAGGAAGTATAAAGTAGTGGTTAAAAAGTGCAGATTTTGGACTCAGACAAACCTAGGCCCAAATTCTGTATCTGCTATTCAGTAGCTTGGTCATTCTGAATAAGTTAATTAAACCAGTATAGCATAGTGGTTGTGAACTGGGACTCTGGAGCCAGATTGCCTGGGTTTGAATCTTAGTGTTGCTGCTTACTAGCTATGTGACCTTGGGGAAATTATTTGACATCTTCGTGACTCAGTTTTCTTATCATAGTGGGGATAACAGAAACCTATCTTAAAAGCTTTTTCAGACAGTTAAGCTAATGTTTAAAAAGAACTTAGAATAGAATCTAACACAAAATAAACACTCAGTAAATGTTACTGCTACTACTACTGCTGCTAGTAATTGTATTAATCTGTAAAATGTATTCAATATTGCAAGTATTTATTAAGCTCCTACTATGTTGCAGGCACTGTGCTAGGTGGTAAGGTGGTAGATGTATAATTGGAGATAAAACAAATAGTAAACAAGCAAATAGATATGGTAAACATAGTAAATTCAAAGTGATGTGCTGAGGATTGAATGAAGTAATACATATAACTCATTTCACATTGGGCCCTGCATGTAGTAAGTGCTCACTAAATTCTACCTCATCATTATTATCAAATCCCTTATGTGGATCTCAGCTTTTATCCTTATAAGCTGAGGGGTTGGTCTATCAGAATATCCTAAACCTAGCCATACATCAGAAATCCCTGCACATCTTTCAAAATTTCAGATTCTCTTTCCTAACCTTTGAGTTCTTGATTCACTAGATGTATTAATCCCTATACTTTCGGTCACAGATGACAGAAACTCTCAAAACTAGCTTAAGCAAAGCAAGAGAATTTGTTGACCCAGGAGACGGAGGAGTTTGGAGATAGAATTTGCCTCAGGAACTTAGCAAATATGGTCAGAACTCTCTCTGATTTTCATTTTCCTTCATTGCAGATAAGTTTCTTCTAGTTGGCAGGAAATAGGGCTACTACCGTGTGGAGAATGGGTTGCATTTGTTTCGATTAGGCAACCAGTAGGAAAGGGACACTTCAATCTTTCATCCACTGAGTCTAATAGCACTGGGAATGACTGATTAGCCCAGTTTGGATCATGTACCTATCTTGGGGCCATGCATTATGGAATTGCTAGTCCTAGGAGAACCATGTAGAGTGGGGAAAGAAAAGTTCTCTGAAGAAAGCCATGCCTCGACAGACAAAAGCAATAGTTATTTACTACTGCAGGTCTAAGGTAGGGTCTAGAAATCTGTATTTTTAAAAACCTCTTAAGTGATTTTGCCAGGGCTTGGGATGCCTTGGGTTAGATGACACAAGGTTCTTTCTAGCTCTGACTTTTTTTTTTTTTTTTTGGTCCACATCACACAGAAGTTGGGTTGTGGAGAGCAGAAGAGAAAAGAGTGCCATGGGGATAATTGAAAAGAAAAAGAACCAATGAAGAAGGAAGGAGTTAAGTGGAGCCGCAGCATTGTGCAGCAGGTAAGCTGGTAGGAGGGCATGCCCTCGCTAACTCTCTGTTCTGCTGACAGTTGGGCTCTTCTTGGCTGAAATTCAGTCTCCTTTCAGGGCTGTTAGAGGGCTTGGGTGGACCTATTCAGAGAGCCTGGTAGGTTCTCTAAAGGGCTAACACATTCCAAGTCCTTCTGCAAGAATGCGCAGGTGCTGGCAGTAGGTGAGATGGAGGCAGAAGTGCTCTTGGAATCATTTTCCTGCCTCCTGGGATGCTCTCTCTCCTTCTGTCCCCTGACCACAGGCGAGCCCAGAGTAGATGTGCTGCTCCCGGGGGCTGGGCCTCTGAAAACTCTATTCACAGGAATCCAAGTTGCCGTCAGTGAAGCAACTAGGCAGCCTGTGACTGTGGGAACTGATCCTGCTTTGTCAAGTGAGATTCAGGAGTGAATTGGGTGGATGTCAGAAAGGATGGGCTGGCTGGTTTCTGAGGCAGGGTCTTTCTGGATAAGGGCAAGTGTCCTGGGAAAACCCCCAGGTGTTCAGAGTTCACAGGAGGCTTTGCTGGTCCTTGAACTCTTTATCAGTTCATTAAAAGAATTGTGCTCTAGTGGAAGAGCTCACTGCAGTGGACATCAAAAGAGTCTGATTGAGAGACCACTGTTCTTTAATAAACAGAATGAATGTGGGTAAAGACTGGAGGTGAGGGGAGAGGTCAGTCAGCGCAAGACGTGCTTTTCTGGTAGGAAAGAGTTGACATTCAGTGTTTATAGAGCATCTGCAATGTGCAGTGGGGTTAAATAGTTGACTAAAACCTGTTGTTACCCAAGGGGCTTATAGTCTAATATGGAAGATAGACTTATAAACAAACAAGCAAAAACCAGAGGGAGGTGTTTAATGAGGCAGTATAATGGGGGCGGGCGTGGGGAGGAAGGTCAGAGCACCGGCTGTGCTATCAGTGGGATATGGTTCACAACCCATAGCTGTGTGACCTTGACTAATTTCCTTGACCTCTCATGCCTTGGCGCCCTTTCTGGGTAAATGGGGCTGAAAAGAGTCCCTGACTCTTAGGACTTTGTTGTGGGTGGTGAATGAGGTGACATACATTTCTAGCATGTAACAAGGACGCATTGACATGTAACAAGGACGGATTAAATAAGATCTGTTATCATTGCTAAACCGTTTGTATTCAGAGATCATGGGTGACATGGAGAGGGTATTATAACAGGTTCATTAAGTGTTTAAATAAATATGTGTTTGGGCATTTACCCCATTGCCAAAATCATCCTGTGAAAACAGACACAAATTCCTGTTCTCATGATGTTTAGTCTGAGGGAGTAGGTGGATGTTAAACAAATAATGCTGTGGGAAAGCTATCATTGCACACGATGAAGAATGCTGTAGAAGAAAAGAACAGGGTGCTATGAGAGAATGTAACGGTGGTGTTTCCTGAATATGGGATAGGGACAAGGGCCGGGAAAGGCCTCTCTGGGAAAGTGACATTTAAAGTGAAGGTGGAAAGATAATTTTGAGCTAATGAGGTGGAGAGGGGAAGAGTATTCCAGATAGAAAGAACAGCCTGTACCCAGGCCCAAGGTAGCATGCATCTCGGCATGTTCCTGGATGTGAAAGAAGGCTCAGTGGTGAGGGTGAGGGGAGGGAGAGTGGTCAGAGATGAGCTGGGGAGGTGAGCAAGGGTGTGCTGGTGATTCGCCTGCTCGATCCACTTTCCAGGGATTTCTCTGCCTTGCTCTGTGCCCTCCTGACCTCTGTGGAGTCCATCACCTGCATTCTCATGGCTTCTGGTTTCCAGTTGGGTTCAGCCAATGTTGTGAGGGTGGATCAGAAAACGGGGGGAGAGATATTTCTTTCTCCTTCCTGCCTGCTTTAGCAACAGGGTTCTGGCCCTCTGTGGCCACTGCTGGTGTCAGGTGGCCCCCCTTCCATGGCTCCAGCTCTAAGTTTCCTTCCCTTTTCTCTTCAGGCTTTGTGTGGCAATGTTTTCACCCTGAAGCTAACTCCTGGGTGCTTCCCCAAATGATGTGCGTTTCCTCACCCTGCCTGCACGGCTGTAAATTGTCCCATTGCGGTGTTCTCTTCAGCTAAACTCTGAGTGTGCCAGTGTCTGCTACTGGGAACCTGACTGATAAAAGGAGTTACACTATGGAGGGACTTGTATGGCAAGTTAAAAACATGGCCTTTTAGATTTCTATCTGCAGTGCAAAAGAAGCTACAAACATGCTTTAGTCACTTCCTTGTCACTTTATCTTCTTCCTGCTACCACCCTGTTTCTCTGCTCCCTTTAACAGAAAGCTGTCTTCTTCACAAATAGGCTCCTCATCATTACTTCTGAAGCCACAGTTGATTACTTCTTCCTTCTCAAAAACTCCCTCTCTCTTAGCTTTCATGACCCCACGGTCTTTTAGGTCTACATGTCGACTCCTTCAGAAACCCTTTGTTCCTCTCCCTGGCTTGTAGATGTTGAGGGGCTGCCTAGGGCTTCTCTCCTTCTCCACTGCCATCGTCAACCATGATCATTTCTCATCTGAACTACTGCAAATGCTTGCTAATTTATTCCTCCAAGATCTTTTTGAATCATAAATCAGACCATGTTACTACTTGCACAAAATACTTTATTGGCTTCCCATGGCACTTCGAATCCAAACTTGAACTGTCTGAGGTCCATCCCTGGTCTAAACAGCTGTATCCTGGAGGATATACTGAAACTGTGACCCTCTTATGGGTTAAGACTCAAGGTCGATTCTGAGAAAAAGGGTGCTAAAATCTGTCATTGACAGTGTGGCAGTACCCCTTTTTTTAACACTTAAAAAAATATGTTTATTCCAGCCAATCCTTCCTAGAATAGGTCTTCATGGTATTGACTGGATTTTTATAGCATCTTGGACTTTCAGTTTAAATTTGGAAAGTTACCAAGGTTTGGTTCACCATTTGTTTGTAAACCCTCCCTTGCAGTAGGGTTACTTCTGCTACTCTTGTTGATGTGTTGATTTGACTCGTTTCTTCTTTTTCATGCTAAGTATCTATTCTGGTGACAACTTGTTATTATAGAAAAGGAGTGTCATGAGTTTTGTTTGGTTTGCAATAAGTTTCCGACTATAGAAGCCGCTTTTCCTGTGTGTTAGCAGTTCTCTTGAATTATCGTTTGAGTCTTAAGGCTTCTGGTGGGCGTTATCTAAACCTAGTTCCTGTTGGGCAGGTATAACATTAGAATTTCCCCATCTTTGATGATTCATCCTGAAAAGTAGTGGGTCACTGATCTGGCCTGGGAAGCCTAAGAACTGACAGATGCAAACACCTATTGGGAGGGGAAGGATGCAGAAAAAGATAGCAAGGATTATTATCTTTTTGAAGTACAGATTCATTCTCTTTCTTGAAAATTTTTTATTGGAAATGTTTTTATTGGTTTTTTTTTTTTTAATTACCAAAAGTAAAATATGTTCATACATCCTCATTTATCTACCCTTTGACCCAACAATTCAAATCCTAGGTATTTATCCAAGAGAAATGGAAATCTATGTCAAAATTCTTGTGCAACAGAGAACTATATTCAATATCCTTTGATAAACCATAATGGAAAAGAATATAAAAAAGGAGGTATATATATGTATAACTGAATCACTTTGCTGTACAGCAGACATTAACACACTGTAAATCAACTATACTTCAATTAAAAAAAAAATTCTCATACAAGAATGTTCACTGCAGCTTTGTTCACAATAGCCAAAATCTGGAAACAACCCAAATGTCCATCAGCAGGATATGGACAAATTGTGATACACCATTTGAATGGAATACAACTTAGCAATGAAAAAGGAATAAACTACCAATGTATACAACAACCTGGATGAATTTCACAGGCACAACAGTGAACAAAAGAAGCCAGACACAAAAAATTATGAATCCATTTATATAAAATTCTAGAACAGTTAAAATTAATCTAAGGTGAAGTAAATCAGAACTGGTTGCCTGAGGTGGAAAGAAGGGTGGGGACAGCAGAATTAAAAATGAAAGTGATATACACTCATTTAAATAAATGAAACAATCCAAAAATATGTAAAGAAAAGTGATCCTTTTCCATTTATTTTCACCCCTCTATGGTAATCCTGTTAAAAGCATGTGTATTTTTCCACACTGTCTTCATGTTCCTATAAATATAAACAAATATATGTGCACATATGTAACTTTTGCTTTCGGATCATACTATACATGATGCTTGCTTTTTAAAATACCTGCTTAATAATATATTATGGATATCCCTCCAGTTCAATAAATATAGATCTAATTCATTCTTTTTAATACTGGTGTGATTCCTTAATATGAATGTACCGTAATTTATTGAACCATTTTCTTATTGATGGATAATCAGGTTGTTCCTACTTTTTATTTTTGCCACTGTGAACATTATTGCAATAAAATAGATCTTTGCACATCTATCTTTATATATGGTGTTTAGAGTAGATTCTCAAAAGTGGGACCAGGGAAAGATATGTTATATGTTTTTTTATTTAAGGATGTTGGCAAATTGTATACCAAAGAGGATAGCAGTTCTTTCTCTCACCAAGCACCATATTGAAAAGCCCATTTTGTCACATCCTAACCAGCACTAGATGCTATTGCTCTTTGGAATTTTTGCCAATTGTATGGATTAAAATATGTTGCCTTAATTTCAAATTACTCCTAACTGTGGGAAAAAAATATGTTTTCATGCCTTATGTAAAAGTGCCTTTTAACATCCCTCCCATTTTTTAGTCCTGGTTCTTCTTAGGCAGTATGGCTCACACCCTTCAAACTTGTATTTTCAGGTATATTGGGAGATGGGAGGCAAGCACGGCAGGGAAGTAGCCATTCCCATTCTTTTTGTTTGTCTTTCTTCTACTTCAAATATTCAGCCTAATGGGACGAATGAAATGAGTGATATACCGAGAGATATGAAAGCAGTTGCAAGCCTTAGCTCTGTGGCACGGGGCAGAGACAGCAGAAAAAGTGACTTGAACCTGAAGTGGATTCCTCAGCTGAGTTTGTCACCAACCTTGCTTCCACTAGCATTGCATTTCCTTCAGCCTCTTTGCTGCAGATGTTAGCTGGCTTAAGCAGTGTTAGTTAGAAAGGCCTTCTCTGAACACCCTGCCTGAAGTTGGTTCTGTCATTGCCTATCATGCAGCCTGCTTATTTTCATCCTGGTACCAACAAGAATCTGTGATTGTCTTATTTATTTATTTACTTGTTGTGTTGGGCAGTGTCTCAGAACTCAAAACAGAACATAAAACATAACTCAAGAGGGTTTAATTGAAGAGAATGAAGCCAGTGGACCCTTCATGGAGCCAAGGTCAGGGTTAAGGGTATTAATAAGGATGTCGAGGCATCTGGGACTAAGCAGCAGTGAGGACCCATTACCATCAGTTTCAGTTCTCTATTGCTATGTAACAAGGTGCCCACAACTTAGTGACTTAAAAAAAGCAACCACCATTTATTTGCTCACGATTATTCAGTTTGAGCAGGGCTTGGTAGAAATGGCTCGTCTCCGCTCTGTACTTGGTAGAGTTGGCCGGGGAAATTCAACTGGAGCTGAGTGAGGATCCAAGATGGGTACATTCATACATCTGGTGCCTCTGTGCTGGGGTGGCTGGACTGGTGAGTAGTGGGCTAGGCTTGTCTCTCTTTCTCTCCATGTGATGTCTCCCTATTTAATAATTTAGCCTGAGCGCTTATTAGGTGGCTGGGTCCCGGGAAAGTCAAAGTGGAAGCTGCCGGGCCTCTTAAGGACTTGTCCCAGAACAGACAGAGCATCACATTTGCCACGTTCTTCTGGTCAAAGCAAGTCACAAGGCAAGTCCAGATTCAAGGGGAGGTGAACTAGATACTACTTTTTAAGGGGAGGATCAGCTTGAACATATAGGTTGAAATGAATCATTAGGAGCTGTCTTTTCAGATAATCTGCCACACATGCTTCAGTATGAAAAGACAGAGGAAGAAAGTAGAATTTCCAGTGAGATCTGGTGCTATAGAGGAAGTCTATCCTACAGGAGATGTAGTAGCTGAAATTTACTGCCAGAACTGTGAGGCTGAGGCAGGGAGAAGAAATACCCTCATCTCTCTCTTCCTGCTGCCTAATTTCTTGCTAGTAAAAGGGAGCCTGGTTTACACAGTTCTCAGAGGTGAACCCTACCTCTCCAGAAGCAGGTCAGAAAAGGCCATTGAATAGGTTGGGGATGGGAGAGCCATTGAAGAGAAGCAGCATATTTTTTATTATCCATTTTTCATATTAGAATATGTTTCATCAAGGAAAGGGAGCATTTTTCCTGATCACAACTGATTCCCTGGGTGTAGCAAGTGCCTGGCACTTTCCAGGTACTCAATAAAATGTGTTGAATGAATTGAGTTCAGTCATAAACTTGACTGTCCTTGTTTCTGATACTGCAGAGGAAACACCTGAAAGATGGCAAGATAGAGGTGAATGATAAATGAAACCAGCTTGGTCCTAAGGCCATAGCTTCACTTTGGGGCTAGTCATCGTATAAAGCGTGATGCAAATTTCCTAGAGACTGACATGGAGTGCTACTAGAATACTTTTAGAGTCATAACAGCCAATCTGACCTCCCTGGTGATTTTCTGAGCATTATTCTTTCCTCACTGGGTTCCCTGATGATGGGCTTAGATGCCCTGAATTGATTTATCTGTTTTCCTTAATGTAGCACCTGTAAGAAGGTGGAATTTATTTTTTTAATTGAGATATAATTCACATATCATAATAGTCTTTTAAAGTGTGAATTCAGTGATTTTTAGCATATTCACATTGCACTAATTCCTGAACATTATCATTAAACCCATATTTGTTAGCAGTCACTTACCATCTCCCTGTCTTCCGAGTCGCTGGCAACCACTAATGTACTTTCTGTCTCTGTGGATTTGCCTACTGTGGACATTATATATAAATGGAATCATGTAATATGTGACCTTTTGTGTCTGGCTTCTTACACTAAGCATGATGTTTTCAAGGTTCATTCATTTGTGGCATATATCAGTGCTTCATTTCTCTTTCATGGCTGAATGTTACTCTTTTGTATGAATATACCATATGTTGTATATCCGTGCATCAGCTGATGCACATTCATTCTGCTTTTCAGTTACTTTGAGTAAATAATGCTATGAACATTTGTGTACAAACTTTTGTGTGGACATATGTTAATTCTCTTGGGTATAAACCCAGGAGCGGAATTGCTGGGTCATATGATACTTCTATGTTTACTGTTTTGAGAAACTGCCAGAGAGTTTTCCAAAGTGGCTGCACCACTATACATTCCTACCAGCAATGTATGAGGGTTCCAGTTTCTTCACGTCCTCTTTAGAGCTTGATAATGGCCATTCTAGTAGGTGTGAAGTGGTACCTCATTGCGGTTTTGATTTGTGTTTTCCTGGGGGCTAATGATGTTGAACATCTTTTTATGTGCTTATTTGCCATTTGTATATCTTTTTTGAAGAATTATGTATTCAAGTCCTTTGCCCATATTTTAATTGAAGTTTTTGTCTCTGTTGTTAAGTTGTAAGACTTCTTTTTATATTCTAGATACAAGTCCCCTATTAGATATATGATTTGCAAGTACTTTCTCTCATTTTGTACATTGTCTTTTTCACTTAAAAAAAAAATATTTAGGGATGTTCCTGGTGACGCAGTGGTTAAGAATCCTCCTGCCAATACAGGGGACATGGGTTCGAGCCCTAGTCCGGGGAAGATCCCACATGCCACGGAGCAACTAAGCCCATGTGCCACAACTACTGAGCCTGCGCTCTAGAGTCTGCGAGCCACAACTAAGGAGCCCGTGTGCCACAAATACTGAAGCCCACGCACCTAGAGCTCATGCTCCACAACAAGAGAAGCCACCGCAATGAGAAGCCTGCACACCACAACGAAAGAGTAGCCCCCGCACGATGCAACTAGAGAAAGTCCGCGTGCAGCAATGAAGACCCAACACAACCAAAAATAAATAAATTAAAATAAAATAAAATTTAAAATTTTTTTAAAAAATTATTTATTTATTTATTTATTCATTTATAATAATGATTTAAGACCAGTCAATTGAGTCTTTTTTTTTTAACTTTATTTTTGGCTGTGTTGGGTCTTCATTGCTGCATGCAGGCTATCTCTAGTTGCGGCGAGCAGGGGCTACTCTTCGTTGCGGAGCATGGGCCCTAGGCCCATGGGCTTCAGTAGTTGCAGCATGCGGGCTCAGTAGTTGTGGCTTGCGGGCCCTAGAGCACGCGGGCTTCAGTAGTTGTGGCGTATAGGCTCAGTAGTTGCGGTGCAGGGGCTCTAGGGTGTGCAGGCTTCCGTAGTTGTGGCTCATGGGCTCTAGAGCACAGGCTCAGTAGTTGTGGCTCATGGGCTTAGTTGCTCCGTGGCATATGGGATCTTCCCGGACCAGGGATCGAACCCATGTCCCCTGCATTGGCAGGTGGATTCTTAACCACTGCGCCACCAGGGAAGTCCGTATTTATTTATTTAGGCTGCACTGAGTCTTAGTTGCGGCACGTGGGATCTTCGTTGAGGCACGCGGGATCTTCGCTGAGGCATGTGGGATCTTTAGTTGTGGCATGCAGGGTCTTTTAGCTGTGGCATGTGGACTTCTTAGTTTTGGCATGCAGACTTCTTAGTTTTGGCATGCAGACTCTTAGCTGCAGCATGCAAACTCTTCAGTTGTGGCGTGCATGTGGGATCTAGTTCCCTGACCAGGGATTGAACCCGGGCCCCCTGCATTGGGAGCTCAGAGTCTTACCCATTGGACCACCAGAGAAGTCCCTCACTTTCTTGATAATGTCCTTAGAAGCACAACATTTTAAAATTTTGATCAAGTCCAATTTATTAAATTTTTCTTTGGTTACTTGTCCTTTTGGTGCTGTACCTAAGTATTGCTTATTCCAAGGTCACAGAGATCTACCTCTACATTTTCTTCTAAGAGTTTTGTAGTTTTAGTTCTTAGATTCATGTCCTTGATCCATTTTGAGTTAATTTTTGTATATGGTGTGAAGTGGGGCCCAATTTCATTCTTTGCGTGTGAATATCCAGTTGTCCCAGCACCATTTGTTGAAAAGATTATTCTTTTCCCGATGAATTATTTTAGTTGATTGATGATAACTCTCAGAAGTTATTCCTAATGTCAATAATAATGACTAGAATTATTGCTGGCTCTTAGTTTCCATGAAGAATTTTTGTCTCCTTCAGTTTGGGTACTTTTGTTTCAGAGGTCATTCCAGGATGTCAGACTTGTATTCTTTCATTTTTTTCCTCCCATATCTACCTTTTAATTTTTATTTGTTTTATTTATTTATTTTTAATTTATTTATTTTATTTATTTATTTTTGGCTGCATTGTGTCTTCATTGCTGCGCACGGGCTTTCTCTAGTTGTGGCAAGTGGGGGCTGCTCTTCATTGCGGTTCGCTGGCTTCTCATTGCAGTGGCTTCTCTTGTTGCGGAGCACGGGCTCTAGGCACATGGGCTTCAGTAGTTGTGGCACGTGGGCTTCAGTAGTTGTGGCACACGGGCTCAGTAGTTGTGGCTCACGGGCTGTAGAGCACAGGCTCAGTAGTTGTGGCGCACGGGCTTAGTTGCTCTGTGGCACGTGGAATCTTCCAGGACCAGGGCTCGAACCTGTACCCCCTGCATTGGCAGGCAGATTCTTAACCACTGCACCACCAGGGAAGTCCCAGACTTGTATTCTTGATTAACACAATGCTGAACCCACTAAAGGAGGTGGCTGAGGGAGGACAATGGTGTAAGTCCCAGTCCAAGTTTGAAAGCCCAAGAACCAGGAGTTATAATGTCGAGGGCAGGAGAAGACAGATGTCCCAGCTCACAGGGAGAGAGTGAATTCACCTTTCCTCTACCTTTTTGTTTTATTCAGGCCCTCAACAGATTGGATAATGTCCACCCACATTGAGGAGGGCCATCTGCTCTACTCCTTTCACCAATTCAAATGCTAACCTCTTCTGAAACACCCTCAGAAACATACCCTGAAGCACTGCTTTACCAGCTATCTGGGCATTCCTTAGCCAAGTCAAGTTGATGCATAAAATTAACCATCACTAGGATTAAATGAGTTTTAATCCTGTGAAATGCTTTACAGATATAAAGAAGGCAAATGTCAATGCTTTGGCAAAAGTTGGACTAGGTTGTCCGAAAGCAAGCTTTGCACTTTGATTAATTAACTGGGTGACCTTGCCCAATCACTTAAACTCTCAATTTCCTGTTCTATGAATGCAGGTAATAATGACAAGTTTAAGGACCTTTCTGAGTTATCGTGAGACTGAAACAATGTAGTAGGTGTAAAAGTGCTTTGGAAAACTTCTTATTCTGGGCATTGCTTTCATTCTAAAAACTGCCCTTGAATTGTTTATAGTACCGATTTATCCCTGTGCTTGGGGACAGCCCCAACTAATGTTTACAATAATAAAACATTAACACGAGATTTCTTGCAACTTAGCTGGGTAAGGGCCAGGCCCTGGTACTTGCCTCACAGAAAGTAGTTATACAGCGTTTATTAACAACCAAGCTCTCAGGGAACTCTCAATGAATACTTTTGGTGCTGGGGTAAAATGTGACCGAATAATATCAACCATAGTCTTTTATTGATGACTTAGAATATAGAGGAAGTATGTTTAAAAAAAAAAGTCTCAGATGACCTTATTTACATTGCGGTGCAGCTGGAAGACCTAAGTCTTCATACCCTCGCCCACACACCTCCCATCCACCCCAAGTAGTTACGGGGAGGAAGATAGTTTGCTCAAGGGAACCCTATTTGAGGGGAGGGGGACAGTGAACCAAATAAAGGAACCGTAGTAATCCAGAGCACTAACTCCAGTGTTGAGAAAGATACATTTGCAAACTATGAAGCATTTAGGTACGATTCTCTATATCCCTGTGGGTTGGTTTAGATTTAACTGCCTCTGATGATTAATGTTAAGTTTTGGAAGATACAAGTAGGTCCAAAAGTTATTGACAGGCCAAGATAGAAGATCTTTGTCACCTACCATGTCAAGAGAGACACCAAAGAGGACTGGGCACCTGGAGTATCAACAACCCCCTCCCCTACTGCCCACCTCCTCGACAAATTTCTGAGTGTTATGTCAGACTGAGTAACTCAGAATTTGAGATATTTTCCCTAGGGGAAACATCCCCTGGTTGGGGAAGAGATATGGCCCTGGGGCAAAAACAGTCCTTGTGAGGAAGGGTAGAATTTTCCAGAGATTAGAGAGGAGGGTGGTGCTTTCATATGAGAATATGAAGGTCCAGAAACAAGGTTAGGATCTGGGGGGATTCCAGGAAGGAAATTCCCTTTATGGAGGGTTTAACCTCTTAGGTGCTTTTCCTTTTAACCACGAAAAGTTATACTTAGTATTTAGTTTTATACTATTTCCCTCATACTCTGTAATGCCTTTGGCTTCTTCCCACCCTTCAGTAAAGTTTGATACACAGCTTATCAGCTGTGCCTCAATTTTCTTATTTGTAAAATGGAGATAATATCTACCTCTTAGGTGAGGATTAAATTAATTAATACATGTTAATTAATGTGCTAATTAGGGCTTCCCTGGTGGCGCAGTGGTTAAGAATCCGCCTGCCAATGCAGGGGACACAGGTTCGAGCCCTGGTCTGGGCAGATCCCACATGCTGTGGAGCAACTAAGCCCGTGCGCCACAACTACTGAGCCTGCACTCTAGAGCCCGCGAGCCACAACTGCTGAGCCCACATGCCACAACTACTAGAGCCTGTGCTCCACAACAAGAGAAGCCACCACAATGAGAAGCCCACACACCGCAACAAAGAGTAGCCCCCGCTCGCCACAACTAGAGAAAGCCCACGTGCAGCAGTGAAGACCCAGCACAGCCAAAAAAATAATAAACAAATAAATTAATTTTTTTAAAAAAGTGCTAATTAATGAGTTAAATTAGGATACCCAGCAGCACTTGGCCCATAAAAAAGCTCAGTATATGTTCACTGTTGTGCCTATTGTTACCATACCTTCTCCTCTTCCTCTTCTCAAGGCCTTTCTTTTTTTTTAATTTGGCCACACCATGTGGCATGTGGGATCTTAGTTGCCCGACCAGGGATCGAACCTGAGGCCCCTGCATCGGAAGCACAGAGTCTGAACCACTGGAGTACCAGGGAAGTCCCTCTCAAGGCCTTTCAGACAGCGAAAGGCGCCAGAGCTACTTCCATTTTTTGAGGCTACCAGTGTATTAAAAAATAAGGAAATTACAAAGTATGATTGCAAAATATTGGTATGCTTTAAACATTTACATATCACAAATTAATGCTTTGCAACACACACATGAGAAATACAAGCAATAAAACTGCGCTCTTTATGGGGTAATTACAATGGTATACAAATTGCGTACTGTGGACACTGTAGCTCAGGGATAGGATACAAGCCTAAAGCTGAAAGGCAAGGCAAACATCAGTATCTTCCAGTCCTGTCACCTTATCTTCCTATCTTTATTTATAACCCCATTGAGAAAAATCTTTAAAGGAGAACTTTCATCCTTTCATGAATGGGAGGCCAGACCAAAAGTCCCCTCTGCACCCCTCTACTCCCAACCCTTGTGCTCAAGGCAGATTCATAAAGGGAGGTAAGGGCCCTCTCTCCCCAGATCCCTCCCACCACCTTTGCAGAGAGAGAAGTGGCCAAAGACCAGGTAGCCTGAAGGAGCAGTCAAACAGATGATTCTGGAAGGGAGAAATCATTAACGTCCACTTCCACCTCAACTCTTTCCCTAACATTCATGAGGGAGATAAAAATCTAAGGGGAGAGAGAAGCTGACATTCTAGTAGCTTGAGTAATGGCTGGTTGTATAGAATCACAGGTGAGCCAGTCTTCAGCTTCATGGACTGATCCTTTCATTGTTATCTGTCTTGATGGAAATCTTTCTAAAATGGAGTCTACTTCCCCATGTTATTAAAAAGAGTGTACTGAAAATAAAAAACAGAACCAAAACATAGTCTACAAATGAAAAAGATGGATGACATTTTATTTGAGATACCGTGTGCTTGTGAATCATGTCTGAAGTGTTTTATTTTGGCAGAGAGGAATACCTAGAAACTCATAGCAGAAGATAAAAAATGCACACATATTTTCCACACTATCTCTGTTTTCTTTATATTTTCAAGTTGGTGTCATAGCTCTACATATATCATCATGGGGATGAAGAAAAGGCTTGGTATTCATTACTGTAAAAGTGAACCTGCAGAGAAGTGTGACTGCAAGCATTTCTGTTGGATGAGGACCATTTAAAGTGCCTTTTTTTTTTTCTAAAAAAAAAAAAAAAAAAGAGTACTAATAGAGGACAAAGCTAAGAAAGCTCTTAAAACTAATTTCCTTAAGAACAAAGAAAGAAAACGAAGTTTTATTTCCAGATTGAGGCCACTCCCTCTTGACTCAAGTTTTGGCCACTATTTCATTCCCTTTTGAACCCCCAAGGTAGAGTGGGATAAGGGAAAGGGGATACACATTGTAGACCAAAGTCTTGGGTGCTGGTTTATCTCAGGTCCTTACCAGTTGATGGTTTCAGGCATCTCTGAATCTTGGATTTTCTATTTGTAAAATGACCCAGTTTCTCCCCTGCTCCAGGAACATTATAAAGATGAAAAGCAGTAGAGATTTGTGACTATACGTATAGATGTATGATGTTGCCTAGTGCTTGTCCTGGAATCTAGCTGTTGCTCAACAAAGGGCAGTTGCTATTATGTGTTAGTCACATTTTATTCCCAATTGCTTCCCTTAGTATGTTAATCTTCCCTGTTTTCGTCTCAGTTGTTTTGCTCTTGCCCAGTGGGATGCATGGTATGACCACCCGTTCGTTCATTCATTTATTGATTTATAAGCTTTTTATTATGGAAAACTTCAAACATACCCAGAAGTAGAGAGCGTGGTATAAGCAAGCCCAATGTACCCATCACCCAGTTGTGAGCATTAACTCATTGCCACTCTTTTTTCATCTACACTCTGTCTGCCTCCTTCCCCACTGGATTATTTTTAAATAGATCCCTGACATCATATCACCCATACGTAAATATTTTAGTATGTTATCTCTAAAAGATAAGGACTGTTTTAAAAACACAACCTACATTAGCGCACCTAAAAACAATTCCTTAATAATGTAAAAAATCTCAGAATCAGTTAATGTTCAAATTTCCCAATTGTCTCACAAATATGTCTTTTAAAAAATTGCTTGGTTTCATTAGGATCCATATGAGGCACGTAGATAGCATTTGATCCATGTATTTCTTAGGTCTCTGATAATCTGTGGATACCTCTCTCTTTTCTTTTGTCCTTGCAATTTATCTGTTGCAGAAGCAGGTCACTTGGAAGTTTGGAGTTTTCCAAATTCTGAATTTTGCGGACTGCATTCCCATTGTGTTGTTTAACATGTTTCTCACCCCCGCAACACTGCCTCCCCAGCCCCCGCCCCGGATTCCCTGTAAACTGGTATTTAATTGTGATCTAATTCAGATTCTAGTTTTTGGCAAGAATATGTCATGGATGTTGTTATGGGCTGAACTGTGTCTCCCCAAAATTTGTATGTTGATGTCATAATCCCCGGTACCTAAGAATGTGAACTGTTCTTGGAGACGGGATCTTTAAAGAGGTAATTTAGTTAAAATGAGATCATTAGGGTTGGCCCTAATCCAGTATGGCTGGTCCCTAATCCAGTATGGCTGGTGTCCTTATAAGAAGAGGAAATTTGGACACAGACAGTTACAGAGTGAAAACCTAAGAAGATGGACCATCTGCAAGGCAAGGTGAGAGGCCTTAGAAGAAATCAACCCTACTGACACCTTGATTTCAGCCTTTTAGCCTCTGTGAGAAAATGAATTTCTTTTGTTTCAGCCACCCAGGCTAGAAAACGAACACAGGTGGTGTTGGGAATTTCTATCACGAGGCACATAGTGAGGGGTCGTCTCCCTCTATGGCAATATAAGCTGCCATTGAGGATTATTGACTAGATCCATTATTTCGTTCAGGGTTTGGAAAAATGGTCACATTCCAAGTCTATCATTACTTTTTCATTCAACTGGGATTTATTTTTTTTTCTAAAGAGAAATGTTTCCTTCACCAATTGTTTGGAAACTCTGAGAACAAAAATAAATGCTTGATTTTCTCTGTATTCACCAGTATTCAGAATAGTGAGTTGGTTCCCTAGCATCTTTCAGAAATGCTTCTTTTTTAAAATGAACTCATGAAGTTTAGTACATTTGACTTGTTTGAATTAATTACAGTTGTTATTCTATTTAATGTTCAGATTATTCCAACTTTGGCCAAGGGGAACTTTTTCACTATGGCTTCTGAGTCCTTTCGACACAACACCAGACTTCTTTAACTGCTTCCTCGCTTTTTATCATTACACGATATCCAGACTTGTCTTTTATATTTTCTGCTTCAGCCTCAAGTTAACCATTTTTCCAAGGAAATGGTATTTGGAGGCCATGATCTGAAGATTAGCAGTGCTCATTTCTATTGGCTTTATTATTGTTTTTATGACATTGCAGTGGAGGGATCTTGGCAATACTTTTTTTTATTTTAAAAAGAAAAGACGGGGCTTCCCTGGTGGCGCAGTGGTTGAGAATCTGCCTGCCAATGCAGGGGACACGGGTTCGAGCCCTAGTCTGGGAAGATCCCACATGCCGCGGAGCAACTAGGCCCGTGAGCCACGACTACTGAGCCTGCGCGTCTGGAGCCTGTGCTCCGCAAACGAGAGGCCGCGATAGTGAGAGGCCCGCGCATCGCGATGAAGAGTGGCCCCCGCTTGCCGCAACTAGAGAAAGCCCTTGCACGGAAACGAAGACCCAACACAGCCAAACATAAATAATAAATAATAAATAAATTAAAAAAAGAAAAAGAAAAAGAAAAGACATCATGAGTTCATAATAATACAAATTTATTATTACAGGGTATTATGTAATGTCTTTGATTTTCATAGTATTTGTATCTATTTTCTCCTAATCTGAAAATCTTGGTTCCTAACAACATTAACAATTACTTATTTGCTTTATTCTACCATGAATATAATAGTTTCAGAATAATAACAGCAATATTATTACTAACAATATGATTACTAAACATAGTTTAAGATAGTTTTGCAGTTCTTTTTCTTTACTAGGGATACATAGTCAAATTACTATGTTTTAAAATCATGTGAAATAATTCCTTTCAATATACTGTTAGTTTTTGTTATATTTTGTTTTTATTTCTTAGGAAGTGCCTTTATTTTTATTTTTGTTAGTTAATCATCTAGACATTTAGGTGGTTAAAAGTCAAATCTATAAAACAAATTATATGCAGAGTCTAGTTTCTCATCTTATTCCCTCTATCTTGTTCACTCTGTCCCCAGCAGGTAACATTTAGTTTTAAATATATGTAATCTCTTTTATATATATGCATATATATATATATATAGATATATAATATGTGTGTGTGTATATATATATGTATATATATACCATAGATATCATGTATATATAAGCATATATGTATTTAAACAGGAGCTTACTGCAATAACTTTTCTCTGCTTTGTTTTCTCACTCACTGTTATACCTTGGAAATCACTTCATAGCATATTTACAGCTTGGAGAACTCCACTGTGAGCATGGACTATTATTTAGGCAGACAGCTTTCTACCGATGAACACTTAAGTTGTAGCCAGTCTTTTTCTATTCCAAGTAATGCAATTTGCACTTGGCACAGCATACACAGAAATTTTCATATTTTTGTAAGTGTATTTTTGGGATCAAAACTTGGAAGTGGAATTTCTGAGTCAAAGAGAAAATGAAAATTTTGTAGATATTGCCAACTAACCTCCATAGAAGTTGTACCATTTTGCCTTCCCACCATAAAAGAATGAAAAGTTCTGTTTCCCCAAAGTAACATCACAGAATATGTGGTCAATCTTTTGGACTTTTTGCCATCTGATAGGTAAGAAGTGGTATCTCAGCATGGTTTTAATTTACATTTCTCTCTCTATGAGCAAGATGGAACATCTTTTCATATGTTTAAGAGTCATTTGCATTTCCTTTTTTTATGAAAGAATTCTTTCTGACTCCTCCCTTTCTATGATCTCCCTGTAGTTTCCAGGTTCCTGGTGTTCCCCTGTTCAGTCCTCAGGCCTTTAGGTACAACGCTCAGCCTTGGACTTCCTACAGCTGTGCCTGCATCAGTGGTGGGAGAACAGTAAGAAAGAAAAAAGCAATAGGTGTTCTCCCCACCTCCTTAGGCTCAAAGTCCCTCTAATGAGAGAGAAAGGCTCCCCTCCTCAGAAAGTAGACACCTGTAGGCCCTGGCTGCTGTTACTGTTGCTATCGTTGCTACTGTGAGATTGCCTGAGGGCTGGTGCATGAGAGCACAGAGAAAAGGACAACCCCCAAGAAATTTTCCATTCTCCCTTAGCATTAGCCCAGCTCTAGAAGGCTTCTCCTGGACCTCTCTTTCTCTGCCTCCTGCCAAGCTCTGGATATCAGGATGTCTAGAAACCAGGTTGGGGATACCAGGGAAAAAAGGGGAAATTCACAGCTGGTTTGGTGGTACTTCAAATTCTGATCTTCTCTAATTTGCCTTCTATGGTTTAAGTTAAGAAAACTTCAGGCTTTCTAGCCACATCTACTGGGAGAGAATGTGCTTACATCATCTTACCTGGAACTGGCACTCCTGCCTCAGGGATTTTCCACTTATTTTCTTCGCTGCTTGAAATGCTTTTCACCTAGATATTTGATTGACCAACTCCTACTCATATTTCAGGTTTTAACTCAATTGTCACCTGCTCAGATAAGCCTTTTCTGACTACTCTCTATAAAGTAGCCTCTTCCAATCCTAGACACCCTTTGCCACAGTATTATGTTGTCTTCATAGCATTTATCATGACCTGAACTTATCTTCTTTGCTTGCTCCTCGTCTGTATCCCCCTAAATCTATGAAGACAAGGACACATCTGCTAATTACTTTCTCACCTGCATTTAGAATATTGACATCTAGAAAGTGTTCAGTAAATAGGTGTTGAATAAAAGAATGCAAAGGAATTAAGCAGTATTGGGGTAAAATAAAATTTGTTGGCTGATGGTCTGAGGAAGTATAATATCATTACACTGAGGCCACAAGCATGGGGTAGTGGCCATGTGGTATGGGAGTAGAAATCAAAATTGTGCCCCTCATCTTGGCTGTGCCACTAATTTGCTCTGTGGTATTCGAAGTTACTTCATCTCTTTAGGCTTTAATTTTCTCATCTGAGAAATGCTAGATTGAGATTTGTTGACCATGAAAGTCCTTCCAACTTCAGCATCTTAGGCTTCTTAAACATTTAAGTCAACAGCATGCCTTTAAAATTTAGTTACATGATCCAAAAGGATCAGTTATACCAGAAGAACCTGTCTCTCCACAGTACGAAATTTTCCTTTGGCAAGAAAGTACGAATGAGATAATGATGGGAAACGAGGTCTCGGTACGTTCTGACACTGAAATGACTGGCTCGCTCCCGGCAGTATACATCTATTTCAATCATTATTTTTTCTTCTCCAATTTCAGGTATCACATCTAGTCCAAATATAAGCTTAGCTCCACTCCCGTACTACAGTGTGATTTTAACTTTGGGAGCTGTTGGGTGTTTGTTTCCTTACCCAGATTCTCCACACACACAACACGCAGAGAAGGAGGGAGTTTCCTGAAACACCTGGCACTATCGACCTGCCTCCTCCCCACACATTTTCCCAGCACTGATCCTCCAGTTAAATCTGAGTTAGTAGAGTTGCACCTCCCCTTCCCACTGTAACAGGTGTGGACCCAGAGATCCTATTATTACTAGCTTGCAGCAGACATCCTGGGCCTGTCCAATTTGGCTTAAATATTTTGGTTTCCCTCAAGTTCCTTGGGAGTTTGGATTTGAGAAACCTCAGGCCAAATCCAAACACATCGAGGCCCTAGAAGTCTGCACCAGGAATGTGGTGATATGTAAATGAATCACTTTGCTATTTATATTTCTCTCTAGTGTTGGTGTATGAATCATATCCAAATTATTTGCCACAATGGGATGAATAGCCTTTTTCAGAAAAGTCTGGAAAAAGGGCCTATTTTCTCCTTTTCTCTAGTTTCTCTCATGTTTTCATCTATTTACTGGTATTAGATGGATACTCATTCACAAAACATTTGCTATGTTCTAGACACTGTCTAGCCTTTGGGATGAATCTAGATGCAAGGAGAGCTTTTATTTTCCTTCATAAATATTTTGACCTTTTATTGCTATTCAGTTCTTCCTTTACTGCATCTCTGAATCTCTGAAGATAGTGCCTGTGGTTTCCTTAATATAAAGCTAATAAAATTGTCACTCAGAGTATTTTTAAATGACATGTACAATTATTAGATAGTCTTGCTGCTGGGCAGTGGGGCATAATTAGATTTTGCTGTCATAAAGTATTAAAGTGAGAAAGTTTATGGACTGTATGTACTGTTTGGAGAGAGTTATTTTTCTTTATTTATGTGGGCCCATGTTTAAGAGTGATTCAGGGACTTCCCTGAATCCAGTGGTAAAGAATCTGCCTTCCAATGCAGGGGACACGGGTTCAATCCCTGGTCTGGGAACTAAAATCCCACATGCCACGGGGCAGCTAAGCCTGCGCACCACAACTACTGAGCCCATACGCCTCAACTAGAGAGAAGCCTCCATGCCACAATGAAGATTCCGCAACTAAGACCCGACACTGCCAAAAATAAATAAAATAAAATAAATAAATAAATAAAAAAGAGTGATTCAGAGATTCAAAACTGAAGTGCACGATTGTTACACTTTAAGTTCAGAGATGTTCATTACCGTGTTACCATACAAAACACTGGATATGATCTGATTGTTCAATATAGAGAACTGATTAAATAAATTAGAAGAGAATTCAGTACAGCCATTACAATTATTGTAGAGTTGTAGTAATATTGGAATGTGTATACAATATATTATTAAATAAAATAATTAGGTTATAGCAGCGTATGACCCAGTTTTATTTTTTAAATTGTAAATAAATGTATTTGTAAAAAATATAAAAATAAGTTAAAAATGTAAAAACTATTAAGATTAGTTACATGTAAATAAATAAATTATAAATAAATAAATATGTTTATCAATATATTATATACACATATGTAAATGCACAGATATGTGTGTATATTTATATATGTTTATATATATATATTTTACCAACCTCAAGGAAAATTCTGAATTCTCTGTAAGTATTAATAATCAGTGATTATCTCTAAATTATGGGTGATTTATGGTATAACATGGTTAATCTCAAGAATTTTGGAGCTAGATCGCATGGATATAAATCCTGGCTCTACCAGCCATGTGACCTTTGTTTGGCAAGTTACATAACCTCTACATGCTTCAATTTTCCCTCTGTAAAATGAGGATGATAAAAACTATACCCCTTAGAGGAAAACATAGGCAGAACACTGTATGACATAAGTCACAGCAAGATCCTTTTTGACCCAGGTCCTAGAGAAATGGAAATAAAAACACAAATAAACAAATGGGACCTAATGAAACTTAAAAGCTTTTGCACAGCAAAGGAAACCATAAACAAGACCAAAAGACAACCCTCAGAGTGGGAGAAAATATTTGCAAATGAAGCAACGGACAAAGGATTAATCTCCAAGATTTACAAGCAGCTCATGCAGCTCAATAACAAAAAAACAAACAACCCAATCCAAAAATGGGCAGAAGACCTAAATAGACATTTCTCCAAAGAAGAGATACAGATTGCCAACAGACACATGAAAGAATGCTCAACATCATTAATCATTAGAGAAATGCAAATCAAAACTACAATGAGGTATCATCTCACACCGGTCAGAATGGCCATCATCAAAAAATCTAGAAACAATAAATGCTGGAGAGGGTGTGGAGAAAAGGGAACACTCTTGCACTGTTGGTGGGAATGTAAATTGATACAGCCACTATGGAGAACAGTATGGAGGTTCCTTAAAAAACTAAAAATAGAACTACCATATGACCCAGCAATCCCACTACTGGGCATATACCCTGAGAAAACCATAATTCAGAAAGAGTCATGTACCAAAATATTCATTGCAGCTCTGTTTACAATAGCCAGGACATGGAAGCAACCTAGGTGTCCATCATCGGATGAATGGATAAAGAAGATGTGGCACATATATACAATGGAATATTACTCAGCCATAAAAAGAAATGAAATGGAGGTGTTTGTAATGAGGTGGATGGAGTTAGAGTCTGTCATACAGAGTGAAGTAAGTCAGAAAGAGAAAAACAAATACAGTATGCTAACACATATATATGGAATCTAAGGGAAAAAAAAAAAAAAAAAAAAAAAGAGGTCATGAAGAACCTAGTGGCAAGATGGGAATAAAGACACAGACCTACTAGAGAATGGACTTGAGGATATGGGGAGGGGGAGGGGTGAGATGTGACAGGGTGAGAGAGTGTCATGGACATATATACACTACCAAATGTAAAATAGATAACTAGTGGGAAGCAGCCGCATAGCACAGGGAGATCAGCTCGGTGCTTTGTGACCACCTAGAGGGGTGGGATAGGGAGGGTGGGAGGGAGGGAGATGCAAGAGGGAAGAGATATGGCAACATATGTATATGTGTAACTGATTCACTTTGTTGTAAAGCAGAAGCTAGCACACCATTGTAAAGCAATTATACTTCAATAAAGATGTTTAAAAAAAAAAAAAAAAAAACTATACCTGCCTCATGGGATTGTTTTGAGTAATAAGTTATTTAAGATAGGAAAAGTGCTTAGAATAGTGCTTGGTATATAGTAACACTACGTAAGTGTCATTACAATTTTCAGTATTATCCATATTATTAGCAATGATCATGTAGTCTTCTATACTTAGAAAACAATTCAGTAAATGTTATTCTTAACCAAAAACATATTGCATTATTGATGCAATCTTTCCAGCAATGTTACCCCCCTTGTATCATAAATATATCAAGTCAGAAGGAAATGACAATGAAAATAATATGCATTAGGGTTTTTGAATACATTATTTAAAAGCCATAAATACATTCACCCTTTTCTGTCCATTTAGTGTCAGATATAAGCGGATGATGAAGAGTTTCTCCTCCAGCCATGATGTCTAACTTTGGCACACATCAGAATTTCCTGGAGGTCTTGTTAAAACCTAGATTGCAGGGACTCACCCCCAGAGATTCTGGTTCAGAAGGTCTAGGATGAAGTCTGAGCATTTCTAACAAGTTTCCACTTGGTGCTGGTGCTGCTGGTTCTCAGGACCACACTTTGAGAACCACTGACCTAGAGTACCTAATGCCATAATCAGGCGCAAGGGCCTTTTTTCAGTCACTCCCAGCTCTATGATGTTCCTCCTTTCTTCCCTCCCTTTCTTCCTTCCACAAACGCATGGAGCATCTACCATGGGCCAGGTACTGTGTTAGGTGCTGGGGATAAAAAAAATGTCTTGCTTTCTGTGAGCTTATAGTTTAGGGGGAAACTTAAGCAAGTTATTTAATCTGACCTCTGATATCTTAACCAGAGAATGAAGAGTTTAATCATTAATTCATTTTATTGGCAACTATTGGACATTTACTATGTCCCAGGCTCTACACAAAGCAAAAACAAAACAAAGCTATTTAATTATATAATGTTTTCAGTATTCATAAATATTCTAATTGATCCTCACACCAACCATTCATGGTAGATAAGGTACGATTCACCCTGTTCCACAGATGAGCCAACCAAAGCCCAGGGAGGTCACGAGTGCCTGAGCTGGAAAGTAGCTAAGAGGGACTTGAACTCAGCTCCTTGCTTCCCATTCCAGACAGAGTCTTTCATCTATATGCCATTGTGAACTAAATTTTCCCCAATGTCTCTTTGTGCTCTTTTAGTGACTGTGATAAGTACTGGTTGAATTAAATGGTGGTCATTTTTAACATTGTTTCAAAGCTGTGGGTAATACTTTTAGATAAGCATCGGAAACTCACTTAACATTGTTGGAAGTACAAGTCAGCAAATATTTATTGAGTATCTGATACACAGTAGGGAACGTATGAAGTGTTGGAGATTAAAAATATATATAAAATACAAATGTATCATAAAATATAACGTTAATGTATATAACAGGACATATGTATATATGTATATATTTATATATATATAAATACCATTTGCCTGATTGATATACAGATACGCTTTAGTATTTTGACACAGCTACCTTGTCATTCCATCTGTGCTTTAGTTAACAGTGGGCTCAAGGGACTTATATATTATATATATTATAATATATATTATATAAATTATATATGACTATATATTATATAGTAACATATATTACATAACTCCTGTTTTTGAAGGAGCTCAAAGTCTAGTAGGACAGATAAATAAACAGGAAATATAATACTACAATATGATGTGGTAAGGACAATGACAGAAGAATGCCTAGAGTGCTAGGGGACAACAGAGTGAGGACACAAACCCAGCCTGGGGAAAGTTTCCTGGGGAACTTATGTCTCAGCTGATTTGTGTGAGATGAATGAGCAAAAGCGGTGGGGAGCAGGTGATCCTAGCAGAGTGATCCATAGAAACTGAGGCTCCAAGGTGTAAAACAGCAGGTCGTGTTCAGGGAGTTGTATGTTCTTTGCTGGACCTGAAATGTGATGTGTGGCTGTACAAAAGTCTGGAGAGGCGGGCGAGGGCTTAGTAAGCCACGCTTGGGCATATCCTGTATGTGGTAGGAAGACTACGTATCCTAGAGGTTCGAAGCTTGGGCTCTCAAGTCAGACAATGTATCCTTGACCCCACTTCTTGTATGTATTAGCTGGTGATCATGAGCAATTTAATCTTTCTGAGCTTTGATTTTCACAGCTGGAAAATGGGGATAATAATGCCTGCTTCTATGGGTTGTTCTGAGGATAAAATGAGGTAATGCAAGTATATCTCTTGACATAGTGCTTTTTACAAAATAATCTCCCAATAAATGATAATATATGATAATGATAATGATGATGATAATTATTATTAGAAGGGATCATTATACATAACTGCCTAGCTGTGCATCATATTGTAATTATACTGAAAAGTAAACAATTGGTGATGACTCCCTGGGAATTGACTGTCTTAGAGACCCCAGTAGCTTGGACAGAGAAAGCATGGACAAGTTGTGTAAGTGACTTTGCATTTCTACGTCTATCAGGAAAGGTTTACTGTTATTTACCAACAGTGGAAAGACAGAGAAATGACCATGGTTCAGCATCAGGGAGGCCGTCATTAATAATTACTTAGTTTATGCTTTGTTTTATTCATTGTGGTGGACTCAGAGCCAAAGAATGAGGAGGTAGATTTTCCATTCACATCTGAGGAAGGGCAGGCAGCCTTGAGTTTCAGGTTCCTGGTCCATGGGTGCATTGACCACCTTGTTTATTTTCCAGATGAGAGGGCTGTGCTGAAGTTCTGTCCTGAAGACGGGGGCGGGATGGGGGTTGTAGACTCCTGTGTAGGGTGTCTGAAATCTGGGCTGCCTCTTGTACAAAACCCTTCAAAAATCATAGGCCCTTGGCCAGCAGGTGGTGTGTAGCTGCTGTGCTCTTGGGAAGAATGTCTCAGCCCCTGTGGCCTAGGGACTTAGGGAGAGGAAGGCTGAAGGAGCGAGCACGCAGAGTGGTTAGTACCAACAAATGGAGGGAGCAGCTCTCAACCCTCGCACACATATTAGGAGGCACAGTGGTGATGATAGTGACCAGCAGGGACTGACCAGAGCTCTTACCTCCATTTTTCCCCGAAGTGCACCACACCCATGCTCTGATACAAACCAAGACAGAGAGGAGAAGCCACAAAAATGACTGATGACAGATGTCATCTTCTCACTGACCTTGTCATCTGGGACATGAAGGTGGATTTTGTATGGTTTATAAAAATAAAAATATGTGACATTGGGACTTCCCTGGTGGCACAGTGGTTAAGAATCCTCCTGCCAACGCAGGGGACATGGGTTCAAGCCCTGGTCCGGGAAGATCCCACATGCCGTGGAGCAACTAAGCCCGTGTGCCACAACTACTGAGCCTGTGCTCTAGAGCCTGCGAGCCACAACTGCTGAGCCCACGTGCCGCAACTACTGAAGCCTGCGCACCTAGAGCCTGTGCTCAGCAACGAGAAGCCACCGCAGTGAGAAGCCTGCGCACCGCAACAAAGAGTAGCCCCCGCTCACTGCAACTAGAGAAAGCCCTCATGTAGCAACGAAGATCCAACGCAGCCAAAAATAAATAAATAAATAAATAAATAAATAAATAAATTTATTTTAAAAAAATGTGACATTGCTCAAATCGGGAGTATTGAGTCACGATTTCTACTCACTAAAATAACTTTCATACAGGCTTCAATTCATTGCAAGTATTGGCAAGCATCAACTCATATGCCAAAGAAAACTGGCATAGGAGTAACCTTCCCCACCTGACTGTGGGGCTTATTGACTTTCTCACTTCCTCCCTTCTCTGTTCTCAGTCCCTAGCACCCACAGCAGGCTATATATGGGCACAGCCTCCGCGAATGGAAGAGCGTGCATTGGAGTCTTGGATGGGTGCTTTTGAAAGACCACAGACCCTGGTTGATTGTATTTCCTGCTGGTGGTCAGGAGGTTTTATCAGGCACTGTATTTTTTTCTATTAATGACTCTCCAGATTTTGGACTGTTATCAGCTCTGCCACTGCTGCTGTCACACAGTCTTGGCAAGAAAATGTCCTGAAAATGTCACACTACCCTCACCACTGCCACCACCCACCTCCCACACCCCTTTCTCCTTGTAAACCTCAAAGGACTCCAAGGAAGGAGTACGTTGCCACCTGCTGCACTGCCCTCCACCAGTTTGACTGGTTTTTCCTGCTACAGCAGCCCAGTCTCTGAGGCCTTGGTGACCCATGGAGACCTATGCAGTTAGCAGCCATAGGAGGAAAATACTCAGGTTTGGCAGGCAAACAGTAAAATTGGTCTTTTAAACTGATTCTGAGAACCTGAAGAGTGACTTTGTTGTAAAACCTGTGATTTTCCTTTTTCCTTTCCAATGAGTTGGATTTTTGAACTATACTTAGTATTCAGAACTCAAAGTCCTCTCTGTGCTCATTGCTTGAGAACATATTACAAAGTGAACCCTTTCTCTCAGTAAGGGGCAGAGGGTTTCTGAAGAACCCTGCTGTTGTCCTTCAGATGGTAATCATATTTGACACGCTTCAACTGGCCACGATCACACCAGGTTCTTAGTACATTTCTGAACAAGGAAGAGGGAAAAACCATTCTCCTACTCTTAAAAAGAAATGTGCAGAAATTACTAGTTTAATTCAAGCCTTACCTAGATAGGAACTGATTACTAAAGAAAATGAGGCAAGAAACTCACATGTGCTGGAATACCTACTATGTGCTGGGGACTTAGTACACATTCTCTTGTTTAATCCTCCAGCTGGCTAGCTGGCTAGCTTGGCAGGCTATCTGGCAGGCTCCCATTAATTAACATGGCAGCAGCTCCAGGAGAGCCACACCAGAAGCTGCAAGGCCAATTGAGTTGCCCAGTGTCACTCATGCCATATTCTGTTGGTTCATGTGAGTGATGAGGCCAAATCAGGTTCAAGAGGTGGGGAAACAGATTCCACTTCTTGGTGGGAATTGCTGAAAAAGGGTATGTAATATAAAGGGTGGGCAGAATTACTGAGACCATCTTTGGAGATCAGCTGTCACAATGGAGCTGAAAAAAAGAAAGGAATAATGGCAGCTGACTCATACCTGTCAAGGTGTAATATTAAATGAAAGAAGATTCAAAAACTTATTTGAGCCCCTTGCTAGAAAAGTGCAGTGTATGGGCAATTATCCACTATAAATAAACAGAAGTAGTTTCTGTTTGTCACCACGACCTACAAAATCAATTAGGTAGATTTCATCAGGTTTGGAGGGTATGTTTGCAAAGATCAGACAAAATATGGGCAATATTGATTTGGCATGCAAGGGATTCACTTGTGAGGAGCTCTCTCTAAAGAAGCCATTCTTTAGAGCAGTTAAAATTGAACTGAGGCCTGCAGACTGCTGACTGGGAGAGACAGGCCAAAGGACTGAGATGCTGTAGGCAGAGAAAAACAAAATGGTTTCAAATATGAGTCCTAAATTGAAAGTCAAAAGGGTGAATGCTCCTAATGACAGGTGTTGATTTGCAACTGAGCTGCTTATCACATAAGCAACTTTGAGAAGCACACTCCTGGGTAAGCAATAAGCAGGATTTCTTTAACAATGGTTAATGATTTTCCAGGCCACACCAGGTGGACACCCTTTGTTATTAGGGTCTATTGTTACTTCCCTATCTCGAAAGGCTTTCTACCGCTGATAGTTAGCTCTGATAAGCAGGGCTTCATATCTCAATGAGGTTTACTTCTTAGAATGGCCTTGGTGCCTCTGTTTCCTGGTAATGGATTCAGAAAGCAGCCAAGGAAACACTGTAACTGGTAGGGGAGGGATGGAAAAATCCATGAACTTAATTAAAATACTGTACTCATGGGAAGAATGGCAGTAACATGAGATTGGGATGTAGAAGGCCTGGCTTTGATCTTAGGTCTTCTACTCACCGGCTATAAAACCTTAGGTGCTTCCCTCTTTTCCACGCCCACAACAGGTAGTATCTGTAGTTATCTCTTGAATCTAATCACTATGCAGTCCATCTCTCCTGCCATGATCCAGGCCTTCATCAACTATCTTTTGGGTTAAAGTAACACCTTTCTAGAGTTCACATCTGAACATGCTGCTCTTCCCTGTTTCTCCATTGCCTCTCTGAACACCTGAGTTTGGAAAACAAGACTTTTTATGTCTTGGACCTGTCTATCTTTGCAGGTTTACCTCTTTTTTATTTATTTATTTATTTATTTATTTATTTATTTATTTATTTATTTATTTATGGCTGTGTTGGGTCTTCGTTTCTGTGCGAGGGCTTTCTCTAGTTGCGGCAAGTGGGGGCCACTCTTCATCGCGGTGCGCGGGCCTCTCGCTATCGCGGCCTCTCTTGTTGTGGAGCATAGGCTCCAGACGCGCAGGCTCAGTGGCTGTGGCTCACGGGCCCAGTTGCTCCGCGGCATGTGTGATCCTCCCAGACCAGGGCTCGAACCCGTGTCCCCTGCATTGGCAGGCAGATTCTCAACCACTGCACCACCAGGGAAGCCCGCAGGTTTACGTCTTGCCACTGCTCTCCCTCTGTGGCAGGTTGACTTTTTAAAAAATAGATTAAATTATTCCTCCCTGTATGCACATGCTCTGCAAAAAGATTGTGTAGCTTCTCCCATCAAGAGGTAGAGTCTGTTTTCTCACCTCTTGACTCTGAGTTGTCCTTGTCACTTTGTCTTACTGAATGCACTGGAAGTGGCACTGTGTTATTTCTGAGCCCAGGCATCAGAGGCTTGGAGTGCTTTTGCTCTTTCTTTTGGAATCCTGCCACTGCCATGTGGACAAGGTCAGGCTAGCCTGCAGGGGGATGAGAGACTATTTGGAGGAGAGCCCAGCTGTCACAGCCAGGGCTATCCTAAACCAGTCTATAGCTAGCTAATGCCCAGACATGCGAGAGAGAGACTGCCTGCCCAGCTCTCAGCTGTCTGCTGATACATGAATGAGCCAGCCAAGACCAGAAGAACAACTCAGCTGAACTACAGACTCATGAGCAATAATAATGATGTTATTATTTTAAGCCACTAAGTTTTGGGTGGTTTGTTACACAGCAGCAGCTAATTGATACACCCTTAATTTCATCTCTCTGTATTGTGGGGTCCAGTCAGGCTAAATTTCTTGCAGTTTTCTATATATTGCCATCCTGATTTTTACCTTTTGATCTTTGCACAGGCTGGTTCCTCTGCCTGAAATGTTCTTATCCTTCAGCTTCACCCTTTGCTTGGCTAAAGTCTGTTCATTTTTATGATTAGCGTAGATGGCTCGTCCTCTAGCAAGATTTGCCTAACCCTCATCAAGAGCAGGTTAGATGTCAGTCACGTTCTCCCATAGCATTCTGCCCTTACCTCTTTTGTAGCACTTGTCACACGGTATTGTAATTACCCTCCTCTCATCTGACTTCCCACTGTCCTTTAAGTTCCTGGAGGCAGGCCTGTATCTTGTTTGAAGGAGTATTGTTTAAACTTAGCATGTCTAATATATAGTAGGGACAAAAGAGAACTTTGTCAGTGAATGAAGTTATTTTACTTCCCTAAGTTTCAGTTCCTTCATCTATAAAATGTAAGGGGTGGGAAGAATCCAATGATTCTTGATGAAAATAGGTTTTGTATTGCATGCTGCCTCTGATCCATTGGTCCTGAATATCTGTAGTTCTATACTGAGAAGGATTGTGGGGCTGTGACTAGAGTTATAGGGAAGAATGTCATGATTAATGAGCTATGTCCCTTATGGTCAGGAAATAGGAAGTGACAGCAAACCTGCCAAGGATGTGGCAATCTAGGGAAAGATGATTCCTCTGACTACTTTCAATTAGAATCTTGCTCAACCCAACCATAATCTGCACTATATATTGTGCTAATGAAGGGAAAACCGAATGTGAAACTGACTAGATGCTAAAATTAATGTCACTTGCTATGGTAGAGACTAGGTGCTTGCCAATCCGTTTTCTCTTCTGCCTGGGCACATATATTGGACTATGTTTCTCCAGCTCCTTGTATTAAGTCTGGGCCATGTGACTAGTTCCCACCAATGTAATATAAGCTCAAGTAGTGTAAGTCACCTCTGGGCTGAGCCGGTTAAGCACAAGGAAGCCTTCTTTGGGCTCTCTCCTTCTCCCTTCTTGACCAGCTCCAAAGAGAGAATTCACTGGAAGGATCTGGGTGCTTGAGGAACTGCATTCCACACTGGACTGTGATGGGAATGAGAAGTAAACCTTTATCTCTCAAATCACTGAGATTTGGGGTGGTGGGCGGAGAGTTTTTACCCTACTGTGTCTGCCTACTTTTTTTCCTCTTTAGTTTTAGGTGTGCAGACATCAGGGAGTTAGATGCCAAATGTTAATGGAATCTATAGAAGTCAAAAAAATTACGTTTGATACTTCAAGTGTTTCCAGTCACCTAAAGTAATGACTTTATAAATTGAGATACTTTACAATATGTGCTATTCTCAGCTGCATTTATTATTGCTTTTTCTACCCTTGGATTCTTTTCCCATATAAAGTGACCCACCACAGGGACATGATAAAAGCCCCACATGGAGCACCCTCCCCTGCCCCTTTCTTTGCGCTGCACGGCATGCAGGTGGGATCTTAGTTCACCGAACACGGATATTACCTGCGCCTCCTGCAGTGGAAGCGCCGAGTTCCTCGCTACCCCTTCCTTCCTTCCCTCCTTCCCTCCTTCCTTCCTTCCTTCCTCCCTCCCTCCCTCCCTTTCTTTTTAATTTTTTAAACATTAATTTATTTAATTTTATTTATTTTTGGCTGCATTGGGTCTTTGTTGCAGCACACAGGCTTTTCTCTAGTTGTGGCGAGTGGGGGCTACTCTTCGTTGTGGTGCACAGGCTTATTGCTGTGGCTTCTCTTGTTGCAGAGCACGGGCTCTAGGCGCACGGGCTTCAGTAGTTGTGGCACACGGGCTCAGTAGTTGTGGCACACGGGCTTAATTGCTCCGTGGCATGTGGGATCTTCCCAGACCAGGGCTCGAACCCGTGTCTCCTGTATTGGCAGGCGGATTCTTAACCACTGTGCCACCACGGAAGCCCCTCTTTTTAATTTTTATTGGGGTATAGTTGATTTACAATGTTGTGTTAGTGTCAGATGTACAACAAAGTGAATCTGTTATACATATACATATATCCACTCTTTTTTAGATTCTTTTCCCATATAGGCCATTATAGAGTACTGAGTAGAGTTCCCTGTGCTACCCCTTTCTTTTGATATGAGTTACCCAACAGACCCTGTAGGTGAAAAAGTTTATTGTTCTTTAAGCCCAAGAAGGTAATGACTTCTACCCTCAGATTTCCTGCCTTCCACAATTTGATTGCAAAAGTTTCTCAAGCTCCTGACAGAAACAGAAAATGTAGATTTAAAATATTCATGCCTTTCTGTCTGCAGCAGCATGGGTTCATGAACATGCATATCCAGCCAGTCAGCTGTTGCCTTCTGGTTCAGGGAGGCAGGACTCAGGCTACAGGACAGGAAGTGGGAGAAGTTGACTTTTCCTATATCTCTGCCCTACAGTCTTGGGCCTCTTACCTTCTAAGTTCCTAGATATCAAGCCCTCATTCTTCCCCCAATAATTATGGTCCCCAGAGCTGCCTGTTCTTCATACAGTAAAATGTTTTACCCAATGATCCCAGCAAAACTTCCCCATCTGTGGCCCAGCTCTCTCAGTCTGCTCTCTTTTCAATGCACTAATCTGATCAATTTTGGTGAACTAATGACTTACTGGGTACCTAGTAAGAGAAGTGGCTTTCCTTCACCTCTCATGTAATAAATGAACATCTTTATAGTAGCTCATGGGTTACTTGATGTTGTCTAAACTAGAAGTTTCACACTGGGCCTTTTAGGCCAGTAAGAAAAAAAGGAAGGCTCTGAGACTGACCACTGGGGGGAGGTCCTTGGACAAGCATGGCCTCCTGACATTCCTCAAGTCACCCTTTGAAGGTAGTGGTGTGACCTGCCAGTGCCTAGGGCCAGCCCAGTGTGTATGCTGTGATGCTGGAGGAGACTAGAGCGATGGAGACAGCAGGAGTTTTGATGGAATGGGCAGCAGGATTTTAATGTGTGCCAGGGTGCATGTGAAAGGGCTGTCTGAGTGAAGGTCAAAGGGTGGTGTAGATTTCTGTTAAAAACAGGGCAGGAGTAGGGCACTGGGACTGGATGGGGATAGAGAGTGGTTTTAGAGTGCAACAGGCTAACAAGAAAATGAGGCCACTTGGAGTTTGTTTGTTTTTTCCATGATTGATGGATTTTCATGGGTGTCATAGAGTGGGCCTGAGGCTTAAATTTGCCTATGACTTTGATTGACAGGGGAAGCCCACACCACCACCACCACTATACAAGGTCATATTTATTGAGTCCTTGCCATGTGCCCATGGTTCATTTATTGCTCCCTACAAGTCTTTGTGGTCTCAGTATCATTATCCCCTATTTATAGATGAGGAAATGGCAGTTAAAAAGTAACTTGTATGAGGTTAGCAAAGTGGCAGAAACTTGAGCCCTGTTCTTAACCACCACACCTTACTGTTAAAAGCATCCCCGAGAGGTAAGGGGGACAGAAATCTTTGTAGGGCTGGACCTCCTGTTATCAGCCTTGCCTTTTTCTTGATAGGTAGGGGAAAGCCTAAAGGGTGAGGGAGCCAATGCCGAGCTGTTCAGTCAGAGTCAATGCTGCCAGCGAGGATTCCACCAGCATCTTTGGCTGGCCACACTCTCTCTGGGCAACTCTTTGCCACCAGTATCCTTTGGCCGATTTGAGAAAGTGAGCTGCCAGCTTGCATAAGATAAAGCCTCATCAGTGCCAGAGGAAGGGAAACATCAAGGTGAAAACCCTAGAGAGTCTGGGATTGTCATAAACCTCGTTGGTCAGGCAGGGTCTCCTGATGGAAGATTCTCCAGCCATTAAATGGTCCTGGAGGAGGCTGACATGTTGCCCTTCAGAGAGCGAGGTGATGACAAAAGACACGCAGACATAACTGCACATATGTGAGTGGAAAATCCATTGTGACAACAGGCTGCAGGATGGACTTGGCCACCTGGCTGGATCTCGATTGCCACGGCACGTCTGGAGAAGTCAGCCGTGGCTCCAGTCCTGGCCGCCAGTGCGCGGGAAGTGGTTCAGCAATCAGGTCTTTCAAAATCAATTTAGCTCATGCTCCAAAGTCCGGGCTGTAATTGACAGCAATTTCCTCCCCGGTTTCCTGAACTGTTAGATAAGAGTGCTGAACTGTTTTAAACCTTTTTGAGGCCAGGACTCACCTTCAAGTGGAATGTTAAGAGGCACATGCAATGAGATTTGACTTAATTCTATACCTTTCCTTCCCTCTAGTATGAATAATTAGCAGAGCAATCCCCACCTTTGGTACCTGGAGTTTATGTATAGTGATCCGAAGAGGGAAATAAAGAAGCCCGTGCCCAGTGGTGGTGGAGTAAAAAGATTTCTACCCACCTTCTGTGTTTTATGAAATGGGGATGACAATAATGAACTCTGCTGGGTGGGTACAGACCAATTAGTCCAAGTTTGTAAAGCTCAGAGTCTTATTACAGCTTTCCTGCTCGAGGCAGGACCATCCTGTGACTTTGCATGTGAAACTAATCAGATCCTCCAGCCCTTTCAGATCCCTTGACAATCTTGGGCTCTTTGCATCTCAAGGTTAAAGGAGGCTGTTGCTTTTTGGATACTAATCAGTTGTGAAAACTTTTGATCTCTTGGAAGTGAAAACCTGTTGCAATTGCCCTATTCTGAGCGTGGTGAGAGCTGAACAGGGGAGGTGCAGAGAGGCTGGCTTTATTGGAATGAGTAGTGTGTTTAGCAGTTGTGAGCTTTAGTTCTATCTTCCTTGGGGCTCTGTGGGATCCTGGAGAATCACTTACTATTTCTAAGTATTTTTCCCCCAAATGTGATCTGAATTTTGTCTTATCTCCCCTGGGAGAAATTGGAGAAATTACTGTGATAAAACCGTAGATCATCACAGCTTGTAGATTTAAATTAGAAAAGCTTTGCATACATGTTTTCTGGGTACAATATATATATATGCTTATGTATACATATGCATACTATTTTCCTATGGTGCTATTTTAGCCATACTAGGTACTTTTTAGGGATGAAAATTATTCTTCTACATCATGGCTTCTCAGCAGTGGCAGTGTTGACATTTTGGACCAGATCATTCTCTGCTATGGGGGGGACTGTTTAGCAGCATCCCAGGCCTCTACCTACTAGATGCCAGTAGCACCCTGTGAAATTAATTAAACAAGGAAGCCATTAAACTGAGGTGGTTCTAATGCCTTACTTAGCAGTCTCTGTAAGCAACCACGACTAAGGCTGTAAATGCACCAAGGTTAAGGTATCAAAACCTAAGGCTAACCAAGCACAAACAGCTAACCTAGGCTTTCCCAAATAGGGCAACCACTTAAGCCATAGCCAATCAAATACTTTCCTTGCATTGCTTCTGTGGTCTTATCTCTAAAAGTCTTGCCCCCAGCTTCTGTTGGAGGAAGTTCCTTATCGCTTCCCATTTGGTACTGCCCAATACGAATTGATTTTTGCTCAAATAAACTCTTAAGAATTTTAATATGCCTCAGTTTATCTTTTAACAACCCCTAAGTCATGACAATCAAAAATGCCTCCAGACATTGCCACGTGTCCCCTGGGTAGGATTCCCGGATTTAGCAAATAAAAATGCAGGGTGCTTAGTTAAATTTGAATTTCAGAGAAACAATGAATACATTTTAGAATGTGTAAATTTAACTGGATGTACTATATTTAATGTGGTAACCTACCTGGGGGGACAGTCTCCCCCTAGTTAAGAGCCACTCTTCTGGATAAAGATTTGCATTTATCAGTGAACTCACATTACCAACAGTCTCATCCTCCTCTTATTCCTGCCCGTTTTCTTTCTTTCTCATCTCTCTCCCTAATTCCAGCCCTTATGATACACGATAACATAAATTACATAGTGGGTCTCACGACAAATTGTTGCTAGCCTTAGGCATGAGAGCAAATAGAAACAAATTACTACTGTATGTGTAGTATTATGATAAAATGGGAGTCAGTCAAAAAACAAAAACAGTGTAGGCAATTCAAAATCATTCCTCTCCAAGCAGAACCCTTCCACAAATGGCACAGGACCCACTAAGGCCTTTGAGGAAATGGAACTCTGTGTGCTTCCAAAGTCTCCACAGACCCTTTGAAAGTCAAGCCCAGGAGTCACTGTGAATTTTCCTTTTTGCCATTTAATCAACAGACATTTTTTGAGCACTGACTGTGTCAACCAGGTGCTGCATGGCATACAAATAAGGAAAAGGCACAGTTTGTGCCTGGTAGAGAAGAAGAAGCAGGTTGTCCCTCCATAGAGGGGTCCTTGCTGATAACAGGTGGCGCATTCCCAGGGCCTAATCAGGATGCAGATGATAAGCAAAAGGAGAAACGCATAACAGTGGGCAGGGTGGGAATCAGGAAAGCTTTTGTAGAGTAGTTAAGATGCAAGGATGGGTAGAGTTTGGGGGCGGGGGTAAACAGAGTTAGCTGGAGACCTGGGACTGCCTCCTGAGGATCAGTGATTTGGTGCTCAGAGCAGACCAATAATATGGTGATCCTTTAAATTGATAGTCCTTAAATATTTGTTCAGGATCAGTTTAGAGGTGAAGTGGAACATGCATGGGGGAGGGACAGAGAGGAGGCTAGCTTCTGTTAGCCTTTAGTCTCTCCTTGATTGTCCCCAACAATTTATTATTGCTCCACTTTGCAAAACAAAAGTTAATTACACCACTAGTTTATTTATTTATTTATTTTAATATTTACTTATTTATTTGGCTGCACGGGGTCTTAATTGTGGCCCGCGGCATCTTCTTTGCGGCATGCAGGATGGGCATGCAGGGTCTTCAGTTGTGGCATTCGAACTCTTCGTTGCAGCATGTGGGATCTAGTTCTAGGGATGGAACCTGGGCCCCCTACATGGGGAGCGCGGAGTCTTAGCCACGGGACCATCAGGGAAGTCCCTAGAGCAGTAGTTTAGAGACGATCTTTTGGTACTGAGCTTGCTCTTTGATGGGACCCTTGCTCCCTACGCCCTCTGCAAGCAACTTATCCTCAATGTTTCATCCAATTCCATGTGGAGCTTTTAGTGAGACAAGGTCTCCACTTTCTTTGATTTGTCATTGTATTTCAGTGCCTCTTATAGATTATTAATTGCCCAACTTAGTCCCCTGTTAACCCAGCTCTAAAGCTATCAGGATACTGTTGACACATATGCTGTGATTAACCATTTATGTAGTATTCATTCTTTGAAAAGGTCTTCACCAAATGCTCCATGAAGGGCTTTCGCTAGTGGTGGCAAGATACAGCGGTCCCACGGAAGGAGTGTTAGATTGGGAGGCAGCAGGCTAGCTTTGAGCTCTGGCTTTGCAAGTAACTTGCTGAACGTTCTTGTGTAAGTCACATCCCTGCCTTGGACTCTCATTTATTCCTCTAAAAATGGGAGGTTAGATTAGAAACAGGGTGGCAAAACAGATTTTATCTGACTGATTGGTAACAGCTCCTTTGAATGCTTCATAGAGAAAGCTTTTTAGAACACATCTGGGCTCCGAAAGAAAGAATAATCAATTAGCACTGTCTACCGTGGGTGAAAAAAGGGGACGGTGGTGGTGACGATAACATGGGTGCCTCACTTTTAATATCCCTCGGTCGAATAGGCTCTAAGAAATTCCAATTGGAGTTCTGAAACCTAATGCGATTATTTGTTAAATATTCAAAGAGATTTTCTGTATTCAGAATTAGGATTCTGTGAACTTTCTCAAAATTACAGTTGGGTTGTTTAGAGCAGAGGAATAGCTATAATTCTTTTCTTCATTTAGGACAGCTTTGCTTCTAACCTGCCATCAGTTGGATCTATACATTTGTGGTTTTTCTTGAAGTGGGGAATTTTTACACTGATAGAGTCATATTTTCACTAAGCCCACAAGCACACATTGACATTTTTCATTATTAAGTGATAGGATCCTAACCAAAACAAAATAAAACAAAAGGTCAAATAGTATAAACCAAATTAAAATGTAAACTACAGGCTGAGTGAAAATATTTGTAAATATTTACCTAAAATATATTAAAAGATAAAGAACTCCTAAAATCAACAAGAAAAAGTTAACTCTGTATAAAAAGAGCAAAGACTATAATCATAACTCAAAGAAGAAATATAAATCTCTTGACATATGAAAGATATAAAGATATAAAAAAGCAAGATGCCATTTTTCTCTATCATATTGGCAAATGATATTCAGTGTGGACAAGGAAAGAAGGCAGAAAAGGGTATAAATTGACATAACCATTTTGGAGGACAATTTGGACTCATCTATAAACACTTGAAATGCATATGTCCTTTGACCCAGCAATTTTAATTCTAAGAATTTATCTAAAAAAATACTGGTTAAAAAAAAAAAAAATATATATATATATATATATACTCAAGGATATTTATTGGAGCACGTTTAAACAGCTAATAGAGTCAACTTAAGTACATATAATCAATAAAGGAACAAAGAAAGCATGATACGCCTATGTTGTAGTATACTATACGTGCTAGATTATGCTGGGTCAGCTTGGTTTAACTGGGAATCATTTCCCAGAGTTCCCTTCCCTGTATGGTTCTGTGTTAAGAGTTGGCCAAAAGAGGAGCTTTTGTGAGATTGGGCAGGTGGAAGTGAAGAAGTGGCCATTACTCTCAGAGGGTTGTTGTGGTCAGTTGTGGTGACAGACAGGTGCTGGGAGGGTTCCAGTTTGTCCTTGGTGCTCTCAGGTCTTCCTAACTGTGGGTCCCAGACCGAGCACTAGATGCTTGGCTGTGGACCCACAGAGGCAGTAGTAACACAGAAGCAACAGCTTTCCATAGACCTTTCCACAAGCTCCTTATTTGTGGTTATACTTCAGAGGCTGATTGCTCTTGGCTTCTCAGATTAACAGGTTAGTGGTTCTTCTGACCATCTGGTTTTCCCTACTTGACCTTTATTTCTTTCACAGTTTCTTTCACAATTGTGTAAGATCTGATTTCTATATTAAAGTATTTATAAAGTATTTATTTTATATACTCAGAATGATTTTGCTTCCCTGACTGAACCCTCTCTTTCACAATTGTGTAACATCCGATTTCTATATTAAAATATTTATTTTATATACTCAGAGTGATTTTGCTTCCCCGACTGAACCCTCTCTGATACAGTTATTGGTACTGGAATGGTTCCAGGAAATCAAACCATAAATATTGGAATCTGGAATTAGCTGTTTGATCGGATTTGATTTTATGGCATAAATGAGCCTGTTGCCAGTGGTAAATGGGACACTGATAGTATATGGTATATAGTGGCAAATCATTTACTTAACTGATCACCTGTAGTCACCTGGAGCCAAGTGCCTATGGAAGGCAAGATAACCAAGTAGCTGCTACCATAAAACACTGTAGTGGAAGTAAAAATTTAAGGACTGGAGTTGATTAACTACTTCAAGGGCACCAGAGAATTTGGAGAAAGAAAATAATAAGCTCAGCAATTTTAATTCTTAGCTCAAGGGCCAAGTAAGGAAACACAAAGCTTCTATGACTTCTCTGGAAAAAAAAAAAGGCTTATCTTTTGTAGCCATGGGGTTAGGCTTTTGAAAATCAGACCCGAAGTCTAATCCTGTGAGTGGCTGAATTACAACACAAATGGAGTTCACAAGTCTCACAAGGTCTCGTATGTTAAATTTATGCTTCGTGTAGGCAGGAGTGGGATCCTGAAAATTAAGATGGGGATATATGGGCAGATTCCAGTAAAGCTCAGCACTTTGAACCTCCAAAATTTTTTTTTTATATTGGTACAATACTATTTTTAAAATACAATTTTAAAGGTTACACTCTACTTACAGTTATTACAAAACATTGGCTATATTCCGTGTTGTACAATACAGCCTTGAGCCTATCTTACACCCAGCAGTTTGTACCTCCCACTCCCCCATCCCCATAGTACCCCTTCCTCCCTCCCCACTGTAACCACTAGTTTGTTCTCTATATCTGTAAATCTTCTTTTTTGTTATACTCATTAGTTTGTCATATTTTTTAGATTCGACATATAAGTGATATCATACAGTATTTGTCTTTCTCTGTCTGACTTTCACTTAGCATTATGCCCGCTAGGTCCATCCATGTTGCTGCAAATGGTGAAATTTAATTTTAAAAAAAATTTTTTGAAGTATGGTTGATTTACAATGTTGTGTTGCTTTCTGGTGTACAGCAAAGTGATTCAGTTATAGGTAGATATACATATATGTATTCTTTTTCATTTTATTTTCCATTATGATTTATTACAGGATATTGAATATAGTTCCCTGTGCTATACAGTAGGACCTTGTTGTTTATCAATTCTATATATAATAGTTTGCATTTGCTAATCCCAAACTCCCAATCCTTCCTTCCCCCGCCCCTCCTCCCCCTTGACAACCACAAGTCTGTTCTCTATGTCTATGAGTCTGTTTCTGTTTCATAGATAAGTTCGTTTGTGTCATATTTTAGATTCCACATATAAGTGATATCATATGGTGGTTGTCTTTCTCTTTCTGACTTACTTCACTTAGTATGAAAATCTCTAGTTCCATCCATGTTGCTGCAAAGGGCATTATTTCATTCTTTTTTATGGCTGAGTAGTATTCTGTTGTATATATATATACCACATCTTCTTTATCGGTTCCTCTGTGGATGGACACTTAGGTATTTCCCTATCTTGGCAATTGTAAATAATGCTGCTATGAAAATTGGGGTGCATGTATCTTTTCGAATTAGCACTTTTGTTTTTTTGGATATATACCCAGGAGTGGAATTGTTGGGTCATATGGTAGTTCTATTTTCAGTTTTTTTGAGAAACTTCCATATTGTTTTCCACAATTTACATTACCACTGACGATGTATGAGGGTTCCCTATTCTCCATATCCTTGCCAACATTTGTTATTTGTTGAACTTCCAAATTTTGCTGAACATTTTTGGTCAGTAGCAGTGACCTTCCATATTGGAGAAGTCTAGTTTCCCTTGACTGAAGAACCTGTAAGAGCCTCTCTTGAAGTGGTAGCTTTACAGTAGAATACTGATCCTCCTCAATACCTACCTCCCACCACTCTCATTGCCTATAGACTTAACCCAGACTTAGTTTTGGCAGGCACCAGGAGGTCAGGTACAAAGTGTAACTCATGGGGAAGGATCATAAGTGCCAGAAATTGTGGAAGATTCTGTCTCTCTATATTTTTTATATATGGAAATCCAGGGAATATGTTAGGGAATGAATCTGGATGGGTGAGGGTAAAAGGAATATTATGCCAGATCCAGTCACATTTATAAGTTTGGGTGCACAAGAAATTTTGTATTTAACATGGCGTGGAATCAGGGAACCACTGGACTCACTGTGAGATGGACCTGAGTCATAAGTCCCTTTTCTAACTGGTAGAATCATGCATCATGCATTTCCAAGAATTAGTGTTAGTTCAGTAATCTCTAAAACTACATGATCTAACTTCCCACAGAAGTGGGAAAAAATCTATGTATGTGTATGTATGCACACACACACACACACACACACACACAATTCATGTTAATTCATTCATTAAAAAAAGTCTGGAAAGCCTCACACCACATTGTTAATGGTGGTTAATTTGGGATTGGGATTTGATGGTGGTAGTCAGAGTGATGAATAGATTTTGCCTTTTAAACTCCTTTATTGTTTAACTTTGTTATAATGAGCAAATATAAAGGTATATTTGAGGGAAAAAACCTTCAAAAATAATAAATATTAGAATTTTGGAAAATACAAATAGGGCAAAGGAAAATGTATAGTGTCTGTACTTCTGTAATCAAATATAATTTCTTAAACATTTTATTTAAATTTCTAGTCTTTTCTCATGCTTTTAAAAACAACTTATTTAGTATAATTGCCATAAAATAAATTGCGCATATATAAAGTGTTCAATTTGATGAGTTTGACATATGCCTACACCTGTGAAACCATCACTGAAATCAATGTAATGAACGTATTCATACTTCTCAGAAGTTTCTTTATGTCCCCTACTATATTCCCCAGCAGCCACTGATCTGCTTTCGTTTACTATAGTTTATTTTGCATTTTTTAGAATTTTGTATAAATGGAATCATACAGTATTAGTCTTTTTTGTCTGATTTCTTTCACTCAGTTTAATTATTTTGAGGTCCATCCATGTTGTCATGTGTATCAACAGTTTGTTCATTTCTATTGTTGAGTAGTATTCCATTGTATGGAATTCCAATTTGTTTATCCATTCACATACTGGTAGACATTTGAGTTGTTTCAGTGGCCTATTACAAATAAAGCTGCTGTGAACATTTGCATATAAGTCTTTCTTTGGACATATACTTTCTTTTCTCTTGGGTATATACCTAGGAGAGAGAAATGTCTGAATTTTATGGTAGGTATATATTTGACTTTTTTAAAAAACTGTCAAATTTTTTTCAAAGTTGTCCTACCATTATGCATTTCTACCAGCAATGTATGCAAATTTCAGTTACATCTTTATCAGCACTTGGTAGTGTCAGTCTTTTTAATTTTAGCCATTTTAAGAATTGTGTAATGATATCCCATTGTGGTTTAAATTGCATTTCCCTAATTACTAATAATGATGAGCACCTTTTTGTGTGCTTATTTGCTATCTGTATGTCTTTTATTTTGGTGAAATGACTGTTCAAATATTTGCATATATTATCATTTTTAAGCTATTATTATTGAGTTCTGAGTGTTATTTATATTTTTTAGTTACAATCCTTCATCAGGTAACTATTTTGCTGATATTTTCTCCCAGTCTGGGACTTGCCTTTTCATTTTCTTAATAATTTTTTTTTTTTTTTGTAGAGTAAAAGTTTTTCATTTTGATTGTATTCATGGGTCTGAGTTAAGAAATGTATTCATGGGTCTGAGTTAAGAAATGTTTATCTACTCCAAAGTCTCCTATGTTTTCTTCTTGAAGTTTTATAGTTTTGGTTCTTACATTTAGCTGTAAGATTCCTTTTGAGTTATTATTTGTGTATGGTATAAAGGAAGGGTGTAAGGTTTATTCCCTTGTATCATTTGTTGAAAAGATTATCCTTTCCTGTTTGAATTGCCTTGACATTTTTGTTATCAGTTAATTGAGTTTGTATGTGTGGATCTCTTTTTGGAGTCTCTGTTTTGTTCAATTTATCTGTAAGTATGTCTTTTTATTAATACCACATTTTCTTTTTAAGATAGCTTTCTAATAACTCCTGAAATCAGGTAGTGTGTGTTCCCTTACTTTGGTTTTTTTTTCAAAGTTATTTTGCTTATCCTTTGCATTTCTGTTTAGATTTAAAAATCAACTTCTGTCAATTTCTGTAAAGAAATTGGGATTTATGACTGGGATTGCACTGAATCTATAGGTTAATTTGGGGAGAATTTACATCTAAATACCAACAGTGCATTTCATTTTGATTTGGTTTTTACATAACTGAATAGCGTAGTTACAAGTAAATATGTGACTTTGAAGAGGGATGAAATTAGGAATTGCTCACTAGAGCAAAGTTGTCTTGCCCACAGGGACCGAACTCATGGCTTTGACATTAGAAGTATGGTATTGTTAGCAGCTATTCCTTAGCTTAATTCAAATAAAACATGTTTGGTCAAAATTAAATCTACTTTTTTGCATTGTGCAAAAAGAAAGTGTTGATGTTTGTTGAGTATGATTAGTAGAATACGTCTAAAAACTGTCTGACCACCCAGATGGCAAATATGTGAAATAATCCTGTTATTACCTTGTGTCTTCCTCCCCACCATGGCAGAAATCATTCATCAATCACGGTATTCTTTCTCAAAGAATGTGCAGCACACAGGTACTGTTTTTTGGTTAGTGGTGGTCCTCAATGAATTCAGTTTGTCTTTTCTGCAGTATAGGGAATTCCTCCACCAGTGATGGGGGTTGAGTTGACTTCTTATGCTAAAGTCTTATGCAATCTCTGCATTCCTTTCACCTGGATCCATTAGGCCAAGGATATTCCAGTTGTTTTTGCAACTCAGATGCTTTGGGCAACTTTTGAAGAAAGTGTATTTGGTTAAAGATTTTCCTTATTGACTCTAGCCCATCCCTGCATGGGGATTGAAGCGGAATCAGTACAATGGGAGCTTTAAATAGTGTATAGTGACTTAATTGCAAGGATTTGAACATTCTTGTAGGAGCCCTTGATCCCACCTTCTACACTGAAGCCTTTAGACCTTTTGCTGACCCTTAGGTGCAGCTGAAAATGTGTCCATTGTACTTACAGCCCTGATTTCTAGGGCGCTCTACTTCAGACTCTCCCAATCTGACTGTCATCCTGTGAGGTCAATGCTCCTACCGATAGTTTGCCCCTTTGGTTTCTTTCTTGTGACTTTTCTTAGAGAATAGATGCCAGGAATGCAAGCTAGTTTGGGAGGGTGAGGTACATGGATAGATTCCATTTTAGGGTCGTTGAGTTGAGATGAGGTGGTAATGGGGTGTGGTAATGAGATGCAGATTTGGAGTTTAGGTCCAATGTTAGAGATTATAGATTTAGGAGGCATTTACACATAGGTGACTGTTTAAGAGGCTATGGTAGATTGAAATCACCATCTCAGGTGGAAATGTACACAGAGAGAGGCCTACAGCTGGACCTTGGGGGCACTCACATTTGAGGGATAGAGGAAAAATAGAGGAGGTTGAGAAGAAACGATGGGGAGAAAAGCAGCATTGCCACATTGGGACCCTTCCCAATTCCTGCTTGGCCATCATAACTTTGCACACACGGCCCTTAGAATAGCGACTGGTACATAATTGGTACTTAACAAACTTCTGTTGAATGACGGAATGAGTAGAATCCAAAAGAGATTTTCTAGGAGAAACCTAGGGTTGACAGTCTCCAATGTTGAAGCAAGGCTGGAATGAATGAGGAAAGGCTTCATTGAGAAAAAGATTTTAGTTTTGGGGATTAGACAATTACTAGTGACTTTACAGTATGCAGATTATAAACTCTTATCATCTCACACTTAGATTAGGAACCTGTAAAGTGCAGATGATAAGACGTAAGTCCTTGGATTAATGTGAGGATTCAGTGATATAACCTGTAAACCATGTTAAGTACTTAGCTCAGCCCCTCATTAATTCATTAAACTAATATTTAATGAGTGTTTACTAGGGCCAGATGTAGTTGTATTATCTGCGGAAAGACCAGTGAATAAAAGAGTTTGTGCTTTCATGGACCCGATAGTCAACCTGGAGTGGAGACAGATAATAACAAACAAAAACATCTGAGAGTGACAGATGCTGTGCAGAAAGTAAAGGATGATGATCTTATAGAGAGTGATGGGATGGGTACTTTAGGTAGGTTGGACAGGTAGATTGGACTTGAGGAACTGATATAAACTGAGAGCTGAAAGATGAGCCGATATTGATGATGATGATGATGATGATGATATGATTCTCTTCTTCCTCTTTTTATTTCCATTTCTCTCTTTCCACTTCAACAACAGTGCTCTAGTGCTATATAGGTGTGTGAGGCAGGTGAACACACCTGCCTCACGCACCATCCTGTCTCATCACATCACTTTCAAGCTTGAAACCCTTCCATGCCTCCTGAATGACTTTGCAAGTTGTTATCTGGACTCAGCCATCAGAGAAAAGTGCTGCTCCCACATTACAAGCTTGCTGGCGGCTCCACATGGTGCTTTAGAAGAGGCATCCTTGCCCGAGGCAAAGGCATTTACACCTTCCAGGGACACATATGATTAGAGACTGGCAGAGGAGATGCAGACACAGACACAGAGGAGGGGGTGGATAGGAGGCTAACAGGAACTTAATCTGTTAGAAGAGGAAAGGCCTTTGAAAAGTGAATTAACGATATTTATAGCTGCATCAGGTAAGTAGCTGGAAAGAGCTTGCTGATAATGAAGGCAAGGTTGAATTCTCATATGGACCAGAGAGCTTCATGTGGAGAAACTATGCTATTCATTCTCTGGCTATGAGACTTAGGCAAACACTCAGAACCTCAGTTCCCCAGTCTAAAAGGGGACATGCATCTCACCTGCCTGTCCCATATGTCATGAGGAACAAATGAGAATAGATAAAGTGCTTTTTAAAATCATAAATTTTAAATATGACCTATTATTATTACTGATAACATGATTATTTTCATGGCCATAGACACCCTCCTCCCCCACTTCTGCAGTGTATCAGCTGGCTGTTTCTCATAGTGGAGATTCAACCACGCTGTGAATGCTCCTTCTAAATCAATCAATATTAGCCCTCCAATAGGCCCGTTATATTGATACTGACAGTCAGGAAGATTATTTTCATAGAAAGAATACAACATACATTCTCAAGTGCTGGTGCTTGGGTCTATTCTACACTTGTTTTGGCTAAATCTTTTTCTTATTTTAATGTTATACTCAATTACAGTGCTCCTAACCACTAATTACTAGTGTGAAATTCAATCATGTTTCCTCCTCATGATTGAATCCTAGGCCGAGTCACCCCTGATCTTTCTTTTTATTTCCTGATCTTCAGAGAACGCGTAATTAGGCCATTTGGTGTCCACTACCCGGTGATGACAACTATATGGCACTAGTGCCTCCCCTCCAATTCCCTGCTCATTGTGGATGCTTCTAATTGATCATTGCACTTTCTCCTATTGATGTGGCTTCACAGCTCTGTCTAATTTGGTAACCACTGGTCACATGCAGCCATCAAACATTTGAAATGTGGCTAGTCCAAATAGACATATGTTTTATAGGTAAAATTCATACCAGATCATGAAGACCTAGCACAAAAGAAAAAATATAAAATATCTCAATAATTTTTATATTGATTACAAGTTGGAATGATGATATTTTGCATGTATTGGGTTAAACAAAATATGTTATTAAAATTAATTTTACCTGTTTCTTTTAGCTTTTTTTAGGTGGTTACTAGAAAATGTAAAATTGTATGTGGTATTCACACTTGTGGCTCGTGTTTTATTACTACCGTACGGTCCTGCCTTCAAATCATTCTTAAGACAGTTCTTTAGGCAGTCAGTTACCAATAAACCAGAAATAAAAGCAGTCATATTTTATGGAAGTGGAAAAGAGATCAACACATTTTGAGTTTTTAGTTTTAGAATGAAAAAAAGAACCTTCAAATGTATCTAGTTTAGTGGTTCCCAAACATGTCTGTGCTTTAGAAAATCCCGGGATCTTAAATTGTAAAATGATAGATTTCTTGGATCCGCCCCTGAAGATTCTGGTTTAGTAGGTCTGGCTTGGAGCCCCAGATTGTGTATTTTCAATAAGCAGCCCTGGAGATCCTGATGTGCAGCTCAGGGTTTGAGAACCCCTGAGCTAGGACTTTTTTACATTTCAATGAAGGGACTTTCCTGGGGTGACAAATTGTTATTGGCAGAGCTAGGACCAGAGCACATGTTCCTCATGGATTATATTTTGTACTACAGATCCCTAGAGTATTTTGTACTACTGCGACCTGTGAGTCTTCTCAGAACTCAGGTTAGAATGAGGAAGTCAGACTGCATCTCAACAGGCAAGCATACTTCTTTCGCTTCCTTATTTGGAGAAAGCCCGGTTTGGCTAAGCAGCCCCCTCTGCTGTCAAAAATCCCTAGCGCAGCTTGGCACAGCTGGCTTTGGGGAAGGGAGCCCCGAGGGGGAGTTAACAATGAAGGATGTAGCAGAAAGGACAATACAATGGGGTAACTTATTTGCAGTTAGGCGGTGGTCAAGAGGAAATGTCGCAGTTTAAGACCCATAGAGCCAAACCAGCCTGTAGAGGTTTTTTACCTGACCGCCTCCTGGTCTGGAGGAGGGTATTTGAACAAATCATTTCACTTCTCTGGGCCTCAGTTTCCTCCTCTGAACAGGGGGTAGAATGACATGCTCTGCTTCCCCTCCATCACTGGAGACTATTTTAAGAGTCTAATAGAATAATGGGAATGTTGTTACTAATGTTTTGGTTCACCGACACACCACTGGTTAGAGATGGAGCCAGACTTTGAACCTTGGTCTCCCAGTTAGTTAATTGAGGTGTATTATACAATTTCAGCTAACAAAGGAGAGATGTGTTCAGCTGCTTCCAGAGGAAGGGGCAGGAAAAATATACAAGGGAGGTTGAGGCTGGCCTCATGCCTAGATGAATTAAAGCCAGGTAGCTACCCTCTTATTTATACATTCATTCATTATTTATTCAGCTTATATTTATTGAGCACCTCTTATGTGATTGAAACCATGCAAGGCATGGTGATACTAAGTCAAATTAGATATGGTCCTTGTTATATCTATGGTTCTCTCTATGTAACCCTGAATATTTCCTTTGTCCGAAATATTCTCGACTAGCTGTCACAGTACACAAGTAACATGGCTGGGTGAAATAATAATAGCTGCCATTTACTGGGAGTTATGTGCCAGGCACAGTGCTAGGCACTTCCCACAAACTACCTCAGAGCGCAGGAGAAGAAATAGATCTAGAAACATTTAGTAAAAGGTAACAGTGGAGTAGGTGCGGGAGTTGGGCTCATGCGCACTCTTTAAACCACAACGCTGTACTGACCTAAAAAAACACTTCCTTTGGTAAAAGCATTAGGTAGCTGTCAGGCCCCGGGCAAAATGTATATTTACTTGTGTATGTTCATCCAAGTGTTATAACCTAAAATATTTGAAATATGTTTAAATAAATTATAATACAATACTTTTGAAAACTATTTAATCATCTGGAAAAGGGCCATTGATAAAACACTACTTCATAATAGGAAGATATAAATCTGTTTGATACTAATTTTGTGAAACACCCACCCACACCCGTAAATATAGAAAAAAAGGTTGGAAAGCAGTTCACTATTGTTTTCAATATTGCTGTTGGGCAGTAGTGTTTTGGGAGAGTCTTATTTTCTTTGAACTTTTAAAATTTTCCATACTTTCTACAATTTTTTTAACTTTTCTCCCTAACATTTTATTATAATGTTTCAAAATCTACAGAAAATTTGGAAAAATTTTACAATGAATATTCATATACTCACCATCTAGATTCTACAATCAACGTTTTACTACATGTGCTTTATCACATATCTATCCAGTCTTTTATTTAATCCATCTTATTTTTTGATGCATTTCACAATAAGTTGTTGACATCAGTACACTTCTTCCCAAGTACTTCATCATACATATTGTTAAAATTCAATATTTGTTTGTGTACTTTTTTCTTATGAGATTCACTTACAATGAATACACAAATCCTATGTAGCATTCAGTGGGTGGGTTCTGACATATGCATCCACTTGACAAACCCTTATCAAGATACAAAACATCGTCATCACCCCAGAAAGTTCCCTCATTCCTAGTCAATCCCTGTCCCAAAATCAACTTCTGTTCTAATTCTTTCCAGCATAGATTAATTTTGCTTGCTGTAGAATTTCATGTAAATGGAATCATATAGTATATAGTCTTATGTAGGGCTTCTTTTATTCAACATAACGTTTTTGAGATTTGCCCAGTCTGTTGCATGTATCAGTAGTTTGTTTCTGTTGCTGGGGATGGTATGACTACACCACTGTTTGTATTTCCAGTCTCCTATTGATGGACACCTGGGCTATTTCCAGTTTTTGGCTGTTATAAATAAAGATGTTATAGTTATTCTTTTTTGTGGAGATGTTTTTCTTTTGGGTAAATACCTGGGTGTAGGATTTCGGGGTCATAGGGTAGGTGTATGTTTAGTTTTGTAAGAAACTGCCAGACAGGGACTTTCCTGGTGGCGCAGTGGTTAAGAATCCGCCTGACAATGCAGGGGACACAGGTTCAATCCTGGGTCCGGGATCCCAAATGCCGCGGAGCAACTAAGCCCGTGCACACAAGTACTGAGCCTGTGCTCTAGAGCCCGTGAGCCACATCTACTGAGCCCTTGAGCCACAACCTCTGAAGTCCGCGTGCCCTAGAGCCCACGCAGCACAACTACTGATCCCATGTGCCACAACTAATGAAACCTGCATGCTCTGCGGCCTGTGTGCCGCAAGAACTGAGCCTATGTGCTGCAACTACTGAAGCTTGCACGCCTAGAGCCTGTGCTCCACAACAAGAGAAGCCACCGCAATGAGAAGCCCATGCACTGCAATGAAGAGTAGCCCCCGTTCGCCGCAAATAAAGAAAGCATGCGTGCAGCAACGGAAGACCCAATGCAACCAAAAAAATTTACAATAAAAAAAAGTCCTCCCCAAACCCATCTCTCTTTCAAAAGAAAAAAAAAAGAGAAACTGCCAGACATTTTCCTAAAGTGGCTGTACTATTTTTGTACTCTTGCCGACGATGTAAGCAAGTTCTGTTTGCTCCATATCCTTGCCAATATTTGATGGTGTCAGTCTTTTAAAAAATTTTAGCCATTCTGATGGGTATGTAGTGGTATCTCATTGTGGACTACATATTTATCATCATAAAATAATAGGTTTTATTTAAAAATAAATAAAACTGAAATGATGCCAAGGACAAGAAAGAGAAAAAGTACTGGAAGTAAATTTGATAAAATTAATAGTGCTCTTCTCTGGGTGAATTATGAATGTATTTCTTTTTTGTCCTATTTTGCTTTCGTTTCAAAATTGTCCAAAATAAACTCATATTCTTTTTATTAAGAAGAAAACATATCTTTTTGTTAAAAGAAAATATCCATGAGAGTTAATACATTAAGATAATTCAGTGATATTTTAGTTGTCAATGATTTTATGTGATAGCTTAAAAAGAGGTGGGTTTTGATGGGCTATATTTGGGCCTTACCTGTAAATACTCTGTGAGATTATGCAAGCTGCCCCCTCTGTCTTTGGTTTCTTCCTCTTTTTTTATAAGTGGATTGGAATAGGTGCTGAGTCCTCTGTCAGTTAGAAAGAAAATGCAATAGTGATAGGCATTGGAGGAAATGAGAGCTAGGACAAGTAAACTTTGATGGAGAACAGAGGCTCGCTACTTAGGGGTTTCAAGCTGAGTAAAAGAGCCATTTGCCATGGGATTCATAGAAGAGATCCAGGCCCACAGGGAGACTGCACGGTGTAGTGACAATGTGAGTTTAAGAGTCAGATTGTCCTGGATTCAAATCCAGACACAGAGTTCTTCTTGATCTTTGATCTTAGGCAAGTGCTTTAATCTCTCTGAATCTCAGTTTCTGCATCTACTAAATGAAGGTACTAATCTTTATCCTTTTGACTGTGCGTGTGTGTGTGTGTGTGTATGTGTGTATGTATTTTAAATTGGATAATATTTACAGACATTGTCATTTACAGAAGTGCCTGCAACAGGTTTTTGCCTTGGAATGTGTAGGCAAGTGACAAAACTGGGGGAGAGGGAATTGAAATAGAGGGAAATAAAAGGGGACCAGAGATAAATTTAGAAACCTAGATTGTGAAGGTTTAATGGAATGCTAGAGATGATCTAATAAAACCCTCATTTTGCAGAGGAGAAAATTAAGGTGTAGAATTGATTTCCCCGTGGAGGTGGTGGCAGGAAACCCATGTGGTTTATTCTCTAGACTTACCGTAACGCTTTGGCTAACTTCACAACTTGACCCTAGCCTGGTGTCAGTTAGATGAAGTGGAATTTTCCTTGCACATCCCATTAGGACCACTCAACTTGGGGGATTTCAAATGCTGTAACCAGCAGGGGAACAGAAACAAGCTCTCCAGGAGACTTGCCACTGGAAGACTGAACTCTTCAACTCTTTAAATTTTACACGTTCAAGCAAAAGCCATGTTGTTGATCAGCTTAGCTCTGTCCTGGAGCTGTTTGTTGCTTTTGACTCTGCTTCTTTCTAAGCTCAGGCACCAACTTCCCTGGAAAGTATGTACTGCCCACCAAGGGATTTTCTGTGTATTAATTTCACCCATGAGAAGTTTCCTCCCTTGTCCTGTGTTGTAGGCTAGAGACTTACTACTATCTGACAACTGTATGGTTTTCTGTCCCTTTCAAAAGAGAAGAAATATCCCTGCCACACTGATTCGCCCCAGTTTCTTTTAAGGTTGTTTAGCACTGTTTGTGTGACATTACCTTGCTTCTCTGCTTAATTTCAGAGAAAAAGATTTCTTTTCAGAAAGCTAAAAATTAAGAGCGTAGAATCCCTCCTTTCAAACTTCAATCTTTTGGTCTGTAGAAGGATTTCAGCAATGTCTTGGGTGGTTTTACTGGCTGAGAAAAAAAAGAAAAGAAAAGAAGAAAAATCAAGGTCCAGCTTGAATTTTCTCTTGCTCCTTGACCTGAGTCTCTATAAAAAGTCTTTTCTCCCTGCACTCCACATCCCTCCCTGACTTTGCAAAGGGGTGCTCTCTGCCCTGGAGATCTTGAGACAGGAAAAAACATAAAGCTGTCCAAGGGAAGGCTGTTTTCACAAGAGGATTTTTACTCCACGCTCATTCAAAAAATAATGAACCTCTTGTGAGCAAATCTCTTAGGAACCATATAGCCTAATTTTCTAAGATGTTGGATGGTGATTAGAGGAGTGAGAGGGCCCTGGGATGCTATGAAGACTGACTTTGGATTTGTCTTTCCTTCCGTATCTCTTAGCATCAGGGTTAGCTTTACCCTGGAAGGAACAATTTCTAACAAGCTCCTTCAACCCAAGGCATAGAAAACACAGAAGAAATATTGATGCATTCTTGTGCTTTCCAACACAAATGTATTTCATAGAGTCCTTGCTGCTATAAAGAAATTCTTTGAAAGCAAAATGTAAGAGAGCATTGTCTGTAGAAAAGTCCTTTCTTCCCTTGGCTAAGGGCTCCTTGTTCTTTTGCTATCCCCACTGCCTCTCTGCCCTGCTTTGTTTGTATGATAAACTCAATATTGTACTCAGCTTACTGACATTCACTAAGGTAGGGAAGATGCAGTCATGGCCCCAAAGGCCTGGAACTCAGTCTGGCGTCATAAATTAAGGCTTTGGTTTTGCTAATGACTTCTCAGTCTTCAGCCTCATCCAATCATATCTCAGAAAAAGATTTTACATGTCATAATGCACGTGAGACATTTGACACAGGTCCAGGCAACAGAGTAAGCACCCAGTAAATTCTAGCCGTAGTTGGCATGAAAGTTTGTTCCCCATAGTGCTTTCTTCCTTAATAGGGGTGTGTGGTGGGTGGACTCCCTTAAGAGCATGAGAGACATGGCTGCTGAAAGGGGGGCAGGGGACAGGAAGAACTGCTCAATATTTGTTAAAGACAAATATTGGCTAGTTCTTTTCCTGAGGGCTGCCTCTATAGCTGTGAGTCAGTGTGTGATGAAACTAGAAACGTGGTAGACTTTAAGACAGATTTGGGCTCCGGGTTCTATTCTACTGATCTTAGTTGTGTAATATTGTGTAAGTTACTTAAAAATATCTCTCTTCTAGGTTTAGTAGAGTGACCCAAGTTTTCTGTGCTCTTTCCCATCTTCTTCGTTTGATGCTGGGAGAACTAGACTAGAGCAGTGGAAATGACTCCATTCTCTGTGTGAAACCAGCCATGAAGAAGCAATTAAGGCAGCCCAAAGGTTGTTGGCAGAAGCCTAATAAACCTTATGGGAGTGTTATTTGGGGCTGCTAACCTTCCTCACAATTAGACTCTTCTATTCACAGGTTAGCACCAGTAATAAGCTCCATTGAAGAGAATGGCTCTAATTGGTTCCTAGTTGTTGCTTTGGGTTAAAAGTTGACCATCTAGTCTGAGAATGATCTGTTTGAGTCTGTGTCCACAGTTTGCCCAAATGAACTGATAAATAAGTGAAAGATTCACTCCACATCCTGATTGTTGAGTCTGTGGAAAGCCCGCCCAAGCAGTCTGGCTGGATTTCATCTATGAACCCAAAGAGTATTTTGGCACCATGTGGGTGCTGACTTTGTATGCAGGTGTGTGCATGTGTGCATGTATGTGTGTTAGAATGTGTTTTAGAGAGAGTTTAAAACCATGATGCAGACAAATGGGGACACTTAGAAAAATAAACCAACCAAAGGCCCAAGTAGACATCTGCTTGCTTGACTGATCTCTCCTGCATTAGTGTAACTTAAAAAGCATAATGAAAACATTTTGCCTTAATGAACATAACCTGTGATAAATTCTAATGCTTTAGGAGGCAAATAAAATAATGAGAAGAGGATTCAGCCCTAAGACTGAGTATATTCCATACCTTTCTCTTCTGGGAATTATTATTAGAAGGATATTTATTTAAGTCAGATGTTATGGTTCTGGTCAAGGGCCATTGTATAACTTTTTTCTTGACTTATATACTCTTTGAATTAGTCCTTTATATTCTTTTATTGTGGTAAAAAAATATGTATATTATGTAACATTTACAATTTTTAAATGCACGGTTCATTGGTATTAAGTACATTCATATTGTTTTGCAGCCATCACCATCATCCATCTCCAGAACTTTTTCATCTTCCCAAACTGAAACTTGGTACCCATTCAATCCTTCATTTGTAAGAGACAGCAAATCACAGATTTTGAAACCATCCATACCTTATTCACATGAGGAGTTATTGCAGAAATAGCACATCATGTATATTTTCTTATTCATTTACTCAGTTATTCAACAGGTAGTGACTGAGTACTGATGATGAGCCAGTACTATGCTGGGGATGATGTTGAATAAATCAGATGAAATCTGGCCCTCAGATCTTACAGTCTGTTTTCTTCTTATTGTGGGAGGCAGAATAACGGCCCCCCAAAGATGTCCATGTGCTAATGCCGGGAACCTGTGACTGTGTTACCCTGCATGGCAGAATGGGGCTTTGCGGCGTGACAAAGTTAAGGATCTTGACGTGGGGGGATTACCTTGCATTATTTGGGTGGGCCCAGTGTCATTACAAGCATTCTTATAAGGGAAAGAGGGAGGCAGGAGAGTCAGAAAAAGAGATGATACAACAGAACAGAGTGATGGGAAGGGGACATGAGCCAGGGAATGTGGGCAGCCTCTAGAAGCTGGAAAAGGCAACGATTGGATGCTCCCCTAGGGTCTCCAGAAGGAACACAGCCTTCTTGACACCTTGACTTTAGCCTGTAAGACTCATTTTGGATTTCTGATCTCTAGAACTGTAAGATACTAAATTTGGGTAGTTTTAAGCCATTAAGTTTGTGGTAATTTGTTATAGCAGCAATAGAAAACTAACACACTTGTCTTTTTGCTTAGTCAGTTTTAAGTTAAGGGGTTTCTTTACTGTGAGTTTTGCCTGGTTGGTTCAGGAAAGTGTGAAGTTTTTTCAGAACACAGAATTGTGTTTGCTCTAGAAGCCCTGCCTGCCTCATGTCATCAGGCCTGTGCCGGGACTTAAACAGACTGTAACTTGTATTTAACTCATCATAATTAATCCATCATATTTCATTCATTAATTCATCATTATTTAAACCATCATAATTCATTCATTAATTCTCACCCCCTGGCACCATGCTGGATATACTTAATGCCTAGCACTCAATCTAGGAGACATCCTATACTTGGCTTGGGTCCTTTCTGAAACAGGGCAACTTTTAGACATGATGGTCATTCTATTACTTAGTAAATTTTCATATGTGTAACCACTTCGTCTATAGTAAAAATGGTCACTACCAAATGCTATTAGTGTAGTCACATGTGCTCATTACTAAACTATAAGATATGTGATTTTTCTGAGACTTGGAGAAAAGGCATAAATGTTCTACCCAGGAATGTTTCTTACATTAAAAAGAAAATCTTTGACAATTCTGAACTCTCAATGTTTACCTCCTCTGGTGCTTGTTAGAAACAGTAATCCTTATCCTTTTTGCTGGATAATTCTCTCTTGAGAATGAACAATGATATTTTTCACTCTGTGCCCTCCCTCTCCAATCTGCCTGGCAGAGAGGTCAGGGCTAAGTGGGTAAAGGAGTAAATAGCTACTGGTCTTCGGAAGAAAAACACTTGAGCGTGAGAATGGGAACTCCATGTTCTCTGTCTTCTTGATGTAAGACCAGGGAAGAACTGATTCTCTCATTATTGTAGATCTTCATAAAAGTGAATCTCTTAAAAACATTTCTGAGGCTAGTTGAACATGTCTCTTTTGTGTTAAAAATAAAATCTAGGGAATAGAAAGTTGAACCTCTTTAAAATGGCTTATAAAGCCCTCCATGACCTGACTGACCCTTTTCCCTACCTGTCCAGCCTTATCTCTCATCATTTTACCTCCTAATATTTCAACCACTCTGAATGTTTTTAGTTCCTCTAACATTCTGTCTCTCTAGCGTCTTAGCGGTACCTGACTCAGCCTGAACCATGTTTTCTTCTTCCCCGTGTTCCCTCCACCTTGGCCTTGCTGACTCCTACACAACCTTCAGCTTAGAGGCTGCATCCCTGGGTTAGCTTTCCCTGATCCCACACTATTCTGAAACACAGCTCTTAGGCATTGTGTTACTGATGCCCATTTACTTGTCTTTCTCCCCTAATAGACTGTGAGCTCCAAGAAGGTATGCATGTTGCATGGGGGCCGGTGTCTTTTTTATTCACTGTTTCCCCCACTCTGCCTGGCAGTTTCTTCTAATAGGCTGGCACTCTGCCCACAGGCCAGATCTACCTCAGGCAGCCTTTTATGTGCCACCACTTGTTTTAATTGCACAGTTGTACATGACCGAGCAAACGATGGACGGGTACCTGTAATCAAACAGTCCGGAGATTTTAAGCACTTTCGTTCACTCCTGGAGCAGTCACTGAGCCTTGGCAATAGGCAATTTAAATTCTGGACAACGAGTTTTCAAGCCGCTTCAATGGCTACATTTTGAGAATAGCGGAAAAACTCCAACACTTTGATAATTAGACTGAATCAGTTTTCATAATTCTACTTTATGCACCAGGATAGTTAGCAAGCTTCATTATCAGCAGCCTGATGAGAAAGCTTTTAGCTTCTAATATAGATCTTGTAATTTCGATTTGCAACCAAACTATGGCCACTCTGAACAGCAATGTTTCTTAGACAAGATGACAGTATAGTTTCATTACAAATAATTTCAAAGTAGGTGCAGCACAAAGCATACAATTAGCATCTTGTCTATGTATGTTTGATCCAGAGAAAGGACAGCTGACTGCCACAGTTGAAAGCAGCCACCAAAAACTCCTGTAACCCAGAGAAGCCTGAGTTTGCTGAACCTGTAAATTTATATCTTTTCTTTTGCTCTGTATGTCTGGAACAGAGCCAGAATCTAAAAGACTGTTACTAATTAAGGGGAATGTATCTTTAAGAAATTCCCAGAAAAGACATTTGACTTATTATCTGACAAAGCATCCTGGGCTTCCCCTTTTGTAACACTCATGAATTACTCCTTCATTGTCTCTCTTAACCCACAGTAGCCTGAATGCTCCATCAGGGCAGAGATCATTTCTGTCTTTACTACTGAATCCCCAGCACACAAAGTAGACGCTTCATAAATATTCCTTGGATGGATAGATGAATGACATGGATGAATAAACTTCCATAGTGCTGTACTGGTATATGTGCATTTTTATCTTTGGCAGCTCTACCTAACTGTTCTGAGTTAGAACTCCATAGCTTATTTGGAAAATTGCTTTGTATCCTATTTCAGTTACTATGGCTACACAATAAACAACCCCCAAACTTATGACTTTACCCCTCAACAACATCTAACTTGCTCACAGATCTGCAGTCTGAACAGGGCTCGTTGGAAAAAGCTCATTTCTGCTCTACTTGGTGTGGGCTGGGGCAGCTTGGAGGCTGGAGAGGGGATTCATCTGAAAGCTGCTCCTAGCCTAGGCTAGGAGTCTTAAACAGCTGAGGGCTGGTCAACCAGTGCTCATCAGATACCTTTCTCTAGCTCTTTGTGGTCTCTTTATATAACCTCTTCAGCATGGTGCCTTCAGGGTAACTGGACTTTGTATATGACGGCTCAGAGCTCCAGAAGTGCATGTTCTAAGGACAGAAGAAAAGCCAAGTAGACAGTGTGTTGCTTTTTATGACCTGGCTACATGAGTCTCATGGTGTCATGTCTACTGCATTCTATCCCTTTGAAGAAGTCACCAAGGCCAGCCTATCTATAATCAAGGAGAGGTTGAGTTAGATTCCACATCTCCTGGGAGAAGTGTCAACGAACTTGCAAACATGTTTCAAAACCATCACTCACCCAGTCACTTTTCTGGAAGTTTTGCAACATCAATAAAGTCCAGACTTAACACTTACTCTGAGTGAGACAGAAACTCCTGCAGAGAAGTAAAACTTGAATATCATCATCACTTCTTACATAAAGGGATAAAGATGAGGAGTTTGAATATGGACGCTTCTCACTCCAATGTAAGGTAAAGGGTTGTAACTCCTCCAAAGGGTAGAATTTGAATGGGTGCAAGTGGGACTTTTATAAAGGGAGAGGGAGAGGAGGTGTAGCAGTCAATTTCAATGTAGACATTAGTAGACACAAGCTTTTCTGTACCCTCATTGCTTCCTTACTCTTTTCCAGCTTGTCCCCTCAGGCCAGGCTTCAAGGAAGGCTGGTTAGTGACTTTCCCCTGGTCCTCCAGTTGCCCTTTCCAGAACTTTTCTTCCCCCGCATCTCCCACAATTGTGCAAAATATCATTTCTATAATAAACTTAATAAATTTTATATTCCATAATACTGATAGTGGTTCTGTTACCTAATTGAATTCTGACTGGTAGAGAAGAAACCAACATCATATTATTTTATAAAAAATTCTTTTTTTTTTAAAATGGTATAATTCAGTTTGCCTATTTTTAAAAATTTATTTATTTTATTTATTTACGTTTGGCTGCGTTGGGTCATCGTTGCTGTGTGTGGGCTTTCTCTAGTTGTCGCGAGCGGGAAGCTGCTCTTCATTGTGGTGCACGGGCTTCTCATTGCGGTGGCTTCTCTCGTTGCAGAGCACAGGCTCCAGGCGCGCGGGCTTCAGTAGTTGTGGTGCAAGGGCTCAGTAGTTGTGGCTCGCGGGCTCTAGAGCGCAGGCTCAGTAGTTGTGGCACACGGGCTTAGTTGCTCCGTGGAGTGTGGGATCTTCCCGGACCAGGGATCGAACCTGTGTCCACTGCATTGGCAGGTGGATTCTTAACCACTGCGCCACCAGGGAAGTCCCAAAAAATTCTTTTTGACTAAATATAGCTTGAATAGTTTATTATTTGCAATATGAAGCCTCAACTTCATATAGATGGCAGCTATAAACCATGTATATGGGACCATTTAAAATCTAATGGTGCTCCCCAGAACACTTTGCATTGACCTCTATTTAAAGCATCACCCAAAGATGGATAGAGTACTGGTTAATAATATGCAGTACAACATATATTTTTCTTCTGCTAGACCAAGGGTTGGCAAACTTTTTCTGAATGAGACCAGGTAGTAAACATTCTAGGCTTTGAGAGTGCCTATTGCAAAGACTCAAATGTGCTGATAAGGTGCAAAAACAGCCACAGATAATACATGATTGAATGCGAGTGGCTGTATCCCAATGCAACTTTATTTACAAACACAGGCTGTGGGCAGGATTTGGCCTGTGGGTCTTAGTTTGCCAATTAGTGCTCAGAAGCTAGTTGACATTCTGTAAACGGTCTGATAAAGGAAAAATGCTATATAATGGAAATGATTTTCTGGAGGACCAGAGGGGATGAAACAAGCAAATGTGTAAAAGAAACAAGAAGTGACTTGCCTCAAGTATCGCCTATGCAACAGGAACGATATCAGAGAACCAAAGGGAGGAAAGAGAGGAAAAGGTTAATGTTAAAGAAATTGAGATTAAAGTAAATTTATTTTCCCTGTGTGCTGATAGGAAATGTGTTGTGGGAAGTAAATTTGTTTCATGAAGTGGGGCGCAAGCAATGCCGTGTTTTTACATATCCTAAAAATATTAAGCCTCGCTCAGGCCCCCACTTGTCAAGGTTGACTGTGCAGACAGTACCAGTCATTTGTGTGTATATGTGGGTATGGGAGTAGCAGCGGCTCCCTCTCCTAGCCTGGTCAGAGATTCATGGCTTATGCAGTCCAGGAAAAAGGCGAAGGTTTCTGGCCCTCAATTCAAAGTGGTCACCATGGTGCCAAGCCCTACTATGGGACTGTGGCTGAGGTTCCCAAGGTCACAGCACTGGGGACTCAGACCAGTGCCTCAGAGATGGTGAGTGTGAGGAGGGCCAGTTCTTCCTCATCCCCCAGCCACAGGCCTGAGGAATCTCACCTCAGATTACCCTCAAATGCACCAAAACATCAAGTGACTACTCCTCTTCACTCTGGAACAACCTAGTTAGTTGCAAACTAGTTGCCCCTAGAATGTTTTGCCCAAATCCCCTCTGGCCAACTGGCTGAGTATTTACGGCCCTACTAGAAAAAGTCTGTCTCTCCTGAAGGCCTGACCCTGGGTAGAGCCTTCAGAACTGACAAATATGATTTGGGTTGTAATTAGGGTCCTCCCACCCCCATCCCTTTTAGACAGCTTTCCTTTTTGGCCCTGGAAGAAAGGCCTTCTGGGAAGGAGTAAATACCATTCATTCCTTCCTGATAGATAAGAAGAAATAGACACAGAGAAATATCTCAGTAGATTATCATTCTACAGTAAATTCTCAATAAATTATCATGCTGCATATGTGAAATACCTTTTGCTGTTAAAAGAAACTCATGAGAATCAAATGAAATAGTGTGTGGGAAATTTTGCTTTCTTTTTTTTCTTCACTGTTTGTAGGCCATGGAGGTGAAAAGTACATTTCCTGGATGGGGGTGAGGTTCACAGTTAAAACAAGGAGAGAGCAAAAGGGTTTTCAGGATGAGAGGAGTTACAGAAGAAATACTTCTCTTTTGCAGATCTGTGAGTTTTTTTTTTTTCCCCTCTCTGAACTCTAAATATGGTGTGTGTCTTCTGAGTTCCTGAAAATGGGCCAGCTGTTTGCAGAGTATTTAAAGAACTCAAGGGAATATTTCTAAGTTATGATGATCTCCAAAAGGGAGGCAGGGAAGATTAAGGAGCTGCTGAGTTTACATCATGGGTGCATGATTCACTGACCCTTGTTCTTAAAATACCTGATAAGGTAGAGCCTAGAAGAGCTGAGAATACATGACTGGACCAGACCCTGCTACAATCTGCACATTCTTCAAATGTGGGGGTGAAGAATAGGATTTTGTTTAAGAACGTTGGTATTAGAGGAAGTTTTCCTTGTAGCTCTTCTCTTTATTAACTGTGTGGACTTTGTGCCAGGGACTCCCTAAGCCTCAGGCTCCCTGTCTTGAAAATGGTAATAGCAGCATCTACCTCATAGGACTGAGGATAGTGTAGAGTAGTGGTTAAGAGTATGGATGCCAAGTTGGACTCTCCAGGCTCCATCAATTATTAGCTGTGGGTGAGCTTGGGCAAGTCCTTTACCTTTCCAGGCCCACTTTCCCCATATGGAGAATGGAGATACCAGGACCTATCTCTTAGTGTTGTTGTAATATTGGGTTCGCCAAAAAGTTCGTTCAGGTTTTTCTGTAAGATGTTATGGAAAAACCTGAACAAACTTTTTGGCCAACCCAATGCTTTAGTAAGTTAAGAGAAGTAAACTATTTAGGGTGGTGCCTGTCACCTATTAGAGCTCAGGAAATGTTAGTTCTTCATGATGTTATTAGAAACAGGAAAGAAACTGGGGGAGCCAATGTCAAAAAGCCTATGTGAGCCTCTAGTAGATACCCAGCATCATGGTGGATCCAAAGGAGATGCAAGGTGTAGGACTATCTTACATGCATAAGTTCTTTGCCCAGAAAGGTTCTTTGGACAGATATCTATACTTCACTTATAGACTGATGCTCAGAATCCAATCATTAATGAATAAATTCATTAGCCTAAGACAGTGTATTTTGGTTTCTACTGCTACATAGAAACTACCCCTAAAATTAGTGACTTAAAATAACAGCAACCATTTATTACTTTTCCCAATTCTTTGGGTTGACTGGGCAGTTTTGCTTCACATGGTGTTGGGAGAGGCTGCAGTCATCTGGAGGGCTCAATTGGGTGGGACATCCAAGATGGCTCACTCACCTGACACACAGTCAGTGTTGGCTGGGAGCTGAGCTGGGGATGCCAAACAGAGTACCTCACTTCTCCTCCATATATCCTTTCCATGTGGCTTTGGCTGCTCATAGCATGTGTCTGGGTTCCAAGCAGTAAGAAGTAGAAGCTGCTAGTTCTCTTAAGAAATGGGCTCAGAAGTTGCAGAATGTCAGTTCTGCAGCCTTCTATTACTCAAGCCAATCACAGGGCCAGACCAGATTTAAATGGAGGAGAAATAAATTCCATCTCTCGTTATGAGAAGCAGTTACCAGGGACAGGAAGGGGCAGTCTTTGTAGACTAGCTATCTGTAATTTATTGCTGTGTAACCAATTATCTCAAAACATAGGAGGTTAAAACAATGAACATTTGGGAATTCCCTGGTGGTCCAGTGGTTAGTTCTCGGCGCTTTCACTGCCGTGGCCGGGTTCAACCCCTGGTTGGAGAACTAAGATCCCGCAAGCTTCGCGGTGCGGCCAAAAATAAAAATAAAATAATAAAACAATGAATATTTATTATCCCACGATTTCTGAGGGTCAGGGATCTAGGAATGGCTGAGCTGAGTGGTTCTGATTTCAGAGTCTCTTATGATGTTGCAGTCGAGCTGCAGTTTCTGAAGGCGCTGGAGTATCCACTTCTAAGCTCGCTCATGTAGCTCTTGGCAGGAGGCTTCAGTTTCTTGCCACAGAGTTCTCTCCATAAGGCTGCTCATCATATGGTTTCCCCCAGTATGAGTGATCTAAGAAAAGATAGACAGCAGGGTAGGGAAAGGGAGAAGGACGGGGAGAAGCAAAGTGAGAAAGAGAGGGGGCGGGTTCAGGAGAGAGAATCTCAAGGCATGAACTGCGATCCTTTTATAACCTAATATTGGAAGTGACATACTGTCACTTCTGCTATATGCTATTGGTCATACAGACCAAACCTGGTACAGTGTGGGAGGGGCCTACAAAAACGGTGTAGCTTGGAGATTTCCGGGGGTCACTTTAGAGGCTTACCCCAGTAGTTCATAGTGGTGCTGTGCATGAGAAGTTTCTCACGAGCTTGTTAAGTATGCAGATTTCTTGGCTAAGATTCCAATGTGAACCACACTTCGGGAAACCTTGACCCTATACCAAGGCTTTAATATTATTGACTGTGTGATATCCAAAGGGCAGTTCATTGTCTGCTGTAAGCGCACATTTACACTTCAGTGTGAATAGATGTGGGTTTCTCTTCTGCCTCCCAGAGGTTTTAATGCTTACTAAACATGCAGACCACAGACTTTTAGGTTATTTGGAGCAGATGCCACTGACAGATACATGGTTTTTTGGTTTGGGGTTCTTCAGTGAACTCTGCTTATTTTTTATTTTTCGTGAGCTTCAGATCCCTGCTATTGATTGACATACACGTTCTTTGAAGGTGTCTATATCAGTGGCTACTTACCTGTAGATACTCAACACATGCGTATGTACAATGATGATGTCACTACCACTGGATTTCATGAGCATCCCCAGTAAGACACTAAGTTCCTGATCTTCTAGTTTGACTCTTATCACCATGTGGAAGCCCTCCAAATGTATTTGGATTTATCCCCCCTCCTTCCCTCCCTTCTTCCTTCTTTCCCTTCCTCCGTTCTAGTCAACAGAATGTCTGTATAGGTGTCACCTTTTGGGCTGTCTCTTAGCTCACAATGATTCTCCCTTCTCTTTTGCTTCCTTTGCAGTGTCCCCACTAGTTGAATTTGAACCACATAGCCCTGACCATCTAAACTTAGCAAGATGGGTCACTGTGGACGCCTGATTCAAGTCAGGCAATCTGATTCCTCCCCTGGAATTTGGAATTGGGACCAAAGCAGAGACAACAAGGGATTCTTTTTACATGGCTGGACTCTTGCCCTATAGGTACAAAAACTGTGGTGGAACTGAGTCCCTTCACCACCACCCTGCCCTTTTGTTGTGTAGGCTGATAACAGAAAAGTCAGTCTTAGTGATTAAAGAGCAAAGCAGATGTAGGGGCGAATGGGTGATGAAATGTGGGAGAGAGTGACCTTTGGATTCCAGATGGCTTTCCATTTCTTATATCTGTCTCTTCCTGAGTCTTGGCTTGGATTCCATGAGCTTCCCATGTATGCTTTTAATATGCACCCCGTCTCCCCACCCTTTTAAATTTAAGCTAGCTCCTGTAGATTTCTGTTACTTCATTGTTAACAAAATCCATCTATGCAGGCACTGTGCCTATACCTATAACCTGGTGAGTTCAGACACTGAAAGAGAAGGTTCTTGCTGAAGGCCACCTGTAGAACAAAAGTTGCATGGATATAAGGTGGTGGGAACACCCAGTAAGGATTTCTAACTCCACCTGGGAGTACTGGCAAAAGTTTCACAGCAGGTGAAATTTGAGCTGGGCTTTGAAGGATGATAGGAGTTTACTGGGAATGACAAGGGTTTAAGTCCAATGTGGCCAAGCTGGTATGTAAAGGAATAAGGGAGAGCACAGAAACTGGAGATGTCATTTGATGCCAGAAAAGTCAAGGGTTTCTTATGCCATGCTAAAATTAACAAGGCATATTTTCAAAAGAGAAATGAAGATAATCTAAAGCATAATTTGGAAACAATTGGTCTGGAATATGTCCTCATTATGGATTCATTTGCTATGCACTGTAATAGAGCTGGTCCTTTTAAATGCATTTGGAATTCAAATGACTCTCACATATACCTTCTATAAGGTTTGGCCTATATTTTAGAGGAAGCTATTGGAAAGCATCCGTAATCTTTCATTCTGATGTAATATATTTCTGTGGCATGGCAGAGGCATTAAAAAAGAAGACTTTCACACATCACGTTGGCTTAGGCTGACGTTAATTAGAAACAAAAGCAATTTGTGTTTAATTTAATGGTAGTGGGAGATTCATTATAATGTTCTTTGGTCAGACACAGTGCAATGAAGGTAGATTTCTGTGTTATTTTTCTCTCTCTTTCTATTTTCTTTGTCTTTCAAAGCTATGGTTTAATGTATTTCCTGGGAATTCTGACTCTATTCTTTTCATTTTCTCTCCCATTTGATTTTTTTCTATGTTGTCACTATTAAATTCAAAATTCAATTCTTTTCTACTTCTAAGCTTACATTTGTTTGTTTCTGCATCCTGTAACTACACATTTCTAATCTTCTTTATGGTGGGCAAAGTCAACTGTGAATTATTCAGGGGTTAGTAGCCGGGTTACTAGGTCACCTTCTTCGTACTGTTTATGATTTTATAACCTTTCACTAACACATTCATTGATAATTACCCAGGGATGAAGGAGGAAAAAGAACTCGAACAATTAAAATTTGGTGATTTTGGGGCAAATTTGATGAAAGGTTGGTTGGGGAAGGATTTGAAACTCCTGGCTCTAAAAGCAAGAACTTTGATTGTCAGTAGAGCTGATATTCCTGGACATACTGACTTTCCTGGATTAGAATAATAGGTTGTGGAGGGAAGGGCTAACAGTATTCTGAGACTAACCCAGTTTTTTGTAATACCTGTTTTTTGGAGGTAACTATAAGAGTTCAGGGCCCTCAGGCTCCTTTCTGAAGTTTTAGCAAGCTGGATGAAAAGGTTTTCTTTTAAGAAGATAGGTCCTCTAGCCTACTCCTTCATGGGATAATTTGCTTCTCATGTGGGAGAGCAGAACAGCCAGAACGCCACTCACTTTATTGAAAGGAGGATGTAGACAGTGCGGCTTTCAGGCCCACGGATGTGCATTCTAGTCCTTGCTTTGCTGTAGTCTAGCTATGTGATAACAACAGAAGCGGTACAAATAATAAACATATCCTTATGGAAGCTGTAGTCTAGCTATGTGATAACAACAGAAGCGGTACAAATAATAAACATATCCTTATGGAAGCTGTAGTCTAGCTATGTGATAACAACAGAAGCGGTACAAATAATAAACATATCCTTATGGCTTATTGCGATGTTGTTTTATGCCAGACATTTCTTCTTATACTTCGTTCTTGCAAAAACCTCATGAAATAGGAAAGATTAATATCTCTACTTTATAGACAGGGAAACCGAGGGGGAGAGAGAGAGAGAGAGATTATGCAGTTTGCCCGAGGTTACATGGAAGGAGACTGGCAGGAATCTAACTCCGGAGCCTTTGTTCTTAACTGCTACGTTGTACGTTCTTCCAACACTCAATTGCCTAGTCTCTCTGTTTGTTCTTACAAAAGGGAAATTCGATTGCTCTGACACCCTCTTCCTATGGGGAGGATCAAATGAGAGTGTGAAAGGGAAAATGTTTTGAAGACTATAAAGCAGCAGAAAAACGCAAACAATTATTAAGATGGACAGGCTGAAAGAGAGAAAGAGAGAAGGAAGGCTCCCTGGAGTAAGAATTAGAGTTCGACCTTCAGCAAATGGGCTGCCATCACTTAGTGACAGCCCAAGCTGGGAGCCTGGGTCCCTTCTTCCACAGCTGTCAGAATGGCAGGGGCAAGGGACAGATGCCAGGCCTGGGCATCCAGGCGTGATTGGCAAGGCCCTCTTCACCAGAGGCTCTGGGCAGATTCACTCAGAGCTTGACCTTTTGAATGTAAAACACTTGTCAGGTTGCCAACTGCCAACCAGCCAGGGGGTGGATTCAGCCAGGAGAAGAATATTCCTGTGGCTGTTCCAGGGATGCTCTCTCTCTGGACCCTGTAACCACAGGGTCTCTTTTGAAGAGAAATGGCCTCTACAGAGCTCAGGGTATACTTGGAAATTGGAATCTCTTTAGTATCAGGTTGGTGTTTCTCAAATTTAAAAACCATGCCTCCGTTTTATAAATGTGATACATTCTGTAGTTTGTATTATAAAAATTAGTTATACATATTTTTCATTTTCTAGCTATAGAATTGTGTGGTTTATTTGAGTGTTTTCACCTCAAGTCTGGTAAGTCTCTCTAAACGAGGTTCAAGGGGAGGGAATGCTTGTTCTCTTGGTAATCATTGATATAAATAGTTTATAGAAATGTCTCAGTTGACCCATTTGGATAAGAGATTGGCATAAGAGAGCTTGTGAAAAGCAAAATCATGGATTGTTCTATAAACTTGTTATTGGTGGAAAAGCTTTCCTTTAGGAATAAAAAACCAGAGAAGTCTAACATGAGAAGTTAGTAATTTATGTATTTGCAGTCACTGACTACCTAGAATATGCATTTACATCATGTTGTTTAAATGTTTACAGTTAGGTAGATTGTAAAATCGCTGCAAATTCCTCCCATTCCAGATTGCATTCCCCTTTGCCATGTGACTTTGCTCATCCTTCCATCAAGAGATGATAGAGTCTGTTTCTCTACCCCTTGAATCTGGGCTTGTCCATATGACCTATTTTGGTCAAAGGAACATTAAGAAATGTGATGCAAACAGAGGCCTGAAAACTGCTTATGCTTTGGGCTTGCCCTTTCTTGCTGCTAGGAGTCTTTTTGCCACCACTGACAAAATCCAGGTCAGCCTCCTGGAAGATGAAAACACATGGTAGAAAAGACAAGGGGCCCAGAGGAGGCCCCTATCCTGACTGTTCTGCCAACCACCAGGCATGTAAGTGAACCACCCTGTCTTAGTCTGTTTGGGCTGCTATAGTGAAATACCAGAGACTGAGTGGCTTATAAACAAACAGACATTTATTTCTCACGTTCCTAAAGGCTGAGAAGTCTGAGATCAGGGTGCCAACAGATTCAGCATCTGGTGAGGGCCTGGTTCATAGATGGCCGTCTTCCGGCTATGTCCTCACATGGTAGAAGGAACAAGGGAGCTCTCTTGTGGTCTTGTGATCTGTAACAAATATACAGTCGATTTTCATCCTGTTCCTGGCACAGAGCTCCTAAGACCCTTGAAATTTCCTAAGTAATGTGAGCACGCTTTTCAACCACACCTGAATTTATGTTATTGAGGTCACTTTTGGATAGCCCTTAAGGTTGGGGGCCAGTTGCCAAGGGAACCATTAAAGCATTAGAGGATTGGAAGTTTCTGCCTCCCCTCCTACCCCTCTACCTCTGGGGAAGGGAAAGAGGCTGGAGATTGAGTTCGATCACCAATCATCAATGATTTAATCAATCATGCCTATGTAACAAAGCCTCCATAAAAATCTAAAAGGATGAGGCTCGGAGATTTTCCAGGTTGGTGAACACGAATGTACCCACATGCCCAGAGGGCAGCATACCCCACACTCTATGGAGACAAACTCCTGTGCTTGGGACGCTTCTGGCCTTCACCCTATGTATCTCTTCATCTGGCTCTTCATTCGCATCCTTAATATTCTTTGTAGTAAACCAGTAATGTATCAATAGTAAGAAAACTGTTTTCCTGAGTTCTGTGAGCCACTCTAGCAAATTAATCAAACCTGAGGAGGGGTTTGTGGGAACTTCCGATTTACAGCCATTCTGTCAGAAGTACAGGTAACAACCTGAATTTGAGCTTAGCATCCAAATGAAGTTGGGGGTGGGCAGGGGGCAGTTTTGTGGGACTGAGCCCTTCAACACAGAGGATCTGATGCTTACTCCAGGTAGATGGTATCAGAATTGAAGTAAATTGTAGGGCACCAGGCTGGTGTCACAGAATTGCTTGGTGTGGGGAAAAGCCCCACACATCTGGTGTTAGATGTGAAGGCAAATGAAGATTAGGTGTGAGAGAAGAGGAGATACTCAGGAAAGTTTTTTCCCTAAAGAGGTTTCTTTTTCTTTCTTTCTTTCTTTTTTTTTGTTATTCAGTGTTTATTAAGTAGATTCAGTCTTACATATTATATACAGATTCAAAAGAAAAAGGATTCCACATAATTATTAAATCAGTGCATTTAGCAAGTAGTACCATGGAGATAACAGCTTGATTAGCAGCTCATTGGTCTTTTGTTAAGTGAAGAGAGGGAGTTGGCCTGTGCTAGTCATTCCACAAACAAAACAGAATTTAGTTGCATCACATAGAGAAGACACATTCTTTTATTTTATTTTTATAAATTTATGTTTATTTTGGCTGCGTTGGGTCTTTGTTGCTGCGCACGTGCTTTCTCTGGTTGAGGCGAGCGGGGGCTACTCTTCCTTGCGGTGTGCGGGCTTCTCGTTGTGGTGGCTTCTCTTGTTGTGGAGCACAGGCACACGGGCTTCAGTACTTGCAGCACGTGGACTCAGTAGTTGTGGCTCACGGTCTCTAGAGCGCAGGCTCAGTAGTTGTGGCGCATGGGCTTAGTTGCTCCATGGCATATGGGATCTTCCTGGACCAGAGCTCGAACCCCTGTCCCCTGCGTTGGCAGGCGGATTCTTAACCATTTCGCCACCAGGGAAGCTCCGAGAAGACACATTCTAAGAATTAAAATATTAAGCCACATTTACTGGAAAAACTCACTATATAGAACACAAATAATTTTTATAGAGCATTGAGGAGGAAGTCCTCACCTGCTTAGAAGAGCCACGTTAAGTTGCCTAGGTGCATATCTGTAAAAATATAATTTAGAGGTGAAGCCATTGATTAAGTAGTAAAGAGTCATCTTTAAAAGTTGGTGCCATCTGCTGTTTGTCTTAAGTGCCATATGCTTACTGTCTGGAGCCCCCTGCCCCTCCCCAGAGGTGATGCCTCATGAATGAGCTGCCTCCAGGGGACCCTGAAGAAATGCTTATACCGTCTGCATTGGAAAGTCTTAAAAGTCATCTCAGGTAGGGAACTTGCGCTCTTCCCCAAACGTGTCTAAATTATGCCAGGGGATTGGAAACCTCTTGGGTTGTCCCTAAATCTTGGTTGGCTTGACCCTGAAGCTCCCATGAGTCGACGTGACCTTTCCATTCCCAGGCTGTCGGGAGAAGAGCTATATCCACCTCCGGCTCTGCAGCCAAGTCCTGCTTTCACTTTTCATGAGTCCACGCAGTTTCCCACCTGCAGCCAATAGGAAGTCTCCCTCCTGAGCCCTGCTCCTAAATGGACCACATGACAGAGGCATATGGGCCATCTGCTACACAGAGATTTTTCTGAGATTAGAAAAGTATTTTTCAGCAAATCTGAGTTCTGTGTGGTGTAGGTTTTTTGTTTTTGTTTTTAGGTGGAAACATAGGTAAAAAGTGAGAGGTTTTTGTTTTGTGGCTTTGCTAAGCAGATGAGCTTTGAGGTGCACATTCAAGAGGTTTCTTTTTGAAGGGCATTAATCCCATTCATGAGGGTCTACCCTCAAGACCTAGTCACCTCTCAAAGACCTCACTCCCAAATACCATCACATTGGGGATTAGGTTTCAACATATGAATTTTGAGGGAGCACAAACCTTCAGTCTATAATACAGCCTAAAACCTCCAGTCCCAGCCAAGCCGCCAGTTGATAACAGAGATTTGCCAAGCTGGCCTAGACCAGAACAACTGCCCAGTTGATCCACAGGATCATGAGAAATAATATTTACTGTTTTAAGCCACCAAGTTTTGGAGTATTTTATCATGTAGCAAAGATGATACAAACTCAAATTTCAACCCCAATCCTTATGAGAAAGATTGGCAAACTAAGGCCATGGGGCTGGCCCCCCATTTTGTAATTAAAGTTTTATTGGAGCACTGTTAATTTGCAATGCATTTTTTTCCAGCTTCATTGCGATATAATTGATATACAACATTGTGTAAGTTTAAGGTGTACAATGTGATAATTTGATACATGTATATATTGCAAAGTTATTACAATAGGGTAAGTTCACATCATCTCTATCACCTCATCTAATATACAGAATGGTGACTGTTAACAATATTGTATTATAAACCTGAAAGTTGCTGAGAGAGTAAATCTTAAATTTTTTCACCGCACCAAAAAAAAAAAAAAAAGTAATTATGTATTTTCTATGGCTGCTTTTGAAAAATAATGGCTGAGTAGTTGTGACAGAGGCCAGATAGTCCTCAAAGACTAAAGTATTTACAATCTGATCCTTTAAGAAAAAGTGTGCTGACCCCTACAATGAATTGTTTGTACTTTTCTAATTGCTGTAAAGGAGGTTTTCTTGATGCTGATTCTTTGTTAGTTGCATGTACTGGGACTATTTGCTCCAAGTTTGTAACTTATTTCACATACTTTAAGGTGTCTTTTGATAACTAATAAGTTCTTAATTTTGAACAGTCAAATTGATAAATCTTTTTTTTTCATAGTCAATGCTTTTTATGTCCTGATTAGAAATCATTCCCTACCTCAAGGTTTAAAAAAATCCACTTAATGTTTTCTATTTAAAAATAAAAGTTTTGTTAATTCCATACTCCTAATTTGTCCCTCCTCCTCCTCTGGAATTAACAGATTGTATCTGGGATTAATAGATACAAACAACTATACGTAAAATAGATAAGCAACAAGGATTTACTGTATAGCACAGGGTGTTATATTCATTATCTTGTAATAGCCTATAATGGAATATAATCTGCAAAAAAACCCCACAAACCTGAATCACTGTGCTGTACACCTAAAACTAACATAATACTGTAAATCAACTATACTTCAATAAAAAATAATAAAAATAAAAGTTTTGTTTTCATATTTATGCCCTTGATACGATAGAATTGATTTTTGGTTATAATGTGAGGCAGGGATCCAATTTCTTCCTTTTCTACATGGATTGCAATTTTTTTTTACAGCTGTATTTAATGAACAGTTACTCCTTTCCCTACTGATGTGTCCCCTCTGTCATCTATCAATATTATATAAGTGTGTGGGTTTGTTTCTGAGCATTCTATTCTATTCTATTCTATTCTATTCTATTCTATTCTATTCTATTCTATCCTATCCTATCCTATCCTTTTCCATATTTGTAACTCTTTTTCCATGGAGAAACCTGGTTTTCATTATCCTTGATGTATTTAACTATTTGCTCAATTCCCTCTGTATGTAACCAAATTTTTTCTGTGTAGGCCAAAATATAAGAGGGGGAGGAGGAGGGACAAGGAAAGGAAGAAAGAGGAAAGAGGAAGGAGGAAGGAAGAGTGTTGTTTTTTATCTTTATTTTACAGAACAATCTGCCCTCTCTCACAAACAAGGAAGAAAAGACCCAGAAGGGCAGGGGAGGGGATAAGTGCCCCAGGGGAAACAGACCAGTCCAGTGACTGCCTTTGGGGTGGGGCTAGGTGGCAGGCTGGCAGATGGAGCCAGCTGGCCCGTCCTTCTGTCTCCTAGGTGGTTCCTGGCAGCCTTTTAAAAAAAGACTTTTATTTTTTTAAAGAACAGTTTTAGGTTCACAGGAAAATTAAGAGGAACATAGAGATTTAATATACTCCCTGTCCCCACACATGCATAGCCTCTCCCACTGTCAACATCCCCCACCAGGTTGGTACATTTGTTATAACTGATGAACCTTAGATTGACATGTCATTATTACCCAAGGTCCATAGTCTACATTAGGATTTACTCCTGGTGTTGTACATTCTATGTTTCTGGACAGATGAATGTACAAGGATATGAATCTATGGTTAAGAGTATCATATAGAGTAGTTTCACTGCCCTAAAAATCTGGCAGCCTTTTAAAGCTTAAGCTCCTTGGTTATTTTAGAGGCAATGCTTTTGAGGGCCATGGAGGTGCTGGCTGTGTGTCTAAATGACCCTGTTGAGGGACCATTGTGGGAGTTTGCATACCTCCGCCTCCCACTGCAGGAAGCCTTCTTGGCCCTGGGGTGCCATGCATGCACAGTAGCACCATTTCTTATTCAGCTCATACTGGCAGCTTTTTGTGTCGAGCACCTTGCTGAATTTTCATGGCATGTTAAAGGACTCCATGGAGTTTGTGATATTCATACTCCATGTAAAGTGCAGTGTGTGGCTTAGCCTCCCTAGCTTTGAGTATCTTCATATGCTGTTTGCTTGCAGGTTTATGCAGGTTCCTTCTGGCACACCTGAAATAAGCATACCTTCATATAAACTTGAGGGAGAACTTGCTGAAGAAGCCGTCAGCGGCCCAGTGCTAGCTGTGGTTATTGCCTGAGGGAGAGGCTGGGATCACATTTGGGCAAAAATCTGCTGATCCCAAATGTACTGCCCAGTGTGTAGGGAATTTCCTTTGGATAAACTGTGGAGGAAATGTGTTCCATCTGGAGTCCCAGCATCGCTGCTAAAGTTTTGGGTGGAGGAGGACGCCGCAGGGACACACTGGAGGTTGTGCTGGGCTGCAGTGTTTTGCAATTAACTTAAGTGAGTCCTAGCATCCCTTTCTGTGTGTAACCTATGGATGCATCAGCTCAGTCTGCAGGGTCCTGTAGTTAGAGAGTGGCTCTACATAAAGCTTTAGCTTCTCATCTTCATGACCCACATTCGTTCATGAATCCTCCATGATTTACTCTAAAGTATCTCTCTTGGTGGGATTGAAAATGAAAGATTTCTAGAGCAGGTTTTCATATTCCATGCACAAGTCTAAGAGAATATGGTATATTTTGCCCAGTACTCCCTCTCATATCTCCTTGAAGTTCTGCCCATCAAAGGCAGGGATCCACTGACCAGTATAAAGGATGACTCCTAAGCTCCACACAGCAATGGAGGGTCCATCATACTTTTGGCCCTGGGAGAGTTCCAGGGCAGCATAACAGGGGACTGCCACAGAGGGTATCCAGCTTATTGCTAAAGGTGAATTTGATGCAGAAGCCAAGGTCTGCAATCTTGGTGGTCATGTCAGCATCCAGGATAATAAACTTCTGGTGCTGGTACTTTATAGCAGACTCTATCTGGCAGAATTTGACTTGGATCACTTTTTCTTGCAAACTGCCAAGAGCCACTAGGTACTCTCTTCCAGTAGCATATTCCATGACAAGGAGTCTTGTCCTCAGCCTCCATCACTTCAAATAACCTCACTGTATTGGGATGATTCAAAGCCTTCATGAATTTTACTTTGTGGGATAGTCCTGGAGACTGGAGGAATCCTGTTGAGTCTTGTCAATGATTTTCACAGCTACCTCCTTCCCAGTCAGGATGTGTCAGGCCAACTTCACCTTGGCAAAGGTACCCTTGCTGTTGGTCTTGAGGAGCTGGTTGTTGCCAGCATGGGTCTCCTCCTCAGCAGAGATGGTGGAAAGCCCTGCAGCATGTTAGATTCGCTGCGGGGGTTGAAGGCAAGGTGTCCCAAGATCAGCTTAAACCTGGGAAAAGCTGGTGAGATTGGTCCAGGTCACCTCAAAAGAAAATCATTTTTCACACTACCTGATGAACTGATCTTTATAATGGAATCAAAACACAATGGCAGGGGCTTCCCTGGTGGCGCAGTAGTTAAGAATCTGCCTGCCAATGCAGGGAACACGGGTTCGAGCCCTGGTCCAGGAAGATCCCACATGCCATGGAGCAGCTAAGCCCGTGCGCCACAACTACTGAGCCTGCGCTCTAGAGTCTGCGAGCCACAACTACTGAAGCCTGTGCGCCTAGAGCCCGTGCTCTGCAGCAAGAGAAGCCACTGCAATGAGAAGCCTGCGCACTGCAACGAAGAATAACCCCCACTCGCTGCAACTAGAGAAAGCCTGTGTGCAGCAACGAAGGCCCAATGCAGCCAAAAAAAAAAAAAAACAACCACAATGACAGACTAAAATAAAAATACACTAAGTAAAAAAGAAATGAGAAAAAATAAGTAAAAAAGAAAAAAATGAGGGAAAGAAAAGTATTAAGTAAAAAAAAAAAAGAGAAAAAAAAGGAAAACAGTGGGAAAAATCAAAAAGAGAAAAAGAGAAAAAAATAAAATGAAAAAGTAAGAAAAAAGAAAACCAAAAAAAAAATTAATAACAAATGGAATATACAGACAACCTACAATGTAAAGGAGAAAACAAGCTAACTTTGGTCAAAGTCCCTCAGGTCACTGAAAACCAGCTTCCCAAGCTAGAAGGACCACAAATCTAGGCCAACCAGGAACTTGTATAGGTTCTTAGAATTCCATAACAATGGCTCCTTATGAGGACATAGCAAGAAAGGGACCTATTATGGTTAGTGATACTCCACAGTGGTTTCCTCATTTTTTTTTTTTTTTTTTTTTTTGTCTGATGAACCATTTTAGACTTAAAAAAATTATTGAAAATCCCAAACAGCTTTTCATGTATATGGATATAGCTATCAATATTTACATTATTAAAAATTAAAACCTGTATGATGTTTCAATGGCTTTTTTATTTCTAGTTTGAAAAGTTGTAATAATTTTTGGCTCAATGTATTTTCAAATGTCCAAATATGTGGGGATTTTTAATTTGTCTCTTTATTAACTTCTTTTTTCATTTTATTCATTTTTTAGTTTGTATCTGTAAAATAAAAATACTCTCTATAAGAAATATAACTTAAATGCCATTCTAAAAATAATGATTCCTCAATACCATCATCTAGTCAGTGTTAAAATTTAATTGTCTTATGCATTTTGAAAATTTTGGTTTTTCAGATTATCTGCTTGAATTAAGATCCAAAAATGATTTATATTTTGTGATTGGTTCATATGAATTTAAACCTCTTTCAGTCTGTCACTTTCTACTCCATCTCCTTCCTTCCCCCTCTTGTTATTTATTTTTGACTAATTCATGTTGTTAATTTCCTACTGTTTGGATTTTCCTGATTGTATTCCTGTGGTGTACATTAACAAGTTCCTCTGTACTTCCTGTAAATTGATAGCTAAAATTGCAAGACTGATGGGATTTAGATGTGATCTTTTTGGTGAGACTCCTTCATGCGTGGTGGTGTGTTCTTTTATCAGGAGGCTGATGGTCTTTCTTTTTGTGAGGTTAGTAGGCTTCCATGCTCATTGCTGAGATCCATTAAGTCATGACAAGTAGCAAAATACTAAATCTATCATCCCTTCATTTATTAGCTGGAATAATTCTGCAAGAGAAATGTCTCCCAATTAGCTCAATTACCTTGTGGTCATTGATGATGGTCTTTATGATTCCTTTTCCTGAAATTTGTTGGAGGCTTTTTTATTGGCCTAATACACATACTTTTTTTCAATTGTTTTTCATATAGGGCTTCCAGGTGAAATTTCACTTGAGCAAATGTTTCTGCAGCAAAAAAGTTAGTTTGAAATGTTCTGAACTAAGCCAAAGAAATACTGGCCAAGTGAGGAATTTTGGCATCAGAAACATCATTTTGGATATTTGAGGTCCTGCCTGAGAATATTTGAGATCTTGTTAGGGCTGAAAAAACTATAAAGTCAACCATCTACAGTGCTACCACAGCCCTTACCAATGTGCCCAACATGCAATATATGGTCAATGTATGGTAGCCATTGCTAATATAGCATAATCTCACCATCTCATTTTATATGTGGGAAACGGGGACTCATTCATTAGTTTGTTCATTCATCAAATGTTTCCTGGGCCCTTATGCTCTGAGGAGGCACTATTCTGGGTGCTGGATAAACTTCAGAAGAAAGTCCCTGAGTTTCCTGTGCTTTGTTGTGGGGTGGGGAAAACAACAAGTTAACAAATTAACAGCCATATTGAGAGGGTGATGAACGATATGAAGGAAATAAACATGGTGATGTGTTAGTGCTACTGGGTGGGACATTACTTTATATGGGTACTAACATTTCATATGAAATTTCTTTGACAGGAAGGGACAAGATCTAGGAAAAGGACTCTCTGAGCAGAGGGTACCACAAGGCAAAAGGCTCTGAGGAAACAAGCTTGGTATGATTGAATTGCAGAAAGTCAATCAGTGTGGCTGACATAGTGAGCAGGCAGAAGTGTGGTGGAAGGAGAGTCGAGAGAGGCAGGCGGTGGCAGAGTCCAGAATCTAGCTTTTCTGGTCGATTCTGTCCTGATACATTTCGTGTTTCATTTTGCATGATTCTGGGGCACTGTAGCTGTGTTTCTTCAGCATAACATGTGCAGCTGCCGAATAGAATGTTTTAGAAATCACTTCTCTCTCCCTGTCTGCCCCTGCTCCCGTCTAGACCTGTCCCTTAGGTAGCCAATTCTGAGGGAAATCTGGTCCCTTGCTGCAGCCTGGGTTTTGTTTCTGGTGACTGCAGTCTCAGTGTTCCCAGGGACTGAGGTGTGAGCTGCTGATTTGAGCAGGGTTGAAGAGCCAGCTCCTGGACCATTCCTGCTTTGTGCTCCACCCTGACCTCTGGTGGACTCAGCCTGCTAAGACATTGACCAAGCTAGAAGCTGGAAGCCTCTGCCTTCTATCCCTACCTGCCTGAATTTGGTTCGGAGTGTGCACTCTATTATGAAGGCTTTGTGAAGAGGCAGAATTTCAGACACTGCCATAGGGTGGCCAGATGGCTTTTGACCATCCAACACCTCTTACACTGGTATGACAACCATTCTTTAGAGTTTGGATGGCATCTATCCTGCCAGTCCCCCAGGCACAATGCGTGGGCATAGGATCCAGCCTGACCAATGGGGGCACTCATTCCTTTGGCCTGAAGGATTGGTTCAGAAAGAGCACATGGTCCAAATTGGGCGAATCAGGTCTTCTTTAAGGGTTTGATACAGGGACCTTGGGACAGAGGGCATCTCTCTTTCCCCTGGATCTAGAATTTTATAGATCCTTGTATACCTGGATTGCCAGTAACCATCTCTTTGGCCCCATTGAGAGAGGCTGCCTGAGAAATTAACACTGAGGAGGAAGGTGGGGTCTGGAAATTCAAAGGGAGTTATCATTTAAGCTTCTGCTTCTGGGTGTGCCCAGGGTGAACCAATAAATTCCTTTTTTCTCTTAAGCTACTTTCAGTTGGGTTTCTGTCACAACTGGAAATCTCCTAATTAATACCACAACCAGTGTTAGTCAAAGTTATTATTAGTAGTGGATAATCAAAAGTAAATTTGAAGTATATACGGTGTGACACCTTCCTTTATGACACCACATTTGTAATTATATAGTGATCTGGGTAACTATTTTTTTTTAAATAAATTTATTTATTTATTTTTATATTTAAAAAAATGTTCAAAATTAAAATTAAGAAAAGAGAAAAGATTGCCCTTATCTGAATGGGCACTCATGTTTGCATTGCCTTTAAGAAACTTCCAATTCCCTAATTATAGGACAAATACACCAGAGAAGGACCATTTGCATTACAAAATAATTTTTAATTTTCCAGGGGGGAAAAAAATCCCCTCAAGTCTTATTCAAATAATAGCGATTAAAATGATCCAATGGGGGCTTCCCTGGTGGCGCAGTGGTTGAGAATCCGCCTGCCAATGCAGGGGACACGGGGTTGAGACCTGGTCCGGGAAGATCCCACATGCTGCAGAGCAACTAAGCCCATGCACCACAACTACTGAGCCTGTGCTCTAGAGCCCGCGACCCACAACTACTGAGCCTGCGTGCCACAACTACTGAAGCCCGCACGCCTAGAGCCCGTGCTCCACAGCAAGAGAAGCCACCGCAATGAGAAGCCCGCACAATGCAACGAAGAGTAGCCCCCTCTCGCTGCAACTAGAGAAAGCCCACGTGCAGCAACGAAGACCCAATGCAGCCAAAAATAAGTAGATAAAATAAGTAAATTTATAAAAAAAAAAAATGATCCAATGAAGAGTTCAGCTGTAGGGGAAATTGGAATTAGCCCTAGAGGGCAAATCTTCCCTCCCTCCCTCCCTTCTCTCCTCCTTTCTTTCCTTCCTCTCTTTATCCCTTCCTCCCTTCCTTCTTTCCTTCCTTCTCTCTGTTATTTTGCTAAAATAAAAAAAGTTCTGTTTTTTTTTTTCCAGATTATGAAGTTACTGTAAAAAAGAAAGTTCGGACAATAAGGAAAGGTGTAAAGGAGACAGCAAAAATTACCCATGATGTTACTACCTAAAAAAATAATAGTAAAAGCAGTGCAAGGCATTGTTCTAAGCATTTTACATATATTAACATGTTTAAACTTCGCTAATAACCAGAGGAGGTAGTTCCTACTGTCATTCACATTTTACAGAAGGGAAAGTTGAGGAAGAGTGTGTTAAGTTTCTCAAGATCAAATCCTATGTGGCCTTGTTGAGAAAGAGGCACTCTGGACCCTTTGGTAAATAGTCTTTGGTACATATGTGTGCACAGTTGCTCACATTCATGTGTGTGTACAAATGTGCACACACCATAATCACCCACATGCACACAGACTTGTGCACACATATGCCACTATTACATGTATGAGCACACAGACGTTTTACAAAACAATCATTTTATCATGGTACCTTATGACTTGATTTAAAAATATATACAATAGTAGGCAGAAGAGTATAATAAGCCCCACGTGCTCATCACTCAGATTCAACAGTGGTCAATTTGTGGCCAGTTTTGTTTCATCTCTACTCCCAGTACTTTCCCTTCTCTATAGATTAAAAAAACAAACAACTAACTTTGAGATAATTTTAAACTTAAGGAAAATTGCTAGTATAGAGAATACCCAAATACTCTTTACCCAAATTCACTGATTTTTGACATTTTGCCACATTTGCTTTATCATTCTCTCTCTTGTTTTCTCTGTATGTGTGTGTGTATGTGTACACATATACATAAAATTTTTAATTTTTTGGACCATATGACAGGAGGCCGCATGGCTGAGCCCCTTTATTTCATCATACCTCAGTGCCTGTTTCCTAAGAACGAAGATATTTTCTTACATAGCCACAGTACAGTTATTAAATTTAGAAGTTAATTAATATAGTACTTTTATCTATGGTTCATATTCCAGTTTTGTCAATTGTCCCAATAATGTTTTTTATAACATTTTTTTTTACCTCTAGCCCAAGATCTAGTCCAGGATCACATATAACATTGAGTGGTCATGTCTCTTTGGTCTCCTTTAATCTGGAACTGTGTGTTTAGCCCTTCTTTGCCTTTCATGACTGACAGTTTGGAATAAAGGCCATTTCTTTTATAGAATGTTCCTCATTTGGGTTTATTTGTTGCTTTTTTTGACTATGCTCAGATTACGTATTCCTGGTCAGAATTCTACTTGGTGATGTCATATCTGTCTTAGCATATCACATCTGGAGGTACACAATGACCATTGGTAATGCTAATTTTCATCATTGGATTAGTGTATTGTTGTTTCTCTATTGTATGACCTACTTAAAAAAATTTAGCTACATATACTAGTTTTATTTATGAAGCAAGAAAAGATAGACCCACAGCATTATTTTTCATGGTGGTGTCATCACCACCACCATCATCATCACCATCACTGAAGACTTGTTATTATGTCAGGTGCTATGCTAAATGCTTTACCTGCTTTAATTCTCACAACCACTCTCTGAATAAAAGTAAAGCGTGGCTGAGAGAGTTTAACTTGCCAAAGGCTGAGTGGAGCTTCAGACCTGGCCGGCTGACTCCAGAGCCTGTGTTCTTAGTCATGTACTACTGTTTATTTATCCAGTTCTTTAACTTTGTGTGTTTTAATTATTTCTCAGTCTTAACTTTTTAAAAACAATGCTGCCATGAATATGTCAGAATAAACATTTTTATGAGTCCTCAAAATCTCAGCCCTTAGACCCCTAGATTTATTTCTTTATTCACAAGGCAGATATTAAATAAACTAGAAAATATACTCAGCAGTAGGTCTTCCTGTAAAACTATGTCAGCTGAGAGTTGGAAGGGAGTCTTTTGATTGATTTTTCTGTTCTGGGCAAGAATCTTCTCTAACAATGACCTAGTAACAGACGTGATTAGTAATACCACCCCCTGAACACCTCGCTATATTTCAACTACTGGGTCACACCTTTTTCCTTTGTGATTTTCTTAGTCTTTACAATAACCCTGTAAGGTAGGTGTTATCCCTCTATGTTCAGATAAGAGCAAACATCCTGTGGCATCCCTGACAGATGGGTACAGCCTCTGTTTACACATATCTGTCAATGGGGAACTCTGTTTTGCAAAGCAGACCAGACCACTTATGGATCCCTGTAATTGCTTACTTACTACTGTAAGTAAGAATTCACTTAAAATCACTGTAGAATTCACTAAATCTCTTTTCGCACAATAGAGCTTGTTTAAATAATTACAATGAACATAGCTGCCATTTGTTGGGCACTTGCAAGGGAGCAGCATTTGTTCTCAGTGTACTTCTCACAGGTATTACCTCACTTATGCACAGTGACCTTGTGAGGGGGGTATGTTACTGCTTCCATTTCATATATGAGGTGACTGAGGCCTGTGGCTATTAAGTAGTGAGGCCAAGACCGTTCCATCTCACCTGAATGTACTTACCTGGTGGCTTTAGAACCTGACCTCCCCAGAAAGCTGCCCAAGGGCAGGAAAGTAAAGCTGGTTACTGGGGTCAGCACAGAAGAATGTCAATTGAGAAAGACAGAAAACAGCTGGCCAAGTTCCCTCCCAAAACTTTCCAAAGTTTTCAGAGTTTCATACAGTATGCATCTGGGTTGGAACAAGGAAAATTTAGATGGAAGTCTAGCAAACATTAATTATCACATCAACAAACATATCTATAACATCTGTTGATGTTATAAGGGCTTACTATGAAACCTAATGGTGGACACCTTGCTGTGTGCAAATTTACTTTAGAATCTATTTTGCTTATTCCTCTATTATGGGTTGAATTGTGTGCACCAAAAAGATAAGTTTTAACTCTAGGTATATGTGAATGTGACCTTATTTGGAAGTAGAACCTTTGCAGATATAATCAAGTTAAGATGTAATTATTAGAGTGGGCCTTAATCCAATATGACTAGTGTCCTTATAAGAAAAGGAAAGTGCCATGTGAAGACAGAGACACACAGGGAGAATGTCACATGACAACAGAAGCAGAGATTTGAGTGATGCAGCTGCAGGCTGTTGGCCTAAAACAAATAGACTGCCAGTTATTTCTCCAGCAAAAACGAGTTTATTCAGGATCAGGAAAGAATTGCAGTTTTGGGTCTACAACCATGGCAAGCCATGTGCAAGTCCCAGCACAGCAAGGGAAGGACAGCTTTTTTATAGAGGGGAAAAGGAAGTCTGGAGGGCTATAGTAAACAAAGAGTCCAGAAAAATAAAGAGCTTTTCATTGGCTGAGTTGTTGCCAGGAGAGAAGAGGAGGTCTTTCTTCCTCCTCTTGGGCTCTGCGATCATCCCAGGGCACGAGAGCTCCCCCTTCTGGTCTCCTGACTCTATTTAATTGAGGTTTCTGTTTATTAATTTTTTACAAGGCCAAGGAACACCAAGGATTGATGCCACTATAAGAAACTAGGAAAATGCAAGGAAGGAGTCCATCCAAAGTCTCAGAGAAAGTGTGGTCCTGCTGACATGTTGATTTCAGATGTCTAGCATCTGTATAGAATTGTGGGGGAAATACATTTCTGTTGTTTTAAGCCCTCTAGTCTGTGGTATTTTGTTACAACAGCCCTAGGAAACTAATACAGCCTCCCATTCACTTCTTGAGTCGATAAATTATCCTAAAGATTTGAAGCCCATTCAGTTGCATAGATACTTTCCTTTTGTTTGTTCCCTCTGAGGTTTTCAAACTTCAGTGTGTATAAACAAAAGTATATGTGTATATATATATATTATATATATGTATTCTATAGGTGGTTTAGAAGATTTTTTAAAATTGAAGTATAGTTGACTTACAATATTGTGTTCATTTCAGGTGTACAGCAAAGTGATTCGGTTACATTGCAATACATATATATATGTATACATCTATATTCTTTTTTTTTATTCTTTTCCATTGTAGTTTATTATAAGATATTGAATATAGTTCCCTGTGCTATACAGTAAATTCTTGTTGTTTGTGAGGATTTTTTCAATAGATAATTTTCACTGTAATTTTTTTCATTTCTTATTTGTTCATTTAGAATGTGACCCCTAAGCTTCTTTGTATTGTATTTCTCTTTGCTTTCTCTCCCCTAGGCAATATCCCTCCAGTTTTTGTTGGAATATTTTCCTAGACCATTTGCCAACCAAATGTGTTCTCCTTTGAATACACTATAGTAAATCAGTGTCTCTCTTAAAATGTGATACTCGGAACAGTGATTATAGTGGGACTGTTATCTTCCTTTCTTTGGATATGGGCACTGTACTTCTATCAGTGAAATCTAACTTTGCTTCTTTTTTTAAGCAGCCACACAGCAGTTCTTTAATTGAAACCCCACATCTTTTTTTTTTTTTTTTAATGTATAGCTCCTAAGTCCGATTTTATACCTTTTTAAAAACACCAAATTATAGGTGTTTTAAGACATCTAAATAATAGGGTGTCACATTGCTCCTATTAATTTTTTATTGTGTGCAACTAATAGATAAGTAAGTCCTGGAGATCTAATATACAGTACAGTGATTATAGACACAAAACTCTATTATAAACTAAAAAAAAAATAAAAGTTGCCAAGAGATGAGATCTCAATTGTTCCCAACACTAGGAGAGATGATAATTATGCGACTGGGTAGAGGTGTTAGCTAACGCTACATTGGTCATTATAATGCAATATAAATATATCAAATCAATATGTTGTACTTTAAACTTACAAAACGTTGTATGTCAAATATATCTCAATAAGAAAAAATTGAAAAAATGTATTTTCTCTTAACCTCTCTCTCTCTCTCTCTTTTTCTCCTCCAGCTTGTTGGTCCCATGAGAGTGGTCTCCCCATTTACAGGTATCATCGCCAGATTAAATAAGTAAGTTTGCCTTTTAAAAATATTCATGAATATCGACTTTCTTCCTTTAGGTCTGTGCCATGTTTTTGCATTTAAGTTTGACTGGGTATTCCGTCTTCCATCTATTTGTGTGGCTCTTGCAGGAGTTTTGCATGTTATTAAATACATTGCTTTCTTTAGATGCTGCCTTCTCTTTCTGTCTCTTGAGGAGAATCTGTGATTTTTTTTTTGTTACTCAGAATATTATTAAGACAGACTTAATGCCTCTGGATTGTACCAATCTTTTAAGAATAACAATGTAATAATAATATTATATTTATATGAAGGGAGCTGGTAATAAAATTTCCTAATAATTATTGGGTTTCTTCCTGTGTACTAGGCATTCTCATTTATGAAAAATAATTTATTGAGATGGAAGTCACATATCATAAAATTAACCATTTTAAAGCAAACAATTCAGTGACATCAAGTACATTCATAATGTTGTGCCACTGCCACCTCTGTCTATTTAAACGTTTTCATCACTCTGGAGTAAAACCGCCTACCCACTGAGCATTTTCTCCCTCTCCTCCTTCCCCTCACCCCCTGGCAACCATCAATCTGCGTTTTGTCTCTATGCTTTTATCTATTCTGGATAGTTCATATAAATGAGATCATACAGTATGTGACTTTTGTTTGGCTTCTTTCTCTCAGCATGGTTTGGAGGATCATGTTGTAGCATGTTTCAGTACTTTATTACTTTTTACGACTGCATAATGTTCCACCGTATATTTGTCCGTTCATTTGTTGATGGTCATTTGTGCTGTTTTCACCTTTTGGCTACTGTGAATAGTGCTGCTATGAACATGCCTGTGTATGTACTTGTCTTAGCATTATCTTATAAACTGTGCCTTTTAGGATTTGGAAAACACGATCACTCTTTTTCTAGAAAACCTTTATTTGGGTGACTGTATAATTCATAAATAGAATGATACCACCACAGACGTTTCTTGCATTTTGTAGGGCTTGCTCTCCCCTGGATTATGTTCACATTTCTGGGACATATTTCAAGCTGAGTGAGTACATCACCATCATCATCTCCCTCCTGATGTTGGTGATGGTAGCTATCATTTGAGAGCCTATCATATAATAGATACCATTATTATCCCTGTTTCACAGATGGAGAAATGGAGGCTTTTGAAACTTAAGCACCTTTCCCAAGTGATAGACTAGTGATAGAGCTAGGACTAAGACCCAGGTCTTTGTGACTCTAAAACTTGAGGTATGTGACAATTATGTGCCTGAGTTTCCTATCTTTCATGAAGTTGAATTTTTCCCCCTAATTATCGTGGATAGCTACTGACCATCAATAATAATAAACTTTCAATCAGTCAGTCCTGAAATCAATATAGTGGGTCAAAAATCTCATTAAAAATGGAAATAGATGGAATAAGATGGAAAATATCGTGTAGTAAGGGTATTATTTTATGAAACTTTCATTTGTCATGTGTGTGTGGCACGTATATGTGTGTCTGCATGGGGTCATGACATAAAATGTATCTCTTATTGTGGGTTGCAGTCAAAAAAGTTTGAAAAAATGCTCTAAGCCACTCAGGTTCATTTCCCCCCTTAACATTTGAACTTTTACGCACCTAAGCAGTTTTTGCTGTTTTCTTCACCCTCAAACATCCTCTTATCCTCCAAGTTCACAAATTACTGAAGTATGACATTTTTTTGCCCCTTCATAGCCATCACTGACTGATCCTACATGTAATTTTACAAAATTGCAGCGTGCATGCCTTTGAAGTTCCGTTCCCCTTTGTAATTAAATAACACGTGTAAAAAAGTGCACATTTTTTTTTAATCAGTCATCAATTTTATACACATCACTGTATACATGTCAATCCCAATCGCCCAATTCAGCACACTACCATCCCCACCCCACCGCAGTTTTCCCCCCTTGGTGTCCATACGTTTGTTCTCTACATCTGTGTCTCAACTTCAGCCCTGCAAACCGGTTCATCTGTACCATTTTTCTAGGTTCCACATACATGCATTAATATACGATATTTGTTTTTCTCTTTCTGACTTACTTCACTCTGTATGACAGTCTCTAGATCCATCCACGTCTCAACAAATGACTCAATTTCATTCCTTTTTATGGCTGAGTAATATTCCATTGTATATATGTACCACAACTTCTTTATCCATTCGTCTGTCGATGGGCATTTAGGTTGCTTCCATGACCTGGCTATTGTAAATAGTGCTGCAGTGAACATTGGGGTGCATGTGTCTTTTTGAATTACGGTTTTCTCTGGGTATGTGTCCAGTAGTGGGCTTGCTGGGTCATATGGTAATTCTATTTTTAGTTTTTTAAGGAACCTCCATATTGTTCTCCATAGTGGCTGTATCAATTTACATTCCCACCAACAGTGCAGGAGGGTTACCTTTTCTCCACACCCTCTCCAGCATTTGTTGTTTGTAGATTTTCTGATGATGCCCATTCTAATTGGTGTGAGGTGATACCTCATTGTAGTTTTGATTTGCATTTCTCTAATAATTAGTGATGTTGAGCATCAAAAAAGTGCACATTTAATAAGTGCTTTAATAAGTGATAGCCCACATCGATCCCATTCAACACAAACAGACCATTTGTGTTCGTTTGTCACTTACTGGTGCCCACATCAGACGGGCAAGACACAGAAGAAGACATCTTCCCTGCTGTTCGTCACATAGTGTAAATGCAATTCAGGGGCGCTGGTCCCCAGACAGCCTCCGGGAAGAGCTCCTGTGGATATACAGATGATAATTCCACATGGTAAATGTTTGGTTTTCTTCACGTCAGTAGCAATTCATAGCAGTTCTCTGGGGACCCTTTCAAAAGCCAGTTTGAAAATTTGTTCCTTAAAAGAACAGTTTTTTAAAAAAAATTAATAATGAGAACATATTAAAAATGCCACGTTGTTGGTGGGAAAGCCCCAAAGCAGTCTTTTAATAAATTGGAGTGAATTATAACTTAAATCCTACAAAATAGAATTAGGGTTTTACATTTTTATTTGTTTCAATGCAAGAATTCAGTCTCTCATTGAAATGTAAAAAAAAAAAGTCATGCAGAAAGTTCAAGGGATTCTTGATCAGGTAGGGACGGTTGTGGAGAATGATCATTGAGTATATGTTGTTGAAACACCCTTTGCGTGTAAAACACCGTACCGAGTGTTGCGAAAAGGGAAAAATTATGATATAGCAAGCTGCTTCAGGAAGCTAGCCAACAGAAAACTCCTATGTGTGTTCGTAGGATACATTTAAAGGAAGTTCATCAAGATCTTGCATGTAATTAATGGTAGAAAAGTAGAACCGTAATGTCTGTTAAAAAGGGAATAGTTAAATACATTTTGGCAGAATCATGTAATGGATAACAGAAAGCTATTAATAAGAAAGAGGTAAATCTTTAAGAAGACTGAGAAGAAAACTTTATTGTGAAGAGACCATGCTTCTGAAGAACCTGTTTCATTCACTTGTTTTTCCAGCTGTTAGAACAGTCCCTGGCATATAGTAAGTGTTTGGTAAATATTTATTGAATGAATGAATGAATGAATGATAATATAATAGCATTTTAATAAAAATAAATGAGGGGTATCCACATACATGGGTAGACATCAAACTGTCAAGAGTGGTTAACCTGAGGAGTGGGCTTGGGGTCAGGGAAAGGCAAGTTTTGGGAGAGCAGAGATCATATCTCATTTGGGTCCCGGTACCTTTAAGAGCACCTAGCATGTTATTTGCTTACCATGGAGAATAGACAAATAGTAGTAATAGCTAACACTGACTATTTACTTACTGAGTGCTATACTCCATGCTGAGCGCTTTATGTATGTCTCCTCATTTTATGTTCACAGCAATCCTTTAAGGTCAGTATTATTATTACCCCCTTTTTACAGTTGAGGAAGCTGAAGCTGCAAGGTTTGTAAGTGACTCATCTACTGACAAACAGCTAGTAAGTAAAGGAACCAGGCTGAACTGTGGCAGTCTGGATCCAGTATCTGTGTACCTAACCACTGGGCTCATAACCTGTAGTTGCCTAACTCATTTTTATATTCTAAACAGGGAATAGAAGGATGCCTTGAATATGGTGCTTGTATCAAACACTGTTAGCTGCTTACATAGCAGCTGTTTCTTACTTCTTCCTAAGTTTACAGACTCCCCCACCCCCAATTTTGTTCAGGCTACAACATACTCTGGAAATAATGAACCACTCCAGAGTCCAGGGTCTAAACCTACTTTGGAAATTCCTATTTGCTAGGGAGGTTTAGGTGTGGCCATGTGACCAAGCTGTGGCTAATTAGGTATAAGGAGAAGTCTCCTGGGAGGGCTTTTGCTTCTGAATAAAAAGAGATGGTAAGGAGATCAGCTCCTTTCCTCTGGTCTTAAATTTGGTTGTGTGAAGATGTGATGTGTGCAGCTAAATCAGCCATATTGCTTGAAAAAAGAAGGCCAAATATAAAAAGATAACATGGTAAGGACCGCAGATCAGAAAGGTAGAGAGAGTCTGGGTACCGGTTGATATTGGTAAACCTCTGCGTCAGTCCTGAAATTGCCAGAAACAGAATTAAATCATGAAATTGTGCAAGCCATATCCATTGTTATTTGTGGCTGAAAGCAATTCTATACAGTGCTCTAAAAAAGCCTTGTTGAATTGAAAGTATTGATGAATTCAAGGAGGTGACATAAGCTATATTCAGAAAAGCTAACTAACAATGCAAGACTTTGTGTGCTGAGTATCAAGTGAATAACATAGCCTGGTGGGCCTATCAAGAAGGTCTTCGTGGAAGAGAGAAAATGTGAAGTGAACCTTGAAGGCTAGTAATAGTAAAGGTGTGGAGTTAATAGTTAGTTGTGCAAAAAAAGTCACTTTAGGTTTTGATCCCATTTGTCTCATTTTTGAGACTATTCTTGATAGCAGAAAACACAATATTAGTTCATTCTAGCTGTACTAAGTCAAGTCAGGATTTTCTGCTTTCCTTCCTTATCTCTAGGACATCCAAGTTCTGAAGGGCTCATGTGGTATCATGGACTTATCTGGTGTTTGTGCATGACAGACAGCCTGTCTGTCTGTCTATCATCCCCTCATTTTTGGACTACACAGGAAGGGGCCAAATGCAGGGCTCCTTCGCAGAGATGGGGAAACTGAGACCTATATGCCTCCCCTAAGTCATACACCAATAAGCGATAGAACTGGAAGTAAAAGCTCTTTGGAAGTGTTCACATCTTTTGCATCCCTTTTAACTCTTCTCCTTGCCCAGTGCCCAGAGAAGTTTTTTTTTCTTCTCATTGTGTCAATAAAAAAGTACCTAAACAGTTGTTTCCCACAAAACATTTGTGTTAGGACTTTTGCTTTTGGAAACTTAAGGTTGACCTTTATCTTTCTTTGTGTTTCTTCTGTGTCTACCTTTCCCAGAGAGGAAGAAGACCAAGATCTTGTTTAAACAGAACAGTGATGAAGGGGAAAACATCACGCTCTGACAAAGAGAAACAAAAGTAAAATATTTTACTGATTAAATCTCCAAAATTTAATTTTGCCATAGAGGGACAAGTAGAATGATTTGTTTTGCTTGCTCAGATCTTGGTTCTTCTCTACTTCACTGGTTGCTCCTTCTCATTCTCTTTTGGGGGTTCTCCCTCTTCTCCCTGACCTCTTATTGGAGTGCTTCGGGCACAGTCTTAGCAATCTCTACTCCTCTTCTAGAGGTGCTTGTCCAATCTCATGGCTTTAAGCAGCTGCATGTGCTGTCAGTGTGCAAATTTATATCCTTTGCTCAGTACCCCATCTTTGAGCTCCTGTGTCTGGGATCCTCACCTGGCTGTCTAATAGACATCTCAAACCCAAGCTGTGCAAAAGAAACTCTTGATCTTCCTCCCACAAACTTGCCCTATTCACATCTTTCCCAATCTTCCAATTGCTTAGGCCATAAACTTTTATCATCCTTGATTTCCTTCATTATCTCATACCCACATCCAAAGCATCAGCAAATCTTGTAGATACGATCTTCAAAAGATATCTAGAATCTAACCACTTCTCACCACTTCTGCTATTACCACCTTAGTCCAACCTTCTATCATCTCTGATGTGTGTGATTGTGGAGACCTACCTACTGGTCTCTGTGCTTCCATTCTTGCTTATCCCCATAGTCTATTCTCAAACAGCAGCCAGAGTCATACTGTTAAAACATATAAGTTAGATCACGCTACTCTTCTGCTCAAAAAGCTCCATTGACCTCCCATCTGACTCAGAGTAAAAGCTAAAGTTTTTATTTAATTTTAATTTTAATTTTTAATTTTATTTAAAGTAAAAGGCTTTACTTAATTCATACCCTTATTACCTGGCTGACTTTATTTCCTTTTACTTTTCTACTTGATCATTCTGCTCCATAAATTTCCTGTCTTTTCCTCAAAATGCCAGTTATACCTAGAATGCTCCTCTCTCAGAAATCTGCATGTCTCACTCCCCGCTTAGCTACAAGTCTTTCTCAATTAAGACTTATCTTGACCTTCCCACTTAAAATTGCAAACCCTTCCCTATTGCCCCCAGTGCTCCTCTCTGTTCTGTTATTTTCCATAGCACTTATCAGCATCTAACATACTATATGACTTACTATCATGTTTATTGATTATTGTCTGTCTCCCCTGAGAAGAATGCAAACTCCATGAAAGCAGGTAGTTTTGTCTGTTTTGTTCACTGATGTACCTATGGCACTTAGAACCCTGCTTAGCACACAGAAGATGGTCAATGACTATTGTAGAATGAATAAATGAATTAAAAGAATCTATATTTCTCATTGTTCTTCTCTGATGCTGCCATTATTATTATTATTATTATTATTATTAACTGTTTTTGCCTGGTAGGGGGAAATATAGGTTCAAAATGCGGATTTTCCTGGAGACTCAAAGCAAACAGTGGGCAAAGGAGATATGTTTGAACTCTTCCAGGTGTCCTCACATCAGAACAGGTACACACATGCCTACCATGCTTACTTTTGACATCTGCGTGAAAGGAAGGTGGTCCTGCTTGTGTATGACAGAGAGAAAGGGAACTCTCTTACCCGTGCTTTGTTTCATGACTGCAGTTCTCACTCTCCAGACACTCCTTGGTCTGTGACACTAACTAGAATATAGGAATAGGTGATATCGAAAGTACTTAAGTCAGAAAGAGAAAAACAAATACTGTATGCTAACACATATATATGGAATCTAAAAAAAAAATGGTTATGAAGAACCTAGGGGCAGGGCGGGAATAAAGACGCAGACCTACTAGAGAATGGACTTGAGGACACGGGGAGGGGGAAGGGTAAGCTGGGACGAAGTGAGAGAGTGGCATGGACTTATATATACACTACCAAATGTAAAATAGAAAGCTAGTGGGAAGCAGCCACATAGCACAGGGAGATCAGCTCTGTGCTTTGTGACCACCTAGAGGGTGGGATAGGGAGGGTGGGAGGGAGGGAGACTCAAGAGGGAAGAGATATGGGGATATATGTATATGTATAGCTGATTCACTTTGTTATAAAGCAGAAACTAACACACCATTGTAAAGCAATTATACTCTAATAAAGATGTTAAAAAAAAAAAGTATTTAATAGCCGGTACCATAGGCACTGACCAATCAGATGGGCCACCAGCTGTAAGCAACTGGTGTGGTTCTATGCTTATCACTAAGCATCAGCCCTGAACATAAGTATTAGATAGTAACTTCTTTGCTCACTGTCTTGTCAATTTTTCTTACAAGGAAGTGGGGAGAGGGTTTCATGCCAAAGGCAGTATTTCTGAACATCACACATTGGTCCTTAAAGGAACAAGAAGATCCACCAATTCTACATGAGCTTTTGAGGTATTTTTGAAGAATTTCCTCATTTTCATGATTTCAACTTTGAGAAATCTATTCTAAGTTTCAATCTTAATATCTAATTATTGAAATTACAATAGATATGGATACAATGGCCTAGATCTCACAGTAGAACTTAAAATATCATGTAAAAGGACAAAGTCACTAATAAAATACAAATCTTTATGTCATGTTGCAACTTGCATGTACTTACACTGTAAGACAAGGCATGTTCACAGTACAAGCAGAAAGTGACATTAAAAATAATTTGTCAAGTGAGAGAGTGGCATGGACATATATACACTACCAAACGTAAGATAGATAGCTAGTGGGAAGCAGCCACATAGCACAGGCAGATCAGCTCAGTGCTTTGTGACCACCTAGAGGGGTGGGATAGGGAGGGTAGGAGGGAGGGAGATGCAAGAGGGAAGAGATATGGGGACATATGTATATGTATAACTGATTCACTTTGTTATAAAGCAGAAACTAACACACCATTGTAAAGCAATTATACTCCAATAAAGATGTTAAAAAAATAATAATAATTTGTCAGAGTCAACACATTGTCTAGTTGACTCTGTCTCAGAATTTATGGGCAAGAGGCCCTGTAACACATTGAAAAAAATTAAAACATTACTTCCTTTCTTAACCTTCTCTGCTAGGTTCATCCTAGCCAAATCGTAGGAACTGGCCCTCCATCATTAGGAAGCTTCTGTTTTCTTATGCCCCGGCGAACTAGAGAGCAGAGCTTCTCAGACTTTAATGTGCATGCATATCACCTGCGTGTTTGTTAAAATGAAGAATCTGATTCATTAGGTCTAGGTAAGGCCTGAGAATCTGCATTCTATCAAGCTCTCAGACGATGCCGTTCCTGCTACTCTGTGGACCACACTGAGTAGCAAGGCGAGGACTTTGTTTAAAATCTCGGTCTTGGGCTTTTTCTTCTCAGTTTCCTTAGAAGCCGGGCTTGAATGGGGAGGACTCCCACCATCAGTCATATCCACTGCATCAAACTTTGGGATAATTTTCTATTGTCTTTTTCTTCTCATTTTATATATGGCTTATGTTTTTGGTTCTTTCTTTTCTCCTGTTGTTTCTCTGGCTGTCATGAGCTGGGAATGTGCCACGGAAAAAAGGTGGCACATGGAATTCATTGTGATAGTGCACTCTTTCATTGTAATGCAATTAGCAGGGGACATGTCTGATTTTACTCTGGGACAGCAGCATGGAGGGAGCTATTTAAATTAGTGAAAAAGTATTAATGGTGAAAAATGTAATTAATACAAGGCTGCTGTGTTGAATAAAATCCCATTGTGTGTGGCACATGTGTGCTTGTGTGTGTTATGCCAGACAATGGTAACTGTAACAACTGTTCCCAGTGTTGATTTGCTGGCTGTCCCCTGTGCTGATTTCTGTCTGCTAGTGACGTGGGTGTGAGAGGAGGAGTAATGAGAATCATTATATTCCTCAAAGATCCATTTTTCTATAGTGCAGAGAAAGGTCTTAGACGTCCAAGCAGCAATAGCAGCTAAACATAGTAGCTAGGGACCTTGAGTTGATCATCGGAGCTCCCATTAGTGCAAGAGGTGGAACTTTTCTTAATAGAAATTACTGTAAATGGATATAGGAGTCATGGGGGTAATCGACTAACCAAAGCTTAAGCATGTTTGCCGAAAGCAAAAGCCACAAAACAGTATGCCTTCCCCCATTATCCCCTAAACAGAAGTGAGTGACAATTGCTGGCAATCCATCTCGGATGAAGAAAAGAGCTCTTTAGGATGTCAAGTTGCATGGAAACTGTAATGAGGATACTGATGCTCATTGAATCTGGTAGATTATGTCTTTTATATGAGTTGGGTTGTTTTCCAAGAAATCATATTTTACCTATTTTAAACCTTGTGTAGTGGAGCTGTATTGACGCTACATCTTGGTAGGATGCTGTCTTCTAGAGCTTCTTGGAGAAAGCTCTGCTATTCTTTCTGCTTCTGGGTTTGAAATGTGGCTTTGCTTTACTATCTGAAATTTTAAAGTGTAAGCAATAGTGCCACCCAATGGTGTCTCAGCAGCCTTTTGATGGAGAAGAAAATGGAATTTACTTTTAGGAGATCAATTTCATGAAGCTCTATGTTCGAATGTGGCTCCCAGGACCCATGGATTATGTCTGTCTCTCAGTGGAGATCCAGGTTCTCTAATTCTTGTCTTCATTGGGAAAAGTGACCTTGGTGGAATTCTCTAGTCTTGTCAATCCAGAGTCACATGCCTCCTGAAAATGGGGAAATTATGCCTGCTATGTTCTCCTAACTTTGAGGATTAGACACTTTCATTTTCGAAAAGTATAAACCTGGCTTTGAATAAAAAGCACTGATTTGGTATTGCCCCATCAAAGCACTGTAGTTTGAGTACATTCACCACCATTAAAAATCCCACATCCATGACAGACAAGGGCTTAATCTCCAAAATATACAAACAGCTCATACAACTCAACAACAAAAAAACAAACGACCCAATTGAAAAATGGGGAGAAGACCTTAATAGATATTTCTCCAAAGAAGACATACAGATGGCCAGTAGGCACATGAAAAGATGCTCAACATCACTAATTATTAGAGAAATGCAGATAAAAACTACAATGAGGTACCACCTCACACCTATCAGAATGGCCATCATTAAAAAGTCTACAAATAACAAATGCTGGAGAGGGTGTGAGAAAAAGGAACCCTGCCACACTGTTGGTGAGAATGTAAGTTGGTGCAGCCACTATGAAAAACAGTGTGGAGGTTCCTCAGAAAACTAAAAACAGAATTACCATATGATCCAGTGATCCCACTCCTGGGCATATACCTGGATAAAACTATAATTCAAAAAGATACATGCACCCCTGTGTTCATAGCAGCACTATTTACAATAGCCAAGTCATGGAAACAACCTAAATGTCCATCAACAGATGAATGGATAAAGAAGATGTGGTACATATATACAATGGAATACTACTCAGCCATAAAAAAGAACAAAATAATGCCATTCACAGCAACATGGACGCAAATAGAGATTATCGTACTAAGTGAAGTAAGTCAGAAGGAGAAAGACAACTACCATATGATATCACTTATATGTGGAATCTAAAATATGACACATATGAACTTATCTTCGAAACAGAAACTGACTCACAGACATAGAGAACAGACTTGTAGTTGCCAAGGGGGAGGAGGAGTGGGGGAGGGATGGATTGGGAGTGTGGGATTAGCAGATGTAAACTATTATATATAGAATGGATAAACAACAAGGTCCTACTGTATAGCACAGGGAACTATTTTCAATATCCTGTGATAAACCATAAAGGAAAAAAATATATAAAAAAAGAACGTCTATATGTGTATAACTGAGTCACTTTGTTGTACAGCAGAGATTGACACATTGTAAATCAACTATATTTCAATAAAAGAAATAAAATTAAAAAAAAAATCGCATCTCCAAACCTAATGCTGCATTATGCAGCAGGCTCCATGCATTGGGCCTTGTACAACTCCAGTTCTTTAAGTATTTATAATTGGAAGTGAGGTGTGGTAGACTGCTCTGGATGACTGGTGCTCATGCTATTCCCTAAGGTCTTTGGTGAGCCCCCAGTAACAGGGCACATTAAGAAAAATGGACTTTTACTGAAGATTTCATGAGGAAATAGGGAAGATGATTTGCATCAGAGACCACACATTAGAGAACTAATAAAACCCTCATCCCTATTCTGTCCTCTGCCAGTGACATTGTCATTCCCCCCTCTTACTCCAAACAGCCTCTGAAGACTCTTTTATTATCCAGCCTATTCAGCTTGTGTCCCCAATTTATAGACCTTTGTCAGCAAAACCAAACCCTGGAATTAGCCCCAGAGTGATCATCAAGCACCTCCTGGAGGCCTCCTTCCTCATCAAAGCTTCTAATTTAGTTATTCATCCAAGTAAACAGTTTTGGTGGTGGGTGGGTTCTCCTGGTAAGTAGATTTTTCTCTATATTGTTACATAAGGTATACCACACCTACTTCCAAAAATGATTGTGAACCATTAAGAGGTTCAGATATATCTGGAAATATACATGAGTAGCTGATTACATAGTCCAATAGCAGACATCATTCAGTTTGTTACTGATTGTCCTGTTGCCTTCTGGTCCCTCCTTCAAGAATGTCCTTCGGTCCCTCCAAGTGGAAGTATGTGACCAGTTCACCTTTCTTCAATCTCTTGGCAACCCCCTTCCCATATTCCTGCTGAGGCCACCAGTTAGCCCTTTCTTCCTGGAAGCACTCTTAGGTTCTCTGCCTCTCCAGGATTTCTTAGACTTCCCAGTTGCTGTTACACTTGAAAGGTGATAATGAATGACAATGATGTAATGTGTCATGGCTGCAAGGATATTTGCATTTAAATGGGGACTCTAACATTTACACAAGTCTGTGTATTTTTAATTAATTGATTAATTAGTTAATTTATTTTTGGCCGTGCTGCGAGGCTTGTGGGATCTTAGTTCCCCGACCAGGGAGTGAACCTGGGCCCCCAGCAGTGGAAGCGTGGAGTTCTAACCACTGGATCACCAGGGAATTCCCCACATTTACACAAGTCTGAACCCTAAGGGATGACTTCTTGAGGAGAATTTCAGTCTTGGGGGAGGGCCAATGAGGCAAGCGCTTGGCTGCACATAACCAACATTGTACGTGGATGCCCCTACTCCTGGGTGAGGGCTAGATGCACTTCTCAAGATGGCTGGGTGAGTGAGAACGCAAGTGTAAGCTGAAAAAAACACATGTGACATTACAAAATCTATATTTGATGCTTGCATGAACCACAACAAAGGGTTACAAATGTAGTCACATCTCTTTGACTACCTTGTTCACTGTTGTATCCCTAGGGTTTTTTAAAAACACTTTATTGTAGTGTGATCATTATACAGAAAGCTGTACATATTTAATGTATACAACTTGATGAGTTTGGAGATAAATATACACCTGTGAAACCATTCCCACAATCAATGTCATAAACATATCCATCACTTCCAAGCGTTTCCTCCCACCCTCTTTACTTATTTATTTATTTCTGTGATAAAAACACTTAACATAAGAGCTACCCTTTTGGCACATTTTGAAGTGTGCAATACATTGTTGTTAACTATAGGCCAGCAGTCCACAACCTTTTTGGCACCAGGGACTGGTTTTGTGGAAGACTTTTTCCACGGCCTGGGGGTGAGAGTGGGGATGGGGATGGTTCAGGTGGTAATGCGAGCGATGGGGAGCGATGGGGAGCGGCAGATGAAGCTTTGCTGGCTCTCCCACCGCTGACCTCCTGCTGTGCGGCCTGGTTCCTAACAGGCCTCGGCCCGGTATGGGTCTGTGGCCCGGGGGTTGGGCACCTCTGCTATAGGCACTGTGGCGTACAGTTGATCTCTAGGACTTGTTCATCTTGCGTAACTGAAACTTGGTACCCTTGACCAGTACTTCCCTGCTTCTCCCTCCTCCCCTAGATTTTGAACAGGGCCTGGCATATAGTAAGTCCTCAATAATTATTTGTAAAATGAATGGATGGATGCATAGGTGGATGAATTCTTTTTCTAATATTGCTTAAACTCTTCCTCATATGCAGGGACTCCAAATATCTTTCTCTTGAGACTTCCGTAACTTGAAAATGTCTATAAATTTCAGGATTTTTTCTTAGTTTCAAAAGACAGGTGGGGCAGCCAGTCCTCTCTTGACACTGCGGTGGCGGGGGGGCGGGAACCATCCCTACATTGTTTCAGCTGTTTCTTTCTTGTTGCCTGGTGTGTCATTGGAGAAGCTGAGTTCTGCGCAGTCTCAAGAGGTAGGTTCACCCAAGAGGGCCACAGAGGTTCTCTAGGGAGGACACCCCACTCCTTCAGGACCAGGGTGAGTGCATGTGCAGAGCTCTGCAGAACTGAGCCTCTCCTTGTGTTCATGGACATAACCACAAAAGCAAAACCAAAACCAAAACCAAAAAAATTCCTTCAACCCTACTGAAGTGCAGCATGAATATATCAATTCTTAAATCCTCCTTAGAGAAAAGGCTGGAAAAGTATTCCAGGCCCAGCCCGTTCTTCAAATCAAAATCTAATTCTTCCTCCTATGCCTGTAATCTGAGGTTGGTTTAGAAAAGAGTCAAGTCTTTGGGGACAAAATTTGATGATTTCTTTCTCCTGAAGGGTAGGGGCACTTAGGAGAAAAGTCTTGAAGAGCACCTTCAAATTTTTGCCTTCTGAAGGACCAGTGAGATAGCCCTAAACAGCAAAAGTGTATGGTGCTTCTCAGCCTATAAAAATAGTGTCCCTTTTAGGAAAGCAAAAAAAAAAAAAAAAAAAAAAAAAAAAAATCCCACCACCAGTTCTGTCTCAGTGATGCTGATATGCTTTGGGGAATCATATCCCTTTTAAGAGGAGCTTCATTTTCTCTGGATCTTCCTCAACCAAGGTGATTGTCTTGAGCTTTACTGTCAGGAATTTGTCTTAGGAAAGTAGTAAGTTTCCTTTCATTTTCTAAATGCAGTGAATTAACACTAGTGATAAAACTTGGATCGGTTGCTTGTTTTTTCTAAGAAGAATCCCCATAAGGTTGTAAAGAATAAGGTATAAAGAGTTTTGCTCAGTGCTTGGCTCATAGAAAGCATTCAGTAAGTATTAACTAGTATTATTATTGTTGTTATTGCTGCTACAACTACGATTATTATTAGTGGTGGTGGTCCCTGCCCTGGCATCCAATCCTAGCTGTGGGTATTTACGATGGGAAGGAAATGGAGTTTAGTGACATATAATGCATGTAAAGTGCTTAGTATAGTCTCTGGTACAAAGTAAGCGTATAGTAAATTTAAGCAAATTTATAAAATATGAACATATTAGTGTAGATTTGGCTGCTGAAATAGAGAACAAAATTTAATGGCCCAAAGAAACATAAATTCATTTTTCACTCATGTTACTGTACCAGGTGAGTGTTCCAAGTGTTAAAGAAAAGTTTTCAGACAATTTAGCTGTGAGCATGTATCAACATTTTATTACTATCAGGCACAGCAGGGAAATGGACCCTAGAAGACCACTTCCCAAATTTACTTTTGGCAGGGACATTTGATAGGAAAAGAGTTCAGTTAGATAATCATTGATAGACTAGACACAGAAAGAAAAGAAAGTCTGGTAAAGGTCACTAGACCCTTGATTGACAGTTGGCAACTGAGTGTGTGGGTAATTGGGCATGTGGGTAATTGGTTTCCTAGAGCAAACCTTAATCCCATTAAAGTTCACAGAAAATTGCTTAAGCATTTTATCAGGAATGCTAACTTCTCAGAAAGAGGTTGTGAAGCAAAAAGTTCTGCCCCTCAGACTATGTTTGGAACAATTTCTCTTATGTGTAGGACCATGGGCCAGCTCTGTCCCCTCTAGTCATTCAGGCAGTCTGGTTGAAGGCAGCTCTGCCAGTTTCAATATTTTCAGTGTATGGCTTTAATACCATTCTGGTTATTGCCAGCAGCCAGTGAGAAAGGGGAAAAGAACAGAAATTTCTTTTTAAGAAATCTTGCCTAAGCAAATGAGCCAGAGGTAGAAACAGAGCTTTTGCTCCCACATCATTGAGAGCTTAGTTACCTGGCCATCCAGCTCCCAGTAGGGCTGAGAAATGCCGTCACTGACTGGGCATCCAAGTCCTGCCTGCACATCTTTTACTATGGGGAAGAAATGGAGTTTGGGGACAGTAGTGGTCTCCGCCACAATGAAGGTGTGCCCAGCTTTTCTGCACCTACTGACTTCTGGAGCAGGAGTTGGCAAACTATGGGCTGCAGGCTAAATCCTACCCACAGCTGTTTGTATAAATAAAGTTTTATTGGAAAGCCGTGCTCATTCATTTATGCAATGTGAATGGCCGATTTCACACTACACCAACAAGGTTGAGTAGTTGAGACAGAGACCACATGGCCCAAAGCTTAAAATATTTACTTTTGGGCCTTTTTAGAAAAAAAAAAATTGCTGACCCCTACTCTAGAGAGGGTTCTGAACTGCCCACAAAAGGGGACTTGCTGGATCAAAGGAAATGTGCATTGAAAATTTCAGTAGATGCTTCCCTTCATACTTGCACTAAGAGTGAATGAGATTGCCTGCTCCCCAGTATCCCCACCAACACAGAGTAATATCACACTTTTCCATGTGGCCAATTTGAAGGTGAAAATGGTATTTCACTATAGTTTTAATTGTACTTACCTTATTAGTAGTAAGATTTAGTATTAGAGAGTAGGTATAATAAAATATATATTTGGTCTTTGTCCCTCATTCCTGGCATAAAACTTCTAAAACCAGTGGAATTTCCAGAGTGGTAGGAGTGTCTTTTGATATTCATAACAAAACCCTTTCAACCACACCTGAGTTTGTGTTAATTAGGTGACCTTTGGAAAGCCTCTAAGGAAGGGGCTGGTTGCCAGGGGAACCAACCAGAATTAGAGGATTAGAACTTTCAGTCTCTTCCACCCTCCCCCTACCCCCTTGGAGGGGAGAGGGCATTGAGGTTGAATCAATTAATCATGCCTAGAGAATGAAGCTTCAGTAAAACTGAAAGAATGGGGTTTGGAGAGCTTCTGGATTGGTGAACACAGGGAGGTGCTGGGTGGGACAGCGTGGAGGCTTTGCACCCCTTTCCCCATACCTTGCCCTTCGCATCTCTTCCATGTGGCTGTTCCTGAGTTAGATCCTTTTATAATAAACTGGTAATCTAGTAAGTAAACAGTTTTGCTGAATTCTGTGAGCTGCTCTAGTAAATTAATAGAACCCAAGGAGGGACTCTTGGGACTCTCTGATTTTATAGCCAGTGGGTCAGAAGTACAGGCGACATTGGCATCAGAAATGATGAAGTGGTGTCTGAAGTCTTGTAGGACTCAGCCCTTAACCTGTGGGATTTGACACTATCTCTAGGTAGATAGTGTCAGAATTGAGTCTATGTTGTAAGACACTCAACTGGGGTGGAAGAATTGCTTAATGTTTGGAAAACACACACATTTGGTGTCAGAAGTGAGGTATAGTAGAGTAGTGTGAGAGTCATATAGGAGTGTGTTTTTCCTCTAGACTTACTGTGATTGAAACTAATCATATTTTAAGAATATTTGTACTTTTTTTCCTGTGAACTATCTACTTGTCCTTTGCACATCTGTTGGCAAATATTGAGTTGTTGATTTTGTATAATAATTTTTAGGGGCTTTTTATATGCTAGGGAACAAAGCCGTTTATGATATGAATTGCACAAATCTACCGCATTTTTTTTTCTACCCCATTTTTAAATGTATTCTTTTTACTTTGCTTATGGAGGTTTTTGCTGTGCAAATTAAAAAAAAATTTTGTGTAGTCAAATTGAGCAGTCTTCTGATTCACGGATTTACATATTATGCTTAGGGGGCCTTTCCACTCCAAGACTGTACAAAAATTTCTTCTATTTTTTCCTAATAATTTTGTGGTTTTCAGTTTTTGTATTTAAATGTTCGCTCCATCTGTAATTTATTTTGTTTTAAGGTTAGAGGAATGGATTCAATTTTTTTAGCTAAATGGCTATCCATTCGGTGAACACCATTACTTTAATAATACATCTTTATCGTATATTAATTTCCTGTATTGTTTTGGGTCTATTACTTGAATATTCCATGTTTATTTATGGGCCAGTATTATGTTGCTTTAATTAATGTACCTTTATATCATATTTTAATATCTGACAGGGCTAATTTGTCCTCATTATTTTTTTAATATAAGTCCTTTTTTAATAGGACTTTTCTGGCTAGTTTTACTTGTTTATTTTTCCGTATGAAAATAGTTCAAAAATACTGCTGATAATTTTTATTTGGATTGTATTAAATTTATATATTGACTTGGCAGAACTGATATCTTTATGATGTCAATGTTGAGTTCTAAAGCATGGGCGTAGTGTACCTTTCCATTTGAAGAACTTGCGTTGTTTTTAAGTTACCTTTTTGGTTATTGACTGAGGTTTCCTGACTGTGACAGATTTCTGAGACTGACCACCTGGTTCATTTCTTAAACTGGCTTAAATTATTGTTTTTATTCCTGGAATAAAACCTGTTCCACAGGTACAGAAGGTCTAGGAGCTAACCACTTACTTGTGTTATGATATTCACAGAGCAAACACACCTTACTGTAGGGAATGATAAATCTGTGAATTTTGTCACTGCCTTGCCATCCTTAAGTGTTTGTGGTGATTGCTTCCTAGAATAGGACAAGGAGACTATGACACAGAGGGACCATAGATCTGAAGAAAGTGTTGGTTCAAACTCTTAAATCTGGAATATTCTTTTCTTAGGTTGAGTTTTTAAGAAGCACGCCCTGAACTAGGATGTGTGAGTCTCAGAGGCATGGGCACTAGAGTGGAGAAGTGAGACAAGGAAGGGGGGAAGCCAGTACAGACTGTTGTTACTGAGCGGCTTATCTCTGTGGGTGACTGTGGCTGTCATACTCTGGACCTCTGGGATAAAGGGTAGAACATGCCTCAGGCTTATCCCACCTAAGGGCCAGAGCATCTGGGGTATTTACCAACTCCCATTTGTTGTTTATTGAATGCTGCTTCTGGTGCCATCAACTCCCAGGCACCTCTGGCTTGCCTTGAGCATGCATCTATGAGTGCAAAAGCCCAACCAGAGAGTCACAGATGCTGGTGCATGGGAGTGGTCAGCCTTCACAGGAACAGTGAGGCAGAGGCTCTGATAAAACTGTCGTAGAAAGATTTAAATTTCTGCATCCTTAGCCACCAGCTGCCTGCCCCTGTTGGGAGAGGATTAGGGCAGTTAATATTTTGGGTTGTTTGTACCATCTACACTGCTTTCTTAGGAAATTCTGCCTTCACCTTCTCCCCCATGGGCAGGTCTATGCTTTACCTTGGAACTCACTCCTTCCATTCTCATTCCTACCACGCTATTGGACCAGAGTCAATCAAAGTGTGCATTGTTTTTGGGCTTGCCAATTACCTATGACTTGTTATTAGAGTTTGTCACAATTCAAACAAGCAGGGCAGATCCAATTCCTCTTCTGGGGATATGGAATTGAGAAACAAAGAGCCACTTGCCAGTTAGCAGTAGGAGCTAGAATTAAAATATTAACGTAGGAAGAGAAACATGATAGCTATGTTCAAGCAGAAACCATGCACAAGCTGGTTGCTAGAGAGGGGAATATGGAGAAAGAAGAAGAGAGAGAGAGAGAAAGAGAGAGGGGGAGAGAGAGGGAGAGAGAATAGGGAGCACATGTTAAGAGGTCAAACCCCCCCAAAGCTACCTTATTTCTCGCCTTTCCTGATTCCTGGTTGTTCACGTTCTCCTGCCTTCCCATGACACATTTCTTTATCCTTACAGTAACAACCTCCACTCTTTACTAGTGTTATTATGAGTCAGTTACTATTAATTGTCTTGACCAAAAACACACTGGCAGAAAATTGGAGGATGGTCCCCTAAAAGTGACTCATGCTCTCCATTTCTGCTGTTCCTTCCCCCTCCACTGTGTCTGGAGGCAGCTAACCTGCCAGTCCTCTCCCTATGGCTATTGCCAGCTGCTGTGAAAGGCTCCGAGAAAATAAAAGCTAGAGAAAATGCCAGTCATTAGGTGGAGTACGCTTGTCCTTCCCGGAACAGGCAGTGATAACATCATACAGCTTACTCTATACAGAAGCTAAATTTTTATCCTCTCAGGAAAAGAGGAAACCTGATTAACTTCTTTATAGTAGAAACCCTGTGCTTTATAAATGGGTCCTGACAGTAAAGAGGTTAGAGGGAGGAAGTTTTAGCAAATTTCCTTTAATGAAACTGGATCAGATCCTCTCACCTGAGTTTTTACTGACTTAAATTTCTTTGAGGACTAGCTTCACCTACCATCAAGAGAAGAAGCTCAGTTGACCGAGTAAAAACAGGCAAAAACAAGCCAGGAGGCCTAACTCAATCCATTCATACTAAGCAAATATGACCGACAATCAAGTTGCATTAAATATAACTTTAACAACACACATAACAGATATTCACTGGACATCTTCTGTGTTCAGGCTTTGTGCTAAGGGCTGGCAGCATGGAAGTAAGACATACATGTTCCTGCACTTACAATGTAGAGTCTGTGGGGAAGATGGACATGGAATACATGTTTATAAGCAAGAGTGTTACCAAGGGGAAGGGCACAAGAGTCAGGGAAGGCCTCCCTATCACACTTTTTTTTTGTTTTAAAGCTGAGTCCTGAAGAATGAGCAGGGGGAGAGCCCTCTAGGAATAAGATTACTGTTTGAGGAAGGGGGCAGCCTCCTGCTTGCTGTGTTTCATATGATTTCCTTGTGCCTCTAAAACTCCACCTCCAACTCTGTACGGGGCTTTTTCAAGAGTAAGTCACTCAGTTTTTGGAGTTGTGATGGCTTTTGATCACCTATTTGTTCTCTGCAGCATATGCTTTTGGTGGTGGTACATCAGCCTGCTGTGGGACACCTGCAGACAGTTGCCTTACAGGCTGTGTGACCTTGGGCAGGAAACTTCCATTCTCTGTGCCTCAGTTTCCTTAACTATAAAGTGGCGAGTTGGGACTAAGTGGTCTTCTTCAGAGTCAGCGTTCTTGGTGCTCTCTGAATATATTTCATTGAGTTCATGGTGGGGAAGCTCTGCTCCGAAGGCCTCCTTCCAGGTCAGCTGGGGGCAGGGGAAGGAAGGAAAAGTAGGATGGGCTTTCATTTATTCATCAAATAGTTCTTGAAGCGTGCTGGGTGCCAGATGCTGTTCCAGGCGATGAGGATAGAGGTGAACAAGGCAGAGTGTCAGCTGCCCACTGTGATTCAATCAAAAGGACCTTGAGTGAAGAGAGGGTTTGGGGGTTAAAAAAAGGAGAAAACAAGTCTCCTCCTCACTTCGTTATCCAGTTGGCACCTATTGATATATGGAAGCAGGGTTTTTCGTTTGTTTGTTTGTTTGTTTTAAAATTAGATTATCCATTTGCTCTCTAGCAAGAAACAGAGCCCTATGGGAAAATGATATTCAGGAAAGGGATATTTTAATGAGAAAAACTTGGGACTAAGGGTGCGCTCTGGAGAGTGAGAATAGGATGGGTAATTAGCAGGGCCCTAGGGCAGTCCAAGGATGTGAATGCCTGGCTGTGGACGGGAGGAAGGGTCAGTTCAGAGGTGGAGGAAGGGCCCCCCAACTTGAGTCTCCCAGTTTTGCCAATGGCTCGTCCTAAAGTTACCAATTAGGTCACAATGCTTTTTCTATAAATGGGGGATGGAGGTGGGGAGGGGATGAAAATAGAAATAATTTATCGTCCTAAAGCAACAAATCTGGGCATAGGCCCAGTGCTACTGAAAGGGTCTTTTTAATGATGCGTGGGCAACTCTCTCTGCTTCCTAAGTCATCAGAGAGGCGATTGGAATGACTTTTAAACATGGACTCCATCAAGTGATGCAAATCTCCCATGATTTACAACCCAAAGAAGTTTATCTTGCTCTGGGAAAAAAGAAGACCTTGGAACCAAAGCCTCACATTTAGAAGCCAACACAAACATCTTAAAATAACGCCCCCTCCTCCCTCCTGCTCCATAATGAGAAATGAGAGATTAAGCAAGAGGTGGAGGGCTGTGGGTAGGACCATCGCAATCACCAGTGATTGAGCTTCAAGGTCCAAGGCCTTTGTTGTGGGCACTGGAACCCTAATGATTTATAATTAACTCCAACAAGAAAAACCAAATGCCATGCACTTTCCTAACAGAGCTACAAAAATAACCACATTCACAGTGTTTGTAAAATTGGAAACAAATGTCCCAAGGAACATAAGAGCTCCGTGCTGTCCTACCCAAGCTTTGGAGGAAGAAAAATATTGGCACTCAGTCACGACCACAAATGATGAGCCAATATCGTTTGTCATGGGAAATTCATCTAGGCAAAATTGAATTGCACCATTAGCCCTCAGTGACTCTGAGAAATAACCATACTGAAATGCCTCAAATTAAAATCAGTCAAGGGCTGGGTCTAACATTCTCTCTCCTCCTAGCTGCTGAGTTTAGTTTCTTTATCCTCTCTCTTTACATGGAAGAGCTGAGAAGGGGAAAATAATGCCTAATTGTACTCTTGTTCCTGAAATGGCTTAGACCCATGTGGTTCTTTTTTTAAAGTGGGTATGGATAAGGGTAATGACCATGAAAAGTACGACGGGTGGGCTACGAGGTAGTACAGAATGGCATGGTGACCTTAGTTTACTGTTGAAGGATGATGGGGCGGAGGCGCTGGTGATTGGCAACTGGATTAATAACCTATAAGCTTAGTTTGCAAAAAAAAAAATTTTTTTAGGGTATATGAATTCTACTCCGTAAATAATCTTAGTTCTTGTGCTGATGTGGAACATGAAAAGTTTGGTTATGGAAGTTTACTAAAGAGAAATTTTCTGTTTGTAAGGACCCCTTTGATGCTATTAAACATCAAAATCATCAGCAAATGATAGAGATATTGATTCTAAAACAATAATGAACTAAGTCTAGGCCTTACAGTGAACACTTTACAGGCATCTCCTTTAATTTGTACAACCCTATGAGCCAGTCTTTAACATAATTCCCATTTTACAGGTGGGAAAATAAAGCATCTGAAAGGTTCAATAACTTGCCAGATTTCCATTAGCAAAAAGCAGAGCTGGGATAAGGACCCATTACTATCTGACTCCAAAGCCCACACTCTAACTCACCCTTAGAGGGTTTCTGTGCATTTCCCCCCTTTAGGTCACTGTTTTCCAAACTGTGGTTTGTCAGCTCTGATGGGCCAAAGGAAAATTTCAGATGACCTTGCCGATATGTCCCTAATTCTGTATGTCAGAGAGGTAGAGAACAAAACCCTTTCAACTCTACCATCTCATAATCTTACCTCTGAATCTGTGAATTAAGTAATGTGCCTCCTGTCTGGGGTCCCAAGACAGTAATATTAGCTGAGTGAAAAGAATATAGATGAACTTTCCAACTGACTAACTTGAAGGTAGCAGGAATAAAATGTCAACTTGAACAGTGCCTGAGAATCATCTGTACAGACGTGGTCAGTTTATGTAAACTTTGCGCAGTGAATATGCAAATGTCCTACATATTTTTGTGCTTATACACTTCTAACAGACCTGGATGTGGCCTCTTGGGAGAATGCTGGTTTAAGCCTTTCTGCAAAAGTCACCTATGAAACTGAGAATTTCCACTGTCTCTGTCCAAAACATGGGATTAATTGAAGAAATTCTCACTCCTTGTTTTTTTTTGCTTCAGAGAAATTAATTCTTCCTATGGGAAATTTTTTTAATGCCCTAAACCGATCTGAACTTCAGGAACTTGAACCTTGCATTGTAGCTGCCTTCTGCCTCTATGGAATATAATCTATTCAAGCTGTTAAACTGTTGTGAACACCAATAATAGGACATTTTTATAGTGTTCAGGATATGAAGCTAAAGCATATTTGACTGCTGTGTATATGTATATTTGCCCACATTTAAAAACTAGCTAAACATTTCAAACCTCTTTTGATTTATACAGGGTTATTTATTACAAGGCTCCTGAACTTTCTAGAGGCAGCAATCTTCCGGTGATCTTTATCAAGCTGTTCTCTGTCCTCCTACTTGGCTGCTTGTTTGGTTCTTTCTTTTTTTCCCTCTCTCTCCTCCTCTCTCTTTTCTCTTGAGCTTTGTCTTAACAGGGAAATAAAATGTCAAATACATCAGGAAAAAAAATCCAATGGTAAAATTTGCAAATGGGAATACAATTTGAAGGCAGCACCAAAGTTAAGCAGCCAGGTTTTATTGTTTTTTTCTCTCTGCTAATTAGGCTGCACATTTTAAATCTTAAACATGTGCAGAGTTGTGAGGGATATTGCGTGTAGAGAGAGGCTTAATTCCAGCAGCTCTTGAGAGCTGGGTGTTCAGTGTTTCAACGCTCACAATAGACGCCATCAACAACTCACATTTTTGGGTGCCTTCTGCACAAATGGTGGTATGGAAGGAAGAATCAGAGAAATTTAGAGCTTGCCTGAATTCCCAGTGGTTTCCAATTATTTTTTTTAGGCCAGAAAACAAAGATGATCTTACCTTGAAGCCTGATATGTAAAGCAGATAACCTTGAGCGGCTGTGCATGTGAATGTGGGTGCATGTGTGCCTCACATTCATTCCTCTGTTAGGACAGAACATTTGTCAGCTGGGAGCAGGTACACAAAACTCTTAGGATCATAGTTTGAAAGTTACAGATCTTGGACCATCTCTGAATTTATTATACATTCTTTTACTTCACATTGTCATGTCTATTTTAACAAATAAGTCCACACTTGCCTTCCTGTTAGTTTCTTTGGAAACCACACATTTCAGTTTAATTATATTTTCTTCTCATTCTAAGGAAGGGCTGCAAGGGTACTGTTTGTGTGCTTGCATGATTGTCTGTTTGTTTTTTCAGTTTTATTGAGATTTAATTGACATATAACTGCCCTTTCTTTTTCCATGTACTATTTCACAGAATGCGGAGAAATTATCCGTGTTTGCTAGTGAGAAATCCAATGAGATATATGTATAAAAATAAAGTTAGTGTATTTGTGAGGAGAAGGTTGGATACTTTGTAAAGGCTTATTAACGTGATCATTAAAACTATGTATATTGCTGTTGAACTTGGAGTGTAAGAGATAGCTGCAAAAGATTGGTGTAACGATGTTGTAAAAACCAAGAAGGATTCTTTGTAAATGTATTTAAGATCTCATCCCTCTTTAAGGAAACCTAAACTGGAGATTGTAGACATCACATTATGAGATTAGTTTATGCAAAAAAAGAAAATGACCAATTTCAACCAACAGACCGATTCTCAATGAATGAGAATGTATGAATGAATGAACGAATGTACACTTACATATCTAAAGTTAAAAAAATTGTTGTTATCAAAATACTATTATTTGCAATTATTTATTATTAACTGACTTAAAAAATTGGTCAACTACCAGTCTCAATCTTATGAAAATGAGTACCTTTTTCTTTACCATAACCCTGCTATATGCCCATATTCAGTGATACCAATGTAAATTTTCTGGACATTTGAATTATAATTTTCTCAAAGTTAATAGCATATTACTGAAAACCCAGAATATGTACTTTCCTACTGGATTCTTGTATATAATATGCTTTATTTATAAGACAAAACAATATTTTCCTCTGTAATTACAATTTAGAGTTACTTTTAACTCCTATGTGATAATATAATTAAAAATTTTTCCCTTGGAGAATCTCCATCCAAAATATCCAAAGTATCTCTGCAACTTCTGTGCCAGCAAATACAGTAGTTTCTGCCTTCATGGATCTCACTATTGAAAAATCACTTCTTATATTATCACCGTTTGGTTGGAATTTTGTGTTTTCTTTGTCAAGAAGAAACATTTATCATGTTGGATATATGGGTGGTTTTGGAGTTGTCCTGGGTTTTCTGCCAAGCGACTACCTGAGGTTTGGGCAGGTTCCAGTGCAGTAGGGGATGGAGTAGGCAGGGAGTATAGGTAGCCCAGAATTCAAGAAATCAAGTTGTTGGCAAGAGCAGCACAGTGGAGATCTATACTCTGCCCTATTTAATCCCTTTTGCTGAGGTGATGGTGGGGGTCTTATTTCTTTAGGCAGAAAGGAATCACAAGTGATGCTAGGCTGGGCAGATCCTTCCCATGATTAAGCCAGGGGCCGAGATGCGAGGATTTCCTTACTACCGCCAACCTAAGTCGTCTTTGCAATGGACTGACCAATACTATAAAGCCAAAGCATTCATTCGCAGGTAGGATTTGGTTCCTTTTCTTAAATTGTCCTTTTTTTTTTTTTCTTTTTTTTTGGAGCTAGGGGAACAGTGAGAAACTAGGCTTCAGAGCTTGGGTGGTCCAGTTACCAATCCTTTGTTGAAAGTACTGCAGCATGCTAGCAATAGCCAAGAAGTCCCAGCAATCATTCACATCTCGCCAGGCCTTTGAGAACATGTAGATTTCAGTACGCATGTCCAAAGCCACACACTTTTCCACTTCCTCTGTTACCCTTGCAAAATAAGAATGAAAGTTCATCCTAGACAAAATGAATTGGTAGGGTGTGGCCTTTGAGCATTTGATAGGTTCGAAGAAGCTGCCCCGTCCACACTAACAGTAAATACCACTCTTTTTTTCTGTCATCTCAGGCCTATATTTTTGTTATTAAAGATTCATTGCCTCTCTGATTCTAAAAAAAAAGCATTTGGTTTTCTTCAAATATGGAGAAATCATGCTTTAACTGGATTACCACCTTCATGGGAATTACTTCATTTCTTTGATTCTAAGATGCATTTTCTCCCACATTTAAACATTTCTGAAATGCTGAATTAGTGTACAATGTACGTGCTTAATGTGATGTTCCATTTTTATTTCTTGGAAGGTTATTATTAAATTGATGATTCATGTAAAAGGGATGACATCGTAGAATCAGGAGAATACCGTAGCTTTTTAAGTTAATTTCTAGTTTTGACTCTGAAATTGTGTAAGCACAAGATCGTGGTGGTGGTGACTGAAGAGGAGGAAATGTGAAGAGATGGGGGACAGATTCTTGAATTGGGAGAAGGACTGTGCTAGAGAAAATTTGCTCTCATTTTTACTTGGGATTATGACCTCCATTCAGCTGCCTTTAACTGGGCATTTCCCCCACTGACTAGAGTGAGAAAATTTGGATCTGCTTCATCATTACTATCAAGAGCCATTTATTTACTCTTTGCTATATAAAATTACAAACAGATATAAAGCACAGCCTTTGAACCTCAGGATGTGTTGATTATGGGAAATGGAGAGGTTTTTGTGACTTCACTGGTGGGGAAAGCCTTCCATTAAATGTTATTTTTTGGTAGCATCTTTATTATAATATAATTCACATACCACTCAATTCACCCATTTAAAGTGTATAATTCAATGGAGTTTAGTACAGCCACACAGTTGGGCAAACATCACCACAGTCAATTTTAGAACATTTTCATCACCCCAAAAGAAATTCCATACCCTTCAGCAGTCACATCTCACCCCTCCCATCTTCCTCAACTCTAGCCACCACTAACCACTTACATTTGAAGACCAAAAATACAGGATGGTAGAGGGACTAGACTAGAGCAATGAACTAGGAGTTAGAAGTTTCAAGAAGTTTCCAAATTTTGGCATTGCTTCTTAGAAATTATTTGGTTTCTTTGAGCCACTTTTCTTCATTTGTAAAATTAGTATAATGACACCCACATCACAGACAGTTACTATTAATGTGGTGGTTGTGAGGATTAAGTAAGATAACATACATGAAAGCACCAGTATAGGGCATGTTACATAGTAGGTTCAGAATGTTATTTTCTTCATCCTTTCATCTCTTTTCAAGATGGGCCCTGAGCTGCACTGCTGAAGGATGATTGACCTTTCTTCTTTTACCTGAAGACTGAATCCTCTGTAGGTGCCCGCTCAATGTTCCCTCCCAGAAATCCCCTCTTGGAGGTGGTTAAAGCCCCATAGTGTTGCTGGGGACACCTCAACTCAGTAGTTGAACTGATAATACAAAACAGAGGGTCTGATTTCTCTCTTCTTAGAAAAGAGGAAAAAGTCACATTATCCACTTTATTCAGGTAATGGGAAGTCAGCCTAAACTCTCAAAATTTCTACTGACTGAATGGTTTTCAGATAAATGCAGAGTCCAGGGAACCAAAGTGGTCAGCAAGGGTGACGGATGTAAAACAAAAACTATGATCCTCTCAGTGCCCCCATGTGAACCTCCATGTAGTATAAGGAAAAAGAGATGCAGTTCACTGGACTCCAAAAACCCAACCCATTGGCTTTTGGCTCTGGAAGAGCCCATTGAGCAGTGCCAAGACTATTTTGAAAATTCAGAGAGGTCTGGCTTGTCTTTATTTGTCCATCATTGAGGAGTTAGAGTGGTGAGGGGTGTTTCTATCTTAATGTGATGGATGGTGAAATTGAAGTGTTGGGTAATTTCTGTGGTCTGAGGACCTGAAGTCTTCCAAGGAGAAAATTTATGATGATCTTCTGATGAGTCTGAACTCTCTGGTCCTGCTTCTGCCAGAATCAGGATGCTCCTGAGAGCTTTTGGTTCTCCTTATGTGTCTATTGACTTCTGCCAAACAAGCTCCAGGTTATTAGACTGAAAATAATTTAGTAAAAAATAAGTTGATTGACATAACTATTTGGTAAAAGAAAAAAAAAATAAAACAAATGTTCTTCAGATGCTATTCTTTGATAATTTTGGTCCATGATTTTGGCTACTCTGCACTCTTTATTCATCTTTAAAGATTTTTGTTTGTTTAAAATTTAACTTTTTAATTTTTCCCCTATATATTTACTATTACTTTTCAAATTCATTTCAAGCCCATTTTTCTTATTCTTTGATGTTTGTTGAAATGGAAAGTTAGGATAATAGGATTTAGTTGAAATATCCAGAATATCCAACAATTCTTAGTGTGATAAAATAAACACACAAGTTCAAACAGTATATATGGTGTAATCCTATATTTATAGAATAACAGTAATTTATAGAAAAGTATTTGAACAACTGTACATCAAGGTTTGAATAGTGTTTGCCTGGGTGGAATTATTTTGCTTATTTGTATTTTTTTAATCCATTCAACACAATTTTATTAAGGCCCTACTAAATGTCAGCCATGTTCTCTATGTTGGGGATAAAGCAGTAAAGAAAAAAGACAAGAAAAGTTTGCCCTTCTGAAGGTACATACCAGTGGGCAGAAAGAGTAGCCAAATGAATTAAGTAAAATAAATAATAGGTTAGACAGTGAAAAGTACTACAGAGAAAAATGAAGCAGGGAAGAGGCACAGAGAGTTGGGGAGGGGTCTCAATTTTAAATAAGGCCATCAGGGAAGGTTTGACTGTGAAGGTACCTTTTGAGTAAAAACTTAAAGGAGATAAGGGTGTTAGCCGGGTGGATGTCTGGGGAAAATGCATGCTAGTCAAAGGAACAGCAAGTGCAAAAGGCCTACCAGGGGAGCATGCTGTGTGTGTGTGTGTGTATGGGGTATGAGATAAAGAGAGTAGTCATGAGTGAATCCAGGTTTTTGGCTGGGACAACTGTAAGGATGGAAGTGCATTGAAATGCGGAGGGCTGCAGGCTGATGAGGTTTGGGAGGCGTGATCAGGAGCTCGGTTTTAGACAGGTTAAATTTGATATGCTTATTAATCATCCAAGACGTTTCTCTAATGAGAATGCATTGTTTTGAAATTTGGAAAAAAACAATAAATGACATTTTAAAAGATAGTCTACTGTGGGACTAGGTTGTTCCAAGGAATTCTCTATTGTTGCCCTAGATTGTTCAGTTGACTAAATTTCTATGACCAAATTGTTTTTAGTCAAACCATTTGGACCTGGTGTATGCAGGAGGCAACCCTGGGTAACCACCAGCACGCTTGCTCTTTGGACCACCCTGTTTAGAAGAAAGTTGAAAGCAGACTCAGCAATGCTTTGCTGTCTCGACTTTCAGGCCGTTGACTCAGATGACTTCCTAGATGCTTGTTTTAACTCGCCAGTCCCATAAGCTCTGCCTGACTTCCTGGACCTTTGACTCTTTCATCAGCTTTTCTGATTTCAGATACTTACTTGAAGTTTCAAGGATCTGGAGCACCTGGATCCTTAGTTCTTCCTGTCCTCTGATGGTCTTTGCCTAATCACACTGATCCTGTGACCATCATGCTCTCATAAAGCAATTCACACAACATTTCGTGAACACCTGTTTTATGTAAAGCAATGTATTAGGCATTTTGGGGATGATAATGAAGTTGAGATGTGGCACTGACAAGTAGGAGGTTCCAGTGTTGTGGAGCATGTAAGTATATATAATGAGGTGATGACGACAAGCATGTATAGTCTGGAGCCCTATAATCGAGGGCTCTGATTCTTGTAGTAATGACCTACTTGGTCCCACCAGCTCTGGTCTAGCATTTTATAGATTTTTTTTCTCAGAGACTCTTTTGCACTTTTCAATATTTAGCCTTTGTTGTTTGTTTTCTGATTATGAAGTAACAGATATTTATTGTAGAAAATGTGGGAAAAGCAGAAAAACATGAAGAAGAAGAAAAAAATTACTCGTAATCTTATCATCCAGAGATAGAATGTTTCTGTTAAGAGATAGAAGGTTTCTGTTAATGTTTCTTTTCATTCTTTAAAGAAAAGTTTTATTGTTGGCATTTTCCCACATCATTAATATTCTTTGGAAGAATGTTTTTTAAATAGCTGAATGGAATTGATGTTTCACCATTTATTTACTGGCCCTCTAGTATTGAGTCTTTTTATGTTTTCATAGCTAAGTTCCTCCTTGCTTGGGCAATATAGGCCTGGAGTTGAGGCTGTCCTAGGGTACCTGGGGTAGAGTAGAGTCTCAAAAAAATGGAGCTGTGCCCACATGGGGTGCACTTGGCTGAGAGGGGTGCAACCCCCAGGGCGTGAATAACAGCACTTAATTAATCCATGCTCCTCCCCAAGCTTGCACACGCATGAGCATAGTAGATACCACAGCTGAAAAGTCAGTGGGGGCCCTTGTTATATATTTGAAAATCTGCTTATCATTGGTAGACCAAGGAACTCTGAAATCATGTGATTTTAATATAGTACATCTTTTTTATGATAAACATCAGTAGTTACATTTGTCAAGAGAGCCATAAAATAGAAATGACACAGTACCCTTCTTTGAAAAAGTAGAGGATTATCAAAGCAAGATGGAAGAAAGTGGCATGCTGGGTCCTCTTATAATGTAGATAAATATTCCTGCTTCGATGAGATTCCTTCAGGAGAGTGAGCTTAGGAGCAGAGGAAAGAAATAGTAAAAAATTAGAAAGACAGTATTATGTTGTTTTAGACTTTGAAAACTGATAATGCTTTCCAAGTCTGGTATGTGAAACTTGCCCTTTTCTTTTGGCTATTCTAGCCACAGATGAATGTTTTCTTGCCAATTAGAACATTCTTGAGGTGTTTTCCTTTTCTTCACATGATGTTGGTTGTGATTCCATGCTTGCCATTATTTATAAATTAATTTCTGGCATTGTAGTAAATTCTAGGAAAACCAATAAAACCACACGTGTGCAGTTAAATCCTTCTGTATTTTTTCTATTTATTTATTTACTTTTGTTTAAAATTTTTTTTCCTGTGGGAAAGACATGAAAGTTAAAAACAAAGTTTCCATAAGTGGATGGGTGGTTTATAGAATACATTTCTAATCTCTATTATTCTTTAGTCTTTTCATTGCTGTGTACATATTCTCTCATTTGCTTAAGGCTATTTGATTACCTTTCTTGATAGGAATAGTAAAGAAATTAATCATGAGGATCTAGGCTGATGGAAAGAAATTGGTGGAGTGTCTTTTTCTTTTGACAAGAAGTGCCAAAGCTGATAATCAGTACTTCCTTGAATATAGCCAAACCAGGAAGCCAAGTAGAGAACTGGTGACACCAGTAAAATAGTCATATATGAAGGGTGTATTGAGATGACATAAAATTGTCAGAGAGACTCAATTCTTTTTAAAGTGCACTTTCAGCCTTTTCTGAGAAAGATTTTCTCAAGAATTTTGTAGGAAGTACTTGTGAATGCTGTAGAACAGCATCTCCCCAAATGAGTTCTACAGAATGTCAAAGAGTTGAGTGGGGACCTGCTATTTGTACCTGCCCTGAAGCTATTTCTGGTAACGACACCCTGATTTGCCTTTGAGGAACTACTCCTCCCCACTGTTGGCCCATGTGGTTTGGGTGTGACTGAGTCCAGAGTGTGGGGCTTGTAGCCTAGGACTGTTCAATCAGCACATTCTATCTCAACTGTCTTGGGAATCGGTACAGGGATGACCATGTGACCAAAGATAGTCCAGTGAGATTCATCCTGGATCTTTTCTGGAACTGTGGGGAAGGAGAAGCCCCTTTTTCGGAATTGCTGGAAAGAAAGGATGTGAGCTCAATGCTGGTGGTCATCATTCTGCCTTGTGGGAAGAGCCTGCTTTAATGAAGCCAACACAAAAGAATGTAGAGCCCAGAAATGGACACAGAGCCATGACATTGTCCAAGATCCTGAGTCCTGCCAGGCCTAAAGCCAGCCTATCTCTGGACTTAAATAAATTAATTTTTTTGTTTTAGCCAGTTTGTGCTGGGCATTTCACAACCACCACCAAGAGTGTTGGCTAATTTAAAAAGTGTTAACGTGAAGACTGAGCTGTCATCAAACAGGTGTGGGAAATCCTGGGCACATTAGTTTGGTTCTCCAGAAGTGGACTCTGCAATAGGATTTGTGTCCAGGTAGTTTATTTGGGAAGTGGGGAGTGGGGAAGTAAGACAGTGAAGGGAAGTCATCTAATAAATGGTACCTTATCAAGCCAGTGAGCACTGTGGATGACTAGAGTTTAATCCCATGGGGAAGCTATGGGAGACAGTGTAAAGCACATACCTCAGAGTTATCCCAATGAAGCAGCAAGGGAGCTGGGATAGTTACATCCTAAATCCCATCACTTATTGGTTGAGGGCTGCTTTTTGGGGTGTGTGTAAATTTCTTGGTTCTTTAGTCCTGCTCTGCAAGCAGGCAGAATAGCCTTCTGAGAGGAGAGAGAGAGAGAGAAATCAGCCCAGACAAAGAGGTGTAGATACTGACAATTGGAAGTCAGCTGGACCCTAGGGATATGGGCTAAACAAAGCAAAGGTTTCTTTACTTTAGGACTTCTTAGAGTCTTTAATATACTAATATAGATACTGAATATCCAAAAGCGAGGTCATGGTATGCCGTGTTTTCAAAATTTATTTTAACATAGAATCTTTTCTTTGTGGATTATCTTTGGAACGTGCAGTCTACAGCACATGCTTTGGGTAATGCTGTCTCAGAATATCCTAGATTTAAGGTGTAACCTAGCTATAAAAACTTGCAGGACTCAATAGCATCCATCTCAAAAATTTGAAGGAATCAATGGGTAAAACTGTTAAACCTTTGGTCAGTGTTATGGACTGGATGTTTATGTTCCCCTCAAAATTCATATGTTGCAATCCTAACTCCCAATGTGATTGTATTAGGAGGTGGGGCTTTTGGAATGTGATTAGATCATGTCAGTGGAATGTACATGAATGGAATCAGCGTCCTTATGAGAAGAGACATGAGAGAGTTTGCCTGTTTCATTCTTTGCTCTCTGCCATGTGAGGACACAGTGGAAAGACAGCCATCTATAAGCCAGGAAATGGGCTCTCACCAGACTTCAGATCTGTCAGCATCTTGATCTTGGACTTCTCAGCTTCCAGAAATGTGGGAAATAAATTTCTGTTGTTTATAAGCCACTTGGTCTATGGGTCTATGGTGTTTTTGTCATAGCAACCTGACCTAAGACAACCAACAAGTGTAATTGTTATTTTTTTTAAGTTAGCATATGACTACTGTAGATGATTCTACAGTTTCATCATCGTTTAAATGGTGAGGCAACAAAGGCCCAGAGAGTTTCAGTCACTTGCTTATGGTTGTTAGCTACAATAGTTTGTGCAGAGTCAGGACTAGAGTCTAAACTTAGGGTTTTTCTCTCTGTGGATCATGCATTTTAAGTTAAGGCTACACTGGAACCATATTCTAGTCCTCTAATCCCCCAAGTAGGCTGCCAATCTTCTTTAAGCACTTTTCTTTGTATCTAAGTATTTGCTTTAACAGGTAGCAGAATCTGGGGTTGTTTTTCAGATCAGTTTTGCAAATAAAGGCCTTGAGCCCTGTGTACCATCTCCCTGGGGCTGCCTGGCAGGCAGCCTTCATTGTCTCTAGACCTGGGATTTGGTTTGGCTTTGTGAAGAAGACTGTGTTTCCTTGTACTTGCATTTCTAGATCATAGTCATAAATGCACCCAAGCTCATGGATACCAATGAATCAGAGAGACTAGTTAGGTCAAAAACTGCAGTCATGACCAGCTTGTGTATGATTCCTTGTGCTATTATTGAGTGTGACTGGAAGCAGTAGTCCTAATATGTAGCTGTATCTATTATGCAGTAATAGCATTCTCAAGGTCTTGGCAAATGTGCACATAACAGGCATATACCCACACAAAGGCTTAGCAGGCAGACTTTTGATTGCCTGGGATGGTTTGCCAAAGTAAGTGGGTTTTTGTGTCTAGGGACATGGCCTTGGGTTCTCAAACTGAGAGAAGTGATGGGGAGGTATTTTTGCAGAATACAAAGAACACGGAGTTATTATTTGTTCTTATCCTGTGTTCCTGGGTGATAAATCGCAATGATCAGGGTTTTCTGCTGGCTGTTTCGGACCATCAACATTTTGATGCTGTCATCTATTTTTTATGTTCTTATATGTTGATGCTTACATATTTGAGGTGAATCACTGGAGATCTGTATGGTAAAGACAGTAGTAAAAAATCTTCCAATAATTAGTAATATCATTGCCGAACATGGCCTCTTTTTTTTTTTTTTTTAACATCTTTATTGGAGTATAATTGCTTTACAATGGGGTGTTAGTTTCTGCTTTACAACAAAGTGAATCAGTTACACATATACATATGTTGCCATATCTCTTCCCTCTTGCATCTCCCTCCCTCCCACCCTCCCTATCCCACCCCTCTAGGTGGTCACAAAGCACCGAGCTGATCTCCCTGTGCTATGCAGCTGCTTCCCACTAGCTTTCTATTTTACGTCTGGTAGTGTATATATGTCCATGCCACTCTCTCACTTTGTCACAGCTTACCCTTCCCCCTCCCCATATCCTCAAGTCCATTCTCTAGTAGGTCTGTATCTTTATTCCCGTCTTGGCCCTAGGTTCTTCCTGACCTTTTCTTTTTTCTTCTTAGATTCCATATATATGCATTAGCATACGGTATTTGTTTTTCTCTTTCTGACTTACTTCACTCTGTATGACAGACTCTAACTCCATCCACCTCACTACAAATAACTCCATTTCGTTTCTTTTTATGGCTGAGTAATATTCCATTGTATATATGTGCCACATCTTCTTTATCCATTCATCCGACGATGGACACTTAGGTTGCTTCTATGTCCTGGCTATTGTAAATAGAGCTGCAATGAACATTTTGGTACATGACTCTTTTTGAATTATGGTTTTCTCAGGGTATATGCCCAGTGGTGGGATTGCTGGGTCGTATGGTAGTTCTATTTTTAGTTTTTTAAGGAACCTCCTTGCTGTTCTCCATAGTGGTTGTATCAATTTACAGTCCCACCAACAGTGCAGGAGGGTTCCCTTTTCTTCACCCCCTCTCCAGCATTTATTGTTTGTAGATTTTTTGATGATGGCCATTCTGACCGGTGTGAGATGATACCTCATTGTAGTTTTGATTTGCATTTCTCTAATGATTAATGATGTTGAGCATTCTTTCATGTGTCTGTTGGCAATCTGTATATCTTCTTTGGAGAAATGTCTATTTAGGTCTTCTGCCCATTTTTGGATTGGGTTGTTTGTTTTTTTGTTATTGAGATGCATGAGCTGCTTGTAAATTTTGGAGATTAATCCTTTGCCAGTTGCTTCATTTGCAAATATTTTCTTCCATTCTGAGGGTTGTCTTTTCATCTTGTTTATGGTTTCCTTTGCTGTGCAAAAGCTTTTAAGTTTCATTAGGTCCCATTTGTTTATTTTTGCTTTTATTTCCATTTCTCTAGGAGGTGGGTCAAAAGGATCTTGCTGTGATTTATGTCATAGAGTGTTCTGCCTATGTTTTCCTCTAAGAGTTTGATAGTGTCTGGCCTTACACTTAGGTCTTTAATCCATTTTGAGTTTATTTTTGTGTATGGTGTTAGGGAGTGTTCTAATTTCATACTTTTACATGTAGCTGTCCAGTTTTCCCAGCACCACTTATTGAAGAGGCTGTCTTTTCTCCACTGTATATTCTTGCCTCCTTTATCAAAGATAAGGTGACCATATGTGTGTGGGTTTATCTCTGGTCTTTCTATCCTGTTCCATTGATCTATATTTCTGTTTTTGTGCCAGTACCATACTGTCTTGATTACTGTAGCTTTGTAGTATAGTCTGAAGTCAGGGAGCCTGATTCCTCCAGCTCCGTTTTTCTTTCTCAAGATTGCTTTGGCTATTCGGGGTCTTTTGTGTTTCCATAGAAATTGTGAAATTTTTTGTTCTAGTTCTGTGAAAAATGCCAGTGGTAGTTTCATAGGGATTACATTGAATCTGTAGATTGCTTTGGGTAGTAGAGTCATTTTCACAATGTTGATTCTTCCAATCCAGGAACATGGTATATCTCTCCATCTATTTGTATCATCTTTAATTTCTTTCATCAGTGTCTTATAATTTTCTGCATACAGGTCTTTTGTCTCCTTAGGTAGGTTTATTCCTAGATATTTTATTCTTTTTGTTGCAATGGTAAATGGGAGTGATTCCTTAATTTCACTTTCAGATTTTTCATCATTAGTGTATAGGAATGCTAGAGATTTCTGTGCAATAATTTTGTATCCTGCTACTTTACTAAATTCATTGATTAGCTCTAGTAGTTTTCTGGTAGCATCTTTAGGATTCTCTATGTATAGTATCATGTCATCTGCAAACAGTGACAGCTTTATTTCTTCTTTTACGATTTGGATTCCTTTTATTTCTTTTTCTTCTCTGATTGCTGTGGCTAAAACTTCCAAAACTATGTTGAATAATAGTGGTGAGAGTGGGCAACCTTGTCTTGTTCCTGATCTTAGTGGAAATGGTTTCAGTTTTTCACCATTGAGGACAATGTTGGCTGTGGGTTTGTCATATATGGCCTTTATTATGTTGAGGAAAGTTCCCTCTATGCCTACTTTCTGCAGGGCTTTTATCATAAATGGGTGTTGAATTTTGTTGAAAGCTTTCTCTGCATCTATTGAGATGATCATATGGTTTTTCTCCTTCAATTTGTTAATATGGTGTATCACGTTGATTGATGTGCATATATTGAAGAATCCTTGCATTCCTGGGATAAACCCCACTTGATCATGGTGTATGATCCTTTTAATGTGCTGTTGGATTCTGTTTGCTAGTATTTTGTTGAGGATTTTTGCATCTGTGTTCATCAGTGATATTGGCCTGTAGTTTTCTTTCTTTGTGACATCTTTGTCTGGTTTTGGTATCAGGGTGATGGTGGCCTCGTAGAATGAGTTGGGGAGTGTTCCTCCCTCTGCTATATTTTGGAAGAGTTTGAGAAGGATAGGTGTTAGCTCTTCTCTAAATGTTTGATAGAATTCGCCTGTGAATCCATCTGGTCCTGGGCTTTTGTTTGTTGGAAGATTTTTAATCACAGTTTCAATTTCAGTGCTTGTGATTGGTCTGTTCATATTTTCTATTTCTTCCTGGTTCAGTCTCAGAAGGTTGTGCATTTCTAAGAATTTGTCCATTTCTTCCAGGTTGTCCATTTTATTGGCATAGAGTTGCTTGTAGTAATCTCTCATGATCCTTTGTATTTCTGCAGTGTCAGTTGTTACTTCTCCATTTTCATTTCTAATTCTATTGATTTGAGTCTTCTCCCTTTTTTTCTTGATGAGTCTGGCTAATGGTTTATCAATTTTGTTTATCTTCTCAAAGAACCAGCTTTTAGTTTTATTGATCTTTGCTATCGTTTCCTTCATTTCTTTTTCATTTATTTCTGTTCTGATCTTTATGATTTCTTTCCTTCTGGTAACTTTGGGGTTTTTTTGTTCTTCTTTCTCTAATTGCTTTAGGTGTAAGGTTAGGTTGTTTATTTGAGATGTTTCTTGTTTCTTAAGGCAGGATTGTATTGCTATAAACTTCCCTCTTAGAACTGCTTTTGCTGCATCCCATAGGTTTTGGGTTGTCATGTTTTCATTGTCATTTGTTTCTAGGTATTTTTTGGTTTCCTCTTTGATTTCTTCAGTGATCTCTTGGTTATTAAGTAGTGTATTGTTTAGCCTCCATGTGTTTGTATTTTTTACAGATCTTTTCCTGTAATTGATATCTAGTCTCATAGCGTTGTGGTCGGAAAAGATACTTGATACGATTTCAATTTTCTGAAATTTACCAAGGCTTGATTTGTGACCCAAGATATGATCTATCCTGGAGAATGTTCCATGAGCACTTGAGAAAAATGTGTATTCTGTTGTTTTTGGATGGAATGTCCTATAAATATCAATTAAGTCCATCTTGTTTAATGTATCATTTAAAGCTTGTGTTTCCTTATTTATTTTCATTTTGGATGATCTGTCCATTGGTGAAAGTGGGGTGTTAAAGTCCCCTACTATGATTGTGTTACTGTCGATTTCCCCTTTTATGGCTGTTAGTATTTGCCTTATGTATTGAGGTGCTCCTATGTTGGGTGCATAAATATTTACAATTGTTATATCTTCTTCTTGGATCGATCCCTTGATCATTATGTAGTGTCCTTCTTTGTCTCTTGTAACAGTCTTTATTTTAAAGTCTATTTTGTCTGATATGAGAATTGCTACTCCAGCTTTCTTTTGCTTTCCATTTGCGTGCAGTATCTTTTTCCATCCCCTCACTTTCAGTCTGTATATGTCCCTAGGTCTGAAGTGGGTCTCTTGTAGACAACATATATACGGGTCTTGTTTTTGTATCCATTCAGCCAGTGTATGTCTTTTGGTGGGAGCATTTAATCCATTTAAATTTAAGGTAATTATTGATATGTATGTTCCTATTACCATTTTCTTAATTGTTTTGTGTTTGTTATTGTAGGTCTTTTCCTTCTATTGTGTTTCCTGCCTAGAGAAGTTCCTTTAGCATTTGTTGTAGAGCTGGTTTGGTGGTGCTGAATTCTCTCAGCTTTTGCTTGTCTGTAAAGGTTTTAATTTCTCCATCAAATCTGAATGAGATCCTTTCTTGGTAGAGTAATCTTGGTTGTAGGTTTTTCTCCTTCATGACTTTGAATATGTCCAGCCACTCCCTTCTGGCTTGCAGAGTTTCTGCTGAAAGATCAGCTGTTAACCTTATGGGGGTTCCCTTGTGTGTTATTTGTTGTTTTTCCCTTGCTGCTTTTAATATTTTTTCTTTGTATTTAATTTTTGATAGTTTGATTAATATGTGTTTTGGTGTGTTTCTCCTTGGATTTATCCTGTATGGGACTCTCTGTGCTTCCTGGACTTGATTAACTATTTCCTTTCCCATATTAGGGAAATTTTCAACTATATTCTCTTCAAATATTTTCTCAGTCCCTTTCTTTTTCTCTTCTTCTTCTGCGACCCCTATAATTCGAATGTTGGTGCGTTTAATGTTGTCCCAGAGGTCTCTGAGACTGTCCTCAATTCTTTTCATTCTTTTTTCTTTATTCTGCTCTGCAGTAGTTATTTCCACTATTTTATCTTCCAGGTCACTTATCCGTTCTTCTGCCTCAGTTATTCTGCTATTGATCCCTTCTAGAGAATTTTTAATTTCATTTATTTTGTTGTTCATCACTGTTTGTTTTCTGTTTGGTTCTTCTAGGTCCTTGTTAAACGTTTCTTGTATTTTCTCTATTCTATTTCCAAGATTTTGGATCATCTTTACTCTCATTATTCTGAATTCTTTTTCAGGTAGACTGCCTATTTCCTCTCCATTTGTCAGGTCTGGTGGATTTTTGCCTTGCTCCTTCATCTGCTGTGTGTTTTTCTGTCTTGTCATTTTGCTTAACTTACTGTGTTTGGGGTCTCCTTTTCGCAGGCTGCAGGTTCGTAGTTCCCGTTGTTTTTGGTGTCTGTCCCCAGTGGCTAAGGTTGGTTCAGTGGGTTGTGTAGCCTTCCTGGTGGAGGGGACTAGTGCCTGTGTTCTGGTGGATGAGGCTGGATCTTGTCTTTCTGGTGGGCAGGTCCACATCTGGTGGTGTGTTTTGGGGTGTCTGTGGCCTTATTACGATTTTAGGCAGCCTCTGTGCTAATGGATGGGGTTGTGTTCCTGTCTTGCTAGTTGTTTGGCATAGGGTGTCCAGCACTGTAGCTTGCTGGTCGTTGAGTGAACCTGAGTCTTGGCGTTGAGATGGAGATCTCTGGGAGATTATTGCCATTTGATATTACATGGAGCTGGGAGGTCTCTTGTGGACCTGTGTCCTGAACTCGGCTCTCCCACCTCAGAGGCAGAGCCCTGACGCCTGGGTGGAGCACCAAGAGCCTTTCATCCACACGGCTCAGAATAAAAGGGAGAAAAGAAAGAAAGAAAGAAAGAAGATAAAATAAAATAAAATAAAAATAAAATAGTTATTAAAATAAAAAATAATTATTAAAAAATTTTTAAAAAGTAATAAAAACAAAAAACAAAAACGGACAGACAGAACCCTAAGACAAATGGTAAAAGCAAAGCTATAAAGACCAAATCACACACAGAAGCATACGCATACACTCTCACAAAAAGAGAAAAAGGGAAAAATATATATATATCGTTGCTCCCAAAGTCCACCTCCTCAATTTGGGATGATTCGTTGTCTATTCAGGTATTCCACAGATGCAGGGTACATTCAGTTGATGGTGGAAATTTAATCCGCTGCTCCCGAGGCCGCTGGGAGAGATTTCCCTTTCTCTTCTTTGTTCTCACAGCTCCTGGGATTCAGCTTTTGGGGTTGGACCCGCCTCTGCATGTAGGTTACCTGAGGGCATCTGTTCTTCGCTCAGACAGGACAGGGTTAAAGGAGCAGCTGCTTCGGGGGCTCTGGCTCACTCAGGCCAGGGGGAAGGAAGGGTACGAATGCAGGGCGAGCCTGTGGCACCAGAGGCCGGCGTGATGTTGCACCAGCCTGAGGTGTGCCGTGTGTTCTCCCGGGGAGGTTGTCCCTGGATCACGGGACCCTGGCAGTGGCGGGCTGCACAGGCTCCCGGGAGGGGAGGTGTGGATAGTGACCTGTGCTTGCACACAGGCTTCTTGGTGGCGGCAGCAGTAGCCTTAGCATCCCATGCCCGTCTCTGGGGTCCGCGCTGATAGCCGCGGCTCGTGCCCGTCTCTGGAGCTCCTTTAAGCGGTGCTGTTAATCTCCTCTCCTCGCGCACCAGGAAACAAAGAGGCAAGAAAAAGTCTCTTGCCTCTTCGGCAGGTCCATACCTTTTCCTGGACTCCCTCCTGGCTAGCTGTGGCGCACTAGCCCCCTTCAGGCTGTGTTCACACAGCAAACCCCAGTCCTCTCCCGGGGATCTGACCTCCGAAGCCTGAGCCTCAGCTCCCAGCCCCCGCCCATCCCGGTGGGTGAGCAGACAAGCCTCTCAGGCTGGTGAGTGCTGGTCCGCAGCGATCCTCTGTGTGGGAATCTCTCCACTTTGCCCCCCGCACCCCTTTGGCTGCGCTCTCCTCCGTGGCTCCGAAGCTTCCCCCCTCTGCCACCCGCAGTCTCCGCCCGCGAAGGGGCTTCCTAGTGTGTGGAAACCTTTCCTCCTTCACGGCTCCCTCCCACTGGGGCAGGTCCCGTCCCTATTCTTTTGTCTCTGTTTTTTCTTTTTTCTTTTGCCCTACCCAGGTACATGGGGAGTTTCTTGCCATTTGGGGGGTCTGAGGTCTTCTGCCAGCGTTCAGTAGGTGTTCTGTAGGGGTTGTTCCGCATGTAGGTGTATTTCTGATGTATTTGTGGAGAGGAAGGTGATCTCCGCATCTTCCTCTTCCGCCATCTAGAAGCTCCTCAAGCATGGCCTCTTCTATCCATTTCTGTTCATCCTCCAAGATAAAGGAAAAGACATGTACAGTTCATTAGGTAACTGAGTTGTGAAATACTTCCATTTTTCTTCAAACAGTAATACATATCTAGAGGCTTGTTTTCATTAAAATTGCTAGGTGGGAATGTCTGCAATGTATATTTATTATGATTGATTAACATGCACTGTGTATAAATACCAAATACTCAACAAGCCATGTCTATCTCTCATTTCTGGGATTTCAAAATTTAGTAGTAGATATTATCTACACAAATACAGTGAAAATGTCTTTTAAACATGCATCTTTCTTATGTAGCTCTGGCTATACAATATTTGACCTGGGTCAGATTATGTATGCTGAAATATAACTCTGTAGAATAAAACCTCAACACAATGTGATAAGCTCATCAATGGTTAGTTTATTATACAATATTAGTATTTTATTGGAATGGCTATTACTATCAGAAGAAATATCTTTCAAGTTTTAGTAATCTCATCTGGACCCAGAATGGTGCTCATCTTACGGTGGATACAAAAGTAAAAGGAAGACATGGTCTCTATTTTCTAGAAGTCAAATGACTAGACATGTATTTGTGAAATGTAGAGGATAGAAAGTCCCAGATATCGTCAGGCACTAGACTGTGAGAGACTGTGAGAGAAATATACATTCACAGGAAGGAAGAACCATTATGGGATGAGGAGGTTGGAAATGACTTCCTGGAGCAGAGAAGGGACACTGTCCAGTATCTCATGCCTCTGGGCCTTGAAATTTATTGCTGAGTTTACTGTTTGTTCAACATTTGTGGGTCTTCCAGTCCAATTTATATGTTCCCAAAAGTGGACACGGTGGAGCTGATTACAATAGAACATTCTATTCTCCCTACCAAAGGAAAGACTGTTTCAATATAACTGTTCAGACAGTATTTTATATCATGTATCTTTTCTTTTCATATTACTTTGTGACTCTACTAAAGAGTATGAAGATATGCTTCAGATTTAATTTTTTGGTTCAGTCCACTCTCTTGAAATGAAAGGGCATTCTCTGAGTGCTTTGTAAGACAGAGTAGTGTGATGTAGTAGAGCAATGAGATTGGGAGTTAGAAGACCTAGATTTAGGTCCTGGTCCCAACATTTCCTGAGAGATGTTGACCAAGTAACCTAACTTCTCTTAGCATCAGTTTTCTCACCTCTAAAAGGGAAAAATATGACATGCTCTACCTACCTCCTATGTTGTAAGGATCAAATGAGATAACACAAGTAAAAATATTTTATAATCTGTAGTACTTGATACAAATATGAGGTATTATTAATGCAGCCTTAAACAAATGTGTCAATTTACCCATCTGTTAAATGGAGGCAGGAATTGTATCTACCTCATTGGATTATTTTGAGGAGCAAATGGAATAAAACATGTAAAGCCTTTTTAAAATAGTTTGTGGCAAATAAGTACTCAATAAATCTAGAGATTACAGGATAGCTCTACTTATGAAATAAAAAAAAACCTGTTTCATCTTAAAGCCAAAAAAGCATTTTTCCTTGTAACATATTCACTAGTCAACATTTGCTTTTACCTTCAATGTTAAAAATGTCATCTTTGAGTGAGGTTGATCATTGACAAAATAATAGTTTCCTCCATTGATCAATGCTGCTCAGATGGAAGGGGCAAACTAGCCATGTGGTTCTGCCTGGATGGGGCCAGCTGGGAGCAGGAATCAATTATATTAGAGATTCTCAAAGTGTGGTCCGAGGTCTGGTCTCTTCTATTATTTATGCTGTGAGATGACAGCATACATGCTTTAGTTTCTGGCATAAATTAATAATTTGATATTGAATTAATAATTATTCTATTGAATACAAACCAGACGTCACCTCATTGGTGTCTCATTGAAAGCAGTGAATATCCCCCCGGGCACTTGGAAGGTTTTCTGAGGATGAAGTGGATGGACTTGGACCATCAGTGGTGAATGCCTTGAAAAAGTGATCCCTGGATCAAAGAATCTTTACAATCCTTGAATTAGTCCTCCTTTGACTGTGGTTTTCTGTGAAGTGGCCAACCAAACAGAAATGCTGTGGGCCCACAGAAGACAAAGCCATTTAAACTCGAGGGGTGGGGTTTTCAGAGGCCTGTATGTCTTATACTTGTGTATTGTTCTCAGACCTTATGTATCCATGGATATGTTTTTGGGGAGTGAAGCAGAAAACTCCTAAAGGGAAAACTGTATTTTTTCTGGACAGGTGAAAGATTCTGGAAGGTGTATAATTTTTTTCAAACCGAAGGTGATTTTTCCAGAAGAATCCATCATAACTGAGAGTACCAACTTTATCTCCCTGAAGGTCATACTTCTAGTCTGTTAAAGAAAAAAAAATTAATGATACTTGTTAAAGATGGTAAGGCAGACTTTATTTTTTTGATTTAATTTTTATTTTATATTGGGGTATAGTTGATTTACAATGCTGCATTATTTTCAGGTGTATAGCAAAGTGATTCAGTTATACATCTACATATATCCATTCTTTTTCAGATTATTTTCCCATATAGGTTATTACAGAATATTGAGTAGAGTTCCCTGTGCTATACAGTAGGTCCTTGTTGATTATTTTACATATAGTAGTATGTATATGTTAATCCCAAACTCCTAATTTATCCCACCTTTCTCCTTTGGTAACCATAAGTTTGTTTTCGAATTCTGTGGGTCTGCTTCTGTTTTGTAAATAGTTCATTTGTATCATCTTTTTAGATTCCACATATAAGTGATATCATATGATATTTATCTTTCTCTGTCTGACTTAACTTCACTTAGTATGGTAACCTCTAGGTCCATCCATGTTCCTGCAAATGGCATTATTTCATTCTTTTTTATGGTTGAGTAATATTCCATCGAATATATATACCATATCTTCTTTATCCATTCCTCTGTCGATGGACATTTAGGTTGCTTCCATGTCTTATCTATTGTCAATAGTGTTGCCATGAACATTGGGGTGCACGTATCTTTTCGAATTATGATTTTCTTTGGATATATGCCCAAGAGTGGGATTGCTGGATCATATGATAGTTCTATTTTTAGTTTTCTAAGGAACCTCCATACTATTCTCCATAGTGGTTGTACCAATTTACATTCCCACAACGGTGTAGGAGGGTTCTCTTTTCTCCACACCCTCTTCAGTATTTATTGTTTATAGACTTTTTGATGATGGCCATTCTGACTGGTGTGAGGTGTTCCTTATTGTAGTTTTGATTTGCATTTCTCTAGTAATTAGTGTGTTGAACATCTTTTCATGTGCTTTTTGGCCATCTGTATGTCTTCTTTGGAGAATTGTCTATTTAGATCTTCTAAAGATGGTAAGGCAGTCTTTATTCAGGACCATTGTGATAGTATAGGGACCACTGAAATAGGATTTTATAGTCAGGGAGAGAGATTGGGCTCAACTTTGAATACAGCATGGGCAAATGGGAATTTATAGCCAAGGAGCAGGTTTGGGGGTCAGTGGGTGGAAAATTGCTAAGAGGAAGCATCAGGGATAAGGGGGATTCTGGCTAAACTGATCTAATAGGACTCTTGCTGAAGACAGGCCAGGGTGATCAGACATCACCTGGGGGATAGTGGAGGATGAGGAACCTGATCCGATATTGAAGGTGATCAGATATCACAGATGAGGGTTCTGGTTAAACTGACTTAGTAGTGCTCTTACTAAAACTAGATTTTACAAGGAAGTGCGCAGATGGGCCTTGGAGAAGGTTCAGGAGCCTGAATAAAGTTGGGTGGAGAAAAGAACCTTTGTGAAATCTCAGAAACTGAAACCCACAGGAGAAGCTGTTAGGAAAGACTCAAGTCTGGTCAGATGCAGTCATCTGTAGCTGCGGGTCAGTAATAGGCCTGCGTGGAGTAGGTGTACAGTTATCAGCCTTCTAGGTTTTGGGGTGTGGCAGATACTGCTCACTATACTCTTACTTTGTTTTCATGCACACAACTAAACTACATTTCCCAGCCTCCTCTGCAGTTTGATGGGCAGGTGACTGAATTCTGGCCAATGGCATGTGGGTTGAAGTAATGTTGCCACTTCCAAGCCTGGCTCCAAGACCTCCTGTGACTCCAATTCCCTTCTTCTGTGTGCCCCTGGCTCAGAGGTGAAGCCCAGAGAACTATGGATAGCAGGTGGCAGGGCCCCAAATAGAAGGAGCCTGGGTTTTTGAATTGTTATTTGGAGGAGAGCTGCTTGAATTTTATGTTAAACAAATGTTTTATGTTAAACAAATCTTTACTGTTTTAAGGCTTTGGGATTTTGGTGTTTTTGTTACTATGGTTAATCCACCTGTTGAATATGCAGAGGAAGGTGACCATCGTCAAGCAGAACATCTTCGTCCTTCCTTAAGGGAAATGAATGTCTAGACTCAATTGAACAGTGCTTTCTAGAATTGACATAGTCATCAGCTTGTAGCCAACATCAGGTGAACACTGGAGTCTTCTGGAACAGGATTGTTAAAATGTGAGTTGTTTCACAAAAGCATCTCATGTAACTGGATGAACTCAGGAGGTGATCAGCCCTACAAATAAGTAATTTCCGATGACTTGCCAGGTGTGCTTTTAGGACTAGTTCCCCAACCTCCTTCACAAGTTTCCCAGGGTATTTAAAAATGTTCATTATTAGAATCCTTAACTAGATGGCTAGAATATTATCTCAGAAGGTTCCTGTAAAAATGCATCTAGTTTACCTAGGAGAGGTATCAGATTAACCAATTCATCCCCACTAAGAGTATCTAGCTTCCCAGATTTTGAGCAGAGCACCTGATATTAAAGAGATGACACACTGGTTGGATGAATTTTTGATGGGGACAGAGTGGGTGGGGAGAATTAGAACGAGGGGTGCTTACTGAGGGTAAGGAAGGTCTGGTTAGGAGACTACAATTCAGGGACTGCTGAGTGCCTGGGAGGGTTGCAAAAAGAGCAAGGAGGGCTCGGTAGGTAGGGTGGTGGGGAGTGAGAATAGGAAGGAAGTAGGCAGACAAACTTTGCCCCCATCATCAAATTTGGCTTAGTAAAAAAAAGTTCAGAACACTTTTCATGAAAGATCTTTTGGACTTTGTTCCAGAGTAGAGGTGAAGTACTAACCTTTCTGTTACTTACTAACAGCAAAGAAGAGTTCTTTTTTCCTTTTCTTTATAGATGGGATAAGTAAGGTATATATTTTCTCCACTCTTAAATTGATCATACCTTTTCCTGAAGGAATTCAGAGATACTTTACATTTTCTGTTTTGGGTCAGGCCTAAAACTAACTGATGACACTGGTTGACTAATCTCAGCTCAGTCAGAAAATGATGGATCAGAAAAAATGATCACATAAAAATTTTTTCCAAAATAACATCCAGGTCATAGCCAAATATTCCTCCTCATCTTTCTCCTCTTCCTCTGGCTCCTCCAACTTTGGCAGCTTTAGAAGTTCAAAAATCAATCTTTAGCTGTGGAAAAACTTCTGTCTCAGCTAAAGATTAAAGTAACAATCTATTCCCTTAACGTAGAACTGCTGATTTCAGGCACGTATGTTGGTTGGGAGCCAGTCAGTGATATGTTTCGCAGTTTTGAGTTTGGTGAATACATGTACGTATCTGTCTCGCTTACCTAATGATTGAAGCTTCTATTTTTACATTAGCCTCTCCAGGAAACCCACAATCACCCTTCATTAGGAATCTATAGACTGTGAGCTCCTTGAAGACAGAGGTACCTTCAGCTCTTCTGTTGTCCTGACAACAGTACTTAACACATGACAGGCAGTGAGTAAATATTTATTTAGTGAGCCAATCAGTTATGAGGCCTCACCTTTTATTTTTTTCTCCACCCTGAGAAACCCAAGCAACCACCTTCACTAAATGCTTTTCCCCAACAAATAGACTTACCTGAAAGACAAATTCAGTGAAGCTGAAGGTTGAGATTGATCATAACACAGTCCTTCCAACTTCATTTCCATCAGGTATGCCAGGTGATTTTCACTAGATGCACTCTGATTTTTTTTTTTTGAGGGCTTTAGCATAGATAAGTGTTTATTTTTCTGGCTAACATACATATTCCTTTGGCATTTGCCATGGAAAAGACCCCACCTAATCTTATTTATTTATTTATTTAATGTTTTTAATTTTTTTTTTGAATTTTATTTTATTTTTTTAAATACAGCAGGTTCTTATTAGTTACCTATTTTATACATATTGGTGTATATATGTTAATCCCAGTCTCCCAATTCATCCCCCCACCACCCCGCTTTCTCCCCTTGGTGTCCATATGTTTGTTCTCTACATCTGTGTCTCTATTTCTGCCTTGCAAACTGGTTCATCTGTACCATTTTTCTAGATTCCACATATATGCGTTAATATACAATATTTGTTTTTCTCTTTCTGACTTACTTCACTCTGTATGACAGTCTCTAGGTCCAGCCACATCTCTACAAATGACCCAATTTCATTCCTTTTTATGGCTGAGTAATATTCCATTGTATATATGTACCACATCTTCTTTATCCATTCGTCTGTCTATGGGCATTTAGGTTGCTTCCATGACCTGGCTATTGTAAATAGTGCTGCAATGAACATTGGGGTGCATGTGTCTTTTTGAATGATGGTTTTCTCTGGGTATATGCCCAGTAGTGGGATTGCTGAAGACCCCACCTAATCTTTAGGGTACAAGGAATCATTCAGTTGTCTAGAACTCACTTAAATGTTCTCTGCATTTTCTAAACCTTGCATTTTTCAGCTTCTGTGATGATTCTGTCCTCACTTTCTTCTCTGTGAGCCTTTCCTTACCCATGTTTCTTGAGGTGGGCTAGAGGAGTCTATCGAATCGAATGTTGTCCACTGTAAGTAAAAAGAAACCCAGTGAGGTGTGGTGTAAACAGTCTGGGCATTTTTATGATGTGAAATAAGAAGATAGGGAAGTTGCAGGCTTGGTTCATTTGGAGGCTCAACCAAATGAAATCCTAGGTCATTTTCATCTTTCTGCTCTGCTGTCCTTGGCATATTTGTTCTTAGACTGACATCTTTTCATGATTGCAACAAGGCTGCAGCAGTTCCAGGCATCACCTCTTCACCAGCCATGCTGAGAGGGGAAAAATGGGCTTCTATCATCTTGCACATTTGATTTTAGGAGCAAAAACCCTATCTCAGAAATCCCTCTACAGATCTCCCTTCAATCTTATTGGCTTGAACTGGGTCACGTGCCCACTCTTAAACTAATAATTGGAAGAGAATTGGAATTACCCTGACTAGTTTAGATTAGTTAAGATTTACCTTTGGGGATGGGGAGGAGCCCTATCTTCTTTGAAGTATAAAATTAGAGTCATGCCCGTAAGGGAGAAGGGAGAAAAGAGCTGTCCCAAGAAGTAAAAAGGACATGATTTCAGTCTCCCTAGGAAAGCTTTGACTTCACGAATGGAAGTGGTGATCATTCAGCTGAAGGCTCTCTGGGCAGCTCCCAGTGGGACCCCCAAGCCTTATCCCACCACGGTAACTTCTCTGCCTTGGACCCAGTGATATTGTGCTCTTGTTTGGAGGATGACTTGTCTCACCAGTGTATTAACTCTCACCCTGACCCTCAGGATTTCCTGGTGGGCAATTATAAGATTTTTTTTGACCAAACTTTATTAAATATTCAAAAAAGAAACAGAAATTCTAAAATTGGAAATGAAAGAGTCTTGTCCTTCCCCTAGGCCAGTCCCACTCCTAAGAGGTGCCACTGATAAAGTCTTATGTCAATTCTTTAAGACTTTATATTGGCAGGTTTTAAAAGATACACAGTCAGAACGTGTTTAAGGGGAGAAGTGACCAATGTCTTTGTAATTAAAGCCACAGCCTGGGCCCTTCTGAGTGATATTTCTCTAATGCCACACTGTGCAAGCCACCCAGGGCCAGTCTGTAGACCTTGGGGATGCCCAGAGGGCATCTGGACCAGAGGGCATCTCTCTTGGATGTGGCATAGTGGCTACTCAACTTCAAAGCACCAAACAATGATGATTTTTTCCGGGATATTGCACTCACTTTTTAAAATAGAACATATTACTGTTGTTATAAATCAATGAACGTGGTTCATAATAGCAATAATGCCCTTGAAACCTGTTAATTCTGCCATCAGAGAATGGTATGCCAGAGCATTCGCTGCCCTTGGCTTCACCTTCAGCTATTAACTAACAAATCAGTTATTAGCTGGTGGTAATGACCAATTTTCAAGAAATGATTGCTTAAATATTCCCCACCTTGAAAAGAAAATTATTACTCAACCGAGAACTGAACTCTTATTTTCAACTCAGTATACTGAGCTAATGATCTTATCTCACTCCACAGTGTCTCCCTCCCCCAGTGCCTCCCCTGCCCGACCCCCTCGCCTCATCTGCTCTCCTCCTGGCTATGAGGTGTGCAGAGATCATATGGTTACATAACTGCTTCCCTCTCGGCCTCAGTGACTTGAGTCCAGGAAAAGTTCCATATTTAATATTTATTCACCAAGCGGCAGTGGATGAAGACAGATGGTAATGAAATCAGTCTTGCTGAAAGTGACCACAATGATAATAGATTCTTCATGATGTCCAGGAATTCTGGACTCTTAGTCTCTGCTTAAATGCATGTTGGCGCCAACTCTGTCATCTTAAGCTTTACTATTCTTGTCATCCTCCTGACCTCTCCTTAGACCAGAGCAGGCAGTCTGTGCTAAAGGCATCAATCTGTCTTTCTCCTCATATAAATGCTTTAAACACCTATAGCCACAAATGACTCACCAGCAGAGATTTTTCCAAAGAGGAAAAATGAGAAGATAAAGTAAAGGAGCCCCTTCAGAGTTGGTGGAATGGCTGCTTTTGCTGGAACGCATGTCCGGGCAGGTTTTGCCTGTGCTGCCCATTGCCTGGAGCTACTTTTTCCTAACACCCAGGTTACCCAGCTGGGCTTGTTGGGGATTTCAGAATTTTTGCAAACTGGGAGAGAGATTGGGGCAAGGGGGATCAAGGGGGAAAAGAAGATATGTAAAACAAAGCTAAGTTGGCAAAGAGTTGGTGCTTCTGTCAAATGAGTAAACTCAGATTGCTGATTGCGCTGGAGATACCAATATCCTGGGTCAGGCAGAGCTTTTTAAAGCAATCTGGCAGCCCTTTTTAGTAGTAAGAGGTAAATCATTCTGACGTCCCTTGCTATTCAAAGCATTAATCATGTTGAATTCCTTTGTTATTCTGGGGTCTGGATCAAGTGTAATTCTATAGGAATTCCATTGTAATCTCGTATTAATTAATCTCTGTTTTATGGTGCCAAAAACCTTTCTCTGAATTTGTTTGCTTGTACATCAGTGATTAGCTTTTTTAGTACCTAACTCTAGCTGTGGAACTGTTACTCCCCCCCTTGCCCCCCGCCCCACCCTCTCATGTTCTTTTTCATCTCAATCTTGGAAATTGTCATTTTCCTTGGGTAGGAACTAGGGCAGCTCACATATTTGTTAAACTGAAGTGTTTTGAGAGGTGGGAGGTGAGGAGGATGAGAGGACTGGTTGCAGTTTCTTTGAGAAACCAATAAAAACTGGGGCTCAAACTCTAGCTCTGCCACTTACTAACGGTGTTACTTTTGAGCACATTAAATAACCTCAGTTTCCCTTTCTGTGAAATGGACATTAAAATGGTCCCTGTTTCCCAGGATTGCTGTGAAAATTAAACAACAACCAGTTCTCCCTCCAGTGATGACAAAGTCAACTCAGGGAGGGGATAAATTCCCCACCCCTACCCCGTACTGTCCTCAGTCAGTGACAACACAGGAGGAGTCTTTCCTCCAGGATGTAGGATGTTGGGGTAGATCATTGCTCGTGTCAGTTCCAACTTGAAAATTTGGAGTGTTTGCATAGAAACCATGTGTTACTGGCCCCGGGAAACACCTGCCTCCCTCTCGGCTCTTCCCAGAATATGCCTAAGCAACAGTGGAGGGTCAGAGGCTGAGATTCTTGCCTTTCCAGTGGTAAATAATGAATGTTGCCCCAGCTGCCAGCAGACTCTGAAACCTTCTGTTTTGAGATACAGAAGGAGAGAAAAAAAAAAAAACCTAATATGCATTTATCTGGTCCATCATCTTTAAATAGCTCTCTTCAGATTTCAAAAAAGGTAACTCTATCCTCTTTCCTGGCTGGCTTTCTGCATCCTGCCACAAAACAGGACTACTGGCCCTAGATTTTGACCTGGTATAAAAAGCAGTATATTTTTGACCTGGTAACAGTCACATTTCTACACCATAAAATATTAAAGCAGGCATGACAGTGCCTTTAAGATCTTTGAGGCAGGTGCTATCAAAATGTGCCCCTTTATTATTTATTTATTTGACTCTTTCTGTATAGTGAAGTTTAAATGCTTTTCAAGCCAAATAATTAAATTCCATTATGGAAAGTGGGGATTGTTGGCAAAATGAGCTCACTCTGGCTATTAGACCTGTGAGTCCCCAGGGGGACCCCATGGAGGGGAATATAAAATCTGGCTTACGTTTACATGTAAGATATACAGTATGGCGTATATTGGGCTTGTAGGAGTGATGCTACACAAGAAACTAAACAGGGAGGGGGCTGTTAGAGATCCTGCTCTTCTAGCCAGCATCCTCTTAGAGCAGGGGTCTGCAAACTGTGGCCCTTGGGTGAAACGCTGCCTGTTTTTATACATCCTATGGGCTGAGAATGGTTTTTATGTTTGTAAATGGTTGAAAAAAATCAAAAGAAGAATATTTTGTGGCATGGAAAAAATTATATGAAATTAAAATCTTATTGTCCATAAAATTTTTGGGGGGGGGGACACAGCCACAACCATTTGTTTACATATCATTTATGGCAGTTTTTGCATTCTACAAGTTGAGTGGTTGCAACAGAGACTGTGTGGCCACAAAGCTGAAACTACTTACTCTCTGGCCATTAATAGGAAAAATATATTGACCCCTGTCCTGGAGGAATTTGGACTTGGGCTCTGGAAAGGATAACATTGGTAGTAGAAGAGTTTAAAGTTGTTTATACTGTTGACACATTTGGATATTGACTCTTGGTGTTGGTGAACTTGATTATTTCCTGAAATGGACAGACAGGCAGGTTAAGGGAAGAAAACAGGGATTAAAAAAAGGAGTTTTTGGATCCCATGACTGTCTTCCCCAAATGCAGCTCCCAGGGTTGCATATTGGGTGACATCCTTTCCCTCCCTTTCCAGTGTCTCCTTATGTCTTCCACTCATCCCATCCAGTGCTTCCACCTGAGTCTAAGCCATGACCATCCTCCTTGGTCTTTGAGGAAAACCCCCTTAACTGGTCTATTGCCATACTTGTTCCATAACAGTTCACCCTTCACATAGCAGCTATAGTGATTTTTAAAAGACCGAAATCAGTTCATATAACTTCCCTCAGGTTTTTGCATGAATATATTCCCTACTTCATTCAAGTCTCTGCTCCAATGACACCCCCTGCAAAAGGCGTTTCTACTCTTTCCAGAGTAACCTCCATCTCACCCCATCACCATTTATTTTATTACCTCTTTTTATTGCTCTCTTAGCATTTGTCACTGTCTTACATTATCTGAGTGGGTTTATTGGATTATGCTTGTTTTCTCCCACCAGAATGGAAGCTTCCTGAGACTAGGTATGTTGACTACCTTATTCATTAGAGTATTTCTAATACACATGTATTTCTCACATGAGTATTCAAGAAAAGTTTGTTGAGTGAATAAGTGGATCAGTCCTCCTGGAAGAAGCTCCATGCAGCGTTGGCATCACATTCTGCCTGCCTACTTCTCCAGGGGCATGATGACTTTCTTAATTTCTTTCATTGTCTCTTGCCTATCAGCATATCATAAAGCAGCATATTGACTAGAGAACTGCACTGATGGCCAGTTTATGAGAGTTTAGTCCTGTGTTTTGTACCTTAGATCGCTTGAACAATCTGATTTCTTTCTGGATCCCTTTCATCATCAGGGGCATTATGAAGGTGGTCAGAATGTCCAAATGTTTATTAGCTTCACCATTAAGAGCCTGGGCCATGGAGTTAGACTGACTGGGCTTAAATCCCTAAATCCAGGGTCAAAGAGCCTGGGCCAGTCATTCAAGCTGTCTGTGCCTCTGTGTCCTCATCTCTAAAGGAGCCTTAATAATAGCACCAACATTTTAGTTTGTTGTGAGGTTCAGATGAGACTATAAATATAACAGTCTATATTACAGTCTATAATACAGGTGCTGAGCATGGTGCCTGCCATATGGCAAATACTCCATAAATATCATTGTTGCCATTATTATCAGTTGAGGATTTCCTGCTTAATTATTCTTTCATTTATCTAACAAAAATTTTTAAAAAGAATTAATTGTTTGCTGGGACTGTGTTAGATTCTGAGGATGAAATGGGCAAAACAGACATGTCCCTGTCCTCAAGGAGACAAAAACAAAAAATTACTCAAATTTTGGTTTTTCAGTATCTAGTTCTGGGATAGTATCCAGAGCTTGAGTGATGCAAGACACATGTAATGCATACTTCTTTCCTCTGAGGCACTGCCATAACTGAATGCATGTGTCCCCCACAAATTCATATGTTGAAATCTAATCCCCAATGTGATGGTAGTTGGAGGTGGGACTCTGGGAGATGATTAAGTTTTAAGAGTGGAACCCTCATGAATGGGATTAATGCCCTTATAAAAGAGACCCCAGAGATGACCTGAATGGGAAGGAAATCCAAAGAAAAGGGGATATATGTATACGTATAGCTGATAAACTTTGCTGTACAGTAGAAACTAACACAACATTGTAAAGCAACTATATGCCAATAAAAATTAAAAAAAAAGAAAATGGAGGAAACTGAGGAGGACAGTCATCAGATGAGATACAGAAATTGACAATAGCACGGCACTTACAAGCAATTTTTTAAAATTAATTTTTATTGGAGTATAGTTGATTTACAGTGTTGTTCAGTTTTTTAAAGCACATACAAAATGTGCTAGTGCTAAAACAATGTAACAGGTTTAAGCAAACTATTAATAGTAGTGGCATATACACATCTACCTACTATAAAAAAATTTGGTGCTATATAATATGAATAATTTTTTCTTACATGTGTTAACATTGTAGATAATAGTTTCTTTTCTCTTATCAGCTTTAGATAAGTTCTGTGCCACTTATATCAAACAAAAGTTAAACATTTAGTCAATTTTATCCAAAAATTTAAAGGCTTTTGTAAATTCTTGGATAGCCAACTCCAGTTTTAAGAAGACGGAAAATGAATTAATTTGTTTATATTCACAATGGCCACAAATCTGTATTGAAATCAAGATTAAAATGTAAGTCTTGATCAAAAAAAAAGTAAATAAAAGAGACCCCAGAGAGCTCTCTCACCCCTTCTGCCATGTGAGGACACAGAGAGAAGACAACTGCCTATGAACCAGGAAGTGGGTTCTCATCAGACACCAAATCTGTGGGCATTTTGATCTTGGACTTCCCAGCCTTCAGAACTGTGAAAAACAAATATTTGTTGTTTAAGTTACCCAGTCTATGGTATTTTTGTTATAGCAGTCTGATCGAACCCAGATAGGCACTTACCGTCTGTTTGGGCAGGTCAGATCAATACAGGTGGGAACAGTCAGTGCCATCACTGGGTAGTACTGACCATAAGGTTACACAGGAGAGAGTGTGAACATCACAGAGGAATCAGGACCTAAATTGGGTCTTAAAGCCTTGGATAGGTGGAGGAATAGCAAAGGACATTTCTAGAAGCAATAATGATATGAACAGTGGCAAGGAAAGGTCTCTTAGACCTTGGTACAAGGTAGTCTACCAGAAGGGTGAAAGAAAAGGGTGAGAGGAAGCATAACAGACTCTCAGTAAAATTAGCTCTGATTTCATCTTAAAATAGTATCGTTTCTTCCTCATCATGTTTCTCCCCTATAATGTTGACATAATTCCTTTCATTGATTCACTGAAACAATTTTCTCAAAAGTCATACAGCTATGTATGGAATTTTATTTTTTGTCTTCAATATTAGCTTCAAATTATTTTAGAACACTTTTTATTTGAAAAGCACTTTACAATTATTTTTGTGAGAGCTTCCAGATATACATGTTGACCAGGACAGTTAGCCTTATTTTATGGATGCTATATCAAAGGTGAAGTGACAAAAAGACAGAGGGTCTCACACAGGAAGACTGGCTTGAGAAAGATGAGAAACAAAGGCCCCCACAGAGTTGGGATAATGACGAAGACCGGGGCATGGCATTAGGCTGCTGAAGCTTGGCTCCTGGCTTTAAACTTTACTGTGAGACCAAGGCAACCTGTTGAACCTATCTGAGCCTCAGTTACATCATCTGGAAAGTGGAGATAAAAATACTCATCAAGGTCCCTATAGAAATCAAATCAAACAGTATTTATAAAGTGCATGCTGCAGTGCTTGGCATAGGTTAATTGCTCGATACCTGGTAGTTGTAAATGTTATCACCAAGTTTCTTGGTTGCCTTTTGATAGTCATGAGCCTCCCTCACTGGACATATTTTTATTTCATCTAATTTTTGAGTGCAAGAACTGTTAAATTGTGAAATAGAATTGACACTAGAGCAAGAAGGAACCTCCATTTCCCAAACATTAGCGTCCTGAGAGAAGACTCTAGATATCTGGCCCTAAAGAGGCTTGTGGTCAAGTAAATAATAGAGTTCAACAGTTAAATAAGTTTCTAAAGGCAGGACTTTTCATATGTTAATGTGGATTTCCAAGAGGAAACTGCAGTGTTCCCTAAACTTTGTGTCTGCAGAACCCTTTGCCACGATCACCTATTAATAGCTCATGAAACCCCAGTGTTTCTTGCAGTAGGCTTTGGAAAGTCCTAATCTGGTCAACCCTCATTTTACCAAAGAGGAAGCTGAGTTGAGGAGAGGGAAAATGGCTTATCCCGAGTCACAGTGAGTTTACTGGGGCCAGGACTAGAACCCCATCTTGATCTAGTGCCCTTCCCTCTGGTCTTTATCTTCTCCCTCCTTTGCACTGCTCAGTAGCTGTTTCCACAGATGTACGTATGGTCTGTTGGGATGTCTCCACATCCTTCCGCCTCCCTTCCCCCTCCATCACTGCATCCTCTCCTTTAGCTCCCAAGTGTTCTTGACTGCAACCTCCCCCCCGACCCCCTGCCACTGAGCCCTACTTCCTTTTACCCAGGAGTATCTCCTCATTTCTTGTCACTTAACTTTCCTGCCACCTGCACCCTTCCTCCTGGAGCCTGTTCCCTTATCAGGTAGCCATTTTGCCCTAAACCACTGAAGGTTGGGAAAAGCTTCATGTGTGTAGCAGATGCTGTCATGCTCCACCAGATCCCCTTAGATCTTTTTCACATACTTGCCCCTGGGTGCTTTTTCTTTTATGACCTGCCCTTGTGACACTGTGTCTTTGAAGGACACTCTTGTGCCACAGGGGTGGCTTCACCCAAATTCTCGGAGCAGTAGAACGGCCTGGGGTTTACTTGCCTAGGGCTGCTCTTGGCCAACAACTGACATGTGCAGGAGTGTGAAAGCCCAGCTTTCTTGCCTCAAATTGAGATAAACTCTGAGGTATGTGACTTACATTCCAGGGTTCCCTGTGGGATCGGGATGAATCTATTCTTCATGCGGATTTGCCAGAAATCAAACCTTGGCTTAGCTTCTCCCTCTTCCCATCCTGCTTCTCCCTTGTTGATTTCCCCTGGAAACATCTCTTTAACAAAACACTTGCCTATGAACCCTCCTCCCAAGGTCTGCTTCTGAGGAGCCCCACCTAACACACTCTGTTTCCACATCTTAGAGAAAGACATACACATTTAATATGAAGAAAGGATACAATGGAAATATCAGCCACTGTGGCAAAGCCAGGGTTTAATACATTTTTGGGGTGGGTAGGTGGTATGGGGGATAAGTCAGGAGGACTTTAATGAGCCCTGCAAACTGAGCCATGTAGGTGACTTACATTTTGATGTGTTAGGCTTGTACTTAGTAAAGGAAGGAGAAGACAAAGCTAGGAATGCCCTTATTTCGGCAAATATATGTTAGCATAAATTTGGATTTATGGGCCAGAGCAGGGGTCGTGGAGGGAAAAAGGATGATTTTGCATTTAGTTCTACTGCAGTTCTATATCAAGGTTCGTTCTGACAGATGTGCTAAGTTCTCCTGTAGCCATCACCAACATGCCACCAATCCTTTTTTATCCTGCACACACTGGCAGCTTATTTAAAATCACCACGCCCCAAATGACATGGTTTTTGTCCTCTACCAGATGGTTCAATTAGTCAAGATTCTGAAAAAGCCAAATGGAACATTTTTTTAGCCCCATCTATTCAAGTCAGCCAACCCTTCCAAGCTGGGTGGCGATTCTGAGAGCAGCAGATTTATGCGGCTCCAAGGCGTCAGGGTTATTACTTTTTGATGAGCTCCCGGAGGCATGGAGGAGGCTGCCAATATGGTCTACATATTGGATAATGTCAACACCAGAAGAAAATGGAAAGAAGAGCTTTCTTTCTCTTGGACTGTTTTGGAATGAACATGTTAAGGAGCTGTGATGAAAGAACCCATTTTCTGTTCTCCTGCCATGACACACTCAAAGTCAATGCAGTCATGCTGATTTCAGTCCTCTAGTATCTTGGTGCTACCTGGATGCCCTTACTTGAAAGATACATGGAATTATTAGTTCCACATTTCTTCCCTCACAATTAGCATATTAATGTGGCAGATTGATAATGCTAGAAGGATGGATGCTTGAACACACAGGCTGCCTTATTCTGAGTGCTCCAGCTAGCAGCCTCTTTTTTTCAGAGTGAACCCCAGCACATTGGCACCAAGTCACAGGATTTAAAATGTGAAAGGCATCATCTAGTTCAAACTCCGCCTTTTACCCCGAGGAAAACTAAGGCTTAAATAGATGACATGATCTGATTCAGGGGAAGCTTGTTGGGCCCATAAGCTAGAAACTGGTTGAATGAAACAATTTTCTATTGCAATCACTTATTTTAAGGAGGCAGCTTGGTGGTGATGGGAAAAATGAGAAGAATCTCTGTTGTGTAGTCAATAGACCTGGGTTCAAATCTTGCGTTCACTACTAGGTGTAACTTGGGTAAAAAGACTTAAATTCCCTGAGTTTTAGCTTCTTTACTTTTAAAACCAGGACAGAAATAGCTTCTTGGCAGGGGAATTAAATTGAAAATAATCTTTAGAATGTTTTTAAGCCAGAGTTGGCCTGTAGCAAGGGCTACACAAATGTTCTCATTGCCGTTCTTTTCCTCCCAAGACACAAAGCTGATGCATGGCAAATCTGGCCTTCAGTTCTTCTGACTTCTGTTTTGGTATTCCTTCTACCCTACCTTCATTCATTCCTTGACTCTTACTTAGTCTGAACGATTTTCTTCTTGTGACTGAGTTGGTGAATAGCTTTGTCTAACTGTAAATTTTAGAAAATTAGCAACTGTAAGATGGGGGTTAAAAATTACTGCAAAACAAGACTCACAGAATGGAATGGTTTATTCCAGGTACAGAGTAGCAAGAATGGTTGATAATGGAGGAAGTGATATTGATTGATTAATTAGTGAATTCAATAAATATTTATGGAGCACATGCAATGATTTATAACTCAGAGGTGAATGAAGCAGATACACGGTCTGTGTGCTCACCAAGTCACTCGGGGTAGGGTCTAGAAGGATTTGTTCTTTAAGTAGATCCTGACTGAAATTTACTCCCTTTGAGCTTGTGAAAGATACAGCAAAATATAGGTTAAATAAAAGGACTCTGTAATAGACACAGCTTGTGATCATGATGTGGAACTCACAAGAGATAGTAAAAGCTGAAAATGTAGGTTTAAAAAATATTTACGAAAAAACAGATGAAAGATGGATAACTTGTTGTAAGGGGAAAGAAAGACATTTTGGAAATATTCCAACCTTTGAAATTGATGCAGAGAAGACAGAACTGTTTCCATATCTCATTCTTTTAGCAATAAGATGAAGTTATGATAGCTTCCACCAGTGAGCATTTGTTAAGCACCAGGCATTGTGCTGGGTGCTTTAAATGCATTATCTCACATAATCTTCATAGAATGGGCTAGCAGGTTTTAATATTATCCTCATTTTTATAGATAAGGGAATTGGGATACTAGGAGAGGTTTATGAAATGACTCAAGGTCAGACTCATGGTTCAGAGTCAGGCATTCTGACTCTGGAGCCCAGGGCATTAGACCACTTCTTGGCCCAGCTTTGGAGTGAGGCACATCTGGCTGGCTCAGCTTTGCAGTTCACAACCCTGCACACTTGAGCAATTACTGAATATCTCTGCTATTCAGTTTCCTCATCTGTAAAATGGGTTCTGTCCCAGGGTTGTGCTGACAATCAAGTGAGATAATATTAGTGAAAGTGTGTGGTTAATCTGCCAGACAGATAGGTGACCAACTCTCCTAGTTTTATTGGGATTTTCCCATTTTTAGCACTGAAAGTCTGCATCCTTGGAAATCTCTCAGTTCCAGGCAAATTGAGACAGTTGATCACCTCCATGAAAGTCCCAGTCCAACCTGCAGACTATTTGGACAAAGTACCAGTAGATTTGGGGGAACAGGAAGCAGCTCAAAGAGGCAGATGAATTTCAGCTGATGTTCATTAAACCACTGTCAACTCTTGTGGGCTGAAAGGCTTCCGGGAAAGTCTTCCTGATAAAGCCTATGAGAAAAGTGGGGGAGTTAGAGCAGGGTTTGGGAAACAGGATGCTCACCAAGCCATGGTGCTAATGCTTCAAATCTGTCAGCCTCCTGTACACAGCCTGTCAAGTGTTTAGAGCCCAAGGATAAGTAACTGATTACAAAGGTGATGGGGGTTGGGGGGGGGTTCAGGTGGCAAACTCAGCTACCTTTGGCCTCTCCAGGTACAGCTTTCTCCCTTCCCTCTTTCACAGAACATGGATCTTGGTGGACTTGAATCTGACTTTGCCCTTGACTAACTGTGTGACATTGGACAAGCTATTTCATCTCTTTGATCCTTAATTACTGCATCCATAAAATGGAAATGATGATAATCCTAACCTCCTGCGATGTAGGAATAAGAAATTGTGCCTGACGTGGAGGAAGCGCTCAATAATTGTTGCTTACTGCTATTGCTATTACTATTCCTATTTATACTATTATTATTAGTTATTCTATTAGGGTAGGGTTGCCAGACTTTGCACATAAAAATATAGGATGCCCAGGTAAATCTGAATTTCATGTAATAATAAATAATTCTCAGGACATACTTATACCAAAAAAATTCATTGTTTACCTGAAATTCAAATTTAATTGGACATTCTCCATTTTGTCTGGCAACTCTATATTAGAGTGACCAACCATCCTGGTTTTCCCAGGTCTGAGGGATTTCCCAGGACACATGACTTTTAATCTAAAATCGGGACTTGGGCATGATTAGCCACCCCATTAACGTAGCAGTCTGGCTGCTTTTTAGAAGGTCATATTTGACACTCAAATGTTGTTTACAGGCACTCTTCCTCTAAAACACACACACATCCACATGAATGCAATGTTTTGCATGTATTTTCAGGAATTTCTTGGATCCTTTGAAGCCTGTCCGTGAATTCCTGGTTAAGAATATAGGCTCAGAAAAATCATTCAGGTTCCAAGCTTCTTTCCTTATTCTTCTTTTGGCAAAAATTGTGAAGATCTTTTGAGGAGACTCAGCAAATAGGTGTTGAGTGAGCTGTGGCCCTCTAGCTACTCCCACAGTGAGTTTTCAGTAGATGAGTACATTGATCGATAGAATGAAGACTAGTACATATGTGTATGTAGCATAAAATGAGGTAGTCTGTCTGTTGAAATTCATCCACTTCGTTAATCCAAACCTTTCCTCTAAATTCACTTTGAGGTCACAGTGATCTGTTCTGATGGTCCATATTGACTGAGTTGATTGAAGTTTCTTATTTACTATTTCACTATAGGAATGAAGCAGGTCATGGTCTCATCAGAATTGGGAGATATCATATAGCAAATATGAAAAAGGCATATGCTCGCCTAGCTCTTGCTCCTTTTTCTTTGCAGCACTTATTAGTTTTTTACTCTTTTAGAAAATATAGTGAAATATACACATACATGGCTGCATATAACAAGAAGGACAGTATAAAGAGTGATGATAAATAAACAACCACTTACCCACCATCCAGCCTAATAAGTAGAACATCATCAATCATTTGATGATACCTGTGTGTCCTTCATTTTCACTGCTGTACAGTGTTCCAGTGAATAAATATATTTCAACCTATTTATCTATGCTGCTTTTTGGGAGCATTTGGGTTGTTTCAAGTTTTGTTTTTATTTTCCTGTTACAGACAATGCTGTCAACATTCTCACATAGGTCTTCTTGTGTGTACATTTCAGAGCGGAATTGTTGGATTGGAGAATAGATTTACCTTCTACTTTATGCTGATTGTTTTCCCAGGTGTTTATAGAAGTTGTAGTCCCACCAGCAGTGTATGGGAGATCCCCCCCAACTTAGTGTTGTCAGACTTGTTAGTTTTTGCCTATCTGGTAGATGTAAAATAGTAGCTTATTGAAATTAACACGTAGTTTTCTTATTACTTATAAGGCTGAACATCTTATATGTTTATTGCTATTCATTGTTTCCTTTCGTGTGAAATGCCTGTTCATGTCTTCTGCTAATTTTCTATTTTTATTGCTTATATTTTTTGCTTATACATGTTGCAAATACCTCTTCCCAGTGGTTTTCTTGCCACTGTCTCTGAAGAGTGGTTTGTCACCTTGTCATGTTTAGAATTACTTGTTCAGTGCCTGCCCCTCTGATTAGGCTGGAAGCTCCAGGAGGCCAGGCATTGAGTCTGCTGTCTCTGTCTTCAACACTGACATAGCCCCTGACCTACATATATAAATACACCTGCTGTATAATATGAATATGTTGTTGTTGTTGCTATTTTTAAACTGCTTTTTACAGAGGAGGGCAGAGCAGGTTAGGTGGAAAATCTTTGCCATCGAACCATGGTTAAGAACATGGGTTCTGGATGCGACTGCCACTTACTGGCTTGGTGGCCGATTAACCTTTCTGTGTATCAGATCCTTCATCTGTAAAATGCTCCCTATCTTATAGGATTGTTCAGTTAATAGGTATAAGGTACTTTGTGTGGTGACTGGCACACAGTGCATGCTCCATAAGTGTTGGCTGTTATTATTTTTCTGTTGGGTGAAAACCCAGGTTAAAGGTTTCTGATTGTAAGTTTGTTAGTCAGGGAGTGTGGGCTTATTCTGCATGGTAAGGGGAGAATATTTGAAATTACAGGGGCAGCTGGGTGTTGGGTAGAGAAAGGACTAGGTAGGGGACACCCAGTACTTTGAAAATATCATTGTCAACTGTGAATTTTGAAGACTAGCAAAAGTCCTCTAATCTGACATGACAGGAGCAGTTGCACAGTTAAGTAAAAAATGGTTAAATGAGGGTATCATTAAAAAACACATTTATACATTTTATCTTAAGACATGTAATATATTCATTGACTCATCATTTGATGTCTGACCAAGGTCTTTGTTTTCTAGCCAAGTGGCTACTTTTGGACATCCTTGCTTTTCTTGCACCAGGCACTCCAAGTGCATCATTTGTGAATTCTAGTTTTTTTAATTGTTTTTTAATTGGATCATCAACTTAAAAGAAACTTGGGAAGTAATCTCAGCACAGAGTCCTTCCAGAGGTTTACTATTATTCCCCATCTTTTATAGTGCTCTTTTTTCTCAAAGATCGAACATGACAATAATTTCTCTGTAAGTGCACCTTTGTCAAGTCTATACAAAACATTTAACTTAGTTTTGATACAAACAAGAACTGTATTTTCAGTTACATTTCGTGTTTGTTTATATTGAATTAAATTACATAATTACAATAACAGCACAACTGACACAAACAAGGTTGGGGATAACAATGTTTGGGCATCAGTTATGAGTTATACAAAGGTCATGGGAAGCTTGGATACATCCAGTGGACAGTCAGGTAGAGGTCATTTAATGTGGTTTCTAATGTACCTCACTGGAGGCCATGTGCTGTCTTTTTTCCTAAAGTCTTGTGAAAAATCTCATTGTTCACCCTTAGCTCTCTGTGGGTGGATCATTGGAGGCAACCCGAGGAGGGGTTGAACTTCACATCGGGGTCTCTTCAGTGGAAAGCAGAGATGGTTCCCTGGACATGAGAGTCAGGGAGAAAGGGGCAACTGAGAATGATTGAGGAAATTACGGGTCTCTTAGAGAGATGTAGGTCTTCCCCCACACTGCAGAATTGGGATTTTGAGGCAATCCTATTTAGATTTCAGGGGACTGAGAAGATCCAGATGACGTAATAAAGAAATAAATGCGTGGAACTTCCCTGGCAGTCCAGTGGTTAAGACTCCGTGCTTCCACTGCAGGGGGCACGAGTTCGATTCCTGGTCGGGGAACTAAGATCCCGCATGCTGCACGGCATGGCCAAAAAAAAAAAAAAAGAAAGAAAGAAATGCGTTCAGGAGCTCAGATGTTAATTCAAAAGGAAATTCTCCTATATCTTTTCATAGATGCTTGCATGTTTTGAGAGCATCAGAAAGGTGATTTTACAAGTGGCTCTTTCTGTGGGCCACGAATTCACTTCACAAGACGATCTGGATGTTAAGCCACCTTTGCCTTCCTATCAGTCTCTGTTTGCCTGGGGCTCCGCCTGGCTGAGAGATTGAGGTGAGAGAAAGGAAGTAGGAGGCTTTGCCTACGCGGAGCCAAGAGGTATCACCTTCCTTCCTTGGTATAAGAAATAGTCCCTCTCTTAGGAAAGCTCATCCCTTGTCATGTTTATGGAGCACCTCATAGTTCATAACTGAACTGTAATTCCAGTCCTGTCTGCTCCGCACCACGTCTTAGTTACTCTTGGGGTAGACCTAATGCTTGCTCTTGGCATATTAAAAGCGTGGTAAAAATGCAGATTTTGGACTTCCCTGGTGGCACAGTGGTTAAGAATCCGCCTGCCAATGCAGGGGACACAGGTTCGAGCCCTGGTCCGGGAAGATCCCACATGCCGCGGAGCAACGAAGCCCGTGTGCTACAGCTACTGAGCCTGCGCTCTAGAGCCCGCAGGCCACAACTATTGAGCCTGCGTGCCACAACTACTGAAGCCCGCGTGCCTAGAGCCTGTGCTCCTCAACAAGAGAAGCTACCGCAATGAGAAGCCCATGCACCGCAACGAAGAGTAGCCCCCGCTTGCCACAACTAGAGAAAGCCCGCGCACAGCAACGAAGACCCAACGCAGCCAAAATTAAATAAATGAAAAAAAAAAAAAGCACACATGTGTGTTTGTGTGTGTACGTTAAAAAAAAAAATGCAGATTTCATAAAAGTGGTAATGGAGAAACATTATATTAGTTTCGTGTGTACAACATAATGGTTCGATATTTGTAATATGTACTATGAAATGATCACCACAATAAGTCTAGTTAACATCCATCACCATAAATAATTACAGAATTTTTTTCTTGTTTTTTTTCACTTAAATATAGCATTTATTGAGCACTTACTATTTGCCAGTCCCTCTGCTCAGCATCTGCATTCATTATTTCACTTAAGAATTTTTCTCTTGTGATGAGAACTTTTAAGATCTATTCCCTTAGTAACTTTCAAAAATATATTATTATTTTAATAGCTAACCCTAAGTTGAGTTCTTACTGTGAACAGTAAGAACTGTTGAACTAGACACTTTCTATGCGTTACCTCATTGAGCCTTCCCAACAAGACTGTGAGACGAGTACTACTATTTTGAGGAAACGGAGGCTGCCTAAGGAAAAACAAAAAAGCTGTTAAGTGGCAGAGCCAGGACTTGAACTTGGTTTGTCTGACTTTAACGCTGGTGCTCTTAAGGACCACGTGGAATTATTGCCTCCTGAACAACCAGGGAAAGCTCCACTTTTCCTCTCAGTTCTAGAGAGACCACAGGGAGTGTCTTGTCACCCCATTCTGCAGACTTGCCTGAGCTGAACTCTACTGTCAGCTAAGAAGCTATCCATTGGGCTTCTTTCAGTACATGAGGAATCTGGAAATGGCTGCTCCGTCTCAGGATCACAGTGTCCGGGTCAGAGCGACAGAGAGAAACTTCCGAACATCCTGGGACTAAAGACACTATAAAACCCAGGTATTTGTAGGCCAAGGCTACAGCAGCGCTCAGAACAGGGCAAATAGGAATGGCCATCTGAGAAACCCACCAAGATGTATGAAAAAAAACAGAGCAAAACTGAGGGAGAAAGAATTTGGAGGTGTGTGTTTGTGACTTCCTGGAACACTTGGAAATTGTAGCAATTCTCAACTTCATGTGCTCAAGAAATATTGCACTTTTTTCTCCCTTAAAACAACCTAGGTTGTCATTCCCTGGTGGGCTAGAAATTTAACCTTGCTTAGTCCTGGGGACATCTCTTGGGAAGGGCCCTAGGTCACTGGCCATCAGTGTGCCTTAATTGCTGAGAACTATGAAACCAGTCCACGAGGTATGATTCTTGCCCTGCTGCTTTTAATCCACAAATGGAACAAGAACATCTTTGCCAAAGCAGAGAACTACACAGCCAGTTCTTACTGAAGTCTTGCTACTTTTCCAGAACGTTACCAGTTAGCCCCCTCGGGTCTCTGTTGCTCACTGAGAGAATGCAGCCCTTTGTCTTACTCCTCAACTTTTGAAAATCTCTTTAATCTGTAGAGAAATTATTTTTCTTCTTGCTCCTATCAGAGGAATTCCCTTTTGTCTCCAACCCTATTTTCCCATCTCTTCAGGACTCCTGGCGTACTCTCCTCAGTAGATTTAGGCCAGGAATTGCAAACTCAAATGACTGCAGAGGCTGGATAGGAGTCGAAGTGAGTAAAGTAGCTTGGCAGGGGTTTGGTACGTGGTCTGGCTAGAGGGGGCTGCTATCTAGTTCTGGCTTGCTGTCGTCACTCATGTTGCCCTGTGTTGCTGGATCTTCTGATCTTCAAGAAAAGCTAAAAATCTAGACTTTTATGAGCAGTCTCCTTCGTGTCAAATGTTGGCTCAAGCATTTAAAATTATTCTGTGTAGGCCAAAGTAAAATGTCCATGGGCCACCAGGTTGCCATGGCCACTGCAGGCTTTTGAGAACAAAAGCCAGGGAAGAAAGGTATTTTATAGTTACAGACCTTCCCTGGGGCAGGGAAGCACAGAGCTTGGTACCTGATTGGACACAGGGAAAAGGAAGGATGAAAAGACGGGAAGGAAAAGAACATAAATGAATTTCTCCAGTGATTGTCTCACTACAAAAAATGCTGCTTTTACTCACAGTGTCTGCTTTCCTGAAAAGGAAGCTTATTTGGGATTTAGGCTTTGTTTTTCTCAAATCAGTTACTTGGGAATTAATAACTTCACTTGCTTTTGGTTCAGCCTAAGCTTAATTTACTTCTGGTACACACAGGTCTGGGTTTTGAGTGATCTTGCTTTAAGAACATAGATAAGAGTTTATAACTGTTGGATGGAAAAGCCAGCATTATGTTTTGCATTGTTAGAGTCAAGGTTTAGTGAAATTTATTTGGTTCATTCCTAGTTTTTGATGCAGATTTTGCTCATTTTATTTTTTCGAAAACATTCCTAACTCTGGAGAGACATTTCACAAGGATGTGCCAATGATTCAAAGTATGAGAAGTGTGAAAGAGTATATATAGTCAATTTCCACTCTTCTACTACTGTTAATGAATGAATTTATATTTATGGGGCCCTCTATCAGTCCAGATTAATTTGGCTGAAAGTGACAAACACCCAGTTCAAACCGGCTTAAGGAGAGAAGGGATTTCCATAGAAGAGTGAAAAATTCTCTCTCTCTAGTGGTATGCTTTGGGAGTTACATGGCTCAAGGGCTCCACTGATGTCATGAGGACTTGGTTTCTCGCCATTTCTCAGCTCTGCCTCATGCCATGTTGGCTTCATTCCCAGGTTCCCCGTGATGGCCCTGGAAGCTCCAGACTCAGATTCTCCTTACTGCTAGCAGACCCAGGGGAAAACATGATGCCTTTCTCCCATTAGTCCCGTGAAAATCCTCTCTGGCTCTAATTAGGCTACGAGCCCCCCTACACCTCCCCCAACCCGCCAAAGCAATTGCTTGCCTTGGAGAACTCAGCTTTTTGATTGGCTAAGCATGAGTTAACATCGGTCCCACCCCTATCCCCCCACCAATGCCTGTTGGAGCCTGGAGTGGAATCAACTCTCCCCAAAGCACAAGGACTGAGAGCTGGAGATGGGGCCTCCAGGGCAAGGTTGGGATGCTATTACCTGAAGAAGGATCTATGGATGTTAGGTGGAAAAATAATAGATGTCTATGCTGAGTACTTAGAGTAGTAAGTATATGCTTTTCATCATCATATCTCCAATACATTAGATCATCTTCAGAATTCCTAACAAATGTGCCAGTGGTGAATAATGTTAACTTCCTGTAATGGAGATATGATTTGGGGAAGTCAAATATGAGGGGGAAAGTTGAATATCGTATGTGGAGGACTCCGGTTATATCTGGGCGGTTTTGGAGATGGGAGCAATAATTCATCAGGTGCCTGTGTCTTGTTTAAACAATAAAACTAAAAGCTCTATGAAGGTGGGATTCATGACTTACCCTGCTTGGTTTTTTTTCTCACAGGCCCTGGCTTCATAAAGGTAAGCAGATAAGAAATAATGGTTTGAATCATTGAGGAATCGATGACATGAAAGGAAATAACAGCTACCACTTATAGCACATTATTTCCTAGGCTGTATAAGACTTGATTTAAAATCCCAACTATGCCAGCAAGTGACTCAGTTATCTCAGACATCGCCTATAAAATGGGACTAACAGCAATACTTATTCTGAATTACTGTGAGGCATAGATACGACACAGAAGGCCCTTGGCGTGGTCAGCACTCGTTAAGTGCTGGCTTTTATTATTTTTATATTAGTTTTTTAATGATTAACACTATATTATCATGTTTTATTCTTCAAAAAAAACCTATAAGGTAAATACTATTTTTATCTCCATTTTACCCACGAGAAAACAGGCTCGGAAAGTTTAAGCTACTCAGTCAGGGTCATATGTAAGGAAGGGGTGGAGCTGAAATTTGAAAGCAGTTTTGCCTGACTCCAGATGCCATGTCCTACATTACTATTCTGCCCTGCCTTCCTATCCTTTAGCACACCAGCTAAGTTACTCAATCCCTGGATTCCTGTTTCTTTGTGGGTGGGTTGAGGCAAACCACTGGTAATGTGGAAAGAAACCAAAGAACCTTTTGTCTTATTTAATAATTAATTTTTTTCCACAGAGGGTAGTTCTGCAGAGTCCCCACACTGAAGCTTCTGTAACAAATGCAAATGAGTGTGCAACATAAGACCCTTCAGTTAGACTAGAGCCTTTGATAAATGCTGTGGCCTCAGACATCTAGATGGCAACCTGCGCACGGTTCATCTCAAAGCTGTGATTGTTGTTGCAAGGGTGACATTGGCTGCCAAACCCCCTTCCTCTTGGTCATGGACAGCCAGCATGAGATTTCACTGAACAGTAAAGAAGTATTTACTCAGTTCTGGGCACTGTTCTGAGCACTTTAAAAATATTATCTCATTGAACCTTCTCAAGGACTCCTTGAAGTAAACCATCACCTGTGCTTTCATTCTGAATCCAAAATAGAGTGTTTACGTGGTGCCAGACACTGTTCTAACTGCTTCATATATACTGGATTACCTTGTTTAATCCTCACAAACTACCCTATGAGGTAAGATACTATTATCTTCCCTATTCTACAGTTAAGGAAATGAAGTATGGGAAGATGAAATCTGCCTAAGGTCACACAGTTGGTAATTAGTGGCTCTGGGATTTGAACCCAAGAAGTGTGGCCTCAGAAAGCACACTTACCTTCTAATTACCCTGGACAGTCACCTCCCATTCCCCTATTGCTTAAAAATAGTTAACTTTTTTTTTTTTTTGCCCCTGAAACTTTAAGCAAATAAACACAGCAGCTCTGCCTAATGTGAACATTGTTGATCCTCAACTTAAACCCTTTGACTGAATTTTTTAGCATATTTAACTTAGATAATTAGAAAAGCAGGAAGCTGTGAAGGGTATTGGCCTTGTACTTAGATATGAGCCGTTTATTGACTGTATGGCCTTGGACAAGTTACTTTACTCCTTAGAACTTCAGTTTATTCATCAGTAATATGGGGTAATAGTATGCCTGCCTCATGGGGTGTAGTCAGGATTCTATGAGGAAATCATATAAAGACCTCATATAGTGCCCCAAATGAGGAAAGACTCCAATAAGTAGTAGATATTTTTATTGTTATAGACAAATATTTTGCCATCATAGGGATTGACTTAGTGTAGGTACCCTATTAAACATGCCCTATGAATGCCACGTAAAAAAATCTTCTTCATTTTGTAATTAATCACTTGTGTTATCTGATGAATGTCAGTCTCTTTTCTTGAGCTATAAACTCCACTAGACTGTAAACTCCATGCATGTGTTCATGTTGTCCAGTCTTGATGCATGGCCTTACTGGGGACCTGGGCATGCAGAAGGAATATCTTGTGTCCAGTGACTTGAACAAGGTTTGGACATTTTAGATTAAAGCATTTAAAGGGTAGCTCTGGACACAGGGACATTAGTTTACAAAACCCAATTGAGTATTAATTCTGTGCCATTTGGGACAGAACTAATCCGAGTTTTCTGGGCAGTTTTCTGTTCCAAGTTTGGTTCAAGACTGACTCTATACAGGTTTTGGTTTAAGTCAGTGTCCCCTGGAACACATCTTCTGTCTATTTGCAGTGACCTTTCTCTTTGTCTGGGGGCCTTCCACTGTAGCACCCTACCTAAAATGTTCCCCCTCAAAGTGGCCCATCCTTTGTTTCTGTATTTGGAAGGAAAAACATTTAAGTGTTGACAGTGGTTCTCTGAGGATATAAATACATAGCATAGATCTTGGCATAGTTTTTATTAAAGAGAAAGAACAAAGAAAAAGAGAAGAAAACTAAAGAAGGAGCTAGACTTTTACTTGAAGCTGAAACGATATCCTTTCCCACTCTTGCCCTCATAAACTATATATATATGTATATTTTATAGTGACATTTTTAGCCCATTCTGAAATCTATTGATTTGTTTCCTGTGAGTCATTGTTTCTTCTATGTTAAAAAAACATATTAAATATCAATGTGATGATATAAATATATATGTGTGGGTGGATGGGAGGCTGAAGGGAATTTTCTTTTAAATTCTAAGAAGGGAAATAGCTTTCTCCTAGGTTCCCACATCATCAATCAACTCATCACATCCTCAGTCTACTTCATTTTCTCCCTCAAAACGAAACTGAGTAATCACGTCTGGTTTTAAAGCTTGAGAAAAAAATTTCAGAAAGTTCTGAGATGACCCATTATTTGGGGGAACTGTAGACTTTTTTGTAGCCCTGATTCTGGATTGAAGGGATGCTCAGCTGCTATTTCCATTTTAGGCAGTAGAGGGCAGACGTCTCCAGTCCTGCTTACCCAAGATTACCCTGGCGACATTATGTTTATGCAAACAGCCTTTGACATAATAGCTTTGAAACAGCTGAAAATTGAATTGTGCCCTGAGGCCAAACATCTAGACCACCACCTTTGTTATATTCATCTGCCACAGTAAATTGGGTTCACCATTGGCTCCGTGAGCCGCTTTTTCCTAGATTCCAGCCTCACAATAACTTTGCGTGGGAGAAAGACAAATGTGACTTCCTTACACAAAACGTTGGCAGGGTTTCATTTCACAAACTCTTATCTGAGGGGCTGGAGATTGCAGTGTGGATTTCTCCAGCCATCTGAAGAAAAGAAAATAAAAGGACAACTGGAAAACTAAACCAAATCCATCTAATTCTGGAATCTCTCTGTGTGTTTCCATAGCTTTTTAGCTTCTCCACTTAATCTAATTAGGACTTTGACTCCCGAAATAAATACCTAATAAATAATGAACCTATTAAAAGACTAAATTTACTACACACCCGTTTGTGCAAACCCTCTGCATGTTTCCTTGAAGCGGTAATGCCAATGAAATTGAATGTTGTTTGACTGGATAATGGTCTCCCACTGTAAGACGGATTATAGAAAATAAACGTCGAGGGGGGGAAAACCAGTTGCTTTATTGAATTCCATCGATGATAATGCCATCACCTGAAATAGCGGACTGAAAAGAGTGTAAATGGGAGTGAAGCAGCAGCATCCAGAGCCAATTTGCAACTGGGGAACAGTTCATTTTCTTGGAAGTAAGTTTATTCTGTTTTGGGTTCACTGCCCTGGTTTGGGGAGTTGACAAAAAGTAGATTTTTAAAAGAAATCTGTTTGTTGGTATCACGAATGCTTTTCATAGGAGAACATTTAGGCATTAACTAATTGACTGATTCATTCATTCATCAATGAATATTTAATGAGGACCTATTGTGTGCTAGGCACTATTTGGGAGCTGAGATATGATAATGAGCAAAACAGATGTGTCATTGCTCTCATGAAACTTACAGTCTAGTGGAGGATGTTCATTCATTAGCAAATATTTATTAAACACCTACTTTGTGGCAAGGCCATAATCACAAAATAACTACAAAATTTCAACCCAGATGAGTAATGTGAAGGCAAGGCAGTGAGGATGCTAGACCAGGATGTACGCCATTATTTCGAAGAACAATTTTAAGGCTTATCATGTGGTATCTAAAAGACTCCCAGGTCAGTATGGAGATTGGCCTGTGAGAGAGTTTGTTAACATGCTTGTGAGTTCAATTAATGGGTTCAGATCCACTCACCAGACTTCTCTGGGATGCATGTTCCCTTTTCTTGATAGAAATCTACAGTAATTCCTGTCCAATTTGCCTTGTAGGATGGATGTTTGAGTAAAATAAGAGAATATGCCCCAAAGCGCTTTGTAGTTAATGAAAATAATAGGGATTTTATTATGGGCTGGTGTTTTCCTGGGGCTTACTCACATGGGTCTTGCAGAAATCTAAGGTAGGCGAAAGGAATGTAGGTTGATCAACAGTGAGCAATTCAAACAGTTTATGGATAAGTGATAAAGTATATGGCCCAAGTGGTATGATATATTGGGGTGAGGTCAGGGAAAAGGTAAGCCTTGAAGAATGAATGGGGTTTAGAAAGAGAAGAACAGGACTCCCAGGCTATTCTGTGTTTTGGGCTTGTGGGATGCTGGTATATACACTGGACGTTGGAACACACTGGGCTGGGGAGAGGGCTTTTCCTGGTGGATGCAGTTCAAGTTCTGGGTGGTGCCACAGGGTCCTCCATGGACCAGTCTGTTAGGTTGATTTCTGACATTATGTTAGACGGTACTTCAGCAGCCTTTTGCAAGACCCTCCTCTGCTCGTTGGTGCCCACCCTTCTCTTTCTCAGTGCCCTCTTCCTCATGTCTCACCTGGCTATGCCATATTCTCTACCGCTCCTCCTCCAAGCCTTCCCTGCTCCTCCAGGACCCTGCTTTCCAAAGGTGTGGCTGGCTGTTACTTAATTAGTGCTAAGACACTGATGGGAGAGCATGGGAACATTCACATTTTATGTCACTTTCCTGAAAAGACAATGTTTAAAACCAGGCTTCTTAAACATGTGTAATGTATGAACCCCTTTTAAAGGAGAAAAATTCTCTCAACTGTAGAGAAAACAACCCCTATTTGGGAAATACTGACTTGGTAAACTTTCAACTGCAAATTGTCACTGCTAAAGAGAAGTTTTGGTCTTGTAGTTGGTAGAACTTTTTTTTTTCTTTTGAAATTATCACTGAAATGAAAACACACAATTGAAAAATGTTTTTGAAACCCTTAGGCCCTTGAGAAAATGGGCCTTTCATTGCCCATTAAATTAAGCACTGCAGGGGACTCCCTACACCCCCAGGGTCTCAGTGCCCCAGTCACTTTCCCCATTTTTTCATTATGTGTCTTCAGACAGCCAAGTGGCATTTCTTTGATGATTAATGATGCTGGGGTTTCTTAATAGTCCCCATACTCTCTCCTTGTGAGGACCTGAGAAGGACCAGTTCCCTGAACTGGTGTTCAAAAGCACCGTTGTGTTCAGGGCCAGTTCCACATTTAGCTGAAGGAGAACTAGCCCTCTCTAGAAGGTTCCTGTGAAGTCTCAGAGGTTCAGCTTCATCATCTCCCTCAGTGTTAATGTCTTCTCCAGCTTCGTGGAGAAATTTGGCCAGAAGAGGCAGGCATTTTGAGAAAATTTCTTAGATTATGGGGCATGGTTTGGTAAGCTCAAGAGAGCATCTTCATCTTTTAGTGATTCTGGTCATGCCAAATAATCCTTGCTTGTGCATTTGTTATGTCTATATCTTGGGCAGCAGGAAAGTAAAAAGAGGTAGGAAAAAACAAAGGCAAAGGTAGAGCATAGGAAACAAAGGATTTGAGTGACGAAAAATAGAGAAGAAAGATGTTTCCACACAGTAGCATCACAAAAGACATTAGGGACTTGCCTGGTGGTGCAGTGGTTAAGAATCCGCCTGCCAATGCAGGGGACACGGGTTTGAGCTCTGGTCCGGGAAGATCCCACATGCTGTGGAGCAACTAAGCCCGTGCGCCACAGCTACTGAACCTGCGCTCTAGAGCCTGCGAGCCACAACTGCTGAGCCCACATGCCACAACTACTGAAGCCCCCCTGCCTAGAGCCCGTGCTCCACAACAAGAGAAGCCACTGCAATGAGAAGCCGGGGCACGGCAACGAAGAGTAGCCCCGGCTCACTGCAACCAGAGAAAAGCCTGTGCGCAGCAACGAAGACCCAATGTGGCCATAAATAAATAAATAAATAAATAAATTTATTTATTTAAAAAAAAAGACATTAGGCAGTGGGACTAATGTATTGAGTGCCTACTATACACCAGCTGATTTACAATGCATCCCATTATATAGTGTGGAGGAATCTCCACCCACAAAATTAGCTATGTGATAAATCAACTTAAATCCAACTATAAGCCCTGCATCCTGATGACTGGAGGGAAATCCAACTTCAGTCGCTATGGGAGTTCCTTTAAACCTTCCCTGCTGCTTCCCCACCCGCACCGAGGTATTTGCCAAGGTCGTAGGCTTTACCTTAATGCCAGGTAGGGGTGGCCCCATTGGTCTCCATAGGTTAGCTCTCACTGCTTCCACAGGCCCTTTAGTTGCTGGTTCTTGGGGTTTAGGACTCTTTGTTAAGCCTGGGACCCCCTTTGCCCACCAAGTAGCCATCCCTAGGAGCTTTACTGTTCATGCTGCCTGAACTTAACCTCTTTCTGATTATAGAGACTTTCTTCTTCCCTCTCTACTCTTATTATCCTCAAAAGCACCTCTTCCCTCCCCTTTGGGGTCTACTGCCATAATCCCTTCAAAGTGCTGGGGCTTTTACAAAAGATGGAAGAATCATTGACCTAAACAGCTTCTGTTTTCTACCCTGGTGAACTCCCTAAGGCAAGGAATTATTAAGGATCTGAATACATGTTTGGAAAAGGGGAGGAGGGAAAAATAAAGCAGAACACTAAATATCTTAGAAATTTCTCACCTGATGATAATACTGAAATCATGCAGGTAAAGACCTGCCTTCAAGACCCCTTTAGAATATGATGAGAGGGTTTGGATATTTGTCTAATTTTCTTGCAGCTCTTTAAAAAATATCTTTTGAATAGGTAGTACTTGTCCATGGTTCAGAATTCAAAAGATACAAAAAAGATCTATCTTGAAGAGTCACTCTCTCACCCTTATTCCCCAACCACCCATTTCTCCCCAGAGGCAACCACTGTTACCTGTTTGTTTTGTTTCCTGCTAGAAATATTCTGTGCATGTATAATCATATATGAATACAATGTTATTTCACACCTTTTTTTGCTTAATATATATTTTGATTTATGCACATAATTATACAAAGTTACCTCTTTCATTTTAGCAGCTTCATAGTATGTTCTACTTTATGTATTTACCATAATTCCTTTTACCAGCCCTCTGTTGATGAACATGCAGGATGTTTCAATCTTTTGCTTATATAAACAATGATATAATAACAATTCTGGTTATCGTGCACAAGTTTAGGTAAATTTCAAGATGAATCATTAGAACTTTAATTATTGAGTTGAAGTTTAAAATTTTGGTAAACATTACCAAATTGTCTTTCTCAGAGGTTAAGTCAGTTCACGTTCCCATCAATAAGGTGTTAAAAGCATCTATTTTCCTACCTTCAATACAAGTAGCTGTAATTTTTTTTTTTGCGCTTTGTCAATCTGATAGGTGAAAGATGGTATCTCAGTATGGTTTTTAGTGTTCATTTCTCTTATTAAGGGGAAGTTGAATAAATTTAATATGCTTGCAAATCATTTTAGCTTATTTTCTATGAAGTGTATATGTCTTTGCCTATTTTTCCTTTGGTAGCTGGATTTTTCTGATTGATTTCTAAGGACTCTTTGTATATTAATGAAAATATCTATTGGTTTATGATATGCATTGTGACCTAGTTTTCCTCCAGTTTGTTATTTATCTTTGACTTTTTTCCCCGATATTTTCTTTCATGCAGGATTTTGTGGAGTGAAAATCATCTATACATCATTTTGGCATCTGAATTTTATACAGAAATTAAAATTATAACATTAAATATAACATTTCCCCCAGTGTTTTCTTCTAGAATCTTTATGGTTTCATATTTTGCACTTTTATCTTTGGTTCATCTGGAATCTTTGGTTCATCTTTTGGTGTAGGGAGTGATTTAGGAATCAAAAATCATTCATTTTCCTAGCTGATTATTCTGTTTTCCCAATAAAATTTTACTCATTTTGCAGTTCATTTAAAAATAAATAAGAATTCTTTGGAATATATGCAGTTTCTGAATTCTGCTTCCAGGATCCGACTGGGAATAGTTGGCAGGTGGCTTGATACCCCAGGTACACAAGTAATGAATGACTGCCATTGAAAAGTCAGGAAATGAGTCCCAGAGGCAGGAGTCGGGGAGGAGTCTATCTTTATTTCTTAACCCCTTTCAGGGACATTTACAGCCTTGAGAAGAAAGGGTTAGCTTTAGTGTTAACACTTTTGGGGCCAAGCCTTGGCAGCAAATGAAAACCTAGTTAGAATTAATAGTAAATAAGGTATAATGAACCCATGTTAAAGATATACTTTGCTATCATGTAGGAAGGCCATTTGGTTTATAATGGCTTTTTTTCCTACTATAAATTATTTCCTAATATTTCTAAGGAAATTTGTTTTTTTTCACAAAAATATCTTAAGAGAGGTGATTTTTATCTCTAGAGGTACTTATTCTGAACTGTTTCCTTTTGTTTTTCCCCATAGAGTGATTTACTGTACTGGTTGCATTTTTACCGTAGTCAACTCTGTTATACCGAAATTCTTTGTCCTATGTCACAATCACAAATCATTTATCTTGGTTATTTTGGGGTACAGATACTTTCCAATAAGATATAGTCATTCCGTCATGTATTTTCCCCCCCAACTGTCCTTGTCTCTCTCTGGGCCTACGTCTCCATGAGACTCTGGGATCATCAATCAGTTTTTGACTGGCCAATTCATTGAAGCAAAGCTTTATCTGGTATCTTTGGTTGGCTTGATAGGACATTTGCCATTGTACGTGCACAGTAAAAGTGTTTCTCAACAGAAAGTACTCAAATCTTCAGTGAGAATGCATTGATCTTAAAGTCTTTAAATGGAAAATATGTGTGACAAGGGAGCCATCTGAGATAAATATTTACTAGGAATTCTCACTTGGGAAAAGAGTATATTCTCTAGGTCAGTTCTAAAAATTAGTGGGTATAAAAAGTACCTGGGGAGTTTGTTAACCATGCAGATTCCTGGACCCCCCCCGCTAGGGTTCATGACTTCTTAAGTCTGAGATGATTCCTGGGAATTTTTATGTTAACAAACTCTTCAGGTGATTCTGATGTAAGTTGCCCACAGACAACTCTTTGAGGTTCTTAACCAAAATACAGTTGACCCTTGAACAACGTGGGGGGTTAGGGGCGCTGACATTCCACACAGTCGAAAATCTATGTATAACTTATAGTTGGCCCACCCTATACGTGGTTTTCCCCAGCTGTGGTTCCTCTGTATCTGAGGTTCCACATCTGTGGATTCAACCATCTGTGGATCGTGCAGTATTTACTATTGAAAAAAATTCACTTATAAGTGGACCCAACAGATCAAACTTATGTGGTTCAAGGGTCAACTGTCCATTTATTAGGCTGTGCTGGTTTCCAGCAAAGTAGGTGGGAGACCAGTTTGACTTTGGACTTCTCCTTCGTGTTCTCTCCATGCTCTTCTCCTCTTAGTCTGCACTCTTCTGTCTGTCACCTTCAATTCCACCCTGCCCAAGCACTCTAGGCCACTACTTGGCATTTGGTCTTTGGGTCTCATCTGCTTGCCATGGCCCTTCTCCTTATGAAAGTAGACTGTCTTGTTTTCCATCACCTGAGATTCCTGAGAGGAAACCGAATGGCTAGTTGTAGTGAACTCATCATTTCAGGTCAACCAACATCCTTTTTAGGAATTCCCAACATGTGTTAATTCAGTTAACATTTTCCAAGTGCCTGTCCTTTGAAGGATGCTGGGGATAAGAAGATGAAGCACATAGCCACTACCTTTAAAGAGGTCATGGTCTAGAGCAGGAGTTAGCCATTTTTTTTTTTTCCTGTAAAAGCCCAAACAATAAATACTTTAGGCTTTGTGTGCCGTATGGGCTCTGTTACAGCTACTCAACTCTGCCATTGTAGTGTGATAGCAACGATGGACAATATGTAAACAAATGAGTGTGTCTGTGTTCTAATAAAATTTTATTTACAAAAATAGGTAGTGAGTCTCTGGCCTATAGGGTATGGGCAAGCAATCAATTACAAACATTGTGATAATACTAGAATAAAGGCTAGAGCCGGGGATAGCAGGTGAGCTTCATCTCAGGAGCCAGCTCTGATCAGTTGGTAGTGACTGCCTAGAGCACTCTGTTCATTCATTCATGCACTCAACAAATATTTACTTATTTAGTGCCCTATGTGCCAGGTTTAGCGGAACAAACTACTATTATTTGTTAACTGTGTTTTCCACAGATAGGGAGTTGCAACACTGGGACTGTGTATTTGTCACCCATGAACTATGTCTTAAGGATACAGAAATGAATAAGGAATATTCCAGTGTATAAACCCATATACTCAATGAAATCACAGTTGCACTAACGTAGTAAAGTAGGTACTATTATGCCCCTTTTACAGATGTTAAAGGGATGTTAAGAAATGTACTAAAGGGCTTCCCTGGTGGCGCAGTGGTTGAGAATCTGCCTGCCAACGCAGGGGACACGGGTTCGAGCCCTGGTCTGGGACGATCCCACATGCCACGGAGCAACTGGACCCGTGAGCCACAACTACTGAGCCTGCGCGTCTGGAGCCTGCGCTCCGCAACAAGAGAGGCCGTGACAGTGAGAGGCCCGTGCACCGCGATGAAGAGTGGCCCCCACTCGCCGCAACTAGAGAAAGCCCTCGCACAGAAACGAAGATCCAACACAGCCAAAAAATAATAATAAATAAATAAATAAATAAATAAAGTTCTAACAGAAGTTTGGGAATAAATTAGTAATAGGGCCATAAAAACAAAAAAACAAAAACAAAAACAAAAGAAATGTACTGAAGATCACTCAGCTAGTGAGGTATGGAACAGCATTTTAGCCCATGTCTCCTGCTCATAAATCCAGGACCTTTTTTAACTACACCAAGCTGTTTTTAATAATAATGATTTATGGTACAGAGTTCATGGTTTGAACTGTAGTGTAAACCAGAGGTCAATGACCTTTAAAAAGTGGCTTGCCAAAATTCCAGTCTCTTTTCTCCTGACATGCCTAGACAAGGTCAGCATTGGAGCAGATCTTGACCACCTTGTTCCCAAGGGGTGTGAGAAACAGGGTTGTTGAGCTTTTGCCATTTCTGTGTGTGTGTGTGTTTGTGAGTGAGTGTGTAACCCTACTAAACCAGGGTCCAGTCTCAGAGTTGTGATGCAAAGAAGTTAGTTAAAAAGACAGACAAAAAAATTAATCCCAAACAATTCAAGTTCTTTATTTAAATTGCTCAGACATTAAGAAGGGGATACATATACCCCAAAAGCTCTTTTAAAAATACCCTTTTATCTAATCATCTAATTGCCTCATACCTTTTGGCTTCTCCTTTTTCTATAATTTTATAAAATTCCCAGAAAAGCTTCACCTCCAGTTCTAGCCTCTGTGCCCTTTGTCCATCTACCCTTACCCACTCCTATCACAAAATCTAAAGAACTAGTCTGACGGTAGCAGAACATGTCTCAAAGATCTGGGGAGTAAAAGAAACCAAGTGAGCAAAGCCAGAAACATTTTTGGGAGCAAAGGGGATAGAAAAGCCTGGAAATACTAGAACATATATGTGTACCTATATTGATACCTGTGTATATTTCTATTCCTTTCTATCATCTATATTTCTACTGATCTCGATCTCTGTCTCTATCTCTATCTATCTCTCTCTCTATCTCTATCCCTTTCTGTCTCTGTCTCTGTCTCGACTGAGGAGGACAGGGCTTGAGAATCAAAGGAAAACAGAGCTGGAGCCCTGATGGTGTCATACCCAAATCCCGCATTACTTCTGAATTTCCACCTGTGTTAGCCAGTAAAATTTCTTATTGTTTCAGCCAGTTTGAGTCAGATGTGTGTTACCTGCAGCTAAAAAGATTCTAAGTATTCTAAACTATAATCAAATGTCAGGTCTGGCCTTTCACTTCTTTTCTCTACCCATCTTTCTCAGTCTTTCTCCCTATTTGTGACTCTCCTGTGGTTGTCGCCTTCCTTCTCTCTCTGCAATATCTTCTTTTCTGGACTTGCTTTCTTCGTATTTTTAGAAACTGCCTTCATCTGAGAAAAAATGTAATATGCGGATTCAATGAACATTTTTATGACGGGCATGAAATGTCTTTCTTCACATATTTCAATACAGCTGGTTTATTCTCACCAGGCAGGTCTACAGAAAGCCTTCTTGAGCACCCTATGTAAAGTTGTACTTCCCCCAAGTCTTCCTATTCCATTACTTTGTTTTCTTCATAGCCAATTACTTTTTCATCGTTAACCAATTATGGCACCAGTTAGTTTGTTTACATGTCTCTTGTTCATCTCTCTGTCATTCCTCTCCTACACAGTAGACTCTGAGTTCAAAGAGCGCTGACTTGTTTACCCTATTGCCTAGAATAAAATACATGCTCAGTAAATATATGTTGGAAAAATGAATGAAAAAATGGTAGAAACTTACAGTGTTATATTTCTCAGGGATGCTTGTAGTTTTATAGGTAATGATGCCTTGATACAAAGGAATTCCTAATCATGAGAGGCGCCAGAATCAGGCCTGTGTGGAAGATATTTTTGTCATGAGACCTTCTTGGTGTTCCTTTAATCAAATAGGCAGATGGGTGGAGGTATTGTTAGTGGTGTTCCATGGACATTAGTATTAGGGTTTGTTGTACCTCTGCAAATCTAAGGAGGTTTTGGACCACCCTGCAGTTGTGTACAGCTATTTCATGTATGTGCTGTCCTTTGGAGGAAGGTCCACAGGTTTCATCAGATACTTAGTGGGATTCACAATCTTCTGCATATTAAGAACCACAGCTTTCCAGAGTTCTTACACTTGTATCTAGGATCCTTTATTAACATTCTGCAGGACTCCAACCTTTCTGGGTTTTCAGAGGAGTCAGAACAAGGATAGTTGAAGTGGTAGGAGGATGCCTCTTTTCTTCCCTCTTTGTCTGTTTTTTCAAGTTGTTTATCATATACTCATGGTGCTTACATCTCAGTTTTTTCAAAAGGAAAATCTTTAAAAATATCTATAATAATGATATATATTTGTTATTAAATAAAACCCTGCAGTGTTGCAAGTATATATTGAAATTCTCCTAATTCCATACTTCAGAGATTTACTCCTAGTACTTTGGTGTATATCCTTTCCAACACTGACTATAAATGTTAATAAACTTGTATTACAATTTTTATAAGGGAGAATAATAAAAACTGAATGAAAGTATGCTTTTTTTTTTTAAGCTTATTTTGTTTTTTTTTCAAGGAAAATTGTTGGTTGTTCAGAATTTGGGTATCACAAATCTCATTTTCTCTCTTTTTTTTTTTTTAAACATCTTTATTGGAGTATAATTGCTTTACAATGGTGTGTTAGTTTCTGCTTTATAACAAAGTGAATCAGTTATACATATACATATGTTCCCATATCTCTTCCCTCGTGCATCTCCCTCCCTCCCGCCCTCCCTATCCCACACCTCTAGGCTGTCACAAAGCACAGAGCTGATCTCCCTGTACTATGCGGTTGCTTCCCACTAGCTATCTATTTTACGTTTGGTAGTGTATATATGTCCATGCCACTCTCTCTCTTTGTCACATCTTACCCTTCCCCCTCCCCATATCCTCAAGTCCATTCTCTAGTAGGTCTGTGTCTTTATTCCCGTCTTGCCACTAGGTTCTTCATGACCTTTTTTTTTTTCCTTAGATTCCATATATATGTGTTAGCATACTGTATTTGTTTTTCTCCTTCTGACTTACTTCACTCTGTATGACAGACTCTAACTCCATCCACCTCACTACAAATAACTCAATTTCGTTTCTTTTTATGGCTGAGTAATATTCCATTGTATATATGCGCCGCATCTTCTTTATCCATTCATCCGACGATGGACACTTAGGTTGCTTCTATGTCCTGGCTATTGTAAATAGAGCTGCAATGAACATTTTGGTACATGACTCTTTTTGAATTATGGTTTTCTCAGGGTATATGCCCAGTAGTGGGATTGCTGGGTCGTATGGTAGTTCTATTTTTAGTTTTTTAAGGAACCTCCATGCTGTTCTCCATAGTGGCTGTATCAATTTACAGTCCCACCAACAGTGCAAGAGGGTTCCCTTTTCTCCACACCCTCTCCAGCATTTATTGTTTGTAGATTTTTTGATGATGGCCATTCTGACCGGTGTGAGATGATATCTCATTGTAGTTTTGATTTGCATTTCTCTAATGATTAATGATGTTGAGCATTCTTTCATGTGTTTGTTGGCAATCTGTATATCTTTGGAGAAATGTCTGTTTAGGTCTTCTGCCCATTTTTGGATTGGGTTGTTTGTTTTTCTGTTATTGAGCTGCATGAGCTGCTTGTAAATCTTGGAGATTAATCCTTTGCCAGTTGCTTCATTTGCAAATATTTTCTCCCATTCTGAGGGTTGTGTTTTGGTCTTGTTTATGGTTTCCTTTGCTGTGCAAAAGCTTTTAACTTTCATTAGGTCCCATTTGTTTATTTGTGTTTTTATTTCCATTTCTCTAGGAGCTGGGTCAGAAAGGATCTTGCTGTGATTTATGTCATAGAGTGTTCTGCCTATGTTTTCCTCTAAGAGTTTGATAGTGTCTGGCCTTACATTTAGGTCTTTAATCCATTTTGAGTTTATTTTTGTGTATGGTGTTAGGGAGTGTTCTAATTTCATACTTTTACATGTACCTGTCCAGTTTTCCCAGCACCACTTATTGAAGAGGCTGTCTTTTCTCCACTGTATATTCTTGCCTCCTTTATCAAAGATAAGGTGACCATATGTGCGTGGGTTTATCTCTGGTCTTTCTATCCTGTTCCATTGATCTATGTTTCTGTTTTTGTGCCAGTACCAAACTGTCTTGATTACTGTAGCTTTGTAGTATAGTCTGAAGTCAGGGAGCCTGATTCCTCCAGCTCCATTTTTCGTTCTCAAGATTGCTTTGGCTATTCGGGGTCTTTTGTGTTTCCATACAAATTGGAAATTTTTTGTTCTAGTTCTGTGAAAAATGCCAGTGGTAGTTTGATAGGGATTGCATTGAATCTGTAGATTGCTTTGGGTAGTAGAGTCATTTTCACATTGTTGATTCTTCCAATCCAAGAACATGGTATATCTCTCTTCTATTTGTATCATCTTTAATTTCTTTCATCAGTGTCTTATAATTTTCTGCATACAGGTCTTTTGTCTCCTTAGGTAGGTTTATTCCTAGATATTTTATTCTTTTTGTTGCAGTGGTAAATGGGAGTGTTTCCTTAATTTCACTTTCAGATTTTTCATCATTAGTGTATAAGAATGCAAGAGATTTCTGTGCATTAATTTTATATCCTGCTACTTTACCAAATTCATTGATTAGCTCTAGTAGTTTTCTGGTAGCATCTTTAAGATTCTCTATGTATAGTATCATGTCATCTGCAAACAGTGACAGCTTTACTTCTTCTTTTCCGATTTGGATTCCTTTTATTTCTTTTTCTTCTCTGATTGCTGTGGCTAACACTTCCAAAACTATGTTGAATAATAGTGGTGAGAGTGGGCAACCTTGTCTTGTTCCTGATCTTAGTGGAAATGGTTTCAGTTTTTCACCATTGAGGACAATGTTGGCTGTGGGTTTGTCATATATGGCCTTTATTATGTTGAGGAAAGTTCCCTCTATGCCTACTTTCTGCAGGGCTTTTATCATAAATGGGTGTTGAATTTTCTCGAAAGCTTTCTCTGCATCTATTGAGATGATCATATGGTTTTTCTCCTTCAATTTGTTAATATGGTGTATCACGTTGATTGATTTGCGTATATTGAAGAATCCTTGCATTCCTGGAATAAACCCCACTTGATCATGGTGTATGATCCTTTTAATGTGCTGTTGGATTCTGTTTGCTAGTATTTTGTTGAGGATTTTTGCATCTATGTTCATCAGTGATATTGACCTGTAGTTTTCTTTCTTTGTGACATCTTTGTCTGGTTTTGGTATCAGGGTGATGGTGGCCTCGTAGAATGAGTTGGGGAGTGTTCCTCCCTCTGCAATATTTTGGAAGAGTTTGAGGAGGATAGGTGTTAGCTCTTCTCTAAATGTTTGATAGAATTCGCCTGTGAAGCCATCTGGTCCTGGGCTTTTGTTTGTTGGAAGATTTTTAATCACAGTTTCAATTTCAGTGCTTGTGATTGGTCTGTTCATATTTTCTATTTCTTCCTGGATCAGTCTCAGAAGGTTGTGCATTTCTAAGAATTTGTCCATTTCTTCCAGGTTGTCCATTTTATTGGCATAGAGTTGCTTGTAGTAATCTCTCATGATCCTTTGTATTTCTGCAGTGTCAGTTGTTACTTCTCCTTTTTCATTTCTAATTCTATTGATTTGAGTCTTCTCCCTTTTTTTCTTGATGAGTCTGGCTAATGGTTTATCAATTTTGTTTATCTTCTCAAAGAACCAGCTTTTAGTTTTATTGATCTTTGCTATTGTTTCCTTCATTTCTTTTTCATTTATTTCTGATCTGATCTTTATGATTTCTTTCCTTCTGCTATCTTTGGGGTTTTTTGTTCTTCTTTCTCTAATTGCTTTAGGTGCAAGGTTAGGTTGTTTATTCGAGATGTTTCCTGTTTCTTGAGGTAGGCTTGTATTGCTATAAACTTCCCTCTTAGAACTGCTTTTGCTGCATCCCATAGGTTTTGGGTCGTCGTGTCTCCATTGTCATTTGTTTCTAGGTATTTCTTGATTTCCCCTTTGATTTCCTCAGTGATCACTTCGTTATTAAGTAGTGTATTGTGTAGCCTCCATGTGTTTGTATTTTTTACAGATCTTTTCCTGTAATTGATATCTAGTCTCATAGCGTTGTGGTCGGAAAAGATACTTGATATGATTTCCATTTTCTTAAGTTTACCAAGGCTTGATTTGTGACCAAGATATGATCTAGCCTGGAGAATGTTCCATGAGCACTTGAGAAAAATGTGTATTCTGTTGTTTTTGGATGGAATGTCCTATAAATATCAATTAAGTCCATCTTGTTTAATGTATCATTTAAAGCTTGTGTTTCCTTATTTATTTTCATTTTGGATATCTGTCCATTGGTGAAAGTGGGGTGTTAAAGTCCCCTACTATGATTGTGTTACTGTCGATTTCCCCTTTTATGGCTGTTAGTATTTGCCTTATGTATTGAGGTGCTCCTATGTTGGGTGCATGAATATTTACAATTGTTATACTTTCTTCTTGGATCAATCTCTTGATCATTATATAGTGTCCTTCTTTGTCTCTTGTAATAGTCTTTATTTTAAAGTCTATTTTGTCTGATATGAGAATTGCTACTCCAGCTTTCTTTTGATTTCCATTTGCATGGAATATCTTTTTCCATCCCCTCACTTTCAGTCTGTATGTGTCTCTAGGTCTGAAGTGGGTCTCTTGTAGACAGCATATATATGGGTCTTGTTTTTGTATCCAAGGAATGCTTATTTTTATGGTCACTTCTGGTTTCCAATTCCAAGTGCATTTAGCCAGGGTCATGGCAAGTACGACAACTGCAACAACAGGTGACAATGGGTGCTTACTGACATTGTACTCAGTGTTTTACATGCATAATTTTAAGCCTTACACAAGAACCCTGTGGTTCTATTATAATTTTTTAAATTTTAATTTTTATTATTTAAAAATTTTATTTTATTATTATTTTTTATTGAGGTGTAGTTGATGTTCTAATTTTTTTTTAACAGATCAGGAAACCGAGGTGCAGAGAAATGAATGAACTTGCTTGAGTTAAGCAGCAGATTCAAGGCTTGCTGGCAGCAGGACCCACCTTCTTAGTTTTTCATCCCAGCTCTTGCAGGGTATCAAGACAATATAGGGATAGTGTTTGAGGAGAAAAAGGCAGTATTTGGCTCTCCCTGAATTCTTTCCTAGAGTGAGGTCATGGAGTATAGTCCTCTTAACCTCTGCCCTTGTGCCTATGCCCTGTAATTTGAGGAGGGAATGGATTGAACTCAATGCAAATGATATTAATCCAGCTTCCTCAAAACGATGGTCCAGAAAAACCCAGAAGGGGGTATAAAAATTGAACTGTGCATCTCTGAAATTCTCATATCAAATTAAAATAGCTATGTTAATGCCTTCCATGGCACAGGAGCTTTCCAAGCAGGAGTGGGACCTGCATCTAGGTCGGGGAGAAGGAAGTTAATGATGTGATATGGTAGCCAGTGGAAGCTGGGACTTCTATTCTGGTTATTAATGATAGTAATAATGATGAATGATGGTGATAAATTAAGTATATTTTTTGGATTTCAGCGAAGTCTTAATTACAAGATGAACACAAAGGAAAACATCCTCTTTCTAACAAAGCTGTTAGTGTATGAATGGTGATCACTGAATACCTGTCCATTGACTACACTCTGGTCTGAGTAAACAGAGGCAGCTTCTCGATTCTGCTCTGGGAAGGCTGGTGAGCAGGTCAGTCCAGGTTGAGAAGCCTACAAATAAGAGGTACTGTTTCAAAATGCCACTCTTAGGCAGCTAAAGTCCTGGGCATTCAAGTGTCATGAATTTGAGAATTTTATAACACGTAGAATCCTTGGAAAGTGTCTTGTCCAGGTCCTTTGTTTACAGATAAGTAATCTGAGGCCAAAAGGGAAGAAAGTCACTTGCCCAAGCTCATATAGTTGCAGGGTCAAGACTCCAAATTTCCAGACCTCACTATGTAGCTTTTCATCTATTCAGTACTGCCTCCCTAGGATTTGGACTATAAATTGTCTTGTTTCAATGGAAAACTACTTTACATTGTTCAGAGCACACCCTTCCAGGCTGTTTGATTCTAGCCTTTCACTGCCCTTGAACTATTTATTACTTTGAAAATTATAGGTAACAGCGAAGCAAAATAATTGTTTTCTTGATATGCAAATGATTTCTGTCCAATGGAGACATAACCCTTTCCCCCACCCAACACTCCATTCAAAAATCAGTTTTGTGTCCACTTCTACATTCAGTCTAACTTTCTCTTAAGTCATACAAATTTGTGCTTCTTCAGATTTTCCTTTGAACTGGTTATATTATCTGCCTGGTTTGCTCACTTAAGTAATGAGTTAAATAATAAATAATATTTAACATGTGTTATTTTATGTGTATATGAGTCATAATTTTACTTTTTTGCTGGAAATTATCTGTTAATACTACCATCTTCATAGTTTGGGACACATCTAAGAACCATCTTTTACTAAATATCTTTCTTGAAATTAATTCAACTTAAAATACTTAATCTATTTTAGAAGGACATTTGGTATCCATGCTCTAAATGGAAACCATTTGACATAAATAGAAGTATAAAAATTAATACAATTGAAATGAAACAAAATTATTGAATTTTAATTAGAGACTGTGGTTTGTGGAAGACTCTGAACCCAAACCCTCTTTTATCTCTGTTATGAAGGGATATTAGTAAGAATTAAGGACACACTAGCATCAAAGTGAGTCCTTCCCCTTATGTTGGCGTTGTTGGGAGAATTGAAAGAAATTGGAAAATGAAATAAACTTTCTTTCAATGACAGTCAGCGGTATTTAGTGCCATGTTTATGTACCATCTAAAATGATCTCCCACATCACCTAAAAGCATTTCGAGTCCATAGGGAGGGCTATGTGTTTACTTTCTAGGAAACACTGCTTTAGATAATTAGCTTTTTTGCTAATCTTATAGATGGAGACAAAGAATGCTTGTTTCATCCACAGTAGCATATGATAAAAAAGTTGCTTATAGTTAAGAACTAGAATGCATTTTATAGTAACATCCTTTTGTCTAAAATGTTATCTAGGAAGAACATATCCATAAAAATGAAAGTGGAAAAGGTCTCTGAGTTACTGTGGCAGACTCATTATTTTATTTTGCCGAACTAGTTACATTCATGCTTTTACACAGATACAGCAAATGTAAAATAAAGGCAGATTAAAAGCAGGTCCCATTGACATCAGGGTGACAACTAAAATCAAAGGGAGAAGTCCTGTGAAAGCAGAGTGGACTGGACCATTGAGTGCAGGAGCAGACAACACTCTACACATCAACTAATTCCTTAGATCCTCTGTATGTTAACAGACGTGAGTGTCCAGAATGACTCACAAATCTTTAGCTCCAATTCAGAGGTCTTTGCTCAGCTCCTGCTCTACATTTTCCATAACCTGGAGACATCCTCACTGTGAGTACCCCATAGATGTCTAAAACCCAAGAGGTTTAGAAACCAGCTATTTATTTTCTATCCCAATCATGTTCTTCCTCTGAATTCCTTAGTGAATGGCATGTCTGTCTTTCCAGTTCCTCGAGCCAGGCAACTGAGGTCATTTTCTGACCCCCACTCCCCTTTTATCATATTCAGTTGATTATCAGGTTCTTTGGAGCCCATTGCTTTAAAATTCTACAACTTCTTTCTATTCCTATGGCCATTATTTATGTTAATAAGTATCTTCTCCCATCTAGACATCTTCAACATCTTCCTATCTGGTCTCTCTGCCTTTGGGTTCCCTTGTCCACCTCAAATCTATTCTACATATTCCTGGGAATAAGTTTTATAAAGTGAAAATCTGCCTAAAAGTTTAATGTTGCTGTACATTGTACTCAGAATGAGGTCTGGACCACTTATGGAAGTTTACATGGTCCTTCATGGTCTGGCCCTGCTTCCTTCTTTAGACTTTATTTATTGATAACTCCTCTCCCCAGCACCTATATGTTACCCCATCCACCAGCATCTGCATCGCTATACTGTGTCTTGGGTCTGTTATAATAAATGAGTTACTCATGCTTCTATCTAAAGCTAATCCCTTCACTTGTGCCCTAACCCTACCCCCTCTTTCCTACTCAGGGGCATTATTTCAGCAATTTCCCCTTCTCTTACCTACAGCCTCAATCTCTTCCTCTTTACTGGATCATTTCCATCAGCTTTTAAATATGCTGTTATTTTTCACATCTTAAAACATCTTTTTCTTGATTCCACCTTTCATGCTAATTGTGACCCCATTTCTTTGCTCCCTTGTGTTGTCTTCATTTTCTCCTCTCCCTTTCTCTCTTAAGCCCACCCCAGTCAAAGCTCTTGCACCCTATCTCTCCATCAAAATGGTTTCTGTTAAGGTATCCAAGTGACCTAATTTGGATACCTTAACAGAAGGTAATTATTGCTTAATTTAGTGGTCATTTTTCAGAACTCATATTATGTGACCTATCAGGTTTTTTTTTAAATAGATCTTTATTTGAGTATAATTGCTTCACAATACTGTGTTAGTTTCTGTTGTACAACAAAGTGAATCAGCCATATGCTTACATATATCCCCATATCCCCTTCCTCTTGAGCCTCCCTCCCACCCTCCCTATCCCACCCCTCTAGGTGGTCACAAAGCACCGAACTGATCTCCCTGTGCTGTGCAGCTTCTTCCCACTAGCTAACTATTTTACATTTGGTAGTGTATATCTGTCGATGCTACTCACACTTCGACCCAGCTTCCCCCGACCCCGCCCCGTGTCCTCAAGTCCATTCTCTATGTCTATGTCTTTATCCCTGCTCCGCCACTAGGTTCATCAGTACCACTTTTTTTTTTTTTTTTTAGATTCCATATATATGCGTTAGCATACGGTATTTGTTTTTTCTCTTTCTGACTTACTGCACTCTGTATGACAGACTCTAGGTCCATCCACCTCACTACAACTAACTCAATTTCATTTCTTTTTATGACTGAGTAATATTCCATTGTATATATGTGCCACATCTTCTTTATCCATCCATCTGTCGATGGACATTTAGGTTGCTTCCATGTCCTGGCTATTGTAAATAAAGCTGCAATGAACATTGTGGTACATGACTCTTTTTGAATTATGGTTTTCATATCAGCAGCTTTTGGTACAGCTGAATGCTTCCTCCTGGATGTAACTGAACGCCTCCCCCTTCTTGATACACTTCCTTTGGCTTCCAGAGCACCACACACTTGCTTGGTTCTCCTCCCACCTCACTGGATGCTGCTTCCAAATCTCTTTTCCTCTTTCTCCTCTTCCTGACCACTGAATGTTGGAGTGGCCCCAGGGCTTTGTCCTTAGTCTTCCTTTTTTTTTCTATCTTCATTTGCTCACTTGGAGAGTTTTGCTAGTTGCCTGGCTTTAAATGCCAACTCTATGCTGATGACTTTCAAATTTATATCTTCAGCCAGAGTTCTCTCCTGAACCTCAGACTCATACATTCTACAGGCTACTCAGCTTCTTCATTTGGTTATCTGATAGGCATCTCAAACTCAACTTGTCCAAAACCGAATTCCTGATCTTCCTTTCTGCCTCCACCCCAAACCTGCTTTATCCACAGCCTTTTCCTTCTCAGTTGATAGCGTCTCCATCCTTCCACGTGCTCAAACCCAAAGCTTGGAGACAAGCTTGAATACTTTGTCTCTCACATCCCACAGTGAATTCTGTCAGGAAATACTGTGGACTTGGCCTTTAAAATATATCCGGAATTCAACCACTTGTCACTACCTCCATTGCTGCCACTCCAGCCACTACTGTCTCTAGCTTGGATACTGCAGTAACTTCCCAACAGGTCTCTCTCTCTACTCCCCTTGCGGCCTTGGCAGCCTGCTGTTCACTCTGCCTGGAATACCTGTTGTTCAGGTATCAGCGTGGCAATGTGCTTTGTCTCCTTTAGGTCTTTGCTCAGATGTCACCTTCTCAATGAGGTTCATCCTGACCACACTAGTTAAAGCTGTAATTTCTTCCCCTCCTTCACCTTCACAGGCGGCACTCTCTATCCCATTTACTTTACTCTATTTTCTTTTCCTTAGCACTTAGCACCTTTGTACATATTATACATTAATTCATCTATTATATTTATTTTTTATTCTTAACCTCCCCCATCAGGGGTAATTGCCCATACTGGGGCACTGTGCAGGATATGCGTGCTCTGCCTGTGATCGCCCTGACCCACGGAGGGGGTGCCGTGCTCAAGTGGACAATGGATAGTGGCCTTGGGCTTATATTCCTCTTACCTTCCAGACCATGGTCCCAGGATTGTGGGAGTGCTAGATCCCTGAAAGTGGGTTAGGATAGTAAGGCAAGGAATCCATGTTCTTGGACACAAGTCCTCGGACAAATTCCTTGACTTCTCAGGCCTTGTTTTTACAGCTTAAGAATTCTCTTCTTTAGGTAAGTCTTCCTAAACTTTGCAAGCCTAAACGTTCCTTCAGTTCTTATGTTGATAAACAAATTGAAGAAATATAGCATACAAAGAAGTATATATAGCATAGCAGATAGAAGTGTAGGCTCTGGTACTTGGCTGCTTGGTTTCTAATCCTGATACTACCACTTATAAGTTGTGTGACATTGAACTTCATCCCTTCTGTCCAGTTTTCCTATCTGTAAAATAAGCCCAATAACAATACCTATTGCCAGAGATAGATCATCTTAATTTGGTGTGTAGGGATTGGGAGTGGAAGGGTATGGGTGGGGAAGACCCCAAGAAAGGTCCCTTTCCTGACCAGAAGAGTCTGTATCTGTGGGAAAGTAAGAAGAACAACTGCCATCTATTGATTAAATGAGTTAGTTTGGGATTGACTGATTGGTGGACCTGCTCAGTAAATGCTACTTGAATAAATAAATGAATGAACATATCTGGAAAATAATTCTGTACCTGCATCCTAGGACCCTGTGAAGTTGAATTAGAAATCTAGGTAGGATGGCAATTTGAATTTATGTAGCCCTTTCTCTCTGAGTATATCAAAGTACGTATAGTCAGTTTTGGTTTATATGTGTGTGGTTAGCTTTGGTAGATTTAAATATCCTGCTGTCTTTGCAGTGCATGTCAATTTGGTTTTGGGCTACCCTCTTTGTTCTCAGGTTGGGCGTAGGGGTGAAGACACAGTAAAGCAATGCAAACTCATTTTAGTAGCAGTTTAGAAATAATGATGAAGATAAAACAGGGTATGAAAATGTATCCTGAGTGTTCCAAAGCAGAATGAAAATGAGTTTTGTATTATCTGTTCTTTTACATTGTTTACATACTACTTCCCTTCCCACAGTGTGAATAATTACTGAGGGGAAGAGGAAGGAACATGGGTTTTAGACTTGGGATACATCTAGGTTTGAGCTGAAGTTCCTCTACTTTATAGTTGTATGCTCTTAGCAAGTCCATTAACTTCTCTGCACCTCAGTTTCCTTATCTTTAAGTATAGATATTATGGACTGAAATTCATGGGTTGAAGCTCTAACCCTTAATAGGACTGTATTTGAAGATAGGGCCTTTTAGTATGTAATTAAGGTTAAATGAGGTCATAAGGATGGAGACCTTATCCAATAGCACTGGTGTCCTTATTAGAAAAGAAAGAGATATCAAGGTGTGCACACACTAAGGAAAGGCCATGCGAGGAGTTTTACATGTGTTATGTAAAATTGCAGAAGGCTGCTATCTGTGAGCCAAGGAAAGAGACCTCACCAGAAACCAACTCTGCTGGCACCTTGAATCTTGAATTCAGAGCCTACAGAACTGTAAGAAAATAAATTTCTGTTGTTTAAGCTACCAAATCTGTTTTATTCTGTCATGGCAGCCTAATCAAACTAATGCAATAGGTAATAATACTGCTGCTGCTGCTGATGATTGTGATAAGTGTCATAATAATACCACCACTATCAGAGGAAGCATAGTGTAAGGATTGAGTGAAGCTTCTCTAGGCATACTTAGCTGGACTTATCATAGCTCTGCCCCTTACTGGCTCTGTAATTAGATTTTCAACCTGTCTGAACCTCAGTTTCCTTATCCATAAAATAAGCATCATAGTAATAACATCGATCTCAGAGAGATGCCATGAGACATCATTGAATGAGTTATTGTATGTAAAAGGTTTAGCACACTGTGTATGCCATGAAGCAGCATATATGCTTCATATATACTAGTATTTAAAAATCACACTTGTACTACTCACTTTACAGAGTTTTTGAGATGATGAAGTCAGACATTGCATGTGAAGGTGCCATGTAAAATTAAGTAGTTTTATTGTTATAATCGAGACATGACAATTTTGGACACATTGTAAAAAGAATTATTCATTTAACAAATAATTAATGTGTTTATATTATACGTAAACTTTCATTCATTAACTTTCAATCTATGGCATTTATCTTCAAGCTTCTCAGATGAGTATAAGTGTTTTTGAATAGTTAGTTGGCTCTGTTGTTGGTCAGAGCTACAGCAACCTTGGAGCCATATCCTTTGATTGGCTTTCAGCAGACAAAAGGTTAAAACTGCATTCTATTGTTCTCCATGACCCAAGGCTGGAAAGATCTGGTTGTTAATGAAGCAAAATCATTATTTTTGAGTAGAGAATTCACCAAGAATAAAAATTAATGACAGAAGTGTATTCAAATCCATGATCCCTGTAGGGTATCATGCGTTTAAGCTTCAGAGTATTTGATGCTTTTCTATCATGCCTGTGTTTATTTAAAAGATTTTTAAAAATATAGGTCTTGATCTTTTTTTGTTAAGTTATTTTTAGGAATTTTACATTTTTATTCTATGTAAATGGGATCTTTGTTCAATACGAAATTTTCCAGTGGATAATAGCAGGTGTACACGAAAGCTATTAATTTTTGTTTATTTGTCTTGCATCTTACCTCACGTTGAACTCCTTTACTAGTTTAGTTTTTCAGTTAATTCCCTTGGATTTTCTAGGAAGATAGTTATGATTGCAAATAATAATAATTTTGTCTTTTCCTTTATGTTGTTTATTCAACATTCTTTTTCTTGTTTTACTGGATTTGCTAAGACCTCCAGAACAAATCTCAATAACTGTGATAGTAACACTTTTTGCTTGTTCCTAATTTTAATAGAGGCATCCTTATTATGTCACCATTATGCATTATACATGTTTGCTGTTAGTGTCTGATATATACTTTAAATATTAAGAAAGTTTCCTTTGATTCCTAGTTTAGTTAAAAGTTTATAGTGTGATTTGTTCGTCGTTCCCTTTGGTAAACGTCACTTTTCTCATTTACTCAGACTGGGGCCATCTTCCCATTGCCCCCTGAGCCCATAAACCCAGGCCTAAGAAGGAGTAGCTGGGAAGTTTGGATGAATCCTAAGCAACCACAATACCTCATTGTATAGATTCTTCTGGGTTAGGCCATCTACAGGAACTTGAACTGATTAAATGAATCACTGAAAAAATGAATACTAATTTTTTGAACTCTCAAACCAAACCCAAATGTTATTTTTTAATTGAGTGATGAGTCAAAGAAAAGGCCTTTTTTCTCTTTTTTAAAACTCCCTAGGAAATTAGCTCAAAGCAACACCAAAGCTATATATTTTTGAATACTGTTGAAATGGAACAAAGGGAGAACTTCAAATGTCTCTAAATTCAATCTCCTGGGGACAAAGCCTTCATCCATGCAAAGTCCCTGGTAACATGAGGCAAAATGCTGGGGGGCTGGGGTTGGGGTGGGGGCGGCCAGACCCCAGAAGTGGCGGTAGGACTTTAGCTCCTGCTTCTAATGTTGCAGTGCCCTGGTGATCCCTCGCCCCAGCATCACCCCAGGACTTGAGCAGAGTATGAACCTTGGTCGACCTGATACTAGGAATCCAGCTCAGGCCATCACTTCCCAGGATATATTCTCTGAGGAGGAATAAACACATATGTGCAATCCATCCACAATGCCCCCTGTCACTATGACAAAGCAAATGGCATTAACTGCTTTTCCTTTTCAATGTAGGTGCTTTCCTATGGAAAAGTTGTGAAATAGGCAAAATTTGTCTTCAGTTCTACAGTTTTGCATTTCTCTCCCGTTCTATGTTTTCAAGAAGGGGCAGGTCTTATTCACCTCTGCACTCTGAGGACCCAGCTAAGTAATGAGTACTAAAATGGTCCCACAGTTTAAAATTTTAATTTTTCAGGGAAAACTTCTTTGACTGATGACCTGCCCCAATTTAGGTCAGTTTGAACCTTCTGATCTGTTCATATTACACACTGTATTCACAATTACTATCACAACTGAAATGAAATCATTTCTATATTTTTGTTCATTTCTTGGCTTAATGTCTGTCTTCACAGCTAGAGAGTAAATGTCATGAGGGCACTTATTTGGAACGTGACTTGCCCATAGTATGTTCCCGATATATATTGAATTGATGAATGGTTGGATGGATGGCCTGGAGGACCAGGAGTGGGAGAGAGTGGGAGAACTCTAATATTGCCTTTGCTATAGCAATGGTTGCTAACCTCTTGGAATATGACCATAACCAGCGCTCTCTCTTTTTTAATATTCCTCAATTTATGATGTCCTCCCATGACTATAATTATAACCATGCTGGACATACTTTTGGGTTACGTACCCCTTGTGATTAATCTGCAGTGCCAAGTGTTGAGATCAATTGGTCTAACAGATGAAATGAAACTCTTTTAAAAAATTTCAATTCAAGCTCCATCCACGGTTTGCTTTCACTTTTACGTCTCACTATTTCCCTGAGGTAAGAACACACTTTGTACTTCCCACCCAAGTTGTTTTTCTCTAAAAAGTTCTATGTTTCCTCAGCTGTGTAATGCTAACAGTTATTCCAGACCGAGTTTCAATGTCACCTTCTTCAGAAATCCTTCTCTTACGACTCAATTCCTCTCTGTTTCTGAAGAGTCTCTTTAGCACTTACTCTCTGGTACTCTTACTTGGTAGATAGCATCCATAGTGTTGAATTTAGCTCTGTCACGGTTGCATTCTCTGGGAAGCAGACTCTGAGATGGAGTTGAGTGGGATAGGATGTTTATTAGGCAGTGCCCTTTGGACCAACATCTGTGGAAGGGAGAAAAACAAAGGAGGAGTGGGCAGAGGGAGAAACTGACCTGAGATGTAGACCTTACTAGAACTTCCACTGATGAGGGAAGTTGTGGCCGGTCAGAGTTGTCTGGCATTGACTGAAGTGGCCAGGCTCTTACCCCCGTACAGCGATCAGTCATCAGATGTCACCTCCCTGGGCAGAGAGTGAGCTTGGGTGAAGCAGCTTTCTGCAGCTGATGTAATCCCTGGAGCAGCAGACAGCTAAAGGCTCTCTGCAGACAGCACTCCCAGCTGGTGGACAAATTATTTCTTGAAAGGCAATCTGTGTCTACCACAAGCTTCTTGAGGTATAGACCCTGTCTTATTTATCTGTAAAGGCTCCATTGTGCCTAGCCCTGTGCTTGACACGTAATCAATGCTCAGTGCATCAGTAGATGCTAAATGAATTGCCATTTGTTTTCAGTCTAAATGCTCATTTCTGACCGTATAATGAGTTCTCTGAGGTCAAGAACATTTTGCTCCTCCAGAACTTATGATATGGCTGCCTCTTAGAGCCAATGCACAGGTATGTGTTTCATAGGTGATATGTATTGGTTTGGGGTTGGTTTTATATATCTAGGCACCCATGTCATGGTGGGTGTATGTGTGTTGTGGTTGGTGTGGGTTGTGGCTGAGGAAATCGGGGTATGCATGTAATAAAGCTGAATGTAGCAGGCTGTGTATTCTGAGTTTCTGTGGTGCCTGTCTTAGTTGGTGCATGTCTTGTCATGACTTGGTATACATATACCAAGTGGTTAGTGTATGTGGATAATGGAGTAGTATGGATGTTTGTGGTGGTTGAACTTGGGCAAGATAATTGAGGGATGAGGGAGGTGAAGTTGTGTGTGCGTGTGTGCGCACGTGAGTGTGCATGTCCATGCTTGGGTATGAGCATGTGGTGGCCAGAGTGTACCTGCCCCGGCTGGGGTGTGGTGCCTGGTGTCCTTGGTTGGCAGTGGTTGGGATCGCAGACTCCAAGTCGTAGGCCCCTCTCCTCTGGCCCTGCAAAGGCTGAGCAGGTCCCATCTCCAGTCCTAGCAGCGTGAAGTCCCTCCACTTTCAACAGACAGCTGTATCAGCCATAATTAAAACTAATTATTCCACAGTGCTCCGCGTGTGTGTTGGCCTCCAAAGTACCCTGCAATGAGCAGGGAGGCAGCACGGATGTTTTTCTTCATAAAAACTTATGAGGAGCTCTGAGCAGATTAACAGCTTTAATGACAAAAATTACCACTTACAACACTGACTTCAAATCAAAGAACAATATCCGCAGACAGATATTTTCATGGTTTTCATAACAATTCATTATAGGTGGCACCAAGGGATTACATTTTTATTTCCCCTGTGTCGTCTTTCTCAGACTCAGGTTCATTTCTCTTAATGAGGTGGCAGAAGATAAAGGGCAGAGACAGTGCCTCCATGGTAGCTGCCTCGAAAGAGGCATTTAGGGTCACAGAGCCGTCAGAACTCAGAGGGGAGAGGCTGAGGAGGGAGAGTGATGGGAGCAAGAGGCTTCCTGCCATAATGAACCAAAATTAAGACATAAATTCTCCCACCTTTGTTCCGACAGCCCCAACTCGGGGATTCAGCTTTTTAATGAGGAATGGATCAGAAGCAAAAATTATTAGCTAATTAATTGTACAGAGGAAAAAAAAACTTGCAGGAAGGATTGGGAATGGGGAGCTGTCCCATCGCAGCAGCCCTTCCGAAGCAGGACCAAAGGGAAAGTTCTCCTGTTGGCACACTGGTGTTGGGAATGGGGATGGGTGTGTGTGGGGCTGGTTCCTTTTTGCCAGGCCTGGCTTGGTTAAGATGGAACATGGTGAAGAGCCCAGGGCCTTACTGGGAGGAGCCTCTCATAATCCCTGCTGGCTGCCTTCCTTGAGACTCTTCACCAAGTGGCATTCTGATTCAGCCAAATGGAGCAGAACCATTTGAAGAATCTGGCACAGTGTGCCTTACGGTGTGGCTTCTGACCCCTGACCATTGGCTCTCAGTGCACTCAAATTTAGGTGTTCATAAGAATCACCTGGAAGCCTGGAAAAGTGCAGCTTCCTGAGTCTGATTTGCCAGGTCCGGGCCGGGGTCTAGGAATCTGCATTTAAAACAAGAGTGCCAGGTGGTTTTCCTGTCCATGGAAGGTTAAGAGCCACTGGTCTGTCCTCGGAATCAAGAATTCTATTCCCTTTCCTATTCTCCTCAGATTCTGCATGTGACTTTGGACTGTTTACATCTCCATTCTGTGTCTTGGTTTCCTTGTCAATGCACCGAGGATGATAATACCAGTTGAGAAATTACTTTGAGATGAATGCCTCATTTGCTTTCACTGCTTGTAAAACCCAAATTAAATCTCGAAATCCTGGCATAGTCTTTACAATTCGTTCGGATCTCTAACAGGTTTATGAATAAAATAATTAAAATAGAAAAATATATTGCTTGTCATCAGCTTTTCATTTTGAATTTGGTCTCCGCTTTCTTTGTTGTTATTTTTCTGGGTATTGGTAGGGTAAAGATTTAAAAATTTTTTTATTGTGGGACTCCAGGAATAGAGATAACAAGATGGTTGCGGCAGAAATATGAGAAAAGGCAGATGGGTGTGCAGTGCACTTAGAGGGCAGCAGACAACATCTGAGCGTCTTGATTAAAATTGGTCAGACTATACATCTCCTATCAATTTCAGTAGGTCAAGGGACATTAACATTGCAACTGTCTGTGAAGGGCTTATGAAACTGCACGTGATTATCTTTGTGTATTAGGCAACAAAGGGATCCTGCATCGAAGAATTCGGATTTCTACTTGTGTGCTGGACATTGTGCTAGGTATTGGTATTATGGAGGTAAATAAGACACATTGCCAGTAAGAAGCTCATAGTCTAGAGGAAAATAGGTAGAGGAGCAGATAATTATAACATTGTGTGATCATACATGCTGGGTACCTTGGTGTACAGGGGAATGACACATCACTCTTGGTGGGAGGCAGAGAGAGGCGATGTGGAGGGTTTGGGAGAATGTCACAGCATTGGAAGGCAATGAAAGGAAACTCTTACTGGCAAAAACAACACTTGGCACAATAGTCAAATGGATAAAGACTATCTCTGGCACATCCTCCATCTCTGAGTTCAATGATTTTCTCTCCACTTCATGTGTCTCCTGACCCCAGGGCAACCCAATGACTCAGATATCCAGGGATTCCTCTGCGGCTCAACACAACTAGAACGTGCCCTTCTCAACACTCCCATTTGCAATGAACATTTCCTAAGCACCAATCCTTCACTGTGCTGTGCTCTAATCTCTTGTCTTTCCCACATGATGCTTCAGAACAACTTTAGCTCTTCTCTCTTTTTCTTTTGCCCATGATGTTAAACAGTCACTAAGACCCATTGCTTCTATCTCTGAAATGTCTCTCGATGCTCTTCTTCTTGAATTTTTCATCACCCTCCCTTAAATTCTCATCATCTCTCACCTGGATTCTTAATAACAACCTTAAGGTAGCCTTTTTGCCTCTAATTTTTCTGCCATTTGGTACATTCTCCACATGGCCACATATAATGTTATTTAAAAATAGAAATATGAAAAGTTATCCCTTTTCTTACATTTGTTGGATA